>NC_057920.1:33220607-34458967 GCF_018873765.1 Telopea speciosissima | reverse complement strand
GAAGGTCTCGACCCTCATCATCTCATCCACACGTCTCATAAGAGATAAGGACACTATAGAAAAGCCCTAACCCAAAAACATACTGAAATGCCCCCCAAAAAGTCGAAATGACCCACCCGGTTTGGTTAAGACCAAAACTGAACTGTCAACATACGTATTTATTCGAAGGTCTCGACCCTCAACATCTCATCCACATGTCTCATAAGAGATAAGGTCACTTTTTAGAAAATCCCAAACCCAAAAAGTTTAGAAATACCCCCCCCAATAACCCCAAATGACCTATCGGGTCTGGTTCGGACCAAAACTGAACATACGTTGAATTACGTATCGATTCGAAGGTCTCGACCCTCCACATCTCATCCCCACCTCTCATATGAGATAAGGACACTTTATAGAAAAGCCCTAACCAAAAAAAGCACAAAAATGCCCCCCAATAACCCCTATCGACCCACCCGATCTAGTTCGGACCGCAACAGAACATAAGTCAAAATACGTATCGATTTGAAGGTCTCAACCCTCAACATCTCGTCCGCACCTCTCATAAGAGGTAAGGACAATTTATAGAAAAGCCCTAACCTAAAATAGTATAAAAATGCCCCAGAATAAACCCAAACTACCCACCTTGTCTGGTTCGGATCAGAACTGAGCATATGTCGAAATACGGAATGATTTAAAGGCCTCAACCCTCATCATCACATCCACACGTCTCATGAGAGATAAGGACACTACATACAAAACCCTAACCAAACAAAGTACAGAATGGCCTTGGACAGCCTTATTCTCCTCTTCATCTTCTTCGGTGTTCGGGGATGGGCTGAAACTTTCTTTTGTTGAACCTACGAATATTGATGGGGCTTTGGCTGTTAAGTGCCCGTCTTCGATGATCAAGAATGGCCTGGAAAAATGGAAGAACACCCTCATGGGTCATTTTATTGGTGGCAAGCCTAGTTTCAACTTTGCCTGAGATATGTTATTGAAGCAATGGAAAATCTCAGGCCATGTTGATGTGAACTTATTAGAAATTGGGATTTTCATTTTCCGGTTTAACCTTGAAGATGACAAGATCAAAGTCCTTTAAGGGGGGCCATGGTATGTTCAAAGAAGGCCGATGATTCTCCGTCCTTGGAGCCTAGAAGCCTGCATGGAGAGGGTTAATTTATGTTCTGTACCGGTTTGGGTTTCTCTTCCCAACCTTCCTTTTCACTTTTGGTCGTCCGAAGCTCTTAGTTCTATTGGGAGTGCTATTGGGAAGCCGATTGTGACTGATAAAATGACAACGTCCATGGAGCAGCTGTCCTATGCTCGTTTGTGTGTGGAGGTGTCTGCGAGTACTGATCTACGTTCTTCTATTCCAGTCTATGGAGATGAGGGCCTCTCCTTTCACCAGAGGGTGGTTTATGATTGGAGATCGCCATTATGCAAGCACTGTAGGGTGTTCGGACATTCAGATGCGTCTTGCAAGCTTGGTAGTTGCAGCTCCAACAAAAACTCAGGTTTCAAAAAAGAATGGCGTGTGAAGGACAATTCAAAACCTAATGATCAGGCCGCTGGAGAGATAATGAAGGATATGTCCAGAAATGGAGGTGATTTTTTGGACAAAAATGGGGATTGGCAGCCGGTAAGACAGGTGGGGGCAGAATTTTCAAATTCAAATTCAACTTCCTTTAATTCTCGCAAAAATAAAGGGAAAGGGGATCCTCATTCATTGGAGCAAGCTGCCAATTTGAGCAAGAAGATTTCCAGGAAATTTGTGCCCTATTTTGTGGAAAAGAATAAAGCTTTAGAAGTTACCCAATCTAATGCTTTTGCCTTGCTGGAGAATCTAACGGAGGAGGTGAGGTATGACCCAGAAGATATAATGTTGGGCCCAGATTCTTGTGCAATCCTATTAGGGAATGAGCTATATGATGAGGTGGACAAAGAGGATGGAGAGATCTCTGTCCAACAGTTGAAGATTCTTCCTAGCTTGGGAGAGAAAAGGGTGGACTTGAATGGAAAGAATATTTGGAAGGAAGGCAGAATCGGTGGTGAGAATCTTGTGGGAAATCCAAATTCAAAATCTTCCCAAATGGAGCAGCATCCTACTAAAGTCAAAGGAAAAGGAGAAGAGAATGGCCAATCGTTGGAACCTTTTTCTAAATTGGGAAAAGGAAATATTTCTTTAGTTGAAGATCTTCTAGAGGAGGAGAGCAGATTTGGTGGGAAGGATTTGGAAGAGATTCCTTGTCTACAGTATTCTCTCTCCAATTTGATTGATAATTCAAATTCTTGCCTTAGCAAGAATAATGGAGCAGATTCCTTGGAAAGAGGAGAGATAATTGAAGCAAATATTGCTAGAAGATATGCTGAGGTGGCAAATATTAATTCGTTGGAGCTGTCTAGACCTAATCTGGTGGTAGATATGGACGTGGCAGATCTAGAAGGCGACAAGATCATAGAAGAAGCACTTATTCTGAGGGAGAAAGGAATCTTACCTTCTAAACCAGCCAACTTTGAAAGATTGAAAAAGCATGCTGCTGAGATCTGATCCAGCCAAAGGTCTTCGGGGAAAGGTATGGGCCATTTAAATTCTGTTTCTTCTTCTCTTGTGGGCCGGCCAACTGGGAGGGGCTCTAAATTCCAGGCCCAACGGGTACCCTTAAACCCGAAAGAAATTGTTGGTGCTAAAGGGGTCGGGCCTAGCAAGGTGGGGGGTGACTTTCCTAACCTAGTTGCCAAATGAACTGCATCTCTTTGAACGTTAGAGGTATGAATGCCTCTACAAAAAGATTAAGGATTAAAAAGGTGTTTAAGGACTATCAAATCGAATTTGCTTGTCTTCTTGAGACTAAAGCGAAGGTGGAAAATTATGCTGCTATTTTTGACCCGTTTATATCAGATTGGAAGTATATGCATAATGGTGGGGCAGATCTTCTATCCGGATCTAGTTGGGATGGGATCTTAAAGTGTTAAAGGTTGAAGAACTCCAAAAGTCCAAGCAATTCATTCATGCTAGGGTATTGATTGTGGGTACCTCTATCACCTTTCTTTGTACTGCAGTGTATGGTTTCAATCCCATGGAAGACCATAGGGAGCTTTGGAGGGAGGTAGGAGCTATTGCTAATACCATGTTACACCCATGGGCCGTTCTTGGGGATTTTAATGTGGTGCGACATAGAATGAGAAGATTGGAGGGGACCCTATTCGGCAGGAGGCTGTAAATGAGTTTAACTCTTTCATTTATGATATAGGGCTTGTAGATCTGAAATGTAAGGGAGAAGCTTTGACTTGGAACAATAGACAGAGTGGTAATTCTCGAATTTGTTGCAAGTTGGATAGGGTTATTGTAAATTTGGCTTGGTTGGATGCATTAAGATCTTCGAAAGCTGCCTTTCTGCCCCCAGGTCTCTTGGATCATTCCCTAGTGGTGCTGTCCGTCCTTGAAGATGCTAATTTGGCCCAAAACCTTTCAGGTTCTTTAAGGCTTGGATTGGTAGGAGTGGGTTTGATGACACTGTTCTCAAGGGTTGGAATCAACCAATTAGCATGACTCTTAATCCCATCCTCCGTTTTGCTGCTCGGCTTAAAAATGTAAAGAAAGAGCTAAGGAAATGGAACAAAAGAATGTGTGGGAGATGTGTTTCAAGCGGTTAAGGCTGCAAATGCTGAGCTCAAATAGATTTAATGCACTCTTGGCGCTCCCCTTGATGATCCGAACTTGGTCTCCATGGAGTCACAAGCCAAGTTAAAGCTGTGGGAAGCTTTGGCTACTAAAGAAAAGTTTCTAAAAGAGAAATCCAGGGTTAAACATATCCAGTTGGGTGATGGAAACAATAGTTTCTTTCATAAATCTACGGTTTCTAGATAGAATAGGAACCAGATTCTGAAGATTCAAAGGAAAGGGAGAGTCGTTGTCAAAGAACCTAGCCTCATTAAGAAAGAAGAAACTTCTTTTTATAAGAACTTGTTTGGAGCAGATGCTGATGATAAAGGTTTCTTTCCCAATTTTGTCTCTTTACAAAATGGGTTGTCCAATGCCCAACAGGAAAGTCTCATTGTGAATGTGTCAAACAAGGAGATTATGGAAGTAGTGTTTGGGATGAAAAATTCCAAAGCTCCTAGACCTGATGGATTTAGGGCAGCGTTCTTCAAACATTCTTGGGAAGTAGTAGGTGAAGACTTGACTTTGGCCGTGAAGTGGTTTTTCTCTAAGTCCTGCCTCCCAAGCTCGATCAATGCCACCTTCATTAGCCTGATTCCAAAGACGGGGGATGTAACTTCCTTTGCTAGATATAAGCCTATTGCTCTTTGTAATCTCTTCTATAAGATCATCTCCAATATCTTATCTAATAGATTACAAGGAGTTGTTAGGCAAGTGGATAGTGATTCCCAATCTGCCTTCATCAAGGCGAGATCCATTGTGGACAATATTATTGTTTGTCACGATGTGGTTAGAGGGATTGAGCAAAAAGGAATACACCCTACAGTGGTGCTGAAGATTGATCTCCATAAAGCTTATGATTCCCTTAGTAGGAAGTTCCTTTTAGATATCATGGAAACAATGGGTTTCCCACAAAAGTTTATTGGTTGGGTAAAGGCTTGTGTTGGCACCCCTGCTTTTCCATTCTCCTTAATGGGAGCCCGGTTGGTTATTTCACGGGGAGAAGAGGAATTAGGCAAGTGGATCCCATTTCCCCCTATCTTTTCACTATTGCCATGGAGGGATTCTTCGCCTTGATGAGGAAGTTGGAAGTTGATGGCTGGATCAGCCTCCTCCCCAGATGTAAGAGCTCCCACCTCTCCCATCTTATCTTTGGTGATGACCTGATGATCTTCATGAAGGCCTCTCCTGATTCTATTTTGGCCTGTCTGGGGGTTCTGGATGACTTTCATACCTTCTCTGGGTTAAAACTCAACAGAGTTAAGTCCTCTATTATTTTAGAGGGCCTTATCCATACGGCCAGACTGCAACTTTTGGAATTAACGAACTTTGTGGATACCAACCTACTCATTCGGTACCTTGGTGTTCCTCTTATTTCTCGCAAGCTGGTTATAGGTGATTGCTCCTCTATCTTGGATCGAGTGCAAAGCAGACTTGATGGATGGAAGGCCCGATTCTTGTCCTTTGCAGGTCATGTACAACTTTTGAGCTCCGTCCTCCAAGGCTGCTATATTTATTGGTCGGGGATCTTTGCTCTTCCTGGTGCTGTCAAGAAGAAGCTGAAGTCCATCTTCTCCAATTTCCTTTGGACCAACCCTTCTCTGGAACGAAAGGTACTTTACATTTCTTGAGATAATATTTGTAAACCTAAATCTGAAGGGGGGCTGGGAATAAGGAGGATTTGTGACATGAATACTATTGGCATTCTTAAACAAATCTGGTGGATTGCCTCTAAGAAGGATAGTCTTTGGGTTAGGGGGGTTAACACGCATGACCTAAAGAATGACTCTATATGAACCACTAAAGTCCCTCAAAACTGCTTATGGGTTTGGCGAAAAGTGCTCAAATATAGAGACTTGGTTGAGCCTCATATCCACCATTTCATTGGGGATGGTCAGACTACTAGACTATGGCTTGATAACTGGCAACCCAAAGGAATTTTGATCAAAAGGTTTGGGGATCGTATCCGGTATGATGCTGGATCGCATCGCCTTGCATTGGCTCCGGATCTTATTAGAGATGGCCATTAGCACCCTCATCCTCATGGTTCCTTCGATCTGATTATTGTTTGGAGGGATCTTCCTAGTATTCCCCTGTTGAATGGAGCGAAGGATCTTATTTTCTAGAGGAAAGCCCCAAATGGCTTATTTAGTACCAAATCAGCTTGGGATTTGGTCAAAAGGAGTGCCGCAAAGGTGGATTGGCATAAATATGTTTGGTTCCCTGGGTATTTTCCTAGGCACTCCTACACAACCTGGAGGTGTCTTGTGGGGGCCCTACCAAGCAAGGACCAACTAATTAAAAGGAACATATTGGTTGGACAGAATTGTGTCCTCTATTGGGGGGGAATGGAGAGCCATGACCACCTCTTCTTTGATTGCTCCTTTCCCAAAACCATTTGGGGGAGGGTAAGCTCCTTGTGCTCCCTAAGTGTTAAGGGCCCATCTGGCCTAATTGATGTGGTAAATTGGCTGTCCTATACACCAATGATAAGGTAGATGTCATTCCAAAGCTGGCCTTCTATGCTTCGGTTAACCATATTTAGTGGGAGCGGAATCAGCGTCTTTTTAACAATAAATCCAAGACCTATGATAGAATTCTTAATGATATCAAGTTTGATGTTGCTACCAAAGGATCATTCTCTCTCATTGTGGCTGCCCATAGTCCAAGAAATCAGTTCCTGGTTGATAATTGGGGGATTCAAGTGCAGTGGGTAGTCATGATCCCCAAAGCCTGCACTTGGTTTAGACCCCCCCTTCACATGGCAGCACTCCATTGTGATGGATCTCTAACTGCGGATAGGGCTTCATATGTGTCACACCCCAAACCACCTCCTAGGAGGATTGGGTAGGTGACCCGAATTGCATAACGGCAATCCGCCAAATCCCACAGATCTAGAAGCAGTGCTTACATTCACGAAACCACATTCATTCACTTTACGAAAGGCAAGATCAGAGTGCTGCAAATAAACTACAATTTCACTAATAAAAGGAAGCATAGCGATACGGGGAAATGATGATAATATATACATAAGAAAGTTTGTACATTACCCACCAACCCACAAACATAGAAACAAAGCTGACAAGAACAGAACTATATACATAAATATATACAGAGTGAGCATACTCAACCCCAAAAAGAAAAGAAAGTAAAAACTACAACAGGTCCACAGTCAGAACGGGGGTAAACTCCTAGCAAGAACAAAATGGAGTCCCCAAGACAAAAAGCATCAGATGCGCTCCTCAACGGTCTTCATCAATGACCACCGAGAAAGTACGCAGGATTGGTATGACCTCCGTCGGGGTCCACACCAACATCATCTTAACAACCAGGACTCTCCTCCTCCAGATGACCCTCCAGGCCACGCTGGCATCTATCTGCAAAATCATCTATGAAAAATAATGTATAACAGAGTGTGAGCCCCATTGAGCTCGTTAGCAAATAACATCAATCATGTATGCACATGCAATCGTAATTCACAGTTCATATGATCCTACATGATGTGCAAGTCCTATTTATTATTAGCCACCTAACAATACAACTAAGTCAGGTCAGTGTTACTACAATCCCCAATACATGTATCCCTGGTGCGGGCTTCTAACCCCTTCCCATGATACACCCATTGAGTTGTCAGAGAGGACCAATCAGTTCCCACATCTCCCTCACCAAGGCCAGCCCGACCAGCCCTTTGTGATTAACCTATAGGGCAATCCATTTCTTTTCTTTTCTTTGGCTTACAGCCCATAATCACCATTCCGGTGTTCTTTCATTTCTTTTCATTCACCACTCCGGTGTTCTTTCATTTCTTTTCATTTCTTTTCTCATATTCATATGGTCACCCATACAGGCATCCAATACCTAAACCCCTATTGGCAAGGGTGCGTAGCACGGGTGATGAAACTCTAGCCCCATGTCTATATGGCATCGTATGAGTCGGGTGGTGTCAACCGCATCCCATTCTATGGGCTACCACAGGCCTCATTTCCAAGCTGACTATGGCATCTAATCTAACAATCACAATCATTATCAAGAATTCATAGTGTTGATCAACAAACAGTCATTATGCAGTGATTTGAGTAATTTGAACAGAAGTAAATAACTCAGCATTTATATTCACAATTCTTAATAGCCGACACAGTATTACAATTACACATACACATATGATGATATTATCCACTTACCTGAGTTGGGTTCTAAGACCTCAGTTGCAAACTCAGTTCCAAAAGCAGTTTGGTTGTTGACCTCGAGCGCGGGATCAATTCCTAGATATAAATCAAAAGTTGTCATATTAAGTTTCCAATCTGTCTTTGATAGGTTTAGGGTTAACCTAAGCTTAGTAGGTTAACCCGGTGCTTGATTAGTACTCATTTGGGATCACTGGGCCTTGCCACTGGGTCTTAGGTTCATGTCCCAGTACATCATCCAGTGTCAATGGCGCAAGGGCAATATGGTCATTTTCAATAGTTGTACCTGACCCTAGGTCAAATCAGGTCCACAGTGCTGTCCATAGCTTGCCTGTGCTGCAGGACTAAGTACAGCAGGGTTTCCTTCACCTGCGGGGCCCACTAGGGTTCCAAAGTATTCCTCCACCAAGGACAGATGTGGGGAACGGCTTTTTGGTCATTTCCCAACTTCCCATAGTGTCCCACAGCCAATGGGTGAGGTTCCCATAGCCAGATCAGCATTCCAGCAATTTTCCATTCACTGGGCGATGGCTCTGGGCAATGTCTGCATCGTCCAGTGCATCGCCCAGAGGCTGCAATCGATAAATGGGCTGAGATTCCAAGGTGGGGCTTCTTGGACAGTGTGCTCAACATCACCCCATGCATGTTAGGGTGCTGTGTAGCCCCCCGGGGTGGTCTTCCTACTAGTCCAAATGGATCACCCATCTGGTCAACCATTTGGCTGCCAGAGGCTGCCCAGACAGCCCAGTGAATAGTATCATAGGGTTTTCTCTAGACTTGGAATCGATTCCAGCCACATACAAGGCTAGAAATGGATGCAAAACAGTGGTTCAAGGCTGCAACCACCTAGGGTTTGGTCTCTACAGCCATGGCTCCAATCAGTCAGGCAGAAGTGAATCTGGGCAGTGCAGCTATGCACAGCCAGATTTGGCTCCAAAGAACAACAAAATAGAATTATAGAATTAAGTAAAAATCCCAGATCTTCCATGCTCAAGGCTTGTATGGCAGATCTGGTGCTGTTTTGGGCAAACCCTAGCTGTTCAGGGCTGCCCAGGGAGCAAAATCACATCAAACATAGAGAAACAATGGGGACAGCAGGCATATGCAGGTATGTTTATACCTGAATAGGTTTGATAGAGCTCGGGTTCAGGCCTGGTACAGGGCTGCAGCAGCTCCTCTTCCTTCTTCGTTCTTCTTCCTTCTTCCCTTCCTCTCCTTTCTCTCTTTCCTCTCTCCTTTCTCTCCTCACGGTTCCAGCAGAAATAAGAGCTCTAAATGAGCTTAAGACCCTTCTATTTATAAGCCCAACCCACACTGAGGCTTGTTTGGGTGTGAAGGCCCCTTTTGAAAATCAGTTTTTAAACTGATTCAGACTAATTCTGGGCACACTGGTAGGGTCCACATTGAACCAAGGGTATGAGGTGGTCCCTCGGACTTCCCTCTATCAATGGAGGGTACCCATGTTCATATTGGGTGGTCCCCATAATTAAAAAATCAATTAAATATGCAGAATCACACACTGGGCGATGTCACTAGGACTTGCTACATTGCCCAGTGCCATCGTCCAGAGAATTCCAGTAAGCTAAAATTCAATGGGCTTGCACAGGGGTCTGACCCTTGGTTAGGGTATTGTCCCCACATGCCCCATAGGAGATTTTACACACTTTTACAGAAGTGGGTCCCACCATTATACGAAGGAGAGAGATTACCTGGGATCCAAACCATATATCAGGCAATGGGCTGTACATTTGTAGGGGTCTGTTGTCCAGCTACTGACAGGCATGTAGGATGATCCACACAGAGTTTTCTCATTAATCCAAACCACTAGAGTGATACTCCACTGTGTTCTTGGTTGCCTGATCAGGGGTTCCTATCCTTCAATCAAAATTCCAATCAACTAGGGGCAGGGTTTGACAATATGGGAGTCTTATTCGGAATGCCTTGGGGGACCCAATTCTGGCCTATGTAGGCAAGGGGGTGGAGGCATCGGTTCTCAGCATGAAGCTTTTAGCTATTTATAGAGGGGTGCCCTTATGCTTGGAGAAGGATATCCAGAACGTCTTGATCAGGTCTGATTCGAAGTTTGCAGTGGATATTCTTAGTGGCACAATCACTTACCCTTGGAGTGTGTATGTCTTGAAATGCCAGATTACTGCTCTCTTGAACCAATTGTCTCATAAGGAAGTTAGGCATGTTTGGAGGGAACTGAATCAACTGGCAGATTTTGTTGCTTCCATTGGTAATGGGGATGGGGAAGTTATTATTCATCCTACAGAGTTTCTAGAAGATCTGATGAGATTGATTCATGATGATTCAAATAGGAAGACCTATTTTAGCCCCCCTGATTGGGCTTTGTTTTTCCCTTATCCTTGTATAACCGAGGGGTTTGTCCTTGGGGTGTGGGGGCCTCTCCTTCTTCCTTAGGTCTGTCTATAGGGTCGGAGTAGGCTGCCTTCTTTTGTGCTTTTTCCTTTTCAATTCTATATACTCACAATTACCTATCAAAAAAAAAGTACAAAAATGACCCCCAATAACCCCAAACGACCCACCCGGTCTGGTTCGGACCGAAATTGAACATAGGTCAAAATACGTATCGATTCAAAGGTCGCGACCCTCAACATCTCATCCACACCTCTTATAAGAGGTAAGGACACTTTATAGAAAAGCCCTAACCTAAAAAAGTACAAAAATGCCCCCCCCCAAAATGCCCAAACGACCAACCCGGTCTACTTTGGACGGGAACTGAACATATGTCGAAATACATATCTATACGAAGGCCTCGACCATCAACATGCCACCCACACGTCTCATAAGAGATAAGGACAATATTTAGAAAAACCAAAACCCAAAAAAGTTTAGAAATGCACCCAAATAACCCCAAACAAAAAACCTAGTCTGGTTCGGAATGGTACTGAACATATGTTGAATTACGTATTGATACTAAGGTCTCGACCCTCCACATCTCATCCACACCTCTCATAAGAGATAAGGACACTTTATAGAAAATCTCTAACCCAAAAAAGTGCAAAAATGCCCCCAAATAATTCCAAACAACCCACCCTGTCTAGTTCAGATCAGAATAGAACATATGTCAAAATACGTATCGATTCGAAGGTATCAAGCCTGAACATCTCATCCACACATCTCATAAGAGATAAGGACACTTTATAGAAAAGCTCTAACCCAAAAAAGTACAGAAATACCCCCAATAACCCCAAACGACCCACCCGATCTGGTTCGAACAAAAAATGAACATATGTTGAAATACATATTGATTCGAAGGTTTCGACCCTAAACATCTCATCACACCTCTCATAAGAGGTAAGGTCACTTTATAGAAAGGCCATAACCAAAAAAAATATAGAAATGCCCCACAATAAACCCAAACAACCCACCCTGTCTGGTTCAGACCAAAACTGAACATCTGTCGAAATACGTAATGGTTCGAAGGTCTCGACCCTCATCATCTCATCCACACGTCGCATCAGAGACAAGGACACTTTACAGAAAATCCCTAACCCAAAAAAAGTATAGAAATGCCCCCCAATAAGCCCAAACAACCCACCCTGTCTGGTTCGGATCAGAACTGAACATATGTCAAAATACGTATCGATTCGAAGGTCTCGACCCTCAACATCTCATCCACACCTCTCATAAGAGATAAGGACACTATATAGAAAGCCGTAACCAAAAAAAGGACAAATATGGTCCCCCAAAATGGCTAAGGGACCCACCCGGTCTGGTTTGGATCGAAACTGAACATATGTCGAAATACGTATCTATACGAAGGCCTCGACCATCAACATCTCATCCACGCATTTCATAAGAGATAAGGACACTTTATAGAAAACCTCTTACCCAAAAAAGTATAGAAATGCCCCCCAATAACCCAAACAACCCACTCGATCTGGTTCGGACTGAAAATGAACATATGTCAAAATACGAATGGATTCAAAAGTCTCGACCCTCAACATCTCATTCACACGTCTCATAAGAGATAAGGACACTTTTTAGAAAAGTCCAAACCCAAAAAAGTTTAGAAATACCCCCCAATAACCCCTAACAACCCATCCGATCTGGTTAAGATCAGAACTGAACATATGGCAAAATACATAACGATTCGAAGGTCTCGACACTCCACTTCTCATCCACGCCTCTCATAAGAGATAAGGATACTTTATACCAAAGCCCTAACCCAAAAAAAGTACAAAAATGCCCCCCAAAAAGCCCAAACAACCCACCCGATCTAGTTCAGACCGGAACTGAACATATGTCGAAATACATATCGATTCAAAGGTCTCGACCCTCAACATCTCATCCACACGTCTCATAAGAGATAAGGACACTTTTTAGAAAAGCCCAAACCCAAAAAAAGTTCAGAAATCCAAATAACCCCAAATGACCCATCCAATCTGGTTCGGACCAAAACTGAACATATGTTAAAGTACGTAACAATTCGAAGGTCTTGACCCCCCACATCTCATCCACATGTCTCATAAGAGATAAGGACACTATATAGAAAACTCCTAACCCCCTAAAAGTACAGAAATGACCCCAATAACCCCAAATGACCCATCCAGTCTGGTTCAGATCGAAACTGAACATAAGTCAAAATATGTATGGATTCGAAGGTCTCGACCCTCAACATCTCATCCACGCCTCTCATAAGAGGTAAGGACACTTTATAGAAAAGCTATAACCCATAAAAGTATAAAAATGCCCCCCAATAATCCCAAACAACCCACCATGTCTGGTTCGGATCTTAACTGAACATATGTCAAAATATGTAACGATTCAAAGGTCTCAATCCTCATCATCTCATCCACACATCTCATAGGAGATAAGGACACTTTATAGAAATACCCTAACCTAAAAAAAATACAAAAGTGCCCCCCAATAACCCTGAACGACCCACCCAGTTTGGTTCGGATGGGAACTAAACATATGTCAAAATTCGTATCGATTCGAAGGTCTCGACAGTCAACATCTCATCCGCACCTCTCATAAGAGATAAGGACACATTATAGAAAAGCCGTAACCAAAAAAAGTATAGAAATGCCCTCCCAAAATGCCTAAATGACCTACCCGATCTGGTTCGGACTAGAACTGAACATATATCAAAATACATATCTATACGAAGGTCTCGACCATCAACATTTCATCCACACGTCTCATAAGAGATAAGAACACTTTATAGAAAAGCTCTAACCCAAAAAAAGTATAGAAATACGCCCCAATAACCCCTAATAACCCATCCGATCTGGTTAGGACCGAAATTGAACATACGTTGAATTACATAGCGATTCTAAGGTCTCGACACTCTACTTCTCATCAACACCTCTCATAAGAGATAAGGGCACTATATAGAAAAGCCCTAACCCAAAAAAGTACAAAAATGCCCCCCAATAACCCCAAATGACACACTCGGTCTGGTTCAGATAGGAACTGAACATATGTCAAAATACGTATCAATTCGAAGGTCTCGACCCTCAACATCTCATCCACTCCTCTCATAAGTGGTAAGGATAGTTTATAGAAAAGTCATAATCCAAAAAAGTATAGAAATGCCCCTTAATAACCCCAAACGACCCACCCGGTCTGGTTTGGACCGAAAATGAACATATGTCAAAATACGAATGGATTCGAAAGTGTCACGGCCCCATCCTGATGTAGATATTTTACCTTGCATACGGGGATTGGGACAACACGTGTCATCCCAATTCCTACCAGGATCACAGATACAGTGTCCCGAGCCATAGTCCACCTTGTCATCACCTTTGTTAATAGAAAGGAACATACCAAATGGAATAAACCGTTCCAAATACAGAGTTAGTTGAAGCGAAATTAAATTAAATCAGGTGAAATTATAGAGCATCAGTTCTCTAATGATAACACATAGTACAGTTTTAATATTTGTAACCATTCACTACTCTCCTTATAAATAAACATAAAGTTTATAAATGATTGTGGAATAGATACAAAAATTAAATAATAAGTAATTGCCCCAAGCGTGCCATTCTTAGGTGTACATCTACATCCAAGTCACAGTCACCTACTGCACTTGATTCGCATTCAACGGTGATCGTCACGAGTAGTACCTCCGGCATATCAACTAAAAATGGGTTGTACAATGGGGTTCGCTACACTAGTTAGTGAGGGAGCAAAGGGGACTGCACACACATCACACAATCAATATCAAGCAGGATGATGTATGCTAATGTTAGATTCATTTTCCACCTAAAACATAAATTCTATCGGTCAAGTGTATGCTACTATGATAACTCGGGAGACACTAAAGGTCACTTATCTTATCACCCCAGTGAAACCTCAATTATCATGAGGGGACCTATGTCGGTAGAAGCCATCATGACCACCTAGGGGCAGACCCCGATAGCCATCACTACCCCTATCCTGGCCTCTCCTACCCCCAAAGACCATAGGTGCTCAGACTATCCAACACATAGACCTCTATTGGCAAGGGTCGTAGCATAAGGGAACAAACATCCTAGCCACAGATATACTATATGCAATTCTTATAGTCCCGAGAGGTATTCCGGGTGCATCAACGTCCCATTCCATTTAGTACCCGGGTACCAGCACAGTACGGCACATACAGATCAAAATGGCATACAACAATTTTTATAATTAAATAAATTGGGGTTTTGGCACCGGCACACCCGACACTGTAGCCCGATACAATGGTGAGCATACTATCACATTCATAACAGTTCACACTTGAATAATAATGTAATGCGCACAATGCTTATAATTATATAGTAGCATGCTTAAGATTGTATATTATAATATTCAAACCCAACAAAGTCACCCAGAACCCACTCACCTAACTCGGGTGTCACCCGGCGTGGTTAACATGAATCCACCGGTGTACCAGCTATCCATTGAGTTGGGTAGCCTAATAATCATTAAAGCAAGTATAGAAGGGTCCGACACTAGGCCCCCAAGGTTAAAATTAAGTTTCAACCAAGACAACATGAGTAGACTCAGGGGCGGTTGCAACAGAGGTGAATCCACCCTTGACTCCGTTTAGGCCAAAAGTGAAAATAGAATGAGCGGACCCACGAGCGGAATATCTCACTTGTATCTGGTCATGCATCCGTTCAACTTCTGATACATACCTAAAAGGGAGAGGATCAACGGGCAGATGTGCTTCTTGGGTCTGCCCCTGCATCCGATTGATCCTTGAGACATACCCGAGAGCAACTGGCCTCGAGCGGATGCAATAGATTTGAGTCCGTTCCTTCATCCAGTCAGTTTAATACACAGGGGTTATACTAGGCGAACTGACGAACAGTACCACGATTGGTGGATCTGGTCATTTGTCCGTCGGCAGTCTCTTTCGAGATTTCAAAGGGCTTTTGCTTCAGCTTGAAGCTTGGAGCACCTCAGTATTTCTAGGTCATAGAGGGGGTGTCTAAGCCTCCCTAGGGTCACTAGATCCTATGCTCACCTTATGGATCCAAGACCCTATAAGGATTGGTCTTAATTTGGTCCAAGGGTTGGGTTTCAAGTCTCAAACCAAAGGTTTATCAACAATGGCTGCAAATGCAGCTCATAGGGACCATTTCTAGAGCTAGGTCAATACCATTAGAGCTCCTAATTAGGGCCAAGCTTCACCTTGAGTCCCAAATGGAATCCTAGGTTAGCCCAAGCTCAAGGAATTCATAAAAATAGAAATGAGAATGGAGAAGAACCAAGTTTAAGGTCTTACCTTGGTGAGATCCTTCTTCCAACCATCCTCTCAATCTCTTCTCCTCCTCTTTCTCTTCTCCCTTTGGTTCGGTCATCTTGGGGAGGAGATGTGGGGCAGCTAGCCACCTTGGCATGGCTTCCATCATCTTCTCTTCCCCTCCTATTCCTCTCCTACTTCTACCTCTCTTCTTCCTTCCTCCTTCTCCTCCTTCCCTTGTCTCTTCTCCTCTACAATTTTCTTGGGAGGGGGAGAGATAAGTGACTGAGAGGAGTTTCCTTATCCTTTAAGGGGTTAGATGGGCCTTAGGTTATGTTTGGTTTAGGTCCTTAGAAGGTAGTTAAGCCCTTAGGCTTAAATGGGTTTTAGGTTAGGTCTTAGGCTATGTTTGGTCCAAGTCTTAGACCATTAGGTCCAATTTGTTAATTAGGGTGTGTTTGGGTTGGGCCCAAGTCCATCGGACTTAATTGCCCTCTAAGGCTTGTTTAGTTTTAGGTTGGATTATTAAAACTCATTATTTCATCTTAAATTAAGTCTTATGGGCCCACTCTCATGGTCCATTCAACCAATCAATGATAAGGGTAGGGGTCCACATGGCCCAAAGGTTCAATTAGGGTGTCTGGGACACGGAGGTGTGGGTCCCACAAGAAAAATTACTAAAAGGGCAAGTAACAGCACGAGCGGATCCTCGAGCGGATTCAATTCGAGTGAGTCTGTTCGTGACTTCGGTGCTACTATCAGGGCCCAAACTTCAAGGAAAGTTGTTGGGCTTTAGCCCACACTTCCAGGACTCTGAGGGGTTTCTTGTAATAATATTTTAAGTTTGAGGTTGCAGGTGTTGGCTAGTGCCACCGCGGCATTACCCTTGGTAAAGGTCTAAATTGCTCTGAGGTAAAGGGGTATATTTGGGGTGTGGGTGTAACATCCCCCCAACCTTATTAAAAATTTCATCCCCAAAATTTGAGGCATCCCGGTCTCAAGGGTAAGGGCTTGTTAAGTAACAGCACTTATAATTGCCCACTACTTGGACTAAGTCAAAGGTCAGGCCAAGATGAGGCAGTGCTTACATGACACAGCAAGTCAGATTCTACCATTCTTCTTTCCTATAGAGTCATATTACCACAGGAGTGTGGTTCACAATAACCCAAGCTCCAATTAGTTTTTAGAGCCAGTGGTCATAACATACTGGTAGGTCAGGACGGTTTCTCTTGATCTGGAAAACCTAGGGAATTTTCTATTCCTGGTGGCTTAGTTTAGTGTGTAAAGCACCATTCTAACCTTCACTACTCTGGTCACTCTTGGGTTACAGGACTTAACCTGTCTAGTCCCCAACATAGGGTCCACATTCTGAATGCTTTCACTTCTGGTTATCTCATTACCTCACCCAATTTTAGAATGATTTGAAATATTGATGGAATCTCCTATTGTTCACTCCCAGTACAGAGGGAACATATTTGGTGATCTATTACCCCATTCATATCTGTCGTTGGAGAAGATCTTGTTACATCCTTTAGTTTCTTCTTTCAAAACCTTAAACCTTCCACACAGTTATCCCATAGGAAAAAGTCCTTTATGGTTATCTTTCAAGAGCCAAACGACCTCTAGTGGTTTTGGTCTAAGTCAATTCATTTTAGTAAGTTTTAAAATAACTTACCTAATCATTGTTAAATTCATTTACTATTAACCCATGACCAACGTGACCAAGGGTCTGGGCTCAACTAAGTGATCATAGTAAGGACAAGGTAGGGTTATACTTGTAGCACCAGAGAATCACTCTAGTCACACAAGTCTAAAGTCCTAAGGGATATATATATATATATATATATACGTATATCACACCAATACATAGGCAAAATTTTAAGAATCACATTCATATCCTTATGGACATATCAGTTACCTAGGTCAATCCACAAGAACAAAAGCCCTCGGATACATTTTGCTAAGTCTTTTTGAAAGGTCAATTAATGTGTAGGACTCCCTCTATGAGTCTAAACAAGGTTTGGATGAACCAAGTAAAGTTCAAATAGAGTCGTCACTAGCTTAGGGTGCTATAAATGACCTCCAACTACACATGGTCCTGATTGATTACCTGAGCTAAGTTATTCCAGGCAGCCCAGTGTTTCCTTCTCCAGGCCTGGCTAAGAGTTGGATCCTATGTACCCCTATAAGGGTTTCTATACCACATAGGTTTAGGCTTCCTATTCATAGGTTTCGGCTCACTTACTAACGGGGTCTAAGGATTTGCATCCTCCAAGGTAGCTCTCCTTCCTTCACGTAGGAGGGGAGTCGCAACATATACTGATGCCTGCCATTTCTCATTGGCTGGCCCAGTCAGGTACAAGTCCTAATCCCTTTCAATTTTAAGGCGTTAGACTAGATATAGGTGGCCCCCCCATAAATGGGTCACACAACAAGGGTGTCTAATCTAGGGTATAGGCATGCAATCAACACATATGGGTGTGATAAAAAAGTCTCCAAAAATCAGAGCTCAAAATCCTAAAAGAATTCGGGCAGACTCACGAGCAGTATCAGTACTCTGGTTCTATTTGTGGCTCCTCTGCAAGATAGGGAGAGCAAACTAACGAGCGGATGCAGAACGTGAATCTGTTCGTTCGTCTGTTCTCGGAGTGTCAAACGATCGAGGGAATTTGAATAGAACGGATCTACGGACGGACTCATGGATGTGGATCCGATTACCTTTAAAATGGTAAATTTTCAAGTTTTATGCGGGGCGGATTGGTGAACGGAGTCACGATAAGTGAATCTGTTCGTTCGTCCGTTCACAGAATTCTAACAAAAATAGAGCCGTGAGTTTTAAACTCACTTTTGGCTCCAAGAGGATACATAACCACAAGGGGGGGGGGAGGATACATAACCGCAAGGGGGGGAACTCTACAGGGTTTCCTTGGGTGGATTTCTTGTAAATCTCAAGCGTCAAAGATCACTCCTCACCTAATCAAGGTAAGATTTCTCTTCTCTTTTCTCCTCATTGAAAGATTTTGCTTGTGTCTTTTCATCTTCCCTTTCCTTTCTTCTTGAATTTGTAATGAATCATTCCAAGTGTGTGATCATGTCTTGATTTTGTTTGCACTCTTATGGCCATGTACACCAAGCTCATGCCAAAATTGATTAAGACTAAGGTCTTTGGGTTTGATTCAAGCCCCATTGATCAATGACACTATAGGGGTGGCTTCCTACTTGCTCATTGCATCCCTTGCTCATTTTACAGTCTTCACAAGCATTTTAGAGATTGTTCACTATGTTTAGTTAATTTGCTTGGATTGGTTCTAGGCTTTGATTGGATAAACTCCTCAAGTTCATGTTTAATTCGTTGCATGCGTCTAAACTTCACAAAATCATTTCCTTGATATATCTTCAAGTACATTTTCTTTTCATGTGGTTGTTAGCAAGTTCCTTGTATTTACTCCCCCTTTCTAATAAATGGTTCTTGTCTATTGTTGGGATACTTCATTCAATCACTTGCTTGTTTGACGTTGATTGGGATACAAGATAATCAAAAGTACACATTGTTTGCATCAACCTCACTTCTTCACATCCACACACTAGGGATTTATATAAACTTCATGGGTGAATTAACCTTATCCCTTTTCCCCCTTTTTCCTAACACATTTCCAATGGTGTCATGCCATACATTATATATATATTTTTATGTGTTTTATTTTTTTTTTTGATCTTCATCATCGTGTATAGCCTTCTCTTCAAACCATTCCCCCATCACTTAAGCATTTTACTTCTCTAATTCTATTTGCCAATCATATGCCATTATTCCAATTTGACTTACCTTTGCTACTTCCTTTGGTGGTGCCTTGTATGTAGGTAACTAGTCATGGCTCTCAAGAGAAAGAGGGACCTTGCCTTTGTGCCTTCCATCCCTACTGCCTATAATGTACATCGATTTACATTAGAAAAGACTGAGGGGATTTCTCAAGAGCACCTATTAAACAGAAGGATTCTTGTGGAGAGGGATGTGACAGTGGAGGAACTACTAGCATACAAGGTGGGTGCCAGGTTCAAGAGGTTGGAGTGGAGCAACATGTTGATTCTGCCCGAGCTTTATTACCCCACCTTAGTTAGGGAATTTTACTCTAACCTATTACTAGTTAAGGGGGATGATGATGAGTTCAGGCTGACTTTCCTTGTGAAGGGAGTATTCATTAGCTTTACTACAGTGGAGTTGGGAATTATCCTTGATGTGTCACCAGAGGAAAAAAGGGTCTATTATCCTCAAGGCAGTCACCCAGACAAATGCCTGCATCCAGGGGAGAGCAGGGAGTTATTCAAGGTTCTGACAAATGGCAAATATGAGGAGAATGAAAACCTCTCAAAATTTCCTCCTTCTCTGTGGGTTCTCATCTTTATCGCCAAGACTAATCTGGGTCCCTCTAAGGCACGCAGCACCCATCCCCTTTAATGTCTGCAGTTCTAGCTCACTCTCTGTATACTAGCCAGCATATTTGCTTGCCTCATGTGGTCATGCAGCACATGGCTCGTGCAGTACTGAATCCTGCCCGTAACCACACTCTACCTTATGGTCGGCTGCTCACTAGGATTTTCTTATTCTTTGGGGTTGATTTGGACTGTGAACCCAAGGAATCAAGCATTGAGGGGCCTATTGGGTTCAAAGCACTGCAGAAGATGAACTTGTATGATGATTATGATAGTGCTGGAAAGTAGGTCAAATATGGGGGTGGCAGAAAGCCTAGAGATGCTGACAAGGATTGTGATGATGACCTCGAGTTCATGGGTTCTGGACCATCTGCAGCAGGGTCTTCAAGCGTACCAGGGGGAGGAAGTGACATCTTGATGGCTATCAGGCGGCTAAACATGAGGGTGGCGGATAGCTTTGATGGAGTCAAAAAGCAACTCTCTGCCCAAGCTTGGCGTCTTAAGGCCATAGAGCGAGGAGTAGATTACATCAATGCCTTCCTAGGTCACGGTGGTGGCGACGACGCAAATGACTAGCTCAACTTTCCCTCCAGCAGAATTGAAGTTATCTTTGGATCAATCCTTTTAGTTTTCTTGCCTTGATGGATATTTGGAACTATTTTCTTTTGACTTTCTTTTATTTCCTTGCCCTTCTTTTTCTTTCCTTTGATCAGTTGGTTTGAACAATCTGGGAACTTTTGGAATTGATGGATGAATGTACCCTTGGTTTAGGCGGAACAAATCAAGTGTTTTGAGTTGGAACAGATGAAATCTTGTGGTTTGGGTTGGAATGGGCACAATCATGCCCAAACAAAGAATTGAAACAATATGGTGGTTGGATTTGTATATCTATGATCTGACAGGAAGAATCATATGTTTTGTTGTGAAGGACTTAGTTGCCTTCAAGAAAGATTTAGAACGAATGGAAGTTGTAATTTGTTTTCTATATATATATATATATATATATATATGTTGCTTACTTCCCTCTTGTTTAAATCATTGTAGATTATTGTGGTTGGTTATGTTTAATCCATTTTTGTTTATGAATTATAGCATGTAATTGCCCGTCTATTTCCTATTTAAGACTCAACTAAGAAATTGCATAATTACATTCAACAGCCTATGTTTCCAATACTAAGTTCCATGTTACCTATTACCCTCTAGATTCTTGTTTTCACTCCAATCAGTCTTCTCCTAGGTCTGCATACAATCATTTATGTTCTTGAGACTTTTAATTTAGAATTTATTTGTGAAGAGTAAATCAATAGGTTATATAGGACTGTGGTCGGTGCAGAGCATCATTGCTCTGATGCCACTCTGTCACGCCCCCATCCCGATGTAGATATTTTACCTTGTATAAAGGGTGACTGGGACAACACGTGTCATCCCAATACCTACTAAGATCACAGATATAGTGCCCCAAGCCACAATCCACCTTGTCATCACCTTTGTTAACATAAAGGAACGTATCAAATGGAATAAAATGTTCCAAATACAAAGTTAGCGGAAGTGAAATTAAATTAAATCAGGTGAAATTATAGAGCATCGGTTCTCTAATGATAACACATAGTACAATTTTAATATTTGTAACTATTCACTACTCTCCTTATAAATAAACATACAGTTTATACATGATTGTGGAATGAATACAAAAATTAAATAATAAGTAATTGCCCCAAGGGCACCATTCTTGGGTGTACATCTACACCCAAGTCACGGTCACCTACTCCATTTGATTTGCATCCAACGGTGCTTATCAAGAGTAGTACCTCCTGCATATTAACTAAAAAGGGATTGTACAATGGGGTTAGCTACACTAGCTAGTGAGGGAGCAAAGGGAAATGCACACACATCACACAATCAATATCAAGCAGGATGATGCATACGAATGTTAGATTCATTTTTCACCTAACACAAATTCTATCGATCAAGTGTATGCTACTGTGATAACTCGGGAGACACTGAGGATCACTTATTCTGTCGCCCCAGTGAAACCTCAATTATCACGAGGGGACCTACGCCGGTAGAAGCCATCATGACCACCCAATGGCAGACCCCGATAGCCATCACTACCCCTGTCCTTGCTTCTCCCACCTCCATAAACCATATGTGCTCAGACTATCCAACATATAAACCCCTATTGGCAAGGGTCGTAGCAGAAGGGAACAAACATCCTAGCCACAGATATACTATATGCAAATTCTATCGTCCCGAGATGTATTTCGGGTGGATCAATGTCCCATTCCATCTAGTACCCGGGTACTAGCACAGCACGACACATATAGATCAGGATGGCATATAACAATTTTCATAATTAAATAAATTGGGGTTCCGGCATCGGCACACCCAACATCGTAGCCCAATACAATGGTGAGCATACTATCACATTCATAACAATTCACATTTGAATAACAATACAATGTGCACAATGCTTATAATTATATCATGGTATGCTTAAGATTGTATATTATAATATTCAAACCCAACAAAGTCACCCAGAACCCACACATGAATCTCACCGGTGCACCAGCTATCCATCGAGTTGGGTAGCCTAAGAATTCAAAAGCAATCATTAAAGGATATGTAGAAGGGTCCCACACTAGGCCCCCTAGGTTAAAATCAAGTTTCAACCAAGACAGCACGAGCGGACTCACGGGCGGTTGCAGTAGAGGTGAATCTGCCCCTTACTCCGTTCAGGCCAAAAGTAAAAATAGAACGAGCGGACCCATGAGTGGAATATCTCACTTGGATCCAATCGTGCATCCGTTCGACTTCTGAGACATTCCTAAAAGGGAGCGGATCAATGGGTGGATGTGCTTCTTAGGTCCACCCCTTTATCCCGTCGATCCCTGAGACATACCCGAGAGCAACTGGCCTTGGGCGGATGCAACAGACTTAAGTCTATTCCTTCATCCAGTCAGTTCAATACACAAGGGTTATATTGGGCTGACTAACGGACGATACCACGATTAGTGGATCCGGTCGTTCGTCTGTCGGCAGTCTCTTTTGAGATTTCAAAGGGTTTTTGCTCCAACTTGAAACTTGGAGCACCTCAGCATTACAGGGTCATAGAGGGGGTATCTAAGCCTCCCTAGGGTCACTAGATCCAAGTCTCACCTTATGGATCCAAAATTCTACAAGGATTGGTCTCAATTTGGTCCAAGGGTTTGGTTTCTAGTCTCAAACCAAAGGTTTATCAACAATGGCTACAAGTACAACTCATAGGGACCATTTCTAGAGTTAGGTCAGTACCATTAGAGCTCCCAATTAGGGCCAAGCTTCACCTTGAGTCCTAAATGGAACCCCAGGTTAGCCCAAGCTTAAGGAATTCATAAAAATGGAAATGAGATTGGAGAAGAACCAAGTTTAAGGTCTTACCTTGGTGAGATCTTTCTTGCAATAATATTTTAAGTCTGAGGTTACAGGTGTTGGCTAGTGCCACCGTGGCATTGCCCATGGTAAAGGTCTAAACTGCCCTGGGGTATCAGGGTATATTTGGGGTGCGGGTGCAATAGAAAGTCTTGACCCTCAACATCTCATCCACACGTCTCATAAGAGATAAGGACACTTTTTAGAAAAGCCCAAACCTAAAAAAGTTCAGAAATACCCCTCAATAACCCCTAACAACCCATCCAGTCTGGTTAGCACCAAAACTGAACATATGGCAAAATACGTATCGATTCTAAGGTCTCAACACTCCATTTCTCATCCACACCCCTCATAAGAGATAAGGATACTTTATAGAAAAGCCCTAACCCAAAAAATGTACAAAAATGCCCCCCAAAAAGCCCAAACGACAAACCTGGTCTAGTTCAGACCGAAACTAAACATATGTCAAAATACGTATCGATACGAAGGTCTCGACCCTCAACTTCTCATCTATACGTCTCATAAGATAAAAGGACGCTTTTTAGAAAAGTCCAAACCCAAAAAAGTTCAGAAATACCCCCCAATAACCCCAAACGACCCATCTGATCTGGTTCGGACCAAAATTAAACTTATGTCGAAATACGTAACGATTCAAAGGTCTTGACCCTCATCATCTCGTCCACACGTCTCATAAGATATAAGGACACTTTATAGAAAATCCCTAACCCAATAAAAGTACAGAAGTGCATCCTGATAACCCTGAACGACACACCTAGTTTGGTTCTGATCGAAACTTAACATACGTCAAAATACGTATCGATTCGAAGGTCTCGACCCTCAACATCTCATCTGTACCTCTCATAAGAGGTAAGGATACTTTATAGAAAAGTCGTAAGCCAAAAAAGTACAGAAATGTCCTCCCAAAATGCCCAAATGACCCACCCGATCTGGTTTAAACCGGGACTAAACATATGTTGAAATACGTATCTATACGAAGGTCTCGACCATCAACATCTCATCCACACGTCTCATAAGAGATAGGGACACTTTATAGAAAAGCTCTAACCCAAAAATGTACAGAAATGCCCCCCAATAACCCCAAACGACCCACCCAGTCTGGTTCGAACAAAAAATGAACATATATCATATTACGTATCGATTCGAAAGTCTCGACCCTCAACATTTCATCGACACGTGTCATAAGAGAGAAGGACACTTTTAAGAAAAGCCGTAACCCAAAAAAGTTCAGAAATGCCCATCAATAACGCTAACAACCCATCCGGTCTGCTTTAGACCAGAACTGAACATACGTTGAATTACATAGCGATTCAAAGGTCTCGACCCTCCACATCTCATCCACATCTCTCATAAGAGATAAGGAATCTTTGTAGAAAAGCCCTAACCCAAAAAAAGTACAGAAATGTCCCCCAATAACCCTAAATGACACACCCGGTCTGGTTCAGACCAAAACTGAATATATGTCAAAATACGTATCAATTCGAAGGTTTCGACCCTCAACATCTCTTCCACACCTCTCATAAGAGGTAAGGACACTTTATAGAAAAGTCGTAACCCAAAAAAATACAGAAATGCCTCCCAATAAACCCAAAACACCCACCCTGTCTGGTTCGGATCAAAACTCAACATATGTCAAAATACATAACGATTCGAAGGTCTCGACCCTCAACATCTCATCCCAACGTTTCATAACAGAAAAGCTGTAACCCAGAAATGTACAAAAATGCCCCACAATAAACCCAAACAACCCACCCTGTCTGGTTTAGAGAGAAACTGAACATATGTCAAAATACGTAACGATTCAAACATCTAGACCCTCATCATCTCATCCACACCTCGCATAAGAGATAAGGACACTTTATAGAAAAGCCCTAACCTAAAAATATTATAGAAATGCCCCCAATATGCCTAAACAACCCACCCTATCTGGTTCGGATAAAAAATGAACATATGTCGAAATACGTATCGATTCGAAGGTTCGACCCTCAACATCTCATCCACACCTCTCATAAGAGATAAAGATACTATATAGAAAAGTCGTAACCAAAAAAAGTATAGAAATTCCCACCCCGAAATGCCCACCCCAAAATGGCCAAACGACCCACCTGGTCTGGTTCGAATCAAAATTCAACATATGTCAAAATACATATCTATACGAAGGCCTCGACCATCAACATCTCATCCACATGTCTCATAAGTGATAAGGAGACTTTAGAGAAGCTCTAACCCAAAAAAGTATAGAAATGCCCCCCCAATAACCCCAAACAGCCCACCCGGTCTGGTTTGGATTGGAAATGAACATATGTCGAAATACATTTGGATTCGAAAGTCTCGACCCTCAACATCACATCCACAAGTCTCATAAGAGATAAGGACAGTTTTTAGAAAATCCCAAACACAAAAAATTTCAGAAATACCCCCCAATAACCCCCTCACAACCCATCCGGTCTGGTTAGGACCAGAATTGAACATATGGCGAAATACGTATCGATTCTAAGGTCTCGACACTCCACTTCTCATCCACACCTCCCATAAGAGATAAGGATACTTTATAGAAAAGCCCTAACCTAAAAAAAAGTATAAAAATGCCCCCCAAAAAGCCCAAACGAGCCACCCAGTCTGGTTCAGACCGACACTGAACATATGCCAAAATACGTATCGATTCGAAGGTCTCAACCCTCAACATCTCATCCACATGTCTCATAAGAGATAAGGACACTTTTTTGAAAAGCCCAAACCCAAAAAAGTTCAAGAATACCCCCCAATAACCCCAAACGACCCATCCGATCTGGTTCGAACCGAAACTCAACATATGTCAAAATATGTAACAATTTGAAGGTCTCGAACCTCCACATCTCATCCACATGTCTCATAAGAGATAAGGACACTATATAGAAAACCCCTAACCCCCTATAAGTACAAAAATGCCCCCCAATAACCCCAAACGACCCATCCGATCTGGTTCGAACCGAAACTCAACATATGTCAAAATATGTAACAATTTGAAGGTCTCGAACCTCCACATCTCATCCACATGTCTCATAAGAGATAAGGACACTATATAGAAAACCCCTAACCCCTATAAGTACAAAAATGCCCCCAATAACCCCAACGACCCATCCAGTCTAGTTCGGACTAGAACGAACATAAGTCAAAATACGTATCGATTCGAAGGTCTGGACCCTCAACATCTCATCCACATCTCTCATAAGAGGTAAGGGCACTTTATAGAAAAGATGTAACCCAAAAAAGTACAGAAATGCCCCCCAATAATCCCAAATAAGCCACTATGTTTGGTTTGGATTAGAACTGAACATATATCCAAATACGTAACGATTCGAAGGTCTCGACCCTCATCATCTAATCCACATGTCTCATAAGAGATAAGGACACTTTATAGAAAAGCCCTAACCTAAAAAAAGTACAGAACTGCCCCAAAATAATCCTGAATGACCCACCTGGTCTGGTTCAAACCGTAATTGAACAAATGTCAAAATACGTTTCGATTCAAAGGTCTCGACCCTCAACATCTCATCCGTACCTCTCATAAGAGGTAATGACACTTTATAAAAAAACCGTAACCTAAAAAAATATAGAAATGCCCTTCTAAAATCCCCAAACGACCCGCCCTGTTTGGTTCGGACCAGAACTGAACATATGTGAAAATACGTATCTATACAAAGGTTTCGACCATCAACATCTCATCCACACATCTCATAAAAGATAAGGACACTTTATATAAAAGATCTAACCCAAAGAAGTACAGAAATGTCCCCCAATGACCCCAAATGACCCACCTGGTCTGGTTCGGACCGAAAATGAAAATATGTTAAAATACGTACGGATTTGAAAGTCTCGACCCTCAACATCTTATCCACAAGTCTCGTAATAGCTAAGGATACTTTTTAGAAAAGCCCAAACCCAAAAAAGTTTAGAAAATACCCCCCAATAACCCCTAATAACCCAAATAACCCCAAATGAACCACCCAGTCTGGTTCGGAATGGAACTAAACATACGTTGAATTACGTAGCGATTCTAAGGTCTCAACACTCCACTTCTCATCCACACCTCTCATAAGAGATAAGGACACTTTATAGAAAAGCCCTAATCCAAAAAAAAATACAGAAATGCCCCCCAATAACCCCAAACGACACACTAGATCCGGTTCAGATCGGACCTAAACATATGTCGTAATACGTATTGATTCGAAAGTCTCGACCCTCAACATCTCATCCACACCACTCATAATGTTACACCTGTGCCCAAAATACACCCTAATATCCTAGGCCAAATTTAATTTTTGTTGAGGGTGTCGCCACGATGCCAACGGTCAACTCCTGTGACCTTGGACTGTCACAGTCAAAGGAAAAACTCAAACACAAGGATTGTATTCACACCTTAATGGGTGAGTGGACCATACAATAGGTAAGCTTTGAACCCTAAATTTTGGTATACATACTCCCCTTGAAGTCCTTGATGTGCAAGTCATAGCCCCACATACCCAACTGTTGATTTTGACCTTAACAGCAGGAACGAAACCACGAACGGATCCACTGCTATTGAATTTGACCGATAATTCATCCATATTATAATGCTGGTTTTATGTGTTTTCTTATGTGGGGCCCATGTGCCTGTGCTTGTGCTCCGGACACCGTGTGTTACACCCGCACCCCAAATATACCCAAATACCTTGAGGTAATTTAGACCTTATCCAAGGGTAATGCCATGGTGGCAATGGTCAACACTAATGACCTTGAACTTAAAATATTACTGAAGGTACCCACTCGAAGTTTTGAAAGTGTGGGCCAAAGCCCCGTAACTTTTCTTGAAGTTTGGGCCCTGACAGTAGCATCGGAGTCACGAATGGACTTACTCGAACTGAATCCGCTTGAGGATCCGCCCTTGCGGTTACCTGCCCTTTTGGTTTATTTTCCTATGAGACCCACATACCTGTGTCCCGGACACCATAATTAGGTCCCCAAACCATATGAACCCTCACCCTCACCATTGGTTGGCTAGTTGGGCCATGAAGTGGGCCCATAAGGCTTAACTTAAAAGAATTAATGGGTTTTATATATCCTAACCTAAATCAAACAGACCTTAGAAGACAATTAAGTCCTATGGACTTAGGGTGAACCCCAAACAGGATCTAATTAACTAAATAGACCTAACAGTCTATGGCTTGGGCCACAAGCCCTAAGACCTAACTAAAACCCATTTAAAACCTAAGGGGCTAAATATACTCTAAGGGCACCTAACCAAACATGGCCTAAGGCCTTTTCCTACCTTTAACGGATAAGAGAATCCTTTATTCTCTAATCTCTCCCCCTCCCAAGCAAACTGTGGAGGAGAAGAGACAAGAGAAGAAGGAGGAGGATTAAGGAAGAAGAAGTGGAAGTAGGAGAAGAATAAGAGGGGAAGGGAAGAAGATGGGAGCTATGCCAAAATGGCTGGCTACCCCACATCTCCTCCTCTTGCTGACCGGACTAAGGGAGAAGAAGAAGGTGAAGAAGAAGAGATGGAGAGGATGGTTGGAAGGAGAGGCTCATGAAGGTAAGACCTAGAACTTGATACCTCTCCATTTCCATTTCCATTTTTGAAGATTCCTTGAGCTTGGGCTAACCTAGGGTTCCATTTGGGACTCAAGGTGAAGCTCAGCCCTAATTGGGAGCTCTAATGGTGCTGACCAAATCCCATTTAAGACCTAAATGAGCTGCCTTACAGCCATTACTGCTGAACTTTGGTTCTAAGCTAAGAAACCCAACCCTTTGACCAAATTGAGACCAAACCCTTATAGGATCTTCGATCTAGGAGGTGAGCCTAGGATCTAGTGACTCTAGGGAGGCTTAGACACCCCCTCCATGTCCCTGAAGTGAAGGGGCACTCCAAGCTTCAAACTGGAGAAGAAGCCCTTTGAAATTTCAGAAAAGACTGCCAACGGACGCATGACCAGATCCACCAATCGTGGTACCATCCGTCAGTCTGCCTAGTATAATCCCTGTGAAATGACCTAGATGGATGAAGGAACGGATTCACTCTGTCGCATCCGCCTGTGGGTCAGTTCACTCTCGGGTATGTCTCAGGGACCGATCGGATGCAGGGGTGGACTAAGGAAGCACATCCGCCCGTGGGTCCACTCGCTCTCGAGTATGTCTCAGGAGTCGAACGGATACACGACTAGATCCAAGTAAGATGTTCCATCCGTGGATCCGCTCCCTGTGTTTTTACCTTTTGGCCTGAACGGAGTCAGGGGCGGATTCACCTCTACTGCAACCGCCCATGAGTCCTCTCGTGTTGTCTTGGTTGAAACTTGACTTTAACCTTGGGGGCCTTGCATGGGACCCTTCTATACATGCTTTAATGATTGCTTTTGTATTTCTAGGCTACCCATCTTGATGGATAGCTGGTGCACCGATGAGATTCATGTCAATCACGCCGGGCGACACCCATGTTAGGTGAGTGGGTTCTGAGTGACTTTGTTGGGTTTGAATATATAATAATATGCAATCTTAAGCATGCTATTATATAAATATAAGCATTGTGCGCATTGTATTATTTA
Organism: Telopea speciosissima; assembly: GCF_018873765.1. Classification (NCBI taxonomy): domain Eukaryota; kingdom Viridiplantae; phylum Streptophyta; class Magnoliopsida; order Proteales; family Proteaceae; genus Telopea; species Telopea speciosissima. The sequence continues at coordinate 34,429,042 of NC_057920.1, read as the reverse complement.
TCTCAAATGTGAACTTTTATGAATGTGAAATTATTCTCACCATTGTATCGGGCTACGGTGCCACGCGTACTAGTACTGGAACCCCAATTTATTTAATTATGGAAACTGTTGTATGCCATCCTGATCTGTATGTGCCGTGCCATGCTAGTACCCGGGTACTAGATGGAATGGGATGTTGATGCACCCGAAATACCTCTCGGGATGATAGGATTTGCATATAGTATATCTGCAGCTAGGATGCTTATTCCTTTATGCTACGAACCTTGCCAACAGGGGTTTATGTGTTGGATAGTCTGAGCACCTGTGGTCTATAGAGATGGGAGAGGCCAGGACAGGGGTAGTGATGACTATCGGGGTCTGCTACTGGGTGACCAGATGATTTCTACCGGTGTAGGCTCCCATGTGATAATTGAGGTTTCACTGGGGTGAAAAGTTAAGTGACTCTCAGTGTCTCCCAAGTTATCAGAGTAGCATACACTTGACTTGTAGGATTTATGTGCTAGGTGGAAAATGAATCTAACATTAGCATGCATCATTCTACTTGATATTGATTGTGTGTATGAATGTGCATTCCCCTTTGCTCTCTCACTAGTTAGTGTAGCTAACCCCGTTGCGTAACCCTTTTTTAGTTGATATACAGGAGGTACTACTCTTAATGAACACCGTTGGATGCGAATCAAGTGGAGCCGGTGGCGATGACTTAGATGTAGATGTACACCCAAGATTGGTGCCCTTGTGGTAATTACTTATTAATTAATTTTCTGTATTCATTCACAATCATGTATAAACTGTATGTTTATTTATAAGGAGAGATTGAATGGTTACAAATATTGAAATTGTACTATGTGTTATCATTAGAGAATCGATGCTCTATAATTTCACATGATTTAATTTAATTTCGCTTCCGCTAACTCTGTAATTGGAACGATTTATTCTATTTTGGTACGTTCCTTTCTGTTATCAAAATGTGATGACAGGGTGGACTGTGACTCGGGACACTATATCTTTGATCCTGGTAGGTATTGGGATGACACGTGTTGTCCCAGTCACCCCCTATTGTGGTAAAATATCTTACATCTGGATGGGGGGTGACAGAGTGGTATCAGAGCAATGATGCTCTCCACCAACCACAGTCCAGTGTAATCTCTTGATTTGCTCTCCAAAAATTAGGTTCAAAATTAAAAATCTCAAGAACATAAATGATTGTGTGCAGACTTAGGAAGAATACTGATTGGAGTGAAAACAAGAACCTAGAAAAATAATAGACAATATAGAAATTAGTATTTGAAACATAGGTTGTTGAATATAATTATGCAATTGTTTGTTAGATTTTAAATAGGTAATAGATGGACATATATGTGTGAAAATTCATGATAAATATTGGATCAAATAAAATCAACCCACAATTATCAACAATAATCCAAATAAGATGAAATAAGCAATTATAAGATATATGTATATATATATATATATAAAACTAATTACAACTATTCTAATTGTCCCAAATTTCTTCCTTAAAGGCATTTATATCCTTCTCAACTCAGCATTCTTGATTCATCCATTCCAACTAAAACATATGATTTCTCCCTACCTAATTAAAGATATACAAATTCAACCATCACATGGTTCCAAATTCCTGTTTGGGCATAACTGTGCCCTGTCCAACCCAGACCACCAGATTCCACCTGTTCCAACTCAAAACATCTGATTTTGTCCACCTTAGATCAGAATACATAAGTCCACCATAATTAAAAAGTTCCCAAACTGCTGATGAAAAGAATGAAAAAGAAAATGCAAGAAAACTAAAGGAAAAGCAAAATAAAAGAGTTCCACAAATATCCATCTCAAGATAAGAAACCAAAAGAACTGATCCAAAACAACTTCAAAGATTGCTGAGAGAAATTTGGGCTAATCGTCTGCACCATCGCCACCACCACAACCGAGATAGGTGTTGATATCATCTACCCCTCTCTCTATGCCCACTAGGCACCGAGCCTGGTCAGAAAGTTGCTTCTTGACTTCATTGAAGCCATCCACCACCCTCAGGTTCAGCCGCCTGATGGTTGTTTAAATGTCACTACCTCCCCCTGGTGCACTAGAAGTCCCTGCAGTGAATGGCCCGGAGCCCATGAACTCAATATCATCATCATCATCTTTGGGCTTCCTACCCTTCTCGTACTTAACCTACTCCTCGGCACTATCATAATCATAATATAAATTCATCTTTTATAGTGCATTGAACCCAATAGGCCCCTCATTACTTGATTCCTTGGGTTCACGGTCAAGGTCAACCCCTAGCTATAGAAAGATACGGGTAAGCAGCCTACCATAGGGTAAGGTATTGTTGCGTACATGATTCATTATGTTGTGGGCCATATGCTGCATGACTATATGAGGTAGGCAAATAGGCTGGACAGTATACAAAGAATGAGCTAGAACTGCAGACATCAAAAGAGGCAGTGTGTTGTGTGCTTTGAAAGGAGCCAGATTGGTCTTGGCTATAAAGATAAGAACTCGCTGTGAAGGAGGAAACTTGGAAAGATCTTCGTTCTCCTCGAACCTATCATTTGACAAAACCTTAAACAACTTCCTACTCTCATCTGGATGCAAAAACTTGTCTGGGTGACTACCTGGAGGATAGTATACCCTCTCACCCTCTGAGGATACATCCAGGAGAATCCCCAACTCTGCTGCAGTGAAACCCATGATAACTCCCTTCACATAGGAAGTCAGTCTGAACTCATCATCATCCTCCTTGACTAATACCAGATTTGAGTAGAATTCCTTGACCAAGGTGGGGTAATAGAACTCTAGCTAAGTCATTATGCCAGTCCACCTCAATCTATCTAATCAGGCACCCACTTTGTATGCCAAGAGTTCCTCCACTGTCACATCTCTCTCCACCAGAATCTTTCTGTTAAACAAATACTCTCGAAAGATCCCCTCAATCTTTTCTGAAGTAAACCGATTCACATTGTAGGCAGTGGGAATAGCGTGCATAATGGCAAGGTCCCTCTTTCTCTTGGTAGCCATGGCTAGTTACCTACACATAAGGCACCACCCAAAGGAGGACAACAAATGTAAGCCAAATTGGAATAATGAGTCATGATTGGCAAATAAAATTTAGAGAAGTAAAATGCCTAAATGATGTGGAAATTATTAGATGAAAGGAGTGATCAATGAGAAATAGAACATGGATACCACTAGCAATATATATAAAGTGAAGGAAAAAGAGACAAGATTAAAATACATACAAAGATCCACATGAAATCCCTAGTGTGTGGATGTGAGAGATTGAGACCAATGTGAATGATATTTGCTTTTGACTATCTTACATCCCAACCATCACCAAGCAGGAAAGTGATTGAGAAGACTACCCCAAAGAAGAGACAAGAACTATTTATTGAGGAAAAAGAGGTTAAACAATAAGAATTATGCAAATAATCCCATAAACAAGAAATGCATGTGAGGATACATCAAGGGAATGAATTATTTAAATGAAAATGAGAAATGCACTTGAAGACATGTTGATGGGATGATATCTATGAAGTTTAGATGCATATAAAGGATCAAACATGAACTTGAAGAGTATTTCCCAAGGAATTTAGGAATTAAGGATTTACCCAAATCAAAACCTAGGAATAATCCAAGAAATCCAACTACACTTGGCAAACATGGTAAACAAAACTCTAAAGTCCTTGCCAAAAAACTTTAAAATTTATAAGAAATGCAATATTCATACAAGGATTCACCCACATAGTGCCATTAATCGACTAGGGCTTAAACAAACCCAAAAACCTTAGCCTAAACCGATTTTGGCATGAACTTGGTGTACATGGCCATGAAAATATAAACAAAATCAAACCCAATCACAAACTAGGATTATCCATATCAAATCCAAGAAGAAAAGGAAAGGAAGATGAAGAGACATTGTTCCCAAACCCTATTAGTGGAAGAAAAAGAGAATGGAAAAGAGAAAAGAGAAGAGAAACCTTACCCTAAGAGTGTAGGAGATGAACTTTGGGGTTTGAATCACCAAGAAACCACCCAAAATAGGGCAAGGAGGCCTGAATGGAAGTCCCTGTAGAGCCTTTCTCCCCTACGATCGTGTCCCCTTCTTTAGAGCCAAAAGTGAGTTTTAAAACTCGCGGCTCTATTTTGTTGAAATTCTGCGAATGGACGAACGAATGGATCTACTTATCGTGATTCCGCCCGTTAATCCGCCATGCATAAATTTGTAAAACTTTACTTTTAAAACTGAGCAGATCAATAATCGGATCCACATTCATGAGTCTGTCCATAGATCCATTCGATTTAATTCCTCTCGACCAATGAGTTCTCTGAGACTAGACGAACGAACGGATTCACGTTCTGCATCCACCCGTTAGTCCGCTGTCCCTATCTTGCGGAGGAGCCACGAACAGATCCACAGCACTGATTCCGTCTGTGAGTCCACTCGATTTCTTTTAGGATTTTGAGCCCAGATTTTAGAGACCTTTTAGCCACCCCTATATGTGATGATTTATGCCTATACCCAAGATTGGACACCCATGTTGCTTGGTCCATGCATAGTTATAGCTTGCCTTCAATGTAAACTTTGGTGTCTACATTCTTGGGCCTATATCAGTCGGGCCAGCAAATGAGAGATGGCAAGCATTAGTATACGCTATGACTCCCCTCCTACGTGAAAGAAGGAGAGCTACCTCTGAGGATGAAAGTCCTTAGACCCTGTTAGTGAGCGAACCGGGAGTGATTGATAGGACCAAACCCATGTGGTGTAGAAACCCTTATTGGGGTACATAGGATCCAACTCATAGCCAGACAAGAAGATGAGATCATAGACTGGTTTGGAATAACTTAGCCTGAGTGATCAATCGGGACCACGTGTGTGTGGAGGTCATTTATGACACCTCACGGACTAGCAACAAACTCTATTTGTACTTTACTTGGTTCATCCAAACCTTGTTTAGATTCATAGGGGGAATCCTGAGCCGTGATGTGACACCCAAAATGTCCTAGTACACCATGCCCAAGACTAGCCTACCCTTGTGGATGTACCTAGGTAACAGATATGTCCATAGGGGTATAAATGTAATTATAAAACTTATATTTATGGTTGGTGTGACAATAAATATATAAATATATCCCTTAAACCTTTGTGTGTGGCTAGATTAGTTCTTCTGGGCCACAAGTGTGACTTTGGTTTGACCTTATCATGGTAGCTAGTTCAAACCCCGACTGTCATGCCCCCATCCCGATGTAAGATATTTTACCACAATAGGGGGTGACTTAGACAACACGTGTCATCCCAATACCTACCAGGATCACAGATACAGTGTCTCGAGCCACAGTCCACCCTGTCAAATATCGTGATGACAGAGAGGAACGTACCAAAGAGAAATAACACGTTCCAAATTATAGAGGTAGCGGAAGCAAAATTTAATAAAATCATGTGAAATTATAGAGCATTGATTCTTTAATGATAACACATATTAAAAGTTCAACGTCTGTAACCATTCATTACCCTCCTTATAAATAAACATATAGTTTATACATGATTGTGGAATGAAGACAGAAATTAAATAGTAAATAATTACGACAAGGCCACCAATCTTGGGTGTACATCTACATCCAAGTCACGGACACCGACTCCACTTAATTCGCATCCAACGGTGCTCATCAAGAGTAGTACCTCCTGCATAACAACTAAAAAGGTGCATACATCACACAATCAATATCAGGTAGAATGATGTATGCTAATGTTAGATTTATTTTTCATCTAGCACCCAAATTCTATCGGTCAAGTGTATGCTACTATGATAACTAGGGAGACACTGAGGGTCACTTATCCTATCACCCCAGTGAAACCTCAATTATCACAAGGGGACCTACGCCGGTAGAAGCCATCATGACCACCCAATGGCAGACCCTGATAGCCATTACTACTCTTGTTCTAGGCTCTTCCACCTCCACAGACCACAGGTGCTCAGGCTATCCAACACCTAAACCCCTGTTGGCAAGGGTCATAGCATATGGGAACAAGCATCCTAGCCACAGATATACTATATGCAGGTCTTATCATCCCGAGAGGTATTCCGGGTACATCAACATCCCATTCCATCTAGTACCCAGGTACCAACACGGCATGGCACATACAGAGCAGGATGGTATATAATAATTTTTATAATTAAATAAATTGGGGTTCCGGTACCGGCACATCCGGCACCATAGCCCAATACAATGGTGAGCTTACTATCACATTCATAACCATTCACAATTGAGGAATAATGCAATGCGCACAATGCTTATAAATATATAATGGCATGCTTAAAATTATATATTATAATATTCAAACCCAACAAAGTCACCCAGAACCCACTCACCTAACACAGGTACCACCCCGTGTGGTTGACATGAATCTCACTGGTGCACCATCTATCCATCGAGTTGGGTAGCCTAAAAGTACAAAAAACAATCATTAAAGCATGCATAGAAGGGTCCCACACTAGGCCCCCAAGGTTAAATTCAAGTTTCAACCAAGATAGCACGAGGGGGCTCATGGGCGGTTTTAGCAGAGGTGAATCTGCCCCTGACTCCATTCAGGCTAAGAGGTAAAAATAGAGCGAGCGGACCCACGAATGGAACTTCTCAATTGGATCCGATCGAGCATCCGTTTGACATCTGAGACACACTTAAAAGGGAGCGGATCCATGGGCGGATGTGCTACTTGAGTCTGCTCCTGCATCTGATCATTCCCTGAGACAGACCCAAGAGCAACTGGCCACGAGCAGAGGTAAACAGAGTGAATCCGTGCCTTCGTCCGCTCAGGCCATCTCACAGGATTTATACTGGGCGGACTGAAGGGCAGTACCACGATTGGTGGATCCAGTCGTTCGTCCGCCGACAGTCTCTTTCGAGATTTCAGAGGGCTTTTGCTCCAACTTGAAGGTTGGAGTGCCCCAAGCTCTCAGGGATAGGGGAGAGGTGTCTAAGCCTTCCTAGGGTCACTAGATCTTAGGCTCACCTCATGGATCCAAGATCCAACAAGGATTGGTCTCACATTGGTCCAAGGGTTGGGTTTTAAGTTCAAAACTAGGGATTTATTAGCCATGGTTGCAAATGCAACACAAATGGGTCTAGGTCAGCTTCATTAGAGCTCCCAAATAGGGCCAAATATCTCCTGGAGTTTCAAATGGAACCCTAGGTTAGCCCTAGCTCAAGAAATCAACCAAAATACAAAAAGGAAATGGAGAAAGAGAGGTATCAAGCTTGGAGTTTTACCTTGGTAAGGAGCTCCAATGGAGAGGCAAGATCCAAGGCTAGGTGAGCCCCCTTGCTCTCCTCCCTTCCTTTCCATCTCTTCTCCTTCACATTCTCCTCCTCCCTTAGTCCGGTTATCAAGAGAAGGAGATGTGGGGCAGCTAGCCATTTTGCCATAGCTCCCATCTTCTTCCCTTCCCCTCTCATTCCTCTCCTACTTCTACTTCTTCTTCTTCCTTCCTCCTTCTCCTCCTTTCCTTGTCTCTTCTCCTCTATGATTTTTTTGGGAGGGGGAGGGATAAGAGAATAAAGGGGATTCTCTTATCTTCAAGGGATAGAAGGGGCCTTAGGTAGTGTTTGGTTAGGGGTCCTTAGAATGTGGTTAAGCCCTTAGGTTTTAAATGGGTTTTTGTTAGGTCTGAGAGCATGTTTGGTCCATGTCTTAAACCATTAGGTCCATTTAGTTAGTTGGGTCTTGTTTGGGTTGCACCCTAAGTCCATAGGACTTAATTGTCCTCTAGGGTCCGTCTGGTTTGGGTTAGGGTCTATAAAACCCATTAATTACCTAAGTTAGGCCTTGTGGGCCCCACTTCATGGTCCACATAGCCATTTAATGGTGAGGGTGAGGGTTCATATGATCTAAGGATCCAATTAGGGTGCCTGAGACACGGGCATGTGGGTCCCACAGAAAAATAAATCAAAAAGGCTAGTGACAGCATGGGCAGATCCTCGAGTGGATTTAGTTTGAACGAGTCCGTTTGTGACTCTGGTGCTGCTGTCATGGCCCAAACTTCAAGGAAAGTTGCGGGGCTTTGGCCCACATTTCCAAGAGTTTAAGGGGATTCTTATTATAGTATTTTAAGTTCAAGGCCATTAGTGTTGACCATGGCCATAGGGCATTGCCCTTAGGTAAGGTCTAAATTTCCTCAGGGTATTTGGGTATATTTGGGGTGCGGGCGTAACATCCCCCCAACCTTCTTAAAAATTTTGTCCTTGAAATTTGAGGCAACCCAGTCTCAAGGGTGAGAGCTTGTTGAATCACAACATCTCTAATTACCCACTACCTGGTCTAAGTCAAAGGTCGGGTCAAGATGAGACAGTGCCCATTTGACACAATAGGTCAGGTTTTACAATTCAATTCCCTTATAGGGTCACACTACCACAGGGGTGAGGTTTACGATACTCTAGGCTCCAATTGATTTTAGAGCCGGTGGTCACAATACACCAGTAGGTAACATAAGGCTTTACACACTAAACTAAGCCACCAGGAACAAAAAGTTCCCTAGGTCCTTCAAATCAGGTGATATCACTCTGAACTTCACTACTCTGGTCATCCTTGGGTTACAGAACTAAATCTGTCTAGTCCCCAACCTAGAGTTCACATTTTGAATGTTTTTACTTCAGGTTATCTCATTACCTAACCCAACTGTAGAATGATTTGGAATATTGATGGTATCTCTATATGTGTCACTCCTAGTGCGGAGGGAATGCCTTTGGCGACCCATTACTCCATTCATATCTGTCGTTGGAGGAGGTCTTGTTACATCCTTCAGTTTTAGCCTTCATAACCTTATAAGCCTACTATATAGCCATCCCACAGGGAAAGTCCATATCAGTCCTCTTTCGAGAACCAAACAATTCTTAACTAGTTTTTTATCCAAGTCATTTCCTTCTTTAAGTAGGTTCCAATATTCTAACCTATCCGGTCATTAATAAACTCATTACCTATTAACTCAGGGTTTGGTTGACCAAGGTCGAGACTCAAATTAGCTACCATGATAAGGTCAAACCGAAGCCACATTTGTGGCTTAGGAGAACTAATCCAGCCACACACAAGGGTAAAAGAGGCACATTTATTTTACTTATTTTCACATCAATCATAGATGTAAGTTTAATAATTACATTCATATCCCTAGGGCATATATTTGCCACTCAGGTACATCTACAAGGGCAGGTCAGTCTCTAGGTATGGTATACTGAGTCATTTTGGGTGTCACCTCACAACTTAGGATTCCCTCTATGAGCCTAAACAAGGTTTGGATGACCCAAGTAAAGTACAAATAGAGTCCATCACTAGTCCGTGAGGTGTCATGAATGACCTCCAAGTACACGTGGTCCCAAGTGGTCACCCAGGCTAAGTTATTTTAAACCAGTCTATAATCTCATTTTCTAGTCTAACTAAGGGTTAGATTCTATATACTCCAATAAGGGTTTCTATACCACATAGGTTGAGTCCCATCGATCACTCCCGATTCACTCACTAACGGGGTCTAAGGATTTTAAATCCTTAAAGGTAACTCTCCTCTCACATAGGAGGGGAGTCACAGTGTACACTAATGCCTGCAATCTCTTATTGGCTGGCCCAGTTGGGTACAAGTCTCAACCCCTTTCAATTCAAGAGATTGGACTAGACTTAGGTGGTCCCCACACATGGGTTCACACAACAGGGTGTCCAATCTAGGGTATAGGCATAAAATCATCATACATGGGGTGGTCAGAAGGTTTTCAAAAGTCTGGACTTAAAAATCCTAAATAATTCGGGCAGACTAATGGATAGAATCTGTTGTGGGTCCGTTCGTGGCTCCTCCATAAAATAGGGAGAGCGGACTAACGGATGGATGCAGAACGTGAGTCCATTCGTTCGTCCGATCTCAGAGAACTCAAAGGCCGAGAGGAAATAAATCGAACGGATCTTTGGTTGGACTCATGAATGTGGATCCGCTCGTTGATCCGCTCAGGCTAACAATCCAAAATTTCAAGTTTTATGCTGGGCGGATTGACGGAAGGAGTCACGATAAGTGGATCCGTTCGTTTGTTCGTTCGCAGAATTTTAACAAAATAGAGCTGCGAGTTTTCAAAACTTATTTGGCTCCAAGATAAAACGACACAACCATAGGGGAGAAAGGCTCTACCAGGGTTTCATTCAAGCCCCCTAGCACTCTCTTGGGTGATCTCCTTGCAAATCTCAAGCCTTAAGGTCACTCCCACACTCTCAAGGTAAGGTTTCTCTCCTCCTTCTCTTTTCCCATTGTTTTCTTTTTCCATTTGTAGGATTTGGGAACAATGTCTCTTCATATTCCTTTCCTTGTCTCCTTGGATTTGGTATGGATAATCCTAGGTCATGATTGGATTAGATTTTGTTTGCACTTTCATGGCCATATATACCAAGATCATGCCAAAAAATTCGGTTTGGGGCTAGGGTTTTGGGTTTAACTCAAGTCCTAATGATCAATGGCACTATATCGTTGGATCATTGCTTGATTATTACATATTCTATTGATTTTAAAAGTCTTTGCAAGAGTTTTAAAGAGTGTTTGCTATGTTTGCCATGTATAGTGGGATTTACTTGGATATTTCTAAGTTTAAATTGGGGTAAATCCTCAATCCTTCAATATCTTGGGGAAAACTTCTCTAAAGCATGTTCGATTCATTGTATACCTTAGAACCTCATACACAATCTTTCCTTTGATAAGTCCTCAAGTACATTTTCATTTTTATTCAAATAGTTGTAAATAATTCCTTGGTATTTATCCCCTTTTTCTTACTAAATAGCTCTTGTCTCGTACTTGGGGTAGTCTACTCAATCACTTGCTTGCTTGGCTTTGGTTGGGATGTAAGGTAGTCAATTACATATATCATTCACCTTGTTCTCATTCTCTCACATCCACACACTAGGAATTTCATATAACTTCATGTGTGTATTGACATTGTCTCCTTTCCTTCACTTTATGTATCCCCACTAGTATCTGTGTTTTATTTCTCATTGATCACTTCTCTCATTTAGTAATTCCCACATCATTTAGGCACTTGTTTCTCTAAATTTTAATTGTTGATTATAAGTTATTGAATCACTTTGGCTCACACTTGTTGTCCTTCTTTGGTTGGTGCCTTGTGTGTAGGAAACAATCATGGCCCCCAAGAGGAAGAGGGATCTTGCCATAGTGCAAGTCACTCCCATGGCCTATAATGTGAATCGGTTCACCTCAGAAAAGACAAAGGGGATCTTCAGAGAGAATCTTTTCAACTGAAAGATTTTAGAGGAGAGAGATGTAACCATGGAGGAACTTTTGGCCTACAAGGTGGGGGCCAGGTTTGAGAGGTTGAACTGGACTGACATGCTCATTCAGCCGGAGTTCTACTACCCTACCTTGGTCAGGGAATTCTACTCCAATTTGGTAATGGTCCAGGAGGATGACTACGGCTCCAGATTGACTTCCTATGTAAAGGGAGTGGTCATCAGCTTCAATGCCATGGAGCTGGGGGTTCTTCTCAATATATCCTCAGAAGGTGAGAGAGTATACTACCCTCCAGGCAGTCATCCAGACAAGTGCCTCCATCCAGATGAGAAGCAAAAATTGTTTAAAGTTCTCTCCAGTGATAGGTTTGAGGAAAACGAAGACCTTTCGAAGTTCCCTCCCTCACAGCGAGTTCTAAATTTCATAACCAGGACCAATATGGCTCCTTCTAAAGCACATAGCACATTGCCTCCTTCGATGTCTGCAGTCCTAGCCCATTCTTTGTACACGGGCCAGCCTATCTGCCTGCCTCACGTTGTCATCCAACACATGGCTCGAGCAGTAGTGAATCCTGCCCTCAATAACACCTTGCCCTATGGTCGGTTGCTTACTAGGATCTTCTTATTCCTTGGGATTGAGCTTGACCATGAGCCTAAAGGGACAAGCACTGAGGGGCCCATTGGGTTTAATGCACTGTAGAAAATGAATTTGTATTATGATTATGACAGTTCAGGGGAGTAGGTTCAATACGGGGATGGTAGAGGGGCCAGAGATGATGAGGATGACAGTGATGAGGACCTCGAGTTTATGGGTTTCGGGCCATCTGCAACAGGAGCTTCAGGTGCACTAGGGGGAGGTAGTGATATCTTGATGGCTATCAGGCAACTGAACCTGAGGATGGCGGATGGCTTTGATGATGTCAAGAAGCAACTCTCTGACCATACTCGGCATCTAGAGGGCATAGAGCGAGGAGTGGATGATATTAATGCCTTCCTTGGTCGCGGTGATGGCGGTGGTGAAGATGTTTAGCCTAGCTCTTCTCCTGCAGTTCACTAAAGTTACTCTGATAAGCTCTTTAGTTTTCTTGTCTTTGATGGATATTTGGAGATGTTTAAACTATTTTCTTTTAGCTTTCTCTTCTTCCTTTTTTTTTTCAATTGGCATGGTGAACTTTTGAGAAATTTTAGTTGTGGTGGATGAATGTACCCTGGTTTTGGTGGAACAATTCAAATGTTTTGAGTTGGCATAGGTGAAATTCTTGTGGTTTGAGTTGGATTGGGCACAGTCATGCTCAAGTAGAGAATTTAGAACAATTCATGGTGGTTAGATGTAATTTGGATTTTGGGACAGATCAAATTAAGGGTGTGGAATTGTGAAGGATTTAGTTGCCTTTGAGAAAGGATTTGGAACAAGTGGAAATTTCTAATTATGTATATATATGCTTATATTTGCTTAGTTCTCTTTTGTTTAGATCATTGTTAATAATTATGGTTGGTTATGTTTAATTCATTATTACTCATGAATTATAGCATATATTTAAACCTGCCTAGTACTTATTTAAGCCCAACAAACAATTGCATAATTAATACTTCATAGCCTATGTTTCCACTATCAATTCCATGTTGCCTAATATCCATCTAAGTTCTTGTTTTCACTCCAATCAGTCTTCTCCCTATGTCTGCACACAATCATTTATGCTCTTAAGATTTTTAACTTAGAACCTATTTGTGGAGAGTAAATCAAGAGGTTACACTAGACTGTGGTCGGTGCAGAGCATCATTGCTCCAATACCACTCTGTCACGCCCCCATCCCGATGTAAGATATTTTGCCACAATAGGGGAGACTGGGACAAGACGTGTCATCCCAATACCTACCAAGATCATAGAAACAGTGTCTCGAACCACAGTCCACCCTATCACACATCGTGATAACAAAGAGGAACGTACCAAAGTGAAATAACACGTTCCAAATTATAGACGTAGTGGAAGAAAAATTTAATAAAATCATGTGAAATTATAGAGCATTGGTTCTCTAATGATAACACATATTACAAGTTCAACGTCTGTAACCATTCATTACCTTCCTAATAAATAAACATACAGTTTATACATGATTGTGGAATGAAGACAAAAATTAAATAGTAAATAATTGCCACAAGGGCACCAATCTTGGGTGTACATCTACATCCAAGTTACGGACACCGATTCCACTTAATTCGCATCCAACCGTGCTCGTCAAGAGTAGTACCTCTTGGATAACGACTAAAAATGGGTTGTACAACGGGGTTAGCTACACTAGCTGGTGAGAGAGCAAAGGGGAATGCGTATACATCACACAATTAATATCAAACAGAATGATGCATGCTAATGTTAGATTCATTTTCCACCTAGCACACAAATTCTATCGATCAAGTGTATGCTACTATGATAACTCAGGAGACACTGAGGGTCACTTATCCTATCGCCCCAGTGAAACCTCAATTATCACAAGGGGACCTACGTTGGTAGAAGCCATCATGACCACCCAGTGGCAGACCCTGATAGCCATCACTACCCCTGTCTTGGCCTCTCCCACCTCCACAGACCACAGGTGCTAAGGCTATCCAATAGATAAACCCCTGTTGGCAAGGGTCGTAGCATAAGGGAACAAGCATCCTAGCCACAAATATACTATATGTAGGTCCTATCGTCCCGAGAGGTAATCCGGGTGCATCAATGTCCCATTCCATCTAGTACCCAGGTACCAGCATGGCACAACACATACTGAGCAGGATGGCATATAACAATTTTCATAATTAATTAAATTGGGGTTCCGACCGGTACACCCGACATCGTAGCCCGATACAATGGTGAGCTTACTATCACATTCATAACCATTCACAATTGAGGAATAATGCAACGCGCACAATGCTTATAAATATATAATGGCATGCATAAAACTGTATATTATAATATTCAAACCCAATAAAGTCACCCAGAACCCACTCACCTAACACAGGTGCCACCCGATGTGGTTGACATGAATCTCACTGGTGCACCAACTATCCATCGAGTTAGGTAGTCTAAAGGTACGAAAACAATAATTAAAGCATGCATAGAAGGGTCCCACCCTAGGCCCCCTAGGTTAAATTCAAGTTTGAACAAAGACAGCACGAGGGGGCTCATGGGCGGTTTCAGCAGAGGTGAATTCGCCCCTGACTCCGTTCAGGCCAAGCGGTAAAAATAGAGCGAGCGGACCCACGAACGAAACTTCTCAATTGGATCCAGTCATGCATCCGTTCGACATCTGAGACACACTTAAAAGGGAACGGATCCATGGGCGGATGTGCTTCTTGAGTTCGCCCCTACATCTGGTCATTCCTTGAGACAGACCCGAGATGTCAAACCCTGCTCTTGACTGGTTGGATTCTTGATTTAAGGGAAGGAACCCTTGTCTAGGAAACCAGGATCACTGTGGAGCATCACACCACTCAATGAGATCAATGAGAATACTTTAAATAGGTTTCCCTATATACCTGTCAGAAGATGGATAGCAGACCCTTGCAACTGTGCAGCTCACAGCCTGATGTATGACTTGGATCCCAGGTAATCTCTCTCCTCCCCAAACAGTGGGACCCACCTATGTGAAAAGTGTGTAAAATCTCCTATTTGGTATGTGGGGACAATACCCTGACTTAGGGTCAAACCCTGTGCAAGCCCCCATTGAATTTCAGCTTGCTGGAATTCTCTGGGTGATGGTACTAGGCGATGTAGCAAGGCCCAGTGACATTGCCCAGTGACTGATTTTGAATGTTTTAATGGATTTTATTGGTGGGGACCACCTAATATGGACATGGGTACCCTCCACTGATAGAGGGGAGTCTGAGGAATCACCTCATGCCCTCAGTTCACTGTGGACCTCATCAGAGAGACCAGAATCAGTTTAAGAACTAATTTTTAAAAAAGGGACTTAATGACCAAACAAGCCTTAGTTGGGGCTGGGTCTATAAATAGGTAGGTCTGAGCTCATTTAGAGCTCTTATTTCCTACTGAAACCGAGAGGAGAGAAAGAAAAGGAAAAGGAGAGAAAGAGAAGAAGAAGAAGAAGAAGGAGAAGAAGGGAAAAGGGAGGAAGAAGAAGGGCAGCTCCCACCACCTCCATCTAGGCTGGAACCGATCCTCTCTTGGCTCTGTGCAAGTATAAAACACCCTTATATGCTACTGTTCCCTATCCCTTCCTTGCTTTCACAATGTTTATGCTTCTTGGGCAACCCAAACTGGCTAGGGTTTGCCCAGATCAAATCCAGATCAACCATGCAAACCTTGTGCATGGAAGATCTGAGATTTTTATAGAAAAATAAAAGGCTGTTATGCTGTTCTTGAGGCCAAAACCTGGCTGTGCACAGCTGCACTGCCCAGGTGCTTTGTAGCTCTGTGGATTGGAACCCTGACTGTAAGCCATGGCTGCTGAGACCAAACCCTAGGTGGTTGCAGCCATGAAACCTTGTTTAGCATCCATCTCCAGCCTTGCATGTGGCTGAAATCAGATTCCCAAGCTTGACAAAACCCTATGATACTATTCATTGGGCTGTCTGGGCAACCTCCGGCAGCCTGATGGTGGATCTGATGGAGGAACCAATTGGACCAATAGGTGGGCCATCTCAAGGGCTACCAAACCCCCCTAACATGCAGAGGATCAAGATTAAGCTCAGCCCATAAGCCCCCACCTTGGAAACTCAGCCCATATCGATTCTACAGCCATTGGGCGATGCACTGGGCGATGCAGGCATCGCCCAGAGCCAACGCCCAGTGAAGGGAAATTGGCTGGATTGATGGACAGACTTGGGGGATCTCACCCTTTGACCCCTGGACACTGTGGAAAGGCTAGAAAATTACTAAAAAGCCCTTCCCCACATCTGTCCATAATTGGAGAAGCTGTGGAACCCTAGTGGGCCCCACAGGTGGAAGAAACCCTACTGTGCTTGGTCCTACAGCACAGACAAGCTGCGGATAGCACTGTGGACCTGATCTAACCTAGGGTCAGGTACAACCATTGAAATAACCATTTTACCCTTTGAGCCACTGCCATTGGTATATGCACCGGGACATGACCTAAGGCCCAGTGTAAAGCCAGTGATTCGAAGTGAGAATTAACTGAACCCCGGGTCAACCCAGTAAGTTTAGGGTAACCCTAGGACATCTAGTGATAGACTGACAACTTAACATGACAACTTTTGATTTACATATAGGACTTGTTCCCATGCTCGAGGACCACTATCAAACTGCTGTGGGAACTGAGTTTGCAACTGAGGTCTTAGAACCCAACTTAGGTGAGTGAATAATTCTATCATATGTGTAAATGTAATCATGATCTGATGCTGGCTAATAAGAATTGAATATAATTGCTGTGTTATTTACTTCTGTTCAATTACTTAAATCACTGCATAATGACTGTCTGTTGATCAACACTATGAATTCTTCTATGATGATTGTGAATGTTAGATTAGATGCCGTAGTCGGCTTGGAAATGAGGCCCGTGGTAGCCCGTAGTATGGGATGCGGTTGACACCACCTGACCCATACGATGCCATATAGACATGGGGCTAGAGTTTCATCACCCGTGCTACGCACCCTTGCCAATAGGGTTTAAGGTGTTGGATGCCTGTGGGGGCGACCATCAGAAAATGAGAAAAGAGAAAAAGAAATGAATAGAACACCGGAATGGTGCATATGGGCTATAAGCCAGAAAAGAGAAAAGAAATGGATTGTCCCATGAGTTAATCATAGAGGGCTGGTCGGGCTGACCTTGGTGACTGATGCGGGAGCTGACTGGTCCTCTCCGATAACTCAATGGGTGTATCACGGGAAGGGGTTAGAAGCCAGCACCAGGGATACATGTATTGGGGATTGTAGTAGCACTAAACTGACTTAGTTGTATTGTTAGGTGGCTAATAATAAAATCGGGACTTGCATATCATGTAGATCATGTGAACTGTGGATTGTGATTGCATATGCATGCATGATGGAGATTTCGGTATCAGCCCTGAGCGATCCTTCAGAGAGTGGCTTGGATCTTGCCTGAGCCTGAGTGCCACTCTGGAGTATCAGATGGAGATCTCGGGGTCGGCCCTGAGCGACCTCATGAGAGCTGATTCTTAAATCTTGCCAGACCCCAAGTACTGCTTAAGATTTTTAGATGGAGATTTCGATATTGGCCCAGAGTGTACCTCAAGAGAGTTGATTCTTAAATCTTGCCTGACCTTAAGCATCACTTAGGTGAGTCGATCGAGTTCGAGCATTGGCTCCGTGCGTCCCTTTGGGGGAATGTTACACCCGCACCAAAAATGCATCCTAATATCCTGGGCTAAATTTAATTTTTGTTGACGAGTGTCGCCATGATGCCAACGGTCAACTCATGTGACCTTGGACTGTAACAAAGAAAGGAAAAGTTCAAACACAAGGATTGTATTTACACCTTGATGGGTGAGTGGACCATACAATTGGTAAGCTTTGAACCTTAAATTTTGGTATACATACTCCCCTTGAAGTGCCGGTCAAAGCCCCACGTCAACTGTTGATTTCGGCCTTGACAGCAGGAACGGAACCACGAACGGATCCACTGCTAGTGAATCCGACTTATAATCCGTCCATGCTGTAATGCTAGTTTTATGTGTTTTCTCATGTGGGGCCCACATACCTGTGCTCCGGACACCGTGGTTAGGTCCCCGGATATGGTGGACCCCCACCCTTACCTTCTTTTTCATTTTTGACCTTGTATGTGGGCCCACAAGGCCCAAATATGATTTTAATGAGTTTTAGTGTTAAAGGCCTAAACCAAACAAGACTTAAGACCTTAGCACTTGAGGTTTTAATGAGAAACCAAACTTTGTCTATACATATTGTATCGACACAATTTAAGTTGCGTTGTAAAGTAGACTCAAAGGGATACATTTTCTATGAAGGAACTGTGGACCCAATCTAAATAAAAGACCCTCAAAAGTGGGCTCAAAGTTAGCTAATGTGTTTTGACAGCAACTCTAGAACATAACCTTAATCCGGTGACCTCGCCCACATTGTGGCTGCTTGTGTAAAACTTAATATATTAATTAATTGACCTATCGAGGTACCAAGGTCTACCCTTAATGCCCTCAAAACCTCCTTGCTGTCCTAAGGGACTTGTGGCCTCATCCTAGAAATGGAAAACCCTAAAGCAATTCCAAACCCGTGAATCCCAAGACTAATGCTTAGACTATGCTTTGGTGGCCTTGTTGGACCTTGAAGTGATCCTTTTAGGGTCCTAAAGGCAGTAACACCTTTAGGGGTGAAGATTGAAAGTGATTGACTTAGGAATTTTGTGTTGTATTTTGTTAAACTTAACAATAGTAACACTTATGGAAAATCTTGGAGTTGGATCCAATCCCTTGAATCCTCTAAGTCCTATAAAGGGCTAGATGTCTAGGACCTCCAACGAAGGATTGGACTCACCTCCCCAACCCTAGGAGCTCTATGGTTCCATGGATGAAGGGCTAAAGGTGGAAATCCTTTCGGATTTCAAAGGAATGTCGATGGATCCACGAGCAGACCCACTGTCGTGTATCCGCCCCTCAGTCCGTTCAGTATAACCTGGTTGTTTAACCTAGGTGGAGCCACGAGAGGACCCACTTGGTAAATCCGCCCGTAGGTCAGGTTGCTCTCGGAAAAATCTTAGGGTTTGGATGGATGCACGAGTGGATTCACGTTCCACATCTGCCTGTGAGTCCATTATATATGTTTTCAGAGTTTGGCCTGGACGAATCCAAAAGCGGACTCACCTGGCTGCCTCCGTTCCTACATCCACCCCTGCTGTGTTGACCCAAACTTCAAATAAATTATAAGGACCCTTCATGGGACCCACCTATACACTTCTAACATTGTTCTCACACGTCATCATATTTTGGAATCTGTACGGGAGTACGTGCACCAAATCAAATCTTATCGAACACACGGAACAACAAGCAAGAAAACTGTGAGTGGGTTTTGGGTGATGTTTGGCCTTGTTATATATATATATAATTATATAATTATATAGACTATATAATTGTGTTTATGCTTGCATCCATTTTTAACATGTTGCATCCTTGCATATAAACTATGTTGGATACGAATAGATGAAATGTGAATATGTTTACTTTATTTCATTATATCGGGTTACAGTGCCAGGTATGCCAGTGCCAGAACCTCCGAAATGCTTATGATATTCATTGCTTGCCATCCTAGTCTGTATACGTCGTGCCGTGCTAGTATTCGGGTACTACATGGAATGGGACGTTGATGCACTCGGAATATCTCTTGGGACGATAGGAATTACATGCAATATATCTGCTGCTAGGATTTATGCTCCCTTATGCTACGACCCTTGCCAACAGGGTTTATGTGTTTGATAGTCTGAGCACCTGATGTCTGTGGAGGCGGGAGAGGCCAGGTCAAGGGTAGTGATGGCTATCTGGGTCTGCCACTAGGTGGTCTGACGGCTTTTACCAGCATAGGCTCCCTTGTGATAATTGAGGTTTCACTGGGGCGATAGGTTAAGTGACCCTCAGTGTCTCCCGAGTTATCACAGTAGCATATACCATGACTTAGATTGTTTGTTAGGTGAAAAATATATTTAACATTGCATGCATCATGGACTATGTGTGAATTGTATGTTTGTGCATTCTCCATCCCCTCACTGGGCTCAATGGAGCTTACCCACGTTGCGCAACCCTTTTTAGCTGTATGCAGGTGATCTATGATGGTGATCCTCTTTTCGGTATGGACTGATCGGAACCCGTGATTTTGAACCTTGATGATACCGTACACTCATGGTCTGTGCCATTGGGGCACGATTATATCTTTTTTATCTTCTATTTTGTTCATCGTGAGTATTGTATATATTTGGTAGTATTTCTACTGTTTCAGTTTCTAGTAAATCTTTTGGGTCAAAATGTAAACCATTAAACTGTCTATCACGTAGAATTTGAATCGTTTGTATCTGTAACGCTTCCAGCCAATTCTAATCTTTTGGAATGAAATACTCCTTTACTTTATGCATTCTAATATTACTGTAATTTAATATTAGTTAAGACTGTGAGTTAGCCACTGCATCGATATCCTGGTAGTGGTTAAGATGTTGGTAAGCATCCTAGCATACCCCTTTCATAGTATTTTATCCTTTATTGGGATGGGGGTGTGACACATAAGAAGTAAGGACACTTTACAGAAAATCCCTAACCCAAAAAAGTATAAAAATGCCCCCCTAAAATGCCCAAAAGACCCACTCGGCCTGGTTCGGACTGGAACTGAAAAAATGTCAAAATACGTATCTATACGAAGGTCTCGACCATCGACATCACTTCCACACGCCTCATAAGAGATAAGGACACTTTATAGAAAAGTACTAACCCAAAAAAAGTACAGAAATGCCCCCCAATAACCCCAAACGACTCACTCGGTCTGGTTCGATTCGAAAATGAATATATGACGAAATACGTATGGATTCGAAAGTCTCGACCCTCAACATCTCATCCACATATCTCATAAGAGATAAGGACACTTTTTAGAAAAGCCCAAACCCAAAAAAATTTAGAAATAGCATCCAATAACCCCTAACAACCCATCCGATCTGGTTAGGACCGGAACAAAACATACATTGAATTACGTAGCAATTCTAAGGCCTCGACACTCCATTTCTCATCCACACCTCTCATAAGAGATAAGGACACTTAATAGAAAAGCCCTAACCCAAAAAAAATTATAGAAAAGCCCCCCAATAACCCCAAACGACCCACCCGGTCTGGTTCAGATCGAAACTGAACAAATGTCAAAATATGTATCGATCCAAAGGTCTCGACTCTCAACATCTCATCCACACCTCTCATATGAGGTAAGGACACTTTATAGAAAAGCCATAATCCCAAAAAGTACAAAAATGCCCCTCAATAGGCCCAAACAACCCACCCTGTCAGGTTCGGATCAGAACTAAAAATATGTCAAAATACGTAACAATTCAAGGGTCTCGACCCTCAAAATCTCATCCACACGTCTCATAAGAGATAAGGACACTATATAAAAAACCCCTAACCCAATAAAAGTATAGAAATGTCCCCCAATAACTCCAAATGACCCACCCGGTCTAGTTCAAACCGGAAAGGAACATAAGTTAAAATACGTATCGATTCGAAGGTGTCGACCCTCAACATCTCATCCACACCTCCATTAAAGGTAAGGACACTTAATAGAAAACCCGTAACCCACAAAAGTGCAGAAATGCCCCATAATAAATCCAAACAACCCACCACGTCTGGTTCGGATTAGAACTAAACATATGTCGAAATACATAACGATTCGAAGGTCTCGACCCTCATCATCTCATCCACACGTCTCATAAGAGATAAGGACAGTTTAGAGAAGAGCCCTAACCCAAAAAAAGTACAAAATTGTCCCGAATAACCCCAAACGACCCACCCGGTGTGGTTCAGAACGGAACTGAACATATGTCGAATAACGTATCGATTCGAAGGTCTCAACCCTCAACAACTCATCCACACCTCTCATATGAGGTGAGGACACTTTATAGAAAAACCATAAGAAAAGTACAGAAATGCATCCCAATAAGTCCAAACAACCCACCCTGTCTGGTTTGGATCAGAACTGAACATATGTCGAAATACATAACAGTTCGAGGGTCTCGACCTTCAACATCTCATCCACACGTCTCATAAGAGATAAGGACACTTTACAGAAAAGCCCTAACAAAAAAAAAGTACAAAAATGCCCCAAATAACCCCAAATGACCCACCTGGTTTAGTTCGAATCGAAACTGAACATATGTTGAAATACGTATCGATTTGAAGGTTTTGACCCTCAACATCTCATCCACACCTCTCATAAGAGGTAAGAACACTTTATAGAAAAGCCATAACTCAAAAAAGTATAGAAATGCCCCCCAATAATCCCAAACAATCCAGCCTATCTGGTTCGGATCAAAACTTAACATATGTCAAAATACAAAATGATTCAAAGGTCTTGACCCTAAACATCTCATCCACACGTCCTATAACAGATAAGAACGCTTTATAGAAAAGCCCTAACCTTAAAAAAGTACCAAAATGTCCCCCAATAACCCAAAACGATCCTCCCAGTCTGGTTCGCATCGAAACTGAACATATGGCAAAATACGTATCGATTCGAAGGTCTCGACCATCAACATCTCATCCACACGTTTGATAAGAGATAAGGACACTTTATAGAAAAGCCCTAACCCAAAAAAATAGAGAAGTGCCCCCAAAAGCCCAAACGACCCACACGATTTGGTTCGACGAACCAACATATGTCGAAATACATATCGATTCAAGGTCTTGACACTCAACATTTCATCTACACCTCTCATAAGAAGTAAGGACACTTTCTGAAAATCCCTAACCTGAAAAAAGTAAAGAAATGCCCCTAAAATTCCTAAACGACCCACCCGGTTTGGTTCGTCACAAACCGAACATATGTCGAAATAAGTATCTATACGAAGGTCTCGACCATCAACATCTCTTCCACACGTCTCATAAGAGATAAAGACATTTTATAGAAAAGCTCACGACCCAAAAAGTACGTAAATGCCCCCAATAACCCAAATTGACTCACCTCGGTCTGGTTCGGATAAAAATGAACATATGACGAAATACGTTTGGATTCGAAAGTCTCAATCCTCAACATCTCATCCACATGTCTCATAAGAGAGAAGGACACTTTTTAAAAAAGCCCAAACCCAAAAAAGTTCAGAAATACACTCCAATAACCCCTAACAACCCATTCGGTCTAATTAGGACCGGAACTGAACATTCGTTGAATTATGTAGCGATTCTAAGGTCTCGACACTCCATTTGTCATCCACACCTCTCATAAGAGATAAGGGCACTTTATAGAAAAGTGCTAACCCAAAACAAAGTACAAAAATATCCCCAATAACCCCAAACGACCCACCCGATGTGGTTCAGAACGAAACTGAACATATGTCAAAATACGTATCGATTCGAAGGTCTCGACCCTTAACATCTCATCCACACCTCTCATATGAGGTAAGGACACTTTATAGAAAAGCAATAAGAAAAGTACAGAAATGCCTCCCAATAAGCCAAAACTACCCACCCTATCTGGTTTGGATTAGAACTAAACATATTTCTAAATACGTAACAATTCGAGGGTCCCGACCCTCAACATCTCATCCACACGTCTCATACAAGATATGGACACTATATAGAAAACCCCTAACCCAATAAGAGTACAGAAATGCCCCCCAATAACCCCAAACAACCCACCCGGTCTGGTTCAGACCAAAAAGGAACATAAGTCAAAATATGTATCGATTCAAAGGTGTCGACCCCCAACAACTCATCCACACCTCTCATAAGAGGTAAGGACAGCTTATAGAAAAGCCATAACCCAAAAAAGTACCGAAATGCCCCACAATAAACCCAAACAACACACCATGTCTGGTTCGGATCAGAACTGAACATATGTCGAAATATGTAACGGTTTGAAGGTCTCGACCCTCATCAGCCATGCACACATCTCATAAGAGATAAGGACACTATAGAAAAGTCCAAACCCAAAAAAGTACAGAAATACCCCAACAACCTCGAACGACCCACCCAGTCTAGTTCGGACCGAAACTGAACATATGTTGAAATACATATCGATTTGAAGGTCTCGACTCTCAACTTCTCATCCACACCTCTCATAAGAGGTAAGAACATTTTATATAAAAGCCGTAACCCAAAAAAGTACAGAAATGCCCCCCAATAAGCCCAAACAACCCACCCTGTCTAGTTCGGATCCGAACTAAACATATGTCGAAATATGTAACAATTTGAGGGTCTCGACCCTCAACATCTCGTCCACATATCTCATAAGATATAAGGTCACTTTATAGAAAAGCCCTAACCACATAAAAGCACACAAATGCCCCGAATAACGCCAAACGACCCACCCAGTCTGTTTCGGATCGAAACTGAACATATGTTGAAATATGTATCGATTCGAAGGTTTCGACCCTCAACATCTCATCCACACCTCTCATAAGAGGTAAGAACACTTTATAGAATAGCCGTAAGTCAAACAAGTATAGAAATGCCCCCCAATAAACCCAAACAACCCGCCCTGTCTGGTTCGGTTCTAAACTAACATATGTCGAAATACGTAACGATTCATAGGTCTCGACCCTCAACATCTCATCCACACATCTTATAGCAGATAAGAACACTTTATAGAAAAGCCCCCCCAATAACCCAAAATGATCCTCCTGGTCTGGTTCGCACTGAAACTGAATATATGGTGAAATACGTATTGATTCGAAGGTCTCGACCCTCAACATCTCATCCACATGTCACATAAGAGAGAAGGACACTTTATAGCAAAGCCCTAACCCAAAAAAGTATAGATATGCACCCCAAAAGGTCCAAACGACCCACCCGGTTTGGTTCAGACCAAAATTGAACATATGTAGAAACATGTATTGATTCGAAGGTCTCGACACTCAACATCTCATCCACACCTCTCAGAAGAAGTAAGGACCTTTTACCAAAAAGCCCTAACCCAAAAAAGTACAGAAATGCCCCCCTAAAATTCCCAAACGACCCACCTGGTGTCGTTCGGACCGGAACTGAATATATGTTGAAATACGTATCTAAATGAAGGTCTCGACCATCAACATCTCTTCCACACGTCTCATAAGAGATAAGGACACTTTATAGAAAAGCTGTAACTCAAAAAAGTACATAAATGCCCCCCAATAATCCCAAACAACTCACTCGGTCAGGTTCAGGCCAAAAATGAACATATGATGAAATACATATGGATTCGAAAGTCTTCATTCTCAACATCTCATCCACACGTCTCATAAGAGATAAGGACACTTTTTAGAAAAGCCCAAACCCGAAAAAAGTTCAGAAATACCCTCCAATAACCCCTAACAACCCATTCGGTCTTTTTAGGACCGAAACTGAACATTCGTTGAATTACGTAGTGATTCTATGGTCTCGACATTCCATTTCTCATCCACACCTCTCATAAGAGATAAGGACACTTTATAGAAAAGCCCTAATAAAAAAAAAAGCATAAAAATGCCCAAATAACCTTGAACAACCCACCCAGTCTTTTTCAGACCGGAGCTGAACATATGTCGAAATACGTGCCGATTCGAAGGTCTTGATTCTCAACTTCTCATCCACACCTGTCAAAAGCGGTAAGGATATTTTATATAAAAGATAAAAAAGTACAAAAATGCCCCCTATTAAGCCCAAACAACCCACCCTGTCTAGTTCGGATCAGAATAGAACATATGTCGAAACACGTAACAATTAGAGGGT
Organism: Telopea speciosissima; assembly: GCF_018873765.1. Taxonomy (NCBI): domain Eukaryota; kingdom Viridiplantae; phylum Streptophyta; class Magnoliopsida; order Proteales; family Proteaceae; genus Telopea; species Telopea speciosissima. Next base: position 34,403,412 of record NC_057920.1, on the reverse strand, counting down.
CTTGACCCTCAACATCTCATCCACACGTCTCATAAGAGATAAGGTCACTGTATAGAAAAGCCCTAACCAAAAAAAAGTACACAAATGCCCCCAATAACCCCAAACAACCCACCTGGTCAGGTTTTCGGATCGAAACTGAACATATATCGAAATACGTATCGATACGAAGGTTTTGACCCTCAACGTCTCAACCACACATCTCAGAAGAGGTAAGAACACTTTATAGAAAAGCCGTAACTCAAAAATTATAGAAATGCCCCCCAATAACCCCAAACAACTCACCCAGTCTGGTTCAGACCGAAAAATACATATGACAAAATACGTATGGATTCGAAAGTCTCGATCCTCAACATCTCATCCACACGTCTCATAAAAGATAAGGACACTTTTTAGAAAAGCCCAAACCCAAAAAAGTTTAGAAATACCCTCCAATAACCCCTAACAACCCATTCGATCATTTTAGGATCGGAACTGAACATTCGTTGAATTATGTAGCGATTCGAAGGTCTCGACACTCAATTTCTCATCCACACCTCTCATAAGAGATAAGGACACTTTATAGAAAAGCCCTAACAGAAAAAAAGTATAGAAATGCCCAAATAACCTCGAACAACCCACCCAGTCTTGTTCGGACCGGAACTGAACATGTGTCGAAATACACATCGATTCAAAGGTCTCGACTCTCAACTTCTCATCCACACCTCTCATAAGCGGTAAGGATATTTTATATAAAAGCCGTAACCCAAAAAAGTACAAAAATGCCCCCGAATAAGCCTAAACAACCCACCCTGTCTGGTTCGGATCAGAACTGAACATATGTCGAAACACGTAACAATTCGAGGGTCTTAACCCCCAACATGTCATCCACACGTCTCATAAGAGATAAGGTCACTTTATATAAAAGCCCTAGCCAAAAAAAAGTACACCAATGCCCCCAATAACCCCAAACGACCCACCAGGTCAGGTTTTCCAATCAAACCTGAACATATGCCGAAATACGTATCGATTCAAAGGTTTCGACCCTCAACATCTCATCCACACATCTCATATGAGGTAAGAACACTTTATAGAAAAGCGGTAACTCAAAAAAGTACAGAAATGCCCCCCAATAAACCTAAACAACCCACCCTGTCTAGTTCGGATCAAAACTTAACATATGTAGAAATACGGAATGATTAGGTCTCGACCCCCAGCATCTCATCCACACGACATATAACAGATAAGAAAACTTTATAGAAAAGCCCCCCAATTGCCCAAAACGATCCACCCGGTCTGGTTCGCACCGAAACTATACATATGGCAAAATACATATCATTTCGAAGGTCTCGACCCTCAACATCTCATCCACATGTCTCATAAGAGATAAGGACACTTTATAGAAAAGCCCTAACCCAAAAAAGTACAGAAATGCCCCCCAAAAAGCCCAAACGACCCACCTGGTTTGTTTCAGCCCGAAACTGAACATATGTCAAAATACGTATCAATTTGAAGGTCTCAACACACAACATCTCATCCACAACTCTCATAAAAAGTAAGGACACTTTACTGAAAAGCCCTAACCCAAAAGAGTAGAGAAATTCCCAAAAGACCCACCCAGTCTGGTTCAGAGTGAAACTGAACATATGTCGAAATAGGTATCGATTCGAAGGTCACGACCCTCAACATCTCATCCACTCGTCTAATAAGAGATAAGGACACTTTTTAAAAAATCCCAAACCCAAAAAAGTACAGAAATGCCCCCTATAACCCCAAACGAACCATCTGGTCTGGTTCGGACAGAAAACGAACATATGTCGAAATAGATATCGATTCGAAGGTCACAACCCTCAACATCGCATCCACACGTCTAATAAGAGATAATGACACTTTTTAGAAAATCCCAAACATAAAAAAGTACAGCAATGCACCCAAATAACCCCAAACGACCCTCCAATCTGGTTCGGACCGAAAATGAACATATGTCGAAATAGGTATCGATTCGAAGGTCATGACCCTCAACATCGCATCCACACATCTAACAAGAGATAAGGACACTTTTAAGAAAATCCCAAACCAAAAAAAGTCTAGAAATTTTCCCCAATAACCCCAAACGATCCACCCGATCTAGATCGGCCGAAACTGAACATATGTAAAAATACGTATCGATACGAAGTTCTCGACCCTCAACATCTCATCCACACGTCTCATAAGAGATAAGGACACTCTATAGAAAAGCCCGAACCCAAAAAAGTACAGAAAAGCCCCCCAATAACCCCAAACAACTCACCCAGTCTAGTTCGGATCGGAACAGAACATAAGTCGAAATACGTATCGATTCGATGGTCTCGACCCTCAACATCTCATCCACACGTCTCATAAGAGATAAGGTCACTCTATAGAAAATCCCTAACCCATAAAAATACAAAAATGCCACCCAGTAATCCCAAACGACCCACCCCATCTAGTTCGGACCAGAACTCAAAATATGTGGAAATAGGTATCGATTCGAACGACCCTCAACATCGGATTCACTCATCTAATAAGAGATGAGAACACTTTTTACAAAATTCCAAACCCAAAAAAATATAAAAATGCTCCCCCAATAACCCCAAATGATCCACCCTGTTTGGTTCGGAACAAAAATGAACATATGTTGAAATAGGTATCGATTCGAAGGTCACTACCCTCAACATCGTATCCACACGTCTAATAAGAGATAAGGATGCTTTTTAGAAAATCCCAAACCCATAAAAGTACAGAAATGTACCTAAATAGCCCCAAACGACCCACCCAGTTTGGTTCGGATTGAAAATGAACACATGTCAAAATACGTATCGATTCGATGGTCTCGATCCTCAACATCTCATCCACACGTCTCATAAGAGATAAAGTCACTTTACAGAAAATCCCTAACCCATAAAAATACAGAAATGCTCCCCAATAATCCCAAACGACCTACCCAGTCTAGTTCAGACTGGAATTGAACATATGTCGAAAAATATATAGATTCGAAGGTCACGACCCTAAACATCGCATCCACTCGTCTAATAAGAGATAACGACACTTTTTAGAAAATCCTAAACCCAAAATACTATAGAAATGCCCCCCAATAACACCAAACGATCCACCCGGTCTGGTTCGGACAAAAAATGAACATATGTCAAAATAGATATCGATTCAAAGGTCACGACCCTCAACATCGCATCCACACGTCTAATAAGAGATAAGGACACTTTTTAGAAAATCCCAAACCCAAAAAAGTACAGAAATGTCCCCAAATAACCCCAAACGACCCACCCGATTTGGTTCGGACAAAAAATGAACATATATCGAAATAAGTATCGATTCGAAGGTCATGACCCTCAACATTGCATCCACACATCTAATAAAAGATAAGGACTTTTTAGAAAATCTCAAACCAAAAAATGCTTAGAAATTCTCCCCAATAACCTCAAACGATCCACCCGATCTAGATCGGACCGAAACTAAACATATGTCAAAATACGTATCGATACGAAGGTCTCGACCCTCAACACCTCATCCACATGTCTCATAAGGGATAACGAGACTCTATAGAAAACCCCTAACCCAGAAAAGTATAGAAATGCTCCCCAGTATTCCCAAACGACCCACCCAGTCTGGTTTGGACTGGAACTGAACATATGTCCAAATATGTATTGATTCGAAGGTCACGATCGTCAACATCACACCCACTCGTCTAATAAGGGATAAGGACACTTTTCAGAAAATCCCAAACCCAACAAACAATAGAATTGCCCCCAAATAACCCCAAACGGCCCACCCGGTCTGGTTCGGACGAAAAATGGCCATATGTCGAAATAGGTATCTATTCGAAGGTCATGCCCCTCAACATCGCATCCACATATCTAATAAGACATAAGGACACTTTTTAGAAAATCTCAAACCCAAAAAAATTCAGAAATGCCCCCAAATAACCCCAAACGACCCACCAGGTCTGGTTCGGATCGAAAATGAACATATGTCGAAATAGGTTTCGATTCGAAGGTCATGACCCTCAACGTCGCATCCACACATCTAATAAGAGATAAGAAGACTTTTTAGAAAATCCTAAGTCCAAAAAAGTTTAGAAATTCCCCCCAATAACCCCAAACGATCCACCCGGTCTAGATCGGACCAGAACGGAACATATGTCAAAATACGTATCGATACGAAGGTCTCGACCCTCAACATCTCATCCACACGTCTAATTAGAGATAAGGACACTCCATAGAAAAGCCTTAATCCAAAAAATTACAAAAATTCCCCCAATAACCCCAAGCAACCCACCTAGTCTGGTTCGGACTGGAACAGAACATATGTCAAAATACGTATCGATTCAATGGTCTCGACCCTCAACATCTCATCCACACGTCTCATAAGAGATAAGGACACTCTATAGAAAAGTTCTAACCCAAAAAAGTACAGAAATGCCCCCCAATAACCCCAATCGACCCACCCATTCTGGTTCGGACCGCAAATGAACATATGTCGAAATAGTATCGATTCAAAGTTCCCGACCCTCAACATCGCATCCACACATCTAATGAGAGATGAGGACACTCTTTAGAAAATCCCAAACCCAAAAAAATACAGAAATATCCCCAAATAACCCCAAACGACCCACCCTGTCTGTTTCGGACCGAAAATGAACATATGTCGAAATAGGTATTGATTCGATGGTCACGACCCTCAACATCTTATCCACACAACTAATAAGAGATAAGGACACTTTTTAGAAAATCCCAAATCCAAAAAAGTTTAGAAATTCCCCTTAATAACCCCAAATGATCCACCTAGTCTAGATCGGAACGGAACTGAACATATGTCAAAATACATATCGATACGAAGGTCTCGACCCTCAACATCTCATCCTCACGTCTCATAAGAGATAAAGTCACTCTATAGAAAATCCCTAACCCATAAAAATACAAAAATGCCCCCCAATAATCCCAAAGGACCTTCCCAGTCTAGTTCGGACTAGAATTGAACATATGTCAAAATATGTATCGATTCAAAGGTCACCACCCTCAACATCGCATCCACTCGTCAAATAAGAGATAACGACACTTTTTAGAAAATCCCAAACCCTAAAAACTATAAAAATGCCCCCCCCCCCCCCAATAACCCCAAACGATCCACCTGGTCTAATTCGGACCGAAAATGAACATATGTTGAAATAGGTATTGATTAGTAGGTCACGACCCTCAACATCGCATTCACATGTCTAATAAGTGATAACGACACTTTTTAAAAAATCCCAAACCCAAAAAAGTACAAAAATGTCCCCAAATAACCCCAAACGACCAACCCGATTTGGTTCGAATAAAAAATGAACATATGTCAAAATAGGTATTGATTCGAAGGTCATGACCCTCAACATCGCATCCACACGTCTAATAAAAGATAAGAACACTTTTTAGAAAATCCTAAACCAAAAAAAGATTAGAAATTCTCCCCAATAACCTCAAATGATCCACCCGGTCTAGATCGGACCGAAACTGAACATATGTCAAAATACGTATCGATACGAAGGTCTCGACCCTCAACATCTCATCCACAAGTCTCATAAGGGATAATGACACTCTATAGAAAAGCCCTAACCCAAAAAAGTACAGAAATGCCCCCCAATAATCCAAAACGACCCACCCAGTTGGGTTTGGTTTGGAACTGAACATATGTCAAAATATGTATTGATTCGAAGGTCCCAACCCTCAACATCGTATCCACTCGTCTAATAAGAGATAAAGACACTTTTTAGAAAATCCCAAACCCAACAAAGTATAGAACTGCCCCAAATAACCCAAAACTACCCACCCGGTCTGATTCGGACAAAAAATGAACATATATCGAAATAGGTATCTATTAGAAGGTCACGACCCTCAACATCGTATCCACATGTCTAATAAGACATAACAACACTTTTTAGAAATCCCAAACCCAAAAAACTTCAGAAATGCCCCCAAATAACCCCAAATGACCCACCAGGTCTGGTTCGGATCGAAAATGAACATATGTCAAAATAAGTATCGATTCGAAGGTCCGACCCACAACATCGCATCCACATATCTAATAAGAGATAAGGACACTTTTTAGAAAATCCCAAACCAAAAAGTAAGAAATGTCCCCAAATAACCCCAAACGACCCACCGATTTGGTTCGGACAAAAATGAACATATTCGAAATAAGTATCGATTCGAAGGTCATGACCCTCAACATCCATCCACACATCTAATAAAAGATAAGGACTTTTAGAAAATCTCAAACCAAAAATGCTTAGAAATTCCCCAATAACCTCAACGATCCACCGATCTAGATCGGACCGAAACTAAACATATGTCAAAATACGTATCGATACGAGGTCTCGACCCTCAACACCTCATCCACATGTCTCATAATGGATAACGAGACTCTATAGAAAACCCTAACCCAAAAAGTATAGAAATGCTCCCATTCCCAACGACCCACCCGTTGGTTTGGTCGGAACAACATATGTCCAAATATGTATTGATTCGAAGGTCACGATCTCAACATCACACCCACTGTCTAATAAGGGATAAGGACACTTTTGAAAATCCCAAACCCAACAAACAATAGAATTGCCCCCAAATAACCCCAAACGCCCACCCGGTCTGGTTCGGACAAAAAATGGCCATATGTCGAAATAGGTATCTATTCGAAGGTCATGCCCTCAACATCGCATCCACATGTCTAATAAGACATAAGGACACTTTTTAGAAAATCTCAAACCCAAAAAATTCAGAAATGCCCCCAAATAACCCCAAACGACCCACCAAGTCAGGTTCGGATCGAAAATGAACATATGTCGAAATAGGTTCGATTCAAGGTCATGACCCTCAACGTCGCATCCACACATCTAATAAGAGATAAGGAGACTTTTTAGAAAATCCCAAGTCCAAAAAAGTTTAGAAATTCCCCCCAATAACCCCAAACGATCCACCCGGTCTAGATCGGATCGGAACTAAACATATGTCAAAATACGTATCGATATGAAGGTCTCGACCCTCAACATCTCATCCACACGTCTAATAAGAGATAAAGACACTCCAAAGAAAAGCCCTAACCCAAAAATTTACAGAAATTCCCCCCATAACCCCTAACAACCCACCTAGTCTGGTTCGGACTGGAATAGAACATATGTCGAAATACGTATCAATTCGATGGTCTCGACCCTCAACATCTCATCCACACGTCTCATAAGAGATAAGGACACTCTATAGAAAAGCCCTAACCCAAAAAAGTACAGAAATCCCCCCAATAACCCCAATCGACCCACCCAGTCTGGTTCGCACCAGAAATGAACATATGTCTAAATGGGTATCAATTCGAAGTTCATGGCTCTCAACACCGCATCCACATGTCTAATGAGAGATAAGGACACTTTTTAGAAAATCCCAAACCCAAAAAGGTACAAAAATTTCCCCAAATAACCCCAAACGATCCACCCGGTCTGTTTCGGACAAAAAATGAACATATGTCGAAATAGGTATCGATTCGATGGTCACGATCCTTAACATCGCATCCACACGTCTAATAAGAGATAAGGATACTTTTTAGAAAATCCCAAGTCCAAAAAAGTTTAGAAATTTCCCCTAATAATACCAAACGATCCACCCGATCTAGATCGGACCGGAACTGAACATATGTCAAAATACGTATCGACACGAAGGTCTCAACCCTCAACATCTCATCCACACGTCTAATAAGAGATAAGGACACTCTATAGAAAGCCCTAACCCAAGAAATTATAAAAATTCAACCAATAACCCTAAACAACCAACCCAGCCTGGTTCAGACTGGAACAAAACATATATTGAAATACATAGCGATTAAATGGTCTCGACCCTCAACATCGCATCCACACGTCTCATAAGAGATAAGGACAGTTTATAGAAAAGCCCTAACCCAAAAAAGTATAGAAATGCCCCCCCCCATAACCCCAATCGACCCACCAAGTCTGGTTCGGACCGAAACAGAACATAAGTCCAAATAGGTATCGATTCGAATGTCACGACCATCAACTTCGTATCCACTCATCTAATAAGAGATAAGGACACTTTTTAGAAAATCCCAAACCTAAAAGAGTACGGAAATGTCCCCAAATAACCACAAACGACCCACCCGGTCTAGTTGAGATCGAAAATGAACATATGTCGAAATAGGTATCGATTCGAAGTTCATGACCCACAACATCGCATCCACACGTCTAAAATGAGATAAGGACACCTGTTAGAAAATTCCAAACCCAAAAAATTATAGAAATGCCCCCAAATAACCCCAAACGACCCACCCAGTCTATTTCGGACCGAAAATGAACATATATTGAAATAGGTATTGATTCGATGGTCACGACCCTCAACATCGCATCCACAAGTCTAATAAGAGATAAGGACACTCAATAGAAAAGCCCTAACCCAAAAAAGTACGAAAATGCCCACCAATAACCCCCCACCCAATCCGGTTCGGATCGGAACGGAACATATATCGAAATACGTATCAATTCAATGGTCTTGACCCTCAACATCTCATCCACACGTCTCACAATAGATAAGGACACTCTACAGAAAAGCCCAAACCCAAAACAGTACAAAAATGCCCCCCAATAACCCCAAACGACCCAAACAGTTTGGTTCAGACTAGAACTGAACATATGTCAAAATACGTATCGACCCTCAACACCTCATCCACACCTCTCATAAGATATGAGAACACATTATAGAAATGCCCTAACCCAAACAAAGTACTGAAATGCCCCCCAATAACCCAAAATGACCCACCTGGTCAGGTACGGACTGATCTCGAAACATCAGTCAAAATACGTATCGATACGAAAATCTCGACCCTCAACATCTCATCCACACGTCTCACAAGAGATAAGGACACTTTATAGAAAAACCTTAAGCCAAAAAAGTAAAAAAATGCCTCCCAAAAAGCCAAAACGACCCACCCGGTTTAGTTCAGCCCGAAATTGAACATATGTCGAAATCCATATCGGTTTGAAGGTCTTGACACTCAACATCTCATCCACACCTCTCATAAGAAGTAAGGACATTTTACAGAAAAGCCCTAACCCAAAAAAGTATAGAAATGCCCCCCCAATAGTCCCAAACGACCCACCCCGTCTAGTTCGGACCAGAACTTAAAATATGTCGAAATAGGCATTGATTCGAAGTTCACGACCCTCAACATCGCATCCACTAATCTAATAAGAGATAAGGATACTTTTTAATAAATTCCAAACCCAAAAAAGTAGAGAAATGCCCCCCAATAACCCCAAACGATCCACCCGATTTGGTTCAGAACAAAAATGAACATATGTTGAAATAGGTATTGATTCGAAGGTCACGACCCTCAACATCGCATCCACACATCTAACAAGAGATAAGGACACTTTTAAGAAAATCCAAACCCAAAAAAGTTTAGAAATTTCCCCCAATAACCCCAAATGATCCACCCGGTCTAGATCGGACCGAAACTGAACATATGTCAAAATACGTATCGATACGAAGATCTAGACCCTCAACATCTCATCCACACGTCTCATAAGAGATAAGGACACTCTATAGAAAAACCCAAACCCAAAAAAGTACAGAAAAGCCCCCTAATAACCCCAAACAACTTACCCAGTCTATTTTGGATCGAAACAGAACATATGTCGAAATACGTATCGATTCGATGGTCTCGACCCTCAACATCTCATCCACACGTCTCATAAGAGATAAGGTCACTCTAAAGAAAATCCGTAACCCATAAAAACACAAAAATGCCCCCAATAATCCCAAACGACCCACCCCGTTTGGTTCGGACCAGAACTAAAAATATATCGAAATAGGTATCGATTCGAAGGTCACGACCCTCAACATCCCATCCACTCATCTAATAATAGATAAGCACACTTTTTAATAAATTCCAAACCCAAAAAAGTATAGAAGTGCCCCCAAAAACCCCAAACTATCCACCCGGTTTGGTTCGGAACAAAAATGAACATATGTTGAAATAGGTATCGATTCGAAGGCCACTACCCTCAACATCGCATCCACATGTCTAATAAGAGATAAGGACGCTTTTTAGAAAATCTCAGACCCATAAAAGTACAGAAATGTACCCAAATAGCCACAAATGACCCACCCGGTTTGGTTCGGACTGAAAATGAACATATGTCTAAATACGTATCGATTCGATGGTCTCGTTCCTCAACATCTCATCCACACGTCTCATAAGAGATAAAATCACTCTATAGAAAATCCCTAACCCATAAAAATATAGAAATGCCCCCCAATAATCCCAAACGACCTACCTAGTCTAGTTTGGACTGGAATTGAACATATGTCGAAATATGTATCGATTCGAAGGTTACAACCCTCAACATCGCATTCACTCGTCTAATAAGAGATAATGACACTTTTTAGAAAATCCCAAACCCAAAAAACAATAGAAATGCCCCCTAAATAACCCCAAATGATCCACCCGGTCTAGTTCGGAACCAAAATGAACATATGTCAAAATCGGTATCGATTCGAAGGTCACGACCCTCCAAGTCACATCCACACGTCTAATAAGAGAAAAGGACACTTTTTAGAAAATCCCAAACCCAAAAAAGTAAAAAAATGTCCCCAAATAACCCCAAACTACCCACCGGGTTTGGTTCGGACAAAAAATGAACATATCTCGAAATAAGTATTGATTCGAAGGTCACGACCCTCCAAGTCACATCCACACGTCTAATAAGAGAAAAGGACACTTTTTAGAAAATCCCAAACCCAAAAAAGTAAAAAAATGTCCCCAAATAACCCCAAACTACCCACCGGGTTTGGTTCGGACAAAAAATGAACATATCTCGAAATAAGTATTGATTCGAAGGTCATGACCCTCAACCTCACATCCACACGTCTAATAAAGGATAAGGACACTTTTTAGAAAATCCCAAACCAAAAAGAGATTAGAAATTCTCCCCATTAACCTTAAACAATCCACCCGGTCTAGATCGGATCGAAACTGAACATATGTCAAAATACGTATCGATACGAAGGTCTCGACCCTCAACATCTCATCAACACGTCTCATAAGGGATAAGGACAGTCTTTAGAAAAGCCCTAACCCAAAAAAGTGCAGAAATGACCCCTAAAAATCCCAAACGACCCACCCAATCTGGTTTGGACTGGAACTGAACATATGTCAAAATATGTATTGATTCGAAGGTCACGACCCTCAACATCGCATCCACTCGTCTAATAAGAGATAAGGACACTTTTTAGAAAATCCCAAACCCAACAAAGTATAGAACTGCCCCCAAATAACCCCAAATGATCCAACCGGTCTGGTTCGGACAAAAAATGGACACATGTCGAAATAGGTATCTATTCGAAGGTCACGACCCTCAACATTGCATCCACATGTCTAAAAAGACATAAGGACACTTTTTAGAAAATCTCAAACCCAAAAAAATTAAAAAATGCCCCCAAATGACCCAATAGGTCTAGTTCGGATCGAAAATGAACATACGTCGAAATAGGTATCGATTCAAAGGTCACGACCCTCAACATCGCAGCCACACATCTAATAAGAGATAAGGACACTTTTTAGAAAATCCCAAGTCCAAAAAAGTTTAGAAATTCCCCCCAATAATCCAAAACAACCCACCCAGTCTAGATCGGATCGGAACTGAACATATGTCAAAAGATGTATCGATACGAAGGTCTCAACACTCAACATCTCATCCACATGTCTAATAAGAGATAAGGACACTCCATAGAAAAGCCCAAACCCAAAAAATTACAGAAATTCCCCCAATAACCCCAAACAACCCACCTAGTCTGGTTCGGACTAGAACAGAACATATTTTCGAAATATGTATCAATTCAATGGTCTAGCCCCTCAACATCTCATCCACTCGTCTCATAAGAGATAAGAACACTCTATAGAAAAGCCCTAATCCAAAAAAGTATAGAAATACCCCCCAATAGCCCCAATCAACCCACCCAGTCTGGTTTGGACCGGAAATAAACATATGTCAAAATATGTGTCAATTCGAACTTCATGACCCTCAACTTTGCATCCACACGTCTAATGAGAGATATGGACACTTTTTAGAAAATCCCAAACCCAAAAAAGTACAGAAATGTCCCCAAATAACCCTAAATGACCCACCCGGTCTGTTTCGGACCGAAAATGAACATATGTCAAAATAGGTATCGATTCGATGGTCACGACCCTCAACATCATATGCACATGTCTAATAAGAGATAAGGACACTTTTTAGAAAATCGCAAGTCCAAAAAAGTTTAGAAATTCCCCCTAATAACCCAAAATGATCCACCCGGTCTAGATCGGACCGAAACTGAACATATGTCAAAATACGTATCGATACGAAGTTCTCGACTCACAACATCTCATCCACATGTCTAATAAGAGATCCAGACACTTTTTAGAAAATCCCAAGTCCAAAAAAGTTTAGAAATTCACCCTAATAACCCCAAACGATCCACCAGGTCTAGATCGGACTGGAACAGAATATATGTCAAAAGATGTATCGATAAGAAGGTCTCGACCCTCAACATCTCATACACACGTCTCATAACGGATAAGGGTACTCTATAGAAAAGCCCTAACCCAAAAAAATATAGAAATGCCCCCCAATAATCCCAAAAGATCCACCTACTCTGGTTCGGATTGGAACTGAACATATGTCGAAATATGTATTGATTCGATGGTCACGACCCTCGACATCGCATCCACTCATCCAATAAGAGATAAGGACACTTTTTAGAAAATCCCAAACCCAACAAAGTATAGAACTGCCCCCTAATAACCCCAAAGGACCCACCCAGCCTGGTTCGGACAAAAAATGAACATATGTCGAAATAGGTATCTATTCGAAGGTCACAAACCTCAACATCGCATCCACGTGTCTAATAAGACATAAGGACACTTTTTAGAGAATCCCAAACCCAAAAAAGTTCAGAAATGCCCCCAAATAACCCCAAACGATCCACCGGGTCTGGTTCAGATCGAAAATGAACATATGCCAAAATAGGTATCGATTCGAAGGTCACGACCCACAACATCGCATCCACACATCTAATAAGAGATAAGAATACTTTTTAAATAATCCTATGTCCAAAAAAGTTTAGAATTCCCCCCAATAACCCCAAACGATCCACCCGGTCAAGATCGGATCGGAGCTGAACATATGTCAAAATACGTATTGATACGAAGGTCTCAACCCTCAACATCTCATCCACATGTCTAAGAAGAGATAAGGACACTCCATAGAAAAGCCCTAACCCAAAAAATTACAGAAATTCCCCCAATAACCCCAAACAACCCACCTAGTCTGGTTCGGACTGGAATAGAACATATGTCGAAATACGTATCAATTCAATTGTCTCGACCCTCAACATCTGATCCACACGTCTCATAAGAGATAAGGACACTCTATAGAAAAGCCCTAACCCAAAAAAGTACAGAAATGCCCCCCCAATAACCCCAATCGACCCACCTAGTCTGGTTCGGACCGAAAATGAACATATGTCAAAATTGGTATCGATTCGAAATTCACGACCCTCAACATCGCATCCACACATCTAATGAGAGATAAGGACATTTTTTAGAAAATCCCAAACCCAAAAAAGTACAGAAATGTCCACAAATAACCCCAAACGACCCACCCGGTCTGTTTCGGACCGAAAATGAACATATGTCGAAATAGGTATCGATTTGATGGTCACGACCCTCAACATCGTATGCACATGTCTGATAAGAGATAAGGACACTTTTTAGAAAATCGCAAGTCCAAAAAAGTTCAGAAATTCCCCCTGAAAACCGCAAACGATCCACCCGGTCTAGATCGGACCGAAACTGAACATATGTCAAAATAAATATCAATACGAAGTTCTCAACACTCAACATCTCATCCACACGTCTCATGAGAGATAAGAACACTCTATAGAAAAGCCCGAACCCAAAAAAGTACAGAAAAGCCCCCAAATAACCCCAAACAACTCACCCAGTCTGGTTCATACCGGAACAGAACATATGTCAAAATACGTATCGATTCCATGGTCTCGACCCTCAACATCTCATCCACACGTCTCATAAGCGATAAGGTCACTCTATAGAAAATCCCTAACCCATAAAAATATAAAAATGCCCCCCAATAATCCCAAACGACTCACCCCGTCTGGTTCGAACCAGAACTGAAAATATGTCGAAATAGGTATCGATACGAAGGTCACGACCCTCAACAACGCATCTAATCATCTAATAAGAGAGGACACTTTTTACAAAATTCCAAACCCAAAAAAGCACAGAAATGCCCCCAATAACCCCAAACGATCCACCCAGTTTAGTTCGGAACAAACACGAACATATGTTGAAAAAGGTATCGATTCGAAGGTCACTACCCTCAACATCGCATCCACCCGTCTAATAAGTGATAAGGATGCTTTTTAGAAAATCCAAGACCCATAAAAGTACAAAAATGTACCCAAATAGCCCCAAATTACCCACCCGGTCTGGTTCGGACTGAAAATGAACATATGTCAATAATCCCAAACGACCTACCCAGTCCAGTTCGTACTGGAATTGAACATATGTCGAAATATGCATCGATTCGAAGGTCACGACCCTAAACATCGCATCCACTCGTCTAATAAGCGATAACGACACTTTTTAGAAAATCCCAAACCCAAAAAACTATAGAAATGCCCCCCAATAATCCCAAACGATCCACCAGGTCTGGTTCGGACAAAAAATGATCATATGTCAAAATTGGTATTGATTCGAAGGTCACGACCCTCAACATCGTATCCACATGTCTAATAAGACATAAGAACACTTTTTACAAAATCCCAAACCCAAAAAAGTTCAAAAATGCCCCCAAATAACCCCGAACGATCCACCAGGTCTTGTTCGGACCGAAAATGAACATATGTCGAAATAGGTATTGATTCGAAGGTCACGACCCTCAACATCGCATCCACACATCTAATAAGAGATAAGGACACTTTTTAGAAAATCCCAAGTCCAAAAAAGTTTAGAAATTCCCCCCAATAACCCCAAACGATCCACCCGATCTAGATCGGACCGGAACTGAACATATGTCAAAATACGTATCGATACGAAGGTCTCGACCCTCAACATCTCATCCACACGTCTAATAAGAGATAAGGACACTCCATAGAAAATCCCTAACCCAAAAAATTACAGAAATTCCCCCAATAACCCCTAACAACCCACCTAGTCTGGTTCGTACTGGAACAGAACATTTGCCGAAATACGTATCAATTCGAAGGTCTCGACCCTCAACATCTCATCAACACGTCTCGTAAGAGATAAGGACACTCTATAGCAAAGCCCTAACCCAAAAAAGTCCAGAAATGCCCCCCAATAACCCCAATTGACCCACCCAGCCTAGTTTGGACCGGAAATGAACATATGTCTAAATAGGTATCGATTCGAAGTTCATGACCCTCAACATCGCATTCACACATCTAAGGAGAGATAAGGACACCTTTTGGAAAATCCAAACCTAAAAAAATACAGAAATGTCCCCAAATAACCCCAAATGACCCATCCGGTTTGTTTCGGACCGAAAATGAACATATGTCGAAATAGGTTTCGATTCGATGGTCACGATCCTCAACGTCGCATCCACATGTCTAATAAGAGATAAGGACACTTTTTAGAAAATCCCAAGTCTAAAAACATTTAGAAATTTCCTCTATTAACCGCAAATGATCCACCTGGTCTAGATCGGACCGGAACGGAACATATGTCAAAATACGTATCGACACGAAGGTCTCGACCCTCAACATCTCATCCACACGTCTAATAAGAGTAAAGGACACTCTATAGAAAGCCCTAACCCAAAAAATTAGAGAAATTCAACCAATAACCCCAAACAACCCACCGAGTCTGGTCCGGACTGGAACAGAACATATGTCGAAATACATATCGATTCAATGGCCTCGACCCTCAACATCTCATCCACACGTCTCTTAAGAGATAAGGACAGTTTCTAGAAAAGCCCTAACCAAAAAAAGTACAGAAATGCCCCCCATAACCCCAATCAACCCACTAAGTCTGGTTCGGACCGAAACTGAACATATGTCGAAATAGGTATCGATTCGAAGGTCACGACCCTCAACATCGTATCCACTCTTCTAATAAGAGATAAGGACACTTTTTAGAAAATTCCAAACCCAAAAAAATACGGAAAAGTCCCCAAATAACCACAAACGACCCACCCGATTTGGTTCGGATCGAAAATGAACATATGTCGAAATAGGTATCGATTCGAAGTTCATGACCCACAACATCGCATCCACGCATCTAATATGGGATAAGGACAATTTTTAGAAAATCCCAAACCCAAAAAATTACAAAAATGCCCCTAAATAACCCCAAACGACCCATTCGGTCAGTTTCAGACCAAAAATGAACATATATTGAAATAAGTATAGATTCGATGGTCACGACCCTCAACATCGCATCCACAAGTCTAATAAGATATAAGGACTCTCAATAGAAAAGCCCTAACCCATAAAAGTACGGAAATGCCCCCCAATAACCCCAAATGACCCACCCAATCAGGTTCAGACCGGAACAGAACATATATCGAAATATGTATCGATTCAATGGTCTCGACCTTCAACATCTCATCCACACGTCTCACAATAGATAAGGACACTCTATAGAAAAGCCCAAACCCAAAAAAGTACAGAAATGCCCCCCAATAACCCCAAACGACCCACCCAGTTTGGTTCAGACTAGAACTGAACATATGCCAAAATACGTATCGACCCACAACTCCTCATCCACATCTCTCATAAGAGATGGGAACACATTATAAAAATGCCCTAACCCAAAAAAAAGTACAGAGATGCCCCCCAATAACCCAAAATGACCCACCTGGTCAAGTTCGGACTGAAACTGAACAAAAGTCAAAATACGTATCGATACGAAGGTCTCGACCCTCAACATCTCATCCACACTTCTTATAAGAGATAAGGACACTTTATAGAAAAATCATAAGCCAAAAAAGTATAGAAATGCCTCCCAAAAAGCCCAAACGACCCACCCAGTTTAGTTCAGCTAGAAACTGAACAAATGTCAAAATACGTAACGGTTCGAAGGTCTCAACACTCAACATCTCATCCACACCTCTCATAAGAAGTAAGGACATTTTACAGAAAAGCCCTAACCCAAAAAAGTACAGAAATGCCCCCCAATAGTCCAAAACGACCCACCTCGTCTTGTTCAGACCAGAACTTAAAATATGTCGAAATAGGCATCGATTCGAAGTTCACGACCCTCAACATCGCATCCACTAATCTAATAAGAGATAAAGACACTTTTTACAAAATTCCAAATCCAAAAAAGTACAGAAATGCCCCCCAATAACCCCAAAAGATCCACCCGATTTGGTTCAGAACAAAAATGAACATATGTTGAAATAGGTATCGATTTGAAGGTCACGACCCTCAACATCGCATCCACACATCTAACAAGAGATAAAGACACTTTTAAGAAAATCCCAAACCAAAAAAAGTTTAGAAATGCCTCCCTAATAACCCCAAACAACTCACCCAGTCTAGTTCGGATCGGAACCGAGCATATGTCGAAATACGTATCGATTCGATGGTCTCGACCCTCAACATCTCATCCACGCGTCTCATAAGAGATAAGGTCACTCAATAGAAAATCCCTATCGCATAAAAATATAAAAATGCCCTCCAATAATCCCTAATAACCCACCCCGTTTGGTTCGGACCAAAACTAAAAATATGTCAAAATAGGTATCGATTCGAAGGTCATGACCCATAACATCGCATCCACTCATCTAATAAGAGATAAGGACACTTTTTACAAAATTCTAAACCCAAAAAAGGACAGAAATGCCCCCAATAACCCCAAACGATCCACCCGGTTTGGTTCGAAACAAAAATGAACATATGTTGAAATAGGTATCGATTCGAAGGTCACTACCCTCAACATCTCATCCACACGTCTAATTAGAGATAAGAACACTTTTTAGAAAATCCCAGACCCATAAAAGTACAGAAATGTACCCAAATAGCCCCAAATGATCCACCCGATCTGGCTCGGACGGAAAATGAACATATGTCAAAATACATATCGATTCGATGGTCTCAATCCTCAACATCTCGTCCACATGTCTCACAAGAGATAAAGTCACTCTACAGAAAGTCCTTAATTCAAAAAAATATAGAAATGCCCCCCAACAATCCCAAACGACCTACCCAGTCTAGTTCAAACTGGAATTGAACATATGTCAAAACATGTATCGATTCGAAGGTCACGACCCTCAACATCGCATCCACTCGTCTAATAAGAGATAACAACACTTTTTAGAAAATCCCAAACCCAAAAAACAATAGAAATGTCCCCCAAATAACCCCAAACGATCCACCCGGTCTGGCTTGGAACGAAAATGAATAAATGTCAAAATAGGTATCGATTCGAAGGTCACGACCCTCAACATCGCATCCACACGTCTAATAACAGATAAGGACCCTTTTTAGAAAATCCCAAACCCAAAAAAGTACAGAAATGTCCCCAAATAACCCCAAACGACCCACCCTGTTTGGTTCCGACAAAAAATGAACATATGTCGAAATAAGTATCGATTCGTAGGTCATGACCCTCAACATCGCATCCACACGTCTATTAAAAGATAAGGACACTTTTTAGAAAATCCCAAACAAAAAAGAGATTAGAAATTCTCCCCAGTAACCTCAAACGATCCACCCAGTCTAGATCGGACCGGAACTGAACATATGTCAAAATACGTATCGATACGAAGGTATCAACCATCAACATCTCATCCACACGTCTCATAAGGGATAAGGATACTCTATAGAAAAGCCCTAACCTAAAAAAGTACAGAAATGCCCCCCAATAATCCCAAACGACCCACCCAGTCTGAACCAGACTGGAACTGAACATATGTCAAAATATGTATTGATTCGAAAGTCACGACCCTCAACATCGCATCCACTCATCTAATAATAGATAAGTACACTTTTTAGTAAATCCCAAACCCAACAAAGTATAGAACTTCCCCCAAATGACCCAACCGGTCTGGTTCAAACAAAAAATGAACATATGTAAAAATAGGTATCTATTCGAAGGTCACGACCCTCAACATCGCATCCACATGTCTAATAAGACATAAGGACACTTTTTAGAAAATCCCAAACCCAAAAAAGTTCAAAAATGCCCCCAAATAACTCTAAACAACCCACTAGGTCTAGTTCGGACCAAAAATGAACATATGTCGAAATGGGTATCGATTCGAAGGTCACGACCCTCAACATGGCATCCACAAATCTAATAAGAGATAAGGACACTTTTTAGAAAATCTCAAGTCCAAAAAAGTTTAGAAATTCCCTCCAATAACCCCAAGCGATCCAACCGGTCTAGATCGGACCGAAACTGAACATATGACAAAATATGTATCAATACGAAGGTCTCAACCCTCAACATCTCATCCACACGTCTAATAAGAGATAAGGACACTCCATAGAAAAGCCCAAAGCCAAAAAATTATAGAAATTCCCCCAATAACCCCAAACAACCCACCTAGTCTGGTTCGGACTGGAACAGAACATATGTCGAAATACGTATCAATTCGATGGTCTTGACCCTCAACATCTCATCCACACATCCCATAAGAGATAAGGACACTCTATAGAAAAGCCCTAACCCAAAATAGTATAGAAATGCCCCCCAATAACCCCAATCGACCCACCCAGTCTGGTTTGGATCGGAAATGAACATATGTCGAAATAGGTATCGATGCGAAGTTGAGATTCGAAGTTCACGACCCTTAACTTCGCATCCACATGTCTAATGTGAGATAAGGACACTTTTTAGAAATTCTGAAACCTAAAAAAATACACAAATGTTCCAAAATAACCCCAAACGACCCACCCCATCTGTTTTGGATCGAAAATGAGCATATGTTGAAATAGGTATCGATTCGATGGTCAGGACCCTCAACATCGCATCCACACGTCTAATAAGAGATAAGGATACTGTTTAGAAAATCCAAAGTCCAAAAACGTTTAGAAATTCCCCCTAATAACACCAAGCGATCCACCAGGTCTAGACCGGACTGAAACAGAACATATGTCAAAAGACGTATCGATACGAAGGTCTCGACCCTCAACATCTCATCCACACGTCCCATAAGGGATAAGGACATTCTATAGAAAAGCCCTAACCTTAAAAAGTACAGAAATGCCCCCCAATAATCCTGAAAGACCCACCCAGTCTGGTTCGGACCGGAACTGAACATATGTCAAAATATGTATTGATTCGAAGGTCACGACCCTCGACATCGCATCCACTCATCTAATAAGAGATAATGACACTTTTTAGAAAATCCCAAACCCAACAAAGTATAGAACTACCCCCAAATAACCCCAAACGACCCACCCGGTCTGGTTCGGACAAAAAATGAACATATGTCGAAATAGGTATCTATTCGAAGCTCACGACCCTAAACATTGCATCTACATATATAATAACACATAAGGACACTTTTTAGAAAATCCAAAACCCAAATAAGTTCACAAATGTCCCCAAATAACCCCAAACGACCCACCAGGTCTGGTTCAGACCGAAAATGAACATATGTCGAAATAGGTATCGATTTGAAGGTCACGACCCTCAACATGGCATCCACACATCTAATAAGAGATAAGGACACTTTTTAGAAAATCCCAAGTCCAAAAAAGTTTAGAAATTCCCCCCAATAACCCAAATGATCCACCCGGTCTAGATCTGATCGGAACAAAACATATGTCGAAATACGTATCGATTCAATGGTCCCGACCCTCAACTTCTCATCCACACATCTCATAAGAGATAAGGACACTCTATAGAAAAGCCCTAACCCAAAAAAGTATAGAAATGCCCCCCAATAACCCCAATCGACCCACCCAGTCTGGTTCGGACCGAAAATGAACATATGTCGAAATAGGTATCGATTCGAAGTTCACGACCCTCAACATCGTATCCACACATCTAATGAGAGATAAGGACAATTTTTAGAAAATCCCAAACCCAAAAAAGTACAAAAATGTCCCCAAATAACCCCAAACGACCCACTCGGTCTGTTTCGGACCGAAAATGAACATATGTCGAAATAGGTATCGATTCGATGGCCACGACCCTCAACATCGTATCCACACGTCTAATAAGAGATAAGGACACTTTTGAGAAAATCCCAAGTCCAAAAAAGTTTAGAAATTCCCCCTAATAACCCCAAACGATCCACCGGGTCTAGATCAGACTGAAACTGAACATATGTCAAAATATGTATCGATACATAGTTCTCGACCCTCAACATCTCATCCACACGTCTCATAAGAGATAAGGACACTGTATAGAAAAGCCCGAACCAAAAAAAGTACAGAAAAGCCCCCCAATAACCCCAAACAACTCACCCAGTCTGGTTCAGACCGCAACAAAATATATGTCAAAATACGTATCGATTTGATGGTCTCGACCCTCAAGATCTCATCCACACGTCTCATAAGAGATAAGGTCACTCTATAGAAAATCCCTAACCCATAAAAATACAAAAATGCCCCCCAATAATCCCAAACGACCTACCCCGTCTAGTTCGGACCAGAACTGAAAATATGTCGAAATAGGTATCGATTCGAAGGTCACGACCCTCAACATCGCATCCACTCATCTAATAAAAGATAAGGACACTTTTTACAAAATTCAAAACCCAAAAAAGTATAGAAATGCCCCCAATAACCCCATACGATCCACCCGGTTTGGTTTGGAACAAAAACGAACATATGTTGAAAAAGGTATCGATGCGACGGTCACTACCCTCAACATTGCATCCACACGTCTAATAAGAGATAAGGATGCTTTTTAGAAAATCCTAGACCCATAAAAGTACAAAAATGTACCCAAATAGCCCCACATGACCCACCAAATCTGGTTCGGACTGAAAAAGAGCATATGTCAAAATACGTATCGATTCGATGGTCTCGATCCTCAACCTCTCATCCACACGTCTCATAAGAGATAAAGTCACTCTATAGAAAATCCCTAACCCATAAAAATATAGAAATGCCCCCCAATAATCCCAAACGACCTACCAAGTCTAGTTCGGACTGCAATTGAACATAAGTCGAAATGTGTATCAATTCGAAGGTCACGACCCTAAACATCGCGTCCACTCATCTAATAAGAGATAACGACACTTTTTAGAAAATCCCAAACCCAAAAAACTATAGAAATGCCCCCCTCCCCGCCAATAACCCCAAACGACCCACCCGGTCTGGTTCGGACCAAAAATGAAGATATGTCAAAATAGGTATCGATTCGAAGGTCATGACCCTCAACATCGCATCCACACATCTAATAAGACATAAGGACACTTTTTAGAAAATCCCAAACCCAAAAAAAGTACAGAAATGTCCCCAAGTAACCCAAAACGACACACCCTAATTGGTTCAGACAAAAAATGAACATATGTCAAAATAAGTATCGATTCGAAGGTCATGACCCTCAACATCGCATCCACCCGTCTAATAAAAGATAACGACACTTTTTTAAAAAATCCCAAACCAAAAAAAGATTAGAAATTCTCCCCAATAACCTCAAACGATCCACCCGATCTAGATCGGATCGGAACTGAACATATGTCAAAATACGTATCGATACGAAGGTCTCGACCCCCAACATCTCATCCACATGTCTCATAAGGGATAAGGACACTCCATAGAAAAGCCATAACCCAAAAAAGTATAGAAATGCCCCCCCAATATTCCCAAATGGCCCACCCAGTTTGGTTTGGACTGGATCTGAACATATGTCGAAATATGTATTAATTCGAAGGTCACGACCCTCAACATCGCATCCACTCGTCTAATAAGAGATAAGGACACATTTTAGAACATCCCAAACCCAACAAAGTATAGAACTGCCCCCAAATAACCCAAAACGACCCTACCGGTCTGGTTTTGATAAAAATGAACATATGTCGAAATAGGTATCTATTCGAAGGTCACGACCCTCAAAATCGCATCCACAAGTCTAATATGACATCAGGACACTTTTTAGAAAATCCCAAACCCAAAAAAGTTCAGAAATGCCCTCAAATAACCTCAAATGACCCACAGGTCTGGTTTGGACCGAAAATGAACATATGTTGAAATAGGCATCGATTCAAAGGTCACGGCACTCAACATCGAATCCACACATCTAATAAGAGATAAGGACACTTTTTAGAAAATCCCAAGTCCAAAAAAGTTTAGAAATTCCCCCTAGTAAGCCCAAACGATCCACCCGGTCTAGATCGGATCGGAACTGAACATATGTCAAAATATGTATCGATACGAAGGTCTCGACCCTCAACATCTCATCCACACGTCTAATAAGAGATAAGGACACTCCACAGAAAAGCCCTAACCCAAAAAATTACAGAAATTCCTCCAATAACCCCAAACAACCCACCTAGTTCGGTTCGGACTGGAACAGAACATATCTCGAAATACGTATCGATTCAATGGTCTCGACCCTCAACATCTCATCCACACGTCTCATAAGAGATAATGACACTCTATAGAAAAGCCCTAACCCAAAAAAGTATAGAAATGCCCCCCAATAACACCAATCGACCCTACCAGTCTGGTTCGGATCGAAAATGAACATATGCCAAAATAGGTATCGATACGAACTTCACGACCCTCAACTTCGTATTCACACGTCTAATGAGAGATAAGGACACTTTTTAAAAAATCCCAAACCCAAAAAAGCACAGCAATATCCCCAAATAACCCCAAACGACCCACCCGGTTTGTTTCGGATCGAAAATGAACATATGTCGAAATAGGTATCGAATTGATGGTTACGACCCTCAACATCGCATCCACACATCCAATAAGAGATAATGACACTTTTTAGAAAATCCCAAGTCCAAAAAAGTTTAGAAATTCTCCCTAATAACCCCAAACGATCCACCAGGTCTAGATCGGCCTGGAATCAAACATATGTCAAAAGACATATCGATATGAAGGTCTCGACCCTCAACATCTCATTCACACGTCTCACAAGGGATAAGGACACTCTATAGAAAAGCCCTAACCCAAAAAAGTACAGAAATGCCCCCCAATAATCCCTAACGACCCACCCAGTCTGGTTCGGACTAAAACTGAACATATGTCCAAATATGTATTGATTCGAAGGTCGCAACCCTCAACATCGCATCCACTAATCTAATAAGAGATAAGGACACTTTTTAGAAAATCTCAAACCCAACAAAGTATAGAACTGCCCCCAAATAACCCCAAACGACCCACCCGGTCTGGTTCGGATAAAAAATGAACATATGTCGAAATAGGTGTCTATTCAAAGGTCACGACCCTCAACATCGCATCCACATGTCTAATAAGACATAAGGACACTTTTTAGAAAATCCCAAACCCAAAAAAATTTAAAAATGCCCCCAAATAACCCCAAACGACCCACCAAGTCTGGTTCAGACAAAAAATGAACATATGTTGAAATACGTATCGATTCAAAGGTCACGACCCTCAACATCACATCCACACATCTAATAAGAGATAAGGACACTTTTTAGAAAATCCCAAGTTCAAAAAAGTTTAGAAATTCCCCCCAATAACTGCAAACAATCCACCCGGTCTAGATCGGATCGAAACTGAACATATGTCAAAATACATATCGATACGAAGGTCTAGACCCTCAACATCTCATCCACACGTCTAATAAGAGATAAGGACACTCCATAGAAAAGCCCTAACCCAAAAAATTACAGAAATTCCCCTAATAACCCAAAACAACCCACCTAGTCTAGTTCAGACCGAAAATGAACATATGTCGAAATAGGTATCGATTCGAAGTTCACGACCCTCAACATCGTATCCACACATCTAATGAGAGATAAGGACACTTTTTAGAAAAATCACAAACCCAAAAAAGTACTGAAATGTCCCCAAATAACCCCAAACGACCCACCCGGTCTGTTTCGGACCGAAAATGAACATATATAGAAATAGGTATCGATTCGATGGTTACGACCCTCAATTTCGTATCCACATGTCTAATAAGAGATAAGGACACTTTTTAGAAAATCCCAACCCCAAAAAAGTACAAAAATGTCCCCACCCGGTTTGGTTCGGAGAAAAAATGAACATATGTCGAAATAAGTATCGATTCGAAGGTCATAACCCTTAACATCACATCCACCCGTCTAATAAAAGATAAGGACATTTTTTAGAAAATCACAAACCAAAAAAAAGATTAGAAATTCTCCCCAATAACCTCAAACGATCCACTCGATCAAGATCAGACCGGAACTGAACATATGTTAAAATACGTATCGATATGATGGTCTCGACCCTCAACATCTCATCCACATGTCTCATAAGGGATAAGGACACTCTATAGAAAAGCCCTAACCCAAAAAAGTACAGAAATGCCCCCAATATTCCCAAACGACCCACCTAGTCTGGTTCGAACTGGAACTGAACATATGTCGAAATATGTATTGATTCGAAGGTCACGACCCTCAACATCGCATCCACTCGTCTAATAAGAGATAATGACACTTTTTAAAAAATCCCAAACCCAACAAAGTATAGAACTACCCCCAAATAACCCCAAACGACTCAACCGGTCTGGTTCGGACAAAAAATGAACATATGTCGAAATAGGTATCTATTCGAAGGTCACGACCATCAACATCACAACCACATGTCTAATAAGACATAAGGACACTTTTTAGAAAATCCCAAACCCAAAAAAGTTTAGAAATGCCCCCAAATAACCCCAAACGACCCACTGGGTGTGGTTCGAACAAAAAATGAACATATGTCGAAATAGGTATCGATTCGAAGGTCACGACCCTCAACATCGCATCCACTCATCTAATAAGAGGTAAGGACACTTTTTAGAAAATCCCAAGTCCAAAAAAGTTTAGAAATTCCCCCAAATAACCCCTAACGATCCACCCGGTCTATATCGGACCAGAACTGAACATATGTATCGATACGAAGGTCTCGACCCTCAACATCTCATCCGCATGTCTAATAAGAGATAAGGACACTCCATAGAAAAGCCCTAACCCAAAAAATTACAAAAATTCTCCCAATAACCACAAACAACCCACCTAGTCTGGTTCGGACAGGAACAGAACATATGTCGAAATACGTATCGATTCAATGGTCTCGACCCTCAACACCTCATCCACATGTCTCATAAGAGATAATGATACTCTATAGAAAAGCCCTAACCCAAAAAAGTATAGAAATGCTAATAACCCCAATCGACCCACCCAGTCTGGTTCAGACCGAAAATCAACATATGTCGAAATAGGTATTGATTCGAACTTCGTGACCCTCAACTTCGCATCCACACGTCTAATGAGAGATAAGGAAACTTTTTAGAAAATCATAAACCCATAAAAGTACAAAAATGTCCCCAAATACCCCCCAAACGACCCACACGATCTATTTCGGACAAAAAATGAACATATGTCAAAATAGGTATCGGTTCGATGGCCACAACCCTCAACATCGCATCCACACGTCTAATAAGAGACAAGGACACTTTTTAGAAAATCCCAAGTCCAAAAAAGTTTAGAAATTCCCCCTAATGACCCAAACGATCCACCAGGTCTAGATCGGACTGGAACAGAACATATGTCAAAAGACGTATCGATACGAAGGTCTCGACCCTCAACATCTCATCCACACGTCTCCTAAGGGATAAGGACACTCTACGGAGAAGCCCTAACCCAAAAAAGTATAAAAATGCCCCCAAATAATCCCAAACGACCCACCCAATCTGGTTCGGACTGGAACTAAACATGTCAAAATATGTATTGATTCGAAGGTCACGACCCTCAACATCGCATCTACTCATCCAATAAGAGATAAGGACACTTTTTAGAAAATCCCAAACCCAAAAAAGTATAGAACTGCCCCTAAATAACCCCAAACGACCCACCCGATCTGGTTCGGATAAAAAATAAACATATGTTGACATAGGTATCTGTTCGAAAGTCACGACCCTCAACATCGCATCCACATATCTAATAAGACATAAGGACACTTTTTAGAAAATCCCAAACCCAAAAAAGTTCAGAAATGTCCCCAAATAACCCCGAACGACCCATCAGATCTTGTTCAGATCGAAAATGAACATATGTCGAAATAGGTATCGATTCGAAGGTCACGACCCTCAACATCGCATCCACACATCTAATAAGAGATAAGGACACTTTTTAGAAAATCCCAAGTCCAAAAAAGTTTAGAAATTCACCCCAATAACCCCAAACGATCCATCCAGTCTAGATCGGATCGGAACTAAACATATGTCAAAATACGTATCGATACGAAGGTCTCAACCCTCAACATCTCATCCACACGTCTAATAAGAGATAAGGACACTCCATAGAAAAGCCCTAACCTAAAAAATTACAGAAATTCCCCCAATAACCCACAACAACCCACCTAGTCTGGTTCGGACTAGAACAGAACATATGTCGAAATACGTATCGATTCAATGGTCTCGCCCCTCAACATCTCATCCACACGTCTCATAAGAGATAAGGACACCCTATAGAAAAGCCCTAACCCAAAAAAGTACAGAAATGCCCCCCAAATAACCCCAATCGACCCACCTAGTCTGGTTCGGACCGAAAATGAACATATGTCGAAATAGGCATCGATTCAAAGTTCACGACCCTCAACATCGAATCCACACATCTAATGAGTGATAAGGACACGTTTTAGAAAATCCCAAACCTAAAAAAGTACAAAAATGTCCCCAAATAACCCCAAACGACCCACCCGGTCTGTTTCGGACCAAAATGAACATATGTCGAAATAGGTATCGATTCGACGATCACGACCCTCAACATCCTATCCACAGGTCTAATAAGAGATAAGAACACTTTTTAGAAAATCCCAAGTCCAAAAAAGTTTAGAAATTTCCCCTAATAACCCCAAACGATCCACCCGGTCTAGATCGAACCGGAACTGAACATATGTCCAAATACGTATTGATACGAAGGTCTCGACCTTCAACATCTCATCCACACGTCTCATAAGAGATGAAGTCACTCTATAGAAAATCCCTAACCCATAAAAATACAGAAATGCCCCCCAATAATCCCAAAGGACCTACCCAGTCTAGTTCGGACTAGAATTGAACATATGTCGAAATATGTATCGATTCGAAAGTCACGACCCTCAACATCTCATCCACCCGTCTAATAAGAGATAACGACACTTTTTAGAAAATCCCAAACCCAAAAAACAATAGAAATGCCTCCCAATAACCCCAAACGATCCACCTGGTCTGGTTCGGACAAAAAATGAACATATGTCAAAATACTTATCGATTCGTAGGTCACGACCCTCAACATCACATCCACACGTCTAATAAGAGATAAGGACACTTTTTAGAAAATCCCAAACCCAAAAAAGTACAAAAATGTCCCCAAATAACCCGAAACGACCAACCCAATTTTGTTCGAACAAAAAATGAACATATGTCGAAATAGGTATCGATTCGAAGGTCATGACCCTCAACATCGCATCCACACGTCTAATAAAAGATAAGAACACTTTTTAGAAAATCCCAAACCAAAAAAAGATTAGAAATTCTCCCCAATAACCTCAAATGATCCACCCGATCAAGATCGGATCGAAACTGAACATATGTCAAAATACGTATCGATACGAAGGTCTTGACCCTCAACATCTCATCCACACGTCTCATAAGGGATAAGGACACTCTATAGAAAAGCCCTGACCCAAAAAAATATACAAATGCCCCCCAATAATCCAAAACGACCCACCCAGTCTGGTTCGATTTGGAACTGAACATATATCGAAATATGTATTGATTCGAAGGTCACGACCCTTAACATCACATCCACTCGTCTAATAAGCGATAAGGACACTTTTTAGAAAATCCCAAACCCAACAAAGTATAGAACTGCCCCCAAATAACCCCAAATGACCCACCCGTTCTGGTTCGGACAAAAAATGAACATATGTCGAAATAGGTATCTATTAGAAGGTCACGACCCTCAACATCGCATCCACATGTGTAATAAGACATAACAACACTTTTTAGAAAATCCCAAACCCAAAAAAGTTCAGAAATGCCTCCAAATAACCCCAAACGACCCACCAGGTCTGGTTCAGACCAAAAATGTACATATGTCAAAATAGGTATCGATTCGAAGGTCAAGACCCTCAACATCGCACCCACACATCTAATAAGAGATAAGGACACTCTTTAGAAAATCCCAAGTCCAAAAAAGTTTAGAAATTCTCCCCAATAACCCCAAACGATCCACCCGATCTAGATCGGACCGGAACAGAACATATGTCAAAATACGTATTGATACGAAGGTCTCGACCCTCAACATCTCATCCACACGTCTAATAAGAGATAAGGACACTCCATAGGAAACCACTAACCCAAAAAATTATAGAAATTCCCCCCATAATCCCATGGCAGCCCAGAACAACTGGGGGCTGCCATGGACCATCTCAGATCCAACATGCAAACATGATGCATGAAGGATCTGAGCATTTTATGGGGATATTCATATCTTTCTTCACCTGAGACCAAAACCTGTGTTGTGCCAGGCTGCACTACCCTGTTACACTAAGAACAGGTAGTCTGGGCTCAGATCTATATGCCTTGACTGCATGCAACCTAGCCCTGAGCTGTAACAGCCTTGGATCACAGTAATATACATGAAACCAGCCTTGCATGCAGCCAAAACCTTGATTTGCAACTGAAGATATGCTGGGTTACTATTCACTGGGCTGTCTGGGCAGCTCCTGGCAGCCAAGTGGTGGGCCCAAGTGAAAATCCACAAAGACCAGTGTAAAGTATACCCCTGGGAGTCCATGATGACCTAACATGCATGGAGAGGGTGAGCTAACTCAACCCCAAAAAGAAAAAGAAAGAAAACTACAGCAGAACCACAAACAGAATGGGGATAAACTCCTAAACAAAATAAAAAGGAGTCCCCAAGACAAAAAGCATCAAGTGCACTCTTCAACGGTCTTCATCAATGACCACCGAGAATGCATACATCATCGGCACAACCTCCGTCAGAGTCCACACCAATATCATCATAATAACCAGGGCTCTCATCTTCTTAATGAGCCTCCATGCCACAGCAGCATCGATCTGCAAAATCATCTAAGAAAAAAAAACATATATAACAGAGTGTGAGCCCCCACTGAGCTCGTGAGCAAAACATATCATCATGCATGCACGTTCAACCACAATCCACATGATCCTACATGATATGCAAGTCCAGATTATTTATTAGCCACCTAGCATTACAACTAAGTCAGGTCTGTTCTACTACAATCCCCAATACATGTATCCCTAGTGCGGGCTTGGTTACCCCTTCCCGCGATACACCCATTGAGTTGTCAGAGAGGACCAGTCAGCTCCTGCATTCGTTCACCATGGTCAGCCCGACCAACCCTCTGTGATTAACCTATAGGATAATCCATCACATTTCTCATTTCCTTTCTTTTCTAGCTTATAGTCCATAATCACCATTCCAGTGCAAACACATTTCTTTTCTTTTCTCATATACACATATGGTCACCCTCACAGGCATCCAACACCTTAACCCATGTTGGCATGGGTGCGTAGCACAAGTGATGAAACTCTAACCCCATGTCTATATGGCATCGTATGAGTCAGATGGTGTCAACCGCATCCCATTCTACGGGCTACCACAGGCCTCATTTCCAAGCTGACTATGGCATCTAGTCTAACATTCACAATCATCATATAAGATTCACAATGTTGATCAACAGACAATCAATGTGTAATATTTTGATTAATTACACAGAATTCAAATAACACAGCATTTATGAATTAAATTTAATAGCCGGCATAGCATCACAATTACATGTACATATATGATAATATTTCACTCACTTGGGTTTGGTTCTAGGAACTCGGTTGCAAATTCAGTCCCAATAGCAGTCTGGTTGTTGACCTCGAGCACGGGATCAAATCCTAGATATAAATCAGAAGTTGTCATGTTAAGTTTCCAATCTGTCCCTGGTAGTCCTAGGGTTAACCTAAGCTTACTGGGTTGACCCGGTGTTTAATTGGTTCTTACTTGGAACTCTTTGGGCCTTGCACTAGGCCTTAGGCCCATGCCCCGGTGCATCATCCAGAGATGATGGTCTAGGGGTAAAATGGTCATTCTCAGTGTTAGTCCCTGACCCTAGGTCATAATAGGCTCACTGTGCTGTCCTCAGCTTGGCAATGCTGCAGGACCAAGCATAGGCAGGGTTTCCATCACCTGCAAGGCCCACCTGGGTTCCCAAGCATTTCCCTTATAAGGACCGATGTGGGGAAGGGCATTTAGGTCATTTCCTACCTTCCCACGCAGTTCCTTGGCCATTGGGTGAAGTCCCCCAAGTCAGAATGCCAAAACAACGGTGTTTCACTCACTGGGCGATGGCTCTGGGCGTTGGGTACATCGCCCAGAGTCTACAAATCGACAAAGGGCTGAGATTCCAAGGTTGGTCTTCATAGGCAGTGCTCAAATCTGATCCCCATGCATGTTAGGGCATAAGGTGGCCCCTGGGGTGATCTACCTTTTGGTCCAAGTGGATTCTCCATTGGGCCCACCACTTGGCTGCCAGAGGCTGCCCAGACAGCCCAGTGAATAGTATCACAGGGTTTTCTTCAAGCATGAATCTCACTTTCAGCCACATGCAAGGCTGGAAACAGATGTAATATGGTGGTTCATGGCTGCAATTTCTTAGGGCTAGGTCTGTATAGCCATAGCTTGCATCCAGGGTTCCAAACAGCTAACCAATAGTGCATCTGGGTAGTGCAGCCATGCACAGCCAGATTTTGGCTTCAAGAACAACATTTCAGCCTTATGAAATTTAATAAAAATCACAGATCTCCCATGCTCTATGCTTGCATGGCAGATCTGGAGCCATTCCTAGCACTTCCCAGCTATTCTAGGCAACCAAAGAGTAGAAACCAAGTAAAACACAGAGACAAGATGGAGGCACCAGGTATATATATATATGTATTTATACCTAAGATGTGCTTGGATGCCACGAGAATCAGGCCTAGGTGCTGAGAGCAGCCCCCCCCCCCTTCCTTCCTTCCTTTCTTCCTTCTTCTTCCTCCCTTCTTTCTCTCTTCTTTCTCTCTTCTTTCTCTCCTTTCTCTCCTCACAATTCCAATGGTGCTAAGGGCTCTAAATGAACCCAAGGCATTCCTATTTATAGGCCCAGCCCACACTAAGGCCTGTTTGGCTGGTTATGGTCTATTTGTAAAATGCATTCTTTACTGCATTTTCAGCCATTCTGGGCCCTCTGGTGGGGTCCACAAAGAACCAAGGGTATGAGGTGGTCCCTCAGACTTCCCTGTACCTATGGAGGGTGCCCGTGTTCATTTTGGGTGGTCCCAACAATTTAAATCCAATAAAATATGCTGTTTTACTCACTGGGCGATGTCTCTGGGCCTTGTCTGCAATGCCCAAAGCCATCGCCCAGAGATTGCAGCAAGCTGAATCTCAGTGGGACTTGCATAGGGGTTTGACCCTTGGTTAGGGTATTGTCCCCAGATGCCATTTAGGGGTTTTTACACAGTTTTTTAGAGGTGGGTTCCACAGTTATGGACAGGAGAGAGATTACCTGGAGTCCAGGCCATACATCATGTTGTGAGTGGTACAGCCGCAAGGGTCAGTGATCCTCCTACTGACAGGCATGTAGGATGATCCACACAGGGTTTCTTCATCAATCCAAATCACTGGAGTGATACTCCACAGTGCTCTTGGTTGCCTGTCCTTCAATCAAAATTCCAGCCAGTCAGGAGCAAGGTTTGATAGTAACCCATAAAAGTACTGAAATGTACTTCAATAAGCCCAAACCACCCAACTTGTCTGGTTCGGACCGGAACTGAACATATGTCGAAATACGTAACAATTCAAGGGTCTCGACCCTCAATATCTCATCCACACGTCTCATAAGAGATAAGGACACTATATAAAAAAGCCCTAACCCAACAAAAGTACAGAAATGCCCCCAATAACCCAAAATGACCCACCCGATCTGGTTCGGATCGGAACTGAACATATGTCGAAATACGTATCGGTTCAAAGGTTTTGACCCTCAACATCTCATCCACACCTCTCATAAGAGGTAAGGACATTTTATAGAAAAGTCGTTACTCATAAAAGTACAAAAATGCACCCCAATAAACTAAAATAACCCACCCTGTCTGGTTCAGATCAAAACTTCACATATGTCAAAGTACGTAATGATTCGAAGGTCTCGACCCTCAGCATCTCATCCACACGTGTCATAAAAGATAAGAACACTTTATAGAAAAGCCCTATCCCAAAAAATGTACCAAAATGCCCCCAGCAACCTAAAACGATCCTCCTGATTTGCTTCTCACCGGAACTGAACATATGGCGATATACATATCGATTCGAAAGTCTCGACCTCAACATCTCATCCACACGTCACATAAGAGATAAGGATAGTTTATAGAAAAGCCGTAACTTAAAAAAGTACAGAAATGCCCCACAATAAACCCAAACAACCCACCTTGTCGGGTTCGGATCGAAACTGAACATATGTCAAAATATGTAACGATTCGAAGGTCTCGACTCTCAACATCTTATCCACACGCCTCATAAGAGATAAGGACACTTTTTAGAAAAGCCATAACCCAAAAAAAGTATTGAAATGCCCCCCAACAACCCCAAACGACCCACCCTATCTGGTTCGGACCCGAACTGAACATATGCCGAAATAAGTATCGATTCGAAGGTTTTGACCCTCAGCATCTCATCCACACCTCTCATAAGTGGTAAGGACACTTTATAGAAAATTGTAACTTAAAAAAGTATAGAAATGCCCCCCAATAAAACAAACCAACCTACCTTATCTGGTTCGGATCAAAACTTAACATATGTCATAATACATAATGATTCGAAGGTCTCGACCCTTAGCATCTCATCTACACGTATCATAACAGACAAGAACACTTTACAGAAAAGCCCTAACCCAAAAAAAGTACCAAAATGCCCCCCAATAACCCAAAACGATCCTCCCGATCTGGTTCACACCGGAACTAAATAAATGACAAAATACGTATCGATTCAAAGGTCTTGACCCTCAACATCTCATCCACACATCCCATAAGAGATAAGGAGACTTTATAGAAAAGCCCTAACCCAAAAAAGTATAAAAATGCCACACAATAAACCTAAACAACCCACCTTGTCTGGTTCGGATCAGAACTGAACATATGTCGAAATTCGTAACAATTCGAGGGTCTCGACCCTCAATGTCTCATCCACACATCTATTAAGAGATAAGGACACTATATAGAAAATCCCTAACCCAAAAAAACACAGAAATGCCCCCAATAACCCCAAACGACCCACCGGATCTGGTTCGGACCAAAACTAAACATATGTCGAATACGTATCGATTCGAACGTTTCGACCCTTAACATCTAATCCACACCTCTCACAAGATATAAGGGCACTTTATAGAAAAGCCGTAATTCAAAAAAGTACAGAAATGCCCCCGATTAAACCCAAATGACCCACCTTGTCTGGTTCGAATCAAAACTTAACATATGTCGAAATACGTAATGGTTCGAAGGTCTCGACCCTCAGCATCTCATCCACACGTCTCATAAAAGATAAGAACACAATATAGAAAAGCCCTAATCCAAAAAAAGGTACCAAATTTCCCTTCAATTACTCAAAACGATCCTACCGGTCTGGTTCGCACCAAAACTGAACATAGGGTAAAATTCATTTCGATTTGAAGGTCTCAACATCTCATCCACACGTCTCAAAAGTGATAAGCACACTTTTTAGAAAAGCCCAAACGCAAAAAAAGTCCAGAAATACCCCCCAATAACCCCAAATGACCCATCCGGTCTCGTTCGGACCGGAACTGAACATACGTTGAATTACGTATCGATTCGAAGGTTGACCCTCCACATCTCATCCACACCTCTCATAAAAGATAAGGATACTTTATAGAAAAGCCCTAACCCAAAAAAAATATAAAAATGCCCCATAATAACTCCAAACAACCCACACGGTCTGGTTCAGACCAGAACTGAATATATGTCGAAATACGTATCGATTCGAAGGTCTTGACCCACAACAACTCATCCATACCTCTCATAAGAAGTAAGGACACTTTATAGAAAAGCCCTAACCCAAAAAAGTACAAAAATGCCCCCCCAAAATTCCCAAACGACTCACCTAGTCTGGTTCGGATCGGAACTGAACATATGTCGAAATACGTATCTATACGAAGGTCTCGACCATCAACAATTCATCCACACGTCTCATAAGAGATAACGACACTTTAAAGAAAAGCCCTAACTCAAAAAAGTACAAAAATGCCCCCCATTAATCCCAAACTACCCCCCGATTTGGTTCGAACCGAAAGTGAACATATGAGGAAATACATACCCTCAACATCACATCCACATATCTCATAAGAGATAAGGAGACTTTTTAGAAAAGTCCAAACCCAAAAAAATTCAGAAACACCCCCCCCCCCAAGAACCCCTAACAACCCATCTGATCTGGGTAGGATTGGAACTGAACATACGTTGAATTACGTAGCGATTCTAAGGTCTTGATACTCCACTTCTCATCCACACCACTCATAAGAGATAAGGACACTTTATAGAAAAGCCCTATCCCAAAAAAAGTACAGAAATGCCCCCCAATAACCCCAAACAACCCACCCGGTCTGGTTCAAACCGAAACTGAACATATGTCAAAATACGTATCGGTTCGAAGGTCTCGATCCTCAACATCTCATCCACACCTCTTATAAGAGGTAAGGACACTTTATAGAAAAGTTGTAACCCAAAAAAGTACAAAAATGCCCCCCAATAAGCCCAAACAACCCACCTTGTCTGGTTTGGATCAGAACTAAACATATGTCAAAATACTTAACAATTCGAGGGTCTTGACCCTCAACATCTCATCCACACGTCTGATAAGAGAAAAGGATACTATATCGAAAACCCCTAACCCCATAAAAGTTCATAAATGCCCCCAATGACCCCAAATGACCCACCCGGCCTGGTTTGGACCGGAACTGAACATAAGTCGAAATGTGTATCGATTCGAAGGTCTCAACCCTCATCATCTCATCCACACATCTCATAAGAGATAAGGACACTTTATAGAAAAGCCCTAACCCAAAAAAAGTACAGAAATGCCTCCCAAAAACCCTGAACGACCCACCAGATCTGGTTCAGATTGGGACTGAACATATGTCGACATACGTATCGACTCAAAGGTCTCGACCCTCAACATCTCATCCACACCTCTCATAAGAGGTAAGGACACTTTATAGAAAAGTCGTAACCTAAAAACGTAAAGAAATGCCATCCCAAAATGCCCAAATGACCCACCCGGTCTGGCTCAGACCGAAACTGAACATATGTCAAAATATGAATCTATACGAAGGTCTTGACCATCAACATCTCAACCACACGTCTCATAAGTGATAAGGACACCTTATAGAAAAGCTCTAACCCAAAAAAGTACAGAAATGCCCCCCAATAACCCCAAATGACCCACCCGGTCTGGTTCAGACCGAAAATGAAAATCTATCAAAATACGTATGGATTCGAAAGTCTCGACCCTCAACATCTCATCCACACGTCCCATAGGAGATAAGGACATTATATAGAAAACCCCTAACCCAAGAAAAGTACCAAAATGCCCCCCAATAACCCAAAACAATCCTTCCGATCTGGTTCGCACTAGAACTTAACATATGGCGAAATATGTGTCGATTCGAAGGTCTCAACCCTCAACATCTCATCCACACGTCTTCTAAGAGATAAGGACACTATATAGAAAAGCCCTAACCCAAAAAAAGTACAGAAATTCCCCCAATAACACCAAACAACCCACCCAGTCTGGTTCGGACCGAAACTGAACATATGTCGAAATACGTATTGTTTTAAAGGTTTCGACCTCAACATCCCATCCACACCTCTCATAAGATGTAAGGACACTTTATAGAAAAGCTGTAACACAAAAAAGTACAAAAATGCCCTCCCAAAATGCCCAAACGACCCACTCGGTCTGGTTCGGACCGCAACTGAGCATAAGTCAAAATATGTACCTATACGAAGGTCTCTGTCACGCCCCCATCCCGATGTAATATATATACTACCACATAGGGGGTCACTGGGACAACCCGTGTCATCCCACTACCTTCCAAGATCACAGATGCAGTGTACCGAGCCACAGTCCACCCTATCATCACATCTTGATAACAGAAGGGAACGTACCAATTTGGAATAAGTCGTCCCAGATACAGAGTTAGCAGAAGCAAAATTTAATTAAATCATGTGAAATTATAGAGCATCGGTTCTCTAATGATAACACATGGTACACTATTCATAAATGTAACCATTCAATCTCTCCTATAAATAAACACACAGTTTATACATGATTATGGAATGAAGACAGAAAATAATAAAATAACAAATAATTACCCCAGGGGCACCAATCTTGGGTGTACATCTACATCCAAGTCACAGTCACGACTCTACTTGGTACGCATCCAACGGTGCGCATCTAAGTAGTATCTCATGCATAACAACTAAAAAGGGGTTGCGCAACGGGGTTAGCTACACTAGCTAGTGAGGGAGCAAAGGGGAAAGCACATACACCATACAATCAATATCAATCAGAATGATGCATGCTAATGTTAGATTCATTTTCCACCTAGCACACACAATTCTATCGGTCAAGTATATGCTATTGTGATAACTCAGGAGACACTAAAGGGCACTTATCCTATCGCCCCAGTGAAACCTCAATTATCATGAGGGGACCTACGTCGGTAGAAGCCATCATGACCACCCAGTGGCAGACCCCGATAGCCATCACTACCCCTGTCTTGGCCTCTCCCACCTCCACGGACCACAGGTGCTCAGACTATCTAACACATAAACCCCTGTTGGTAAGGGTTGTAGCATAAGGGAACAAGCATCCTAACCACAGATATACTATATGCAAGTCCTATCGTCCTGAGAGGTATTCCGAGTGGATCAACATCCCATTCCATCTAGTACCCGGGTACCAGCATGGCACGGCACATACAGATCAGGATGACATGCAATAGTTTTCATAATTTAAATATATTGGGGTTCCGGTACCGGCACACCTGGAACCGTAGCCCGATACAATGGTGAGCATAATATCACATTCACAACAGATCACATTTGGATAATAATGTAATGCGCACAATGCTTATAGATATATAATAGCATGCTTAAGATTTCATATTAAATATATATTCAAGCCCAACAAATCACCCAGAACCCACTCACCTAACACGGGCATTGCCGTGTGTGGTTGACATGAATCTCACCTGGGCTCTCCGCTATCCATCGAGTTGGGTAGCCTAGGAATACAAAAATAATCATTAAAGCATGCATAGAAGGGTCCCATGCTAGGCCCTCTAGGTTAAAATCAGATTTCAACCAGGACAGCACGAGCGGACTCATGGACGGTTTTAGTAGAGGTGAATCCACCCCTGACTCTATTCAGGCCAAAAGGCAAAGATAGAGCGAGCGGACCCACGAGTGGAACATTTCACTTGAATCCGATCGTGCATCCGTTCGACACCTGAGGCATAACTAAAAGGGAGCGGATTAACGGGTGGATGTGCTTCTTAGGTCCGCCTTTGCATCCGTTCAATCCCTGAGACACACTCGAGAGCAACAAGCCCCGGGCGGAGGCAAATAGAGTGAATCCAGGCAGTCCAACACACAAGGATTATATTGGGCGGACTGACGGATGGTACCACGATTGGTGGATTCTATTATTCGTCCGCCGACAGTCTCTTCTGAGATTTCAAAGGGCTTTTACTCCAGTTTGAAGCTTGGAGTGCGCCAAGCTCTCAGGGACAAGGGAGAGGTGTCTAAGCCTTCCTAGGGTCACCAGGTCCTAAGCTCACCTTAAGGATCCAAAATCCTACAAGGTTTGGGTCTCGCATTGGTCCAAGGGTTGGGTTTGAAAGCTTAAACCAGGGATTCCACAGCCATGGCTGCAAATGCAGCATTTAGAGGCTTAGGTCAACATCATTAGCGCTCCCAACGAGGGTC
The DNA here is from genome assembly GCF_018873765.1 of Telopea speciosissima. Lineage (NCBI taxonomy): Eukaryota > Viridiplantae > Streptophyta > Magnoliopsida > Proteales > Proteaceae > Telopea > Telopea speciosissima. The sequence continues at coordinate 34,364,166 of NC_057920.1, read as the reverse complement.
GAGCTTCACCTTGAGTCCCAAATGGAACCCTAGATCAGCCCTAGCTCAAGGAAATTCATCAAAATCAAAGAGAAATGGGGGAAAGCTAGGTTTGGGGAGCTTACCTTGGTCAGCTTCCTTCTTCCACCCACTCTCTCCATCTCTTCTCCTCCTCTTTCTCTTCTCCCTTGGGTCCAGCCAGCTTTGGAGGAGATGTGGGGCTGCCAGCCATCTTGGCATAGCTTCCATCTTCTTCCCTTCCCCTCCTATTCCTCTCCTACTTCTCCTTCTCCTTCTTCTCCTTCTTCTCTTGTCTCCTCTCCTCCACGGTTTACTTGGGAGGGGGAGAGATAAGAGAACAAGGATTCTCTTATCCTTTTAAGGGTTTAATGGGCCTTAGGCCATGTTTGGTTTAGGCACCTCCAATCACTTAGTGGCTCTTAGGTCTTTAAATGGGTTTTAGTTGGGTCTGAGGGCTTGTTTGGCCTTAGTCATAACCATTAGGTCCATTAGGTCATGTATGGGGTGCACCCTAAGTCCATAGGACTTAATTGTCCACTAAGGTCTGTTTGGTTTTAGGTTAGGGTGTATAAAACCTATTATTCACCTAAGTTAAGCCTTGTGGGTCCACCTTCATGGTTCAACTATCCATCTAATGGTAAGGGTAGGGGTCCATGTGGTCCAAAGGTCTAATTAAGGTGTCCAAAATATGGGGATATGGGTCCCATAGGAAAATAATCCAAAAAGGTAGATGACAGTACGGGCGGATCCTCAAGCGAATTCAGTGCGAGTGAGTTCGTTCGTGACTCCGATGCTGCTATCAGGGCCCAAACTTCAAGGAAAGTTACAGGGCTTTGGCCCACACTTCTAGGTCTTCGAGGGGATACCTTTAGTAATATTTTAAGTCTAAGGTCACAGGTGTTAGCCAGTACCACCGTGGCATTGCCCCATAGGTAAAGGTCTAAACTGCCCCGGGGTATAGGGGTATATCTGGGGTGCAGGTGTAACATCCCCCCAACCTTATTAAAAATTTTGTCCTCGAAATTTGAGGCGGCTAAGGTCTCAAGGGTAAGGGTTTGTTGTGTCACAGCACTTCTAATTGCCCACTACCGAGACTAAGTGAAAGGTCAGGTCAAAGTAAGGCAGTGCCTATTTGACTCAACGGGTCAGGTCCTTCAATTCCTTTTCCTTTTTAGGGTCTCATCACCACAAGGGTGTGGTTCACAATAACCCCAAGCTCCTTTGGGTTAAGAGTCGGTAGTTACCACATTCCAGAGGTACCCACACCGTCTTCCACACTAACTGAGTCATAAGGATCAGAAAGTTATTTAGATCCTCCAAATCAAGTGATACCACACGGGTCTTAATTATTCTAGTTACCCTTGGGTGTAGGGCTTAACCCCAAAATTCTTATTATTATATTCATTATTTGCCATCCTGGTCTGTATGCGTCGTGCCGTGCTGGTACCTGGGTACTAGATGGAATGGGACGTTGATGCACTCGGAATACCTCTCGGGACGATAGGATTTGCATGTAGTATATCTGTGGCTAGGATTTATGCTCCCTTATGCTACGACCCTTGCCAACAGGGGTTTAGGTGTTAGATAGTCGAAGCACCTGATGTCTGTGGAGGTGGGAGAGGCCAAGTCAGGGGTAGTAACAGCTATATGGGGTTTACCACTGGGTGGTCATGATGGCTTCTACCGGCGTAGGTCCCTCGTGATAATTGTGGTTTCACTGGGGCGATAGGATAAGTGACCCTCAGTGTCTCTCGAGTTATCACAGTAGCATATACCATGACTTAGGCTGTTTGTTAGGTGGAAAATATATTTAATATTTCATGCATCATGGACTATATATGAATGTGTGTATGTGTACTCTCCATCCCATCACTGGGCTCAGTGGAGCTTACCCCCGTTGCGCAACCCTTTTTAGCTGTATGCAGGTGATATATGGTGGTGATCCTCTTTCTTTTGGTATGGACTGATCGGAGCCCGTGATTTTGGACCTTGATGATAGCGTACACTCATGGTCTGTGCCATTGGGGCATGATTATATCTTATTATCTTTTATTTTGTTCATCATGAGTATTGTATATATTTGATAGTATTTCTCCTGTTTTAATTTTTAGTAAATTTTTTGGGTCAAAATGTAAAACATTAAACTGTCTATCACGTAGACTTTGAATCCTTTGTATTTATAATGCTTCCGCCAAATTCTGATCTTTTGGAATGAAATGTTCCTTTACTTTTTGCATTCTAATATTAATGTAATTTAATATTAGTTTAAGACTGTGCATTGGCCACTGCATCAAGATCCTGGTAGTGGTTAGGATGTTGATAAGCATCCTATCATAACCCGTTTATAGTATTTTATCCCTTAATGGGATGGGGGTGTGATAGAGTAGTATTAGAGCCGTGATGCTCTGCACCAATCACAGTCTAGTGAAGACCCTTGATTTACTCTACAAAATTAGGTTTAAAACTTAAAAGCTTGCAAAACAATAAGTTGATGAGTACACAACCTAGGTAGAAGACCAGTTAGGAGTGAAAGCCGATAACATTGATAATAAACAAGCAACAAGGCACAATAATGAAGAAACAACTATTCGGTCATAATTTCATCTGAATTTCTTGAGTTCTTACATAAATGGGAAAAGAAATAAACTACTACTACTTGAACTAAAATAATGTAAAGAGCATAAAACGTAAGAAACATAAAAGAACTATAGACCCTATGCTTAGGATTCCATGTTATTGTCACTGTCAGTCTTTGTGTTTGAATGTAGATTTCCTGGGTGGTTGATCAGGCGATTGTATGATCTAATTGCAACTTGCACTTCAACCGCCCAAGCCAACTGTGAAATTTTCGACTAGCTTTCTTTGTCCAATCCAATTCTAACTCATATTATGTTTTTCCCATCACTTACGATTTGTCATGCATGCATATGTGTGTGGGAAATCATTGACTTAAACTCTTCTTTTATGCTTTGATGTTTTGGCATATTTATGTTGAGGGTGACAAATGAGCAAGTACTTGAAATGGTCCATACCCGTTCTAGTGGGAATCGCTCCCCTCCCCTTGATGAGGCCATAGACTCCTCAGGTGCGGTTCTGTTAGAGACGCCTCCAGTTCAAAATGATGCGGAGGTTACCACAATGCTGAGAAACACGTTGCAATCTATGCTACAAGATTAGCGGGCTATGCAACAAGAACGACACTTATTCATGCAAACCCTAAATGCCCAGCATCAAGCAATAGCAAGGGAAAGGCAGCCAATGCCCCCATCGCAGGTGCTACCACCTGTACGTCCCTCGGAACCTACTGCCACTGGTGCGCAGGGCAGCCCACCCCCTGCACCTACTGCACAACCGTTCCTCACTGCTCATGATGTCACCATTATGGTGAATGATATGATGAGAAGTTTCCTACGACGCCAAGAGGAATTTTTGAAGGACACATTCTTGGATATGCTACAAGACCTTCAGACTGTAGTGCAACATCAGTAGCAATAGTTCATGGCTAGTCTGAATGCCCAGTTTCACACTGCATAGCTGGCGCAGGCTGTACCAGGGACTCCTCCAATGCCTGATACGCATCCTGTACCTGATAAGTCTGGGAAGGACGGACAAGAGGAGGAATACGTAACTCAGCCTAGATCCAGAAAGAGACCTACAAGTCCACAGGAACCAGTGGGACCCAATAAGAATTTTAAAGGGGCCTACCCTGGTTCAACTCTGGTGCAGCCTGGGAGACGGAATGCAATTCCACATAACCGGTCGTCACGATCCACCAATCCCCCTCAAGCTTGTGATCCGAATATTACTTGCTATGGATGCAGCGAACGGGGTCATATGATTAGGAATTGCTCGCACCGTAAGGCCGAGTACGTGCCATATCTGAATGTCTTGTATCCCGAGGAGTCACAGCAGGATAGTGGATCCCAAGGCAACCTCTCCCCATGATTCTAGAGTGGATAGAGTCACCATCGAGCGCAGTGGCAGGTATCTTATTCCTAATGCCTGACATGCATTGTTTTCTTTACATTGCTAAAATGACTTTAAGATGAAGTTCATTGTGTCAGGTACCATATGTTCATACCTATTACATGTTTATGCTCTATTTTTAGAACTTTGAATTTAATTTTTAGTTGCCGATCGTTGTTGCAGAAATCCCTTAGTTCGTAGTCTACTGTCAGTGAGAGACTCACCAAAGGACTTATTATGTAGTCTAACGATTAGAAGGGGGTTGTTCTTTTCTTTTCTTTTGTTTTCTCGTGGTCTCAATGATTGGCCTAGGCTTCTTTGGGAGATATCTATAGTGCTGAGATTGGCCCCTAATACCCTTGGGCGTGCCTATCCTTGGTCTTATTCGACCCTGAGTGCCACTTAGGAGTATCAGATGGAGATTTCGGTATCAACCCTGAGCGATCCTTGGGAGAGCGGCTTGGATCTTGCCTGTGCTTGAGTAACACTTGGAAGTATCAGATGGAGATCTCGGCGTCGGCCCTGAGCGACATCATGAGAGTTGATTCTTAAATCTTGCTTGAGCCTGAGTACCACTCGAGAGTGTTAGATGGAGATTTCGGTCTCAGCCCTGAGTGATCCTTAGGAGAGTGGCTTGGATCTTACCGGAGCCTAAGTACCACTCAGGAGTATCAGATGGAGATCTCGGTATTGGCCCTAAGCATCCTCATAAGAGCTGATTCTTAAATCTTACCTGACCCCGAGTACTGCTTAAGATTGTTAGATGGAGATTTCGGTATTGGTCCTGAGTGTACCTCAGAAGAGCTGATTCTTAAATCTTGCCTAATCTTGAGCATCACTTAGATGAGTCGATCGAGTTTGAGCATCGGCCCCATGCGTCCCTTTGGGAGTGTTATTCTTTGAACTCATTAGTGACCGTACTAGAAGTACTGGGAGTGGTCCTGAGTGCTCTTGAGTGAGCCTATGGCACTCGTGTCACTTGGGAGTGCCATTCCTAGGACTTGTCGGTAACCCTATCGAAAATGCTGGGAATGACTTGGTATATAGGCCTAGTCCATGGACCTTGTCCTGTAGGATACTAGATGTGTGTCTAAATTTCGGAGGGGCGGTGAAAGACTATAAGGCGTGTAGTGGAGAGTTAATATGGCTGTTCACCCACAACCGAAGGATGGTTAGAAGAGGTAGTCTAGACCAGAGGTAAAGAAGTCGGTAACAGCTTTTGGGATGGAAGTTGGTGTAGAATGTTCTGTCGAAAGTTGGTCTTGTAGTCTTATGTGGTTGAATGGCTTTGAAAACTAGAACTGAAGGATTTGATAGAGCTTTACTCAACAATAGGTATGAGTGGAGTAATGGGTCACCAATGCGTTCCCTCCGTGTTGGGAATAAACAAATAGGGGATTCCATCAATATTCCAATTCATTCTAAAGTTGAATTAAGTATTGGAGAATCAGAAGTGAGAGTCTTCAGAGCAAATGCCTTGTAAGAAAAGGGTAGTACAGACTTATACCTTATGACCCAAAAACCTCAGGAATATAGACATTGGGCGTGTTACATAGAGATAGTTAGATCTGTTGATTCTCGAGGATTATTCGAAGTCGATCCTTCCAGATCCTTGGATATGTTGAGCATAGATCAATCGAAGTCGGAGAATTTCAGGCCACCAGTGTAATAAGGGTGTAAGGATGGATATTATTAAAGAGAGGATTTTAGACTATTGATAGAAGGTACCGCTTGGTCATTTACAACTTTGGTGGTACAATCGTCATTGATGTAGAAGATCAGAGGAGCCTGACCTCCTAATGCAATGTTTCTAAAGTCGATAGATTTATTCGAGAAGAGAAATAGTAGGAGCGAAGCCAAAGTGTACGGGTTGGTACTGTCACCATCCTTGATAGGTAATTATGATGTGTTCCATGTATCGATGTCAAGAAAGTACACTCCCAGCCCGACGCTTGTCTTGACTCGCGAGCCGCATTTGCTTGTTGCAAACTTGACAATGAAGAGTTATATCCCTATGGGAAGGGAGGACCTGAAGTTGTCGTAGGAGATGATGTGTTACTTCAGGTATCGCCAACCAGAATGAGAGTTGAGAAGATCACTAACCAAAGGCATAAAGGTTGGCACTACCTTTAATTGGTAGGAGTCCATGATGTATTCCATACATTGATACTGAGGAGGTACATCCTAGACTCAGCTAATGTTTTGATTTGGGAACAACCTGAACTCGTTGCCCTCTTGACCTATAGTGAGGACCTGAAGAGAACCTGGGGTGCAACAAGCTCAGTCTCCACAACCATACTATCTCATTGTGAAGGTACCATGGAGTGAGCATTCTGATCAAGGAGCGTCTGGGTGATGAGAAGACGAAAGACGGTCGAAGTATCCTCATCTATTCGGAACCCCAGACACGTCAAATTTCGAGGATGAAATTTTTAATAAGGTTGGGGAGATGTAGCACCCGCACCTGAAATATACCCTAATACCCCAGGGCAATTTAGACCTTATCCAAAGGGTAATGCCATGGTGGCAATGGTCAACAACTATGACTGTGAACTTAAAATATTATTATAAGTGTCTCCTCGAAGTCCTAGAAGTATGGGTCAAAGCCCTACAGCTTTCTTTGAAGTTTGGGCCCTAACAGTAGCACCGGAGTCACGAATGGACTCACTCGAACTGAATCTGCTCGAAGATCCGCCCGTGCTGTAACCTGCCCTTTTGGTTTATTTTCCTGTGGACCTATATTCCTGTGTCCCGGACACTAATTAGACCCTTGGACTAGATGGACCCCCACCCTTACCCTCTTTTGCATTTTTGAATCTTGTATGCGGGCCCACAAGACTTAACTTAAAGAATTAATGAGTTTTATATTTAACTCAAAACCAAACAAAGCCTAAGGACTAATAGGTCTTCTGAGACTTAAGGCTAAACCAAATATGTCCTAACTAACTAACTAGACCTAATGGGTAAAGACATGGGCCAAACAAGACTTAAAGCCCAACTAAAACCCATTTAAACCTAGAGGCCACTAAGTGTTTGAGAGCACCGAACCAAACAGGCCCTAAGGCCCATTTCATTTATAAAAAGAGGGCTTAGCTCAACATCCCATTTCATTCTTATCTAGCCAAACCGTGGAGAGAAAGGGGGCTCACCTAGCCTTAGGTTTTGGTTCTCCATTGGAGGTGAGTGATTTCCAATTCTCCTTCTCTATTTTTCTAATTTCTAGCTTAGGGTTTTGGATTTTAGAGCTTGGGTTTGGTTTGGGTTCCCCTTGGGACTCAATGCTCTTGTTGGAGAGATGATTGTAGTCCAGCCCTAACCTTGGGTTTTGGTCCTCCATTGGAGGTAAGTGATTTCCAGCTCTCCCTCTCTATTTCTCTAATTTCTAGCTTAGGGTTTTGGATTTTTGAGCTTGGGTTTGGCTTGGGTTCTGTTGGGGTAAATTCCACACATCACCCATTATGGTTTTGATGATAACAAATAAGTTAGTTGTACTAACTCTTGTCTAAAAGATGCATAGATAAGAGCAGAGCATCAAGCGAGGGGGAGCACTCAATTCAAGAGATTGATACTCAAAGCAAATTGAACTTGTCCAATCTTTCAAGACATCAAAGAATCATGAAAAATGGAGAACAGCGTTTGAAGTCAAAGATCAAGACAAGTTAGAGGAACTCACTTTGAAGATACTCATGTAAAGAAGTGAAGTTCAAGACTTGAAGAATTGTGAAGACTTAGAAATGTACTAAGATTTAAATTCATTTGTTAAAGTCCATATGTAATGCACACACTCACGCATGCATACATGTAGTGTGACCCTAGGAGGTTGTTTTAGACACTTCTCACTTGGACTAAGACCAAAGAAATTGGCCCGGACTTGTCCAATGGAATCGACCCAAGTAAGTCCAATAAAGGACTTAATAATGTAAGCAGAAATTATATGATCCAGCATACCGGATCATGAAACGATATATCGGATCAATATTGAATCTCAGGAAATGGGAAACAGCAGCTCAGTTAAGCATGCTGAATGAGGATCCAGCATACCGGATCACTTTATGACTGTTGAAATATGACCGTTTTTCCCTTGTTTCTTAAGGAAAGTAGGTAATCCGGCATACCGGATTCCCATCCAGCATACCGGATTACTTATAGAATGTGGGATTCTTTTCTTAATTGGATTCCTAATTGGTTCTAGGCCTCTAGCCTATAAATACCCTCTTGATTAGTGTTCTAAATACTATAACAATCATTAATCATTCAAGCACTCCCTAGCGAGATTATTCTTTCAAGATCAGGAAGATCGAAGAAAATTCAATGTCATCTTTGCTGCTTCATACACTTGCATCCAAGTTGCATACATTGAAAGGTAGCATCTTTTCTACTAAAGTTTAAGGTAACTCTAAACCATTTAGTAGTTCTTTTACTTTGTTTAAAGTTGTTGTTGAGTCCTCTTGCTCGAAATCAATAGTAGTTGAGTTCTCTTGCTCTTAATCAAGATTTGTACGAGTCCTCTTGCTCTTATTCAAGATTCGTTTTAATGGAATTCTCTCTAAAGTGAGAGGAGTGGACGTAGGCAAGTTTTGGTCGAACCACTATAAATCTTGTGTGTTATCTTTGTTGCTTGTTTACTTTACTTGCATTTCTTAGATAATTTTTTTTTTCGCATTATTTTAGTATATTCCGCTATCTTTACCTATTCCCCCCCTCTAGGTGAATTTACATTTGGTATCAAAGTGGGAGCTCAAAATCGTGATTTTTTTTTATCCAATTAAGAATTTTAAGATCATGGGATCCTTTGTCAATCGCAAGGTTGAAGGATACAATATTACCCGACCATCCTGCTTTGAAGGTGCGGGATTTTCCTATTGGAAAAATTGTTTCAAGAATTTTGTTTGTGCCAATAACATTGATGCATGGGATGTTATTGAGAATGGACCAAACACAATAAATAAACCTAAAGAAGAGTGGACTACCACTGAAAAAGCAAAAGTCTAACTTAATTATGTAGCTATAAGTTACATTCAGTGTGCCTTAGGAGAAAAGGAGTACAATAGGACATGTATGTGTGACTCCGCTAATGAGATGTTCGATAAGCTTGTTGTTACCTATGAATAGAGGTATCAACCGGTCGGGCTCGGTCGGTCGGTCATGGTCGGGCCTTGTCGGGCCTCACCAATTTTACAAGCTGCACTGTGTCCGACCATTTAGGCATTCGGGCTTGCTTTGGGCGGGCATGGTACAGTTTCATTTCGGTCGGTCGGTGTTCGATCTTTAATCGGGGCAGCCAAATTCGGGCTAAACGGGCCTAAATCGGGTCTAAAACGGGCTAATGAGTTGTGTAACTCTAAACAGTCTCTAAACGGTGTGGGCTTACTAATTGACATCTAACAAAGTAAGATCAAAAATTAAAACTAAGCCTCATCTCACCTACGTTAAATGTATCTAACCAATAAATGTCAAAGACCAACAAAGAAACAAACACAAAAAAAGGAAATTTGGAGGGAAGGGAAGGGGAAGTTTATAAGTTAAAGGGTCGATTGGGTCGGGCTATAACTGGGCAGTCTAGGTCGGGCCTGGAATCAGTCAGTCCGATCGGGTGCCCAATGGGCTAGGAACCCACACCAGAACCGCCCGATTACTAAACGTGTCGGGCTTAAGCATGGCATGTTTAGTAATTGGGCCGGGCCGGGCCGGGCTTTAATCGGGCGGGCTTGGTCGGGCCTGGCGGGCCGGGCCTGGAATTGACACCCCTACCTATGAAGATACTTCTGAAGTCAAGCAATCGAAAATTGACATGCTTGTTAATGAGTATGAACTGTTTAAAATGAAAAATGATGAAGATATCTATGCAATGTTTACTCGTTTTACTAATATTGTGAACAAGTTGAAAGGTTTAGGGAAAGTCTATTCTAATGGAGAGAACGTTCGAAAGATTTTAAGATCTCTCTCAAAAGAATGGAGACCCAAGACTACAGCAATAAAGGAATCAAAGGACATCGACAAGCTAAGTTTAGATGAGCTATTGGGATCACTCCAAACTCATGAGATGGAGCTCAAACAAAACACCAAGGAGATTGAACCAAAAGAACCAAAGAAGAAGGTTGTAGCGTTCAAATCATACCATGAAGTAAGTGATGATGAAGAAGAACTATCCGATGATGAGATCGAATATCTCTCAAAGAAGTTCTCAAAGTTTCTGAAGAACAAATGTAAAACTACATTCAACAAGAGAAGATTCTCAGGAGACCAAAAAGGTAAAAATGCTCTTAAAGAAAATAATGATTCTTCTTTAAAAGATATTATATGCTATGAGTGTAGGAAACCAGGACACTACAGAGGAGATTGTCCGAAGAGAAAGAAATACAAGAAGGCCTACAAAGTTGAACATTCCTTTGACTCAAGTGATGAAGAAGAAGATGATGAATCATCTCAAGAAGAAGAAGAAGAAACCAACCTTGTTTTTGTGGCTATTGAAGATGAAGAAAGTGAAAATGAGGTAACCCCCATTTCTCCATCTCATAAAGATAAGGACTCTTTGGAATTAGAAGAAGCCTTTGAAGACTTTTACCAAAGTAGTATGGAACTAGCTACTACTAAGAAAAATCTCTTAAAAGAGATAAACACCCTCAAAGACCAAAACACAACTCTAACTTCTCAAGTAAATATCTTGGAAGAAGAAAAAGAGAAATTGTGTAAAGCCTTGGAGTCCTTTACAAATGGCAAAAAGACCATTGATATCTTACTTGGAAATGCCTCCAAAACACCTTTCAACAAGGAAGGGCTAGGCTATGATGTGAACATGAGTTCAAAACAAACCCAAAAGCCAAGTTCAAGTAAGATAGCAAGCAAAAAAGCTAAGAAAAATAAATATTGTAACTACTGCAGAAATAAGGGACATTCTCTTGAGGAATGCTATTCCAAGAAGAAAAGTCCTCAAGTTAAGAACCCCAATCCCAAAAAGAAGACTCAAAGTCCAAATACCCCTTAAATTATTGTATGCAATAACTGCAATAAGAAGGGACATACTATCTGGGAATGTCATCACATGAACCAATCTTTTCATCATCCTAGAAGACCTTACAATGGTCAAAACAGGAGGAGTCAACCAAAAGTGCAAGGACCACCCAAAAACCAAGGTTCATATAGAGTACCCCAAAAACCAAAGACCTTGGAACCCCCAATCATACCCAAATTGGTATGATAATTAAAGGAAAAATGAAAATCAAATGGTTTTGAGACCAAAAGGAAAATATAATACTGACATTGACGGACCCAATATATAATGGGGGCCAAATTTTTATTAAGTTTTTTTCCTTCTATCCTCGTTTTTTGCAAATGCCAAAGGGGGAGAGAAATGGAGAGATAAAGTGGTAGTTTCTCTCTTGAACATATATTATCTTCATATTGTCTCTTTATATCACTTGATATTATTTATTTATCATCATCAAAAAGGGGGAGATTGTTGGGGTAAATTCCACACATCACCGATTATGGTTTTGATGATAACAAATAAGTTAGTTGTACTAACTCTTATCTAAAAGATGCATAGATAAGAGAAGAGCATCAAGTGAGGGGGAGCACTCAATTCAAGAGATTGATGCTCAAAGCAAATTGAACTTGTCCAATCTTTCAAGACATCAAAGAATCATGAAGAATGGAGAACAACGTTTGAAGTCAAAGATCAAGACAAGTTAGAGGAACTCACTTTGAAGATACTCATGTAAAAAAGTGAAGTTCAAGACTTGAAGAATTGTGAAGACTTAGAAATGTACTAAGATTTAAATTCATTTGTTAAAGTCCATATGTAATGCACACACTCACGCATGCATACATGTAGTGTGACCCTAGGAGGTTGTTTTAGACACTTCTCACTTGGACTAAGACCAAAGAAATTGGCCCGGACTTGTCCAATGGAATCGACCCTAGTAAGACCAATAAAGGACTTAATAATGTAAGCAGAAATTGTATGATCCAGCATACCGGATCATGAAACGGTATACTGGATCAATAGTGAATCTCAGGAAATGGGAAACAGCAACCTCAGTTAAGCATGCTGGATGAGGATCCAGCATACCAGATCATGAACCGGTATACCGGATCATAATCCAGCATACCGGATCACTTTATGACTGTTGAAATATGATCGTTTTTCCCTTGTTTCTTAAGGAAAGTAGGTAATCCGGCATATCGGATTCCCATCCAACATACCGGATTACTTATAGAATGTGGGATTCTTTTCTTACTTGGATTCCTAATTGGTTCTAAGCCTCTAGCCTATAAATACCCTCTTGATTAGTGTTCTAAATACTACAACAATCATCAATCAAGAGCTATAAACATTCAAGCACTCCCTAGTGAGATTATTCTTTCAAGATCAAGAAGATAAAAGAAAATTCAATCTCATCTTTGCTCCTTCATACACACTTGCATCCAAGTTGCATACACTGAAAGGTAGCATCTTTTTTACTAAAGTTTAAGGTAACTCTAAACCATTTAGTAGTTCTTTTACTTTGTTTAAAGTTGTTATTGAGTTCTCTTGCTCGAAATCAAGAGAAGGAGTCCTCTTGCTCGGAATCAAGAGTAGTGAGTCCTCTTGTTCAGAATCAAGATTGGTTGAGTCCTCTTGCTCGAAATTAAGAGTAGTTGAGTTCTCTTGCTCTTAATCAAGATTTGTACGAGTCCTCTTGCTCTTACTCAAGATTCGTTTTAATGGAATTCTCTCTAAGGTGAGAGGAGTGGACGTAGACAAGTTTTGGCCGAACCACTATAAATCGTGTGTGTTATCTTTGTTGCTTGTTTACTTTACTTGCATTTCTTAGATAATTTTTTTTTCGCATTATTTTAGCATATTCCGCTATCTTTACCTATTCTCCCCCCTCTAGGTGAATTCACAGGTTCCACTTGGGACCCAATGCTCTTGTTGGAGAGATGATTGTAGTCCCTTTGGGATGCCCTTGCATACCCTTGCACCTCTCTTTGAAGTGACATTCAACCTAAGCCATGAAAACCTAGATTTTTCTTAAAAACCCAAGTTTGGGTTGAGGAATCGGATATAGACCATGGATGGCTTAATGCATTGTGCCATTAGGGTTATTAGGACCCTAATTAACTTTAGGAACCATCCCTACAAGCCCTTGAAGCCATTGGGGGCCTTGGGAACCAATTTAGATGAAGTTCGGAGTTGAAAAACTCATTCCTACTGCAAGCGGACTCAGCGGCAGACTCAGAATCGTGCATGCACCCGTGGATCCACCCCCCTCGGGTGTGTATCGGTTGTGTCTCAGGTTTCGAACAGATGCACGGGCGGATTCACACAACAGAATCCGTTTGTGGATCCACCCTTAGTTTACAGCATGACCACTGCTCAGTATTTTGGCCATAACTTTGTCTATACATATCGTATCGACGTGATTCAAGTTGTGTTGTAAAATAGACTCAAAAGGATACATTTTCTATAAAGAAATCATGGATCCAATCCAAATAAAAGACCCTCAAAAGTGGGTCCAAACCCAGCTGACATATTTTGATAGCAACTTAGGAACATGATTGTAATCTGGTGACCTCACCCACATTGTGGCTGCTTGTGTAGGACTTAATAAATCTTATTGGGGGTTAATTACCATCTAAAGTGGCCCTCTAAATATATTAATTAATTGACCTATCGAGGTGCCAAGGTCTACCCTTGATGCCCTCAAAACCCCCTTGCTGTCCTAAGGGACTTGTGACCTCATCCTAGAATTGGAAAATCCTAAAGTGATTCCAAACCTGTGAATCCCAAGACTAATGCTTAGACTAGGCCTTGGTGGTCTTGTTGGACCTTGAAGTGATCCTTTTAGGGTCCTAAAAGCCGTAACACTTATAGGGGTGAAGATTGAAAGTGATTAACTTAGGAAGTTTGTGTGATATTTTGTCAAACTTAACAATAATAACACTTGGGGAAAACCTTGGAGTTGGATCCAATCCCTTGAATCATCTAAGTCCTATAAAGGGCTAGCTAGATGTTTAGGACCTCCAACAAAAGATTGGACTCACCTCCCCAACCCTAGAACCTTTATGGGTCCATGAATGAAGGGCTGGAGGTGGAGATCTTCACAGCTTTCAAAGGAATGGCGACGGACGAACGATCGGACTCACTGTCGTGTATTCGCCTGTTAGTCCATCCGGTATAACCTGGTTGTTCAACCTGGGCAGAGCCACGAGCGGACTCACTTGGTAAATCCGCCAGTAGCTCAGGTCTTTCTCAGGAAAATCTCAGGGTTTGGACGGATGCACTAGCAGATCCATGTACCACATCCGCCCGTGAGTCCATTCCATGTATTTTTTTGGTATGGCTTGGACGGAACCACGACCAGACTCACCTGGCTGCCTCCGTTCCAGCATCTGCCCTTGCTGTCTTGACCCAAACTTCGAATAAATTGTTGGGACCCCTCATAGGACCCACCTATAAACTTCTAACTTTATTCTCATGCATCCTCAAACATCATAACTGGTATGGGAGTGCGTGCACTGAGGTAAATCTTACCAAACACACTAAACGACGAACAAGCAAACAGTGAGTGGGTTTTGGGTGATGTTTGGGCTTGTTATATATATATATACTAGTAAACTCACATGTGCAAATGCACGTGTCGCCAAGAGATTACTGTTGGAGCAAATACTTTTAAATGATTAAAATACTTCTTATGATGGAAGCTTGTCTCTTGTATTAATACATCAAGCTTTATAGAATTTGAACTCCTCGTCAACTGGCCTTGTTTGGCAGAACTTCTCCAATGGTTCTTCTCATCAACTATGCAATTAGTTGACTGTACAAGAGATGGTTGCTATGTGATGCCTTGTCTTGCAGAACTTCTCCTTTGGATCTCCTCATCAACTATGTAATTAGTTGGCTGTACAAGAGATGGTCGCTATGTGATTAGTTAGCTCTTAAGTTGGATTATACTAAATAGAAGGTTTCAGTTAGACTACTGATTTGATGATTCCACAACATGAATTACAGCTCTTAAACCATATAATAGTTCACTTCAAAATCTAGTTTTTTATTTCTTAGAAGTGGGCCACTCCACCAAATCAAACAATGACAACCCGCATTATTATGAGTTTGGCATTCAATTAAAAAGGTTATCTCAAGGTTATCGTGGTTAAACTCCGGGCATAAAATGCTTAATATGGCACATGAGCAAGTTGTGTGATCCACCATATTTGATCATCCCTTCCTAGAACCACATAACTTAGTGATCCAGTGCATAAAATAAATTAAAATATATCATAAAATGGATGAATGTGGTAAATGTTGGCCATTCTCATACTTACTGTGATTATTAGTAGAGCAACATATTTGTTTTGGTTATTGCCTAGTGAATTTCGGGTTCTTAAAGCAACCTTGTTAATCACTGGTCCAAACAGGGTTGGCCAAGAAACGGATACATTATGAAGAGCACGAATATATGCCATTCCAATGCCTTGTATTCGTTTAATCGGGAAATATATAAAAGCAGTCGCTCAGAAGGACTTTGTTAACCTATAAATTGGTAATCAGAGCCAATTCATGTCAATAATATCATAATAAAATGAACTTATTAGCAGTTTAGTTAGCTGTATTTCACTTTGCATTGGCAACGAATTTCATTCATGTTGTAGCTATGTGAGACAAATCCATCAATTGTTTGAGCTCCAAAACCCCAGGCCAAGGAGGTGGTTATCTGACTCCTAAATTTGCAACGCCTATCCATATGTCAACCTCTAAGTTTTCCCACAAAATAATGTGTAATTTCATTAACCTAGTTCCAAAACAGTTCAGAAATTCAATAACAAATAAAAATAGTATAGACTTTTTTTATTAAAAAAAATAGTATAGACAATATCCAATCAAATAATTCTTTCTTTTCAGTCCGTTAAAAAAATTTATACAATCATACCTCCTCGAGGAAGACTTGCTTATGCTTTTGTTCACAACTTGCTGAATATCCAAAAATAGTGTGTTCCATATTGGATGGAAATCATTTGATATTACCAAAAAGGGGTCCTGAGATTCAAGTAACATAATACATCATTTTAATAACAACATTCTGACATTACTCGAATGGTAAATAATTTAGGATGCCCATACACATTCTTCAGCGTGAATAGAGCACCATGCCACACAAAGGAAATCTAAATAAACTCTGCTATTTTATGGTTGTACTTCAAATCACCTAAGCTTGTGCACACAATTTAATGATAAATTTAAGTCATAGAAACACAGTATTTTCATCTTGCGAATTGTCAACAGTGTTACCATAATGCTTTGGTCTTCAAAACACAATCAATTACCATAATTTTCAAATTATTAAGAATGGTGAAATATTATTATTTTGATGGCTGTCTATCCATTTTCAACTGAAAATATTTTTATTCAAAGGCCACAATCAAGACTTTGCAAATACATGATACTTGCATTTACTAAGCGACACCAATTCTTAGGAATCAATCTTGTACCCTAGAACTCTAGCAACTCTTCAATTCAAAATTTGCTGATGCAATCAATTTTGTCATGGTTACTGGAGTTTAACATGTGTTACTTGCGGTGTGAAGAGGTGACATTGATGAGAGCAGTTAACTCCACAAGCAACAATCCTAGTCTCTGCAATATCAACCCAATCCATTAATTTCACTCAAGTTCTCCCTTTCCGTCGACATGCCAAACATAGTATTCAACACTTGAGTTGAATACTGATAACAAAATGTAAGTAAAATCGATTTGTATTGAAATTTGAGGGTAAAACCATCCTCCCATCTTTCCCGCCTAGCTTTCATTCCTCTATGAATTTGTTTTTAAAAAAAAAATATATTGCTCCAATTGAATAGCTGATAACAAAATAAATATAGCTTTAAAGAGTAGAAACAAGATCATGAAATGGTTAAAAAATGCAACATTTGAAGAAAGTGGCTAAAGAAGAAATAGAGTAAATAATGAATTAAGAACTCAGAAACAAATACAGTAACACAGAGCAGATAATCCCTAAAATAAATTTAAAAATGCAATCAAATATAATGTCTTCCATTTCCCTCAAATTGGACGAAATAACTAAATTAAAAAAGTGGTTCTATTTAGCCTCGTCAGAAACCATAAAACAAATATCCAAAGAGATAACTATACGTAACCAGACATAGATACCAAAGCTGTTGAACCAAATATAAGAGAACAAAGTCAAAGTACATCAAGAACAAAAGATCGGAGTTTGAGCTGGGAAGAAATAGCTTGTACCCACAATCAAACAAACAAATCTGTTTTTGCTTGAAAAAATATTAATTGAAGAGGAAAGAAATTGGATAGATAAGAGGGACTCTTTGAAACCAGGTGGTCTTTTTAGTTATAGAGAATGTCGTCAATCTTCGCAAGAATGTGGAAATTAAGGGTGGCTTGGATATCTATGATTACACCCTATATATCAAATAGGTGGAAAAAAGTGGGAAACAAAGACTTAATGAGTTGTTAGGCTACCTATTTTTCCCCCGAAATCAGATGAATTCCTCAAATTCGTTGGCTCTCAAGTCCTTTCTCATAGTCACTGATGAAAAAAACATTTAAAATTAGTTTTCAAAATAAGACTTGCATCATTAATTAGATAACAAAATAAGGAAATTTTAGAAAAAAAATCCATGTGTGTGTGTGTGTGTGTGTGAGAGAGAGAGAGAGAGAGTACCTCTTTTTGTTTATTGATGAAATATTAGGGTCAGAGAATCGAAGCAGCATATCTTCTTGAAGTGCAATTGCCTTTCAATTTTTTTCTTGCTTCAATGATAATTGTACTGAAGTGGTTTCTATTTCTCAGCCCAGAAAGAAAGAAGCTCTATTGAAAAAGATTTGATGCTCCTAAAAACAAGTGGCAATTTTAAAAACCATGAATATGAGAAAAGTTAGCAGATTAGAGTTCTGATTAATTCTGCCTGTTAGTAGAATTTGATACTACAATGTCTGAAAAATATATTTTTGTGACAGGAGAAGTGGAATTACCTATGAAAAGTTCTGGAATGGTTTGCGGTAGGCATTTGCAGCCCACAACAGCTCTGCAGTCTTTTCAGGGTAATCCTTGAAAATTATTTGAACACAACCAATATGTTCTACAAGCACTAATTGCCAAGAAGAATTGAATATCAGAATTCTTATGAAGTGGTTAGTCAATGAGTTCAAACAAACTGAATCGTTACTGCCCATGTTACAAGAAAAGGCAAATGATACTGCGACACATTTTCTCCATGTTTGTAAACATTGTTAACTATTGAATTTAATTATTTAGATATATTTTCCATAGTAATCCTCATCTCTTCACCCCCAAGAAGGAAGGTAATGGCTTTGAACCTTCTTAAATATTATGTTATTGAATATACTAAAACCATCAGATAAGAAATAATCAGGTAAGTTTATCTAATGGCTGAGGTTAGAAGTTATAGACTTTGATGTTTTAATTATATTAAGATTAAAAAAAAAAAACTAATTAAAAAACAAAAAGGAAGAAATTATTAGAATCTCTAATACTAATTGCTAAGAGGGGTTATTGAGGTACCTTCGTTTTCTTTGCTGACAGAGATCTCAGAACCTTCTATTGATTTCTCCTTCTCCAAATCCTCGGGTTCATCCTCAGACAATAGTGCAATTTTAAAGGCTTCTCTTCTTAATACCTTCTTCTGAATCAATTCAGGCAATCGTTTCTCAGACTGGCAGATCTCACACTGGGAACAAGAACAATTGGGGTTTACTACTGTCCTTCTTCTCGTTCTTGGTTGTACTAATCCATACGGTTTTGATTCTTCGCCGAACCGAAGTCACCCCTGCTCTTCTCCGACCACTCAATGTTACATGTGTTTCATAAATATCTAAAACATTGGTGATCAATCCCAGATGCAACCAAAAGATCAGAGATCTTAGATCTTCCTCCCACCACCCAAAGAATAACAACTCTGTGAAAACCAGTGACTGAAATTGAAACAAAAGAGAACACCAATGTACATGATCGATTGAGAAGGGCTCACATGGTTGATATTTTCAGTGCTCAATCATGACTTCGTTGCTCATATTCTTTGGAGACTTTTTCTTCTTGAAGATGGCTTGGAGTTCCCTCATTGTGAGACTCTGGAAATCCATTGCAACCGTTTCTCATGATTGGGTACTTCGTAGCACATTATGCATATCATTCACAGAAACCCTAAAAAGCATATGCAAGAGTATTCACAGAGAGATTGAAATCGTTTGGAGGGAAAGAAGATGGAGCAAATATGCAAAGACAATAGAGAGAGATTGAGTGAGACGTTGGAACAAAAAATAAAAATAAAACTTCAATTCGAAACAGATTTCTGCTTTACTTATCTAGAATGTGATCGACAACATAAAATAAAACTTTGAAGCAAGAATCGTGGACTATTATAGCATGAGAGGCTATCGTCAAGATTATTTTCTTACCCCTGCGTTTGCCGCCAATATTTTTCCAGTTTCCATGGTTGCATTCACAACTGGATGTGGGTAAGATTGTTAGAGAAGGAGAGAGAGTTGAAGGTCGTGAAAGATCGTGAAAAAGAAGGGGAGCCAGGGAGTAAGAGAGAGAGAGATGGATGAGGGACGGAACAGGGGATCATAGGGAAAGAGAGAGGTAGTGACCTACATTCTTTCGAGGTTATGTCTATTCGTGAAAGATAGATTGTTTAAAAGGCATATCGGGAAGAATGTCGTCATGTTTATGTCTTTGAGAGATCTCACAGGGGTATTTTTGGTAGTTGAAAATTTTGACAAAAAATGTGGAGTGCGTCCCTTTATAGGATATATATATATATATATATATATATATATATTATATAGATCATATGATTGTGTATGCTTGCATCCATTCTTAACATGTTGCATTTTTGCATATAAACTATGTTGGATATGAATTGATGAATTGTGGATATGTTGCTTTACTTTATTATATTGGGTTACGGTGTCCGGTATGCCAGTGCCAGAACCCCAAAATTCTTATTATTATATTCATTGTTTGCCATTCTTGTCTGTATGTGCCGTGCCGTGCTGGTACCCGGGTACTTGATGGAATGAGATGTTGATGTAGCCGGAATACCTCTCGGGACGATAGGATTTGCATGTAGTATATCTGTGGCTAGGATTTATGCTCCCGTATGCTACGACCATTGCCAACAGGGGTTTAGGTATTAGATAGTCAAAGCACCTGATGTTTGTGGAAGTGGGAGAGGCCAGGTCAGGAGTAGTAACAGCTATATGGGGTCTGCCACTGGGTGCTCATGATGGTTTCTACTGGGCTAGGAGCTTACCCCCGTTGCGCAACCCTTTTTAGTTGTATGCAGGTGATATATGGTGGTGATCCTCTTTGTTTTGGTATGGACTGATCGGAGCCCATGATTTTGGACCTTGATGATAGCATACACTCATGGTCTGTGCCATTGAGGCACGATTATATCTTTTTATCTTTTATTTTGTTCATCATGAGTATTGTATATATTTGGTAGTATTTCTATTGTTTCAGTTTTTGGTAAATCTTTTGGCTCGAAATGTAAAATATTAAACTGTCTATCACGTAGACTTTGAATCCTTTGTATTTATAACGTTTCTGCCCAATTCGAATCTTTTAGAATGAAATGTTCCTTTACTTTCTGCATTCTATTATTACTATAATTTAATATTAGTTTAAGACTGCACGTTGGCTACTGCATCGAGATCTTGGTAGTGGTTAGGATGTTGGTAAGCATCCTATCATACCCCGTTTATAGTATTTTATCCCTTAATGGGATGGGGGTGTGACATCAGGACTCGACAACATTGATCCAGCCTATCCCATGGTATTTAAGGAAGGGTGAGCATGCACGTCAGGTAAGGGCCTAGAAAATGCAAGTTTACGTCCACTGTGCAAGGACAAACTATGATGGGACTGTCCGGGCGGGTGGACAACTGTGTGACCGTGGCAGGACATAACATCTAACAATCGGCTTTGAAAGTTGGATTTCTTAGAATTTGGGTTGGAAGGCCTCGATACAGGGGTACCTCTGCGCAAGTACAGCTTCTCACCATCTGAAATCTGTCACTTAATCTCTGAAGAAGTAGAGGTGGAAGAGTTCACCAGAGTCATGCCCAAACTTCTCAAAGCAGTATCGGCATTGGCCATAGGTCAAGTTCTATTAGGAGAAATCTCTTTTATCCATATAGGGTGAGACACTGATGATAGTACAAATGAAGTGGATGACTTAGAAGTCCATAAAGAGTGGATGGAATATGCCGAAGAAGAGCAAGACCCTACAATAGTTGAAGAGGGATTCCACGCAATGAATTGGATAAACAACATCGAGAATGATGATGGGGATGATCCAACCGACCTTATCCAACCCATTCCGTCAAGTAATGATGAAAGTAGAGATGATGAAGAGATATCGTCCCCTAAAGCTCTCAGAGGGGAATGGACTGTGTCTAGAGAAGATTTCGAACTTTGGAGCATGAGGGTCTTCTATCAGATATCAGACATACTCGACATTTCCCCAAATACTTAGGAGATTCTCTATAAAGCAACTTCTCTATTCCCAGATCTAGTGTGCAGTAATCTTGCAGCCCGATGCGACAGGTTGGTAATGCCAAATGAGAATGACGTGCTCGCTCAGATCCTCCATGAGTTAAAAAACATGGAATGATTGGCCAATGCCCTAGCACATGATCTATTTGGGGCCCCTTCGGAGGACCTTCTCCTCTAATTTTCCCTATCCGGAACCACCAAGGAGAAGTAAAACATGGGAAGCATGGGTCAATGACATCAATCTAGGAGAATATCACATCGACCCTACTAATAGCATCCTTCCTATGGAGGTTGACAAGGACTCAGAAAATGAAGATTCGACTCAGCAAGAAGAGAGCGAGCATGAATTTGTGCCAAGAGAGTCAGACAACGAAGAACCTGAATAGGAAGAAGAAACTGAAGATGAAGAGCAATGGCAACCAAGGACGCGTCTCGAAAAGTATGAGAATATTTGTGGACCAGCGCCATGGGCTTTACAACTTCAGTTGAACAAGATCTATAGAAATATGGACAAAATCCAAAAGATGCTAGCAAGAATGGTGGTTATAGATGAAAAATAGCAAGAGGAACTCCAACAACTGGAACCTGTTAAGGAGCAATGGTCACTCCCTCAAGCAATCCACCATTTGGAGAATTCTGTAAGATTGACGCTAGCCTTGGCTCAGGATTTATGTGGAACTCCTCCTCCTCCTTCTCCCAACCGTGGAAGCAGGGAACATTATGAATGGATAAAGGCACACGATGATTTCCTCCTTTGCCATGTCAATGAAGAAAAAGCGGCTCATGATCCAATAGGTAACATTCACCCAGTTATTTCTAGTCCTGAGGAGAATTCAGAAGGTTTTGATTCACAAGAGGAAGAGAAGAATCGCCATTTCTACAAATCCTTGGCGAAAGCAAAGAAAATGTACCAAGCTGCCCTAAAAGCTTTCCAGGCCATAAGCCAACTGATCCTTGAGGACCCAGTAAGCCCTGATCATCGCCGTATGGTCCAGCAGATTACTGAGAAGCAAGAAACCTTGTCTGGAATCCTAGGCCAAGCTCAAAGATCCATCGTAGCCTTGACAGACAAGGAGGAAGTCAACCAAGGAACGAAAAAGCAGAGTCGTCCCAAAACCCCTATTATCATCACAAACAGCGATGTAGAAGATGATAGCCTATGTCTGGTTGAATTAGTCATTAAAGAAAGGGTTTCAGAAGTCACTAAGACCAGAAGCGGCAAGAATTTCAAGAACAAAGGGTTAACGGTGGAAAAGTACCAATCTAGCCAATCAAGACCAAATGACGTGCCAGAGAATCGAGTATTGGACCAACTAAAGACGGCTCAAGCCAATATCTCGATCTGGAAATTGTTGATGGCTTCGCCAACTCATCGGGAGACGGTTTTGAAGGCTCTCACTAAGGTACAGGTGCCCATAGAAATGGAACCAGAAGAATTGTCTCACATAGTAGGGGCTACTTATGCTATCCAATCACTGTTTTTGTCAGAGGAAGACTTACCCCCAGGAGGTAAGAATCACAACAAAGCACTCTATATCACTGTGGAGTGTAACAAAAATCAAGTTCCACAAGTTCTGATCGACAATGGATCCGCTCTCAATGTGATGCCTTTAAAAGCTGCAAGATGCATGGGTTTACCCCTTGACAAAATGAAGCCATCCAGTCAGACCATCAGGGCATATGACAATTCCAGTAGGGAAAGTGATTGGGATTCTTACCACCGTTATCAAATAGGGCCAGCCTGTTTTGTCAAACCTTACCCCCTGACTGACGTGCAGGAATCCCTGGCCAGGCCACCAGGATCACTGTGGAGCATCTCTCCACTTAATGAGATCAATGAAAAATGCTCTGAACAGGTTTCCCTATATACCTGTTAGAAGATGGATAGCAGACTCCTACACTTGCACAGCTCATAGACTGATGTATGATTTGGATCCTAAGTAATCTCTCTCCTCCCTAAAATGGTGGGACCCACCTCTAAAATATCATGTAAAAACCCATGGTGGGCATGTGGGGACAATACCCTGACCTAGGGTTAAACCGTTGTACAATTCTCCTTTGATTTCAGTTGCTAGAATTCACTGGGTCATGCACTAGGCGATGCAGCAAGGCCCAGTGACATCGTCCAATGGCTATTTTTGCATATATTTAATTATTATAATTATGGGAACCACCCAACTTGACCACGGACACTCTCCAGTGATAGAGGGGACTCTGAGGGACCACCTCATACCCTTGGTTCAGTGTGGACCCCACCTGTGCACCCAGAACTGAACAGAATTAGTTTAAAAATGAGTTTTTAAAAGAGACCTAACCAAACAAATAGACCTCAGTGGGCCTTAAGAAGAGGAAGGAGAAGGAGGAAGAAGGAAGGAAGAAGGAAGGAAGAATAGGAGGCCATTTGGTTCATTTAGAACCCTTGGCTGTACATGAATCCGAAAGAGAGAAGAGAGGGAAGAAGAGAGAGAAAGAAGAGGAAGGAGAAGGAGGAAGAAGGAAGGAAGAAGAAGGGCTACTGCCAGCTCTTCCCCTAGCTCATACAAGTTTCTTCTCAGCTCTGTTTCAGGTATAAAATTCCCTGCATACCTGTTGTTCACCATTCTTTCCCTTTTGCATACTGTGTTTTTCAACCCTAGGCAGCCCAGAACAGCTTAGAATTGCCTAGTCTTGGTCCAGATCAACCATGCAGACCTTGTGCATGGTGAATCTGTGATCTATGTTGAAAAATAAAAATCTGATATGTTGTTCCCTTGGCCGAATTCTGTCCATGC
Organism: Telopea speciosissima; assembly: GCF_018873765.1. Lineage (NCBI taxonomy): Eukaryota > Viridiplantae > Streptophyta > Magnoliopsida > Proteales > Proteaceae > Telopea > Telopea speciosissima. The sequence continues at coordinate 34,339,886 of NC_057920.1, read as the reverse complement.
ATGCATGCACAGCCTTGACCCTCTTCTGGCTGCTGGATTGAAGCCCAGACTACAAGCCAGGGCTGCTGAGACCTAACCCTAGGTGGATATAGCCCTGAAACCCTGTCTGGCATATTGTTTAAGCCTTGCATGTGGCTAAAACACAAGATTTCAAATCTGCAAAATCTTATGCACTATTCATCAGGGTATTCTGGACAGCCAGATGCAGCCTGCCAGGAACCCTGATGGTGAAATGGATTGGACCATCCCAACATGCAGAGGATCCATTAGACCCTTGGCCCTACAAATCCCAGCCTTGGAAACTCAGCCTGCTGCCGATTGCAGACCTGGCGTGCAAAGAAGGCCCGAGACATTGCCCAGTTGAAGGAATCTTTTGATACAAAAGGGCAGAATTGTAATTTATTATGGGATTTGATCTCTGGACACTATGGGATGTGGGAAATGATAAAAATGACCTTCCCCCCACATCTGTCCATATGTGAAAATTGGTTGGAACCCTAAGTGGGCCCCGCAGATGATTGTGCACTACTGTGTTTGGTTTTACTACACTATCCTGAGTTGGACAGTAGTATGTTGTAATGTAAAATGTATTATGGACTAAATTTGACTTAGAGGTAGGTGTGGGCACTGTAAATGACCAAATTGCCCCTGTGCCCTAGGCTTTGGCCCATCCACCGGGATATGACCTAAGACCCAGTGTAAGGCCCGATGTTCCAAATAAGACCAACTAAACCCTGGGTCAACCCAGTAAGTTAGGGAAACCCTAGGGCACCAGTGTAGGGCCAATAACTGAATAAAACACTGTTTGATTCTTATGTTTAGGACTTGAACCTGTGCTCGAGGACAACAATCAGACAAGAACTGGAATTGAATCTGTGACTGAGTACCTAGAGCCAAGTACTGGTGCGTGAATAATACTATCGTATGTGCAAATGTAATTGTGATCTGATGCCGGCTATTAATAATTGAATCTTGTCTGTTATGCCATTTACATGCTTACAAACAAAGTTACTCAAATCACTGCATAATGATTGTTGTTGATCAACACTGTGAAATGAATATGATGATTGTGATTGTTAGAATAGATGTCGTACTCGGCTTGGAAATGAGGCTTGCGGTAGCCCGTACTATGAATGCGGTTGACACTACTTGACTCATACTATACCATATAGACATGGGGTTAGTGTTTTATCACCCGTGCTACAAACCCTTGCCAGTAGGGGTTAAGGTGTTGGATGCCTGGGAAGCAATTATCAGGGAGTGAATAGGATCGGAACACCGAAAGGTGCAATTATCAGAACATCGGAAGGTGCATATATCGGAACACCGGAAGGTGCATAGATTCAGAACACCTATATGGTGCATGAGGGAAGATACGGTTGCTTGCTAGGATAACCCCATGAGTGTATCACGGGAAGAGGTAACCAAGCCTACACCAGGGATACATGCATTGGGATTGTAGTAGCACAAACCTGACTTAGTTGTAATGATAGGTGGCTAATAATAAAACTGGACTTGCATATCATGTCGATCATGTGAATCTATGGATTGTGGTTGCATATGCATGCATGATGGATGTTATTTGCTCACGAGCTCGGTGGGGCTCACACTCTATTATATGTTGCTCTTTTCTTAGATGATCCTGTAGGTGGATGCCATTGTGGCATGGTGGGCTATTTCGAGGAGAGTTTTGGTGGTTATGACGATGTTGGTATGGACCCCGACGGAGGTCATACCGATTCTGCGTACTTTCTCGGTGGTCGTGGATGAAGACCTTTGAGGTGTACTTCTGGTGTTTTGTGCTGAGAACTCCTTTTTATTATGTTTGGAGGTTTCCTGTTTTAACCGTGGACCGGTTTTAGTTGTTTTTCTTTCTTTCTTCTTTTGGGGTTGGGTGCCCTAACCCTGTATATAATCATGTATGTATTGCTGCGCCTATCAGCTTATGTTTTCTTTTGTTATGGGTTGTGTGTGCTAGGGAATGTAACAAACAAGTTTATATATGTATATATTATCACCAATTCCCATATTGCTATGCTTCCATTTATTTCTGATAAATTGTAGATGTCCTGCATTACTCTGATCTTACTTGTGGTTAAGGTGTGGATTTTGGTTCATGAATGTAAGCATTGCTTCTAGATCCGTGGGATTTGGCGGATTACGGTCGTGCAATTCGGGTCACCTACCCAATCCTCCTAGGGGTGGTTTGGGGTGTGACAGAGCTTGGTATCAGAGCATGAGGCTTTTCTTACATTCAGGACGTGCAGACTAGGATTAACAAGATATAACTCATAAAATACGAAATAAGTAAAAGCTACAGGGGAAGTAGATGCAATTAAACAAAGACATGGAATTTTCATTAAATTAATAAAACTTACATAAGATTGACTGCATAAACTGCAATTCAACAAGTGCATAAGCTAAAAAAAAAACTAGACTAAGTACATTAGGTAAAGGATTGAAATACATAAATTACTCGAAAAAAAAATAGATGAGCATAATCATGTAGCCTCAAGTGTCTGGAAGATGCTAGGAGCTACTCTGTAGGAGGCAGGTCATCAGTAGGAGGCTGAGACTGGCGTGAGTCAACACAGAAGTATTGGTCCCAGAAGTCTAGCCTCTGCTCAACTGCACCTACTCTGCCTCCCAAAGAAGTGAAACCTTGATCAACTCTAGACCCCAGGTCAGACATCTATGTGCCGAGGCTCTTAAGCTGTGTCATCACCTGAGCCCAATCTGGAGGCCCTGGAACCTGCAAACTGGTGGCACCGGTCATCTCGTAAGCAGGTAAGTCCGTAAACTGTGTGTCCTCGAGATCATCTGGACCTAACCCCTGCTCCTCTGTGTACATGCCCTGAGCGCCACCCCCGATGTCACCCTGCTCCTCTCCAATCTGATCCACATCCTATGCATCACCACCCTGTCCCTCGTCTTACTGCATATCCTCAGCCATCACCTGCTCCTCATCCACTACTGCATCTTCACCAAGCACCTTCATCTTCAAAATAGAAGTCTAATCTACAGGCCTGGATCGAAGCCTGTCGATGTACTCGCCCTCTAGTGGAACCCCAAAGTACAAGGTAAGAAACTTCCCGTAAGGAAGGTTACCATCGGTTGGATTCCACGCATGGTAAAGCATCACCTGGAGTAATAAATATGGGAGGCTGATGATTGGACCCCCTTGACCAGCACCTAGTAAGCAGTAGGTGATGTATGCCCACATCGTAGAGATATTGCCCTTGTTGCCACCCTTTGGGTAGATGTTATAGGTCACACATCTACTAATTACCCTAGCACTGGGCTTGTAGGCAATCTTAGACTTGGGAGTGTCCCCTGAACCTGTCAAAGCCCTGAACACAGTCCTCCTAGTCTCCAAAGAGAACATATCGGAAATGTCCATGCAGGGTTGGTAATAAACCCTATCACCTGTGTCAGGTAAACTTAGGATCTCCGCCAATAGGGTAGTGGTCAGCCTGATATCCACTCCCTTTACCCTACTTTCCACCCCAAACTCCTGGGCACTAGAAGGCCCCAGGTTACAGTAAAAGAACTGAACCAAGTTGGGATAACAAGGCTCGGTAGGAGATAAAATCGATGCCCAACCTAGAGCATTAAACTTGGCAAAAAGGCCATATTGGTGGAAGTCCTCTACTCGCACCACCCGACTATTCACTATTTTTATGGAAATGAAAATTTTCCACTCCTTAGCGTACTCATATGTAGAGAAGAGATGGTGGTTGAAATCAGGTTCCTCTGAACATGAATCCTCTCCAGGAGATGGAGGAGGAATCTCTAAGTAGGAAGAATCCTCAGATTCAGCCCGTAGCCTCTTCTAGGCTATTGACTTCCTCGTAGTACACCGACTCGTAGACATTTTCTACAAAACAAGAGAGAGAATACCAAGTTTAGGACAAGTAAATCAGTAAAACCTAACCTAGGTAAAGAAGAAATGGAGAAAACAAGTAAAACATATAGAGAAAACCTAAAAACTTACCTAGGCACGTGCGAAGTCGCAAATAGGCCAAGAAAATACTAAGACTTGGTGTGGAAGTGGTCCCCTTACCCTTCAAGAACCTTACCCTAAGGTTTGGAGAAGTTTGGAATGGAATAGGGAGCTAATGGGGCCCTCTCGGACTTAAAAAGCCTGAGCCCGATTCTCTGGGCGAAGGCACTGGGCGATGTGGCAACGCCCAGAGACATCGCCCAGTGATGGAATCTTGCTGGAATTTCAGTATTTTCGCATGGGAACCTCATATTTTGGCAAAATAACCTCATGGGACATGGAAAGGAAGGATAAATATATATATATATATATATATATATATATATATATATATATATATATATATTATATTTATTTATTTATTTATTAAATTAATTATTGTTATCAAATAAAAAAATATATATACGAGACAAATTACAACAAGATGGAATCACAACTTGAGGACATAGGCTCAAAAAGTAAAATTTCATAATTAAGGACTAAGAAGGAGACCTATATGACTAGGTTTTAAATAGATGTGTACTATATGCTAATGAGAATAATTATATATAGTTTATGATATAAATATAGACTATGGTGTGTATTATAAATATAAAATATACTTGTTTGTTGCAGTGTATGAACCCAATTGTAATGTTGTGATGCAAACTGAACATAGCTACCTAGGTATGTTGTGTTACGTGCATGGTACGTGTGGGAAGCATAGATCTTACCCTAACCAAGGTGTAGGATAGCTGAGAGCAGGATCTGATAGGTTGTCTAGTCAATCGAATCCCTAGACGTTAACGTACCTTGAGCCAACCCAAGAATTTGTTATGTTGGTGTTATGGTTAATTAAATTTCCATAGTTAAGTACTTAATTCTTTAAATTAAGTATGCCCTCATGCCTAGAACCATTTTGTGTGACAGGACCTATTACCTCATTAAACCTGGAGACCCAAGTACCATGCTTATTATTAGATATCTACATAAGAGACTGAGGCGGATATGACTAGTATTATGCCAGGCCGAAAACCGACTGGACTTGTACTTAACCATTGCAGCCATTAGTGGACCCGAAGAGCAAGAGCATTTTCTGAGGTTAGCTGGAGAGGTAATAGCTGACATAGAATTTTTACGGGCATTGGAGTTCGAGACCGAGAAGAGGCTGGAGATGCTTGCCTGCTAGAACAGGTAATTAATTAAAAGTCTTTAATTAAAAGCTTAGAATTTTATATAGCACCATGCATAGCATATTGACACATAAAAACATGTAAGCAAGAGGAAACACAAAGCATTTAATGAAACACATCACCTAATGAACGAAGATAATGAATCTAATAATCCACCTTACTGGTATGACTAATGTTACTCATTGGAACTGTGTACTGGATTTGACCTTGCTTAAGTTAGAAAACAACTATTTTCCCACATAGATGAAATTGGAATATTGAACGCGCTCCTCCTTTCAGAGAAGCAACAATGGTCAACACTAGAAGTACTCGTGGAGGTCGTAAGGGTAAACAACCTAGAATTGTACCGGAGGTTGAACTGCCTAACGGAACAGAGGTCCAAAACTCTGAGGCATCGGCTGCTTCATCAGAAGCACTAGCAGCTGCCCAAGCTAATGCAGCAGCACCTTAGCCAAGTGTGGCAGCCGATGATGTGACTGCGTTCATGACCACGATGATGCGAACCATGCAACAACAACAGGAGTTCCATGGTCAGATGTCTACACAATTTGCAACTATGATGCACGAACGTGCTGCACCACCACCACCACCTAATCGACCCGTACTGTTTCCACCACCTGTGCCTCAGCACTTAGCAGAAAATTCTATCGCCAAGGTTACGGAAAGGCTCAAGAAACTCCAACCGCTTGCATTTTCTAAAATAACATCAGAGGCAATGCAGTTGGAGCGATGGATCAGTGCCCTAGAAAAGGCATTTGAAGTACTTGAGTGCACGGACGCGCAAAAGATTATTTGTGTGGGTTATCAGATGCAGAATGAGGCTGAACTTGGTGGAAGGCCACTAGACCTAATCTAGAAGCTGCACGCCCGAATCCCACATGGGAACAGTTTAAAGAAGTTTTCTTCAAGAACTACTTTCCCGAGAGTTTCAAGGATTGAAAGGAAGCCGAATTCATTGCATTGGTGCAAGGGAACAAGTCGGTATTAGATTACCAATAGCGGTTCGAAGATCTGTTCCACTTTGCTCCAGAGCACTTGAAAGGGGAAGTTAGTAAGGCCAAGAAATTTGAGAAGGGACTCAAAACTGAGATTGGATCAGTTTTGTCAATCATGGATATCGGGATTATGCTCAAATGGTTGATAAGGCGAAGACAATGGAGGATAGATTCAAGGAAAAAGAGAAAGAAAAGACTGTAATGCCACCTGGTTTGAACAAAAGGTCGAATAATTTCCAAACCTATGGTTAGCCAAATAAGGTTTACCGGGGATCAAGTTCAAGCCCTACTCCAGCTCTGTATCGTAGGCCAAATGTAGGTCAAAATTCTTTTTGCCCTACATTTACTCGACCTGCTCAACCTACTACGAGTCAAGCGACAATAGCAGTTTCGCCAAGCCAACCAGCAGCAAGTCAAGCGAGCAAAGCCATGACACCTGGAGCTATACCTTTCAAATGCTACTATCTGTGCAATAAGGAAGGGCATATGGCCAGAGATTGTAAAACGCGTTGATATGGCAACAATTCACTTAATCAACCCTATGCTAGGCCATTTCAACCGCGTGACAATCGGACGCAGGGAAAGGTGTACGCTTTGACCAAAGAAGAAGCTGAGGCGAACCCCGACGTTATGACAGGTAAGTGGTCGAACACTATAAATTTTAGAGAAATTGGTTTATGTCATATAACTTAAATTACCTACAAACCCTAGGTACCCTGAATGTCTCAACCATACCCGCATGAGTATCATTTAACTCGGGCGCAACCCACTCTTTCATCTCCTCAACCATTACGAGTAAGATGGAAGATCAACTAAGAGACATTGAGCATGAGCTAGTAGTTAGCACGCCAACAGGGAGTGTCGTGAGTTTGAGAGAGGTTTATGACCCCTGTCAGATCAAAATTTATGGGAAGAGACTAACTACACGATTGATAAAAATGGAAATAAATGATTTTGACGTGATACTAGGCATGGATTGGTTGTCTGCCTATGGTGCAAACGTCATGTGTGCGGAGAAAAAGATAAAGTTTAAACTAGAATATGGGTTGGAATTCACCTATCAAAGTGAACCAAGGAGGAAGTCTAAGCGAACAACACTATCCGTACTTCAGGTGCAAAAGTTGCTCGATGATGGATGCTAAGGCTTCTTAGCCACTGTACTTGATACAGAGGCAAAGATAAGACCTTTGGAGGAACTCCATATAGTTAGAGAATTTCCTGATGTATTTTCAGAAGATCTGACACAGTTGCCCCCAAGACCGCGATATAGAGTTCGCGATTGACCTGATCCCTAGTGTAGCACTGGTATCCAAGGCACCATACCGAATGGCGCCAGTAGAATTGAAAGAGTTGTAGATACAACTTCAAGATCTGCTGAAGAAGGGATTTATTTGACCCAGTGTGTCACCCTGGGGAGCACCTGTGCTATTTGTAAAAAAGAAAGATGGAAGTATGCGGTTGTGTATCGACTACCGCAAGTTGAATAAACTGACAATCAAGAATCGATACCCGTTGCCACATATCGATGACCTTTTTGATCAGCTACAAGGAGCAAGAGTTTTCTCCAAGATTGATCTTAGGTCAGGATACCATCAACTGAAGATTAAGAGCGGTGACATCCATAATATGGCGTTCCGAACTCGGTATGGACATTATGAATTTTTAGTCTTGTTGTTTGGACTAACCAACGCCCCGAAAACATTCATGGATATGATGAATAGAGTATTCCATGACATGCTAGATAAGTTCGTCATAGTGTTCATTGACGACATTCTGGTGTACTCCAAGAGTGAGGAAGAGCACGCGTAACATCTTACATTCGTGTTACAGCGATTGCGGGAACACCAGCTCTATGCCAAATTTAGTAAGTGTGAATTTTGGCTTAACCAAATTGGTTTCCTGGGGTATATCGTCACCAAAGACGGCATCAAGGTAGACCCCGACAAGGTGAAAGCAGTTCTCGAATCGGAGACTCCAAAAAATGCCACTGAGATCCAAAGTTTCTTAGGATTGGCCGATTACTACCGTCGATTTATTGAGAACTTCTCGTGCATTTCGGCAGCCATGACAAAACTCACGAGGAAGGGAACTAAGTATGAGTGGAATGAAGCATGCGAGAAAAGCTTCCGAGAATTGAAGAACCATTTAGTGTCGGCTCTAGTTCTGACCATTCCAAATGGAACTGGAGGAATGATAGTATATATGGATGCATCTAGAATAGGCCTGGGTGGCGTCCTGATGTAGAGAGGTAAAGTAGTCACATATGCCTCCAGACAATTGAAAGAACATGAGAAGAATTACCATACTCATGATTTAGAGTTAGCAGAAATAGTCTTCGTGTTAAAAATTTGGCACCACTATCTCTGCGGTGAAAAGAGTGAAATCTTCAATGATCACAAAAGTCTGAAGTATTTCTTCATCCAAAAGGAGCTTAATATGAGACAGAGGCGGTGGTTAGAACTAGTAAAAGATTATGACTGTGAGATCTAGTACCACCCTGGTAAGGCCAATGTTGTGGCGGACGCATTAAGCAAAAAATCTTAAACTGTGTCTCTCGCATCTTTGGTCGTAAGTGAGCAATTAATAGAGGAAGCTCAAAAATTTGATCTGGAGCTCGTGATCGATGAAGCAGTTGTGCGGCTAGCAGTAGTAGATCTACAACTATTGATACGAGAAGAAATAATTGAGAAGCAACCATTGGATCCCGAGCTGGCCAAAATAATTTGGGAAATTCAACAAGGTGTCCACAAAGACCCAGATTTTACATTGGCCCAAGATGGAGCATTGAAGTTTCGTGATAGATTGTGCGTGCCTAAGGATTTTGATATTCAAGACCGAATTCTTAAAGAGGCGCACAACTCACCCTATACCATCCACCCTGGAAGTACAAAGATGTACAAGGACTTGAAGAAATATTATTGGTGGATTGGAATGAAGCAGACCATAGCAATCTACGTGTCCAAGTGCCTTACCTGTCAAATAATAAAGGCGAAAAGACACCGACCGTATGGACTTTTGCAACTACTTCCCATACCAGAGTGGAAGTGGGAAAGAATCACTATGGATTTCGTAACAAACTTGCCCAACACCAGGAAGGGCATGAATGTAATTTGGGTGACCGTAGATGGACTGACAAAAGTAGCTCACTTCGTACCAATAAAAATAAGTTATCCGATGGAAAACCTTGCCTAGATATACATTGACAACATAGTCCGCTTACATGGCGTGCCTGTCAGTATTGTGTCTGACAGAGATCCTCGATTTACTTCAAGGTTATGGAGAAGTCTACAAAAGGCATTGGGATCTCAATTGAATCTCAGTACAGCTTTTCATCCGCAGACGGACGGATAGTCAGAGAGAACCATTCAGACTCTGGAAGACATGCTTCGAGCCTGTATTTTGGAAATGAATGATAGTTGGGATGCTCACATACCACTAGTGGAATTTGCATACAACAACAACTGTCACTCCACCATTGGCATGGCACCATTCGAAGCACTCTATGGCAAGAAGTGTCGAACTCCGTTTTATTGGGATGAAGTTGGTGAGCGGAAGTATCTCGGACCTGAGATGATACAAGCAACTTGGGACAAAGTGGATGTCATAAGAGAGAAGATCAAGGCAGCCCAGTCGAGACAAAAGAGTTATGGGATAATCGAAGGAAGGATATCGAGTTTGAGATCGGAGAAAAAGTATTTCTTCGAGTATCCCCAACCAAAGGACTGCTGCGCTTCAACAAGAAAGGCAAGTTGAGCCCAAGATTTATTGATCCATAGGAAATACTCAATAGAGTTGGACCCATAGCATACCGGATGGCTCTATCACCATCTTTGTCAAGTGTCCAAGACTTTTTTCATGTGTCAATGCTATGAAAGTACATAAGCAATCTGACGCATGTATTATCAGCTGAACCCGAATAGTTGGACGTGGATATGACTTATGAGGAACATCCCATGGAAATATTGGACAGAAAAGAGCATAACCTCCGAAACCGCACCATCGCTTTCGTGAAAGTTCGATGGGTAAATAACCCAGCAAAAGAAGCTTTGTGGGAGCGTGAGGAACAAATGAAGGAGAAGTATCCTCAACTCTTTGGATTTCTGGGTAAGTAAATTTCGAGGACAAAATTTTTGTAAGGAGGGGAGAAATGTCAAACCCTGCCCCCTGACTGTCTGGAATCTGACTGAAGTACAGGAACCCCTGGCCAGGCCACCAGGATCACTGTGGAGCATCACTCCACTCAATGAGATCAATGAAAATGCACTGAACAGGTTTCCCTATATACCTGTTTGAAGATGGATAGCAGACCCCTGCACTTGCACAACTCACAGATTGATGTATGATTTGGATTCCAGGTAATCTCTCTCCTCCCTAAAATGGTGGGACCCACCTCTAAAAAATCATGTAAAAACCCATGGTGGGCATGTGGGGACAATACCCTGACCTAGGGTCAAACCCCTGTGCAATTCCCCTTTGATTTCAGTTGCTGGAATTCACTGGGTCATGCACTGGGCGATGCAGCAAGGCCTAGTGACATCGCCCAGTGCCTATTTTTGTATATATTTAATTATTATAATTATGGGGACCACCCAACTTGACCATAGACACTCTCTAGTGATAGAAGGGACTCTGAAGGACCACCTCATACCCTTGGTTCAATGTGAACCCCACCTGTGCACCCAGAATTGAACAAAATTAGTTTAAAAATGAGTTTTGAAAAGAGACCTAACCAAACAAACAGACCTCAGTGGGCCTTACGTCTATAAATAGGAGGCCATTTGGTTCATTTAGAACCCTTGGCTGTACCTGAATCCGAAAGACAGAAGAGAGGGAAGAAGAGAGAGAAAGAAGAGGAAGGAGAAGGAGGAAGAAGGAAGGAAGAAGAAGGGCTGCTGCCAGCTCCTCCCCTAGCTCATCTGAGCTTCTTCTCAGCTCTGTTTCAGGTATAAAATTCCCTACATACCTACTGTTCACCATTCTTTCCCTTTTGCATACTATGTTTTTTAACCCTGGGCAGCCCAGAACAGCTTAGGTTTGCCCAGTCTTGGTCTAGATCAGGCATACAGACCTTGTGCATGGTGAACCTGTGATCTATGTTGAAAAATAAAAATCTGATATGCTGTTCCCTTGGCCGAATTCTGTTCATGCATCCATGCACAGCCTTGACCCCCTTCTGGCTGCTAGATTGAAGCCCAGACTGCAAGCCAGGGCTGCTGAGACCTAACCCTAGGTGGGTACAGCCCTGAAACCCTGTCTGGCATATTGCGTGGCTGAAACACAAGATTTTAGATCTGCAAAACCCTATTCACTATTCATCAGGGTATTCTGGACAGCCAGATGCAGCCTGCCTGGAACCCTGATGGTGAAATGGATTGGACCATAAGGTAGACCACCACTAGGGCTACTGGACCATCCCAACATGCAGAGGATCCATTAGACCCTTGGCCCTACAAAGCCCAGCCTTGGAAACTCAACCCTGCTGTCAATTGCAGGCATTGGGCGATGCAGCAAGGCCCAGAGACATCGCCCAGTGAAGGAATCTTTTGATACAAAAGGGCAGAATTATAATTTCCTATGGGATTTGATCCTTGGACACTGTGGGATGTGGGAAATGACAAAAATGACCTTCCCCCACATCTGTCCATATGTTAAAATTTGTTGGAACCCTAAGTGGGCCCCGCAGATGACTGTGCACTACTATGTTTGGTTTTACTGCACTGTCCTGAGTTGGACAGCAGTATGTTGCAATGTAAAATGTATTATGGACTAAATCTGACTTAGAGGCAGGTGTGGGCACTATAAATGACCAAATTGCCTCTGTGCCCTAGGCTTTGGCCCATCCACCGGGACATGACCTAAGACCCAGTGTAAGGCCCGATGTTCCAAATGAGACCAACTATACCTTGGGTCAACCCAGTAAGTTAGGAAAACCCTAGGGCACCAGTGTAGGGCCAATAACTGAATAAAACACTGTTTGATTCTTATGTTTAGGACTTGATCCTGTGCTCTAGGACAACAATCAGACAACAACTGGAATTGAATCTATGACTGAGTACCTAGAGCCAAGTACTGGTGAGTGAATAATACTATCGTATGTGCAAATGTAATTATGATCTGATGCCGACTATTAATAATTGAATCTTGTCTGTTATGCCATTTACATGCTTAAAAACAAAGTTACTCAAATCACTAAAGTTACTCAAATCACTGCATAATGATTGTTGTTGATCAACACTGTGAAATGAATATGATGATTGTGATTGTTAGAATAGATGCCATACTTGGCTTGGAAATGAGGCCTGCGGTAGCCCGTACTATGAATGCGGTTGACATTGCTTGACTCATATTCTACCATATAGACATGGGATTGGAGTTTCATCACCCGTGCTACAAACCCTTGCCAGTTAAGGTGCTGGATGCCTAGGAAGCAATTATCAAGGAGTGAATAGGATCGGAACACCGAAAGGTGCAATTATCAGAACACCGAAAGGTGCATATATTGGAACACCAGAAGGTGCATAGATTCAGAACACCTATATGGTGCATGAGGGAAGAAACAGTTGCTTACCAGGATAATCATCAGAGGGCTGGTCGGGCTGACCTAGGAAGGGATGCTAGAGCCAACTAGTTTTCTCTGATAACCCCATGAGTGTATCGCGGGAAGAGGTAACCAAGCCTACACTAGGAATACATGCCTTGGGATTATAGTAGCACAGACCTGACTTAGTTGTAATGATAGGTGGCTAATAATAAAACTGGACTTGCATATCATGTAGATCATGTGAATCTGTGGCTTGTGGTTGCATATGCATACATGATGGATGTTATTTTCTCACGAGCTGGGTGGGGCTCACACTCTGTTATATGTTGCTCTTTTCTTAGATGATCCTGCAGGTGGACGCCGCTGTGGCATGCGGGCTATTTCGAGGAGGAGAGTTTTGGTGGTTATGACGATGTTGGTATGGACCCCGACGGAGGTCATACCGAATCTACATACTTTCTCGGTGGTTGTGGATGAAGACCTTTGAGGTGTACTTTTGATGTTTTGTGCTGGGAACTCCTTTTTGTTGTGTTAGGAGGTTTCCTGTTTTGACCGTGGACCGGTTTTAGTTGTTTTTCTTTCTTTCTTCTTTTGGGGTTGGGTGCCCTAACCCTGTATATAATCATGTATGTATTGCTGTGCTTATCAGCTTATGTTTTCTTTTGTTGTGGGTTGTGTGTGCTGGGAATGTAACAAACAAGTTTCTATATGCATATATTATCACCATTTACCGTATTGCTATGCTTCTATTTATTTCTAATAAATGGTAGATGCCCTGCATTACTCTGATCTTACTTGTGGTTAAGGTGTGGATTTTGGTTCATGAATGTAAGCACTGCTTCTAGATCCGTGGGATTTGGCGGATTACAGTCGTGCAATTTGGTCACCTACCCAATCCTCCTAGGGGGTGGTTTGGGGTGTGACATGTTTCACCATAGATTTCCAGGTCATCAACATTCAGGCATCCTTCAATATGCTGCTTAGAAGGCCATGGTTACATTCAATAGGAGCCTTAGCATCAAGTCTCCACCTGAAGCTGAAATTCATACACGACCAAAAGGTGATTACTATTTTTGGCAACCTTGAGATGGTACATACCCTGGCCAACATAGAGGTGGGTCGTTTGCCAGTGCAATTGGGAGGATTTGAAATCGGCCACATCTGCATTACTTCTGCAAATGAAGAAAATTTAATCCCAAAGAAATTTCCAATGATATGGAGTGTTTGAGTTAAAATAATACCGCAAGCGTACGGGTCAATCGTAGCTACGGGTCGAACACGAGGAGATATATGCCACCCTATTTAATTAACTTAAAAGTAATGCAAAGTGAGCCAAATTAAAATGTTAAATTAAACTAATTAAACTAATGAAAATTAATGCATCCTAACTCATAAGCATCTAACAAAATTAAAGGATTAAATTGGCGTCCTAACACATGAGCATCTAACCTATCAAACTAAAGCGAATTGAAAGGAATAACAAAAACGCAGCCACACTTCATAATCACATAAAAAGAAATAAGAGAATAAAAGTGCATCCACATACCACAACCATATAAAAAAATAAAAGAAATAGAGGGAGAAGAAGAAGAAGATAGAGAGAGATAGAGGAAAGGGAGAATGAGATTAAGGGTTTAGAGAATGAGATACCTTGATGTGCTTGAATACTTGAATAAACTCACCATGGCTTCCTCTTCTAAATCTCCATGTCTTGTCATCAACATAGGAACTTAGACTAGGAAGCTTTAAACTAAAACTATTACAACCATTAAACTAGACTTATGAAATCAAAACTAAGAACTTGAAATCAAAACTAAGAACTTAAGCCAAAAATAGGAAAAAAAAAGAAAATCTCACTAAGTGAATGAAATAAAAATTACACTAAAAAAACTGAATTAAAATTGAACTAGAAACTAACTAAAAACTGAACTAAAACTACTAACTTCTTACAACCCAATGGGCAAGGGGTATTTATAGGGGAAGAGAGGAGAAGAGAGAAGGGGGAAGTGTAGGAGAAATATTCCCTAAGAAAAGAGAATATTCTCTTCTCCTTCCTCTTTACAATGCCTTGAATTCTAAGAAAAAGAAAAAAATAGAAAGAAGAAGTAGAGAGGATTGTTTACATAGACTTTCTATTTCTAGAAAAGTAAACTTCCAATTCTAACAAGTGCTTCCTTTTCTTTGTAGATATCTTCTCCAAGCAATAAAATCAAAGCATCTTTGACTTTTCAACTTCCATAGGTGAGAGAATATCTTTCAAAATAAATCTATCCCAAGTAGAATTTCAAAAGTGCCCTTGAGAAGTTGGAGGAGAGAGAGAGTAAGGGTGATGACTAGGATTCCTTCAAGAATAAATAAAATACCCATTCTGTCCTTCAAAAAACGTGGAGCATGGGGTGCTTATATGGGCCTCACCATTGTGTTCCTTGCGAAAAATCACACAAAATAGACCCAAATTTCATCCAATTCGGAGTTGGGGAGCCCAAGATATCTCAAGTTGAAGTTGGACTGTCCAGAGCCTTCAAAATGGAATCTTTCGGGTACAGTAAAGTAACTTTTGATAATTGCATTAAGGCTCCTAAAATCCGAACTTCCGCTTCACTTTGTCCCCATCCGACTTTCAATAATTATAAATAAACCCCTACAGACCATTTTCACGCGTCGTTATGAAAACGGCCATAACTTCTTCGCTTTCAACTCGAATTAAGTGTCGTTTGAACCATTGCGAAGCTGACTCGATGGGCTATGCATCCATTTACACTTCTAAAAAGCTTAAAAACATCTCCTTAGCATCATCTCCTTCATTTTCACAAGAATTCACCTAAACCCGAAAAGCATAAGAAAGCACCGAGTAACTCTATTCAATGTGGTAAAATGTATAATTTATGCCCTAAAATTTCACACATAAATGTGCTCATCATGGAGCATGGCCTCTGTAAAGATCATGAAGAGAATGAAATATTTTCCAGGGTTGGGATTGGGAAAGAATCAGTAAGGAATCCCAACATTCCTAGAAATACAAGCCAATGCCAACCGATACGGTTTGGGTTTTGATCCAACAAGGGATCTGAAGAAGAAGGCTTCAGGACAAAGAAGCAGTGTGGCAGGTAGCACTCCTTATTTCAAGACTCTGAATGGGTACTTCGTGAAGGAGGGGAGAGCTTTCCCTATTGTGGAAATCGAGAACCATGGTAAGATCAAGGGGAAGGTCGACTTCAGCCAGGGTTTAAGATATTCTTTGAAGATAAGTTAGACTGGATAGCCATAGAACTGGATGAGGCAAGCAAGGACGGGATCCAAAGAGATCAAGGGATTGGTGAACTATTCGAAGTAGCAGTAATCATCGAGGAAGAAGGAGAAGGGTTGCCACCACAGCTCCTCATACAACCTCTGCAAGGATCCATAGCAAATTGGACAAGGATGATGGAAAATTTCCATATCAATGAGTCTGAAGTTGTAACCAGCTCTAGCTTAGTCCTATCTGAGTCTATTTCTGAGTCTGTGTCTATTGAGTCCGTCTGTACTCCTCTTACCATGAATGAAATTGTTGATTCCGAATAGATTCTTCTTCTTCTTATTCTTCTGAGGATGACAATATTCTCGAACATCATAACTTGATAGAACAATTGGAGCAAAAAGAGGTCAACCCATCTGAGAGGACACAAATCTCATAAATCTGAGAACTAACCAATGCCCTCGAATGATTAAGATTGGTGCTTCTCTCAATAATGATGAAATATCCCAAATGATCTCTCTCCTCAAGGAATTTAAGGAAGTCTTCACTTGGTCTTACAAGGATATGCCTGGCATTGATCCAAAAATTGTGCAACACAGGTTACCGACATATCTAGACGCTCACCCAGTCAAGCAAAAGCCGAGGAGGATGCGACCAGAATGGAGTGAGAAGATCAGGGAAGAGTCAAACAGTGGAATGCAGGATTCCTCTAAGTGACTCAATGCCCCCTATGGTTGTCTAATATTGTCCCAGTTCCCAAGAAAGACAGGAAGGTCAGAATATGTGTGGATTTCCATGACCTGAACAAGGCCAGTCCTAAGGATGATTTTCCATTACCCCACATTGACATATTGGTCGATAACACTGCGGGCCATGCCTTACTATCCTTCATGGACGGTTTCTCAAGCTACAATCAAATTAGCATGTGTCTAAAGGATAGAGAAAAGATGACATTCACCATGCCATGGGGAACATTTTGTTACAAGGTGATGCCCTTTGGATTAAAGAATGCTGGGGCAACATACCAGAGAGCGGCCATGGCTATACTGCATGACATGATACACAAAGAAGTGGAGGTATATGTTGATGACATGATAATCAAATCAGCTGACCGGCAAGGTCATTTTGCAGCATTGAGGAAATTCTTTGAAAGAATAAAAGAATACAAGCTAAGGCTGAACCCCCAGAAGTGTGTGTTTGGAGCAAGAGTAGGAAAGCTGTTGGGTTTCCTCGTTAGTGAAAGAGGGATAGAGGTGGACCTTGACAAAATAAAGGCCATCACAGAAATGCAGCCACCAAAGATGGAGAAAGAAGTGCGAGGATTCTTGGGCTGTATCCAATATATCAGTAGGTTCATATCTCATCTAACCGCGACCTATGAACCCATCTTCAAACTCCTAATGAAGAAAGATCCAAAAGAATGGAATGGCGACTGTCAAGATGCCTTCATGAAAAATCAAAGAATATCTGCTCTCTCCCCCTATACTAGTCCCTCCCATATTGGGTGAGCCTTTGCTCCTAT
This sequence comes from Telopea speciosissima, assembly GCF_018873765.1. Classification (NCBI taxonomy): domain Eukaryota; kingdom Viridiplantae; phylum Streptophyta; class Magnoliopsida; order Proteales; family Proteaceae; genus Telopea; species Telopea speciosissima. Next base: position 34,322,418 of record NC_057920.1, on the reverse strand, counting down.
ACCTGTCAGTAAGAGAAACATCGATTGGATTAGTGATGGCACAAGTTGACAAAAGAGATGGAGAAGAGCATGCGAATTACTACTTAAGCAAAAAATTGCTAGAGTATGAAACTCGCTATACTCCGGTGGAGAAAACGTGCACTTCCCTGGTTTGGTAACTAGAAGGCTAAGGCATTACATGTTGTCACATCCAGTCAAATTGGTCTTGAGAATGGACCCAATCAAATATCTCTTCGAGTAACCGGCATTGACTGGAAGAATGGTCTGGTGGTATTATTATTGTCAAAATTCGACATAACCTATGTCAATCAAAAGTCCATAAAGGGGCAAGCAATATCAGATCATTTGGTGGCACTTCCCGTGAAGACCAATTCACAACCAATAGAGGATTCCTTTCCCAATGAAGATCTCTACTCGGTAGAACAAGACCAAAATGAAGGGTGGCAATTATATTTTAATGGAGCTACCAATCAAAAGGGGTTTGGAGCAGGGGTATTGCTTGTAACCCCAGAAGATTTTTACTTACCCATGGCATTCCGATTGGAATTGAGTTACACCAATAACATAGCAGAGTATGAAGCTTGTGTCATTGGGTTGGAAATGGCCCTGTCTGTGGGAGTGGAAAAGATCAAAGTCTTTGGAGATTCCTCTATTGTGATCTATCAAACTCAAGGGAAATGGAGGACTAAGGAAGAGAAGTTAAAGCCCTACCAAATATATTTGGAATAATTGGCCCGATGCTTCAAAGAAGTCTCCTTTGAATATCTACCTAGAGATAGCAACCGGTTTGCGGACGCCTTAGCCACGTTAGCCTCTATGGTGGAATGCGATCCTTAGGATTGAATTTGACCATTCCTGATAGAAAGAAGGACTAGACCAGCGTATGGAGAGCTGGTCAATGTGGTCACCGAAGATGGAAGGCCTTGGTATGCCCCAATAGTTGATTATATCAGGGAAAGGAGATACCCTGAGCATTACACGGAAGGGAAGAAAAGGCATCTGCGAAAATATGCTACCCAATTCATCCTTCAAGGAAATTTGTTGTATAAAAGGTCTTATGACGGTATCCAGCTAGTATGTGTAGATGAAGAACAAGCTCAAACCATCATGAAAGAAATCCAGCAAGGAATATGTGGACCGCACATGAATGCAAAGATGCTTGCCAATAAGATCCTCAGGATGGAGTATTATTGGGCAGTAATGGAAGCTAACTGCGCTGCCTTTGTCAAGAAGTGCCATCAATGTCAGATATTTGCCAACATTATCCATATTCCTCCAATAGAGTTGCATTCGTTGAACGGCCCTTGGCCATTCTCTACTTGGGGAATTGATGTAATTGAGAAAATAACTCCAAAAGTGTCCAATGGCCACACATTCATATTAGTTGCCATCGACTACTTCACACAGTGGGTGGAGGCTCAATCTTATGCAGTTCTGACTGCTGCTAAGGTGGCAAAATTCATAAAAGAAAATATCATTTGCAGATTCAAGGTATCTCAACAATTGATTTCAGATCAAGGCTTGCATTTTTGAGCAAAAATGGAAGAAATCTGCACCAAATTTGGCATTGAAAGGCTAAGTCTACGACTTACAGGCCTCAAACCAATGGAGCAGTCGAAGCGGCCAATAAAAATATAAAGGTCATATTACAGAAAATGGCAGATACACATAGCGACAGGGCTGAGAAACTCCTGCTGGCCTTGTGGACTGATTGGACATCAATCCGAACCTCTACGGGGGCAACTCCATACTCTCTCGTATACGGAGTAGAGGTTGTACTGCCCATAGAAATTCAAGTACCCTTCCTTCAAGTTTTACTCGATAGCTAATTGCCAGAAGGAGAATGGGCGAGAGCTAGATACGAAGAGCTAAATCTCCTAGATGAGAAAAGGATGAAAGCCATGGACAATCTCAAGAAATACCAGCAAAGAATGGCTAGGGCGTTTAATGGGGTGCGCCCTCGAAACATTGAGGAAGGAGATTTGGTCTTAAGGGAGCAAAGGGCCCCAATTCATGATCCGAGAGGAAAATTTTGACCCAATTGGAGCGATCCTTACAAGGTCAAAGCTACATTGCCAGGCAAGGCAGTTCAACTTGCTGACCTTGATGGAGAAGATCTTCGGGGATTAGTCAATATGGATCAATTAAAGAAATATTTTGTCTGAGCTTTTCAGTAACTTGAACTACGTTGGACCTGATTCCTCTCAAGGGATACGTAGGCAACTCAATGTATTCGGGTGCGGTCTCAACAAAAAAAAAAAAAAGAGGGCATTGTGTTAGTCCTTTTGTGGTCTCGCCACTCGGCGTCCCTTGCAAATATGGGTAAATCTTACCATTTGGCCTTCATTTCACCCTTTGGACTTGTAGAGAGTTAAGGTGGTTAGAGCTGGTTATTAACTAAAGATTTATTCTTGTTCAAGGTACTAATAGGATCCTTAATGCAGGAAGTATGCGAGGACCAAAGAAAGAAGGCCTAGATGAACAATTGTGCAAATGGACTCTCCGCATGCATATGGAGAGGCCTACACTCCTAGATGATTTCCACTTGTCAGTAGTAGGAAGAATCCGGTGTCTCAAGCTCCATCACGATTTGCTCAGAGAAGCATCAAAATTTTGGGATCCTTAGTTACATGCCTTCCATTTTGAAGAGGTCAGAGTAGCCCCAACCATTAAAGAATTCTAGGCTTGCATAATAGCACCACCTCGAGGAAAGTTATTCCTTTCGATCATGCAGAAGGACCAACTTTTCAAGACATTGAAAGAGTTCTTCATCATGGATAAAAAGGGGTTGAAGCAGATCCTTAACTATGACAAGGTTGATGCAGTAAAGATAGTAAGACTCTTCGGTAATGGCATAATCGGGGGAGAAGCCCAAGTTCGATGCAGGAAACGAGCATACCTTTTCTGTATGATTGGAAAATATCTCCTAACGAATCCCGAGAAGGGAATGTCTCCCATGATCATAGAAGTTAGCAATCAAATAGAGAAGGGTTGTGACATCGTTCCCACTGTCCTGGCTGAAACCTTTAAAGGATTTGATCTCATGAGCCAAACTAAAAAATATGGAATAGACTTCTTCTATGGATCCCTTGCAGTCTTCCAAATGTGGTTAATGGAAAAGTTAAGGTTAGTGGAACCGATTCCGTGTCCTCAACTTCAATAGATGCATTATCAAGTAAGAAGGGAGACGCATGAGTTCTACAGGATCCCGGATTGGAAGGAATATTTGGAAAAAAGGACTATTCAAGAGATTCAGTGGCACTACCCTTGGATGAGATCAAGACAGAATTACCAGAGATGCCTGGATGCAATTACATGAGATTTATGGGTCTGACTCACACCAGTTTTTATGTTCCCTCCTTGGTATCTCTGAAGCAGAAACAATTTAAGTCGGAGAACTTAAAAGCTCTAGAGGTTTTGACTCAAGAAGTGGTGATTCTGTTATCAGAAATATGGGGGAAGAATGTTGTAAACAAGTGATATCAAGTCCATGTCTAAATTGTCCTTTCCCAATGTAATTGAATTACCTATCAATGAAATTTGTGCTTCTATGAGAAAAGAAGAAGAAAAGGAATCCTTTCAGCATTAAGTACACAAAGTAATATGTACAAATTCACTTTCAACAAAAAATCTTTTGGAAATGTACAAAAAACAATAAAAAGTATATATATATACAACAAAAAAAAAGAGAGAAAAAACTGTCACTCCTCCTGGTCAATGTCGTCCACTGAGATACTCAGCCCCGTACCATCGGATGCATCCCGACCCATACGAGGAGCATCAATCTCAAGCTTGGCCTGGGATAATTCCCTCAGGTGTCTATCCAACTCAGCCTAATATCTATCTAGCTCGGCCTGACATCTATCTAGCTCGGCCTGACGTCTATCTAGCTCGACCTGGTGGCTATCCAACTCGGTCTGATGGAGCCTATCATGCTCTCTCTGAAAAGAAGAGAATAACTAACAAGTTAAAAAAAAATAAGAGAAGAGGAAAAAAGAAAGAAAGGAGTGATAGAGAAAAACTCGCCAAGTCGCGAATCGTCTCTCCTCAAGAGATGATGACCTCATCAAGACTGGCCATCATACGCCACATGTCGACGTATCAATCTGGAAACACCTAAAAAAAATGGGGGTAAGGGTGTCGCCTCGATTTGAGTGCCAAAGGGTGCCTGATTTGGTATCTGATGGCTTTACCTCAATTTATGTGCCAAAGGGTGCCTGATTTGGTATTTGGAGGGTTTACCTTAATTTGCATGCCAAAGGACACCTGATTCGGTATCCGATGGCTTTATCTCGATTTATGTGCCTAAAATTGCCAAGGTTGGTATCTTAGGGTGTTGCCTCGATTTGCATGCCAAAGGACACCTGATTCGGCATCCGACGGCATTATCTCAGTTCGCGTGCCTAAAAAATGTCTAGGTTGATATCTTAGGGCATCGCCTCAATTTGTGCGCCAAAGGACACTAATTCGGTATCCAAAGGCTTTATCTCGATTTATGTGCCTTAAAATGCCTAAGTTGGTATTTTTGGGCATCACCTCAATTTGCGTGCCAAAGAGTGCTTGATTCGTTATCTGAAGGCTTACCTAGATTTGCATGCCAAAGGACACCTGATTTGGTATTCGATGGCTTTATCTCAGTTTGCGAGCCTAAAAATGCCTAGGTTGGTATTTTTGGGCGTCACCTCGATTTCCATGCCAAAGGGTGCCTGATTCGATATCTGGAGGCTTTACCTCGATTTATGTGCCAAAGGACACTTGATTCGATATTCGATGACTTTATCTCGGTTTGTGTGCCTAAAAATGCCTAGGTTGGTTTTTTTGGGCATCACCTCGATTTGCATGCTAAAGGGTGTCTGATTCAGTATCTGGAGGCTTTATCTCAATTTGCATGCCAAAGGACACCTGATTCGATATCCGATGGCTTTGTCTCAGTTTGCATGCCTAAAAATGCTTAGGTTGGTATCTTAGGGCATCGCCTCGATTTGTGCGCCAAAGGACACCTGATACGGTACTCGATGGCTTTATCTCGGTTTGCATGCCTAAAAATGCATAGGTTGGTATTTTTGGGTGTCGCCTCGATTTAAGTGCCAAAGGGTGCCTGATTCGGTATCTCAAGGCTTTACCTCGATTTGCATGCCAAAGGACACCTGATTCGGTATCCAATGGCTTTGTCTCGGTTTGCATGCCTAAAATTGCCTAGGTTGGTATTTTTGGGCGTCACCTTGATTTTCGTGCCAAAGGGTACCTGATTCAGTATTTAGAGGCTTTACCTCGATTGCATGCCAAAGGACACCTGATTCGGTATCCGATGGCTTTATCTCAGTTTGTGTGCCTAAAAATGCCTAGGTTGGTAATTTGGGGCATTGCCTCGATTTGTGTGCCAAAGGGTGCCTGATTCGGTATCTGAAAGCTTTACCTCAATTTTTGTGCCAATGGTCACCTGATTCGGTATCTAATGGATTTGTCTCAGTTCGCGTGCCTAAAAATGCCAAGGTTGGTATCTTAGGGCATCGCCTCGATTTATGCGCCAAAGGACACCTGATTCGGTATCCGATGGCTTTATCTCGGTTTGCATGCCTAAAAATGCCTTGGTTGGTATTTTTGGGTGTCGCCTCCATTTGTGTGCCAAAGGGTGCCTGATTCCATATCTGGAGGCTTTACCTCGTTTTGCATGCCTAAGGACACCTGATTCGGTATCCGAATGGCTTTATCTCGGTTTATGTGCCTAAAAATGCCTAGGTTGGTATCTTAGGGCATCACCTCGATTTGCGTGCCCAAGGACACCTGATTCGGCATCCGATGGCTTTATCTCGATTTGCATGCCTAAATTGCTTGGGTCAATATTTTACCCCATTGCTTCGGTTTGTGTGTCATAAGTCACTTGGTTGGGTATCTAGAGGCTGTGTCTCGATTATTGCACCTGAAGATGCCTAATTTAGCGCCAAAGGTAGCAGTCTCACTGTATGTGCCTAAGGGTGCTTCAGTGCGGGTTTCAGGGTTTTGCCTTGGTTTGCAGACCGTGGGGGTCCTTGATGGTAGTTAATAATTAAATTTACGAATTAAAGGCACGAAGTAATAAATAAAGAGCACTCACCTCTGGTAGTCCTCCCCAGATAGCGCAGCAGCCATGACGGGCCATGTCACGTAGTGTCACTCCAATTGGCTACCAATCTGCTCAATCATCCTCGCTCCCCGTACCCAGCAACGGACCGTGGGAAGACTGTCGGGGCTGTCTGCGGAAAGACATATCACTTGAAAAGTGTGAAAAAGTGGGTAAAATCGAAAAATTGGTAGAGCCTAACAAAAGCGAAGGATGGAAATGAGGGGGAGGCCCCCTCAATTTATAGAAAATGGGATTATGACCACAACACTGTGGAGGGTCCACCACGGCGCTGTGGTGGGTCTCCATAGAACCGTGGAAATGGCCACAGTGCTATGGACATCAAAAATAAAATAAAATAAAATAAAATAAAATAAAATAAAAAACCAGTAAAATAAATATTTTTAAAAAAGACCCTGGCACAATAAATGTTTTCGAAAAAGGGCCAGGAAAATGCTTTCAAAAGGGAAAAAAATCTTTAAGAATATGAACTCTTCTCAAAATCAATCAAGTCAAAAGCAATTGAGTCCTCTTGCTCCCAACGAAGATCAATCGAGTCCTCTTGCTCTCAATCATGATCAATCTAATCAAAAGCGATCGAGTCCTCTTGCTCCCATCCAAGATCAATCGAGTCTTCTTGCTCTCAATCAAGATTAATTGAGTCCTCTTGTTCTCAATCAAGATGAATCGAGTCCTCTTCCTCCCAATCAAGATCAATCGAGTCCTCTTGCTCACAACCAAGATGAATCGAGTCCTCTTGCTCTCAATCAAGATCAATCGAGTCCTCTTGCTCTCAATCAAGATCAATCGAGTCCTCTTGCTCCCAATCAAGATCAATCGAGTCCTCTTGCTCCCAACCAAGATCAATCGAGTCCTCTTGCTCTCAATCAAGATCAGTCGAGTCCTCTTGCTCCCAACCAAGACTAGTCGAGTCCTCTTGCTCTCAATCAAGACCAGTCTCCTCTTGCTCTCAATCAAGATTAATTGAGTCCTCTTGCTCTCAATCAAGATCAATCGAGTCGTCTTGCTCTCAATCAAGATCAATCGAGTCGTCTTGCTCTCAATCTAGATTAATTGAGTCATCTTGCTCTCAATCAAGATCAATTGAGTCCTCTTACTCTCAATCAAGATTAATTGAGTCATCTTACTCTAAACCAAGATCAATCGAGTCCTCTTGCTCTCAATCAAGATCAGACGAGTCCTCTTGTTCTCAATCAGGATCAATCGAGTCCACTTGTTCTCAATCAAGATCAAATGAGTTCTCTTACTCATTCTCAAGATTGTGGACATAGGCAAGTTCTGGCCGAACCAATCAAGAATTAGTTTTTTTTTTCTTGAATGTTTTGAGGTTTATCGAATGATTTTATTATGATTAACCGTTCGTTTTCACAATTCTACCGCCTTTGAGCAAAGCGTTTGCAGTACATGCTCTTGGTGACAAAATTAGTTGGTCTTTTGTCTTTACCCATCAGCTGTTGGCACAGGCCTCATCCAAAGAGGGGCAAACTGTAGACACTGAATTTTGTCACCCCCCCAGGCAATGACGACGATGGGATACGGACAATGGACGCCGCACCTTCCTCCCTTCCCAGGACCTAAAAAGGCAGGGCCCATGGGCCCAAACACACCCCAACACCTAAAGAAGCCCATTGTGGCCCAAAAAAGTGGAAAAGAGAGAAAACTCACTGACCACGGCATTGTGACAGTTCCTCACGGCACTGTGGAGGCCCCCACGGCAATCAAGTATGAAATCACGCCACGGGGGGGTTTTATGATGTCAACCAGCTGACGTCAGCCACAGTGCAGTGGTGGTCCCCACCTGGCCCATGAAGTGGTCCCCCTCCCCCCAAACCAGAGGTTTTCAGGCAGAGAGACCCTCCCAGCTTGCTTTTAAGCCTCTTTTCTCTCATTTCTCCTCCTCTTGAGTGTCCGTTGGAGTGAGACTCCAAAGGTATGGGTGGATCTGTCAATTACCCATTCGAGTAAGAGAGCGATTTCCACCCCTTTATCTCGCTATCCCGTCAGTGTACGGATAGCGAAAATCCCCTTCATAGCCATTATTCTATCCGCATACAGATAACAAAAGAACATTAAAAGAGAGCCGTTACTCAGTTCAGAAAAGCCCGTGTTGGCCCATTTGTCCGTCTCCCCTGAGCCAGGGAATCTCCGAGATCCGAGGTACACTCACATAGAGGTACATTTATTATATTTCCATCATTTACAATGTAGTTTTTTTGTGATTTATCGTTTAGTGTATATATTGTAAATATGTATAATGGGCATTATGTAATTTCATAAGGAGAGAACATTCGCCCCTTGTAGCATCTATAATAGAAAGACCGGCTCTCGCCGGGCCAGATGGGTGCCTAACACCTTCCCATGCTTGTAACTTGACCCCTTACCCGAATCTCTGACCGGACCATATGGAGTTCTGTTGCCCGGTTCCATTCATAATGGATAGGGCTACACCTTGTGGGTCCTAGGCCTTAACCCTAGGTGGCGACTCTTCTTTGTTTAATATTTTATGAAGCATGATCCCACCCCCATAATGACGTGTCAAAATGATACCTCACTTTATCAGAACCAATAATTTGTCGCCAATAAGGCTAAGGAAACCTTTTCGCAGAGGGCCACGGTACTTACACCTAACCAAAAAAAGTACACAAATTCCCCCAATAACCCCAAATGACCCACTCCACCAAGTTCGGACCGTAACTGAGCATATGTCGAAATACATATCGATACGAAAGTTTTGACCATCAACATCTCATCCACACCTCTCATAAGAGGTAAGAACACTTTATAGAAAAGCCGTTACTCAAAAAAGCATACAAATGCCCCTCAATAAACCCAAACAACCCACCCTGTCTGGTTCGGATCAAAACTTAACATATGTCGAAATACGTAATGATTCGAAGGTCTCGACCCTCAGCATCTCATCCACACTTCTTATAACAGATAAGAACACAATATAGAAAAGCCCTAACACTAAAAAAGTACCAAAATGCCCCCCAAAAACCCAAAACGATCCTCCCGGTCTGGTTCGCACTGAAACTGAACATATGGCAAAATACGTATCGATTTGAAGGTCTTGACCCTCAACATCTCGTCCACACGCCTCATAAGAGATAAGGACACTTTATAGAAAATCCCTAACCAAAAAAAGTATAGAAATGCCCCCCAAAAAGCCCAAACAACCCACTCGGTTTGGTTCAGACCAAAACTGAACATATGTCAAAATACGTATCAATTCGAAGGTCTTGACCCTCAACATCTCATCCACACGTCTCATAAGAGATAAGGACACTTTTTAGAAAAGCTCAAACCCAAAAAAGTTCAGAAATAGCCCCTAATAACCCCAAATGACCCATCTGGTCTGGTTCGGACCGGAACTGAACATATGTTGAATTACATATCGATTCGAAGGTCTCAACCCTCCACATCTCATTCACACCTCTCATAAGAGATAAGGACACTTTATAGAAAAGCCCTAACCCAAAAAAAGTACACATATGCCCCCCAATAACCCCAAATGATCCACCCAGTCTAGTTTGGACCGGAACTGAACCTAAGTCAAAATACATATCGATACGAAGGTCTCGACCCTCAACATCTCATCCACACCTCTCATAAGAGGTAAGGACAGTTTATAGAAAAGCCATAAACCAAAAGAAATGCCCCACAATAAACCCAGCCAACCCACCATGTATGGTTCAGATCAGAACTGAACATTTGTCAAAATACGTAACGGTTCGAAGGTCTCAACCCTCATCATCACATCCACCCGTCTCATAAGAGATAAGGACACTTTATAGAAAAATCCTAACCCAATAAAAGTACACAAATGCTCCCCAATAACACCGAATGACCCACCCGATCAGGTTCAGATCGGAATTGAACATATCTTGAAATACGTGTCTATACGACAGTCTCGACCATCAACATCTCATCCACATGTCTCATAAGAGATAAGGACACTATAGAAAAGCTCTAGCCCAAAAATGTACAGAAATGCCCCACAATAACCCCAAAAGACCCACCCTGTCTAGTTTGGATCAGAACTAAACAAATGTCAAAATACTTAACAATTCAACCATCTCAACCCTCAACATCTCATCCACACGTCTCATAAGAGATAAGGACACTGTATAGAAAACCCCTAACCCCATTAAAGTATAGAAATGCCTCCCAATAACCCCAAACTACCCACCCGGTTTGGTTTGGATCGGAATGGAACATAAGTAGAATACATATCAGTTCGAAGGTCTCGACCCTCAACATCTCATCCACACCTCTCATAAGAGGTAAGGACAATTTATAGAAAAGTTGTAACCCAAAAAAGAACAGAAATGCCCCACAATAAACCCAAACAACCCATCCTGTCTAGTTCGGATCAAAACTGAACATATGTCAAAATACGTAAGGATTCAAAGGTCTCGACCCTCATCAACTCATCCACACATCTCATAAGAGATAGGGACACTTTATTGAAAATCCCTAACCCAAAGAAAGTATAGAATGCCCCCCCAATAACCCCGAACGACCCACCTGGTCTGGTTTGGACCGGAACTGAACATATGTCGAAATACATATTGATTCGAAGGTCTCAACCCTCAACATCTCATCCACACGTCTCATAAGAGATAAGGACACTTTTTAAAAAAGTCCAAACCCAAAAAAGTTCAGAAATACCCCCCAATAACCCCTAACAACCCATCCAATCTGGTTAGGATCGAAACTGAACATACGTTCAATTACGTAGCAATTCTAAGGTCTCGACACTCCACTTCTCATCCCCACCTCTCTTAAGAGATAAGGACACTTTATAGAAAAGCTTTGACCCAAAAAAAGTATAGAAATGCCCTTCAATAACCCCAAACGACCCTCCCGGTCTGGTTCAGACCAAAAGTGAACATAGGTCAAAATACATATCGATTCAAAAGTCTCAAACCTCAACATCTCATCCACACCTCTCATAAGAGGTACAAACACTTAATAGAAAAGCCGTAACCCAAAAAACTATAGAAATGCCCCCCAACAACTACAGAAATGCCCCTAACAACCCCAAACAACCTACCCTGACTGGTTTGGATTAGAACTGAACATATGTCGAATTACAAAATGATTCGAGGGTCACGACCCTCAACATCTCATCCACACGTCTCATAGGAGATAAGGACACTTTATAGAAAAAACCTAACATAAAAAAGTATAGAAATGCCCCCCAATAACCCCGAACGACCCACTCGATTTGGTTTGGACAAAAAATAAACATATATCAAAATACGTATCGATTCGAAGGTCTTGACCATCAACATCTCATCCACACCTCTCATAAGAGGTAAGGACACGTTATAGAGAAGCCGTAACCCAGAAAAGTATAGAAATGCCCCCCAAAAAGCCCAAACAACGCACCAAGTTTGGTTCGAATCAGAACTGAACATATGTCATAATACGTAACAATTCGAGGGTCTCGACCCTCAACATCTCATCCACACGTCTTATAAGAGATAAGGACACTACATAGAAAACCCCTAACCTTATAAAAGTACAGAAATGACCCCCACTAGCTCCAAACGACCCACCCGTTCTAGATCAGACCGGAACAGAACATAAGTTAAAATACGTATCAATTCAAAGGTCTCGACCCTCAACATCTCATCCACACCTCTCATAAGAGGTAAGGATACTTTATTGAAAATCCAAAAAGTACAGAAATGCCCCACAATAAACCCAAACAACCTACCCTATCTAGTTCGGATCAGAACTGAACATATGTTGAAATACATATGGATTCGAAGGTCTCGACCCTCATCATCTCATTGACACATCTCATAAGAGATAAGGACACTTTATAGAAAAGCCCTAACCCAATAAAAGTATAGAAATGCCCTCCAATAACCCCGAACAACCTACTCGGTCTGGTTCAGACCTGAACTAAACAAATGTCAAAATACATAAGCATTCGAAGGTCTCAACCCTCATCATCTCATCCACACGTCTCATAAGAGATAAGGACACCTTATAAAAAAGCCCTAACCGAACAAAAGTACAGAAATACCCCCCAATAACCCCGAATGACCCACCCAGTCTTGTTGGGACCGGAACAGAACATATATCAAAATATGTATTGATTCGAAGGTCTCGACCCTCAACATCTCATTCACACGTCTCATAAGAGATAAGGACACTTTTTAGAAAAGCCCAAACCCAAAAAGTTCAGAAATACCCCCCAAATAACCCCAAATGACCCATCTGGTATGGTTTGGATCGGATATGAACATATGTTGAATTACATATCGATTCGAAGGTCTTGAGCCTCCACATCTCATCCACACCTGTCATAAGAGATAAGGACACTTTATAGAAAGGCCCTAAGCCAAAAAGAGTACAAAAATGCCCCCAATAACCCCGAACGACCCACCCGATCTGGTTTGGACTGAAATTGAACAAAAGTCAAAATACATAGCGATTCGAAGGTCTCAACCCTCAACATCTCATCCAAACCTCTCATAAGAGGTAAGGACACTTTAAAGAAAATCCGTAACCCAAAAAACTGCAAAAATGCCCCACAATAAACCCAAACAACCCACCCTGTCTAATTCGGATCAGAACTAAACATATGTCAAAACACGCAAGGATTCGAAGGTCCCGACCCTCATCATCTCATCCACTCATCTCATAAGAAATAGGGACACTTTATAGAAAATCCTTAACCCAAAAAAAATACAGAAATGCCCCCCAATAACCCCGTACGACCCACCCGGTCTGGTTCAGACCGAAACTGAACATATGTTGAAATACGTATCGATTCGAAGGTCTCGACCCTCAACATCTCATCCACACGTCTCATAAGAGATAAGGACACTATTAAAAAAAGCCCAAACCCAAAAAAGCTTAGAAATACCCCCCAATAACCCCTAACAACCCATCCGATCTTGTTAGGATCAGAACTGAACATACGTTCAATTACATAGCGATTCTAAGGTCTCGACACTCCACTTCTCATCCACACCTCTCTTAAGCAATAAGGACACTTTATAGAAAAGCCCTAACCCAAAGGGTTAAGGTGTTGGATGCCTGTGGGAGCGACCGTATAATCCTTGAGCTATATGCCGGATTTTAACAATTCAATTATGAGCTATATGCCGGGTTTTAAGCCATAATTCAATTTTGAGCTATATGCCGGAGTTAAAGCCATAGTAAGGAAAAGAATTGTGACCTTGAGCTATATGCCGGGTTTTAAGCCACAATTCAATTATGAGCTATATGCCGGGCTTAAAACCATAATAAGGAAAAGAAATGTGACCTTGAGCTATATGCCGGGCTTTATGCCACAATATAATCCAAAAGAAAAGAAATGTGATCATTGAGTTATATGTTGACGGTCATTTCACAGGATAATCACAGAGGGCTGGTCAGGCTGACCTGGGTAGGGAGATGCTGGAGCTGACTGGTCCTCTCCGATAACTCAATGGGTGTATCGCGGGAAGGGGTAACTAAGCCCACACCAGGGATACATGTATTGGGGATTGTAGTAGCACTAACTTGCCTTAGTTGTGATGTTAGGTGGCTAAGAAATAAAATGAACTGCACCTCATGTAGGACTCATTTGGTTGTGCTTGCACATGCATGCATGGTTTATATTTCATTCATGGGCTCGGTGGAGCTCACACTCTTATATATTCTCTTTTAGTTGATTTTACAGGAACGGGTTTGCCAATGGACGAGGAAGCTGTCGATGGAATTGTAGATCTTCCTCATCTCGTTGCTTAGCGATAATTTTGTTATTATTTAAGTGTCTTTCTTTCAAGAAGTGTAATTACCGAGATAATGTACTTATTGAACATAAAAGGATAGGTATATGGTATAGCATAAGTAGTTGGATTTTATTATTGGTAATATAAATTATCTGTGGGAAGCTCGATCTTCCGTTGCACTTTGATATTCTTTTATTATCTTTTAACCTCAATGTGTGGTTTATGACGTGTAAATGCTGCTTCTAGATCCTTTGGGATTGGCAGATGTCGTAGGATATCCAGTCACTTGCCTAAATCCTCCCAGGGGGTTGTTTGGGGTGTGACAGAATGGTATCAGAGCGAGAAGCTCTATTTACATTCATAGACAACGGAAGTAGGATGATGGGTGGCCTAGAGACAAAGAAACAAAAGTTTCAAGAAAATACCAAAATAAAGAAGTAGAAGAACAAAGTAGGAGACTAGCTAGGTGCAAAAGCCGATAACTCTATAATTGAAGAGGCATAAACTTTTACATCCGAAAAGGAAACTGGAGGTACTACTTTCGAACTACAACTTGAAAAGGAAAGTACAACTAGAAAAAAAAAATACCCCAATCTATCTTTGTGCCTACTTCTATTGTATTATTTATAAATTCCTATGTTTTCAGTTGCGCGTCTCTATACTTGCGATGTTTTACTATTATGTCGTACCATAGCAAATTACAGTTTGTATGCATAGATATCAATTTAGAACCTTCCTTAGTTAGAAAATGTAGATTTATTAATGCCCAAGGTTCCTTTCCAGAGAAACAACCATGGTTAACACAAGATCCAACCAGGGTGGTCGTCGTGGAAGAGGCCCTCGATTTGTTCCAAAAATTGGACTACCGAAGGGAGTCGAAGCTCAAAACTTTGAAGTGTCAGTCACTTCGGCAAGGATACCCAGGGACCTTCCAAACCAGGTGCCTGCGACCCCTCCTGCTCCTGCCACCGCACCACCTCCGGCTATGACTATCGGTGAGCGGAATTCCATCGTAGCAAACATGATGCGGATCACGCAGCAACAACAAGAAATGCTGGCCCATATGACCACTGAGTTTCTCAAAGGATTTGTGGGTCTCAGTGGTGCAATCTTGACACAACTTTATCTTGCAGTCTATGGTGATGATTCAGGTTCAGATTCCCTCATTCTTCTCATAGCTTGGCTTCCTGCTGCTATATGTGTGTTATTAGCTCCAACTTGTAGGATTATAAAGGTTGTTCAACAAGAGAAGAAAGATCTCCAATCATTTGCTTTGTGTTCTTTCCTTTTTCCTTGTTCTCTGAAGATTGAAAAGTCCTTGGAACAACCGAGGTAGGAGTGCAACACATATCGCTTGAGAAAAGTAGAAGCGGAATCTTCGATCAAGGCATATCTTTGAGTCACAAAGACCCACGCTTGCGCATCAATGGGGGGAGCGCACATGGAAGCATCTGTTTGGGTGATATTTCCACCTTTCATGAGGGGCTGGACGATCATTTTCCCTATGTCTTACCGTGGGCACACTCACAGTGCTCGGATTAAGTTCTTTTTCACTTTTTAAAGATCACTTATTTTTTATAGCTAATAAAGGAAAAAGGAAAAGACAATGCCGAGTGTAGCCCTTAGCAACCAAACAGGCCTTGTAGAGTTCAATGGAACCATCAGAAGCACGTTTGAGTTTGTAAACCCATTTGGACCCAATGGGCTTCTTGCCAAGGGGCAGAAGAACAATAGTCCAAGTATTGTTATTTGTCAAAGCCTGAATTTCAGCTTGCATAGCATCCCTCCATTCCTGGTGTTTCACAGCCTACTGTATGGCTTCTGTAAAACCTCCTATACCCAATATTGCTTATTATGAGTTTTGGGATGCAAACTTTGATCCCTCTGAGCCTTTTCCAAAATGAGCCTCTGCATAAATCTATATGCCCAGTATTAATTACTTGGAACTAGTTTCTTTCCACCCATGGTGATGAGAGATTCTCTTCATCCACCCCACTAGCCAACTTTGTTGGATCTGCTAAAGAAAAGTCTACAGACCATACACGTTTCTCATGCTCCCTCATTTCCATAAATACTTGCCCTCTTGTAGCATCCCAAACCTGACCAAATTACAAGAAAGTAACTGGGTTACTACACAAAACAGACAAAGCAAAAAAATGATACGAATAAAGGCTTGATGTACCATTGGTCTAAGTTTCTTTCCATTTTCCATTTCCTCATCCTTAAAATTTGTCTATTCTTCTTCTTCTTCTTCGAGCATAGTAATCATGACTCTCCGCACCTCTGTTCCATTTTAGCGTCCAATCCTTATTGCCGCTGATGTTCAAGGTAAAAAAAATAAATCCTCTATGTTTTGAACCCCCCCCCCCAAAAAAAAACCCTAGCAATACAACTCAGCTATAGACAAAGGACAATCTTGGATTAAAACGATAATAATCAAGTGGAAGAGAGTTGGGGGAACAAAACCAGAAGGGCATACCTTAGAGAGTTCAAGAAGTGCATTCTCTCTAAGAACAGGGTTACTAAGCTCAAAAAAATGTATATGATCTTTGGCATTGAAACCCTAGAAAGTAGGAGACGGAAATGATTGAATTTAATGATGAAATTTAACATGTAGAGAATCGAAATCATATATTTTCTATTCAAATGTTGGTTTGCCAACCATCCTTCCACATGGCAGTTTGGGTGATTTTTCATAGATGGACCAACCAAAAGAACTTTTACAAAACAACATATAACAAAATGGGGGCATGTGTTAACTTTTGTGAACCTCAGGGGGGTTATGTAGAATTTTTCAAAACTAAGGGGTGTGTTTATACTTATGTGATACCTCAAGGATGGTATCTGAAAATTTTTCTTTACTTATTTATCCGTCCCATCTAATGTCTGTTTTTTTATGGTAAACAATAGTCTATTCATTGGAGAGTACAATAATGTAATGGTTCTAGCATTACTTTTAACATTAACCATTTGTAGTCTGAATAAAATTAGCCGTATTCAACGTATCAGTGTGTTCTGCAGCGTACCGAAGTTTATCCGTGTGTCTTACCAATATCAATGCTATATCACATATAGAGTCGATGTGGGATTATTCCCCAACAGATAGATGTACTTTTAGACCACGGGGTTCAAAATTGCCCAGAAAATGTGTGTCATGGACATAACAGACATAGCCAAAGGTGCGGGGAGGAACAATAAAATACCCTTGCAATATCTCAATAGGAGATCGAGTACCCAAAAAATGAGTAGGCATGCGGTTGATGAGATAAGCTGCAGTAAGAACAGTATTACTCCAGTACAAGCATTCTATGTTGGTTTTGCATTCTCAGCAATAAAAACAACTATTTTTATCATTCGAGAATGCGAAATCGACTTAGAATGCATTCTAAGAATGCATACCAAACACTGCTTAACATTGTGTTTTGGATTTGCACCCTTGATTGGTAGTGTACAGTCAAATCCTAATGTATACTTACACATTGTCTAAGTACTAGAAGATATAATAAGCAAGTTAATCTTGATATATGCTAGTTGCTTGAATTGATGAGGGGTGATAAAATTCAAGTGTGGGGGAATCTTTGGCTCCTTGATCTTTAGTTGAGTATTTCTTTGAGATTGTGTGCACTATCTTACTTATGCCATGAGAAAAATTTACATCATTCTTTTTGATTTATTGAATTTTGGGTGTATATTCACTGCAAATACTTAAAAATAAATATAAAAATAAAAATAAAAATTCTAGAATTATGAAATTAAAGCTAAAACAAAGTAACACAAAACAACTCAACCAATTTTAGCAACCGTGCTTCGGTTCCCCCGCAACGGCTCCAAAATTTGATTGTGCCGTTAATCGGTCAAAAATAAAACCCTAAATTAATCTAGCACCGCCATCACTGTCGAACAATGGCAACAGCTTCTTGCATTACTTCCAATTGGTAACCCGCATCCTCTAGCCAATCTCGCAGGTACAACCTTACTTGCCATTCCCCCTTCCACATGGATTATTGATACTGGAGCAACCCGTCACATTGTTTTTGATCCAGCTTTACTCCAATTTTTCCCTTACATTCTGAATGTTTTAATTGCTAGGAAAGGATACTAGCAGCTTTTATTGGCATGGGAGAGATAAACAAACAACTCGTGAACTAAATGCAAAGGTTCTGTCTTAAAATCTTCCTGATATCCAAAGCCATTAACTGGTGTCCCCCCCCCCGGAGCCATCCTTGGCAAGAGCATAACTAGGAGGAATCGCATCATCTATCGATGCCGATTGGACTTTGGTTCCCTTCCATCTGGTGAGATTTTTGTATTTTGCCTTTTTTTTTATCTTCTCAATTACATTGCCCGTACTTGACCTCAAGTACATCTAATAGAGGGAGGTGGGCTCTTAAATGAAAAGAAGTGTGGCTAACAATACAAGGAAGGAAGGATACCAATACATAGGTAATGGCATCAAAATCTAGCACAATTGGGACTAACCGATCAGATTAGGACTAACCAACCATTTAATAAGTGACCCAGTCTTAGTTTGAGGGTTTAAAACCGATTGCTTAATCGATTGATCTTAGTTCAACTTGGGTGATCAATGAAGTGATTTGAGCAAAAGATCGAAATCCACCTCCCCTGTGTCGAAACTGTTTAAATCTCCCCCTCGGTCGAAACTTGTAAAAATATGATAGGTATCGATGGAAACATGGAATTTTAAGTGGCTGGTTGGATCAAGTTTCGGTCAAAACTGGCCGAACCATGTCAAAACTGGCGTAGTTGAATTGGTTTTTAATGAATAGACATTTTGCTTACAGGAACTGTCTGAGTAAGATTAGGAAAACTCGATCACTGTATTATTTTGATGTATTTTAGTTAATTTAGTTAGAAGCTTAACCTCTTTGAAAAAGGTCCTAATTACTTGTAATATATAGTTTTCATTTTTTCTAATGTTTATGACCATGATGCAACAGCAAGCGATGCCACCACCCAATCAGCCTCCACAATTTCCACCTTCGGTGCCTCAGCATGTCATAGACAACTCCACTGCTAGGGTGATGGAGAGGTTCAAGAAACTTCAACCACCCGCTTTTTCCAAGATCGGCCCAGAGGCGATGGAACCGGAGAGATGGATTAGTGCTTTGGAAAAAGTCTTCGCTGTATTAGAATGTAACGATACCAAAAAGTTGATATGCGTCGGGTACCAGTTGCAGAATGAGGCTGAAGCATGGTGGAAGTCGACGCGACCAAATTTGGAGGCGACTCATCCCAACCCCACTTGGGATCAGTTCAAGGAAGTCTTCTTTAAGAATTATTTTCGAATTCTCTACCATTGTACAAGGATCAAAGATAGTGTTAGATTACCAATAGTAGTTTGAAGATTTGTTCCATTTTGCGCCGGAATATATAAAGGGGGAGGCTAGCAAAATGAAGAAATTTGAAAAGAGGCTCAAGCCTAAGATCGGGTCCATCCTGTCAGTCATGGATATTCAGACCTATGCACAGATGGTCGATAAAGCCAAGACGATAGAAGATAGACTAAACGAGGGGACCATGGTATCAACGGGGCTAGGCAAGGGGCCTAACGCCTTCCAAAATTTAGGGTGGCCCAACGAGACCTTCCGAGGATCTAGCTTAAGCCCTAGCCTGGCACAGAACCGTGGGCTTGAAATGGGTCAAGCATATCAACCCATTCACCCAATATTCAAATAGCCTACACTGTATTGTCGCCATGCTTCGAGCCAAACGGCATAATTTATGGCTGTGCCCCGACCGTCTAAGTTAAACAATCAATGCTCTATTTGCAAACATCCCGAACACATGGCTAGGGATTGTCATCATCGCAGAATTTGTACACCACGAAGAGATCCATCTACTACTCAGCCTTTCCTGTTCTAAAGCAATAAAGTCCAAAAACAAGTATATGCCTTGGACACAAGGGGAGCTGAGGCCAATTCGGAATAATAATAGGTACTCTACCTGTATCACCCTTACTTGTTCGAGTGTTATTCTGATTTTGGCTCATTACACTCTTTCGTTCTACTGAGTTTGCTTATAAGAGGAAGGTGCCCACATTTCCAAATGGGTGGTTAGCATTGTTATTTTAAATGTTGTAAAATTAAATGACGATTATAGACTCTGTCCATTTGGAAATTCTATAATAGTATATAGATTTTGGGAGGACGATAAAAGACTGTAGGCGCATAGTTAGGTCTTGGTAAAGCGATATACTGCAAACCAAACGAATAGAACAACCAAGATCAAGATGAAACTAGAACTAAAGGATCTGACAAAACCTTGCTCAATAATAGGTATGAAGGGGGTAATGGGTCACCGAATGTCCCCTCTATTATTGGGGGCGAACAATAGGGATTCCATCAATATCCCAATTAATCCTAAAGTTGAGACTAGGTATTGGGAAACCATAAGTTAAAGTGCTCACAGGAAGAGCTGTGTAGGAAAGATGGTGTAGATTTGTACCACACAACGCAAAGTCATAGGAGTATAGATTATTAGGCAAAATATGCTGGGGTAATTGGATCATTTGACTTTTTTTGAGGTATATGTCGGGAGTTCAATTTTCCTTAGGCCCTCAAGATTAAGCTAGACATTAGATCAATCAAATTTGGGAGTAATCTAGATAACCTATTGGGAGTTGGATATGTTTGAGGACCAAATCTTTATAGCTCAATAGAAAAATGAGCGATCCCGATACAAGATGAAAGGGCCTGAAGTACTTCATGGACAATCAAGTATTTTCTTGGGAATCGCCAACCAAAGGGGTGGTGCAATTTGATAAAAAGGGAAGCTGAATCCGAGAATCATGACCAGTGGCGTACTGATTGGAAGAAGTCCATGACGTATTCCATGCATCAGTGTTGAAGAAGTACCTCCCGAACTCGACTCATGACTTAACTCAGGAACCACTTAGGCATGCTGCTGCCATGACCTGTCAAGAGAAACCCGAAGAGAATGTGGGATGTGAGAAGCACAATCTCCACAATCGGATTATCTTGTTGTAAAGATACTGTGGAATAGTCGGCTCGATCAAGGAATGTCTGGTTAACAAGAAGATGAAAGGTGGGCAAAGTATCCTTATCTGCTTGAATCACTAGACACATTCAATTTGGAGGATGAAATTTTTATAAGGTTGGGGGAATGTAAAACTCCTGCCTAAAAATAGGGGCTAATTGGAATTTTTGTTGAAAGCCCAGAATCCGAGGTCAAGGCTACTAGTATACTGTGGTGTATTGAATCCGAGGTTGAACATAATGAGGTAGCCCCATTGGTGAGGACATACATACCATTAAGAAGGCAAACACCACCTCCTTGTGACTGTACAACTCACCACCAAATGTACTGGCTAAGGAAGGTACCATCCCTTGATTCTAGGACCCTTAGACTTAAATCCTAGTTCTAGGCTAAAACAATGATGACCCTCATCAACTTGAATATTTTAGATAAAAAAATTTTAAACCCGAACATCAATTTGCATGATTGATTTGATGATGAGAACCCAATTCCATACATACATCTTAAATCCCAACATAAATGATAAATTCTGCTAATTTACAGATTGAAATTCTCTTAGTTAAAATGATATAACTCCACCACCCAAACTTCATTTGTGTTGGTTCTAACTTTTTTGAAAACTAGACTCATAGGGCTACATTTTTTTAGAAGACACCATTACCTAGATGTGTCTCTAAGTTAGCTAAAAGTTTAGCTCAAGTTGCTGTCAAAATCGGATCCTGCTGTTTTGATAGGTTGACCTTTGCTTAATAAAAATAACATAACTTCATAATCCAATCATGATTTCCATTGATTCCAGTTTTTCTAGAAACTAGGTTCAAAGAGCTTCATTTTCTTAGAAGGAACCATGATCCAATTATGTCTATAAATGGACTGAAATTTCATTTCAATCCAAATAATTCTGCAGATGAATTCTCTAGACGATGGCACTAGGCGATGCACACACACCCAGAGTGCAAAACTGCATTAATTTAATGATTTAATCTGTGGGGACCACCCATATTGGACATGGGCACCCTCCATAGGATGAGGGGAGTCTGGGGGACCATCTCATGCCCTCGGATCATTGTGGACCCCACCAGAGTGCTCAGAATGGCTGAGAATGCGGTTAAAAATGCATTTTCAAAAGTGGCCTTGGTAGCCAAACAGGCCTTAGTCATGGGCTGGCCTATAAATAGAGGACCTCAGCCTTGTTTTAAACCCTATTTCACTACTAAAATCGTGGGAGAGAATAGAAAAGAGAAAAGAGGGAGAAAAGAGAGGAAGAAGAAGAAGAAAATATGAGAAGGAAGGAAGGAGACTGCAACCTACACCTTTGGGCCCAGATTTCGTGCCTTCTCAGAACTGTGTAGGTATAAACACCTATGCTCTACCTGCTACCTTGATGATTTACTACTTTCCTCTTTGAATCTCTGTGATTTTGTTGAGTTTTTAGCCATCTGGCAGCCCAGAACAGCTGGGAACTGCCTAGAACTGCTCTAGATTTGCCATGCAAGCATGGAGCATGGAAGATCTGAGATATTTGAGTAAAAATACAGATCTATTTTGCTGGTCTTGAAGCCGAAATCTGGCTATGCATGGCTGCACTGCCAGATGCACTGTTATTTGACCGTTTGGAGTCCTAAGTGCATACCCTGGCTGCATGGAACCTAACCCTAGGTGGTAACAGCTTTGGATTACTATTTTATACCTAAAACCAGCTTTGCATGCAGCCAAAATCGTGGCTTGCAGCTGAAGCTATGCTGGGTTACTATTCACTGGGCTGTCTGGGCAGCTTTTGGCAGCCAAGTGGTGGGCCTAGGTGAAAATCCACAAGGACTAGTGCAAAGTATACCCGTGGGGGTCCAAGATGACCTAACATGCATGAGGAGAGGATCCATGCACTGCTCGTGGTTTAAAACCTTGGAATCTCAGTTTGATTCCGGTTTTGCAATCTCTGGGTTATGGCATTGGGCGATGCAGACATCACCTAGAGACATCACCCAGTGAATGAAAACTTCATTGTTTTGCTGATTTAACTTGGAGAACCTCTACATATGGACTATAAACAGTGTAAGGAGGTGGAAAATGACAAAAATACCCCTCCACACATCTGTCCATAATTATGTATACCTTGGGTACCCAAGTGGGCCCCGCAGGGCTTGGAAACCCTGTTTGTGTTAGTCCTGCAGCACTACTGACCTAGGGACTGTGTTGTAAGGATATTGTGGCCTAGAACCATGCACTACAGTGATAAAATACAATAGTGATCCTAAGCTACATTCTCCGGATGAGACACCGGGACATGGGCCTAAAGCCAAGTGCAAGGCCCAGAGAATTCAAAGTGATCTCGGACTGAGCACCGAGTTAGACCTAGGAGCCTAGACTACCACTGGGTTATCCAAAATAGTTTTGAATAATTAAAATAACATATTTCTGATTTATTACTTTAGGATTTGTTTCTGTGCTCGAAGTGCACAGTCAGATACCGATAGAAATTGAACAAACATCTGAACCAGTAGGATCAAACCAAGCTGAGTGGAATTACACCATGAGTGCAGGTGTAACATGACTGATGGGTCATGACAACAACGACAATAGTTACTGTCTTTAATTACTTTAAATTGTTTTATATTCTCATTTGAATTCTGAATCTTATCTGATGAACGTTGGAAATGGATGATAATGCTTGTAGGTGGAATTGCTAGATTAGATGCCGTAGCCGGCTTGAAAATGAGTCCTGTGGGAGGCCGTATTATGGGACACGGTTGACACCGTCTGACTCATATGATGTCATATAGACATGGGGCTAGAGTTTTATCACCCGTGCTACGCACCCTTGCCAACAGGGGTTAAAGTGTTGGATGCCTGTGGGAGCGACCGTGTAATCCTTGAGCTATATGCCGGGTTTGAAGCCACAATTCAAGTATGAGCTATATGTCGGGCTTAAAACCATAATAAGGAAAAGAAATGTGACCTTGACCTATATGCCGGGTTTTAAGCCACAATTCAATTATGAGCTATATGCCGGGCTTAAAACCATAATAAGAAAAAGAAATGTGACCTTGAGCTATATGCCGGGCTTTATGCCACAATATAATCCAAAAGAAAAGAAATGTGATCATTGACTTATATGTTGACGGTCACTTCATAGGATAATCACAGAGGGCTGGTCAGGCTGACCTGGGTAGGGAGATGCTGGAGCTGACTGGTCCTCTCCGACACCTCAATGGGTGTATCGCTGGAAGGAGTAACCAAGCCCACACCAGGGATACATGTATTGGGGATTGTAGTAGCACTAACCTGCCTTAGTTGTGATGTTAGGTGGCTAATAAATAAAATGAATTGCACCTCATGTAAGACTCATTTGGTTGTGCTTGCATGTGCATGAATGGTTTATATTTCATTCACGGGCTCGGGGGAGCTCACACTCTTGTATATTCTCTTTTAGTTGATTTTGCAGGAACGGGTTTGCCAATGGGCGAGGAAGCTGTCGATGAAATTGTAGATCTTCCTCATCTCGTTGCTTAGCGACGATTTTGTTAATATTTAAGTGTCTTTCTTTCAAGAAATGTAATTACCAAGATAATGTACTTATTGAACATAAATGGATAGGTATATGGTATAACATAGGTATTTGGGATTTTATTATTGGTAATATAAATCGTCTCTGGGTAGTTCGATCTTCCGTTGCACTCTGATATTCTTTTATTATCTTTTAACCTCAATGTGTGGTTTGTGACGCGTAAATACTGCTTCTAGATCCTTGGGGATTGGCGAATGTCGTAGGATATCCGGTCACTTGCGTAAATCCTTCCAGGGGGTGGTTTGGGGTGTGACAGTCTCGACCCTCAACATCTCATCCACACGTCTCATAAGAGATAAGGACACTTATAAAAAATGCCCAAACCTAAAAAACTTTAGAAATACGCCCCAATAACCCCTAACAACCCTTTCGATCTGGTTAGGATCGGAACTGAACATACGTTTAATTAGGTAGCGATTCTAAGGTCTCGATACTCCACTTCTCATCCACACCTCTCTCAAGAGATAAGGACACTTTATAGAAAAACCCTAACCTAGAAAAAGTACAAAAATGTCCCCCAATAACTCCAAACGACCCTCCCGGTCTGGTTCAGACCAGAAGTGAACATATGTCAAAATACGTATCGATTCGATAGTCTCGACCGTCAACATCTCATCCACACCTCTCATAAGAGGTAAGGACACTTTATAGAAAAGCCATAACCCAAAAAAGTACAGAAATGCCCCCAATAACCCCAAACAACCCCCCCTGACTGGTTCCGATCAAAACTCAACATATGTCCAAATAGGTATCGATTCGAAGATCTCGACCCTCAACATCTCATCCACACCTCTCATAAGATGTAATGACACTTTACAGAAAAGTCGTAACCCAAAAAGTATAGAAATGCCCCCCAATAAGACCAAATAACCCACCCTGTCTGGTTTGGATCAGAATTGAACATACGTCGAAATACATAACAATTTGAGGGTCTTGACCTTCAACATCTCATCCACACATCTCATAAGAGATAAGGACACTATATAGAAAACCCCTCACCCCATAAAAGTACAAAAATGCCCCCCAATAACCCCAAACGACCCACCCGGTTGGGTTCAGACTGGAACGAAACATAAGTCAAAATACGTGTCGATTCGATGGTCTCGACCCTCAACATCTCATCCACACCTCTCATAAGAGGTAAGGATACTTTATAGAAAAGCCCTAACCTAAAAAAGTATAGAAATGCCCCACAATATACCCAACAACCCACCATGTTTGGTTCGGATCAGAACTGAACATATGTCAAAATACATAACAATTCTAAGGTCTCGACCCTCATCATCTCATCCACACGTCTTATAAGAGATAAGGACACTTTATAGAAAAGCCCTAACCCAAAAAAAGTACAAAAATGCCCCCCAATGACCCCGAACGACCCACCTGGTCTGGTTCAGACCGAAACTGAACATATGTCGAAGTATGTATCCATCCGAAGCTCTCGACCGTCAACATCTCATCCACACCTCTCATAAGAGGTAAGGACACTTTATAGAGAAGCTGTAACCCAGAAAAGTACAGAAATGCCCCCCCAATAAGCCCAAACAACCAACCCTGTCTGGTTGGGATCATAATTGGACATATGTCAAAATACATAACAATTCGAGGGTCTGGACCCTCAACATCTCTTGCACAACTCTCATAAGAGATAAGGACGCTATATAGAAAACCCCTAACCCCATAAAAGTATAGAAATGCCCCCAAATAACCCACCCGGTCTGGTTCGGACCGGAATGGAACATAAGTCAAAATATGTATCGATTCGAAGGTCCTGACCCTCAACATCTCATCCTCACCTTTCATAAGAAGTAAGGACGCTTTATAGAAAAGCCATAACCATAAAAAGTACAGAAATGCCCCACAATAAACCTAAACAACCCTCCATGTCTGATTCGGATCAAAACTGAACTTATGTCAAAATACGTAATGATTCGAAGGTCTCGACCCTCATCATCACATCCACACTTGTCATTAGAGACAAGGACCCTTTATAAAAAAGCCCTAACCTAAAAAAAGTAGAGAAATACCCCCCAATAACCCCGAATGACCCACCTGGTCTGGTTCGGATTGGAATTGAACATATGTCAAAATACGTATCGATTCGAAGATCTCGACCGTCAACATCTCATCCACACCTCTCATAAGAGGTAAGGATACTTTATAGAAAAGCAATAAGCCAAAAAAGTACATAAATGCCCAACCAAAATGCCCAAATGACCCACCCAGTCTGGTTTAGACTAGAACTAAACATATGTCAAAATACGTATCTATACGAAGGTCTTGACCATCAACATCTCATCCACACATCTCATAAGAGATAAGGAGACTTTATAGAATAGTCGTAACTCAAAAAAGTACAGAAATGCCCCCCCCCCCAAAAAAACCCAAACAACCCACCCTGTCTGGTTCAGATCAAAACTTAACATATGTCAAAATACGTAACGATTGAAGGTGTCGACCTCCAGCATCACATCCACACGTCTTATAACAGATAAGAATACTTTATAGGAAAGCCCTAACCCAATAAAAGTACCAAAATGCCCCCAATATCCCAAAACGATTCTCCCGGTCTGGTTCGCACCAAAACTGAATGTATGGCAAAATACGTTTCAATTCGAAGGTCTCGACCCTCTACATCTCATCCACACATCTCATAAGAGATAACGACACTTTATAGAAAAGCTCTAACCCAAAAAAGTAAGAAATGCCCCCAATAACCCCAAACAACCCACCTTGTCTGGTTCAGATCGAAAATTAAAATATGTCAAAATATGGATGGATTCAAAAGTCTCGACCCTCAACATCTCATCCACACGTCACATAAGAGATAAGGAAACTTTTTAGAAAAGCCCAAACCCAAAAAAATATAGATTTGCCCCCGAATAACCCCAAAAAACCCATCATGTCTGACTCGGATCAAAACTGAACATTTATCGAAATACGTAACGATTCGAAGGTCTCGACCCTCAACTCCTTATCCACACGTCTCATAAGAGATAAGGACACTTTATAGAAAAGCCCTAACCCAAAAACAGTATAGAAATGCTCGACCAATAACCCCAAATGACCCACCCAGTCTGGTTCGGACTGAAACTAAACATAAGTAGAAATACGTACCGATTCGAAGCTCTCGACCCTCAATATCTCATCCACACCTCTCATAAGAGGTAAGGACCCTTTATAGAAAATCCATAACCCATAAAAGTACAGAAATGCCCCACAATAAACCCAGACAACCTACCACATCTGGTTTGGATCAGAACTGAACATTTGTCAAAATACGTAACAATTCGAAGGTCTCGACCCTCATCATCGCATCCACACATCTCATAAAAGATAAGGACACTTTATAGAAAGGCGCTAACCCAAAATAAGTACAAAAATGCCCACAATAACCCCAAATGAGCCACCCGATTCGGTTCGGACCGAAATTGAATATATGTCAAAATATGTATCGATTCGAAGGTCTCGACCCTCAACATCTCATCCACACCTCTCATAAGAGGAAGGACACTTTAAAGAAAATCCGTAACCCAAAAAAGTATAGAATTACCCTCCCAAAATGACCAAACGACCCACCCGATCTGGTTCGGACCAGAACTGAACATATATCAAAATATATATCTATACGAAGGTCTCGACCATCAACATCTCATCCACACGTCTCATGGGAGATAAGGACACTCTATAGAAGAGCTCTAACCCAAAAAAGTACAGAAATGCCCCCCAATAATCCTAAACGACCCACCCAGTCTTGTTCGGACTGGAAATGAAAATATGTCAAAATACATATTGATTCGAAGGTTTTGATCCTCAACATCTTATCCACGCCTCTCATGCGAGGTAAGGACACTTTATAGAAATTCCTAACCTAATAAAAGTACAGATTTACCCCCCAATAACCCCAAAAAACCCACCATGTCTGGTTTGGATAAGAACTGAACATATGTCAAAATACGTAACAATTCGAAGGTCTCGACCCTCATCATCTCATCCACACATCTCATAAGAGATAACGACAGTTTATAGAAAAGCCCTAACCCAAAAAAAGTACAGAAATGCCCCCAATAACCCTGAACAACCCACCTGGGCTGGTTAGGACCAGAACTGTATATAAGTCAAAATACATATTGATTCGAAGGTTTCAACCCTCAAATTCTCATCCACACCTCTCATTAGAGGTAACAACACATTATAGAAAAGCCGTAACCCAAAAAAGTACAGAAATGCCCCACAATAAACCCAAACTACCCACCATGTCTGGTTCGCATCAGAACTGAACATATGTCAAAATACGTAACGATTTGAATGTCTCGACTCTTATCATCTCATCCACACGTCTCATAAGAGATAAGGACACTTTATAGAAAAGCCCTAACCTAAAAAAAGTATAAAAATGCCCCCAATAACCCCGAACGACCCACCCGGTTTGGTTCAGACCGAAATTGAACATATGTCGAAATACATATCGATTTGAAGGTCTCGACCCTCAACATCTCATCCACGCCTCTCATAAGAGGTAAGGACACTTTGTACAAAAGCCAAAACCCAAAAAAGTATAGAAATGCCCAACCAAAATACCCAAATGACCCACCCAGTCTGGTTTAGACTAGAACTAAACATATGTCAAAATACGTATCTATACGAAGGTCTTGACCATCAACATCTCATCCACACATCTCATAAGAGATATGGAGACTTTATAGAATAGTCGTAACTCAAAAAAGTATAGAAATGCCCCCCCAAAAAACCCAAACAACCCACCCTATCTGGTTCGGATCAAAACTTAACATATGTCAAAATACATAACGATTGAAGGTGTCGACCCCCAACATTACATCCACACGTCTTATAACAGATAAGAACACTTTATAGGAAAGCCCTAACCCAATAAAAGTACCAAAATGCCCCCAATATCCCAAAATGATCCTCTCGGTTTGGTTCGCATCGAAACTGAATATATGGCAAAATACGTTTCGATTCGAAGGTCTCGACCCTCTTCATCTCATCCACACATCTCATAAGAGATAAGGACACTTTATAGAAAAGCTCTAACCCAAAAAAGTATAGAAATGCCCCCAATAACCCCAAACAACCCACCTTGTCTGGTTCAGATAAAAAATTAAAATATGTCAAAATATGGATGGATTCAAAAGTCTCGACCCTCAACATCTCATCCACACATCACATAAGAGATAAGGAAACTTTTTAGAAAAGCCCAAACCCAAAAAAAAATAGATTTGCCCCCGAATAACCCCAAAAAACCCATCATGTCTGATTCGGATCAAAACTAAACATTTATCGAAATACATAACGATTCGAAGGTCTCGACCCTCAACTCCTCATCCACACGTCTCATAAGAGATAAGTACACTTTATAGAAAAGCCCTAACCCAAAAATAGTATAGAAATGCCCGACCAATAACCCCAAATGACCCACCCAGTCTGGTTCGGACTGAAACTGAACATAAGTCAAAATATGTACCGATTCGAAGATCTCGACCCTCAATATCTCATCCATACCTCTCATAAGAGGTAAGGACCCTTTATAGAAAATCCATAACCTATAAAAGTATAGAAATGCCCCACAATAAACCCAGATAACCCACCATGTCTGGATCGGATCAGAACTGAACATTTGTCAAAATACGTAACAATTCGAAGGTCTCGACCCTCATCATCGCATCCACACATCTCATAAAAGATAAGGACACTTTATAGAAAGGCGCTAACCCAAAATAAGTACAAAAATGCCCACAATAACCCCAAATGAGCCACCCAATTCGGTTCGGACCGAAATTGAATATATGTCAAAATATGTATCGATTCGAAGGTCTCGACCCTCAACATCTCATCCACACCTCTCATAAGAGGAAGGACACTTTATAGAAAATCCGTAACCCAAAAAAGTATAGAATTACCCTCCCAAAATGACCAAACGACCCACCTGATCTGGTTCGGACCAGAACTGAACATATGTCAAAATATATATCTATACGAAGGTCTCGACCATCAACATCTCATCCACACGTCTCATGGGAGATAAGGACACTCTATAGAAGAGCTCTAACCCAAAAAAGTACAGAAATGCCCCCCAATAATCCCAAACGACCCACCCAGTCTTGTTCGGACTGGAAATGAAAATATGTCAAAATACGTATTGATTCGAAGGTTTTGATCCTCAACAGCTTATCCACACCTCTCATGCGAGGTAAGGACACTTTATAGAAATTCCTAACCTAATAAAAGTATAGATTTACCCCCCAATAACCCCAAAAAACCCACCATGTCTGGTTTGGATAAGAACTGAACATATGTCAAAATACGTAACGATTCAAAGGTCTCGACCCTCATCATCTCATCCACACATCTCATAAGAGATAACAACACTTTATAGAAAAGCCCTAACCCAAAAAAAGTACAGAAATGCCCCCAATAACCCTGAATAACCCAACCGGGCTGGTTCGGACCAAAACTGTATATAAGTCAAAATACATATTGATTCGAAGGTTTCAACCCTCAAATTCGCATCCACACCTCTCATTAGAGGTAACAACACATTATAGAAAAGCCGTAACCCAAAAAAGTATAGAAATGCCCCACAATAAACCCAAACTACCCACCATGTCTGGTTCGCATCAGAACTGAATATATGTCGAAATACGTAATGATTTGAATGTCTCGACTCTTATCATCTCATCCACACGTCTCATAAGAGATAAGGACACTTTATAGAAAAGCCCTAACCTAAACAAAAGTATAAAAATGCCCCCAATAACCCCGAACGACCCACCCGGTCTGGTTCAGACCGAAACTGAACATATGCCAAAATACATATCGATTCGAAGGTCTCGACCCTCAACATCTCATCCACGCCTCTCATAAGAGGTAAGGACACTTTGTAGAAAAGCTGAAACCCAAAAAAGTATAGAAATGCCGTCCCAAAATCCCAAATGACCCACTCGGTCTGATTCGGACCTGAACTAAACATATGCCAAAAATACATATCTATACGAAGGTCTCGACCATCAACATCTCATCCACTCGTCTCATAAGAGATAAGGACACTTTATTGAAAAGCTCTAACCCAAAAAAGTATATAAATGCCCTCCAATAACTCCTAACGACCCACTTGGTCTGGTTCAGACCAAGAATGAAAATATGTCAAAATACGTATGGATTCAAAAGTCTCGACCCTAAACATCTCATCCACACATCTCATAAGAAATAAGGACACTTTTTAGAAAATTCGAAACCCAATAAAGTTCAGAAATACCCCCCCAATATACCCTAACAACCCATTTGATCTGGTTAGGACTGAAACTGAACATACGTTGAATTACGTTGCGATTCTAAGGTCACGACTATCACGTCCCCATCCCGATGTAAGATATTTTACCACAATAGGGGGTGGCTGGTACAACTGGGGGGTGACTGGGATAACACGTGTCATCATATTACCTACCAGGAGCACAGATACAGTGTCCCGAGGTATAGTCCACCCTGTCATCACCTTTTGATAACATAAAGGAACGTACCAAAATGGAATGAATCGTTCCAATTACAGAGTTAGCGGAAGCAAAATTAAATTAAATCATGTGACATTATAGAGCATCGGTTCTCTAATGATAACAAACTTCAATATTTGTAACCATTCAATCTCTCCTTATAAATAAACACATAGTTTATACATGATTGTGGAATGAATATAGAAAATTAAATAATAAATAATTACCACAACGGTACCAATATTGGGTGTACATCTACATCAAAGTCACAGCCACCAGCTCCACTTGATTCGCATCCAACGGTGCTCATCAAGAGTAGTACCGTCTGCATATTAACTAAAAAGGGGTTGCGCAACGGGGTTAGCTACACTAGCTAGTGAGGGAGCAAAGGGGAATGCACATACATCACACAATCAATATCAAGCAGCATGATGCATGCTAATGTTAGATTCATTTTCCACCTAGCACACAAATTCTACCTATACGGTGAAAAGAGCAAAATCTTCAGCGATCATAAGAGTCTGAAGTATCTCTTCACTCAGAAGGAGCTGAATATGAGACAGAGGTGGTAGTTAGAACTGGTAAAGGATTATGACTGTGAGATCCAGTTCCACCCCGGCAAGGCCAACGTTGTAGTAGATGCATTAAGCAGGAAATCTCAGACTGCATCTCTCGCTTCCTTGGTAGTAAGCGAGCAGTTATTAGAGGAAGCTCAAAAGTTTGATCTAGAACTCATGATCAAAGGAATGGCTATACAATTAGCAGCTATGGATCTACAACCGTCGATATGAGAAGAGGTAATTGCAAAGCAACCATTGGACCCCGAGTTGGCCAAAATAATTTAGGAGGTGCAACAAGGAGTCCATAAGGACCCAAATTTTTCTTTGGCTCAAGATAGAGGATTGAAGTTTCAAGATAGATTGTGCGTGCCTGACGATTATGATGTCCAAGACCGAATCCTTAAAGAGGCACACAACTCACCCTATACAATCCACCTTGGAAGCACGAAGATGTACAAGGATCTAAAAAGGTACTACTGGTGGATTGGGATGAAGGAGACTATAGCGATATACGTGTCTAAGTGCCTCACCTGTCAGCAAATAAAAGTAGAGAGACACCGATCTTATGGATTGTTGCAGCCGCTCCCTATACCTGAATGGAAGTGGGAAAGAATTACCATGGACTTCGTAACAAATCTGCCCAACACCAGGAAAGGGGATGAATGCGATTTGGGTGATTATAGACGTACTGACAAGGGCAGCCCACTTCATACCAATCAAAATAAGTTACTCAATGGAGTAGCTTGCCCAACTGTACATAGAAAATATAGTCTGCTTACACGGCGTGCTTGTCAGTATCGTATCTGACAGAGATCCTCGATTTACCTCAAGGTTTTGGAGAAGTTTACAAAAGGCACTGGGATCTCAACTAAATCTTAGTATGACCTGCCACCCATAGACCGACTGATAGTCAGAAAGAACTATCCAAACTCTGGAGGACATGCTCAGAGCCTGCATCTTGGAAATGAATGACAGTTGGGATGCCCACATACCCTTGGTGGAATTTGCATACAACAATAGTCACCACTCCATCATTGGCATGGCACCATTTGAAGCTCTCTATGGTCGAAAGTGCCAGACCCCGTTATATTGGGACGAAGTTGGTGAATGGAGATATCTCGGGCAAGAGATGATACAAGCAACCTGTGACAAGGTGGATGTCATTAGAGGGAAAATCAAGGCGGCCCCAATCAAGGCAGAAGAGTTATGCTGATAATCGAAGGAAGGACATTGAATTCAATGTCGGAGAAAAAGTATTCCTCCGGGTATCTCCAACAAAAGGATTGCTACGTTTCAACAGGAAGGGTAAACTGAGCCCAAGGTTCATTGGTCCATATGAAATTGTCAACAAAGTGGGACCCGTAGCATACTGACTGGCATTAGCACTATCTTTGCTGGGCGTCCACGATGTTTTCCATATGTTGATGCTAAGAAAATACATCAACAACCCGACACATTTACTCTCAACTGAACCTGAACAGTTGGACGTGGACATGACCTAAGAAGAACAACCTATGGAGATCTTGGATAGGAAAGAGCATAATCTTCGTAATCGCATGGTTGCCTTCATAAAGATTTGATGGGGAAACAATCCCATAGAAGAGGCTTCATGGGAACGTGAAGAAGAGATGAAAGAGAAGTATCCCCAACTCTTCGAGCTACAAGGTAAGCAAATTTCGAGGACAAAATTTTTGTAAGGTGGGGAGAAATGTCAAACCCTGTGTTTGAGTTAAAATAATACTGCAAGCGTACGGGTCAATCGTAGCTATGGGTCGAACATGAGGAAATATACGCCACCCTATTTTACTCAATTTAAAGTAATGCAAAGTGAACCAAATTAAAGTGTTAAATTAAACTAATAAACTAACGGATCCTAACTCACAAGCATCTAACGAACTAAATTGGCATAAATTAAATTGGCGTCCTACACATATCCGTCTAACCTATCAAACTAACGCGGATTGGAAGGGATAAATGGCAGCCAAATACCACAACCACATAAAAAAAATAAAAGAAGAAGAAGGAGAATGAGATAAAAAAAGAGAGAATGAGATAGAAGAGAGGGAGAATGAGTTTAAGAGTTTAGAGAGTAAAAACCTAGATGTGCTTGCATGAATGTAGTTGAAAAGCTTGAATACTTGAACAAACCTTGCATGGCTTCCTCTTCTAAATCTCTCAAGTCTTGTCATCAACTTAGGAACTTAGACTAGAAAGCTTGAAACTAAACTAGAATTATTACAACCATATTGACGACATAAAATTAAAGCATGAATCAAAAGCATTACAACCATGAAATTGAAAGCATGAAATCAAACTAGAACTTAGAAAGACAAAAACTAGAAGAAGAGAAGAAGAAATTTCACTAAAAAACTGAATTAAAACTAACTAAATTTGAACTAAAATTGAACTAGAACTAACTTCTTACAACCCAAAGGGCAAGGGGTATTTATAGGGGGAAGGAGAGGAGAAGAGATAAAAAGGAAGAGGGAAGAGGTAGGAGAAAGATTCCCTTCTCCTTCCTTTGCAATAAAACTTGAACCCCAAGAAAAAGGAAAAAAAATAGAAAGAGGGAGAGAAAAGAATCCTAGATACATAAACCTTCTATTTATTAAAAAGTAACTTTCTAATTCTAACTTGTGCTTCCTTTTCTTTGTAGGTGTCTTCTCCAAGCAATGAGATCAAGGCATCTTTGACTTTTCAACCTTCCATAGATGGGAGAATATCTTTCAAAAGAAATCTATCCCAAGTAGAATTCCAAAAGTGCCCTTGGAAAGTTGGAGGAGAGAGAGAGCAAGGGTGATGACTAGGATTCCACTCACAATTAATGAAATGTCAAATCTGTCCTTAAAAAAATGTGGAGCATGGGATGCTTATATGGGCCTCACTGTTGTATTCCTTACAAAAAATCACCCAAAATAGACCCAAATTTGGTCCAATGTGGAGTTCAGGAGCCCAAGATATCTCAAGTTGAAGTTGGACTGCTCCAAAGCCTTCCAAATGGAATCTTTCGGTTGACAGAAAGATAACTTCTAATAATTGTGCTAAGGCCCATAGAATCCGAACTTCCACTTTACTTTATCCCCTACCGACTGTCACTAATTATAAATAAACCCCTATCCACGGAAATGGCCGTAACTTCTTCGTTTTAACTCGGAATCAAGTGCTGTTTGAACCGTTACGAAGCTGACTCGACGGGCTACGCTTCCATACTATTAACAACTCAAAATTATGCTAAGGGGCCCACTGTACTCATGTTCAAATTTGACTGATTGACGTGATTCTTTCAATGCTCAATCCAAACTTGATTTTCTCGACTCCTGGGCGCTTCCGGCTATTCTTAGCATCTTTTGCTGCATTTTCACAAGAATTCACCTAAAACCTAAAAAGCACAAGAAAGCACCATAGTAACTCTGTCCAATGTGGTAAAATGTATGCTTTATGCCCTAAGATTTCACACATAAATGTGCTCATCACCCTGCCCCTGAGTGATTGGGATTTTGATTGAAGGACAGGAACCCTTGACATGGCATCCAAGCACACTGTGGAGTATCACTCCAATGATTGAATTTGATGAAGAAACCCTGTGGATGTCTTCCTACATACTTGTCAGAAGATGGATTACTAATCCCCGTAGTTGCATAGCCCACAGCATAATGTACTGCTTGGACTCCAGGTATTCTCTCTCCTCTCCATAAATGTGGGTCCCACCCCTGGAAATAGGTGTAAAAGACCTTGAGTAACATGTGGGTGCAAGGCCCTGACCCTGGATCAAACCCTTGTGCAAGCCCACAGAGATACAACCTTGCTGAAATCTCTGGGTGATGCAGACATCGCCCAGAGTGGGAAAATGCAGTTTTTCAGTGATTTGATCTGTGGGGACAACCCATATTGGACATGGGCACCCTCCATAGGTTGAGGGGAGTCTGAGGGACCACCTCATACCCTTGGATCATTATGGGCCCCACCTGAGTGTCCAAAATGGCTGAGAATTCAGTCAAAAATGCATTTTCAAAAGAGGCCTTGACAGCCAAACAGGCCCTAGTTAGGGGCTGGCCTATAAATAGGTGTACCTTAGCTCATTTAGAGCTCTTGGTACTGTTGGAAACGTGGAGAGAAGGAGAAGTAAGAAAAGAGAGAAAAGAGAAGGAGAAGAGGAAAAAAAGAGAAGGAGAAGGAGAAGGAGAGCTTACCTGTACATCAGATCAGCTCCAACAGTCATTTTCAGCTATCCTCAAGTATAAGGTTACTCCTATGCTTGCTGTTGTGCTGCTGTTACTACCTTTCTCTTTAGCTCTCTGTGTTTTTTAAGTGATTCTGGCCATTGGTAGCCCAGAACAGCTGGGGGCTGCCATGGACCATCTCAGATCC
The DNA here is from genome assembly GCF_018873765.1 of Telopea speciosissima. NCBI lineage: Eukaryota > Viridiplantae > Streptophyta > Magnoliopsida > Proteales > Proteaceae > Telopea > Telopea speciosissima. The sequence goes on along the minus strand of NC_057920.1, from coordinate 34,285,540 downwards.
AACATGCAAACATGCTGCATGAAGGATCTAAGCATTTTATGGTGATATTCATATATGTTCTTCACCTAAGACCGAAACCTGGGCTGTGCTAGGCTGCACTGCTCTGTTACACCTAGAACAGGCAGTCTGGGCTCAGATCTGTGTGCCCTGATTGCATGCAACCTAACCTTGTGTTGTAACAGCTCTAGAACATTGTAATACATGTGAATCCAGCCTTGCATGCAGCCAAAACCTTGGTTTGCAACTGAAGATATGCTGGGTTACTATTCACTGGGCTGTCTAGGCAGCTTCTGGCAGCTAAGTGGTGGGCCCAGGTGAAAATCCATTGGGATTAGTGCAAAGTATACCCTTGGGGGTCCATGATGACCTAATATACATGGGGAGAAGATCCATACATTGCCCTTGGCCAGCAACCTTGGAATCTCAGCCTGTTCCCGATTTTGCAATCTCTGGGCGATGCAGACATCACCCAGAGTCATCGCCCAGTGAATGAAATTTTGCTAGAATGATGGGCTTGGGGATCTTCACCCATGGGCCACAAATCAGTGTAGGGAGGTGGAAAATGACCAAAACGCCCCTCCCCACATCTATCCACATGAATGAATATCTTGGGTACCCAAGTGGGCCCCACAGGGCTTGGAAACCCTGTTTGTGTTGGTCCTGTAGCACTGCCAAGTTGGGGACTGTACTGTGATGCTTAAATAACCTAGGAACATGTACTACTATGGTAAATGACCATTCTACCCCTAGGCCACAATCTCTGGATGATTCTCTAGGATATAGGCCTACGGCCCAGTGCAAAGCCTAGAGATTTCCAAGTGATGTTCAGATGTACACTGAGTCAACCCAGTGAGCCTAGATCAACCCTAGGACATCCAAAAATAGCTTGAAATATTAAATGATGAATTTCTGATTTACATCTAGGGTTTGATCCAGCGCTCGAGGCCTACAGCTAGACTGCAACTGGAACTGAAACTACAACTGAATTCTTAGAACCAGACCCAAGTGAGTGAAATATTATCGTGTATGTACGTGTAATAGTATCATTGTGTCAGAAATTGAATTCTTTAATTATATTGCTTGTTATTTAATTAAATTCAAATTTCTCAATTATTACACATCGTGTGACTGTTGATCAATTCTACTTGAATATATCATGATGATTGTGAATGTTAGACTAGATGCCGTAGTCGACTTGAAAATGAGGTTGGTGGTAGCCCATAGTATGGGTTACGGTTAACACCATCTGACTCATATGATGCCATATAGACATGGGGCTAGAGTTTCATCACCTGTGCTACGCACCCTTGCCAACAGGGGTGAAGGTGTTGGATGACTGTGAGGGCTACTATAAAGCCTTGGGCGTTTATGTCGGGAAGCCTCAACACAGCTGGGATGCCCCAGGGTAAATATGCCGGGAAGCCTTGGGCTACAAGCTTGGGAAGCACCAATAGGTGAATTTTGGCTATATGCCACATAAAGTTTATCCTCGAATTACATATCGGGAAGCACCAAAAGGTGAATTATATTGAGTCAGTTACCTCACCAGTTCAATCTAGAGGGCTGGTCGGGTTGACCTGGGTAGGGAGATGCTGGAGCCAGCTGGTTCTCTCCGACAACTCAATGGGTGTATTATAGGAAAGGGTAACCAAGCCCACACCAGGGATACATGCATTGGGGATTGTAGTAGCACTAACCTGACTTAGTTGTATTGTTAGGTGGTTAATAAATAATCTGGACTTGCATATCATGTAGGATCATGTGGAGTGTGGTTGCATATGCATGCATGATGATATGTTTTTCTCACGAGCTCGGTGGGGGCTCATACTCTGTTATATATGTTTTTCTTTAGATGATTCTGCAAGTGGATGCTGCTGTGGCTTGATGGCTTATTACGAGGAGGAGAACCCTTGTGATTATGATGATATTGGTGTGGACCCCGATGAAGGTCGTACCGATGATGCGAGTGTTCTCAGTGGTCATTGATGAAGACCATTGAGGGGCACTTCTAATGCTTTTTATCTTGGGGACTCCTTTTTGTTGTTGACAAGAGTTTATCCCCATCCTTGGTTCTGCCTTAGTTCTTCTTTTCTTGTTGGGGTTGAGTTATCTCGCCCTGTATATATATGTACTTTTATTTTCGCTTATGTATATGTTAGCTTTCTCTTTTCAGTGTGTGGGTTGTACTGAGAATGTATCAGAACTTACATATGTATATATATCACAATCATTCTCGTATAGCTACGCTTTCCCTTTCTTGGTTGTAATTGTAGATAATTTGCAGCACTCTGATCTTACTTATGGTAATATTATGAATGTGGGATCGTGAATGTATTAATTGCTTCTATATCCGTGGGATTGACGGATTGCCAGTATGCAATTCGGGTCACCTACCCAATCCTCCCAAGGGGTGGTTTGGGGTGTGACAGAGCTTGGTATCAGAGCGTGAGGCTCTTCTTACATTCACGAGGTGCAGAATAGGAAAATAAGCTACCAACATTAAAATGTGTATTAAAGTAAAAGCTATAGGGGAGGTAGATGTAATTAAAAGACAAAGATGCATAATTACACTAATAGAAGATAACTGTGGTAGGGCCACTACAAGAAGTTTGATTGAAAGTATTACTTTCAATTTACAAAAGCTGACAAAAAAAAAATACATACACCATGAACAAATGCAAATACATAAACTATAAAAAAAAGGAAGACAAGGTCACATCTACATCATGTCAAACTAAACAGGTGGAAGCTGGCTGGAGCACTACTCTGTCGGGGATGAATCACTCGATGGAGGCTGTGACTGGCATGAGTTAACACGGTAGAATGTATCCCAAAAGTCTAGGCGTCGCTCCATAGATCCCACTCTACTCTTAAGAGACGAGAAGCCTCGATCCATCCTAGTCGCCATATCAGTGAGCTGAGTGCTGAGGCCCTAGAACTGAGACATCATCTGTGACCACTCAGATGACTCTGGCACATGCGAGCTAGTGGCACCTGTCGCTTTATATGGGAGAAAATCAGTGAACTATGTACCTAATCCCTCAAAGTTGCCCTCCTCTCTCTGCTCATCTCCCTGCATCTCTCTCTGCTCATCACCCTGCTCCTCGTCCTGCATCTCCATCTGATCACCCTCCTCTGGATCACTACCTGGCTCCCCTGACACCTTCATCTTCAAGATCGAGGTCTTGTTGATGGGCCTAGACCTGTCTCTCTCCATATACTCACCGCCCAAGGGTACCTCAAAATGTCTGAAGACCAAAGTAAGGAACTTCCCATATGGAAGGTTCCCATCTGAATGGTTTTGGGCATGGTATAGCATAGCCTGAAGAAGCAAGTACAGGAGGTTTATAACTGGACCCCCCTTGCCCACTCCCAGTAGGCAATAAGTAATATAGGCCCTCATCATGGAGATAATGTCTCTATTCCCGCCCTTCGGGTAGATGTTGTACGAAACACATCCACTAATAATACGAGCACTGGGCTTATAAGAAACCTCAGACCTAGGAGTGCTCTCAGAACCAGTTAGTGCTTTGAAGACCCTCCTCCTGGTCTCCAAAGAGAACATATCAGAAATATCGACCCTGGGCTTATAATAACATCTCTCACTAGTGTCTGGCAGCCCTAGGATCCCTGCTAAGGTGGCTGTGGTCAGTCTAATGTCTACCCCCTTAACTCTACTCTCCAATCCAAATTCCCATGCCCCAGATGGCACTAAGTTACAGTAAAAATATCGAACCAAGTTAGGATAACATGGTTTATTAGGTGATAACATAGAGGCCCAACCTAGGATGTTGAACCTACTATACAAATTGTACTGATGGAAGTCATCCACCTGTACTACCCTTCCATTTACAATCTTGAGGGACCTAAACTTGCCCCAATCGTTAGCATGCTCATACCTAAAGAATAAGAACCAATCAAAATCCGGCTCCTCGGATGATGAATCCTCCCTAGGAGAAGTAGGTGGCACAGAAGAAGAAGAAGAATGCTCACTCTCAGACTGTAGCCTCTTGCGTGCTATGGATTTCCTCGCAGTTCTATGGCTAGTGGACATTAGGCTGCAAAAAGGGGAGAAAACAAATGGTTAGGGCAAAAGAAATTGATAAAACCCTAACTAGAACAAGAAAAACAAAGAAAATGATCCAAAGATAGGAAAAAGGTGAAGAATCTTACCTAGAGTTGCGTAGGAGCGTGGAAGACCCGAGGAATTGCAAGGAAATGGTGTGGAATAGGTCACCCTAAGCACCAAAACTCTGCCCTAGGTGTTTGGGGAGCTCTAGAGAAGAAATGAGGAGAAATGGGACCCTCTCAGACTGATATAACTGGGCCCCGATTCTCGGGGCGATAGCACTGGGCGATGCATCTAACGCCCAGAGACATCGCCCAGAGATTAAATCTTTCCTATTTTAACATGAATTTTCATAAAATATGTATATAAAGGAAAAAAAAATATAATAATAATAATTTAAAAAATTAGCTAATAATATGTTCAAGGAAGTTAAGTTAATGCTTGTGGAATGAAGAAAAAAAAAATATATAAATAAGATACATCGGGAATTTAGGAATTTTATTTTTCTTTCGTATGTAAATAAATGGTGATAAATAAATGTCTATACATATATGTAATTAGTGTGTATATAAATAGTTAATGATATGTGCCTAGTACCTTGCATGTATGAACCAAGTGGCATGATGCTATGCAAAATTTGAACATAGATATTAGGTATGTTGTCATATGTATCTATGAGATTAGGGTACGTAGGACTCAACCTACCCATCACCTAGGTCAACCAGGAATAGGATCCAATAGATTGTACAGTTAAGTTGAACCATTAGACTCTAAGATGCCTCGAGCCAACCCAATTATTTTCTCCATAGTGAACTGAGGGTATGAGGTGGTCCCTCAGACTTCCCTTTATCAGTGGAGGGTGCTCATGTTCTTATTGGGTGGTCCCCATAATTAAAAATCAATAAAACATATAGAAATAGCCACTGGGTGATGTCACTGGGCCTTGCTACATTGCCCAGTGCCATTGCCCAGTGCCATCGCCCAGAGAATTCCAGCAAGCTGAAATTCAATGGGGCTTGCACAGGGGTTTGACCCTTGGTTAGGGCTTTGTCCCCACATGCCACATAGGGTATTTTATACACTTCCTCATAGGTGGGTCCCATTGTTTGGGGAGGAGAGAGATTACCTGGGATCCAAACCATATATCAAGCTGTGAGCTGCACAGTTGCAGGGGTCTGCTATCCATCTTCTAATAGGTATATAGGGAAACCTGTTCAAAGTATTCTCATTGATCTCATTGAGTGGAGTGATGCTCCACAGTGATCCTGGTTGCCTGGCCAAGGGTTCCTACCCTTCAATAAAAAATCCAACCAATCAGGAGCAGGGTTTGACATTTCTCCCCACCTTACAAGAATTTCATCCTCGAAATTTGATTACCTTGTAATCCAAAGAGTTGAGGATACTTCTCTTTCATTTCTTCTTCACATTCCCATGAAGCTTCTTCTATCGGGTTGTTTCCCCATCGAACCTTTTCAAAAGCGATGGTGCGGTTATAGAGGTTATGCTCCTTTTTGTCCAATATCTCCATGGGTTGTTCTTCATAGATCATATCCACATCCAACTGTTCAGGTTCAGTTGACAGTACATATGTCGGGTTGTTAACACCATGAACATGAAAAACATCATGGACGCCTGACAAAGATGGTGGTAACACTAGTCGATATGCTACGGGTCCCACCTTATTAAGAATTCAGTAAGGACCGATGAATCTTGGGCTCAACTTGCCTTTCTTATTGAAATGTAGCAATCCTTTAGTTGGAGATACTCAAAGGAATACTTTTTCTTCGACTTCAAAATCGATGTCCTTCCTTCTATTATCTGCATAACTTTTCTATCTTGACTGGGCTGTCTTGATCTTTTCTCTTATAATATCCACCTTGTCGCAGGTTACTTGTATCATCTCAGGTCCGAGATATTTTTGCTCGCCAACTTCATCCTAATATAACGGAGTTCTACATTTCCATCCATAAAGTGCTTCGAATGCTGCCATGCCAATGGTGGAGTGATAGCTATTATTGTATGCAAATTCCACCAGAGGTATGTGAGCATCCCAACTGTCATTCATTTCCAAAACACAGGCTCGGAGCATGTCCTCCAGAGTCTGAATGGTTCTTTCTGATTGTCCGTCCGTCTATGGATGGAAAGCTGTGCTAAGATTTAGTTGAGATCCTAATGCCTTCTGCAAACTTCTCCAAAACCTTGAGGTGAACCAAGGATCTCTGTCAGACACAATACTGACAGGCATGCCGTGTAGCCAAACTATATTTTCAATATATATACATGCAAGCTTCTCCATTGGGTAACTTATCTTGATCGGTATGAAGTGTGCTGCCTGTGTTAGTCCGTCTACAATCACCCAAATTATGTTCATGCCCTTCCTGGTGTTGGGAAGTTTGTCACGAAATCCATAGTTGTCCTTTCCCACTTCCATTCAGGTATAGGAAGTGGCTGCAACAATCCATACGGTCAGTGTCTCTCCACTTTTATTTGTTGACAGGTGAGGCACTTGAACATGTATATTGCTATGGTTGCTTTCATTCCCATCCACCAGTAATACTTCTTCAAATCTTTGTACATCTTTGTACTTCCGGGGTGGATTGTATAGGGTGAGTTGTGCGCCTCTTTAAGAATTTGGTCTTGGATGTCAAAGTCATCAGGCACGCATAGTCTATCTCAAACTTCAATGCACCATCATGGGCCAAGGAAAAATCTGGGTCCTTATGGACACCTTGTTGAACTTCCCAAATTATTTTGGCCAGCTCGGGATCCGATGGTTGCTTCGCAATTATTTTCCCTCGTATCGACAGCTGTAAGTTCATAGTTGCTAACTGCATAGCCGTTCCATCGATCATGAGTTCCAAATCAAACTTCCGAGCTTCCTCTATTAACTGCTCACTTACGGCCAAAGATGCAAGGGACGTAGTCTGAGATTTTTTGCTTAGTGCATCCGCCACAACATTGGCCTTGCCGGGGTGATACTAGATTTCACAGTCGTAGTCTTTCACCAATTCCAACCATCGCCTCTGTCTTATATTCAACTCCTTTTGGGTGAAGAAATACTTCAGACTTTTCTGATCGCAGAAGATCTCGCTCTTTTCACCATATAGGTAATGTTGCCAGATTTTTAACGTAAAAACTATCACCGCCAATTCCAAGTCATGAGTGGGGTAGTTCTTCTTGTGTTCCTTCAACTGCCTGGAGGCGTAGGCAACTACCTTACCTTTTTGCATCAAGATGCCAGCTAATCCTGTTCTGGATGCGTCGGTGTATACCACCATTCCTCCAGTGCCATTCGGAATGGTCAGGACTGGAGCTGTTACCAATCGGTTCTTCAATTCCTGGAAGCTTTCCTCACATGCTTCATTCCATTTAAACTTAGCACCCTTCCTTGTAAGTTTTGTCATTGGTGCCGAAATCCATGAGAAATTCTCGATAAACCTTTGATAGTAACCGGCCAATCCTAAGAAACTTCGGATCTCAGTGGCACTCTTCGGAGTCTCCCACTTGAGAACTGCTTTCACCTTGCCTGGGTCTACTTTGATGCCGTCTTTGGTGACGATGTGTCCCAGGAAACCAATTTGGTGAAGCCAAAATTCACATTTACTGAATTTGGCAAAAAGCTGGTGTTCTCGCAATCGCTGTAACATGAAAGTAAGGTGTCGCACATGTTCTTCCTCACTCTTAGAGTATACCAGGAAGTCGTCAATAAATACTATGACGAACTTATCTAGCACATCATGGAATATTCTGTTAATCATATCCATGAAAGCCACCGGGGTGTTGGTTAACCCGAACGATAAAACCAAGAATTCGTAATGCCGGTATCGAGTTCAGAATGCCATTTTGTGAATATCGCCGCTCTTGATCTTCAGTTGATGGTATCCCGACCTAAGATCAATCTTGGAGAAAACTCTTACTCCCTGTAGCTGATCGAATAGGTCGTCGATACGCGGCAGCGGATATCAGTTCTTGATGGTCAGCTTATTCAACTCGCGGTAGTCGATACACAGCCGCATACTTCCATCTTTCTTCTTGACGAACAGCATGGGTGCTCCCCAGGGTGATACACTGGGTCGTATAAATCCTTTCTTCAGCAGGTCTTGAAGTTGAACTTACAACTCCTTCAGTTTGATCGATGCCATTCTGTACGGTGCCTTAGATACCGGTGCTACTCCAGGAATCAGATCAATCACGAATTCTATATCATGGTCAGGCGATAGTTGCGTCAGATCTTCTGGAAAGACATCTAGAAATTCTCTGACGACTTCTAGTTCCTCCAAGGGTTTTATCTTTGCCTTCGTGTCTATCATAGTGGCCAAAAAGCCTTGGCATCCATCATCAAGCAACTTTTACGCCTGGAGGGCTGATAAGGTTACCCTCTTGGATTTCTTCTTGGGTTCACTTTGATAGGTGAAAGTTGACTCATCTTTCAAATTGAACCTTATCTTCTTCTCTGCACACAACGTTTGCACCTTAGGCCGACAACCAGTCCATGCGTAGGATTACGTCAAAATCATTTATATCCATCTTTATCAATCGTGTGGTTAGTTTCTTCCCACAAATTTCAATCTGATAACGGTTATAGACCTTCTTCAAACTTACAACTCTCTGTCGGTGTACTAACCACTAACTCGTGCCCAATGTCTCTCGGTTGATCTTTCATCTTACTCGTAAAGGTTGAGGAGACGAAAGAATGGGTTGCGCCCGAGTCGAATAGTACTCATGCGGGTATGGTTGAGATGCTCAGGGTACCTAGGGTTTGTAGGTAGTTTAGGTTACATGAAGTAAGCCAATTAGTCCCTATAAGTTAGTAGTGTTTAGCAACTTACCTGTCAATACATCAGGATTCGCCTCAGCTTCTTCATTCGTCACCGCGAACACCTTTCCTCACATCTGATTGTCCCATGGCTGGATTCTACGAGTTGTTGGTCTACCCATACACTCTACAATCTCTGGCCATATGCCCTTCTTTATTGCACTGGTAACACTTAAAGGGTGGAGCAGTAGGTGTTGAGGCTTGGCTCACTTGACTTGTTGTTGGTCGGGTTGGTGAAGCTGCTGTTGTCGCTTGGCTCATCGCAGGTTGAGCAGGTCGATTAAAGGTGGGGTAGAAAGGGTTCTGACCCACGTTCGGTCTACGATATGGAGTCAAGACGGAGCCTGAGTTGGTTCCGCGATAAACTTTATTTGGCCAGGCATAGGTCTAGAAATTGTTTGACCTTTTGCCCAAGGACGACGTCACAACTTTCTCTTTCTCTTTAAATCTATCTTCCATGGTTTTCGCTTTGTTGACCATCTAAGCATAATCCCTAATGTCCATGATTGACAACATGGATCCGATCTCAGTCTTGAGTCCTTTCTCAAATTTCTTCACCTTACTAACTTCTCCTTTCAAATGCTCTGGAGTAAAATGGAACAAATCCTCAAATCGCTGTTGGTAGTCCAGCACTGACTTGGTTCCTTGCACCAGTGCAATAAATTCTGCTTCCTTCCTATCCTTAAAACTCTCAGGAAAGTAGTTCTTGAAGAAAACTTTCTTAAATTGTTCCCACATGGGGTTCGGGTGAGTAGCTTCCAAATTAGGCTTGTAGGCAGTCTCTGACTTGGGAATATTCCCTGAACCGATCAAAGTAGTGAAAACTGTCCTCCTAGTCTCGAGGGAGAACATCTCGGATATGTCCATGCGGGGTTGGTAATAAACCCTATCACTTGTGTCAGGTAAACCCAGGATCTCTGCCAATAGGGTAGTGGTCAGCCTGATATCCACTCCCTTTGCCTTACTCTCCACCCCAAACTCCTGAGCACTAGAAGGCCCCAGGTTATAGTAAAAGTACCGAACCAAGTTGGGATAACAAGGCTCGGTAGGAGATAACATCGATGCCCAGCCTAGGGCATTAAACTCGGCAAAGAGGCCATATTGGTGGAAGTCCTCTACTCGTACCACCCGGCCATTCACTATCTTTGCAAAAATGAAACTCTTCCACTCCTTAGCATACTCATACCTGGAGAAAAGAAGGTGGTTGAAATTTGGTTCCTCAGAAGATGAATCATCCCTTGGAGATGGAGGAGGAATCTTTGAGTAGTAAGAATCCTCAGACTCAGCCCGTAGCCTCTTCTGGGCTACTAATTTCAATGTAGTACGCCTGCTAGTGGACATTCTCTACAAAAGAGAAAGAAACCCCATGGTTAGGACTAGCAATTTGGTGAAAATCAAAACCAAAACAAGAGAGACGTGAATAAAGATGTGTAAAAGACAAGTTTGACCAAGAAAGCTTACCAGAGAGCGTATGTGATCGCAAATAGCCCAAGGAATTGATGAGAAATAGTGTGGAAGTGGTCCCCTTACCCTTCAAGAACTTTTCCCTAAGGTTTGGAGAAGTTTGGAATAGAATAGGGAAAAAATGGGGCCCCCTCGGACTTAAAAAATCCTGAGCCCGATTCTCTGGACGATGGCACTGGGCGATGTGGCAATGGCCAGAGACATCGCCTAGTGATGGTAAATTTGCAGAAAATCAAGAATTTACACATGAGGACCTTAGTTTTGGGCATAATATCCCCATAGGACATAAAAACAAGGACAAAAAAAAAATATAATTATTATTATTATTAAATAATAAGAATATTATATTAATAAAATATAATAATAAATAATTCATGACCTAAGAACTTAGATCACATGAATCCAAGAGAGTGAAAAATTTTACAAATGCAACACATTGGGAATTAGAGAAATTTATATGGTTGGATAAAAATATATATATATATATATATATATATATATATATATATATATATATATATAATTAGTATACTTTATATTTGTAAGTATATTTGTATGGTGTATATTACTAATATGCTTTATACGTGCCTATTGTAATGTATGAACTGACCGGACTGTTGCTATGCAAAACAGAACTTAGATACATAAGTATGTTGTATTATGTGTTTACTAAGTATGGGAAGCATAGATCTTATCCTAACCAAGGTGTAGGATAGCTGCGAGTAGGATATGATAGGTTGTCTAGTTAATCAAATCCTTAGTCGTTAAGGCACCTTGAGCCAACCCAAGGATTTGTTATAAAGGTGTTATGGTTATTTAAGTTTCCAATAGTCGTGTACTTAATTCTTTCAATTAAGTATGTCCTAATGCTGAGATCCATGTTATGTGATAGGACCAGTGAGTTGATTAAGGCTGGTGACCCCAGCACCATGCTTTATATTAGACATTTACGAGAGAGACTGAGACGGATACGGTTAGTGTTACCCCGGGCTGAGAGTCGACTGGATTTTTACTTGGCTATTGCAGCCATTAGTGGACCAGAGGACCGAGAGCATTTTCTGAGCCTAGCTGGAGGGGTAATAGCTGACATAGAATTTCTACTAGCACTAGAGTTCGAGACTGGGAAGAAGCTGGAGATGTTTGCCTGCTAGATTAGGTAATTAATTAAAAGTCTTTATTTTAAAATCTGAAATTTTTTTTTCATTAATGCCATGCATAACATATTGACTCATAAAATACATAAGAAAGAGAAACATAAGATATTCAATAAGACACAACACCTAACAAACAAAGATAATGAATCTAATAATCCACCTTACTGGTATGACTCATGATATCGTTGGAACTATGGACTGGGTTAGTATCTGTTAGCTAGGGAACAATTATTGATCCGTATAGAAGAATTGGAATATTGAAACCGCTCCTCTTTTCAGAGAAACAACAATGGTCGACACTAGAAGTTCTCGTGGAGGTCGTAAGGGTAAACAACCTAGAATTATACCAGAGGTTGAACTGCCCAACGGAACTGAGGCTCAAAACTCTGAGGCATCGGCTGCTTCATCAGGAGCACCAGCAGTTGCATAGGCTACTGCAGCAGCACCTCAGCCAAGTGTGGCAGCCCGGCGACGTGACTGCGTTCATGACAACGATGATGCGAACTATGCAGCAACAACAGGAGTTGCTTGGTCAGATGTCTACACAGTTTGCAACTATAATGCACGAACGTGCTGCACCACCACCACCACCTAATCGACCAATGCTATTTCCACCACCTGTACCTCAGCACTTAGCAAAAAATTCTACCACCAAGGTTATGGAAAGGTTCAAGAAACTCCAACCGCCTACATTTTCCAAAATAACCTCTGAGGCAATGCAGCCGGAACGGTGGATTAGTGTCCTAGAAAAAGGCTTTTGAAGTACTTGAGTGCATGGACGCACAAAAGATTATTTGTGCGGGTTATCAGTTGCAGAACGAAGCCGAAGCTTGGTGGAAGGCAACTAGGCCTAATTTGGAGGCTGCTCACCCGAACCCCACATGGGAACAGTTTAAAGAGGTTTTCTTCAAGAACTACTTTCCCGAAAGTTTCAAGGATAGAAAGGAAGCAGAATTCAGCGCACTGGTGCAAGGGAACAAGTTGGTACTAGATTACCAACAGCGGTTCGAAGATCTATTCCACTTTGCTCCAGAGCACTTGAAAGGAGAAGTTAGTAAGGCCAAGAAATTTGAGAAGGGACTCAAAACTGAGATTGGATCAGTTTTGTCAATCATGGATATTCGGGATTATGCTCAAATGGTTGATAAGGCGAAGACAATGGAGGATAGATTCAAGGAAAAAGAGAAAGAAAAGACTGTGACGTCGCCTGGTTTGAACAAAAGGGAAAATAATTTCCAAACCTATGGTTGGCAAACAAAGTTTATCGAGGAACAAATTCAAGCCCTACTCCAACTCTATATCGTAGGCCGAGCGTAGGTCAAAATTCTTTTTGCCCTACATTTACTTAATCTGCTCAACCTACTACAAGTCAAGCGACGACAGCAGCTTCACCAGCCCAACCAGCAACAAGTCAAGCGAGTAAAGCCTCAACACCTCGAGCTCCACCTTTCAAATGCTACCTGTGCAACGCGAAAGGGCATATGGCTAGGGATTGCAAATCGCGTGGATATGGCAACAATTCATTTAATCAGCCCTATGCTAGACCATTTCAACCACGTGACAATCGGATGCAAGGAAAGGTGTACGCTCTGACCAACGAAGAAGCTAAGGCGAACCCTGACGTAATGAAAGGTAAGTGGTTGAACATTGTAAATTATAGAGAATAACTGGTTTAATTCATGAAACCTAAATTACCTACAAACCCTAGGTACCCTGAATGTCTCAACCATACCCGCACGACTATTATTCAACTCGGGCGCAACCCACTCTTTCGTCTCCTCAACCTTTACGAGTAAGATGGAAGATCAACCAAGGGACATCGGGCACGAGTTAATAGTCAGTACGCCGACAAGAAGTGTCGGAAGATTGAAAGAGGTTTATGACCCCTGTCAGATCAAAATCTGTGGGAAGAATCTAACCGCACGACTGATAAAAATGGATATAAATGATTTTGACGTGCTATTAGGTATGGATTGGCTGTCTGTCTATGGTGCAAACGTCATGTGTGCAGAGAAAAAGATAAAGTTTAAACTAGAAGATGGGTCGGACTTCACCTATCAAAGTGAATTAAGGAGGAAATCCAGAAGGATAACATTATCCGTACTCCAGGCACGGAGGTTATTAGAAGAAGGATGCCAAGGCTTTTTGGCCACTGTGATAGACACGGAGGCAAAGATAAAACCCTTGGAGGAACTTCGCGTTGTCAAAGAATTTCCTGATGTATTTCCAGATGATCTGACACAGTTGCCGCTGGACCGCGATATAGAGTTCACGATTGACCTGATTCCTGGTGCAACACTGATATCCAAGGCACCATATAGGATGGCGCCAGTCAAATTGAAAGAGTTGCAGACACAACTTCAAGATTTGCTAAAGAAGGGATTTATTCGACCCAGTGTGTCACCCTGGGAAGCACTTGTGCTATTCGTAAAGAAGAAAGATGGAAGCATGCGGCTGTTTATCAACTACCACGAGTTGAATAAGCTGACAATCAAGAATCGATACCTGTTGCCGCGTATCGATGACCTTTTCGATTAGTTATAAAGAGCAAGAGTTTTCTCTAAGATTGATCTTAGGTCAGGATACCATCAACTGAAGATCAAAAGTGGTGACATTCATAAAACGGCGTTCCGAACTCGATCCTGACATTATGAATTTTTAGTGTTGTCGTTCGGACTAACCAACGCCCCAGCAACGTTCATGGATATGATGAATAGAGTATTCAATGATGTGCTAGATAAGTTCGTCATAGTGTTTATTGATGACATTCTGGTATACTCTAAGAGTGAGGAAGAGCACACGCGACACCTTACATTCGTGTTACAGCGGCTACGGGAACACCAATTTTATGCCAAATTCAGTAAGTGTGAATTTTAGCTCAACCAAATTGGTTTCTTGGGGCATATCGTCACCAAGGACGGCATCAAGGTAGACCCCGGCAAGGTGAAAGCGGTACTTGAATGGGAAACTCTGAAGAATGCCATGGAGATCCTAAGTTTCTTTGGGTTGGCTGGTTTTTACCGCCGATTCATTGAGAATTTCTTGCATATCTCGGCGCCCATGGCAAAACTCACGAGGAAGGGTACTAAGTTTGAATGGAATGAGACATGTGAGAAGAGTTTTCAAGAACTGAAGAACCGATTGATAACAACCCCGATTTTGACCATTCCAGACGGAACTGGAGGAATGGTGGTATATACGGACTCATCTAGAATAGGCTTAGGTGGTGTCCTGATGTAGAGAGGTAAAGTAGCCGCATACGCCTCCAAGTAGCTGAAGGAACACGAAAAGAATTACCCCACTCATGATTTGGAGTTAGCAGCGGTAGTCTTCATGTTGAAAATTTGGCGACATTACCTATACGGTGAAAAGAGTGAAATCTTCAGTGATCACAAAAGCCTGAAGTATTTCTTCACCCAAAAGGAACTGATAATGAGGTAGAGGTGGTTGCTGGAATTGATAAAGGATTATGACTGTGAAATCCAGTACCACCCTGGTAAGGCCAATGTTTTGGCGGATGCACTAAACAGAAAATCTTTGACTATGTCCCTTGCATCCTTAGTC
This sequence comes from Telopea speciosissima, assembly GCF_018873765.1. Lineage (NCBI taxonomy): Eukaryota > Viridiplantae > Streptophyta > Magnoliopsida > Proteales > Proteaceae > Telopea > Telopea speciosissima. The sequence goes on along the minus strand of NC_057920.1, from coordinate 34,270,473 downwards.
TTAAGTGAGCAGTTAATAGAGGAAGCTCAAAAATTTGATCTGGAGCTTGTGATCAAAGAAGCGGCTATGCATTTAGTAGCAATGGATCTGCAGCCGTCGATACGAGAAGAAATAATTACGAAGCAACCATTGGATCCCGAGCTGGCCAAAATAATTTGGGAAATTCAACTAGTTTTCCATAAGGACCCAGATTTTTCATTGGCCCAAGATGGAGCATTGAAGTTTCGGGATAGATTGTGCGTGCCTGAGGATTTTGATGTCCAAGACCGAATTCTTAAAGAGGCGCACAGCTCACCCTATACTATCCACCCGGGAAGTACAAAAATGTACAAGGACTTGAAGAAATATTACTGGTGGACTGGAATGAAGTAGACCATAGCAATCTACGTGTCTAAGTGCCTCACCTGTCAACAAATAAAGGAGGAAAGACACCGACCGTATGGACTCTTGCAACCACTTCCCATACCTGAGTGGAAGTGGGAAAGAATCACTATGGATTTCGTAACAAATCTTCCCAACACTAGGAAGGGTATGAATGTAATTTGGATGATCGTAGACGGACTGATAAAGGCAGCTCACTTCATACCGATTAAAATAAGTTATCCAATGGAGAAGCTTGCCCAAATCTATGTTGACAACATAGTCCGCTTACATGGCGTGCCTGTCAGTATTGTATCTGACAGAGATCCTCGATTTACGTCAAGGTTTTGGAGAAGTTTACAAAAGGCATTGGGATCTCAATTGAATCTTAGTATAGCTTTCCATCCGCAGACGGACGGACAATCAGAAAGAACCATTCAGTCTTTGGAGGACATGCTCCGAGCCTGTGTTTTGGAAATGAATGACAGTTGGGATGCTTACATACCACTGGTGGAATTTGCATACAATAATAGTTACCACTCCACCATTGTCATGGCACCGTTTGAAGCGCTCTATGGTAGGAAGTATCGAACTCCGCTCTATTGGGAAGAAGTTGATCAGCAAAAATATCTCGGACCCGAAATGATTCAAGCGACCTGCGACAAGGTGGATGTCATAAGAGAGAAGATCAAGGCAGCTTAGTCAAGACAGAAGAGTTATGCGGACAATCGAAGGAAAGATATTGAATTTGAAGTCGGAGAAAAAGTATTCCTTCGAGTGTCCCCAACCAAAGGACTGCTGCACTTTAACAAGAAAGGCAAGTTGAGCCCAAGATTTATTGGTCCATATGAAATTCTAAATAGAGTGGGACCCGTAGCATACAGGCTGGCTCTATCACCATCTTTATCAGGCATCCATGATGTTTTTCATGTGTCAATGCTATGAAAATACATAAACAATCTGACGCATGTATTATCAGTTGAACCTGATCAGTTGGACATGGATATGACTGATGAAGAGCACCCCACAGAGATATTGGACTGAAAGGAGCATAACCTCCAAAACCGCACCGTCGCTTTCGTGAAGGTTCGATGGGGAAATAACCCAGTGGAAGAAGCTTCATGCAAACGTGAGGAAGAAATGAAGGAGAAGTATCCTCAACTCTTTGGATTACTAGGTAAGCAAATTTCGAGGATTAAATTTTTGTAAGGTGGGGAGAAATGTCAAACCCTGCCCCTTGACTGGTTGAAATCTGACTGAAGTGCAGGAACCCCTGGCCAGGCTACCAGGATCACTGTGGAGCATCACTCTACTCAATGAGATCAATGAACATGCTTTGAATAGGTTTCCCTATATACCTGTTAGAAGATGGATAGCAGACCCCTGCACTTGCACAGCTCACAGACTGATGTATGACTTGGATCCCAAGTAATCTCTATCCTCCCTAAAGTGGTGGGATCCACCTCTGAAAAATCATGTAAAAACCCATGGTGGGCTTGTGGGGACAATACCCTGACCTAGGGTCAAACCCCTGTGCATTTCCCCTTTGAATTCATGTTGCTGGAATTCACTAGGCCATGGCACTGGGCGATGTGGCAATGCCCAGAGACATCGCCCAGTGGCTGTTTTTGCACATTTTTAATTATTAAAAATTTAGGGATCACCCCACTTGGCCATGGACACTCTCCAGTGATAGAGGGGACTCTGAGGGACCACCTGGTTCACTGCGGACCCCACCAAAGAGCCCAGAACTGAACAGAATTAGTTTCAAAAACTCAATTTTTAAAACAGGGATTGAAGGCAAACAGGCCTTAGTTGGCCTTAGGCTATAAATAGGAGGCCTTGGGTTCATTTTAGAACCCTTGGCAGAAACTGAATCCGAAAGAGAGAAGAAAGGAAAGAAGAGAGAGAAAAGAGAGGAAGGGAAGGAAGAAGGAAGGAAGGGGGAAGGAAAGAGACCAGATGCAGCCATTCCAGCCTATAACCGAACCTACCTCAGCCATTTTTAGGTATAAAAATCCCCTGTATACCTGCTGCCTTTTGTTTCCTCCCTGTTCTTGCTATGTTCTGTACCCTGGGCAGCCTAGACAAGCTAGGGTTTGCCCAATCTTGGTCCAGATCAGCCATGCAGACCTTGTGCATGGTAGATCTGGGTTTTTCTATGAAAATCAATATTGAGTTATGCTACTGCCTTGGCCGAAAACTAGCTGTGCATGGTTGCACTGCCTAGATCCCCTTCTGGCTAATGGATTGAAGCCCAGACTGCAAGCCAGGGCTGCAGAGACCAAACCCTAAGTGGTTGCAGCCCTGAAACCCTATTGAACTTGCATATCCAGCCTTGCATGTGGCTGAATCCAAGATTTCAGGTTTGATAAAACCCTATGCACTATTCATCTGGGTTACTTAGGCAGCCACAGTCAGCCTGACTGGAACCCTAATGGTGAAATCGATTGGACCATGATGTAGACCATTGCAAGGGCTACTCGGATCCCCAAACATGCAGAGGATCAAGTGTGGGCCCAACCCTACAGGCCCCACCTTGGAAACTCAGCCCAAGGTCGATTCTGCAGGCACAGGGCGATGCACTGGGCGATGTAGCAAGGCCTAGTGCAAGGCCCAGTGCAAGGCCCAGTGATGGAATCTTTCAAAAATGAAGGGGCAGATCTGTAATTTCCTGATGGCCTTGATCCCTGGACACTGTGGGATGTGGGAAATGACAAAAGTGCCCTTCCCCTACATCTATCCATAAATGAAAAATATTTAGAAACCCTAAGTGGGCCCCGCATGTGACTGTGCACTACCTTGTTTGATTCTACATCACTGACCTAAAGTGAACAGTAGTGTAATTATATCATAGACTGTTATGGGACCATGTTCTGACCTAGTGGCAGGTACTGGTATTATAAATGACCAATTTTCCCCTACGCCGTAGCACTGGCCTGTGCACCGAAACATGACCTAAGGCCTGGTATAAGGCTCAGTGATTCCAAGAGTAAACCAATTGAACTCCGGGTCAACCCAGTAAATTAGGGTAACCCTAGGACCACCAGTGTAGAGTTGATAACTAAATAAGACAATGTTTGATTTATGTTTAGGACCTGATCCCGTGCTCGAGGACAACAACCAGACAACTGCTGGAACTGAATTTGTGACTGAGTACCTAGAGCCAAGTACTCGTGAGTGAATAATACTATCGTATGTGCAAATGTATTTATGATCTAATGCCGACTATTAATAAATGAATTATGAATGTTGTGTTATTTATTTATAATTCAAGTTACTCAAATCACTGCATAATGACTGTTGTTGATCAACACTGTGAATTTTATATGATGGTTGTGATTGCTAGACTAGATGCCGTACTCGGCTTGGAAATGGGGCCTGTGGTAGCTCGTATTATGGGGTACGGTTGACACCGCTGGACTCATACGATGCCATATAGACATGGGGTTAGAGTTTCATCACCCGTGCCATGAAACCTTGCCAGTAGGGGTTAAGGTGCTTGATGCCTGTGGGGATAATTATCAGGGAGTGAAAAAAAAAAAGAATAAAAGAACACAGAATGGTGCATAAATAAAAGAACACCGGAATGGTGCATGAGGGAAGAAACAGTTGTCCCCCTGGATAATCACAGAGGGCTGGTCGGGCCGACCTTAGTGAACGAATGCGGGGGCTGACCAGCCTTCTCCGACAACTCAATGGGTGTATCACGGGAAGGGGTTAGAAGCCCGCACCAGGGATACATGTATTGGGGATTGTAGTGGCAAGACCAGACTTAGTTGTAATGATAGGTGGATAATAATAAAATCTGAACTTGCATATCATGTAGATCATATGAACTGTGGATTGTGATTGCATATGCATGCATGATGGATGTTATTTGCTCACGAGCTCGGTGCGGTTCACACTCTGTTTTATGTTGCTCTCTTCTTAGATGATCCTGTAGGTGGATGCCGCTGTGGCATGGCGGTCTATTTCGAGGAGGAGAGTTTTGGTGGTTATGATGATGTTAGTGTGGAACCTGATAGAGGTCATACCGATCATGCATACATTCTCGGTGGTTATTGCGGATGAAGACCATTGAAGCGTGCATATGATGTTTTGACTGGGGACTTCTTTTGGGTTTTCTGGAGTATCTCTGTTCTGACTTGACTGTGTAGTTTTTATTTGTTTTTCTTTTGGGGCTGAGAATGCTCGCCCTGTATATATTTTCGTATGTACTTATTTGCTTTTGTTTCTTTGTTGTGGGTTATGTGTGTCGGAGATGTACCAAACAAGACTTTATATGTATATATTATCACCATTTCCCGTATCGCTATGCTACCTTTTACTTTTGAATTGTAGACGTTCTGCATTACTCTGATCTTACTTATGGTTAAGATGTAGATGTGGTTTCATGAATGTAAGCACTGCTTCTAGATCCGTGGGATTTAGAGGATTGCCGTTACGCAATTCGGGTCACCTACCCAATCCTCCTAGGGGGTGGTATGGGGTGTGATAGTTGGGGATGCAGTAGGGAGAGGAGCATGGAGTGGAGTATGGTGATGATGTGCACGAAGAGGATGTACAGGAGATGGAGTTGGGAGACATTGGGGTAGCTACCCAGGGCATACATGTAGAGGAGCAGGGTATTGGTTCAGGCAACTTCGAGGGTTTTGACAATCAGTTTACTGACTTACCTGCATATAAGACGATCAGTGCCACTAGCTCTAAGGTTTCGGGACCTTCCGATGACACACTTTCAGAGTCTTAGCACTCAGCTTTCAAACTTGGGGACCAGGATGGACCAAGGCTTCGCTTCCTTGGGGAGCAGAGTAGGATCTGTTAAGCAGCAGTTAGATTTCTAGGATAGATTTTACAGGGTTGATTCACGTTAGTCTCAGCCTCCTCCAGATGATGTACCTCCGACTGAGTAGCTCCAGTGCAGCTCCGGACATTTTATGCTTCGTGGTTATGATTACTTTTTATTTTCTATGCTTGGCTTATGTACTTTTTTTTTTCTTTTGGATGTTTCAAAATTTTTTTTATCAGCTATGTAATTGGTAAACTTTCAATTTAGCAATGAAACTTATGTAGTGGCTTGGCCACAGTTATCTTCTATTTAATGGAAATTGTGCACCTTTTTTATTTAATAATAACTACCTCCCCTGTAGCTTTTATTTATTACATATTTTACTTTTTAAAGCTTATTAGTCCTAGTCTGTACTCCATGCATATAAGAAGAGCCTCACGCACTGATACCAAGCTCTGTCACACCCCAAACTACCCCTAGGAGGATTGGGTAGGTGACCCGAATTGCATAACGACAATCCGCCAAATCCCATGGATCTAGAAGCAGTGCTTACATTCACGGAACCACATTCATCTCATTACCATAAGTAAGAACAGATTGCTGTAGAACTACAATTTAATAATAAAAGGAAGCATAGCGATACGGGGAAATGGTGATAATATATACATAAGATAGTTTGTACATTTCCCTCCACCCACAAACAAAGGAACCAAACTGATAAGTACAGAACTACATAAATGGACATATACAGGGTGAGCATACTCAACCCCAAAAAAAGAAGTAAAAAGAAACTACAACTGATCCATAGTCAGAACGGGAAAAACTCCTAGCAAACCAAAAAGGAGATCCCACAACAAAACATCAGAAGCACTCCTTAACGATCTTCATCAATGACCAACGAGAAAGTATGCAGGATCAGTATGACCTCCGTCGGGGTCCACACCAACATCATCATAACAACCAGGATTCTCCTTCTCGAGATAAGCCTCAATGCCATACTGGCATCGATCTGCAAAATCATCTAAGAAAAATATTGTACAACAGAGTGTGAGCCCCATTGAGCTTGTGAGCAAATAACATCAATCATGCATGCATATGCAATCACAATTCACAGTTCATATGATCCTACATGATGTGCAAGTCCAGATTATTTATTAGCCACCTAACAATACAACTAAGTCAAGTTAGTGCTACTACAATCCCGAATACATGTATCCCTGGTGTGGGCTTCTAACCCCTTTCCGCGATACACCCATTGAGTTGTCGGAGAGGACTAGTCAGCTCCTGCATCAGTCACCAAGGTCAGCCCGACCAGCCCTCTGTGATTAACCCATGGGATAATCCATTTCTTTTCTCTTTTCTTTTCTTTTCTGGCTTATAGCCCATATGCACCATTCCGGTGTTCTTTCATTCATGCACCATTCAGGTGTTCTATTCATTCATTTCCTCTTTTCTCATTTTCTGATGGCTGCCCCCACAGGCATCCAACACCTTAACCCCTGGTGGCAAGGGTGCATAGCACGGGTGATGAAACTCTAGCCCCATGTCTATATGGCATCATATGAGTCAGGTGGTGTCAATCGCATCCCATACTACGGGCTACCACGGGCCTCATTTCCAAGCCGACTACGGCATCTAGTCTAACAATCACAATTATCATATAAGAATTCACAGTGTTGATCAACAGACAGTCATTATACAGTGATTTGAGTAGTTTGAGCATAAATAAATAACACAACATATATGATTCAATTCTGATTAGCCGGCATAGTATCATAATTACACTTGCACATATGATAGTATTATTCACTCACCTGAGTTGGGTTCTTCTAGATACTCGTTACCAAACAATAGCAGTCTGATTGTTATCCTTGAGCGTGGGATCAAGTCCTAGATGTAAATCAAAAGTTGTTATATTAGGGTTTCAGTCTATCACTGGTACTCCTAGGGTTAACCTAATCTTACTGGGTTGACCCGGTACTTAGTTGGTACTCATTTGGGATCACAGGGCTTGCACTGGGCCTTAGGCTCATGTCCCGGTGCATCAACTAGTGTTAGTGGCACAAAGGGTAAAATAGTCATTTCAATGGTTGTACCTGACCCTAGGTCAGATCAACTCCATGGTGCTGTCCACAGCTTGTCTGTGCTGTAGAACCAAGCACAGTAGGGTTTCTTTCACTTGCGGGGCCCACTTTAGGTTTCAAAGCATTCTCCAATTAAGGACAGATGTGGGGAAGGGCTTTTTGGTCATTTCCTAACCTCCCACACTGTCACATGACCAATGGGTGAGGTTCCCATAGCCAGATCAGCATTCCAGTAATTTTTCATTCATGGGGCGATGTCTGCATCGCCCAGTGCATCACCCAGAGGCTACAAATCGATGCTGGGCTGAGTTCCCAAGGCTGGGCTTTTCAGGTTATGCCCAATCCTGATCCTCTGCATCTTTGTGGGATTAAGTAGCCCCTGGGATGGCCTACCTATGGGTCCAAATGGATCATCCATCAGGTCCACCATCAGGCTGCCCAGACAGCCCAGTGAATAGTATCACAGGGTTTTCTCTAAACTTGGAATTCGATTCTAGCCACATGCAGGGCTGGACATGGGTGTAAAACAATGGTCTAAGGTTGCAACCACCTAGGGTTTGGTCTGTGCAACCATGGCTTACACTTAGGGTTCCATTCAGTCCAATAGGAGCAAGGCTGGGCAGTGCAGCTATGCACAGCCAGCTTCGGCTCACAAGAACAACATAATAGAACAATGAAATTCAATAAAAATTCCAGATCTTCCATGCACAAGGTCTGCATGGCAGATCTGGAGGTGCTCTGGGCAAGTTCTAGCTGTTTTGGGCTGCCCAGAGAGCAAGAACACATCATACATAGAGAAGGGATGGGGACAGCAGGCATAGGGGGTGCTTTATACCTGAAATGGCTTGAGAGGGGGCTCGATTTCCAGCTAGAATGGGTGGCAGCAGCTCCCTTTCCTTCTTCTTCTTCTTCTTCTTTTTCTCCTTTCTTTCCTCTCTTCTCTCCCATGGATTTTAGGTTTACTGAGGGTTCTAAATGAACCCAGAACCTCCCTATTTATAGGCTCAGCCCTTACTGAGGCTTGCTTGCCTGGGAAGGCCTCTTTTAAAAATCAATTTTTAAACTGATTTTGATTGATTCTGGGCACACTAGTGGGGTCCATAGTGAACTGAGGGTATGAGATGGTCCCTCAAACTTCCCTCTATCAGTGGAGGGTGCCCATGTTCTTATTGGGTGGTCCCCATAATTAAAAATCAATAAAATATACAGAAATAGCCACTGGGCGATGTCACTGGGCCTTGCTACATCGGCCAGAGAATTCTAGTAAGCTGAAATTCAATGGGGCTTGCACAGGGGTTTGACCCTTAGTTAGGGCTTTATCCCCACATGCCTCATAGGGGATTTTACACACTTCCTTAGAGGTGGGTCCCTTTATTTGGGGAGGAGAGAGATTACCTGGGATCCAAACCATATATCAAGCTGTGAGCTACACAGCTGCAGGGGTCTGCTATCCATCTTCTAACAGGTATATAGGGAAACTTGTTCAAAGTATTCTCATTGATCTCATTGAGTGGAGTGATGCTCCATAGTGATCCTGGTTGCCTGGCCAGGGGTTCCTGCCCTTCAATAAAAAATCCAACCAGTCAGAAGAAGGGTTTGACAGTAGCTGTGTTAGATCTTCTGGAAAGACATCCAAAAATTCTCTGACGATGTCTAGTTCCTCCAATGGTTATATCTTTACCTTTTCAAATTGAACATTATCTTCTTTTCTGCACACAAGACGTTTGCACCATAGGTCGACAACCAGTCCATGCCTAGTATTACGTCAAAATCATTTATATCCATCTTTATCATCATGTGGTTAGTTTCTTCCACAAATTTCAATCTGACAAGGGTCGTAGACCTTTTTCAAGCTCATGACACTTCCTATCGGCGTGCTGACTACTAGCTCATTCCCAATGTCTCTCGGTTGGTCCTTCATCTTACTTACGAATGTTGAGAAGACGAGAGTTGAATAATACTCGTGTGGGTATGGTCGAGACATTCAGGGTACCTGAGGTTTGTAGGTAATTTAGGTTACATGTAGTAAGCCAATTAGTCCCTAACAGTCAATAGTGTTCAGCAAACTTACCTGTCAATACATTGGGATTCGCCTCAGCTTCTTCATTCATCATCGTAAACACCTTTCCTTGCGTTCGATTGTCCCGTGGCTAGAAAGACCTAGTGTAGGGCTGATTCAACGAGTTGTTGCTATACCCACGCGTTCTACAATCTTTGGCCATATGCCCTTCCTTGTTGCACTGGTAACACTTAAAGGGTGGAGCAAAAGGTGTTGAGGCTTGGCTCAGTTGACTTGTTGCTGGTCGGGCTGGCGAAGCTACTGTTGTCGTTTGACTCGTCGCCGATTGAGCCGGTCGATTGAATGTGGGACGGAAAGGGTTCTGACCCACATTCGACCTACGATATGGAGTCGAGACAGAATTTGAGTTGGTTCCACAGTAAACTTTATTAGGCCAGGCATAGGTCTGGAAATTGTTTGGCCTGCTGCCCACGGACGACGTCACAACTTTCTCTTTCTTTTTCTCCTTAAATCTATCTTCCATGGTTTTTGCCTTGTTGACCATCTAAGTATAATCTCTAATGTCCATGATTGACAACACCGACCCGATCTCAGTCTTGAGTCCTTTCTCAAATTTCTTCGCCTTACTAACTTCCCCTTTCAGGTGCTCTGGAGCAAAATGGAACAAGTCCTCAAATCGCTGTTGATAATCCAACACTGATTTGGTTCCTTGTACCAGTGCGATGAATTCTGCTTCTTTTCTATCCCTGAAACTCTCTGGGAAGTAGTTCTTGAAGAAAACTTCTTTAAATTGCTCCCACATAGGGTTCAAATAAATGGCTTCCAAATTAGGTTTAGTAGCTTTCCACCAGGCTTCGGCTTTCATTCTTCAACTGATAACCCACACATATCAACTTTTGTGCGTCTGTGCACTCTAGTACTTCAAATGCCTTCTCCAGTGCACTAATCCACCATTTCGGCTGCATTGCTTCGAAGGTTATTTTGGAAAATGCAGGCAGTTGGAGTTTCTTGAATCTTTCCATAACTTTGGCGGTAGAGTTCTCCGCTAAATGTTGAGGCACAGGGAGTGGAAATAGTATGGGTCGATTGGGTGGTGGTGGTGGTGCAGCGCATTCGTGCATCATGGTTGCAAACTGTGTGGACATTTGACCAAGCAATTCTTGTTGTTGTTGCATGGTCATGAATGCAGTCACATCACCAGCTGCCTTATTTGGCTGAGGTGCAGCAGTAATGGCTTGAGCAACCACGGGTGCCTCTGATGAAGCAGCCGATGCTTCAGAATTTTGAGCCTCAGTTCCGTTAGGCAGCTCCACCTCCGGTACAACTCGAGGTTGCTTTCCTTTGCAACCACCATGAGAACCTCTTCTGGTGTTAACAATTGTTGCTTCTCTGAAAAGAGGAGCGTGTTTAATAGTCCAATATCATCCGTACGGATCAACAGTTATTCCCTAGCTAGAGTAAGTACAAATCTAGTCTACAGTTCCAAGGAGTTTCATGAGTCACACCAGTACGGTGGATTGTTAAATACATTGTTTTGGTTTATTATGTGATGAGTCTTATTGAGTGCATTATGTTTCACTTTCTTATGCATTTTATGTATCAATATGCTATGCATGGCACTATATGAGAGATTTCAAATTTTTTAAATAGAAGACTTTTAATTATTTACCTACTCTAACAGGCAAGCATCTCCAGCTTCTTCCCGGTCACAAACTCCATCGCAAGTAGAAATTCTATGTTGGCTCTTACCTCTTCAGCTAAACTCATAAAATACTCTCGCTCTTCTGGTCCGCTAATAGCAGCAATGGCTAAATAAAAATCCAATCGATTTTTGGCTCGAGGCAACACTAGTCGTATCCGTCTCAGTCTCTCTCGTAGATGTCTAATATAAATCATGATGCTGGGGTCTCCAGCCTTTATTGAGGTAGTAGGTCCTGTCATAGGAAATGATTCTAAGCATCAGGTCATACTTAATTAGAAGAATTAAGTACATATCTACAGAAATTTAAATGACTAAGATTCAATATAACTAATCTTGGGTTGGCTCGAGGTACCTTAACGTCTAAGTGCTTCGACTGGTTAAACAACCTATTCTCGGTTGACCTAGTCTGCGATTTGGGTAAGATCTACGCTTCCCACACGTAGTACATATGTATTACAACATACCTATGTAACTATGTCTGGTTTACACAGCAACACTCCAGTCAGTTTGTACATCACAATATGCAAGCATGTAATAATTAGATAGTACACGCCATATATCATAAGTATTTATACTCATATTTTTATATTTACATGTATTAAATGCTTGTTGCAAATACATCAACAACATTTCCCAAGCCCCTATGTGGTTTACTTGACCTCATATAGGAATTTCACCCCTTTGATCTTGAGAAGTTGTGTTTGTTTAATATAATTTTATTTATTATATATATTTTTTAATTTATTTTTTTTGACCAAATAAGAAAATTCATACTTTTATGCCCATTAGGGTTGTTATGGTCAATTCTCAAGTCTTTATATGCAAATAACCCCAAAATAGCAAAATTACATTCACTACGTGATGTCTCTGGGCATTGCCACATCGCCCAGTGCCATCGCCCAGAGAATCGGGGCACAGGTTTTTAAATCCGAGAGGGGCCCATTTTGACCATAACCTCTTCTAAACTTCTCTAAACACCTAGAGAGTCTCCTTGGAAGGTAGTGTGACTATTCCCACACCAAATCCTTGCATTTTCTCGAGTCATTCGCGAACCTACATGTGCCTATGTAAGTTTTCTTGGTTACATTGTCTTTTTGGACTTCTTTTTATTCTCACTTTCTTAGGTTAGGGTTTTTACCAAAATTTCATGCCCTAACTGTCTTTTCTCTCCTCTCTTGTAGGGGGATGTCTACTACCCATCGCACTGCTAGCAAATTGGTAGCCAAAAAGAGGCTACGAGTTGAGTCAGAGGATTCTTCGGCTTCCTCAGTGCCTCTATCATCTTCTACAGACGATTCTTCTTCGGAGGAACCCAACTTTGACCGGTTTCTCTTTTCTAGGTATGAATATGCTAAGGAGTAGAAAAATTTTGAATCCCTAAAGATTGTGATTGGTTGGGTGGTCCGGGTAGAGGACTTCCACCAGTACAACCTTTACACTAGGTTCAACATCTTAGGTTGGACCTCCATGTTGACACCCACCGAGCCTTGTTACCCCAACTTGGTTCAGTACTTTTACTATAACCTAGTGCCCTCTAGTGCACAGGAGTTCGGGGTGGAGAGTAGGGTGAAGGGAGTGGATATCCGTCTGACCACTGCTTCACTAGCAGAGATCCTAAGTTTACCTGACTCAGGAGAGCAGTGTTATTATCAGCCATGGATATATATATCCGAGATGTTTTCCTTAGAGACCAGGAGGACAGTCTTCAAAGCATTGATAGGGTCACAGAGCACGCCTAGGTCTGAGACTTCTTACAAGCCTAGTGCTCGTGTTATGAGTAGGTGTGTGACCTACAACATCTACCCCAAGGGCGGTAACAAGGGTAGTATATCTATGATGAGGGCCTACATCATATATTGTCTTTTGGGAGCTGGTAGGGGAGGTCCAGTCATAAACCTCCCATATCTTTTTACTTCAGGTGATGCTTTACCACGCACGAAACCCAACTAATGGGAACCTTCCTTATGGGAAGTTCCTCACTTTAGTCTTCCGTTACTTTGGGGTTCCATTGGAGGGTGAGTATGCTAAGAAGGACAGGTCTAGGCCTATTGACAAGACTTCTATTCTGAAGATGAAGGTGCCTAGGGAGGATCCACCAGAGGGTGAGGAACAAATGGGGATGTAGTAGGATTTGGAGGAGCAGGGAGTGGGGCATGCTGATGATGTGCACGATGACGAGGTGCAGGGGTTGGAGCAGAGAGACATTGAGGGAGACACCCAGGGCATGCATGTAGAGGAGCAGGGCATGGGTCAGTGTGACTTCGAGGGCTTTGGCACATAGTACACTAACTTACCTGCCTATGAGGCGACGGGTGCTACTAGTTCTCAGGTTCCAGGACCATCAGAGTGGACACAAATGATGACACACTTTTAGAGTCTCGGTACCCAGCTCTCTGATATGGCGACTAGGATGGATCGGGGCTTTACTTCATTTGAGAGTAGAGTAGGATCTGTTGAGTGGCGCTTGGACTTCTGGGATAGATTTTACAAAGTTGACTCTCGCCAGACACAGCCTCCTCCAGATGACTTACCTCCCACTGAGTAGTTCTTGATCAGCTCCTATCAGTCCATGCTACGTGATTCAGACTATTTTCCTTTTATTATGCTTGTGTACTTTTCTTTCTTTGGGATGCATTTAGTTTAGTTTTTTTTTTGTCCAGCTTATGTATTTACTGAATTACAGTTCATGCAATTAAACTTAAGTAATTATTGTTAAGTTTAATGGAAATCTTGCATCTCTTATATAATTACGTTTACCTCCCCTGTAGCTTTTAGTTGTTCCCTGTTTTATGATCAATAGTTTATTAGTCCTAGTTCTGCACTTCATGGAACCACATTCATCACTTGTTCTAGTGTTATTCTTGTCACACCCCAAACCACCACAAGGAGGATTGTGTAGGTGACCCAAATTGCATAACGGCAATCCCCCAAATCCCATGGATCTAAAAGCTGTGCTTACGATCATGGAACCACAATCGTCACTTTACCATAGGCAAGATCAGAGTGCTACAGAATAAACTACAATTCAATAATAAAAGGAAGCATAGCGATACAGGGAAATGGTGATAACATATACATAAGATAGTTTGTACATTTCCCTCCACCCACAAACAAAGAAACCAAATTGATAAGTTCAGAACTACATACATAGACATATATAGGGTGAGCATACTCAACCCCAAAAAAAAGTAAAAAGAAACTATAACTGATCCACAGTCAGAACGGGGAAAACTCCTGGCAAAACAAAAAGGAGTTCCCACAACAAAACATCAGAAGCACTCCTCAACGGTCTTCATCCACGACCACCGTGAAGGTATGAAGGATCGGTATGATCTCCATCGGGGTCCACACCAACATCATCGTAACAACCAGGATTCTCCTCCTCGAGATAAGCCTCCATGCCACACTGGCATCGATCTGCAAAATCATCTAAGAAAAACATTATACAATAGAATGTGAGCCCCACCGAGCTCGTGAGCAAATAACATCAATTATGTATGCACATGCAATCACAATACACAGTTCAAATGATCCTACATGATGTGAAAGTCCAGATTATTTATTAGCCACCTAACAATACAACTAAGTCAGGTTAGTGCTACTATAATCGCCAATACATGTATCCTTGGTGCGGGCTTCTAACCCCTTCCCATGATACACCCATTGAATTGTCAGAGAGGACCAGTCAGCTCCCGCATCAGTCACCAAGGTCAGCCCGACCAGCCCTCTGTGATTAACCGTGGGAGAACCCATTTCTTTTCTCTTTTCTTTTCTTTTCTGGCTTATAGCCCAGCATATAGCTCAATATCACCATTTCGGTGTTCTTTCATTCATGGACCATTCTGGTGTTCTTTCATTCATTTTTCTCTTTTCTCATTTTCTGATGGTCGCCCCCATAGGCATCCAACACCTAAACCCTTGTTGGGAAGCATGCGTAGCACAGGTGATGAAACTCTAGCCCCATGTCTATATGGCATTGTATGAGTCGGGTGGTGTCAACTGCATCCCATTCTACGGGCTAACATAGGCCTCATTTCCAAGCCGACTACGGCATCTAGTCTAACAATCACAATGATCATAATAGAATTCACAGTGTTGATCAACAGACAGTCATTATGTAGTGATTTGAGTAGTTTGAATAGAAATAAATAACACAATATATATGATTCAAATTTTATTGGCCGGCATAGTATCATAATTACACATGTACGCATAATAGAATTATTCACTCACCTGAGTTGGGTTCTAGATACTCATTAGCAAACTCAGTTCCAACAGCAGTCTGATTGTTGTCCTCGAGTGCGGGATCAATTCCTAGATGTAAATCAAAAGTTGTTATATTAGGGTTTCAATCTATCACTGGTACTCCTAGGGTTAACCTAATCTTACTGGGTTGACCCGGTACTTGGTTGATACTCATTTGGGATCACAGGGCTTGCACTAGGCCTTAGGCTCATGTCCCGGTGCCTCAACCAGTGTCAATGGCACAAAGGGTAAAATAGTCATTTCAATGGTTGTACCTGACCCTAGATCAGATCAAGTCCACAGTGCTGTCCACAGCTTATCTGTGCTATTGAACCAAGCACAACAGGGTTTCTTTCACTTGTGAGGCCCACTTGGGTTCCTAAGCATTTCTTGCTCATAAACAGATGTGGGGAAGGGCTTTTTGGTCATTTCCCAACCTTCGACAGTGTCCAAAGGCCATTGGGTGAGGTCCCCCAAGTTAGATTATAAATTCTGAAATTTTCCATCCAATGGACGATGTCTCTGGGCATTAGGTGCATCGCCCAGAGGCTGCAATCGACATTTGGTCTGAGTTCCCAAGGTTGGGCTTCTTGGACAGTGTGCTTCACATC
Source organism: Telopea speciosissima (assembly GCF_018873765.1). Taxonomy (NCBI): domain Eukaryota; kingdom Viridiplantae; phylum Streptophyta; class Magnoliopsida; order Proteales; family Proteaceae; genus Telopea; species Telopea speciosissima. The sequence continues at coordinate 34,254,659 of NC_057920.1, read as the reverse complement.
ACCCCATGCATTTTAGGGTGCTGTGTAGCCCCTGGGATGGCCTACCTATGGGTCCAAATGGATCATACATCAGGTCTACCATTAGGCTGCCAGAGGCTGCCCAGATAGCCCAATGAATAGTGTCATAGGGTTTTCTCAACACTTGGAATTCGATTCCAGCCACATGCAGGGCTAGAAATGGATGCAAAATAGGGTTTCATGGCTGTGATTAGCTAGGGTTAGGTCTATGCAGCCCTAGCTTGCACCCAGGGTTCCAAATCATAAGGCAATAGGGCAAACTGGCAGTGCAGCTGTGGACAGCCAGATTTTGGCCCAAGGAACAGCACAACAACCCTTTAAATTTATACAAAAATCACAGATCTTCCATGCACAAGGTCTGAATGGGAGATCTAGAGCAGTTCTAGGCTAACCCCAGGTGTTCAGGGCTACCCAGGAAGCAGAATACAACAACCATAGAGAAAGGAAAGAGGACAACAGGTATATAGGGGTATTTTTTTATACTTGAGCAGGGTAGGAGCAGCTCGGACCAGCCTTGGATGGGGGTGGCAGCACCTCCTTCTCCCTCCTCCTTCTTCTCCCTTTTTCTCTCTTCTTTCCTCTCTTCTCTCCCACAGATTCCCAACAAATAAAGAGCTCTAAATGAGCTCAGACCCCTCCTATTTATAGACCCCCCTTCACTGAGGCATGTTTGCCTGTGAAGGCCTCTTTTAAAAATCAGTTTTTAAACTGATTCTGACTGATTCTGGGCACATTGGTGGGGTCCACAGTGAACCAAGGGTATGAGGGGGTCCCTCAGACTTCCCTCTATCAGTGGAGGGTACCCATGTCCATATTGGGTGGTCCCCATAAATAAAAACCATTAAAATATTCAGAATCACACATTGTGCGATGTCACTGGGCCTTGCTGCATCGCCCAGTGCCATCGTCCAAAGAATTCTAGCAAGCTGAAATTCAATGGGCTTGCACAGGGGTTTGACCCTTGGACAGGGTATTGTCCCCGCATGCCATCTAGGGGTTTTTGCACATTTTTACAGAGGTGGGACCCATTGTTTGGGGAGGAGAGAGATTACCTGGGGTCCAAGCCATATATTAGGCTGTGAGCTGCACAGTTGCAGGGTTCTGCTAACCACCTACTGACAGGCATGTAGGATGATCCACATAGGGTTTCTTCATCAATCCAAGTCACTGGGGTGATGCTCCACAGTGATCCTGGTTGCCTGATCAGGGGTTCCTATTCTTCAATCCAAATTTCCAGTCAGCTAGGGGCAGGGTTTGACAATTCTAATTTTGGCTCATTTCACTCTTTCGTTCTACTGAGTTTGCTGATAAGAGGAAGGTGCACACATTTCCAAATGGGTGGTTAGCATTGTTATTTGAAACATTGTGAAATTAAATGAAGATTATAGACCCAGTCCATTTGGGAATTCTATATTCGTATGTAGATTCTGGGAGGACGATAAAAGACTGTAGGCGCATAGTTAGGTCTTGGTAAAGCATTATACCGCAAACCAAATGAATAGAACAACCAAGATCACAATGAAACTGGAACTAAAGGATCCAACAAAACCTTGCTCAACAATAGGTATGAAGGGGGTAATGGGTCACCGAATGTCTCCTCCGTTATTGGGAGCGAACAATAGGGATTCCATCAATATCCCAATTCATCCTAAAGTTGAGACTAGGTATTGGGATACCAGAAGTTAAAGTATTCATAGGAAGAGCCATGTAGGAAAGATGGTGTAGACTTATGCCACATAACGCAAAGCCGTAGAATTATAGATTATTAGGTAAAATACGCGAAAGTAGCTGGACCATTTGATTTCTTTTGAGGTATACGTTGGGAGTTCGATTTTCTATAGGCCATTAAAATCAAGTTGAACATTAGATCAATCAAACTCGGGAGCAATTTAGATAACTTATTGGGAGTTAGATATGTTTGAGGACCAAATCTTTATAGCTCACTAGAAACAATGAGCGATGCCGATACAAGGCGGAAGGACCTAAAGTACATCATGGGCAATCAAGTATTTCCTTGGGAATCACCAATCAAAGGGGTGGTGCAGTTTGATAAGAAAGGGAAGTTGAATCCGAGAATTATGACCTGTAGCATACTAATTGGAAGAAGTCTATGATGTATTCCATTCATCGGTGTTAAAGAAGTACCTCCAAAACTCGACTCGTGTCTTGACTCAGGAACCACTTAGGCTTGCTGCCGCCATAACCCATCAAGAGAAATCCGAAGAGAATGTGGGATGTGAGAAGCACAATCTCCACAATCAGATTATTTTGTGGTAAAGGTACTGTGGGATGGTCGGCTCAATCAAGGAATGTTCGGTTGATGAGAAAATGAAAGGCAGTCAGAGCATCCTCATCTACTTGAATCCTCAGACACGTTCAATTTCGAGGATGAAATTTTTATAAGGTTGGGGGAATGTTAAACCCGTGCCCAAAGATACGGGCTAACTTGAAATTTTGTTGAAAGTCCAGAATCTGAGGTCAAAGCTACCAGTACACTGAGGAGGCATCATGGGAACGTAAAGAGGAAATGCAGGAAAAGTATCCCCAACTCTTTGAGCTACATGGTAAGAAAATTTCGAGGATGAAATTTTTGTAAGGTGGGGAGAAATGTCAAACCCGCCCCTGACTGGCTGGGGATTTGAATGTAGGACAGGAACCCCTGACATGGCATCCAAGCACATTGTGGAATGTCACTCCAGTGATTGAATTTAATGGAGAAGCCCTGAAGATGTCCTCCTACATACCTGTCAAAAGATGGATTGTAGACCTTTGTAGATGTACAGCCCACTGCATAATGTACAGCCTGAGGAAGGTACCATCCCTTGACTCTAGAACCCTTGGACTAAATCCTAGTTCTAGGCCAAACTAATGATGATCCTCATCACTTTTAATATTTTAGGTAAGGAATTTTTAAAGCCAAACATCAATTTTAATGATTGATTTGATGATGAGAACCCAATTCCATACACACATCTTAAATCCCAACATAAATGACAAATTCTGCTAATTTACAGATTGAACTTATCTTAGTTAAAATGATATAACTCCATCACCAGAACTTCATTTATGTTGGTTCAAATTTTTTTGGAAACTAGACTCATAGGTCTGAATTTTGTTAGAAGACACCCTTATCTAGTTATGTCTCTAAGTTAGTTAAAAGTTTAGCTTAAGTTGCTATCAAATCGGATCCTGCTGTCTTGACAGGTTGGCCTTTGCGTAATAAAAACAACATAACTCCATAATTCAATCTTGATTTCCTTTGATTCTAGTTTTTATAGAAACTAGATTCATAGGACTTCATTTTCTTAGAAGGAACCATGATCCAATTATGTCTCTAAATGGACTGAAATTTCATTTCAATCCAAATAATTCTGCAGATGAAATCTCTAGGCGATGGCACTGGGCGATGCACACATCACCCAGAGACATCACCCAGAGTGGAAAAATGCAGTATTTTAATTTGCAGATGTGTGGGGACCACCCCTATTGGCCATGAACACCCCCCATAGGTTGAAGGGAGTCAGAAGGACCACCTCATACTCTTGGATCACTGTGGACCCCACCAGAGAGCCCGGAATGACTGAGAATCATTCTAAAAACACATTCTTGGAATGGGCCTAAGCTGCCAAACAGACCTTTGTTGAGGGCTGGTCTATAAATAGAGACCTCAGCCTCATTTTAGGGCCCTTACACTGCTCAAACCGTGGAGGAGAGGAAAAGAGAGAAAAAGAGAAGGAAAAGAGAGAGAAAGGAGGAAGAAGGGAAGGAGAAGAAGAGGAAGGAAGGAGGGAGTGCATACCTTGCACCCAAACTCGGTTCTAGAAGCATACTCAGACCAAAACTAAGGTATAATCCTTACCCTAATATGCTGCTGCTGCTGTTCTCTGTTTCCTCTTTTGAATCTATGCTTTATGGGGGTAGACCTAGCCAAGGAAAGCCCAGAACAACTGGGAACTACCTAGAACTGCTCCAGATCTGCCATGCAAGCATGGAGCATGGAAGATCTAAGATATTTGAGTAAAAATACAGATCTGTTTTGCTATTCTTGAAGCCAAAATCTATCTGTGCATGGCTACACTGCCAGATGCACTGTTATTTGACTGTTTGGAGTCCTGATTGCATGCCCTGACTGCACAGAACCTAACCCTAGGTGGTAGTAGCTTTGGATTACTATTTTATACCTAAAACCAGCTATGCATGCAGCCAAAACTGTGGCTTTCAGCTGAAGCTATGCTGGGTTACTATTCACTAGGCTGTCTGGGCAGCTTCTGGCAGCCAAGTGGTGGGCCCAGGTGAAAATCCACATGGACCAGTGTAAAGTATACCCCTGGGGGTCCAAGATGACCTAACATGCATGAGGAGAGGATCCATGCACTGCCTGTGGTTCAAAACCTTAGAATCTCAGCGTGATTCCGATTTTGCAATCTCTGGGTGATGGCATTGGGCGATGCAAACATCACCCAGTGAATGAAAACTTCACTATTTTGCTGATTTGACTTGGGGGACCTCCACATATGGACTATAAACAGTGTAAGGAGGTGGAAAATGACCAAATTACCCCTCCTCACATCTATCCATAATTATGTATACCTTGGGTACCCAAGTGGGCCCCGTAGGGCTTGGAAACCTTGTCTATGTTGGTCCTACACCCCTGCTGACCTAGGGACTATGTTGTAAGACTATTATGACCTAGAAACATGTACTACAGTGGTAAAATACCATATTGACCCTAAGCTATATTCTCTGGATGATGCACCAGGACATGGGCCTAAAGCCCAGTGCAAGGCCCAGAGAATTCAAAGTGATCTCAGACTAAGCACTGAGTTAGACCTAGGAGCCTAGACTAACACTGGGTTATCCAAAACAATTTTGAATAATTAAAATAACATATTTCTGAATTATTACTTTAGGATTTGTTTCCGTGCTCGAGGTGCACAGCCAGATACCGATCAGAACTGAACAAACATCTGAACTAGTAGGATCAAGCCAAGGTCAGTGGAACTACACCATGAGTGTAGGTGTAACATGACTGATGGGTCATGAAAACAACAACAATATTTATTGTCTTTAATTATTTTAAATTGTTTTATATTCTCATTTGAATTCTGAATCTTATATGATGAACATTGGAAATGTATGATAATGCTTATATGTGAAATTACTAGATTAGATGACGTAGCCGGCTTGGAAATGAGGCCTGTGGTAGCCCGTATTATGGGATACGGTTGACACCGCCTGACTCATACGATGCCATTTAGACATGGGGCTAGAGTTTTCTCACCCGTGCTACGCACCCTTGCCAGCAGGGGTTAAGGTGTTGGATCCCTGTGGGAGCCACAATTAATGTCAGGAGCTATATGTCGGGCTTTACGTCATAATTAATGTCAGGAGCTATATGCCGGGCTTTAAGCCACAACTAAATCATGAGCTATATGCCAGGCGTTAAGCCACAACTAAATCATGAGCTATATGTCAAGCGTTAAGCCATAATTAAATTATGAGCTATATGCCGGGCTTTATGCCACAATAAAATCCCAAAATAAAAGGGAAAAGAATTGAGCTAAATACCGACGGTTAGCCCATAGGTTAATCACAGAGGGCTGGTCGGGCTGACCAAGGACTAGTGCACTGGGGCTGATTGGTCCTCTCCGACAACTCAATGGGTGTATCGCGGGAAGGGGTAATCAAGCCCGCACCAGGGATACATGTATTGGGGATTGTAGTGGCACTAACCTGCCTTAGTTGTGATGTTAGGTGGCTAATAAATAAAATGAATTGCACCTCATGTAGGACTCATTTGGTTGTGCTTGCATGTGCATGCATGGTTTATATTTCATTCACGGGCTCGATGAAGCTTACACTCTTGTATATTCTCTTTTAGTTGATTTTGCAAATACAGGTTTGCCAATAGGCTAGGAAGCTGTTGATGGAATTGCAAATTTTCCTCATCTCGTTGCTTAGCGATGATTTTGTTATTAGTTAAGTTTCTTTCTTTCAAGAAGTGTAATTACTAAGATAATGTACTTGTTGGACATAAATGGATATATATATGGTAAAACATAGGTATTTGGGATTGTATTATCGATGATATAAATCATCTATGGGTAATCTGATCTTTCGTTGCACTCTGATATTCTTTTACTATATTTTTACCCTCATTATGTGGTTTGTGACGTGTAAATACTGCTTCTAGATCCTTGGGGATTGGCGGATGTCGTAGGATATCCGGTTACTTGCCTAAATTCTCCCAGGGGTGGTTTGGGGTGTGACATGCTCGATAGGAATTTTTGGTTTTGAGCAACACTCGGTAAAGTTTTGAGTTTGAGCATCGCTTGACTGGAAAGGCATTGTGGCCAAATTTCTCTTGGAGATGTACGATGAGACGGCATCGTGACAGAATTTTGAAATGTACGATGAGATGGCATCGTGACCAAATTTTGAAATTATACGATGAGATGCCATCATGACCAAATTTTGAAATAATGTATGATGAGATGGCATCGTGACCAAATTTTGAAATGATGTACGATGAGATGACATCGTGACCAATTTTGAAATAATGTACGATGAGATGGCATCATAACCCAATTTTGAAATAATGTACAATGAGATGGCATCGTAACCAATTTTTGGAAAATGTATGATGAGATGGCATAGCGACCAATTTTTGGGAAGAGTACAATGAGATGGCATAGCGACCAATTCTTAGAAAACATATACGATGAGATGGCATCATGACCAATCTTTTGGAAAATGCACGATGAGATGGCATCGCGGCTAATTTTGGAAAATGTACGATGAGATGGCATCACGATAAAAAAAAAGAAAATGTTTCTTCCTTTTTTTTTTTGGCGGCACTGTCGTGCAGGGCCGCGGTTCTGCGCGGCACTGCCGTGCGGGGCCACGGTCCTATGTGGTGGTGCCACACAGGGCCGCAGCCGGGTTCACGATGGTACTACATGGCACCGCCAGGCACGTGCCCACGGCTCTGTGGCTCCGCGGTGCTGCCAGCATTTCATTTCTATAAATAAGGGATGGGGATCCTCATTTCTCACCTCCCTCTCCTTCTTTGCTTGGGTTTTCCTCTTAGAGGTCTGCGTCGTCATTGTCATCTTCCTCTAAGGTGACTGGGGATCTAAAAGCAGAGTGGTATCCTGGCAGCATCCTGGTGGACACTACCCTCCACAAATGCTGTCCAATTTGGGGTTAGGCCCTCAAAAAGGTAAGTGGTACTTGCCTCCTCTTCCTTTTCATGCAACGCATGTTCTGTTCAATAGTTGGTTTCTGCCAATTATTATGTAGGAGCTTTGCTCTCCCAGTTACAAGAAATACTATAGTACCAATGATGTCTTGTCATGGTATCAGCGACTCCATCCTGTTGTGAGAGAGAGGGTGGACCTGACAGGTCTTGGTCATATTGTTCAGGTACTTTCACTAAAGCTTGATACACTAGTAGTTCATGCTCCTACGGACCGTTGGTGGTCATCGACTCACACCTTCAATTTTCCTATTGGGGAGGTAACCATCGCCCCTTTAAACTTCTTTATGATCACTGGCATCCCTTTCTCTAGCAGACCTGTTTTAGTGACTCCTTCAATTCAGATGAAATCCCTTGGGGACATTAGTGACCTCTTGGGTTTCAAAGTGACTTCTCGCATCATTCTCTTGAACACTCTGAAGAAAGAGTGGGACAACCAGATAATTGATGATAGCTCTCTCGAGGAGTTATTCGATCAAGCTGCTAGGAGCTTTCTCCTCTATCTTGTCTCCAATGTCCTCTTCTATGATGGACAAGGTCGTACAGATACTTTCCTTGCCTATTTCTTTGAAAATTTTGAGGAGGCAGAGTCCTTTGACTGGGGCGGGTCTGCTTACGCCCATTTCTTAAAGATGTTGGATCGCCTTGCTTTCGGCGCGCCTGGCCAGACTGGTGTCACATCTTTAGGCATTTGTCTTTTCTGAATTGGTCCTCCTTTTGCATTGGCTTTACTGAGTTGATTCTATTGGCAGATCCACTAGCAAACCTACAACGAGGAGCATATCGATGATCCTGATGATCAGGAGGAGTATCAATACGTCTCTGGGCTTGTTTAGAAGCGATAGCCTTCGAGGGTCCTTTGGAGTTGAGCTTTATCTTGGGGAGAGGGTAACCCTTCAATGGTATTCTACTCAGATGGTGCCTCGACCTCCCCCTTCTCATATGCATGCTTCTCTCTTATCTCTTGATATTGAGGTCTTGAGGGTTGGGATTCCAATATTGAAAATGACTGTGGCAGATCAAAACTACCAAGACTTCCTCTATTGGGACACAGTCTGCGTTCGCTTGATCTGGGAGGGTCCCGTGGTATTTTCTTGAACCTTATCTCCCTTTGTGACATTTTCTTCTTTTCTTAAAATTGACATTCTTGTCTCTTCTTTTATTTCTTTTCTGCAATATCTTGGCCATTGTTTGATCCTTAGTGAGTATGGATTTCCCCCTTCACATGGCTGTAACGTGAATTCTCGCCCCTCCGATGCTCCTGGTACTAGTTTGCCTATTGTGCAAATGGGTGACCTCATCCCAGGGTACCAAGGATGGACCATTCCTTTCAGATTTGACACCAGTCTCTAGACTGTCCTTTTGCCTGCCGGGTTTCTGATCATGATTTAGGACTCCCAATTCCTTTCGCTGGGGTACGTTACCTCTTCTTTTTCTCTCTTGCTTTGTGATTAATTCTCTGGTCTTGGCATTGACCCTTGATTCATGCTTGATTTAATCATAATAGATTAGTGTTGAATGATACGCCGATATGTGTCGGATGCAGGTGAGCATGGATTCCAAATTCCTGGAGTGGATATAGGGCATCTAGCGGTTGGTGAGTACTTCCTCTTCCGTGTCTTTTGATGTTTCCTTTCCCTTCTTGGGAATCTTTCTTTCTTGAAGTAATCTCCTTCCTTTCCCCTTTAAGAGCGGTCAGCTCAATGAGATGAGAGAATCCCGGGACTACTTCGGGATCATTGTCAGCAGTACACAGAAGAGAAAAGGCACCTTCAGAGGCAGTTAGCATCTGCAGGACTCTTCCCATCCGCGGCATAGGGCGATGATGATGATGATACTGACGGAGATGATGATGCTGATGATGATGATGGTGGTCATGATGATGAGTTTATTTGGAGGTTGATAGCGAGACATCATCCTCTAGCGGCAAGAATTAGCCTTCTCCTCCTCCCCAATTATTACACATGCTTTTCTTTTAACTTTTTTAGGATGTTGTATGAATTTTAGATGGTGGTGGTTTATTTTCTTTGTTCTATCTTACGAACAAAACATGTTAATTATTTTGAGACATTTACTTTTTCCTTTGCAAGGCACATTCCCAAATGTTTTTTCATTTAATCCTTGATTGTTACATACATGGGAATGGTAAAGCAATGGAAAAAGAGAGATGAAATTGATACAAAGTTTAATAAGATCACCCCGCAATTACATATTTCATCCACAATTCGTCCAGTAGATTCATGATCTTCAGCGTTAGCTCTTTTGGTAGTCGAACCATCATTGTCGATGCTTTTGGAGTCAAATGACGCTGCATGGGTACAAGATGAGGCAAATAGAAAGTGGTATGGGTTAAACCCATCAACCACACATAATCACAATCCTGGGTCTTGAAGATTGGGGTCTCTGTATTCCACCAATGGCAATTCTACTGAATCTTCTCACCCATTCTTTCTTCTAAATATTTCCTCTAATCCTTGATCGCATGAAACTCTATTGTTTCTCTTCGGATTCAGAAATGCTTTAGTTATAGCATGGTATTGGATATTGGTTGGACCAATTGTAGCCTAGCCTTTCCAGTAACCACATTTACAAAATTGTTGAAAGTCTCAGCTAGCATTGTAGGAGTGATGTCATCCTACCAGAAGCTACTGAACAACGTCGACAATTACAGCGAGAACACCTTTTCTCAGGGTGCGTAACACCTCCCAATCATGCAAAATAAATATGCTTTCCTTCTATTCTCCTGTCAAGCTTCTCTGACACTTTCTTGCTTGGAAAAGATTCTTGCTACTTTCGTAATATCAACTCTGCCATAGTCCATGACCTTCTTGACTTCCTTCTTGGTCCATCCAAAGAAATCTTGCAGAACTTCTTCATAGCTGTTGCATAGAGGGGGACGAAAAAAGTCTTCCTGACGGCGATGAGAGCATGCAAGCTCGAAACTCTTCAATTGTGGGGGTTGTCTTCACATCTCCAAACCTAAAAGCATGCAGTTCTGGATCCCAACATTGGTATACTTGCCGAAGCATGTCATAATGGATCTCCACATACATAATCCTTCCAAGGATCGATAGGTGTACATCTTCCATAGCGGTTGGATCGTCTGAACTCATGTCTATGGTCCATTTACATAAAGCCTCGTCGAGAGTTGCCCTCTTTGGGGGATGCATCTTGCCTATACTCAACCAAAGAAATTTTTAGTAAACTGGAAAAGATCTCTCTTTCTATTTTTTCTTTTCTTTTTTTTTTATACATTTTTGGACTCATGGAATACTCACCTCCTATTAGTAAGACATGAGAAGATGCTAGATGGCAGATTTTTATTGGGTGGCAGATTTTTTTGGATAGGTGATGGAGATTGCCGGGTGGGGGTTTAGGAATATGCCCTTGGTGAAGGGTTGTTGTGACCGCACTTGAGCATGCCAAGTTGGCTACATATCTTTTGAAAAGAAATCAGGTCAAACGCAGTTCATGTAGACTTGACGGCTACACCAAATTTTTTTTTTATATTGGTCCATGTTGACAAGGCGCTTGACATCTTCTCCATCAAGATCCACGAGTCGAACAACTTGCTTCGTTAGGATTTCCTTTACTTGATAAGGTCCGCTCCAATTCAACCTAAACTTGCCCATTGGGTCGTAGATAGGTGCTCTTTGCTCTCGAAGAACCAAATCTACTTCTTTGATGTTCTAGGGGCAAACTCCTTTATTGAAGGCCCTCGCCATTCTGAGTTGGTACTTTTTGAGGTGATCTATGGCTTTCATCCTTTTCTCATCCAGCAGGTTAAACTCATCATGCCTTTCCTGCATCCATTCTCCTTCGGGTAATTTGCAGTCCATCAATACTCTGAGGGATGGTACTTGGATTTCTACAGGTAATATTACCTCCATTCCATAGACCAATGAAAAAGGAGTTGCCCCAGTAGAAGTTCAAATGGATGTCTGATAAGCCCATAACACATATGTGAGCTTGTCTTCCCAATCTCAATGAGTATCTGCCATTTTTTGCAATATGAATTTGACATTTTTGTTGGCTGCTTCCACTATTAATCTGTGGTCTGTAAGTCATAGACTGGTGTCTCTTGATACCAAACTTGGCGCAAAACTTATCTACTTTTCCCAAGAAATGTGCTTCCTGATCGGATATGAGGGCGTGTGGCACTCCATATCTGCATATGATATTTTCCTTGTTGAACTTTGTTACCTTTGCAGTCGTTAAGATGGTGTAAGATTGTGCTTCCACCCATTTGGTGAAATAATCTATGGAGACGAGGATGAATTCATGTCCATTGGATGCTTCAGCGTTACCTTCCCTGTGATGTCGATGCCCCATGTGCAGAATGGCCAGGGAGCATTCAATGAATGGAGTTTCGTGGGAGGAATGTGAATAATGCTGGCCACATATCTGGCACATATGACATCTTTTCACAAACGTGGTACAATCTTCTTTCATGGTTGCCAAATAATACCCCAATCTTAGGATCTTCTTGGTGAGCATTCTGGCATTCATATGTGGCCGAAGATTCTCTGATGGTTTTTTTCATGATTGTTTGAGCTTGTTCCTCATTTATGCAGAGCAGTTGTATGCCATCATAAGATCTTTTGTATAACAAGTCTCCTTGGAGCATGAATTACGTGGCATACTTTCGTAGCCACTTCTTTTCACCCACAGTGAATTGTTCAGGATACCTCCTTTCTCTGATGAAGTCAATGATGGGTGTGAACGATATTTTTCCATCAGCTGTCAAGACATTTACTATTTCTTCATACACCGGCTCACATCTTTTGTCCATCAAAAATGGTTGGATCCGGTATTTGAGCTGCATTCAACCATTGAGGTGAGGGTGGCCAAAGCATCTGCAAATCTGTTGTTGACTCATGGCAAATATTTGAATGTGATTTCTTCAAAATTCTTGAACCCTTCCAAGTGTTCCTGATAGGGTTTAAACTTGTCATCTTTTGTTTTCCATTTCCCTTGAGTTTGACAGATTACGATTGATGAATCCCCATAAACTTTCAACTTCTTGATTTCTAGTGCCATGGCAGCCTCGAGGCCAATCACACATACTTCGTACTCTAGAATGTTGTTGGTACATGGGAATTCTAATCAGAAAGCGGAAGGGAGGTAAAGATCTTCTGGGTTATCAGTAATATTCTGGCCCCATATCCTCTTTGATTGGTTGCACCATCAAAGTAAAACTACCACTAGTCTTTGCATTCCTCTTCTTCCACGCATGCTAAGTCTTCATCTGGGAAAAGATCTTCCATTGGTCATGAATCCGATTCCGCTGGATGTGCAGCTACATGGTCTAAGACTACTCGCCGCTTCATAGACTTTTGGTTGACATATGTTATGTCAAATTCCAATAATAACAACAGCCATCTGGCCATCCTTCCAATTAATGCTGCCTTTTTAAACAAGTACTTTATCAGGTCCATCCTTGAGATGAGTCGGATTGATGCAAAAACATGTAATGCCTCAATCTTTTAGTTACCCAAACCAAGGCGGTACATGTCTTTTCCAAAGGGGTATAGCGAGTTTCATACTCTAGCAATTTCTTGCTCAAGTAGTAGATTGCATGCTCTTCCCCATTCTTCTGATCAAGGAGTGCTACCATTGATCCCATTGCCATTTCTTCAATGAATAAGTATAACAGTAGCGGTTCACCCAACATTGGTGGGATAAGTACTGGCGGATGAGTCAAGTACTCTTTTATCTTTTTGAACGCCTCTTGGCACTTATCGTTCTATTCTTTTGATTTTTCTTTCCTCAAGTATTTGAAAATGGGTTCACCTATCGTGGTTAGGCATGCTATGAACTGGCTTATTTATTGGATGCGACCCAAGAAACCTAGGACCTTTTTTTCTATTTTTAGTGATGGCATTTCTGTTATAGCTTTTATTTTGTCGGGATTCACTTCTATTCCTCTTTTACTGACGAGAAATCCTAGATGCTTCCCTGCCGTTGCTCCGAATACACATTTTTTAGGGTTTAATCTGAGCTTGTACTCTTTAATACGCTCGAGGAACTTTCTCAGTGCCAAAAAAAGCCCCTGTCAGGTGACCTATTTGATGATCATGTCATCCACATACACTTCTACTTCTTTGTGTATCATGTCATGTAGGATGACCGTGGCTGCTCTTTGATATGTTGCTTCTGTGTTCTTCAGACCGAAGGGCATTACCTTGTAATAATAAGTTCCCCATGGTATGGTGAATGTTGTCTTTTCTCTGTCCTGTGGACACATGCTAATCTGATTATACCCAGAAATTTGTCCATAAATGACAATAGGGCATTCTTTACTGTGTTATCTACCAGCGAGTCAATGTGTGGCAATGAGAAGTCGTCCTTGGGGCTGACTTTGTTGAGGTCTCAAAAACCCACACACATCCATACTTTCCTATCTTTTTTGGGAACTGGGACAATATTGGACAACCATTGAGGGTACTGTGCCAATTGGAGAAATCCTGCATTCTACTGCTTGATGACTTCCTCCCTGATCTTTTCACTCTATTCAGGCCACATTCTTCTGGGCTTCTGTTTGACAGGCCGAGCATCTGGATAAGTGGGTAGTTGATGCTATACTATCCTAGGATTGATGCCTGATATATCTTCGTAGGACCATGCGAACACTTCTTAGAATTCTTTCAACAAGGTTGTCATCTGACCAACTTCCTCCTTAGCGAGTGAGGAGCCAATTTTAAGCATTCAGGGACATTGTTCAATTCCAAGATTTATGAGACAATTGTCCTCTCGAATAGGCTGGGCTTTTCTTTGTTTTTGTTGTTTTATTAAGTGATGGAGTTCAAGGATATCCTCAACATCAAAAGATGAATCAGAAGAAGAAGAGACATACTCGGAATGGTTGACTTCATTCATGATGGAAAGAGGAGTACATGCAGACTTTACAGACTGCATGCTACTACCTTCGTTGATTATAACAGTCTTACTAATAGGTGAGACTATTTCAAAGCTGACCACTCCTTGAGACTCTATTTCCTGAAACCTTTCAAAGAAATTGATCTAGTTTACAGCTAGTTCTTGGAGAGGGTGAATCAAAAGATGAGGTTTTGGCCCTTCTTCTTCCCCTGCAAAAATCATGGCTATCTCGAACAATTCTCTGATGCTCAGATCTTCTTCGACAACATTCAATTCTTCTTGTTCCACTTCTAGTGTCACCCAGTCGATGTTGTCTTAAAAGAAGACTTCAAATCCCCACTGGAGGATTCCCTTGTCATGATCAAACCAAGGCTCAATGTTTCCATACTATGGGAAGTCCTCCCTTTCCTTGACAAATTACCCGTTCAGAGTCTTGAATTATGGAGATGATCCCATGGTAGTGCTCGCCTTCTCACATTTCTTGCTATTTTCAAGTTTGGATTTTTTCCTTGGTTCTTCATACCCAGTCCGTGGCAGTTGCTATAGGTTGGAAACTCAGGGAATTCCAGTATCCCTTGCTAATTCTTTCCCAGTCCAAGCCCCATGAAATATTCCATGTTGTTCAAGGTTGACTTACTCCATGCGGATGGATATTCGAATGGGATTATCTCTCTTAATTCTGAGGTCGTCACACCAATTGCAGTAATCTCGAATCCACCTAGCTGGGTATCTTCTGGAGTTTCTACTCCTACCTCAATGCTTGCCAAGGTGTGGACTATTTCTGGGTCACCGAAGATAGTGTTCATCTTCCCTTCATGGATAAACTTCATTTTTTGATGTAGGCTTAAGGCCATTACCCCTATAAAATATAAATTAGGAATGTGTTATTTAGTATTCCAAACTATTTTTGGATGTCCTAGGGTTGATGTAGGCTCATTGGTTTGACTCAGTGCACAATTGGACATCACTAGGAATTCTCTGGGCCTTACACTGGGCCTTAGGCCTAAGTCCTATTGCATCATCCAAAGATTGTGGCTTAGGGGAAGAATGGTCATTTACCCCCGCAGTACATGGTTCGAGGTCATAACAGCCTTACAACACTGTCCCTACTTTAGTAGTGCTATAGGACCAAAATAGATAGGGTTTCTAAGCCCTACGGGGCCCACTTGGGCACCCAAGGTGTTCATAATTATGGACAGATGTGAGGAGGGGTATTTTGGTCATTTAACACCTCCTTACACTATTTATAGTCCATAGGTGGAGGTCCCCAGAGCAGATCAGTAAAAATGCCCATTTTAATTCTCTGGGTGATGTCTGCAATGCCCAGTGCATCGCTCAGAGCCTGCTTAACACATGAACAGGCTCCAATTCCTATGTTTTGCACCATGGGCAGTGCCTAGATCAATCCCCCATGCATGTTAGGTCATCATGGACCCCCTGGGGTGTAGTTTACATTGGACTTCATGGATTTTTACCTGGGCCCGCCTCTTGGCTGCCAGGAGCTACCTAGACAGCCCAGTGAATAGTAACGTAATAGAGTTTCACCTGCAGACCATGGATTTGGCTGCATGCAAGGGTTGTTTCACATGTATTAAGGCAATCTAAAGCTACTGCAACTCATGGCTAGGCTGCATGTAGCCAGGGCACACAGATCGGAGCCCAGACTGCCTGTTCTTCGTGCACCAGTGCAGTGCAGTCTGGCACAAGCATGGATTTTGGTGTTAGGTATGTAATAGCAACCTAAATCATGCATCAAGGCCTAGATCTTTCATGCAACATGTTTGCATTTCAGATCTGAAGCCATACATGGCAGCCCCTTAGTGTTTTAGGTAAACCATAACCAAAACCCATCTAAAAACACAGAGATCTATGGAGGTGAACAATAACAGCATTGAAACAGTATTTCTGAGGTATGATCTCATACCTTGGATGTACAGAGAGGCTGCTGGAACTGAGCTTGGTGGTAGGGATAGCTTCCCTTCCTTTCTTCTTCCTCTCCTTCTCTTTTCTCTCTTTTCTTTCTTCTTCTTCTCTCCATGATATCAACAGTGTACTAGAGCTCTAAAATGAGCTGGGGTCTTCTATTTATAGCCCAGCCCCCCACTGAGGCCTGTTTGGCTGCTTAGGTCTCTTTTGAAAATGCATTCTTAGACTAATTTTCAGTAATTTTGGGCACTTAGGTGGGGTCCAAGGGTATGAGGTGGTTCCCTAGACTCCCTTCTACCTATGGAGGGTGTCCATGTCCAATATGGGTGGTCCCCAGACATCTGCATATTAAAATAATGCATTTTTCCACTCTGGGCGATGTCTCGGGTTGATGTGTGCATCGCCCAGAGAATACAGCAGGGCTGCTTCACTTTGGGCATGTACAGGGGTTTGACCCAAGGTTGCGGCTTTACACCCACATGCCCTCAAAGCCCTTTGCATCTATTTTTAGGTGTGGGACCCACATTCATGGAGAGGAGAGAGAATACCTAGAATCCAAGTAGTACATTATGCTATGGGCAGTGCAACTGCAGGGATCAGCAATCCATCTTTTGACAGGTATGTAGGAGGACATCCTCAGGGGTTCTCCTTCAAATTCAATCACTGGAGTGATACTCCACAGTGTGCTTGGATGCCATGTCAGGGGTTCCTGTCCTTTAATCAAAATTCTAGCCAGTCAGGGGCAGGTTTGACATTTCTCCCTACCTTATAAAAATTTCATCTTCAAAATTTGCTTACTTTGTAGCTCGAAGAGTTGGGGATACTTTTCTTTCATTTCTTCTTCACGTTCCCACGAAGCCTCTTCTATGGGATTGTTTCCCCATCGAACCTTCACAAAGGCAACCGTGCAGTTACGGAGATTATGTTCTTTCCTATCCAATATCTCCATAGGCTATTTTTCATTGGTCATATCCACATCCAACTGTTTGGGTTCAGTTGAGAGTACATGTGTCGGGTTGTTGATGTATTTTCTTAGCATTGACACATGGAAAACATCGTGAATACCAAACAAAGATGGCGGTAATGCCAGCCGGTATGCTACGGGTCCCACTTCATTGAGAATTTCATAAGGACCAATGAATCTTGGGCCCAACTTGCCCTTCTTGTTAAAACATAGCAATCCTTTTGTTCGAGACACTCGGAGGAATACCTTTTCTCCGACATTAAATTCAATGTCCTTCCTCCGATTATCGGCATAACTCTTCTATCTTGATTGGGCCGCCTTGATTTTCTCTCTAATGATATCTACTTTATCACAGGTTGCTTGTATCATCTCTGGCCTGAGATATTTCAATTGTCCAACCTCGTCCCAATATAACGGGGTTCAACACTTCCGACCATAGAGAGCTTCAAACGGTGCCATGCCAATGGTGGAGTGGTGACTATTGTTGTATGCAAATTCCACCAAGGGTATGTGGGCATCCCAACGGTCGCTCATTTCCAAGACACAGGCTCTGAGCATGTCCTCAAGAGTCTGGATAGTTCTTTCGGATTATCCGTCCGTCTGCGGATGGAAAGCCGTACTAAGATTTAGCTGAGATCCCAGTGCCTTTTGCAAACTTCTCCAAAACCTTGAGGTAAATGGAGGATCTATCACACCCCAAACCACCCCTGGGAGGATTAGGTAGGTGCCCCAAATTGCGTAACAGCAATCTGCCAAATCCCACGGATCTAGAAGCAGTTATTACATTTGCGGAACCACATTCATCACTTTACCATAAGCAAGATCAGAGTGCTGTAGTTAAACTACAATTAATATAACAAAAGAAAGTGTAGCGATACGGGAAATGATGATAATATATACATACATATGATTGTTCTAATACATTCCCCAAACTACCCATAAACTAAAAAGTAAAGCTGACAAGAACAAAAGCCAAAGAAAATTCAAACATATATATATACAGGGTGAGCTGACTCAACCCCAAAAGGAAAGTAAGAAAGACTATAGCTAAACCATAGGCAAGACGGGGATAAACTCCTAACAAAAGCAAAAAGGAGTCCCTAAGACAAAAGGCATCAAGTGCACTCCTCAACGGTCTTCATCAATGACCACCGAGGATGCACGCATCATCGGCACGACCTCCGTCGGGGTCCACACCAATGTCATCATAATAACCAGGGCTCTCCTCCTTATAATGAGCCTCCATGCCACAACGGCATCGATCTGTAAAATCATCTAAAGAAAAATAATATATAACAGAGTGTGAGCCCCACTGAACTCGTGAGGAAAACATATCATCATTCATGCACATGCAACCACATTCCACATGATCCTACATGATATGCAAGTCCAGATTAATTATTTGCCACCTAGCAATACAACTAAGTTAGGTCAGTGCTACTACAATCCCCAATACATGTATCCCTAGTGCGGGCTTGGTTACCCCTTTCCGCGATACACCCATTGAGTTGTCGGAGAGGACCAGTCAGCTCGTGCATTCGTTCACCAAGGTCAGCCCGACTAGCCCTTTGTGATTAACCTATAGGGCAATCCATCACTTTTATCTTTTCTTTTCTTTCCTGGCTTATAGCCCATTATCACCATTCCGGTGCAAACACATTTCTTTCTTTTCATTTCATTTCTTTTCTCATATACACATATGGTCACCCTCACAGGCATCCAACACCTTAACCTCTATTGGCAAGGGTGCGTAGCACGGGTGATGAAACTCTAGCCCCATCTCTATATGGCATTGTATGAGTCAAGTGGTGTCAACCGCATCCCATGCTACGGGCTACCACAGGCCTCATTTCTAAGCCGACTATGGCATCTAGTCTAACATTCACAATCATCAGATAATATTCACAGTGTTGATCAATAGACAATCATTGTGTAGTAATTTGAGTAATTGAACAGAATTAAATAACACAACATTTAAAATTTAAGAATTTATTTGCCGGCATATAGTTATACATGCATATATGATAATACTTCACTCACCTGGGTCTGGTTCTAAGAACTCAGTCCTAAATTCAGTTTGGTTGTAGGCCTCGAGCGCAGGATCAAATCCTAGATATAAATCAGAAGTTGTCATTTTAATATTCCAATCTATTTCTGGGGGTCCTAGGGTTAACCTAAACTCCTTGGTTGACCCGGTGTTTAGTTGGTTTTCACATGGAATTCTCTGGGCCTGGCACTGGGCCTTAGGCCTATATCCCGGTGCATCATCCAGAGATGGTGCCCTAGGGGTAAAATGGTCATTTATAGTATCAGTACCTAACCCTAGGTCAAAATAGGCTTACAGTGCTATCCTTAACTTGGCAGTGTCGTAGGACTAAGCACAGACAGGGTTTCCATCACCTGCAGGGCCCACTTGGGTTCCCAAGCATTTCCTTCCTATGGACAGATGTGGAGAGGGCCGTTTAGGTCATTTTCCACCTTCCCACACAGTACCATGGACAATGGGTGAAGTCCCCCAAGTCAGAATGCCAAAACAGCAATGTTCCACTTACTGGGTGATGGCTCTAGGCGTTGGGTGCATCGCCCAGAGTCTTCAAACCGAGGATTGGCTGAGATTCCTAGGTTGCTGCTTATGGGCAGTGACCAAAACATCTCCCCATGCATGTTAGGGTGTTAGGTACCCCCAGGGGTGATCTTCATTTTGGTCCATGTGGATTCTCCACTGGGCCCACCACTAGGATGCCAGAGGCTGCCCAGACAACGCAGTAAATAGTATCACAGGGTTTTCCACAGCAGTAGATCTGGATTTTGGTCACATACAAGGCTGTAAACAGATGTAAAATAGTGATTCAAGGCTGCCAGTACCTAGGGTTAGGCCCCATGTAGCGAGGGTTTGCATCCAGGGCTCCAATCAGTCAAATAATAGTGCATCTGGCAGTGCAGCCATGCACAGCCAGATTTTGGCTCCAAAACCAGCATAACAGCCCTGTACTTTTACTCAAAAACCTCAGATCTTCCATGCTTCACACTTGCATGGCAGATCTGGAGCAGTTCTAGGCAGTTCCCAACTGCTCTGGGCTGCCAGAGTGCAGAAATCCATCTAAAACACAGGCATCAAAAGGAGCAGCAGGTTTGGGTACAAATCTGTATACCTGAGCTGAGCTTGGGTGTCACGAAATCTGGGCTCAGGTGTGAACAGCTCCCCCTCTTCCTTCCTCTCTCTCTTTCTTCTTCTTCTTCCTTTCGTCTTTCTCTCTTCTTTCTCTTCTTTTCTCTCCCACGAAATGAGCAGTACCAAAGGCTCAAAATGAGCCCAAGGCTCATCTATGTATAGGCCCAGCCCAAACTAGGGTTTGTTTGGCTGCTAAGGCCCCTTTTGAAAATGAGTTTTTAAACTGATTCATAGTGATTTTGGGCACACTGCTGGGGTCCATAGTGAACCAAGGGTATGAGGTGGTCCCTCAAACAACCCTTTATCTATGGAGGGTACCCATGTGCATTATGAGTGGTCCCCATAATTTAAAATCAATTTAGTATGCTATTTTGCACACTGGGCAATGGCTCTGGGCGTTGCCTGCATCGCCCAGTGCATCGACCAGTGGTTCCAACAAGGCTAAAACTCAATGGGGTTTGCACAAGGGTTTGACCCATGGTTAGGGCAGTGACCCCACATTCTATTTAGAGGTTTTTACACACTTTTTCAGAGGTGGGTCCCACAGTTATGGAGAAGAGAGAGATTACCTGGTGTCCAGGCCATACATAATGCTATGAGCTGTGCAGTTGCAGAGGTCAGGTATCCATCTTCTGACAGGTATGTAGGAGGACATGCACAGGGTTTCCTCATCAATCCAAATCACTAGAGTGATACTCCACAGTGTTCTTGGTTGCCTAGTTAGGGGTTCCTGTCCTTCAATCAAAATTCCAGTCAGTTAGGAGCAGGGTTTGACATTTCTCCCCACCTTACAAAAATTTCATCCTCGAAATTTGCTTACCTTGTATTTTAAAGAGTTGGGGATACTTCTCCTTCATTTTCTCTTCATGTTCCCATGAAGCTTCTTCTACCGGGTTGTTTTCCCATCGAACCTTTACAAAGGCGACTGTGTGGTTACGGAGGTTGTGCTCCTTTCTGTCCAAAATCTCCGTAGGTTGCTCTTCGTAGGTCATATCCATGTCCAACTGTTCAGGTTCAATTGATAGTACATATGTTGGTTTGTTAATGTACTTCCTCAACATCGACACATGGAAAACATCGTGGAAACCTGACAAAGATGGTGGTAGTGCTAGTCGGTATGCTATGGGTCCTACTTTATTGAGAATTTCGTAAGGATCAATGAATCTTGGGCTCAGCTTGCCCTTCTTGCTGAAATGTAGCAATCCTTTGGTTGGAGACACTCGAAGGAATACTTTTCCTTCGATTTCAAATTCTATGTCCTTCCTTCGATTATCCGCATAACTTTTTTGTCTTGATTGGGCTGCCTTGATCTTTTCTCTAATAACATCAACCTTATCGCAGGTGGCTTGTATCATCTCAGGCCCGGGATATTTTTGTTTGCCAACTTCATCCCAATATAGCAGGGTTTGACATTTTTATCCATACAGAGCTTCAAACGGTGCCATGCCAATGGTGGAGTGATAATTATTATTGTAGGTGAATTCCACTAGAGGTATGTGAGCATCCCAACTATCGTTCATTTCCAAAACACAGGCTCAGAGCATATCCTCCAGAGTTTGAATAGTTCTTTCTGACTGTCCGTCCGTCTACGGATGGAAAGTTGTACTAAGATTCAGTTGAGATCCCAATGCCTTTTGTAAACTCCTCCAAAACCTTGAGGTAAACTGAGGATCTCTGTTAGACACAATACTAACAGGCACGCCGTGTAAGCAGACTATATTTTCTATATATAACTGGGCAAACTTCTCTATTGAATAACTTATCTTGATTGGTACGAAGTGAGCTGCCTTTGTCAGTCCGTCTACGATCACCCAAATCGCATTCATGCCCCTCCTGATGTTGGGCAGATTTATCACGAAATCCATAGTAATCCTTTCCCACTACCACTCAAGTATAGGAAGTGGCTGCAAAAATCCATACGGTCGGTGTCTCTCTGCTTTTATCTGTTGACAGGTGAGGTACTTGGACACGTATATTGCTATGGTCTCCTTCATTTCCATCCACCAATAATACTTCTTCAAATCCTTGTACATCTTCATACTTCTGGGGTGGATTGTATAGGGTGAGTTGTGTGCCTCTTTAAGGATTCGGTCTTGGACATCAAAATCATCAGGCATGCACAATCTGTCTCGAAACTTCAGTGCACCGTCATGGGCTAAAGAAAAGTCTGGGTCCTTATGGACACCTTGTTGTACTTCCCAAATGATCTTGGCCAGCTCGGGGTCCAATGGTTGCTTCGCAATTATTTCTTCTCGTATCGACGGCTATAGATCCATGGCTGCTAATTGCATAGTCGTTCCTTCGATCACGAGTTTCAGATCAAATTTTTGAGCTTCTTCTACCAGCTATTCGCTTACAACTAAGGAAGCAAGAGAAGCAGTCTGAGATTTTCTACTTAATGCATCAGCAACAACGTTGGCCTTACCAGGGTGGTACTAGATTTCACAGTCATAATCTCTTATCAGTTCTAACCACTGCCTCTATCTCATGTTTAGCTCTTTCTGGGTGAAGAAATACTTCAGACTTTTATGATCACTAACGATTTCACTCTTTTCACCATATAGGTAATGCCGCCATATCTTCAACGCAAAAACTACCGCTGCCAACTCTAAGTCATGAGTGGGGTAGTTCTTCTCATGTTCTTTTAATTGTCTGCAGGCGTAGGCGACTACTTTACCTTTCTACATCAAGACGCCACCAATCTTGTCCTGGATGCATCAGTATATACTACCATTCCTCCGGTGTCGTCCGGAATGGTCAGAACTGGAGCTGTCACCAATCGGTTCCTTAATTCCTAAAAGCTTTTCTCACATGCTTCATTCTACTCAAACTTGGCGCCCTTCTTCTTAAGCTTCGTCATAGATGCTGAAATGCGCAAGAAATTCTTGATAAACCGTCAATAGTATCCGGCCAATCCTAAGAAACTCTGGATCTCAGTGGCACTCTTCGGAGTCTTCCACTCGAGAACTGCTTTCACCTTGCCTGGGTCTACTTTGATGCCATCCTTAATGATCATGTGTCCTAGGAATCCAATTTGGTGTAGACAAAATTCACACTTACTAAATTTGGTAAAAAGCTGGTGTTCCCGCAACCACTGCAACATGAAGGTAAGGTGTCAAGCATGCTCTTCCTCACTCTTGGAGTACACCAGGATGTCATCAATGAACACAATGATGAACTTATCCAACACATCATGGAATACTCTATTCATCATGTCCATGAATGCTGTCGGGGCGTTGGTTAATTCGAATGACAAAACCAGGAATTCGTAATGTCTATATCCAGTTCGGAACGCCGTTTTATGAATATCGTTGCTTTTGATTTTTAATTGATGGTATCCCGACCTAAGATCGATTTTGGAGAAAACTCTTGCTCCTTATAGTTGATCGAATAGGTCATTGATGCGCGGTAGCGGATATCAATTCTTAATAGTCAGCTTGTTCAGCTTGCGGTAGTCGATACATAGTCGTATACTGCCATCCTTCTTCTTAACAAACAGCACGGGTGCTCCCCAGGGTGATACGCTGGGTCGTATGAATCCCTTCTTCAGCAGGTCTTGATATTGAACTTGCAACTCCTTTAGTTTGATTGGCGCCATCCGATATGGTGCCTTGGATATCGGTGCTACACCAGAAATTAGATCAATCACGAACTCTATATCGCTGTCAGGCGGTAGCTGCGTCAAATCTTCTGGAAAAACATCAGGAAATTCTCTGACGACTTCAAGTTCCTCTAAGGGTTTTATCTTCGCCTCCGTGTTTATCACAGTGGCCAAAAAGCCTTAACATCCTTCATTTAACAATCTTCGTGCCTGGAGGGCTGATTAGGTTAGCCTCCTGGGTTTCCTTCTTTGTTCACTTTGATAGGTGAGGATTGACCCATTATCCATTTTAAACACTATCTTCTTCTCCACACACAAGATGTTTGCACCATAGGCGGATAACCAATCCATGCCTAGTATCATGTCAAAATCCTTTATATCCATCTTTATCAACCGTGCGGTTAGATTCTTCCCATAGATCTCAATCTGGCAAGGGTCATAGACCTCCTTCATACTCACGACACTACCCGTCGGTGTGCTGAATACTAGTTCATGCTCGATGTCTCTCAGTTGATGTTTCATCTTACTCGCAAAAGTGGTAGAAACGAAAGAGTGGGTTGCGCCCGAGTCGAATAACACTCGTGCAGGTATGGTTGAGACATTCAGGGTACTTAGGGTTTGTAGGTAGTTTAGGTTACATGAGGTAAACCAATTATTCCCTATAACTTAGTAGTGTTCAGTAGACTTACCTGTCAATACATCGGGGTTTGCCTCAGCTTCTTCATTCGCCATTGCAAACACCTTTCCTCGCGTCCGATTGTCCCATGGCTGAAAAGGTCTAGCGTAGGGCTGATTCGGCGAGTTGTTGCCATACCCACGCGATCTATAATCTCTAGCCATGTGCCAGCCCTTATTGCACACAGAGCACTTATAGGGTGGAACAACAGGTGTTGAGGCTTGGCTCACTTGACTTATTGCTGGTCCGGCTAACGAAGCTGCTGTTGTCGCTTGACTCATAGTCGATTGAGTAGGTCGATTGAAAGTGGGGCAGAAAGGATTTTGACCCACATTTGGCCTACTATACGAAGTCCGATTAGGGCTTGAACTTGTTCCTCGATAAGCTTTATTTGGCCACCCAAATGTTTGAAAATTATTTGGCCTTTTGTTCAAACCAGGCGATGTCGTAGCCTTCTCTTTCTCTTTCTCTTTAAATCTATCTTCCATTATCTTTGCCTTGTCGACCATCTGAGCATAATCCCGGATGTCCATAATTGACAGTACTGATTCAATCTCAGTCTTAAGTCCTTTCTTGAATTTCTTTGCCTTACTAACTTCCCCTCTCAGGTGTTCTAGAGCAAAATGAAACAGGTCTTCAAATCCCTGTTGGTAATCCAACACTGACTTGGTCCCTTGCACCAGTGCAATGAACTCAACTTCTTTTCTATCCCTGAAACTCTCTGGGAAGTAGTTCTTGAAGAAAACTTCTTTAAATTGCTCCCACGTGGGATTCGGGTGAGTAGCTTCCAAGTTAGGCTTAGTAGCTTTCCACTAAACTTCGGTTTCATTTACAAATGATAACCCACACATATCAGCTTCTATGCATCCATACTCAAGTACTTCAAATGCCTTCTCTAGGGCAGTAATCCACTGTTCCGGCTGCATTGCCTCAGAAGTTATTTTGGAAAATGCAGGCAGTTGGATTTTCTTGAATCTCTCCATAACCTTGGCGGTAGAGTTCTCTACTAAGTGTTGAGGCACAGGTGGTGGGAGTAGTACGGGCCGGTTGGGTGGTCGTGGTGGTGCCACTTGTTCATGCATCATGCTTGCAAACTATGTAGACATCTGACCAAGCAATTCTTGTTGTTGTTGCATGATCCGCATCATAGTGGTCATGAATGCAGTTACATCGCCAGGTGCTACATTTAGCTGAGGTGCTGTAGCAGTGGCTTGAGTAGCCACTGGTGCCTCTGACGAAGCTGCTGATGCCTTAGAATTTTGAGCCTCAATCCCATTTGGCAGTTTAACCTTCGGTATAACATGAGGTTGTTTCCCTTTGCGACCACCATGTGAACTTCTTCTTGTGTTGACCATCGTGGCTTCTTTGAAAAGAGGAGCATGTTCAATATTCCAATATCGCTCATCGGGGTCAACAATTATTTCCTAGTTAATGCAGGTACAAACCTAGTCCATAGTTCCAGTGAATTTCATGAGCCGCACCAATAAGGTGGATTGTTAGATATGTTATCTTTGTTTACTGTGTGGTGGTTCTCTCTCTCTTTTTTTTTTTATTCTATTTTCTTAAGTATTTTATGTAATGGTATGCTATGCATGACACTATATGAGAGATTTCAAATTTTTAAATAGAAGGCTTTTAATTATTTACTTGGTCTAACAGGCAAGCAATTCCAGCTTCCTTCCGGTCACAAACTCCATCGCAAGTAGGTACTCTATGTCGGCTCTTACTTCTTTAGCTAGGTCTTCAGCTAGGGACATATAAAAGTCTCGCTCCCCTGGTCCACTAATGGTAGTAAGGGCTAGATAAAAGTCCAACCGGTTCTCGGATCGAGGTAGTACTAGTCGTATCAGTCTCAGTCTCTCTCGCAGCTGTTTAATATAGATCATGATGCTGGGGTCTCCAGCCTTGGCTGAGGTAATGGATCCTGTCATGGAAAATGGTTCTAAGCATCAGGTTATACTTAATTAAAAGAATTAAGTACAAGTCTACTAGAATTTACATAACTAAGAATCAATAAAAATATACTTGGGTTGGCTTGAGGTACCTTAGCGTCTAAAGTGTTTTGATTAGCTAGACAACCTATGAGATCCTATTCTTGGCTGACCTAGACTTTGGATAGGGTAAGGTCTATGCTCGCTACACGTCGTAAATATGTATTACAACAAGGGATACATGTTGTGCATAGCATCACACCAATCAGTTCCTACATACACAGTATTTGGCACATAGTAATAAATATTTATACACACACATCAATTCTCATAAGTATATATATTTATCTATGTTTAGGTACTTACATTATTAAGGAAAATAATTTACATGTGTTCCACTAAAATCCCCAAATAGGAGTTGTATTCCCTTAATGTCATAAATTTTTTTTGTTTGCTTAATTAATTATTTTTCTTTTTATATATAAATTTTTAATAAAACATTTATGAAATTTATATTTCTATGTTTAACAAGGTTAATACAGGTGATATCCAAGTTCCCATGTGTTATAACTCAAAAATCAGCAAAATACATTCTCTGGGCGATGTCTCTGGGCGTTGGATGCATTGCCCAGTGCCATCGCCTAGAGAATCGGGGCACAGGTATGAGTCCGAGAGGGGCCCATTTCACTCCTAACTCTTTCTAAACTTCCCCAAACACTTGGAGAAAGTTTTTGGAGGGTAGTGTGACTATTCCCACACCAAATCCTCACATTTCTTCGAGTTCTTTGTGAATCCACGCGTGCCTAGGTAAGGACTCTTGGTTGCTTTCACTATTCTAGGTCTTCCTTTTGTTTCTTCTTACTTTGGCTAGGGTTTGCTAAATTTCTTGCCCTAACTACTCCTTTTTCCTTCTCTTTTTGTAGCAAAATGTCCACTAGTCACCGTATGGCTAGGAAGTTCGTGGCACAAAAGAGGCTTCGGGTTGAGTCTGAGGATTCATCATCATCGACAGTGCCACCATCTTCACCTAAGGATGATTCCTCTTCGGAGGAACCCAAGTTTGACCGATTCCTATTCTCTAGGTACGACCATTTTAGAGATTGGAAGAACTTTAAATCCCTAAAAATTGTAAATGGTCGGGTTGTTTAGGTGGATGACTTTCACTAGTATAGTCTCTTTACTAGGTTCAATATCTTAGGTTGGACCTCTATGTTGACACCTACCAAGCCTTGTTATCCCAACTTGGTTTGGTACTTCTACTGCAACTTGGTGCCACCTGGGGCACAAGAATTTGGGTTGGAGAGTAGAGTGAAGGGAGTGGACATTAGGTTGACCACTACTTCACTGGCAGGGATCTTAGGTTTACCCAACACTGGGGAGAGGTGTTACTACAAACCTAGGATGGACATCTCTGAGATGTTTTCTTTGGAGACTAGGAGGATGGTCTTCAAAACACTGACAGGCTCACAGGACACTCCCAAGTC
The DNA here is from genome assembly GCF_018873765.1 of Telopea speciosissima. NCBI lineage: Eukaryota > Viridiplantae > Streptophyta > Magnoliopsida > Proteales > Proteaceae > Telopea > Telopea speciosissima. The sequence continues at coordinate 34,226,750 of NC_057920.1, read as the reverse complement.
AGAGGCTTCCTACAAGCCTAGTGCTCGAGTGATTAGTAGGTGTGTTACCTACAACATCTACCCCAAGGGCGGCAATAGGGGTAGCATTTCTATGATGAGGGCTTATATCACAAACTGCTTATTGGGAGCTGGTACAGGGGGTCCGATCATAAACCTCCCATACCTATTACTCTAGGTTATGCTATATCATGCACAGAACCCATCTGATGGGAACCTTCCATATGGGAAGTTCCTTACCTTAGTCTTTCGGCATTTTGAGGTCCCTTTGGCGGGCAAGTATACGGAGAAGGATAGATCTAGGCCTATTGATAAGACATCGATATTGAAGATGAAGGTGCCAGAGGGCGATACAAAGGAGGATGAGGAGCTAGGAGGGATGCCAGGTGATGATGAGCAGGATGTGGAGCTGGGAGATATTGAAGGAGACATCTAGGGTGAGCATGGAGAGGAGTAGGATGTGGGTCAGGGCGACTTCTAGGGTGTTGGCACATAGTTCATAGACTTACTTGCCTATGAGGCAACGGGTGCTACCAGTTCTTAGGTTCCAAGGCCTTCTGAGTGGGCGTAGATGATGTCACATTTTCAGATTCTCAGTACTCAGCTCACAGATATGTTGGCTAGGATGGATCGGGGCTTCACATTATTGGAGAGCAGGGTAGGATCTGTTGAGCAGCACTTGGACTTTTGGGACAGGTTCTATCGCGTTGACTCATGCTAAACACAGCCTCCATCGAGTCACTTACCCCCACTGGAGTAGTTCTTCTGACCAGCATTGGTGTCTATGCTATGTGGTTTCAACTTATCTCTCTTTTTTTTTTAGCTTATGTACTTTTCTTTGTTTGGGATGTATTTAGTTTTAGTTTTTTTTTTCCAGCTTATGTAAATATCTGGAAGAGGTACTATCAGTCAAACTTATGTAGTGGCTCAGCCACAGTTGTCTTTAAATTTAATGGAAATTATGCATCTTTAATTTAATTGCATATACCTCCCCTGTAGCTTTTAGTTCTTACATGTTTTAGTATTGGTAGCTTATTAGTCCTAGTCTACATTCCATGAATGTAAGAAGAGCATCACGCTCTGATACCAAGCTCTATCACACCCCAAACCACCCCCTGGGAGGATTAGGTAGGTGACTTGAATTGCGTAACGGCAATCCGCCAAATCCCATGGATTTAGAAGCAGTTATTACATTCACGGAACCACATTCATCACTTTACCATAAGCAAGATTAGAGTGTTGTAGTTAAAATACAATTAATATAACAGAAGAAAGCATAGCGATATGGGAAATGATGATAATATATACATACATATGATTGTTCTGACACATTCCCCAAACTACCCACAAACTGAAAAGTAAAGCTGACAAGAACAAAAACTAAAGAAAATACATACATATATATATACAGGGTGAGCTGACTCAACCCCAAAAAGAAAGTAAGAAAGACTACAACTAAACCACAGGCAAGACGGGGATAAACTCCTAACAAAAGCAAAGAGGAGTCCCCAAGATAAAAAGCATCAAGTGCACTCCTCAACGGTTTCATCAATGACCACCGAGAATACACGCATCATCGGCACGACCTCTATCGAGGTCCACACCAATATCATCATCATAACCAGGGCTCTCCTCCTCATAATGAGCCTCCATGCCACAACGACATCGATCTGCAAAATCATCTAAAGAAAAACAATGTATAACAGAGTGTGAGCCCCACTGAGCTCGTGAGCAAAACATATCATCATGCATGCACATGCAACCACATTCCACATGATCCGACATGATATGCAAGTTCAGATTAATTATTAGCCACCTAGCAATACAACTAAGTCAGGTCAGTGCTACTACAATCCCCAATACATGTATCCCTGGTGCGGGCTTGGTTACCCCTTCCCGCGATACACCCATTGAGTTGTCGGAGAGGACCAGTCAACTCCCTCATTCGTTCACTAAGGTCAGCCCGACCAGCCCTCTGTGATTAACATGTAGGGCAATCCATCACTTTTCTCTTTTCTTTTCTTTCCTGGCTTACAGCTCATAATCACCATTCCAGTGCAAACACATTTCTTTCTTTTCATTTCATTTCTTTTCTCATATACACATATGGTCACCCTCATAGGCATCCAACACCTTAACCCTTGTTGGCAAGGGTGCGTAGCATGGGTAATGAAACTCTAGCCCCATGTCTATATGGCATCGTATGAGTCAGGTGGTGTCAACCGCATCCCATACTACGGGCTACCACAGGCCTCATTTCCAACCCGACTACGGCATCTAGTCTAACATTCAAAATCATCAGATAATATTCATAGTGTCAATCAACAGACAATCATTGTGTAGTAATTTGAGTAATTGAATAGAATCAAATAACACATCATTTAAAATTTAAGAATTTATTTGTCGGCATACAGTTACACATGCATATATAACCTAGGTCTGGTTCTAAGAACTTGATCGCAAATTCCGTTCCAACTGTAGTCTGGTTGTAGGCCTCGAGCACAGGATCAAATCCTAGATATAAATTAGAAATTGTCATTTTAATATTCCAATCTATTTCTGGGGGTCCTAGGGTTAACCTAAGCTCACTGGGTTGACCCGGTGTTCAGTTGGTTTTCACATGGAATTCTTTGGGCCTTAGGCCTATGTCCCAGTGCATCATCCAGAGAAGGTGGCCTAGGGGTAAAATGGTCATTTATAGTATCAGTACCTGACCCTAGGTCAAAATAGGCTTACAGTGCTGTCCTCAACTTGGCAGTGCTGCAGGACTAAGCACAGGCAGGGTTTCCATCACCTACAGGGCCCACTTGGGTTCCAAGCAATCCCTTCCTATGGACAGATGTGGAGAGGGGATTTTAGGTCATTTTTCACCTTCCCACATAGTACCATGGCCAACGGGTGAGGTCCCCCAAGTCAGAATACCAAAACAGCAGTGTTCCACTCACTGGGCGATGGCTCTGGGCAATGGCTCTGGGCACTGGGTGCATCGCCCAGTGCATCACCCAGAGTCTTAAAACTGAGGATTGGCTAAGATTCCTAGGTTGTTGCTTATGGGTAGTGACCAAAACATCTCCCCATGCATGTTAGGGTGTTAGGTACCCCCAGGGGTGATCTTCATTTTGGTCCATGTGGATTCTCCACTGGGACCACCACTAGGTTGCCAGAGGCTGCCCAGACAGCCCAGTGAACAGTGTCATAGGATTTTCCACAGCAGCAGATCTGGATTTTGGTCACATGCAAGGCTATAAATAGATGTAAAATAGTGATTCAAGGCTACCACTACCTAGGGTTAGGTCCATGCAACCATGGTTTGCATCCAGGGCTCCAATTAGTTAAATAACAGTGCATCTGGTAGTGCAACCATGCACAGCCAGATTTCGGTTTCAAAACCAGCATAATAGCCCTGTATTTTTACTCAAAAATCTCAGATCTTCTATGCTTCACACTTGCATGGAAGATCTGGAGTAGTTCTATGCAGTTCCTAGCTATTCTAGGCTGCCAGAGAGTAGGAATCCATCCAAAACATAAGCATCAAAAGGAGCAGCAGGTTTGGGTATAGATCTGTATACCTGAGCTGAGCTTGGGTGCCATGAAATCTGGTCTCAGGTGTGAGCAGCTCCCCCTCTTCCTTCCTTTCTCTCTTTTTTCTTCTTCTTCCTCTCTTCTTTCTCTTCTTTTCTCTCCCACGAAATGAGCAGTATCCAAGGCTCATCTATTTATAGGCCCAGCCCAAACTAGGGTCTGTTTGGCTGCTAAGGCCCCTTTTAAAAATGAGTTTTTAAACTGATTCATAATGATTAGGGCACACTGGTGGGGTCCACAGTGAACCAAGGGTATGAGGTGGTCCCTCAGACTCCCCTCTATCTATGGAGGGTGCCCATGTCCATTATGAGTGGTCCCCATAATTTAAAATAAATTTAATATGCTATTTTGCACACTGGGCGATGGCTCTGGGCATTGCCTGTCGCACCCCAAAGCACCCCCTAGGAGGATTGGGTAGGTGACCCGAATTGCATAACAGCAATCCACCAAGTCCCACGAATCTAGAAGCAACGCTTACATTCATGAAACCACATTCGTCTCATTACCATAAGTTAGATGAGAGTGCTGCAGTAAAACTACAATTTCAATAAATAAAGGAAGCATAGTGATACGGGGAAACGATGATAATATATACATAAAAAGGTTTGTACATGTCCCACCAACCCACAAACAAAAGCACAAAGTTGACAAGAACCGAACTACATACATAAATATATACAGGGTGAGCATACTCAACCCCAAAAGAAAAGAAAGTAAAAACTACAACAGGATGACAGTCAGAAAGGGGATGAACTCCTAGTAAGAACAAAAAGGAGTCCCCAAAATAAAAAGCATCAGAAGCACTTCTCAACGGTCTTCATCAATGACCACCGAGAAAGTACGTAGGATCAGTATGACCTCCATTGGGGTCCACACCCATATCATCATAACAACCATGACTCTCCACCTCAAGATAACCCTCCAGGCCACCCTGGCACCCATCTGCAAAATCATCTAAGAACGAAAATGTATAACAGAGTGCGAGCCTATGCAATCCTATGCAATCAATGCATGCCTATGCAATCATAATTCAGAGTTCATATGATCCTACATGATGTGCAAGTCCAATTTATTATTAGCCACCTAACAATACAACTAAGTCAGGTCAGTGCTACTACAATCCCCAATACATGTATCCCTGGTGCGGGCTTCTAACCCCTTCCCATGATACACCCATTGAGTTGTCAGAGAGGACCAATCAGTCACCAAGGTCAGCCCGACCAACCCTCTGTGATTAACCTGTAGGGCAATCCATTTCTTTCCTCTTTTCTTTTCTTTGGCTTACAACCCATATTCAACATTCCGGTGTTCTTTCATTTCTTTTCATTTCTTTTCTTATATACATATGGTCACCCTCACAGGCATCCAACACCTAAACCCATGTTGGCAAGGGTGCGTAGCATGGGTGATGAAACTCTAGCCCTATGTCTATATGGCATCGTATGAGCCGGGTGGTGTCAACCGCATCCCATTCTACGGGCTACCACAGGCCTCATCACCAAGTCGACTGTGGCATCTAGTCTAACAATCACAATCATCATATAAGAATTGACAGTGTTGATCAAGAGATAGTCATTATGTGGTGATTTGAGTAATTTGAATAGAAGTAAATAACATAGCATATACAATTCAATTCTTATTAGCCGGCATAGCATCATAATTACATATGCACATATGATAGTATTATTCACTCACCTAAGTTTGGTTCTAAATACTCGGTAGCAAACTCAGTTCCAACACCAGTCTGATTGTTGACCTCGAGCGCGAGATCAATTGCTAGATATAAATCAAAAGTTGTCATATTTAGTTTTTAGCCTATCACTGGTACTCCTAGGGTTAACCTAAGCTTGCTGGGTTGACCCAATGTTTAGTTGGTTCACATTTGGAATCACTGGGCCTTGTACTGGGCCTTAGGTCATGTCCTGGTTCATGGGCCAGAATCAGTGGCACGAGGGTAAAATGGTCATTTTCAATAGTTGTACCTGACCCTAGGTCAGATCAGGTCCACAGTGTTGTCCACAGCTTACCTATGCTGTAAGACCAAGCACAGCAGGGTTTCCTTCACCTGCGGGACCCACTAGGATTCCAAAGTGTTCCTCCACCAAGGACAGATGTGGGGAAGGGCTTTTTGGTCATTTCCCAACCTCCCACGGTGTCCAAAAGCCAAAGGGTGAGTTTCCCCAAAGTCAGATCAGCAATACAAGAACTTTCCATTCACTGGGCGATGTCTGCATCGCCCAGAGGTTGTAATCGACATTTGGGCTGAGTTCCCAAAGTTGGACCCACAGGGCTGAAGTCAGACTTGATCCTCTACATGTCAGGGGGGTTAGGTAGCCCCTGGGGTGACCTTCAATTTGATCCTAATGGATCCCCCACTAGGCCCACCATCAAGCTGCCAATGGCTACCCAAACAACCCAGTGAATAGTGTCATAGGGTTTTTCTCAATCTTGGAATTCAATTCCAGCCACATGCAAGGCTTGAAATGGATGCAAAATAGGGTTTCAGGGCTGTGATTACCTAAGGTTAGATCTGTGCAGTCCTAGCTTCCACCCAGGGTTCCAAATCAAAGAGCAACAAGGCAATCTGGCAGTGCAGCTGTGCACAGTCAATTTTGGTTCCCATAAACAGCATATAAGCCCACTAAAACCACTCATAGGTAACAGATCTTCCATGCACAAGGCTAGCATAGCAAACCTGGAGCTGATCTTCGCAAACCCTAGTTGTTCAGGGCTGCCCAAGGAGCAGAAATACATCCAACACAGAGAAGAGATGAGGACAATAGGTATAGGCATACATGTTTATACCTGATATGGCTGAGAGAGGGCTCGGTTCCAGCTGTGATGGGTGGCAGTACCTCCCCCTTCCTTCTTCTTCCTTCTTCATTCTTCTTCTTCTCCTTTTTATCCTTTCTTCCCTCTCTTCTCTCCCACGGATTTCAGAAGTACCAAGGGCTCTAAATGAGCCCAAGACCTTCCTATTTATAGGCCCAGCCCTCACTGAGACTTGTTTGCCTAGGAAGGCCTCTTTTGAAAATCAATTTTTAAACTGATTCTGACTGATTCTGGGCATACTGGTGGGGTCCACAGTGAACCAAGGGTATGAGGTGGTCCCTCAGACTTCCCTCTATCCATGGAGGGTGCCCATGTTCATATTGGGTGGTCTCCATAATTAAATATTATTAAAAATGTACTGTTTCACTCACTGGGCGATGTCACTGGGCCTTGCTGCATCGCCCAGTGCCATCATCCAGAGAATTCCAGCAAGCTAAAATTCAATGGGCTTGCACAGGGGTTTGACCCTTGGTCAGGGTATTGTCCCCACATGCCCCATAGGAGATTTTACACACTTTTACAAAGGTGGGTCCCACCATTATAAGGAGGAGAGAGATTTCTTGGGATTCAAACCATATATCAGGCAATGGGCTATACATTTGTAGGGGTCTACTGTCCACCTACTGACAGGCATGTAGGATGATCCATACAGGGTTTCTTCATCAATCCAAGTCACTGGGGTGATGCTCCACAGTGATGTTGGTTGCCTGATCAGGGGTTCCTGTCCTTCAATCGAAATTCCAGTCAGCCAGGGGCAAGGTTTGACTTTTCTCCCCACCTTACAAAAATTTTATCCTCGAAATTTGCTTACCTTGCATTTCAAAGAGTTGAGGATATTTTTCTTTCATTTCATCCTCTTATTCCCATAAAGTTTCCTCTATTGGATTGTTTCCCCATCAAACCTTTACAAAAGCGACGGTGTGGTTATGGAGGTTATGCTCCTTTCTGTCCAATATCTCCGTGGGTTGTTCTTCGTAGGTCATATCCACATCCAACTGTTTTGGTTCAGTTGATAGTACATGTGTCGGGTTGTTAATGTACTTTTGCAGCATTGACACATGAAAAACATCATGGATGCCCGACAAAGATGGTGGTAACGCCAGTCGATATGCTACGGGTCCCACTTTATTAAGTATTTCATAAGGACCAATAAATCTTGGGCTCAATTTTCCTTTCTTGTTAAATCGTAGCAATCCTTTAGTTGGAGATACTCGAAGGAATACTTTTTCTCCGAACTCAAACTCAATGTCCTTCCTTCTATTATCCACATAACTTTTCTGTCTTGACTAGGCTGTCTTGATCTTTTCCCTTATAATATCCACCTTATCGCAGGTCGCTTGTATCATCTCAGGTCCAAGATATTTCCGCTCGCCAACTTCATCCCAATATAATGGAGTTCTACATTTCCATCCATACAATGCTTTAAATAGTGCCATGCTAATGGTGGAGTGATAGCTATTATTGTATGCAAATTCCACCAAAGGTATGTGAGCATCCCAACTATCATTCATTTCTAGAACACAGGCTCGGAGCATGTCCTCCAGAGTTTGAATGGTTCTTTCTTATTGTCCGTCCTTCTATGGATGGAAAGCTGTGCTAAGATTTAATTGAGATCCCAATGCCTGCAAACTTCTCCAAAACCTTGAGGTGAATCAAGGATCTCTGTCAGACACAATACTAACAGGCACGCCGTGTAACCGAACTATGTTTTCAATATATATACGGGCAAGCTTCTCCATTGGGTAACTTATCTTGATCGGTATGAAGTGTGCCGCCTTTGTTAGTCCATGTACAATCACCCAAATTGCATTCATGCCTTTCCTGGTGTTAGGCAGATTTGTCACGAAATCCATAGTGATTCTTTCCCACTTCCACTCAGGTATGGGAAGTGGCTGCAACAATCCATATGGTCGGTGTCTCTCTGTTTTTATCTATTGACAGGTGGGGCACTTGGACACGTGTATTGCTATGGTCTCCTTCATTCCCATCCACCATTAATACTTCTTCAAATCCTTGTACATCCGGGATGGATTATGTAGGGTGAGTTGTGCGCCTCTTTAAGGATTCGGTCTTGGATGTCAAAATCATCAGGCACGCACAGTCTATCTCAAAATTTTAATGCACCATCATGGGCCAAGGAAAACTCTGGGTCCCTATGGACACCTTGTTGTACTTCCCAAATTATTTTGGCCAGCTCGGGATCCAATGGTTGCTACATAATTATTTCCTCTCGTATCGATGGCTGCAGATTCATAGCTACTAGTTGCATAGCCGTTCCTTTGATCACAAGCTCTAAATAAAATTTCTGAGCTTCCTCTATTAACTGCTCACTTACGACCAAAGATGCGAGGGATGTAGTCTGAGATTTTCTGATTAATGCATCTGCAACAACGTTGGCCTTGCCAGGGTGGCACTAGATTTCACAATCATAGTCTTTCACCAATTCCAACCACCGTCTCTGTCTCATGTTAAGCTCCTTCTGGGTGAAGAAATACTTCAGACTTTTGTGGTCGCTGAAGATTTCACTCTTTTCACCGTATAGGTAATGTTGCCAGATTTTTAACGCGAAGACTACCACTGCCAACTCCAAATCATGAGTGGGGTAATTCTTCTCGTGTTCTTTCAACTGTCTGGAGGCGTAGGCGACAACTTTTTCTTTTTGTATCAAGACGCCACCCAATCCTATCCTGGATGCGTCGGTATATACTACCAGTCCTCCGGTTCTGTCTGGAATGGTCAAAACTGGAGTTGTTACCAAACGGTTCTTCAATTCTTGAAAACTTTTCTCACATGCTTCATTCCATTCAAATTTGGCTCCCTTCCTTGTAAGTTTTGTCATTGGTGCCAAAATCCGTGAGAAATTCTCAATAAATCGTTGGTAATATCAGGCCAGTCCTAAGAAACTTCGTATATCAGTGGCACTCTTCGGAGTTTTCCATTCAAGAACCGCTTTCACATTGTATCCTTGGTGATGATGTGTCCCAAGGATCCGATCTAGTGAAGCCAAAATTCATATTTGCTGAATTTGGCAAAAAGCTGGTGTTCTCGCAACCGTTGCAACATGAAAGTAAGGTGTCACACATGTTCTTCCTTATCCTTAGAGTATACCAGGATATCGTCAATGAATACTATGATGAATTTATCCAGCACATCATAGAATACTCTATTCATCATGTCCTTGAATGCTGTCGGGGTGTTGGTTAACCCGAACGAAAAAACCAAAAATTCGTAATGCCCGTATCGAGTTTAGAATGCCATCTTATGAATATCACCGCTCTTGATCTTCAATTGATGGTATCTTGACCTAAGATTGATTTTGGAGAAAACTCGTGCTCCTTGTAACTGATCGAATAGGTCATCGATACGTGGCAGCGGATATTGATTCTTAATAGTTAGCTTATTCAACTTGCCGTAGTCGATACAGAGCCGCATACTCCCATCTTTCTTCTTAACAAACAACATAGGTGCTCCCCAAGGTGACACACTGGGTCATATAAATCCTTTCTTTAGCAGGTCTTGAAGTTAAACCTACAACTCTTTCAGTTTGATTGGCGCCATATGGTATGGTGCCTTGGATACTGATGCTGCACCAGGAATTAAATCGATCACAAATTCTATGTCGCGGTCAGGCGGTAGCTGCGTCAGATCTTCTGGAAAGACATCCAGAAATTTTTTGACGATGTCTAGATCCTCCAATGGTTTTATCTTTGCCTCCGTGTCTAATACCATGGCCAAAAAGCCTTGGCATCCATTGTCAAGAAACTTTCGCGCCTGGAGGGCTGACAAAGTTATTCTCCTAGGTTTCTTCTTGGGTTCACTTTGATAGGTAAAAGTTGACCCATCCTTCAAGTTGAATCTTATCTTCTTCTCCACACATAAGACATTTGCACCATAGGCCGACAACCAGTCTATGCCTAGGATTATGTCAAAATCATTTATATCCATCTTTATTAATCATGTGGTTAGTTTCTTCCCACAAATTTCAATCTGATAAGGGTCATAGACCTTCTTCAAGTTCACGACACTCCCTGTTGGCATGCTGACTACTATCTCATGCCCGATGTCTCTCGATTGATCTTTCATCTTACTTGCAAAGGTCGAAGAGACGAAAGAGTGGGTCACGCCTGAGTCGAATAGTACTCGTGCGGGTATGGTTGAGACATTCAGGGTACCTAGGGTTTGTAGGAAATTTTTAGGTTACATACAGTAAGCAAATTAGTCCCTATGAGTTAGTAGTGTTCAGCAACTTACCTGTTAATACTTCAGGATTCGACACAGCTTCTTCATTTGTCATCGCAAACCTCGCTTCTGATTGTCCCATGGCTGGAAAGTCCTAGCATAGGGCTGATTCTGCGAGTTGTTGCTATACCCACGCGTTCTACAATCTCTGGCCATATGTCCTTCCTTATTGCACTGGTAACACTTAAAGGGTGGAGCAGCAGGTATTGAGGCTTGGCTCACTTGACTTGTTGCTGGTCAGGCTGGCGAAGCTGCTACTGTCGCTTGGCTCGTCGAAGGTTGAGCAAGTCAATTAAAGGTGGGGCGGAAAGGGTTCTGACCCACGTTCGGCCTATGATATGGAGTCGAGACCGAGCCTGAATTGGTTCCGCGGTAAACTTTGGTTGGCCAAGCATAGGTCTAGAAATTGTTTGGCCTTTTGCCCACAGACGACGTCACAGCTTTCTCTTTCTCTTTCTCCTTAAATCTATCTTCCATGGTTTTTGCCTCGTCGACCATCTGAGCATAATCCCTAATGTCCATGATTGACAACACTGATCTGATCTCAGTCTTGAGTCCTTTCTCAAATTTTTTTGCCTTACTAACTTCCCCTTTCAGGTGCTCTGGAGCAAAATGGAACAAGTCCTCAAATCGCTATTGATAATCTAGCACCGACTTGGTTCCTTGCACTAGTGTGATGAATTCTACTTCTTTCCTGTCCCTGAAACTCTATGGAAAGTAGTTCTTGAAGAAAACTTCTTTAAATTGCCCCCATGTGGGATTCGGGTGAGTAGCTTCCAAATTAGGCTTTGTAGCTTTCCACCAAGCTTCAGCTTCACTCTGCAACTGATAATCGGCACATATAATCTTTTGTGCGTTTGTGCACTCAAGTACATCAAATGCCTTTTCTAGGGCACTGATCCAGCGTTCTAGCTGCATTGCTTCAGAAGTTATTTTGGAAAATACAGGTGGTTGGAGTTTCTTGAATCTTTCCATAACCTTAGCGGTAGAGTTCTCCGCTAAATGTTGAGGCACAGGTGGTGGAAATAGTACGGACCGATTGGGTGGTGGTGGTGGTGCAGTGCGTCCGTGCATCATGGTTGCAAACTGAGTAGACATCTGACCAAGCAATTCTTGCTGTTGTTGCATGGTCTACATCATAGTGGTCATGAATGCAGTCACATCACCAGTTGCCATATTTGGCTGAGGTGCAGCAGTAGTGGCTTGCATAGCCGCTGGTGCTTCTGATGAAGCTGCCAATGCTTCAGAATTTTGGGCCCCAGTTCCGTTAGGCAGTTCAATCTCTGCTACAACTCGAGGTTGTTTTCCTTTACGACCATCACGAGAACCTCTTCTGGTGTTAACCATTGTAGCTTCTCAGAAAGGAGGAGCGTGTTCAATATTCCAACATCATCTGTATGGATCAACAATTATTTCCTAACTAGAGCAGGTATAAATCTAGTCCACAGTTCCAATGGGTTTCATGAGTTACACCAGTAAGGTGGATTGTTAGATTACATTGTCTTGGTTTATTATGTGATGTGTCTTACTGAGTACATTATGTTTCATTTTCTTATGCATTTTATGTATCAATATACTATGCATGGCACTATATGAGAGATTTCAATTTTTTTTTTTAATAAAAGACTTTTAATTATTTACATAGTCTAACAGGCAAGCATCTCCAGCTTCTTTCCGGTCACAAACTCCATCGCAAGCGGAAATTCTATGTTAGCTCTTACCTCTTCAGCTAAAGTCATAAAATACTCTCGCTCTTCTGGTCCACTTGTCAAACCCACCCCTGACTGGCTGGGGATTTGAAGGTAGGACAGGAAACCCTTGACATGGCATCCAAGCACACTGTGGAGTGACACTCCAGTGATGGAATTTAGTGGAGAAGCCCCGAGGATGTCCTCCTACATACCTATCAAAAGATGGATTGTATACCTTTGTAGATGTACAACCGCATAATGTATAGCCTGAGGAAGGTACTATCCCTTGACTCTAGAATCCTTGGACTAAATCCTAGATCTAGGTTAAAATAATGATGATCCTCATCACTTTAAATCTTTTAGATAAGGAATTTTTAAAAAGCCAAACATTAATTTTAATGATTGATTTGATGATGAGAACCCATTTCCATACATACATCTTAAATCCCAACATAAATGACAAATTCTGCTAATTTACAGATTGACCTTCTCTTAGTTAAAATGATATAACTCCATCACCAGAACTTCATTTGTGTTGGTTTCAATTTTTTTGGAAACTATACTCATAGGGATACATTTTGTTAGAAGACACCATTACCTAGATATGTCTCTAAGTTAGTTAAAAGTTTATCTCAAGTTGCTGTCAAAATCGGATCCTGCTGTTTTGACAGGTTGACCTTTGTGTAATAAAAATAACATAACTCTTTAATCCAATCATTTTCTTCTTTGAATCCAATTTTCCTAGAAACTATATTCATAGGGCTTCATCTTCTTAGAAGGGACCATGATCCAATTATGTCTCTAAATGGACTGAAATTTCATTTCAAACCAAACAATTCTGTACATGCAATCTCTGGGCGTTGGCACTGGGCGATGCACACATCACCCAATGACTGATTTTGAATATTTTAATGGATTTTATTTATGGGGACCACCCAATATGAACATGGGTATCCTCCACTAATAGAGGGAAGTCTAAGGGATCACCTCATGACCTCAGTTCACTGTGGACCCCACCAGAGAGCCCAGAATCAGTCTGAATTAGTTTAAAAACTGATTTTCAAAAGGGACCTTCACAGGCAGACAGGCCTGAGTGAGGGCTGAGTCTATAAATAGGGAGGTTCTGAGTTCATTTAGAACCCTTAGCAAAACCTGAAATCCGTGGGAGAGAAGCAGAGAAAGAAGAGAGAAAGAAGAGGAAGGGGAAGAAGAAAGAAGAAGGTAGGAGAAGGAGGAAGAGGGGGGAACCTGCTGCAGCCCATTTCCGCCTGCAACCGAGCCTCTCTAAGGCCATTTCAGGTATAAATCATGCCCCTATACCTGCTGTCTCTTTTCCCTCTCTATATTCTCTATGTTTTTGCTCCCTGGGCAGCCCAGAACAGCTAGGGTTTGCCCAGATCTGGTCTAGATCTGCCATGCAGACCTTGTGCATGGAGGATCTGAGATTTTTATAGAAAAATAAAAAGCTGTTATGTTGTTCTTGAGGCCGAAACCTAACTATGCACAGCTGCACTGCCCAGGTGCCCTGTAGCTCTATGGATTTGGAGCCTTAGATGCAAGCCAAGGGCTGCAGAGACTAAACCCTTGGTGGTTGCAGCCTTGAACCATTATTTTTCATGCATTTTCAGCCTTGCATGTGGCTAGAATTGAATTCCAAGAATAAGAAAAACCCTATGATACTATTCATTGGGCTGTCTGGGTAGCCTCTGGCTGCCTAATGGGGGATCTGATGGAAGATCCATTTGGACCAAAAGATAGGTCATCCCATGGGCTACACAGCACCCTAACATGCATGGGGTGATGTGGAGCACACTGCCCTAGAAGCCCCACCTTGGAATCTCAGCCCATTGTCGATTCTACAGCCACTGGGCGATGCAGCAAGGCCCAGAGACATCGCCCAGTGAAGGGAAAATTGCTGGATTGGTGGATAGACCTGAGGAATGTCACCCACTGACTCTTGGACACTGTGGAAAGTCTGGGAAATTACCAAAAAGCCCTTTCCCACATCTGTCCTTGATTGGAAAATGCTTTGGAACCCTAGTGGGTCCCGCAGGTGGAAGAAACTCTGTTGTGCTTGGTCCTACAACACAGACAAGCTGTGGACAACACTGTGAATATGATCTGGCCTAGGGTCCGGTACAACCAACAAAAATGACTATTTTACCACTGAGCCACAGACTTTGGCCAAAGCACCGGGGCATGGGCCTAAAGCCCAGTGCAAGGCCTAGAGAATTCAAAGTGATCTCGGACTGAGCATCGAGTTAGACCTAGGAGCCTAGACTAACACTAGGTTATCCAAAATAGTTTGAATACGTAAAATAACACATTTCTAATTTATTACTTTAGGATTTGATTCCGTGCTTGAGGTACACAGCCAGATACGGACTGAAACTGAACAAACAACTGAACCGGTAGGATTCCGTGCTTGAGGTACATACCCACATCTGTCCTTGATTGGAAAATGCTTTGGAACCCTAGTGGGTCCCGCAGTGGAAGAAACTCTGTTGTGCTTGGTCCTACAACACGAACAAGCGTGGACAACACTGTGAATATGATCTGGCCTAGGGTCCGGTACAACCAACAAAAATGACTATTTTACCACTGAGCCACGAGACTTTGGCCAAAGCACGGGCATGGGCCTAAAGCCCAGTGCAAGGCCTAGAGAATTCAAAGTGATCTCGGACTGAGCATCGAGTTAGACCTAGGAGCCTAGACTAACACTAGGTTATCCAAAATAGTTTGAATAATTAAAATAACACATTTCTAATTTATTACTTTAGGATTTGATTCCGTGCTTGAGGTACACAGCCAGATACGGACTGAAACTGAACAAACAACTGAACCGGTAGGATCAAACCAAGGTGAGTGGAATTACACCATGAGTGTAGGTGTAACATGACTGATGGGTCATGACAACATCAACAATATTTACTTTCTTTAATTACCTTAAACTATTTTATATTTTCATTTAAATTCTGAATCATATCTTATGGACATTGGAAATGAATGATAATGCTTGTATGTGGAATTGCTAGATTAGATGCCGTAGCTGGCTTGGAAATGAGGCCTGTGGTAACCCGTATTATGGGATACGGTTGACACCGCTTGACTCATACGATGCCATATAGACATGGGGTTAGAGTTTCATCATCCGTGCTACGCACCCTTGCCAGCAGGGGTTAAGGTGTTGGATGCCCGTGGGGGCCACAATTAATGTCAAGAGCTATATGCCGGGCTTTATGCCACAATTAATGTCAGGAGTTATATGTCGGGCTTTATGCCACAATATAATCCAAAGAAAAAGAAAAGAAAAGAATTGAGCTAAATACTAATGGTTACCCCATAGGTTAATCACAGAGGGCTGGTCGGGCTGACCTTGGTAAAAGGATGCGGGAGCTGACTGGTCCTCTCTGACAACTCAATGGGTGTATCGCGGGAAGGGGTAACTAAGCCCGCACCAGGGATACATGTATTGAGGATTGTAGTAGCACTGACCCGACTTAGTTGTGATGTTAGGTGGCTAATAAATAAAATGAACTGCACCTCATGTAGGACTCATTTGGTTGTGCTTGCATGCGCATGCATGGTTTATATTTCATTCACGGGCTCGGTGGAGCTCACACTCTTGTATATTCTCTTTTAGTTGATTTTGCAGATATAGGTTTGCCAATAGGCGAGGAAGCTGTTGATGGAATTGCAGATCTTCCTCATCTCGTTGCTTAGCGACGATTTTGTTATTATTTAAGTTTCTTTCTTTCAAGGAGTGTAATTACTAAGACAATGTACTTATTGGACATAAATGGATATGTATATGGTAAAACATAGGTATTTGGGATTGTATTATCGATGATATAAATCATCTATGGGTAGTCTGATCTTCCGTTGCACTCTGATATTCTTTTAATTATCTTTTTACCCTCATGGTGCGGTTGTGACGTGTAAGTACTGCTTCTTGATCCTTGGGGGTTGGCGGATGCCATAGGATCACCCTGCCTAAATCCTCCCAAGGGGTGGTTTGGGGCATGACACCACTAATGGCAGCAATGGCTAAATAAAAATCCAATCGATTCTCGGCTCGAGGCAACACTAATTGTATCCGTCTCAGTCTCTCTCTCGTATAGGTCCTATCACAGAAAATGGTTCTAGGCATTAGGTCATACTTAATTAAAGAATTAAGTACATATTTATAGAAATTTAAATGACTAAGATTCAATTTAACTAATCTAGGTTGGCTTGAGGTACCCTATTGTCTAAGTACTTTGATTGGTTAGATAGCCTATTCTTTGTTGACCTAGTCTGCAATTTGGGTAAGATCTATGCTTCCCACCCATGGTACATATGTATTACAACATACCTAGTAACTATGTCTGATTTACATGGCAACACCCCAGTCGGTTTGTACATCACAATATTCAAACATGTAGTAATTAGGTAATACACACCATATCCCATAAATACATCTACAAATATGTTTATCTCTATATATATTCTAACATTTATTGTAGATACATCCATACAATCTTCCCAAGCCCCTATATGTTTTACTCAACCTTATCGAGAAATTTCACCCCTTTGGGTTTAAGAAAATTGTACTTGATTAGTGTAAAATCACTTATTATCATTATATATTTTTGTATATATTATTTTTTGTTCCTAAACCATCTGAGAAAGTTCATATTTTTATGTTCATTAAGGGTTATATGATAAAATCTCAAGTCCTTGTATGTAAATAGCCCAAAATAGCAAAATTGCACACACTGAGCGATGTCTCTGGGCGTTGCCACATCACCTAGTGCCATCGCCCAGAGAATCGGGCGCCGGCTTTTTATATCCAAGAGGGCCCCATTTAACTTCTAACTTCTTCTAAACCTCTCTAAACACCTAGGAAAAGTAATTAGAGGGTGAGGGGACCATCTCAACACCAAATCTTGGCATTTCCTCGAGTCAATCACGAACCTACATGTACCTAGGTGAGTTTTCTTAGTTACTTTGTCTAATTCCTTTTGTTCCCTCTTGCTTAGGTTAGGGTTTTGTCAACTTTCTTGTCCTAACCATATTATTTTCTTCTTTGTTTTTGTAGAAAATGTCTACGAGTCACCGCACGGCTAGGAAATCGGTAGCCTAGAAGCAACTCCGGGTTGAGTCAGAGGATTCTTCGGCATCCACAGTACCTCCTTCATCTCCTAATGATGATTCTTCTCCGGAGGAACCCAACTTCAATCATTTCCTCTTCTCTAGGTACAAATATGCTAAGGAGTGGAAAAATTTTGAATCTCTAAAGATTGTGAATGGTCGGGTAGTCCGGGTAGAAGACTTTCACCAATACAGTCTCTATACTAGGTTCAACATTTTGGGTTGGACCCCCATGTTGGCACCCACCGAGCCATGCTATCCTTTCTTGGTTCGGTGCTTTTACTGCAACCTAGTGCCTTCTAGCTCTCAGGAATTCAGAGTGGAGAGTAGGGTGAAGGGAGTAGATATTAAGCTGACCACTACCCTATTGGTAGAGATTTTGGGTTTACCTGACTCAGGAGAGAGGGTTTACTATCAGCCACGGATGAACATTTCAGAGATATTTTCTTTGGAGACCAGGAGGACAATCTTCAAAGCATTGACAGGGTCATAGAGCACACCTAGGTCTGAAACTTCTTACAAACCTAGTGCTCGGGTCATTAGTAGGTGTGTGACCTACAACATTTATCCCAAGGGTGGGAACAGAGGCAGCATATCCATGCTAAGGGCGTACATCACACTGTCTCTTGGGAGCTGGGAAGGGAGGTCCAGTTATAAACCTTCCGTATTTATTGCTTCAGGTTACCATGCTAGGAACCCAGCTGATGGAACCTTCCTTATGGGAAGTTCCTCACTTTAGTCTTCTGTTACTTTGGGGTTCCATTGGAGGGTGAGTACGCTGAGAAAGACCAATCCAGGCCTATTGAGAAGACTTCTATTCTGAAGATGAAAGTACCTGGAGAGGATCCATAAGAGGGTGAGGAACAGATGATGATTGGAGATGAGCAGCAGGGGGAGGAGTAGGGTCACATTGAGGGAGACACACAGGGCTTACATGCAGAGGAGCAGGGCATGGGTCAGGGTGACTTCGAGGGCTTTGGCACTCAGTTTTCTGACTTACCTTCCTATGAGGCAACCGATGCTACTAGTTCTCAGGTGCCAAGGCCTTCTGATTGGGCGCAGATGATGACACATTTCCAGAGCCTTGGTACCCAACTCTCTGATATGGCGACTCGAATGGACTAGGGCTTCGCTTCCTTGGGGAGCAGAGTGGGATCTGTTGAGTAGCGACTAGATTTCTGGGACAGATTCTACGGGGTTAACTCTCGCCAGACACAGCCTCCTCCAGATGACTTACCTCCCACCGAGTAGTTCTTGATCAACTCCTGCCAGTCCATATTACGTGTTTCAGACTATTTTCCTTCCATTATGCTTATGTACTTCTTTTTTTTTAGTTGTACTTAGTTTAGTGTTTTTTTTTTTTTTAGCTATGTAATCATTAAATTTTCAGTTTACCAATGAAACTTATGTAGTGACTTGGCCACAGTTATCTTTTATTTAATGGAAATTATGCATCTTTTATTTAATTGCAGCTACCTCCCCTATAGCTTTTAATTATTACATATTTTATTATTTCAAGCTTATTAGTCCTAGTTTGCACTCCATGAATGTAAGAAGAGCCTCACACTCTGATACCAAGCTCTGTCACACCCCAAACCACAGCCTAGGAAGATTTGGTAGGTGACCCGAATTGCATAACGGCAATCCGCCAAATCCCATGGATCTAGAAGCAGTGCTTACATTCATGGAACCACATTCATCTCATTACCATAAGTAAGATTAGAGTGCTGCAGTAAAACTATAATTTCAATAAATGAAGGAAGCATGGTGATACGGGGAAACGATGATAATATATACATAAAAAAGTTTGTACGTATCCCACCAACCCACAAATATAAGGATAAAGCTGACAAGAACAGAACTACATACATAAATATATACAGGGTGAGCATACTCAACCCCAAAAGAAAAGAAAGTAAAAACTACAATAGGACCACAGTCAAAACGGGGATGAACTCCTAGCAGGAACAAAAAGGAGTCCCCAAAACAAAAAGCATCAGAAGCACTTCTCAACGGTCTTCATCAATGACCACCGAGAAAGTAGCAGGATCGGTATGACCTCCGTCGGGGTCCACACCAATATCATCGTAACAACCAGGACTATCCTCCTCGAGATAACCCTCCAGGCCACACTGGCATCCATCTGCAAAATCATCTAAGAAAGATAATGTATAACAGAGTGTGAGCCCCACTGAGCTCATGAGCAAATAACATCAATCATGCATGCATATGCAATCACAATTCATAGGTCATATGATCCTACATGATGTGCAAGTCCAGTTTATTATTAGCCACCTAACAATACAACTAAGTCAGGTCAGTGCTACTACAATCCCCAATACATGTATCCCTGGTGCGGGCTTCTAACCCCTTCCCACGATACACCCATTGAGTTATCGGAGAGGACTAGTCAGCCCTAGCATCAGTTACCAAGGTCAGGCCGACCAGCCCTTTGTGATTAACCTGTAGGGCAATCCATTTCTTTCCCCTTTTCTTTTCCTTGGCTTACAGCCCATATTCACCATTCCGATGTTCTTTCATTTCTTTTCATTTCTTTTCATTTCTTTTCACATATAAATATGGTCACCCTCACAGGCATCCAACACCTAAACCCCTGTTGGCAAGGGTGCATAGCACAGGGGATGAAACTCTAGCCCCATGTCTATATGGTATCGTATGACTCGGGTGGTGTCAACCACATCCCATTCTACAGGCTATCACAGGCCTCATCACCAAGCCGACTACAACATCTAGTCTAACAATCACAATCATCATATAAGAACTCATAGTGTTCATCAATAGACAGTCATTATGCGGTGATTTGAGTAATTTGAACAGAAGTAAATAACACAGCATATATAATTCAATTCTTATTAGCCGACATAGCATCATAATTACACATGCACATATGATAGTATTTTTCACTCACTTGAGTTTGGTTCTAAATACTCGGTTGCAAACTCAGTTCCAACAGCAGTCTGGTTGTTGACCTCAAACGCGGGATCAATTCCTAGATATAAATCAAAAGTTATCATATTAAGTTTTCAGCCTATCACTGGTACTCCTAGGGTTAACCTAAGCTTACTGGGTTGACCTAATGTTCAGTTGGTTCACACTTGGAATCACTGGGCCTTGTAATGGGCCTTAGGTCATGTCCCGGGGCATGGGCCAGAATCAGTGGCACAAGGGTAAAATGGTCATTTTCAATAGTTGTGCTTGACCCTAGGTCAGATTAGGTCCACAGTGCTGTCCACAGCTTGCCTATGCTGTAGGACCATGCACAGCAAGGTTTCCTTCACCTGCGGGACCCACTAGGGTTCCAAAGTGCTCCTCCACCAAGGACAGATGTGGGGAAGGGCTTTTTGGTCATTTTTTAACCTCCCATAGTGTCTAAAAGCCAAAGGGTGAGTTTCCCCAAAGTCAGATCAGCAATACAGCAACTTTCCATTCACTGGGCGATGGCTCTGTGCAATGTTTGGGCTGCAATCGACATTTGGGCTGAGTTCCCAAGGTTGGGCCCACAGGGTTGAGGTCAGACTTGATCCTCTGCATGTTAGGGGGGTTAGGTAGCCCCTGGGAAGACCTTCAATTTGATCCTAATGGATCCCCCACTGGGCCCACCATCAGGCTGCCAATGGTTACCCAGACAACCTAGTGAATAGTAACATAGGGTTTTTCTCAATCTTGGAATTCAATTCCAACCACATGCAAGGCTGGAAATGGATGCAAAACAGGGTTTCATGGCTGTGATTACCTAGGGTTAAGTCTGTGCAGCCCTAGCTTGCACCCAGGGTTCCAAATCATAGAGCAACAGGGTAATTTGGCAGTGTAGCTGTGCATAGTCAGTTTTGGTTCCCATAAACAGCATATCAGCCGACTAAAATCACTCATAGGCCACAGATCTTCCATGCACAAGGCTAGCATGGCAGATCTGGAGCTGATCTGGGCAAACCCTAGCTGTTTAGGGCTGCCCAGGGAGCAGAAATAAATCCAACACAGAGAAGAGATGAGGATAGCAGGTATAGGCATACATGTTTATACCTGAGATGGCTGAGAGAGGGCTCGGTTCCAGCTATGATGGGTGGCAGTACTTCCCCCTTCCTTCTTCTTCTTCTCCTTTTTCTCCTTTCTTCCCTCTCTTCTCTCCCACGGATTTCAGAACTGCCAAGGGCTCTAAATGAGCCCAAGACCTTCCTATTTATAGGCCCAGCCCTCACTGAGGCTTATTTGCCTGGGAAGGCCTCTTTTGAAAATCAGTTTTTAAACTGATTCTGACTGATTCTGGGCACACTGGTGGGGGCCACAGTGAACCAAGGGTATGAGGTGGTCCCTCAGACTTCCCTCTATCCATGGAGGGTGCCCATGTTCATATTGGGTGGTCCCCATAATTAAAAATTATAAAAAATGTACTGTTTCACTCACTGGGCGATGTCACTAGGCCTTGCTGCATCACCCAGTGCCATCGTCCAAAGAATTCCAGCAAGCTAAAATTCAATGGGCTTGCACAGGGGTTTGACCCTTGGTCAGGGTATTGTCCCCACATGCCCCATAGGAGATTTTAAACACTTTTACAGAGGTGGGTCCCACCATTATAAGGAGGAGAGAGATTACCTGGGACTCAAACCATATATCTGGTAATGCGCTGTACATCTGTAAGGGTCTACTATCCACCTACTGACAGGTATGTAGGATGATCCACATAGGGTTTCTTCATCAATCCAAGTCACTGGGGTGATGCTCCACTGTGATCCTGGTTGTCTGATTAGGGGTTCCTATCCTTCAATCAAAATTCTAGTCAGCTAGGGGCAGGGTTTGACATTGCCTACATTGCCCAGTGCATCGACCAGTGGTTCCAGCAAGGCTGAAACTTAGTGGGGTTTGCACAGGGGTTAGACCCATGGTTAGGGCATTGTCCCCACATGCCATTTAGAGGTTAGGGCATCTCCAGTATGGTATTATGCTTTCCCCCAACAAAATAGAAGTCACAGTCTCCACTAGGGGTAGGTTTGGCATGGATGTGGGCGGAGCCGGTGCTTGAAAAGGTAGCTCTGGAGGATCTGGGGAGCAACATCCTAAGGAAACAGGGTTTTCTTGATTCGTAATCAACGATGAACTAGTATTGGCCTCTATCTTCTCCTAAAGGTCCAACATTAGGGCAACCAGCTTGGTACCTTTGCCAGAGAGGGTCAGGACCTTCAGTCTTCTTTTTCTTAGGCTTCCTTGATTTGGGCAAATCAGCTTCATCATTATAGTGATTGCTGTCAGAGCAGTTGCAGGTGTCAAACCAAGTATGGCCAGTTTGGCCAAAAAATTAGTAGATTGGTGCACCAGTGCTATCAAAAGCCTCAATAGGAACATGAGGTAATCGCTCAGGGAGATCTTGGGGGTAAACTGGGACAACGGTGCAGAAATCAGCTGGCCATGGGTAAGTGACCATGGTCTTGCCATCATCTAAACTTTTGTAGATAGGGTTTGTAGCTGTAATTGGGGGAGTAGCAGGGGAAGCATGAGTGGATTCATATGCAGTGATCCATGACTCAGGAATCAACTTGATCAACTCAACACGACTGATTTGGTGGGGTACATGAGTGATGGTAGGTATCCTATCTTCACTGATTTGGATGAACAAGGCTGAATCATTACTTGAATAGCCTGTGTTAAGATTCATCGCATGGTTCTGTAGCCGGTAGAAGATCTGATAATGGAGGGTTGCTGCTATTTCGGACTCCTTCTGAGGAGCACTAGTGAGTTGCACAAGAAACTGCCAAGCATCTGGAAGGTTGGGATCCAATAAAGAGACATTATAGTTGGGGTAAACTGTGTAGAACATAGTGCCATCATTCAAGGTGGTCTAGACATTAGTGATGTTAGCATGAGGGAAATTTTTGAAACGGGTGTCAAGGAGGTTGAGCCTCATTGCTACTGGTAATCCTTTACGACCATGAAAAGTAGCGGTAATTTTTACCACCCCAAGATGAAGATGGGTGTATCCAAGTGCGATCCATTGCCTAATGAGATCTGGGCTGATCTCGATCGGAAAATATTACTCTTTGCCTGAAGTAGTAATCTGGTTCTGCGAAAAAGGAGGTGCTTGGACATATTCTTTCAGACCAGGGGTCTTTTTTGGGGAAAGGATAGTTTAGAATTTCTTTATGATGGAAGCTGACGCCTTTGGGAAGACATCGTATGGGTTGATGATCAGGAAATTTGTAGGATGGATTTGCTGGTCAGCCGGAGTGTAGTTGAGTTCATAAAGGTAGTCGACCTTTGCTGCATGAGAGCTATGGAGGGAGACGCTGGGCGAAGGAGGTTGTAAAGTCATTAATCTGGGAGAGTGTGTCTTATCCATAAGAGATGCACATCATGAGTATTTTGATATGGGTTAGGTCCAAAATAAATACAAGTAAGAGAACCAAGAACATACTAACACTCAGGCCGAAGGTATTCCGAGCATGCCAGGATTTATAACGGTCACTGCCTGCAACCTACACCTTGCTCAAGGATCTGTTACCTGCCTGGGTGCTGATAAGAGATTGGAATCTTAAAACAAGCAGACATTTTCTAATGCAGAGGGTCTGCCAAGGCAGCAACTGCAGAGCATACTTAGTCTGGATGATGAACCATCACACCATTTCAACATAAACAAAGAGAGTAGAGCCCCGAGGATAAGACACAAGGAGGAATTTAGAAAACCATGGCTTTGATGCCAGATATTGATATTGATAGATTTCCACTGATGATACAAATCTGACATCGAGAGGCCCTATTTATAGCCAAAGGTATCAAACCATAGTTACTTTTACAAACCATAGTTACTTTTATAAACCATACCATAGTTACTTTTACAAACCATACTTTTAACTAACTAATCTGTGCCTGGTCCACTGTTGTTGGAATAAGGCACATAGTCCAAAACATGATCAATTTTAAATTCCACGTGGTGGCGCATTAGATGGTGAATGACAGGATGCTGGAGCTGATTATTGACCTGCCAGGCTATATCAGCAGATCTAATAATGGAGGCGGGTAGAGTGGCAGGGTCCACATCATTATGAAAACACATGGTGCACATGAAATCCAACCAAGCTACTTTGGTGTTGTCATATTCATCGCGATGGGTAAAGATGTCATTCTGGCTGGTTCCATGGAGGATGTATGAGAGATCATAGGCTATAAGATGATGGTCTAGAATAGGAGGGGTAACCATGTCATGGTGGATGAAATTCGAAGGGCGATGGAATATGTATGTGACAAAGAAGTCATCACTAGTGAGGTCTTGAAGCATATTAATCCATTGCGGGATGGGAGCAAAGAGGCGTAGGAAATGAGCCAAATACTGGGGACACTGAAGACGAAAGAAATAGGTGCCAGTAGGGTTAGCAAAAATAGCTGAAACAATACAGAGATAGTGTAGGAGGCTGGGTTTGCTGAAGGTGATAGCAATCTTGTGGACTGCAAGAAGATGCCAGAAGAAGACAACACAGTCTTGGTCAAACATGGTTGGGACTTGGATAGTAAAAGGGGTAAGAAATGGGTAATCTGGATGATAAACAACTCAGTCAAATTGGAGGCCATTTTTGTGGATTATGGCTGCAAGAGTAGACTGGTAGGTCTGAATGCTATTGCTCTTCAAAGTGCAGAGAGAAATATCACATAAAAGTGGTGGAGGAAGGGCTGGGAGTAAGGAAGTTAAAGGGTCTATGGGTGGTCCAGAGGAAGAGAAAGATGCACCAGGATAGAGGGGCATACATAGAATGGGGACAGATGATGAAGCAGGGGTCTTGGTTCTTGATAGGAAGGCAGCCAGAACATTTTCTTTACCTTTGATGTGTTTGACTTTGAAAGACCACTGGGAGAACCAGCGTGCCCATCGGAGGAGCTGGGGCTCGGGGAGGATCTTCTACTTGAATTGAAGCATCCTTGGAAAAGAGGTCATGTCCATTTTAACCTGGAAAGTATGGCCAATGAGAAAGAATTGGAATTTCTCAATGCCACGCCAGACTGCCAGGATTTCTTTGAAAGGGGAATGGTAGTGTTGTTCGGAAATTTTGAACTGCCCACTGCGATATCCAAAAACTTTCCTCGATTTATCTGGGGTTTCTTCAAGGAGGACTGCAGCCCACTGGGTGTTGCTTGCATCAGTTTGGAGTATATGAAGACCAGTAGATGGAATCTGCAAGGTGGGAAGAGACTGTGCCATAGACTTGAGAGATTGAATAGCTTTAGAATGAACTTGGGACCATGGTGGGGGATCTTTCTTAAGAAGATTGTGAATAGAGCTGGTGTGTTGGATCTGCCTTGGTAAAAACTCCGTCATATAGTTAACAATGCCAAGGAACTGCTGCAGTTGCTGCTTTGTGAGAGGACCATTGGAAAATTAAAGGAGAGATTTTCCAATGTGAGGCTAGAGATCAAACTTTCCTTTGTCAATGATGACTCCTAAGAAATTAACTTTGGAGACTACGACTTCTATTTTGCTGGGGGAAAGCACAATACCATACTGGAGAGTTATTTCGAGGAACTGTTGGAGGAGCTGGTTGTGTGCTGCTTCTGTTTAGGAGAACAGGAGAATATCATCAATGTAAATAAGTGGCTGAGATTGAATAGGTTCATAGATCCGGAGCATGGTCTTCTAAAAAAGGGATGGTGCAACCTTGAGGCCAAAAGGCATGACTGTCCATTGGAAATGGTATTCTGGGATGCAAAACCCTATTTTAGGACGGTCATCTGGATGTATTTCGAGCTGCCAAAAACCTACCTTGAGGTCAAACTTGCTGAAGATGGTTGCTTTAGAGAGTTGAAGCAGGAACGTCGAACGAGTGGGTAACAGAAACTTATCATCTTCTAAAAAAGCATTGAGGGGCTGATAGTTAATAACAAGTCTAAGTTTTCCACGAGTCTGTTCAGCACGTTTGTTCACATAAAAAGCTTCGCATGCCCAAGGGGAAGAAGTATGCTCAAGGAGATTTTGTGCTTGGAGGAGGGCAACTTCCTAACTAGCCATTGTGAGATGGTTGGGCTTCATTCCTGAATGGCTGGCTTTGGTAGGATTGGCATCTTCATTTTTCTTGAAAGGAAGATGAATGAAGAATTGGGGATTTTGCCATAAGGGATGATCACACTTCGTTAGGAACTCTGTGTGGGAGCTTGCACTACACTGGGAGATCAACTGCTGCTTGATGTCTGCATGAGGAGATATTAGTAAAAGGGTGGTGACATTTGTCCAAGGAAGGAATTGTTGTTTGTGACTGAGACCATGGACGCTCCATCAGAGATGAGGAAGTCGACAAAGGAGGTCGAATCCAATAAGAGCATCACGACCGGGGAGAGAACAACCTAAAACTGTATGGCTAAGAGTGAGGGTTGGGAAAATCTTAAAACCAACTGGGCCTTTAGAGTTGAGGTCAACAGAGAAGGTCTTTCCATCAGCATCAGTAAAATACTATTTGTGGGGTTTCCAAAAATAAAAGGGTAAGACATGAGGAGCTAAGATGGTCATGGAACAACTAGTGTCAAAATAGCCAATGACCTTGACTGGTCGTTCCCAAGAAGTAGTAGAGATATATAAGGGGGCTTGAGGGAGAGGGATCTTGGTAACAGCTAACATGGGTGTAGTAATTAGATGGCAATGGGGGAGAGATGGAGGATCAGTGGGTATAATTGGGTAGATGGGGTCAAAGCCATCAGACTCAGCTTCGGAAGAGGAGTCAGAATTATCATGGTTCTTGTTGCGTCAAGAAATCATCGAGTGGTCCTGCGAGTGCCGTCACCTACAAGTGGACCAAGGGGTCAACAGAGAAAACCGGTGTGATTTTGGCTTAGGGCTCTCCGATGCCAAAGTTAGATCTCCTGAGCAAATAGATGAATAGTGATTATTCAATATGAGTTTTGATGTCCTCCGATGGGGTTGTGTACCTTGCCTTTTATAGTAGTGTATGGCGGTGTGGAGAGGGCCCAGTTTGATGGCGAGTGTGCCATTGAGTGGATAGAGGCCTTGGGTAACGGGGCTCTATTCTGATTGGCCATCTCCTCGCGGGAGGGAGTGTCCTAGTGGTATCAAGATCCTTGGGGATAGATACCAGCGTGTGGTGACAACATCATTGGTGCTTGAATCCGTCTGGGTGACGTGACTTCTAAGCGATGGCCTAGAGTCCTGGTGGTGACATGAGTCTGTAGTGACATGATTGGGTCATAGACGAGTGGCCCCGGTGTCCTTGTACATCACATCTGTGTCCATGATGTCGCGCCTGGGTGCAGGCCGTGCCTGGGTGTAGGCCACGCCTGGGTGTGGGCACGCCTGGGTGCAGGGCACGGGTGGTTGCAGGCCTCGCCTGGGTGAGGCCGCGCCTGGGTGCAAGCCGCTCCTGGGTGCTGGCCACACCCAGGTGGGACCCCCGATTGGTTCTCCTTGGTTCTGGAGTGGGTCGCTCTGTGACACGTGGCAGCCGCTGATTGGTCTGATGAATCTTAGATGTATCATTTACCCCCCACTCTCTTGAGATAGGATGTCCAAGAGAATAGATGCCTTTATATAGTGAGGGGTCCGCTGTGAATAAACTTTCTTTGTGGGGCTTGCCTATAAATCTATTAGTGAGGTAGGAGAGGTTGGGGGTTCATACCTTTCCTCCTATACTTTTTCTTCTTTTGTTTTTTTGTAGGTATATGTTCCTCTCCTTCACTTTCTCTTTTTTCACTTCTCAATTCTCTTTCTTACTTTTTGCCTCCCACTTTGCTCTTCTTGAATTTCTCATTTGCATTACACTTTTGTCCTTTTTCCTCTTTTTGGTGCCCACCATGTGCTTGTCCTTGGGTCACCTAGATTGGTATCCATTTTGCTTGATTTTGGGTCCTTGTGTTTGCCTTGTGCTCACTTGGTGCCTTGTTTACTTGGAGGGCTTGAGTAGTGCTTGGCTTGAGTGCCTTGCATTTGGTGGTCTCTGTCACTTGATCGTGCTCGTGGTGTGACCGCATCGTCGTGTGCCTGAGGTAAGTTCGACCCCTTCTCTTTCTTTTTCTTTTTCTTTTTTTATTTTTATGCAGGGCTGCACCTAGGTGAGGCCGCGCCTACGGGTGTGGCAGTGCCTAGGGTGGCCGCACCTACTGGCTCGAGGCCGCGCTTGGGTTGACGCGCAAGCCGGCGTGAGGCCGCACCTGGGGTGGCCGCCGCCTGCGGGTGTGAGGCCGTGCATGGGGTGGCCACGCCTGTGGGCGTGGGGCCGCTCCTGGGTTGGCCTCGCTTACGGGCGTGGGGCCGCTCCTAGGGTGGCTGTGCCTATGGGTGTGAGGCCTCGTCTAGGGTGGCCGCGGCTTGGGTCTATGGACCCTCATGCTTCTCCACTTTTCTGCTTCTTGTCTGTGATGGATCTGTTGTTTATACTTTGCAGGTGGCCTTCATTTCATTTTTCTTTCTAGCTTCTTGTCTGGGAGATCGCTTTCTCGAGTAAGTAGTCCATTCTTCTCTTGTCGTTCATGTCGTCTTTGGATGACCTTGGCCCTGCTTCAGTCAGGGTTGGATCTTTAGAGGAGCGTTCCCCAGGATCGCCTTCTTCTGTGGGTACTCCATCCTCTATACCTTCCCCCAGTGCTATTGATGGGGGTGCGGGACCTTCTAGTGTCTCTGGTCCCAGCAGGGATCGTAGGCCTTCTGGGGCAGCGTCATTAGTCGACGGTCCTGCTGATAGGTTGGGTCATGTTGCTAGCATCTTGTCCCCTTCTGACTTGGTCTTCCTCCGTGAGGAGTTCCATATTCCCACTGAGGTCGTGTTACATACTCCTGGACCTGGCGAGTATGCCTTCTCTCACCGTGCGGATGAGATCTGTCTCTACCGTTCCTTTTTTCTCCAAGGCCTTTGCCTTCCTATCCCTCGCTTTGTTGAGTTGGTGCTAGAGCATTGGCACCTCACCCCTGGGCAGGTGTTGACCAATTCTTGGAGGGTGATCTTGGGTTTCTATGTATTTTTCGCCCGCTTGGGGCATGCTGCCACTGTTCCTCTGTTCTCCCACTTTTATCTGTTGAAGAAAGGGAATCATGGATGTTATCACTTTGCTCGCCGCGTGCTCAAGGGGCCATATGCCTCTTTGGAGCTTCTCACAGGGATCACTAGCAATGTGAAGTATTGGAGGGATCACTTCTTCTTTGCCATGGTCCCCCGATGCCCACTATGGACTGTTAGGGAAGTCATTGACCTCAAGAGGGTCAACCAAAGGCTTGAGCTGAGTGATTTTGAGGGTGGCTCCCTCAAACTGTACCGGGGTCGCGATCCGTTCAACGTCCAGGAGTTGGACTCGGAGGCCTTCTTGTCCCTCTGGAAGCTGAGTCCTGGTAAGAGCATTGTCTTTTGTACTTGATTGGCATGCTTGTTATCAAATATATATGTCATCTGACTGGTTGGGCGGTCTATGCAGTGGATGTGCATCCAGACTTCAGTTTGCCCTGTGGCAATCTGCGGAGGAAGGCTGCTTCTCAGGGTGGTCCATCTACTGGATTAACAGATGTTGGTGGTCCTTCTGCACCTGTGGCTATTGGGGCGAAGTGGAAGGGTGGTCTAGGACATGCCCATGTGACAAGCTTTGGTGTGCGTGTCCTCCTTCCCCGTACTTCTCCTGATGATGATGGTGTTTCGGGCTCTGTGCCTCTGCCTCCATCTGTCACCCCTTTCGAATCTTCTGCATTGCCCCTCTCCAAGGGGAAAGGGGTGAGTTCCTCCGGTGGTACTGCCACTGATCTTCCTACGATGGATGAGTCCCAGGTGATCACCTTGGGCATACCGGAGGGTTCGACCTTGGCCAGAGCCGGCATGTCACTAGAATGGGTAGACAAGGGTAGGCTTCCTACTGTGAGGGTGGCCTTGCAGAGGCTTAGCGATGTGTGTCTGGCCCAGACTCTCTACCATAATATGGCTTCGGTGAGTTATTCCTTTTTGTTTTGTCATGTTCGTTGCTCCACTTATACTTAGAGTGTTTATCGCTTGCCATGCTGATTGTAGGTCCACCACCGTGTTGCTGAGGCGGTGCTTTGACTGGAGGGTCATGCTTCTCGTGAGGTACAAATACAGCGCACCCTGCATGATGTGGAGAGGGAGCTCCAGGGACAGATCGATGCCTGCGAGAGGGCTGAGGCCGGCGTGCAGAGGGCGTCGGAGGAGCTTGCGGTGGCGTTCGGGAAGTTCCTAGAGGTGTCTGAGGAGCTTCCTATAACCTCTGCTGGTGCGGCTGAGAGCTCGACCAGGGTTCTTGCCTTGGAGGAGGAGCTTTATTTGTTGAGGGGGAGTCATGAGGTGGAGCTGGCATCTGCATGCGAGCGAGCTGTGGCTAAGTTCCAGGCGTCCTCAGCATTCTCGGCGCTGTATCAGGAGCAGCTTTAGCCTGCGTATGAGGGAGGGGTCCTGGACTTAGCCGCTTGTGTCCTGGAGGTGACCCCCGATTATGACTTCTCTGTCTTGGGGTTCTCTGAGTTTGCTGCGGCGCTTCCTGGTGTAGCGGTGGTGGAGAGCGTTCTAGTGTCAGATGTGGAGGCTACCCTGCCTGAGGGGGGTGCTACTGCGCGCCTTCTTGAGGTGGACATGATGTCTCCTGCTGTGTCAGAGGTGACCCACCCCTCTGTGGTCCCTTGATCCTATGGCCGTACCGAACTTGCAGACATCTTGAACTTTTTCCTTTTTGAACTTGAGTTGTAACTATTATGACTTATCTATGTGATCGCTGTTGCTTTTCTTTGATTGTATTGTCTCTTGGTGGTTGATTGCACATTAGTTCCCTATGACCCTTGATAGTCATGGGATTTTGGTAGTGGCATTGCGCCTTGGTGGTCATCGGACCATGGTGGCCTTGCGCCTAGGCGGTCATCGGACCTTAGTGGCAGAACGCCTTAGGCATAAAGCCTCGGTGGTGCCATGACGCCTTAGGCATAAAGCCTCAGTGGTGGCATAACGCCTTAGGCTTAAAGCCTCGGTGGTGGCATGACGCCTTAGGCATAAAGCCTCAGTGGTGGTATAATGCCTTAGGCATAAAGCCTCAGTGGTGGCATGACGCCTTAGGCATAAAGCCTCAGTGGTGACATGACGTCTTAGGCATAAAGCCTTGATGGTGGCATAAAGCCTCAGTGGTGGTATAACGCCTTAGGTATAAAGCCTCGGTGGTGGCATGATGCCTTAGGCATAAAGCCTCAGTGGTGGCATAACGCCTTAGGCATAAAGCCTCAGTGGTGGCATAAAGCCTCGATGGTGGCATGACACCTTAGGCATAAAGCCTCAGTGGTGGCATGACGCCTTAGGCATAAAGCCTTAGTGGTGGCATAATGCCTTACACATAAAGCCTCGGTGGTGGCATGACGCCTTAGGCATAAAGCCTCAGTGGTGGCATAACGCCTTAGGCATAAATCCTCAGTGGTGGCATAAAGCCTCGATGGTGGCATGACGCCTTAGGCATAAAGCCTCAGTGGTGGCATGACGCCTTAGGCATAAAGCCTTAGTGGTGGCATAATGCCTTAGGCATAAAGCCTCGGTGGTGGCATGACGCCTTAGGCATAAAGCCTCAGTGGTGGCATAACGCCTTAGGCATAAAGCCTCGATGGTGGCATGATGCCTTAGGTATAAAGCCTCAGTGGTAGCATGACGCCTTAGGCATAAAGCCTCAGTGGTGGCATGACGCCTTGGGCATAAAGCCTCAGTGGTGGCATAATGCCTTAGGCATAAAGCCTCAGTGGTGGCATAACGCCTTAGGTATAAAGCCTCGGTGGTGGTATGACGCCTTAGGCATAAAGCCTCAGTGGTGGCATAACGCCTTAGGTATAAAGGCTCAGTGGTGGCATAAAGCCTCGATGGTGGCATGACGCTTTAGGCATAAAGCCTCAGTGGTGGCATGACGCCTTAGGCATAAAGCCTCAGTGGTGGCATAATGCCTTAGGCATAAAGCCTCGGTGGTGGCATGATGCCTTAGGCATAAAGCCTCAGTGGTGGCATAACGCCTTAGGCATAAAGCCTCGATGGTGGTATGATGCCTTAGGTATAAAGCCTCAGTGGTGGCATAAAGCCTCAATGGTGGCATGACGCCTTAGGCATTAAGCCTCAGTGGTGGCATGACGCCTTAGGCATAAAGCCTCAGTGGTGGCATAATGCCTTAGGCATAAAGTCTCAGTGGTGGCATAATGCCTTAGGCATAAAGTCTCAGTGGTGGCATAATGCCTTAGGTATAAAGCCTCGGTGGTGGCATGACGCCTTAGGCATAAAGCCTCAGTGGTGGCATAAAGCCTCGATGGTGGCATGACGCTTTAGGCATAAAGCCTTAGTGGTGGCATGATGCCTTAGGCATAAAGCCTCAGTGGTGGCATAACGCCTTAGGCATAAAGCCTCGGTGGTGGCATGACGCCTTAGGCATAAAGCCTCAGTGGTGGCATGACGCCTTAGGCATAAAGCCTCAATGGTGGCATGATGCCTTAGGCATAAAGCCTCAGTGGTGGCATGACGCCTTAGGCATAAAGCCTCAGTGGTAGCATAACACCTTAGGCATAAAGCCTCCGTGGTGGCGTAGCGCCTTGGTGTAGTGGCAGTGATTCGATTGAGTGGTAAAAGAAGACAAGTATTCCCGAAACACCTCTTTATTTTGAATGAAAATTTTCAAATTGTCCTTGAGACAGTGATGTCGTCTACTGCTACTGCTGCTGCTACTACTGCTGTTACTACTACCACTACTGCTACTACTTGACTGCTACTATCGATGGAGCTGTTTGCTTCTACTGGTAATACTTCTTCAGGTGTTCTGAGTTTTAGGTACGGTCTACCTTTTTGCCCCCCAGAGTCTTCAAGCGGTAGGTCCCTGGACGTATCTGCTTGGAGACTATGTAGGGTCCTTCCCAGTTGACTGATAGCTTCCCTGCCCTCTATGGCTGTGATGCACTTACCCTTCATAGGACTAGATCTCCCTGGTTGAATAGCCTTTCCTTGACCTTGGCATTATAGTACCTAGCAGTACGTTGTTGGTAGGCGACGTTCCTTAGTAGTGCTCTCTCAAGGACCTCATCTATAAAGTCTAGGTTCGCCCGTAGTCCGTCGATATAGGTACGTTCGTTGAAGTGCAGAACCCTATGGGATATGGCGCAGACCACTACTGGTGCCAATGCTTCAGTGCCATATGCTAGGCGGAATGGGCTCTCTCCTGTGGGTGTCCGTACTATAGTTTGGTATGCCCATAGAACGTTTGGTAGCTCTTCGACCCATTTCCCTTTGGCTCCCTCTAGCCTTTTCTTGACTCTTTCCAGTAGTGTTCTGTTGGTGACCTCCACCTGACCATTGGCCTGTGGGTATGCTACCGATACAAGCCAATAGTCGATGTTGTAGCTGTGACAGAATACCTGGAATTTGGGGTTATTGAATTGTTTGCCGTTATCTGAGACGAGTATCTGTGGTACCCCAAACCTATAGATGACGCCGTCGTAGACAAACTTCTCCATCTCTATCTCTGTTATCTTGGCTAAGGGTTTAGCTTCGACCCACTTGGTGAAGTAGTCAATCGCGATGACCAGGTGCTTTTTATTTCCCGATGCTGCGGTGAAGTTTCCTAAGATGTCCAGCCCCCACATGGAAAAAGGTATGGGGTTGAGGATTGATATCAGCTTGGTGGCGGGTAGATGGGGTATTGGGGTGAACAACTGACACTGCTCGCATTTCTTGGCATGTTGGATGGCCTCATCTTGCATTCGTGGCTAGTATAGTCCCTGGAGGAGGATTTTGTAGGCTAGGGCTTGTCCCCCCATGTGGCTTCCATATATCCCCTCATGGACCTCTACTAGAGCGTACTCTGTCCCCTTGGGTCCTAGGCACCGGAGTAGTGGTGTTGTTGCCCCTCGCTTGTATAGTACCCCATCTAGGATGGTGTACTTTGTAGCTCTCATCCTAATCTTCCTTGCCTCGACCTTGTCTCCTGGTAAGACGCCGTTTTGGAGGTAGTTGAGTAGAGAGTCCATCCAGCTAGGTCCCTCCTCGATTTCGTTAACCTGCTTTTCCTTATACGTTGGCTCATGCAGGATCTCAACATAGACTACACTAGCCAAATTTTGGAGTTCCTCATTGGCTAGCCTGGATAGGGCGTCGACGGAGGCGTTCCCGTCCCTGGGAACTCGAACCATCTCGAACTTCATGAACCCCTTGATCAATGCTTGAGCACGTGCTAGATCTAATGCCATCCTATCATCTTTCGCCTCGTACTCTCCATTCACCTGATTCACCACAAGCTGGGAGTCGCTCCGGGTGGATAGGTGTGTGACTTGGATGGCTTTGGTCACCCGGAGTCAAGCTAGTAGTGCTTCGTATTCTACTTCATTATTGGATGCTTGGAAGGTGAATCAGAGAGCATACTGGATACGAAATCCTTCGGGGCTGGTTAATATGAGGCCAGCGCCAATTCCCACCGTGTTACTCGACCCGTCCACGAACATGTCCCATGATCCGCGATCCTTCTCCTCGGGTTCCCCTATCTCTGGTTAGATCTCAGATAAGGTACACGCTACAATGAAATCTACAAGGGCCTGGCCTTTAATGGCTGTCCTTGGTTGGAACCTGATGTCATGCTCACTTAACTCCACCGCCTATGCTATCAATCGTCCGGAGACGTCTGGCTTGTGGAGTATCTTCTTCAGAGGTAGGTCTGTGAGGACTGTGATGGCATGGGCTTGGAAGTATGTTCGTAGCTTTTTAGCTGTGATTACCAATGCATAGGCTACCTTCTCGATCCTGGTGTAGTACTGCGCTGACTGCGACAGGGGTGGCGGCTAGGTAGAGCTGTAACTCTTTGTTAGGTTCTGGTCGCCCAAACAGTGGTGGGCTCTCTAGGTACTCCTTTAATTCTTCAAACGCCTTCTGGCACTCTTCTGTCCATGTGAAATCTTT
The DNA here is from genome assembly GCF_018873765.1 of Telopea speciosissima. NCBI lineage: Eukaryota > Viridiplantae > Streptophyta > Magnoliopsida > Proteales > Proteaceae > Telopea > Telopea speciosissima. The sequence continues at coordinate 34,191,394 of NC_057920.1, read as the reverse complement.
AGGGCTTCGGAGGTTCTTCAATGTTTTAAAGAATGGTAGGCACTTATCACCTGATCGTGACACGAACCTGGAAAGGGCGGCAACCCTTCCATTCAACCTCTGCACTTCCCTGACCATCCGAGGAGGTGCCATCTCTTGGATGGCCTTGATCTTGGATGGGTTGGCTTCTATTCCATGTACTGAGACCATGAACCCCAGGAATTTTTCTGATGTTACACCGAAGGCGTACTTTATAGGGTTTAGCTTCATCTGGTTCTTCCTCAGTACTGTGAATGCTTCCTCTAGGTCGGTCAGGTGTTGGTTGGCACGGATGTCTTTCACGAGCATGTCATCCACATATACCTCCATGTTGCACCCGATCTGCTCCTCAAACATCTTGTTGATCATCCTCTGATAAGTGGCCCCTGCAATCTTCAACCCGAACGACATGACGTTGTAGCAGTAGTTCTCTTTGTCCGTCCGGAATGCGGTGTAGGACTCATCACCCTCATGCATGATGATCTGGTTGTACCCGGAGTAGGCATCCATGAAACTCAGCATCTCATGGTCAGCGGTGGCGTCGATCAGTAGGTCGATCCTGGGTAGTGGGTACTCATCTTTTGGGCATGCCTTGTTCAGGTCGGTGTAGTCGACACACATCCTCTACTTCCCTCTTGGCTTTGGTACCATGACCACGTTTGTGAGCCAGGTTGGGAACTTCTCCTTTCTGATAAACCCTGACTGGCTCAACTTCTCGACCTCTTCCTTGATTGCTGCTTATCGGTCGAGGGCAAAGTTACGCTGCTTCTGTTGAATGGGCTCCCTGATTGGGTTGACATGTAGTCGGTGCTCTGCTATGGAACATGGTATTCTAGGCATGTCGAAGGTCGACCATGCAAAGACATCCATGTTCACTTGGAGGAGGTGTCTAAGTCCTTCTTTCTGTTCCTTGCTTAGTAGTCCCTACTGAGGGGCCATGGGATGAGGTCTTCTACTGGTCTTCCTCTTCTCTCTGTCAATTCATCTCTCTGGTCACTGACCATGTTCTCTAGGCAGAGTGCCATTCCGTGGGTGTTACCATTGTTCTTTTTTATGAAGGTGGCGTAGCACTCCCTTGCTTTCTTTTGATCTCCTCGTACTTCGCCAACCCCATTCTCAGTGGGAAACTTAATCTTCAGGTGGAGTGGCGATATGACTCCTCTAAGGGCTATCAGAGATGGTCGCCCTAGGAGGCCATTGAAGGACACCACGGACTTGACAACCATGATAGTCACTTGTCGAGGGTGTACCCCGAAGGTGGCGGGTAGTTCTATGGTACCTTTGATGGAGGCGGTGGCACCTGAGAATCCATGGACGTACGTGGGCTCTGGTTTGAGTTGATCATCCCCGAACCCGAACTATTGGTAGGCATCCAAGGAGAGTACGTCTACAGACGCCCTTATGTCTATCAGTACCCTGTGTATAGGTCGGTTGGCTACCTCCACCTGTACTACCAGGGCATCCTCATGTGGGAAGTTTAGTCCCTCCAGGTCTTCATCCGAGAAGGAGATCACCGCCTCGATCTTGGCTATCTTGCTTGGCTTCTCTGCCACTCCCACGAACCTGGCATGGGCTTTAGCTTTTCTGGTGGACTCTTGCCCCGGTCCTCCAAGTATGGTGAGGATAGGAGGTCCCTTGGTGCCACTAGGTTCTGTTACATCTCTCCACTCTTTTGGGCGGTCTCTCTCTTGATCTGTTCTTCTTTCTCGTCTCGGTTCTACTCTGTCTCCGTCACGACCTCTGTCTCCTTGGCCTGAGCGGTTGTAAGGTCTCCCCTTCATATATTTGTTCAAGCTTCCTGCTCTTACAAGTTATTCTATCTCTCTCTTCAATTGATAGCACTCCTCTGTGTCGTGCCCATTCTCTTTGTGGAAGAGACAGTACTTGTTAGGGTTTCGCTTCTCTGATCTTGCTAGCATGGGCCGTGGCCAATGGAGTAGGTCATGGTCTTGGATCTGCATGAGTATTTGGGACCTGGTGGTGTTCAGTGGTGTGAACTCAGGGGTGCTTACCCTCTCACTTCTCTCTGGGCGACGGTCTATCCTCCCAGATGGGCGGTCGCCCTTCACTTGTCGACACTCTGTCCTCGACCTCTTACCTTCTTTGCGGTCATCAGGTGCTAACCTCTTGTTGTCCTGCAGCTTGGCCTCGATTATCTTCGTTCTAGCTTGTAGTACCTCGGCCATATTTGCAAACTCGTTGCACCTCTCCAGGAGCTCTTTCATAGTCCTGGTCTCATGACGTGCCAGGTCCTTGATCAGGTCCAAGTCCCTGATACCTCCTGCTAGGGCTGCATCTGTGTCTGGTTGTCCAAGTCTCGAACCTCCAGGGACTCCTTGGTGAACCTGCTAATGTACTCCCTGAGAGATTCCCCAGGGTTCTGTACCATGTTTAGTAGATTGACGGTGGTCTTCTTCTACTTGACACTGCTTTGGAAGCGGGTGATGAACTATTCACATAGCTCTGTGAATGAGCATATAGATCTCGGTCGTAGCCTTGAGAACCATGATGTGACTGCTCCCTTAAGGGATGCAGGGAATGCCCGACAGGAGACCACGTCCAATCCACCATACAGCGTCATCATGCCATTAAAGTAGTTGATGTGGTCATTAGGGTCAGTGGTACCACTGTAAAGTTTAAAGGTAGGTAGTCGAAACCTGGAAGGTAGCATGGCTGACATGATCTCTGTCGAGAATGGGTGTTGTCCAAGTATGGAATGTGTCTCACCTTTGGTCTACTTCTTCAACCCTTTCAGCTTCTCATCCAGGTCACGGAGTCTTCGATCGAGCTCCTTGTCCTGTGTCTGTCCCTCACACCTGGCAGGACGTTCACTGCGACCTCATTCATGCTCTCTCCTGGATGTCCCCTCCTGCCTTGAGTGTTGGCGGGATGGTGAATGGTCACGCCGTGATGAACCCTATCGCGGAGGTGAGGGGCTTTCCTCTCTGTAGGTCTGGCTTCATCACGGTATGTGACCTTCTTCAAGTCATCCGTCGAACACAGACCTCCGGATCGATCTCTGCAAGCTAGGCACCCTCGCCCTGGGTGTTGGTGTCCTCCCACGTTCTGACCGTGGTGAGAGGTCTCTTATTCTCCTGGGACACTGGGAAGGCTCCCCCCGCTACGGAGTGGGGGTTGTCCATTGTGCAAGTCTCTCTAATCCCACGTCCCTGGGAGATGATCTCCTAGGGTTCGGCTCTTGTCGAGGTACGGACTCCACCCTTACTAATGGCGACGTCCTTCGACGGTGAGACATCGCACGCTGTGTTAAGTATTCTTGAAAGAGTTGTTGTTCATCGAGGATTGCCAGAGGAGACGGTGGCACTGGGGGCAGGTTTGACTTGCATGTGGGCGGAGCCGGTGCTTGAAAAGGCTGCTCTGGAGGATCTAGGGAGCAACCTCTAACTGGTATGTGGGGACAATACCCTAACCATGGGTCTAACCCCTGTGCAATGGTTTTCTAAGTTCCTCCTTGTGTCTTGTCCTCGGGGCTCTGCTCTCTTTGTTTATGTTGAAATGGTGTGATGGTTCATCATCCAAACTAAGTATGCTCTACAGTTGCCGCCTTACGGACCCTCTGCATCAGAAAATGTTTGCTTGTTTTAAGATTCCAATAGCTTATCAGCACCCAGGCAGATAACAGCTCCTTGAGCAAGGTGTGGGTTACAGACAGTGACCGCTATAAATCCCAGCACGCTCGGAATACCTTCGGCCTGAGTGTTGGTATGTTCTTAGTTCTCTTACCTGAATTTATTTCGGACCTAACCCATATCAAAATACTCATGATGTGCATCTCTTATGGATAAGACACATTCTCCCAGATTAATGACTTTACAACCTCCTTCGCCCAGCGTCTCCCTCCATAGCTCTCATGCAGCATAGGTCGACTACCTTTATGAACTCAGCTACACTCCGACTGACCAGCAAATCCATCCTACAAATTTCCCGATCATCAACCCTACGATGTCTTCCCAAAGATGTCAGCTTCCATTACAAAGAAATTCCAAACTATCCTTTCCCCAAAAAAGACCCCTGGTCTGAAAGAATATGTCCAAGCACCTCCTTTTTTGCAGAACCAGATTACTGCTTCCAGCAAAGAGCAATATTTTCCGATTGAGATCAGCCCAGATCTCATTAGGCAATGGATCGCACTTGGATACATCCATCTTCATCTTGGGGCGGTAAAAATTACCGCCACTTTTCATGGTCGTAAAAGATTACCAGTAGCAATGAGGCTCAACCTCCTTGACACCCGTTTCAGAAATTTCCCTCATGCTACCATCACTGATGTCCAGACCACCTTGAATGATGGCACTATGTTCTACACAATTTACCCCAACTATAATGTCTCTTTATTGGATCCCAACCTTCCAGATGCTTGGCAGTTTCTTGTGCAACTCACTGGTGCTCCCCAGAAGGAGTCCGCAATAGCAGCAACCCTCCATTATCAGATCTGCTACCGGCTCCAGAACCATGCGATGAATCTTAACACAGGCTATTTAAGTAATGATTCAGCCCTGTTCGTCTAGATCGGTGAAGATAGGATACCTACCATCACTCATGTACCCCGCCAAATCAGTCGTGCTGAGTTGATCAAGTTGATTCCTGAGTCATGGATCACTGCATATGAATCCACTCATGCTGCCCCTGCTACTCCCCCAATTACAGCTACAAACCCTATCTACAAAAGTTTGGATGATGGCAAGACCATGGTCACTTACCCATGGCCAGCTGATTTCTGCACCGCTGTCCCAGTTTACCCTCAAGAACTCCCTAAGCGGTTACCTCATGTTCCTATTGAGGCTTTTGATAGCACTGGTGCACCGATCTACCAGTTTTCTGGCCCAACTGACCATACTTGGTTTGACACCTGCAATTGCTCTGATTGCAATCACTATGACGATGAAGCTGATTTACCTAGATCAAGGAAGCCTAAGAAAAAGAAGACTAAAGGCCCTGACCCTCTCTGGCAAAGGTACCAAACTAGTTGCCCTAATGTTGGACCTTTAGGAGAAGATAGAGGCCGATACCAGTTCATCGTTGATTACGGATCAAGCAAACCCTGTTCCTTAGGGTGTTGCTCCCCAGATCCTCCAGAGTCGCCTTTTCAAGCACCGGCTCTGCCCACATGCAAGCTAAACCTGCCCCCAGCGCCGCTACCTCCTCCGACATCACCACCCCTTATGCTTTGGTAGCGGCAAGTCTAGCAGTAGACTATCCCTTGTTTCATGGCTTCTGGTTCAGAAGGCATCAACAGAAACTTCCCTGCCACAGCAGATTATGAAGATGCTGATCATCATCGCCATCGGTGGAAAACAACTCCGCCAAATGTTGTTGACAACCTTGGACAGATGCCAGTCAATTCTTCCATTGAAGCTCAGCTCAATTGGCAAGCTGAAAACGCCTTGGTCCAAAACTAATACTAGCAAAAGTTGGTCTCTTACCAAGAGCACAATACCCTTGCACTTCAGTAGAATGAAATTGATGTGAGATACCTCAAAACAAGGATTGAAGCTCTTCACCAAGAATTCCTGCACATTGCCACTACAGTGAAGGATGTCGCTTATGCGTCTACTCTCATCTCTGTCCGAGAAAAAGAGAAAAGGCAACTTCAAGATCAGTTGAGGTATGCCCAGACACCATTACCCCCACAACCACCAAGTCCACCCTCATATAGCTACCCCTTTTTCTCGGAGTCTTTTTCAGTTCCTCATCCTTCCCCAGATACTCCTCACACTTTTCCTAGTACAATGTTAAAAGAGCTCCAGGAAAAACAGAGAAACCTTACTTGCCACAAAAGTCCAAAACCAAAGAAGTTCCATCCATCCCAGCCACCTATTGTTTCTCTACCACCATCCTATCTTACCCCCTCTCTCACACCTACCTTCCAGACCATCCCTGGTCACACCCCACCTGGACCCCCGCCGTTTGTTCCCTGGGTTCCACCTTTAACCCAGACTCCTCCCAGTAAAACTCCCACTACAAGGCCAGCCCTTGCCATTCTCCCTCCAGCTCAAAACTACAATACCATAAGCACTTATCTCACCCAACTTACCATACAAGACCCCATCCCGGATCCCATCCCTATTCTTACTATGACCAAGGATATCTCCTCAGATACCTCCAGTATTTGTGACTCCTATGATGAACCCCCTCCACCAATTTTTCAAACCCAGACCAGCACCCAAGGCCGCAAAAACACTTGAGCAAATACAGGAGCCACTGATCTAATCATTGACAGTGAAAGTGATCATGGATCAATTCATGCCGATGAACAACAGCTGCCACCACCGCTGCCGCAACCTCCCCAGGCAACTTACCCATTTTCAAATCAGGATCCAAAGCAATTGTTCACTTTTGACGGCACCCCTTTTCACAAGTGGCCTGACAAGATCTATGAATTCTATGCTTGGTTGACAGCAGAACTGCTTCAGGAAGGGACTACTGATGCAAGTGTCATTACAAAGTTCCTTGCTAGGACTCATGGCACTCTTCGTGAATGGTTTATGGCTCTTGGTGGTTATAGGCAACTTCAATGGTCTCAGGTCCCGATTGATGTTTTCATAGCCCAGCTCTGTAATGAAATGATCGGCCCAATTGAAAATAGCATAATCAAGGCCTGAGAAGAATACTTTAAGATGAAATGCTATTCTTTTCAAAAGACAGATCTTGCCAAACACTACACCAGGATGCCAGATAGATTTTACTTCCTAGGAGGACTTGATGATCCTAATATGAAGTAGGTGTTCCTCAACTCTTTTCTTGAACCATTAGGAAAAGATGCTTTGAAATCTCTGCAGCACCTCAGACTCTGACTGGACCAAGCCCCTATTGGCCGACTCTATCAAGAAATATTAAGTGCTCTCCAAAAGTTGTGTGATCAGCAACAATGTTTTAAACAATGGGAGAAAACTACACATAAGATCACCGATGCTTGTGATACATCCTATCTCAAGATCAAGTGTAAGGAGAAAAACTGCACGTGTTCCCCAAAGAAGAAATCTCATTTCTCCAAGTATCGCACTCAACCCCATGATGCTAGCCAGCAACACCCCAAGAGTAGACATTTCAAGAAACGACAACAACGTTCTTCCCCTTAGAAGTACAAGTACTTCAGGAGAAAGAAGTTTCATGGTAAAACTTCTACCAAATGCTATGCTTATGGCAAAATTGAACATTTTGCAAAAAATTGTCCTGATCAGAAGAAGAAGGCAAATCTCATGCACATGCTGACCCAGTTTTCCATACAGGATGACAAAGATGCAGACATAGAATCTTTGTATTCTATTGAGAATGATTTTTCTCCGGACTTGTTATTTGGTGTTGAGAACCATGATAATTCCGGCACCTCTTTCGAAGCTGAGTCCGATGGCTTTGACCCCATCTACCCGATTATACCCACTGATCCTTTGTCTCTCCCCCATTGTCATCCAATTACTACACCCATGTTAGCTGTTACCAAGACCCCTCTCCCTCAAGCCCCCTTATATATCTCTGCCACTTCTTGGGAATGACCAGTCAAGGTCATTGGCTATTTTAACACTGGTGGTTCCATGACCATCTTAGCTCCTCATGTCTTACCCTCTTATTTTTGGAAACCCCACAAGCAGTATTTTACGACTGCTAACGGAATGACCTTCTCTGTTGACCTCATCTCTAAAGGCCCAGTTCATTTTAAGATTTTCCCAACCCTCACTCTCAACCGTATAGTTGTAGGCTCTTCTCTCCCCAGTTGTGATGCTCTTATTGGATTCAACCTCCTTTGTCGACTTCCTCATCTCCGATGGAGCGTCCATGGTCTCAGTCACAAACAGCAATTCCTCGCTTGGACAAATGTCACCACCCTTTTACTAACAGCTCCTCTTGCAGATATCAAGCAGCAGTTGATCTCCCAGTGTAGTGCAAGCTCCCACACAGAGTTCCTAATGAAGTGTGATCATCCCTTATGGCAAAATCCCCAATTCTTCATTCGTCTTCCTTTCAAGAAAAATGAAGATGCCAATCCTACCAAAGCCAGCCATTCAGGAATGAAGCCCGACCATCTCACAATGGCTCATCAGGAAGTTGCCCTCCTCCAGGTACAAAATCTCCTTGAGCATACTTCTTCCCCTTGGGCATGCGAAGTTTTTATGTGAACAAACATGCTGAACAGACTCATGGAAAACTCAGACTTGTTATCAACTATCAGCCCCTCAATGCTTTTTTAGCAGATGACAAGTTTCTGTTACCCACATGTCCGGCGCTCCTGCGTCAACTCTCTAAAGCAACCATCTTTAGCAAGTTTGACCTCAAGGCACGTTTTTGGCAGCTTGGAATACATCCAAATGACCGTCCTAAAATAGAGTTTTGCATCCCAGGATACCATTTCCAGTGGACAGTCATGCCTTTTGGCCTCAAGGTTGCACCATCCCTTTTTCAGAAGGCCATGCTCCGGATCTATGAACCTATTCAATCTCAGGCACTTATTTATATTGATGATATTCTCCTGTTCTCCGAAACAGAAGTAGCACACTACCAACTCCTCCAACAGTTCCTCGAAATAACTCTCCAGTATGGTATTATGCTTTCCCCCAGCAAAATAGAAGTCGCAGTCTCCAAAGTTAATTTCTTAGGAGTCATCATTGACAAAGGAAAGTTTGATCTCCAGCCTCACATTGGAAAATCTCTCCTTCAATTTTCCGATGGTCCTCTCACAAAGCAGCAACTGCAGCAGTTCCTTGGCATTATTAACTATATGACTGAGTTTTTACCAAGGCAGATCCAACACACCAGCTCTCTTCACAATCTTCTCAAGAAGGATCCCCCACCATGGTCTCAAGTTCATACTAAAGCTATTCAATCTCTCAAGTCTATGGCACAGTCTCTTCCCACCTTGCAGATTCCATCTACTGGTCTTCGTATACTCCAAATTGATGCAAGCGACAACCAGTGGGCTGCAATCCTCCTTGAAGAAACCCCAGATAAATCCAGGAAAGTTTGTGGATATCGCAGTGGACAGTTCAAAATTTCCAAACAACACTACCATTCCACTTTCAAAGAAATCCTGGCAGTTCAGCGTGGCATTGAGAAATTCCAATTCTTCCTCATTGGCCATACTTTCCAGGTTGAAATGGACATGACCTCTTTTCTAAGGATGCTTCAATTCAAGCAGAAGATCCTCCCCGAGCCCCAGCTCCTCTGATGGGCACGATGGTTCTCCCAGTGGTCTTTATAAGTCAAACATATCAAAGGTAAAGAAAATGTTCTAGCTGATTTCCTATCAAGAACCAAGACCCTTACTTCATTATCTGTCCCCATTCTATGTATGCCCCTCTATCCTGGTGCTTCTTCCTCTTCCTCCAGACCACCCATAGACCCTTTAACTTCCTTACTCCCAGCCCTTCCTCCACCACTTTTATGTGATATTTCTCTCCACACCTTGAAGAGTAATAGCATTCAGACTTACCAGTCTACTCTTGCAGCCATAATCCACAAAAATGGCCTCTAATTTGACTGGGTTGTTTGTCATCCAGATTACCCGTTTCTTACCCCTTTTACTATCCAAGTCCCAACCATGTTTGACAAAGACTGCGTTGTCTTCTTCTGGCATCTTCTCGCAGTCCACAAGATTGCTATCACCTTCAGCAAACCCAGCCTCCTACACTATCTCTATACTGTTTCAGCTATTTTTGCTAACCCTACTGGCACCTATTTCTTTCGTCTTCAGCATCCCTAGTATTTGGCTCGTTTCCTGTGCCTCTTTGCTCCCATCCCACAATGGATTAATATGCTTCAAGACCTCACTAGTGATGACTTCTTTGTCACATACATATTTCATCGCCCTCTGGATTTCATCCACCATAACATGGTCCCATAGTTATGGAGAAGAGAGAGATTACCTGAAGTCCAGGCCATACATAATGCTATAAGCTATGCAGTTGCAGGGGTCAGGTGTCCATCTTCTGACAGGTATGTAGGAGGACATGCACAGGGCTTCCTCATCAATCCAAATCACTGGAGTGATACTCCACAGTGTTCTTAGTTGCCTGGTCAGGGGTTCCTATCCTTCAATCAAAATTCCAGTCAGTCAGGAGCAGGGTTTGACAGGATCCCTATCAGATACAATACTAACAGGCATGCCGTGTAAGCAGACTATATTTTCAATATATAGTTGGGTAAGCTTCTACATTGAATAACTTATTTTGATTGGTAAGAAGTGAGCTTACTTCATCAGTTCATCTACAATCACCCTAATTGCACTCATCCTCTTCCTGGTGTTGGGTAGATTTGTCACGAAATCCATAGTAATCCTTTCCCACTTCCATTCAGGTATAGGGAGCGGCTACAACAATCCATACGGTCGGTGTCTCTCTGCTTTTATTTGTTGATAGGTAAGGCATTTGGACACATATATTGCTATGGTCTCCTTCATCCCAATCCACCAATTATACTTCTTCAGATCTTTGTACATCTTTGTGCTTCTAGGGTGGATTAAATAGGGTGAATTGTGTGTTTCTTTAAGGATTCGGTCTTGGATATCATAATCATCAGGCACGCACAACCTATCTCAAAACTTCAATGCTGCATCATGGGCCAATGAAAAATCTGGGTTATGGACTCCTTGCTGCACTTCCCAAATTATTTTGGCCAACTCGGGGTCCAATGGTTGCTTCGCAATTACCTCCTCTCGTATCGACGGCTGTAAATCCATAGCTGCTAATTGTATAGCCATCCCTTCGATCATGAGTTCTAGATCAAACTTCTGGGCTTCTCCTAACAATTGTTCGCTTATGACCAAGGAAGCAAGGGATGCAGTCTGAGATTTCTTACTTAACGCATCCGCTATAACGTTGGCCTTGTCGGGGTGGTACTAGATCTCATAGTCATAATCCTTCACCAGTTCTAACCACCGCCTCTGTCTCATATTTAGCTCTTTTTGGGTAAAGAAATACTTTAGACTTTTGTGATCGTTGAAGGTTTCACTCTTTTCACCGTATAGGTAATGTCGCCATATCTTTAACGCGAAGACTACCGCTGCCAATTCTAAGTCATGAGTGGGGTAGTTCTTTTCGTGTTCCTTCAGTTATCTTGAGGCATAGGTGACCACTTTACCCTTCTACATGAAGACGCCACCCAATCCTGTTTTGGATGCGTCAGTGTATACCACCATTCCTCCAGTGCCATCCGAAATGGTCAAAACTGGAGCCGTCACCAACCGATTCCTTAACTCTTGAAAGCTTTTCTCGCATGCTTCATTCCATTCAAATTTGGAGCCCTTCTTTGCTAGCTTCATCATGGGTGTCGAGATGTGCAAGAAATTTTCAATAAATCGGCAGTAATATCCAACCAAACCTAAAAAACTTTGGATCTCAGTGGCACTCTTCAGAGTCTCCCACTCGAGAACTGCTTTCACCTTATCTGGGTCCACTTTAATGCCATCTTTGGTGATGATGTGCCCCAATAATCCAATTTGGTGAAGCCAAAATTCACACTTGCTGAACTTAGCATAAAGCTAGTGTTCCCACAACCGCTGCAACACGAAGTTAAGGTGCCGAGCGTGCTCTTCTTTACTCTTGGAGTACACCAGAATGTCATCAATAAATACGATGATGAACTTGTCCAAAACGTCATGGAATACTCTATTCATCATGTCCATGAATGCTGCCAGGGCGTTGGTTAACCCAAATGATAAGACTAGGAATTCATAATGTCTATATCGAGTTCTAAATGCCATCTTATGAATATCGACACTCTTGATCTTCAATTGATGGTATCCGGACCTAAGATCAATCTTGGAGAAGACTCTTACCCCCTGTAGCTAATCAAATAGGTCGTCAATGCACGGCAATGGGTATTGGTTCTTGATGGTCAGCTTATTTAGCTCGCGGTAGTCGATACACAGCCGCATACTGCCATCCTTCTTCTTCACGAACAGCACAGGTGCTCCCCAGGGAGACACACTGGGTCGTATAAAACCTTTCTTCAGTAGGTCTTGTAATTGGACCTACAACTCCTTTAATTCAATAGGTTCCATTCGATACGCTGCTTTGGATACCAATGCTGTGCCAAGGGTTAGATCAATTGCGAACTCTATCTCACGATCCGGCAGTAGCTGGATCAAATCTTCAGGAAAAATATCAGGAAATTGTCTGACGACATTAAGTTCCTCCAAGGGCTTTATCTTTGTCTCTGTGTCTATCATAGTGGCTAAAAGGCCTTGACATCCTTCGTCTAGCAACTTTCGCGCCTAGAGGGCGGATAAGGTTATCTTTTTGGGTTTCCTCTTTAGTTCACTTTGATAGGTGAAAACTGACCCATCCTCCAACTTGAATACTATCTTCTTTTCTTCACACATGACATTTGCTCCATAGGCGGATAGCCACTCCATACCTAATATCACATCAAAGTCCTTCATATCAAACTTTATTAGCCGTGCAGTCAGTTTTCTCCAATAAATTTCTACCTAACAGGGGTCATAGACTTCCTTTAAGCTCACAACACTACCCGTCGATGTGCTGACTACTAAATCGTGCTCGAAGTCTCTTGGTTGATCTTTCATCCTACTCGTAAAGGTGGTAAAAACAAAAGAGTGGGATGCACCCGAGTTGAATAGTACTCATGCAGGAATGGTTGAGATACTCTGGTATAAACAAAAGAGTGGGACGCGCCCGAGTCCAATAGCACTCGTGCAGGAATGGTTGAGACACTCAGGGTACCTAGGGTTCGTATATAGTTTAGGTTACATATATAGACCGGTTATTCCTATAACTTAGTAGTATTCAGTGGACTTACCTGTCATAACATCGGGGTTCACCTCAGCTTCCTCGTTTGTTAACGCGAACACCTTTCCTCGCTTTCGATTGTCCTTTGGCTGAAAAGGTCTAGCGTAGGACAGATTTGGCAAGTTATTGCCATACCCATGCTGCTTGCATTCTTTGGCCATGTGCCCTTCTTTATTACACACGTAACACTTATAAGGTGGAACAACTGGTGTTGAGACTTGGCTCACTTGACTTGTGGCTGGTCAGGTTGGCGAAGCTACTGCTGTTGCTTGACTCGTACCTGGTTGAGAAGGTCGATTGAAAGTGGAGCGGAAAGGATTCTGATCCACATTCAACTTGCGGTACGCAGTCGGATTGGGGTTTGAACTGGTTTTGTCAAACCCTGCTCCTGACTAGTTGGATTTTTTATTGAAGGGCAGGAACCCCTGTCTAGGCAGCCAGGATCACTGTGGAGCATCACACCACTCAATGAGATCAATGAGAATACTTTGAATAGGTTTCCCTATATACCTGTCAGAAGATGGATAGTAGACCCTTGCAACTGTGCAGCTCACAGCCTAATGTATGACTTGGATCCCAGGTAATCTCTCTCTTCCCCAAACAGTGGGACCCACCTATGTGAAAAGTATGTAAAATCGCCTATTTGGCATGTGGGGACAATACCCTGACTTAGGGTCAAACCTTGTGCAAGCCCCATTGAATTTCAGCTTGCTAGAATTCTCTGGGCGGTGGCACTGGGCGATGCAGCAAGGCCTAGAGACATCGCCCAGCGACTGATTTTGAATATTTTAATGGATTTTATTGGTGGGGACCACCCAATATGGACATGGGTACCCTCCACTGATAGAGAGGAGTCTGAGGAATCACCTCATGCCCTCAGTTCACTGTGAACCTCACTAGAGAGCCCAGAATAAGTCAGAATCAGTTTAAGAACTAATTTTTAAAAAGGGGACTTAATGACCAAACAAGCCTTAGTTGGGGCTGGGTCTATAAATAGGCAGGTCTGAGCTCATTTAGAGCTCTTATTTCCTACTAAAATTGAGAGGAGAGAAAGAAAAGGAAAAGCAGAGAAAGAAAAGAAGAAGAAGAAGGAGAAGAAGGAAAAAGCGAGGAAGAAGAAGGGCTGCTGCCACCACCTCCATCTAGGCTGGAACCGAGCCTCTCTTGGCTCTGTACAGGTATAAAACACCCTTATATGTTGTTGTTCCCTATCCCTTCCTTGCTTTCACTATGTTTATGCTTCTTGGGCAGCCCAAACTAGCTAGGGTTTGCCCAAATCTAATCCAGATCAACCATGCAGACCTTGTGCATGGAAGATCTGAGATTTTTATAGAAAAATAAAAGGCTGTTATGCTGTTCTTGAGGCCGAAACCTGGCTGTGCACAGTTGCACTGCCCAGGTGACCTGTAGCTCTATGGATTGGAACCCTGAGTGTAAGCCATGGCTGCAGAGACCAAACCCTAGGTGGTTGCAGCCATGAAACCTTGTTTAGCATCCATTTCCAGCCTTGCATGTGGCTGAAATCAGATTCCCAAGCGTGACAAAACCCTGTGATACTATTCACTAGGACTGTCTGGGCAGCCATTGGCAGCCTGATGTTGGATCTGATGGAGGATCCAATTGGACCAATAGGTGGGCCATCTCAGGGGCTACCAAACCCCCCTGACATGCAGAGGATCAAGATTAAGCTCAGCCCATAAGGCCCCACCTTGGAAACTGAGCCCATATCGATTCTACAGCCACTGGGCGATGCACTGGGCGATATAGACATCGCTTAGAGCCAATGCCCAATGAAGGGAAATTGGGTGGATTGAAGGACAGACTTGGGGGATCTCACCCTTTGACCCCTGGACACTATGAGAAGGCTAGAAAATTACCAAAAAGCCCTTCCCCACATCTGTCCTGAATTGGAGATGCTTTGGAACCCTAGTGGGCCCCACAGGTGGAAGAAACCCTGCTGTGCTTGGTCCTACAGCACAGACAAGCTATAGACAGCACTATGGACCTGATCTGACCTAGGGTCAGGTACAACCATTGAAATGACCATTTTACCCTTTGAGCCACTGCCATTGGTTGATGCACCAGGATATGACCTAAGGCCCAGTGTAAGGTCAGTGATTCCAAGTGAGAACTAACTGAACCTCGGGTCAACCTAGTAAGTTTAGGGTAACCCTAGGACTTCTAGTAACAGACTGACAACTTAACATGACAACTTTTGATTTACATATAGGACTTGATCCCGTGCTCGAGGACCACTATCAAACTGTTGTGGGAACTGAGTTTGCAACTGAGGTCTTAGAACCCAACTCAGGTGAGTGAATAATTCTATCATATGTATAAATGTAATCATGATCTGATGCCGGCTAATAAGAATTTAATATAATTGCTGTGTTATTTACTTCTGTTCAATTACTTAAATCACTGCATAATGACTGTCTGTTGATCAACACTGTGAATTCTTCTATGATGATTGTGAATGTTAATTAGATGTCATAGTCGGCTTGGAAATGAGGCCCGTGGTAGCCCATAGTATGGGATGCAGTTGACACCACCTGACTCATACGGTGCCATATAGACATGGGCTAGAGTTTCATCACCCATGCTACACACCCTTGCTACAGGGGTTAAGGTGTTGGATGCCTGTGGGGGCGACCATCAGAAAATGAGAAAAGAGAAAAAGAAATGAATAGAACACCGGAATGGTGCATATGGGCTATAAGCCAGAAAAGAAATGGATTGTTGTGAATTCACCTAGAGGGGGGGTGAATAGGTGTAGGTTCAAAAATTAAAATAACTATGCGGAAATAAAATCAAACAATAAAGATAGAGAAGATTATAGACAAGCAATGTAAAAAGACACAAACAATTTATAGTGGTTAGGCCAATATGTGTCTACGTCCACTCCTCTCACCTTAGAGAGAATTCACTATAACGAATCTTGAGTAAGCAAGAGAACTCGTACAACTACTCTTGAAAATATGAGCAAGAGGACTCAAATGACTACTCTTGAGAAATGAGCAAGAGGACTCCTTCTCTTGATTTGGAGCAAGCGGACTCAACAACAATTTTAAGTAAAGTACTAAGTAGTTTAGGATTACCTTAAACTTAGTAGAATGAGTGCTACCTCTTAGTCAATGTAGCTTGGATGCAAGTATGCAAAGAGGGAGCAAGAATGAGATTGAATTTTCTTTGATCTTCTTGATCTTGAAAGAATAACCTCACAAGGGAGTGCTTGATTACTTAGAGCTCTTGATTGATGATTGTTGTAGTATTTAGAACACTAATCAAGAGGGTATTTATAGGCTAGAGGCTTAGAACCAATTAGGAATCTAATTAAGAAAAGAATCCCACATTCTATAAGTAATCCGGTATGCTGGATGGGAATGCGATATGCCGGATTGCCTACTTTCCTTAAGAAACAGGAGAATAAACGATCATATTTAATTAGTCAAGCACTGATCCGGTACGCTGGATCAGGGCAAAAATACAGCCAAGAGAGGATCCGGTATGCTAGATCCTTATCCAGCATAGGTAAAGGGGTTACTGGAAGAGATTCTTTGAGAAACCCATTAATCTGGTATGCCAGATTGGGATCCGGTATGCCGAATTGGGATCCGGTATGCCGGATTGGGCAATTACAGTGTAATTTTGTTCTATTCCTTTAAGGCTTAACTTTGGGGTCTTCTTACCCAAAAGGGCATATGTCTTAGGGGTCAAACTACCTCCTAAGGACATTCTACATGGATGCATACGTGTGTGTGTGCATTACATCGAATGTGACTTTAACAAATGAATTTTCAACTTAGTATAATTCTAAGTCTTAACAATTCTTCAAGTCTTAAACTTCACTTCTTTACATGAGTATCTTTAAAGTAAGTTCCTCTAACTTGTCTTGATCTTTGTCTTCAAAACTTGTTATTCATTCTTCATGATTCTTTGATGACTTGAAAGATTGGACAAGATCAATTTGCTTGGAACATCAATCTCTTGAATTAAGTGCTCCCCCTCACTTGATGCTCTACTCTTATCTATGCATCTTTTAGACAAGAGTTAGTACAACTAACTTATTTGTTATCAGCAAAACCATAATGGGTGATGTGTGGAATTTACCCCAACAATCTCCCCCTTTTTGATGATGAGAAATAAATAATATCAAGTGATATAAAGAGATAATATCGAGACAATATATGTTCCAAAAGAAAAACTACATAACAACTTTTTGTCCCCATTTCTCTCCCCCTTGGACATTATCAAAAAGAGGGGATAAAGGAAAATAAAACTTACTAAAATGTGGGTCCCCATTATG
Organism: Telopea speciosissima; assembly: GCF_018873765.1. NCBI lineage: Eukaryota > Viridiplantae > Streptophyta > Magnoliopsida > Proteales > Proteaceae > Telopea > Telopea speciosissima. The sequence goes on along the minus strand of NC_057920.1, from coordinate 34,174,309 downwards.
TGTTTGGTCCGTCAATGTTGGTATCATACCTTTCTCTTGGTTTCCAAACCATTTGGTTACCATACCAATTTGGGTATGATTGGGGGTTCCAAGGTCTTTGCACCTTTGGTTGACTCCTCCTGTTTTGACCATTGTAAGGTCTTCTAAGATGGTGGAAAGATTGGTTCTTGTGGCGACATTCCTAGATAGTATGTCCCTTCTTGTTGCAATTATTGCATACAACAGTTTGAGGGGTATTTGGACTTTGAGTCTTTCCTTTGGGATTGAGGTTCTTAACTTGAGGACTTTTCTTCTTAGAATAGCATTCCTTAAAAGAATGTCCCTTCTTTCTGTAGTAGTTACCATATTTATGTTTCTTAGCTCCTTTGCTAGCTATTTTACTTGAACTTGGCTTTTGGGTTTGTTTCGAACTCATGTTCACATCATAGCCTAGCCCTTCCTTGTTGAAAGGTGCTTTGGAGGAATTTTCAAGTAAGATATCAAAGGTCTTTTTACCATTTGTAAAGGACTTTAAGGCTTTACACAACTTCTCTTTCTCTTCTTCCAAGATATTTACTTGAGAAGTTAGAGTTGTGTTTTGGTCTTTGAAGGTATTGATCTCTTTTAAGAGATTATTTTTAGTAGTAGCTAACTCCATGCTACCTTGGTAAAGATCTTCAAAGGCTTCTTCTAATTCTAGAAACTCTTTATTCTTATGAGATGGAGAAGTGGGGGTTACCTTATTTTCATTTTCTTCATCTTCAATAGCCACAAAAACAAGGTTGATTTGCTCTTCTTCTTGAGATTCTTCGTCTTCCTCTTCTTCATCGCTTGAATCGACGGAGTGTTCGATTTTGTATACTTTATTGTATTTCTTATCTTCGGACAATCTCCCCTAAAATGTCTTGGTTTCCTACACTCATAGCAAACAATGTCTTTTGAAGAAGAATCATTATTTTCTTTACGAGCATTTTTACCTTTTTAGTCTCTTGAGAGTCTTCTCTTGTTGAATGTGGCTTTGCCTTTGTTCTTCAGAAACTTTGAGAACTTCTTTGAGAGATATTCGATCTCGTCATCAGATAGTTCTTCTTCATCATCACTTACTTTATGGTATGATTTGAACGCTATAACCTTCTTCTTTGGTTCTTTTCGTTCAATCTCCTTGGTATCTTGTTTGAGCTCCATCTCATGAGTTTGAAGTGATCCTAACAGTTCATCCAAGCTTAGCTTGTCGATGTCCTTGGATTCTTTGATTATTGTAGTCTTGGGTCTCCATTCCTTTGAGAGAGATCTTAGAATCTTTCAAACGTTCTCACCATTGGAGTAAACCTTACTTAATCCTTTCAACTTGTTCACGATGTTAGTAAATCAAGTAAACATGGTATATATATATTCATCATTTTTCATTTTAAACAATTCATATTCATTCACTAACATGTTAATCTTAGATTGCTTAACTTCAGAGGTACATTCATAGGTTACTAAAAGTTTATCAAACATCTCCTTAGCGGAGTCACACATGCAAGTTCTATTATACTCTTTTGCTCCTAATGCACATTGAAGATAATTTATAGCAACATAGTTGAGTTGCATCTTAGCTTTCTCAACTGGAGTCCATTCTTCTTTGGGCTTGTCTATAGTATTGGGTCTGTTCTCTATAACTTCACATGCATCAATGTTATTTGTGCATACAAAGTTCTTGAAGTGATTCTTTCAATAGGAGAATCCATCACCTTCAAAGAAGGGAGATCGGGTAATGTTATAACCTTCGAACTTACGGTTAGTAGAAGTTCTCATAGTCTTTAACTCTTAGTTGGATTAAAGATAATCACTGTCTTGTGCTCCCACTCTGATACCAAATGTGAATTCACCTAGAGGGGGGGTGAATAGGTGTAGATGCAAAAATTAAAATAACTATGTGGAAATAAAACCAAACAATAAAAATAGAGAAGAGTAAAGACAAGCAATGTAAAAAGACACAAATAATTTATAGTGGTTCGGCCAATATGTGCCTACGTCCATTCCTCTCACCTTAGAGAGAATTCATTAAAATGAATCTTGAGTGAGCAAGAGAACTCGTACAACTACTCTTAAAAACATGAGCAAGAGGACTCAAATGACTACTCTTAAGAAATGAGCAAGAGGACTCCTTCTCTTGTTTTGGAGCAAGAGTACTCAACAACAATTTTAAGTAAAGTACTAAGTAGTTTAGAATTACCTTAAAACTTAGTAGAATGAGTGCTACCTTTTAGTCAATGTAGCTTGGATGCAAGTATGCAAAGAGGGAGCAAGAATGAGATTGAATTTTCTTCGATCTTCTTGATCTTGAAAGAATAACCTCACAAGGGAGTGCTTGATTGCTTAGAGCTCTTGATTGATGATTGTTGTAGTATTTAGAACACTAATCAAGAAGGTATTTGTAGGCTATAGGCTTAGAACCAATTAGGAATCCAATTAAGAAAAGAATCCCACATTCTATAAGTAATCCGGTATGCTGGATGGGAATCCGGTATGTCGGATTGCCTACTTTCCTTAAGAAATAGGAGAATAATGATCATATTTAATTAGTCAAGCATTGATCCGGTATGCTGGATTGGGATCTGGTATGCCGGATCAGGGAAAAATATAGCCAAGAGAGGATCCGGTATGCCGGATCCTTATCCAGCATAGGTAAAGGGGTTACTGGAAGAGATTCTCTGAGACACCCATTAATCCGATATGCCGGATTGGGCAATTACAGTGTAATTTTGTCTAATTCCTTCAAGGCTTAACTTTGGGGTCTTCTTACCCAAAAGGGCATATGTCTTAGGGGTCAAACTACCTCCTAAGGACATTCTACATGGATGCATGTGTGTGTGTGTGCATTACATCGAGTGTGACTTTAACAAATGAATTTGCAACTTAGTACAATTCTAAGTCTTCACAATTCTTCAAGTCTTGAACTTCACTTCTTTACATGAGTATCTTCAAAGTGAGTTCCTCTAACTTGTCTTGATCTTTGTCTTCAAAACTTGTTATCCATTTTTCATGATTCTTTAATGTCTTAAAAGATTGGACAAGTTCAATTTGCTTTGAGCATCAATCTCTTCAATTGAGTGCTCCCCCTCACTTGATGCTCTGCTCTTATCTATGCATCTTTTAGACAAGAGTTAGTACAACTAACTTATTTGTTATCATCAAAACCATAATGGGTGGTGTGTGGAATTTATCTCAACAATTGTCCCACAGGTTAATCACAGAGGGTTGGTCGGGCTAACCTTGGTGACTGATGCGGGAGCTGACTAGTCCTCTCCGACAACTCAATGGGTGTATCGCGGGAAGGGGTTAGAAGCCCGCACCAGGGATACATATATTGGGAATTGTAGTAGCACTAAACTGACTTAGTTGTATTGTTAGGTGGCTAATAAATAATCTGGACTTGCACATCATGTAGGATCATATGAATTATGAATTGGGATTGCATGTGCATATATGATTGATGTTATTTGCTCACGAGTTCAATGGGGCTCACACTCTGTTGTATAATGTTTTTCTTAGATGATTTTGCAGGTGGATGTCGCTGTGGCATGGCAGACTATCTTGAGGAGGAGAGTCCTGGTTGTTATGACGATGTTGGTGTGGACCCTGACAGAGGTCATACCGATTCTACCCACATTTTCGGTGATTGTTGATGAAGAACATTAAAGTGTGTTCATGACAGCTTTTTGGCTCGGGGACTCCTTTTGGGTTATCTGGAGCTATCCCTGTTCTGATTTAGTTGTTGTAGTTTTTACCTTTTTCTTTTTGGGGTTGAGTATGCTTGCCCTGTACATGTTTTTGTATGTAGTACTGTACTTATCAGCTTTGTTTCTTTGCTTTCTTTGTGTGTGGGTTGATGGGAAATGTAAAACTTTTATATGTATATATTATCACTGTTTCCCCGTATCGCTATGCTTCCTTTTGATTATCAAATTGTAGTTATCTGCGACACTCTGATCTTACCTATGGTAAAGAGATGGCTGTGGTTCCATGATCGTAAGCACTGCTTCTAGATCCGTGGGATTTGGCGGATTGCCGTTATGCAATTTGAGTCACCTACCCAATCCTCCTAGGGGGTGGTTTGGGGTGTGACAGGTTCCTCAAAAAACCTTGTTTGGCCAACCAAAGGTCTAGAAGTTACTTGGCCTTTTGACAAACCTGGACAACGTCATAGCCTTCTCTTTCTCATTCTCTTTAAATCTGTCTTCCATAGTCTTCGCCTTGTCTACCATCTAAGCACAGTCCCGGATGTCCATAATTGACAGAACTAACCCGATCTCAAGTTTAAGTCCCTTCTCAAACTTCTTCGTCTTGCTAACTTCCCCTTTCAAGTGCTCTAGAGCGAAATGGAACAGATCTTCAAACCGTTGTTGATAATCCAACACTGACTTGGTTCCTTGTAACAGTGCAGAGAACTCAACTTCTTTCCTGTCCCTAAAGCTCTCCAGGAAGTAGTTCTTGAAGAAGACTTCTTTAAATTGCTCCCACGTGGGATTCGGATGAGCGGCTTCAAGATTTGGCTTAGTAGCCTTCCACCAGGCTTTAGCCTCATTCTGTAGTTGATAACCCACACATATCAGCTTTTGCGTATCCAAACACTTGAGCACATCAAATGCCTTCTCTGAGGCGCTAATCCACTGTTCCGGTTGCATTGCCTCGGAATTCAACTTGGAAAACACGGGTGGTTGGAGTTTCTTGAATCTCTCCATTACCTTGGCGGTAGAGTTTTCCACTAAGTGTTGAGGCACGGGTGGTAGGAAAAGTACGGGCCGGTTGGGTGGTGGAGGGGGTATTGCACGTTCATGCATCATGGCTGCAAATTACGTAGACATTTGGCCCAGCAGTTCTTGTTGTTGCTGCATGGTCCGCATCATAGTGGTCTTGAAAACATTCACCTCACTGCCTGCTATACCCGGCTGAGGTGCCATAGCAGTGGCTTGAGCAATCGCTGGTGCCCCCGACGAAGCAGCCAATGCTTCAGAATTTTGGGCCTCGGTTCCATTCGACAGTTCAACCTCCGGTATAACGCGAGGGCGTTTTCCTCGATGACCACCTCGAGAACCTCTTATGCTGACCATGGTTGCTTTTCTGAAAAGAGCAACATGTTCAATAACCCAACACTCCTTATCAAGACCAACAAATAATTCCTAGTTAATACATGCACATACCTATTCCACAGTTCCAGTGAATTCATGTAGTCATACCAGCAAGGTGTGCTTTAGTGGCTTATTCGTTCAGTTCTTATTTTTATTTGTTTTGTGTCATGTTATGCATGAGGTTTACTTGAGTTTTAAAAATTTTAACAATAATTCTCCTGAGTTACGTACTTGAGCCTAATAGGTAAGTTTCTATAACTGCCAACTAGTGATAATGTTCTGCACGTAAAGGTAGGCTATATCACCTCTAACCTCGTCTGCTAGGGATAGGTAAATAGCTCGATCCACAGGTCCACTAGTGTCTGCAAGAGCTAAGTAAACTGCTAATTGGTTCTCGGCACGGGCTTGTATCTCACGTATCCTGATCAGTCTTCTCCTCCGTTGCCTAATATGTCGTATGTTGCTAGGGTCTCCAGGCTTGAATGAGGTAGTAAGGTCCTGTCAAGAAGAGGTTCTAAGTATCAAGTTACTATAGATACTTAATTAAAAGAATTAAGTACATGCCTACAGGAATTTAAGTAATCATGTGCAGAAGAAATAAATGGGTTGGCTCGAGGTACCTTAGCATCTACAAGGTTCAACTTGATTGGAAAACCTATTGGATCCTATTCCTAGTTGATCTAGATTGTGGGTATGGTGAGATCTACGTTCCCTAAGATCTCATAATTATATAATACAACATACCTACATACTTACGTTCGAGTTTGCATAGCATGACTCCACCTTGGTTCATACACGCATAGTACTAAACACATAATATTAAATATTTATGTACACTCTACTTATTTATAGGTATAGGCATAATTATTTATCATCATTCATCTTAGACAAGGAAAGAAATTTCTGAAATCATTTTGCTTCTCATTTCACTATGATAGCCCACAAGCATCGCCCTTTCTATTCATAGATTTAAATTTTTATTATTATTTTATTATTTTCTTTACATCCATATATTTGTAAAAACTATATTTTTGTGTTTATTAAGTCATTTCTAGGCAAAACTCACAAATTCATAAGTCTGTATGCAAAAATAGCAAAATTCCATTCTCTGGGCGATGTCTCTGGGCGTTAGATGCATCACCTAGTGCTATCGCCCAGAGAATCGGGGCCCAGATATAACAGTCCGAGAGTGACCCATTTCATTTCATTTGTTCTCTAGAGCTTCCCAAACACCTAGGGCAAAGCTTCAAAGCCTAGTGTGACTACTTCCACACCATATCCACCCATTTTCACGGGTCCCCTGCGATCCTACGCGATCTTGGGTAAGATTTTCCTAACTTTTTCCTTGGTTTGGATTACTTTCCTACGGTTTTCTTGTTTTGGCTAGGGATTTACTAATCTTTCTTGCCCTAACTTTTCCTATCCTTTCCTTTTTGCAGCCCCATGTCTACTAGTCATAGAACGGCAAGGAAATCCATGGCACGCAAGAGGCTACAGTCCAAGAGCGAACATTCCTCATCTTCTTCTGTGCTACCTACCTCACCGAGAGAGGATTCTTCATCAGAGGAGCCAGATTTTGATTGGTTCCTATTTTCTAGGTACGAGCACTCTATAGATTGGGATAAATTTAGGTCCCTAAAGATCGTGAATGGGAGGATGGTACAGCTGGATGACTTCCACCAGTACAACTTATATACTAGGTTCAACATCGTAGGTTGGGCATCTATGTTATCGCCCACTGAGCCATGTTACCCTAACTTGGTTCGATACTTTTACTGCAACCTAGTGCCATTTAGGGCATAGGAATTTGGGTTAGAGAGCAAGGTTAAGGGAGTGGATATTAGACTTACCACTGCCACCTTAGCAGGGATCCTTGGGCTGCTTAACACAGGCGAGAGGTTCTACTATAAGCCCAGTGCCCGGATCATTAGTAGATGTGTCTCATATAACATTTACCCAAAGGGTGGGAACAGAGGCAGTATTTCTATGTTAAGGGCCTACATCACTTATTGTCTATTGGGAGCAGGGGGGTCCAGTTATAAACCTCTCATATCTACTACTTCAGGCCATGTTGTATCATGCCCAAAACTCTTCTAATGGGAACCTTCCATATGGGAAGTTCCTAACTTTGGTCTTAAGACACTTTGATGTTCCCTTGGGTGGTGAGTATATGGAGAGGGATAGGTCTAGACCCATCAATAAGACCTCAATCCTGAAGATGAAGGTGCCAGGGGAGCCAGGGAGTGATCCAGAGGAGGGAGATCAGATGGAGCAGGGCGAGGAGCAGGGAGAGGAGCAGGGAGAGGAGGGCGACTTTGAGGGGATTGGAGCATAGTTTTCTGATTTGCCCCCATATGAGGTGACCGGTGCCACTAGCTCACAGGTGCCAAAGTCCTTTGGGTGGTCTCAGATGATGTCACAGTTCTAGGGCCTCAGCACCCAGCTCACCCAGATGTCTACGAGGATGGATCGGGGCTTCTCGTCCCTTGAGGGCAGAGTGGGATCAGTAGAGCGACGCCTGGACTTTTGGGATACATTCTATCGCGTTGACTCACGACAATCTGAGCCTCCACCGAGTGATTTACCTCCACCAGAGTAGCATTCCAGCTTGCTTCCACACATTTAGCTTGACTTGACATGATGTAGCTCTGACTTTTGTCTTTTCTTCTTTTTTATAGTTTATATAGTTTTTTTTTGTCAGCTTATGTAAATTAAAAGTAGTACTTTCAATCAGACTCCTTGTAGTGGCTCGGCCATAGTTATCTTCATGTTAATGTAATTATGAAATTTGCCTTTTAATTACATCTACCTCCCCTGTAGTTTTTTACTTTAAGACATGTTTTATTATTGGTAGCTTATTATTCCTATTCTGTAACCTGTGAATGTAGAAAGAGCCTCAGGCTCTGATACCAAGCTCTGTCACACCCCAAACCAACCCCTGGGAGGATTAGGTAGGTGACCCAAATTGCATAACGGCAATCCGCCAAATCCCACGGATTTAAAAGCAATTAATACATTCACGGACTCACATCCATAACATTACCACAAGTAAAATCAGAGTGCTACAGATAATCTACAATAATAAGAAAGAAAGAGAAAGTGTAGCGAAATGGGAAATGATTGTGATATATACATAAGTAAGATTGCTCCATTCCCCAGTACAATCCACAAACTGAGCAATAAAAGCTGACATATATATAAGCGGAAATAAAAGTAAATATGTACAGGGCGGGATAACTCAACCCCAAAGAGAAAAGAAGAAACTAAACAAGAAACAAGAACAGGGATAAACTCCTAACAAAAATAAAAAAGGAGTCCCCAAGACAAAAAGCATTAAGAGCATCCCTCATAGGTCTTCATCAATAACCACTGAGAATGCTTGCATCATCAGTTACCAATATCATCATAACCACAAGGGCTCTTCTCCTTGTAATGAGCCTCTACGCCATAGTGGCATCTATTTGCACAATCATCTAATTAAAAAAAAAAAAACATATATAACAAAGTGTGAGCCCCACTGAGCCCGTGAGTAAAACATATCATCATGCATGCATATGCAACCACAATCCACATAATCCTACATGATATGCAAGTTCAGATTATTTATTAGCCACCTAACAATACAGCTAAGGCAGGTTAGTGCTACTACAATCCCCAATACATGTATCCCTAGTGTGGGCTTGGTTACTCCTTCCTGCGATACACCCATTGAGTTGCCGGAGAGAACCAATCGGCCCCAGCATCTCCTTACCCAGTTCAGCCCGATCGGCCCTCTATGATTAAACTTGTGAGGTAACCGACTTATAATCAAATTCACCCTTTCGGTGCTTCCCGACATGTAGCTCAAGGATAAACTTTATTTGGCTTGTAGCCATGATTCACCTATGGGTGCTTCCCAAGCATCTTGCTCGAGGCTTCCCGGCGTATTTGCCCGAGGCATCCCAGCATATAGCCGAGGCTTCCCGGCATATTTGCCCGAGGTTTTATGGTAGTTCTCATAGTCATCCAACACCTTAACCCCTGTTGGCAAGGGTACGTAGCACAGGTGATGAATCTCTAACCCCATGTCTATATGGCATCGTATAAGTCAGGCGGCGTCAACCGTATCCCATTCTACGGGCTACCACAGGTGTCATTTCCAAGCTGGCTACGACATCTAGTCTAACATTTACAATCATCATGATATATTCAATAGAGTTGATCAACAGTCACACGATGTGTAATAATTATGAAATTGAATTTAATTAAGTAACACAACATTATAATTAAAGAATTTAATGCCGGCATAATAATATTGTTACACATACATACACGATAACATTTCAGTCACCTGGGTTTGGTTCTACAAGATCAGTTGTTGTTTCAGTTCCGACTGCGGTCTGGCAGTATACCTTGAGCGTGGGATCAAACCCTAAATATAAATCAGAAATATGTTATTTAGTATTCCAAACTATTTTTGGATGTCCTAGGGTTGATCTAGGCTCACTGGTTTGACTCGGTGCACAATTGGACATCACTAGGAATTCTCTGGGCCTTGCACTGGGCCTTAGGCCTAAGTCCTGATGCATCATTCGAAGATTGTGGCTTAGGGGCAAAATGGTCATTTACCCCCATAGTACATGGTTTGAGGTCATAGCAGCCTTACAACACTGTCCCTAATTTAGCAATGCTGTAGGACCAACACAGACAAGGTTTCCAAGCCCTGCGGGGCCCACTTGGGCACCCAAGGTGTTCATAATTATGGACAGATGTGAGGAGGGGTATTTTGGTCATTTACCACACACTATTTATAGTCCATAGGTGGAGGTCCCCAGAGCAGATCAATAAAAATGCCCATTTTAATTCTCTGGGCAATGTCTCTGGGTGATGTCTGCATCGCCTAGAGCCTGCTTAACACGTGAACAGGCTCTAATTCCTATGTTTTGCACCATGGGCAGCACCTTGATCAATCCCCCATGCATGTTAGGTCATCATGGACCCCCTGGGGTGTAGTTTGCACTGGACTTCATGGATTTTTACCTGGGCCCACCTCTTAGCTGCCAGGAGCTGCCCAGACAGCCCAGTGAATAGTAACCCAGTAGAGTTTTAGCTGCAAACCATGGATTTGGCAGCATGCAAGGGTTGTTTCACATGTATTAAGGTAATCTAAGGTTGCTGCAACTCATGGCTAGGCTGCATGCAGCCAGGGCACACAGATCTGAGCCCAGACTGCCTGTTCTTCGTGCAATAGTGCAATGCAGTTCGGCACAAGCATGGATTTTGATCTCAGGTATGTAACAGCAACCTAAATCATGCATCAAGGCCTAGATCTTCCATGCAACATGTTTGCATGTCAGATCTGAAGCCATACATGGCAGCCCCTTAGTGTTTTAGGCAAACCATGACCAAAACCCATCTAAAAACACAGAGATCTATGGAGGTGAACAGTAACAGCATTGAAACAGTATTTCTAAGGTATGATCTCATACCTTGGATGTGCAGAGAGGCTACTGGAACTGAGCTTGGTGGTAGGAACTGAGCATGGATTTCGGTCTCAGGTATGTAACAGCAACCTAAATCATGCATCAAGGCCTAGATCTTCCATGCAACATGTTTGCATGTCAGATCTGAAGCCATACATGGCAGCCCCTTAGTGTTTTAGGCAAACCATGACCAAAACCCATCTAAAAACACAGAGATCTATGGAGGTGAACAGTAACAGCATTAAACAGTATTTCTAAGGTATGATCTCATACCTTGGATGTATAGAGAGGCTGCTGGAACTGAGCTTGGTGGTAGGGACAGCTTCCCTTTCCATTCTTCTTCTTCTTTTCCTTCCTTTCTTCTTCATCTCCTTCTCTTTTCTCTCTTTTCTTTCTTCTTCTTCTCTCCATGATTTCAACAGTGTACTAGAGCTCTAAAATGAGCTGGGGTCTTCTATTTATAGCCTAGCCCCCCACTAAGGATTGTTTGGCGGCTTAGGTCTCTTTTGAAAATGCATTCTTAAACTGATTTTCAGTCATTCTGGGCACTTAGGTGGGGTCCATAGGGGTCAAAGGGTATGCGGTGGTTCCCCAGACTCCCTTCTACCTATGGAGGGTGTCCATGTCCAATATGGGTGGTCCCCACACATTTGCATATTAAAATAATGCATTTTTCCACTCTGGGCGATGTCTCTGGGTGATATGTGCATCACCCAGTGCATCGCCCAGAGAATACATCATGGCTGTTTCACTTTGGGCATGCACAGGGTTTGACCCGGGGTTGGGGCCTTGCAACCACATGCCATTCAAGCCCCTTTGCACCTATTTTCAGGTGTGGGACCCACATTCATGGAGAGGAGAGAGAATACCTAGAGTCCAAGCAGTACATTATGCTGTAGGCAGTGCAACTGTAGGGATCAGCAACCAATCTTCTGACAGGTATGTAGGAGGACATCCTTGGGGGTTCTCCTTCAAATTCAATCACTAGAGTGATACTCCATAGTGTGCTTAGATGCCATGTCAGAGGTTCCTGTCCTTCAATCAAAATTCCAGCCAGTCAGGGGCAAGTTTGACAGTATCTATTTAAAGGTCTCGACCATCAACATCTCATCCACATGTATCATAAGATGTAAGGACATTTAATAGAAAAGCCCTAACCTAAAAAAGTATAGGTATGCCCCCCAATAAGCCCAAATGACCCAACCGATCTGGTTCGAACCAAAACTGAACATATGTTTGATCTGGGGGTCCAAGCTCAACTTCTCCACAAGCTTCCACCTAAAGTACGAGCTTCGTCCTTAGCCTGGAACTCATTCAACGCTAGAGAAGTCAAGTAAGGATGACTATCATTTAAGGGCTCACTTCATCGCCCGCTTAACTGAACTCGTTGGAAGATGGGAGGCGAAAAATAGATTCCCGGGTATAAGGAATAGAGAGGGTTAGGATCATAAGATTTTAGGGAAAATGAAGAGGAATAAAGAACCTTATTAGGCTATCCCAAAAGAAAAAAAAAGTCATTAATTACTAGTTAACAGTCCGACCACCATTTGGTTTTTAAAAAAAAAATGTTGCGGAGACAGGATTTGAACCCGTGACCTCAAGGTTATGAGCCTTGCGAGCTACCAAGCTGCTCTACCCCATGCTGAAGAGAAGAACTAGGTAGGAATGGACAAACGAGAACTGGATGGGCCCTCTACCATATCTATAGAAATAGAATAGCCCATTTATACAGAATGGTAAAGGGGAGAGAGTGGTCTTTTAATTAAGTGCAAATTGAAAACTTTGTTTCATCACTCGGTGGAGGAACCTCAACAAGAGAGCCGGTTCTAGGATCAAAGACTTCGCTCGCCTCTAAGGTGGTTCAGCACATTCTAGGAAGACAATAGGGAGAGGATATTGCACCGATCTACACGTTGTTGTGCGTTGCATTCACACCCTTATTATTTAGATAGAAATAACCACTATAACCCCATGACGAGTTCAGCCTAGTCAGTGCTACAACTGGATCAACTAGGACCACCCCTCAAAAACTAAGCCACACACAACAACATTGAGGAAACAAGTCATTAACTTTTGTTAGGGACCAGATCTACGTAACTAGAGAAGTGGGCGCTCCCCCGCACGTAACAAAGTCTATCCTTCGCGCAATTGCTTGCACTGTTCAAAACACGTAACGATTCAAAGGTCTCGGCCTTTAATTTCTCATACACCCATCTCATAAGAGATAAGGATAATATATAAAAAAGCCCTTACCCAAAAAAGTAAAGAAATGCCTTCCAATAAGCCCAAACGACCCACCCAGTCTGGTTCAGACCATAACTGAACATATGTCAAAATATGTAGCGATACGAAGGTCTCGACCCTCAACATCTCATCCACACTTCTCATAAGAGATAAGTACACTATATAGAAGATCCCTAACTCAAAAAATTATAGAAATGCTCCCCAAAGCCCAAATGTCCCGCCCAGTCTAGTTTGGACCTGAACTGAACATATGTCAAAATATGTATCGATTCGAAGGTTTCGATACTCCACGTCTCATACACACTCTCATAAGAGATAAGGACACTTTACAAAACAGCCCTAACCCAAAAAGTACAGAAATGCACCCTAATAAGACCACAAGACCCACCTGATCAGGTTCAGACCAGAACTGAACATAGGTCAAAATACGTATCGATACGATAGTCTTGACCCTCCACATTTCATCCCACCTCTCATAAGTGGTAAGGACACTATAGAAAATCCCTAATGTAAAAAGTACAAAAATGCCACACATTAAGCCCAAATGAACCACCTAGTCTGATTCGGACAAGAATAGAACATATGTCGAAATACGTATCGATTCAAAGGTCTTGATCCTCAAAATCTCATCCACCCATCTCATATGAGATAAGGACACTTTGTAGAAAAGCACTAACCTAAAAAAGTACAGAAATCCCCCCAATAAACTCAAGCAACCCACCGGTTCTGGTTCAAACCCGAACTGAACATATGTTGAAATACATATCGATTCAAAGATTTTGACCCTCAACAACTCATCCACGCATCTCATATGAGATAAGGACACTTTATAGAAAAACCCTAACCCAAAAAGTACAGAAATGCCCCCAATAAGCCCAAACGACCCACCTAGTCTGGTTCGCACTAGGACTGAACATATGTCAAAATACGTATCGATTCAAAAAGCTCAACCCTCAATATCTCATCCACACCTCTCATAAGAGATAAGGACACTTTATAGAAAATCCCTTACCCAAAAAAGTAAATAAATTCCTCCCAATAAGCCCAAACGACTCACTCTGTCTAGTTTAGACCAGAATGGAACATATGTCAAAATATGTATCGATTCTAAAATCTCAATCCTCAACATCTCATCCAAACCTCTCATAAGAGATAAGGATAATTTATAAAAAGGCCTAACCCAAAAAAGTACAGAAATGCCCCCTATAAGCCTAAACAACCCACTCGGTCAGTTTTGGACCAGAACTGAACATATGTCAAAATACATATCGATTCGAAGGTCTAAACCATCAACATCTCATCCACACATCTCATAAGAGATAAGGACATTTAATTGAAAAGCCCTAACCCAAAAAACTATAGATATGCCCCCTAATAAGCCAAAATGACTTACCCAGTCTGGTTCGGACCAGAACTAACCATATGTCGAAGCACGTATCGATTCGAAGATCTCGGCCTTCAACTTATCATTCACCCATCTCAGAATAGATAAGGACAATTATATAGAGCCCTTACCCAAAAAATAAAAAATGCCTCCCAATAAGCCCAAACGACCCACCTAGTTTGGTTCAAACCAGAACTAAACATATGTCAAATTATGTATCGTTTTGAAGGTCTCAACCCTCCACATCTCATCCACCCCTATCATAGGAGATAAGGACACTTTATAAAAATGTACAAACCCAAAAAAGTTCTGAAATGGCCCCTAATAAGCCCACATAACCCACCCGATCCAGTTCGGACCTGAACTGAACATATGTCAAAATACATATCGATTCAAAGGTCATGATACTCCACATCTCATCCACACTCCCATAAGAAATAAGGATACTTTATATAAAATCCCTAACCTAAAAAGGTAAAGATGCACCCCAATAAGACCACACAACCCACCTGATCAGGTTCGGACTAGAACTAAACATATGTCAAAATACATATTGATTCAAAGGTCATGATACTCCACATCTCATCCACACTCCCATAAGAAATAAGGATACTTTATATAAAATCTCTAACCTAAAAAGGTAAAGATGCACCCCAATAAGACCACACAACCCACCTGATCAGGTTCAGACTAGAACTGAACATATGTCCAAATACGTATCGATTTGACAGTCTCGACTCTCCACATTTCATCTACACCTCTCATAAAAGGTGAGGACACTTTGTAGGAAAGCCATAACCTAAAAAAGTATAGAAATACCCCCAATAAGCACAAATGAGTCACCCGGTCTGGTTCAGACAAGAACATAACATATATTGAAATACGTATCGATTTGAAGGTCTTGACCCTCAATATCTCATCCACACCTCTGATAAGAGATAAGGACAATTTGTAGAAAAGCACTAACCCAAAAAGTACAAAAATGCCCCCTATAAAACCAAATGACCCACCTGGTCTAGTTTGGACCTGAACTAAACATATGTCGAAATACGTATCAATTCGAAGGTTTCGACCCTCAACAACTCATAGGGGACAAATGTTTACCCTTCTTCAAGACATCAAAAATTTTGAAGAACCCAAAAGACTATGTTTGGATGGAAGAATGTCAACATGCGTTCGAAGAACTCAAGCAATATCTGGAAAGTCTGCCCCTCTTGGTGCTCCTAGAGCCAAAGGATGAGCTACAGCTGTACTTGGCAGTATCCCCTGTGGCAGTCATTGTTGTCCTCCTAAGGGATCATAAAAAATAGTAGAGACCCATATACTATGTAAGTCAGGTTTTGCTTGGTGTAGAAACCCGCTATCCGAAGATAGAAAAGTTGGCTTTCGTCCTAGTCAGAGTGGCAAGGAAATTGAGGCCATGCTTTTATGCCTATGTTGTCATGGTCCTGACTGATCATCCCCTCAAAAAGGTACTACACAAACCTGATACCTCTGGATGACTCATAACTTGGGTTGTGGAGTTGAGTGAGTATCACATTGATTTCAAACCCTGAACAACAATCAAAGGGTAGGCAGTAGCTGATTTTCTTGTGGAATGCATACACTCAAAGGAGGAACCAGTTGATGAGCTAGATTCTAACGGTTACACCCAAACCCCATAGACCCTGTTCGATGATAGATCAAGAAATACAGTGGGAGGAGGAGTGGGGCTTATCCTGACAAACCCTAAAGAATTCAGGATTCAATGCGCCCTCCCATTTAACTTCCTCATCTCTAATAATGAAGTTGAGTCCGAAGCACTGCTAGTAGGGCTTAGATTTGCCCGAGCGGTCCAAGTGAAAAGGATCACAATCAGAAGTGATTCACAACTGGTAGTGAACCAACTGAATAGGGAATATGAGGCCAGAGACGAGCGCATGGCCGTCTAGCTTACAAGAGCCTAGGATTTGATTAAAGGGTTTACCAGCTTTGAGATTGTTAGGATTCCACGGGTAGAGAATTCGAACGTCGATGGGCTGTCACATTTGTTCACATCCGAGCTTGCTTAGCTGAACTAGGTGGTCATAGAATTCTTGGATGAGACATCTTATAAGAAAGAGATAGTAGCCCAGGTGGAGGCAGATAAGAGTTGGATGGATCTTATAGTCCACTACCTACGAGATGGAAAGCTTCCAGAAGAGCGGGCTGAAGTAAGGAAAGTAAAAAAGCAGGGTGGAACATTACACATCGCTTGACAATGAATAATATAAGAGGTCAATATCTACTCCCATTTTGCATTGCCTCAGACCCAAAAGAGCCTAGTATGGCCTTGTAGAAGTTCATGAAGGGATCTACGGTAACCACATGGGAGGATGGGCTCTAGCCTACAATGTCACACCCCAAACCACCCCTTGGGAGGATTAGGTAGGTGACCCGAATTACGTAATGGCAATCCGCCAAATCCCACGGATCTAGAAGCAGTTATTACATTCACGGTCATTCATCACTTTACCATAAGCAAGATCAGAGTGCTGCAGATAAACTACAATTATAATAATTAAAGAGAAAGCATAGCAATACGGGAATGAAGGTGATATATACATATACAAAGTGTTCTGAAACATTCCCACCCAGATACAACCCACAAAGAGCAACAAAGCTGACAAAAGCTAAAAGAGGAAATACATACATATATATACACAGGGTGAGATAACTCAACTCCAAAAAGAAAAGGAAACTAAACTGCACCACAAGCAAGACGGGGATAAACTCCTAACAAAAACAAAAAGGAGTCCCCAAGATAAAAAGCATCAAGTATACTCTTCACTGATCTTCATCAATGACCACCGAGAATGCACGCATCATCGGCACGACCTCCGTCGGGGTCCACACCAATATCATCATAATAACCAAGGCTCTCCTCCTCGAAATGAGCCTCCATGTCACAGCGGCATCCACCTGTAGAATCATCTAAAGAAAAACATATATAACAGATTGTGAACCCCACTGAGGTCGTGAGCGAAACATATCATCATGCATGCACGTGCAACCACAATCCACATGATCCTACATGATATGCAAGTCTAGATTAGTTATTAGCCACCTAGCAATACAACTAAGTCAGGTTAGTGCTACTACAATCCCCAATACATGTATCCCTGGTGCGGGCTTGGTTACCCCTTTCAGTGATACACCCATTGAGTTGTCGGAGAAGATCAACTGGCTCCAGCATCTCCCTACCCAAGTCAGCCCTACCGATCCTCTGGATTAACTCCTGTGAGGTAACCGACTCAATATCAAATCACCCGAACCGGTGCATAATCATCATATGTGGCATTCCGCCAAAAATTCATCTTTCGGTGCTTCCCAAGCTTTTAGCCCGAGGCTTCCCAGTAAATCTGCCCTGGGGCATCCCAGCTGTGCTGAGGCTTCCCGGGGTAAATGCCTCTAGGGTTTTATGGTAGTCCTCACAGTTATCCAACACCTTAACCCCTGTTGCCAAGGGTGCGTAGCACGGGTGATAAAACTCTAGCCCCATGTCTATATGGCATCATATGAGTCGGGCGGTGTCAACCGTATCCCATACTATGGGCTACCACTGGCCTCATTTCCAAGCCGACTATGGCATCTAGTCTAACATTCACAAACATCAGATAAGAATCACAGTGTTGATCAACAGACAATCATTGTGTAATAATTTGAGTAATTAAACAGAATTTAAATAACACAACATTTATTAATATAGAATTTTAATTTCTGGCATAGTAATACAGTTACACATACATATATGATAATACTTCACTCACCTGGGTCTGGTTCTAAGAACTCAGTTGCAAATTCAGTTCCGACTACAGTCTGGCTGTAGGCCTCGAGCACGGGATCAAGTCCAAGATATAAATCAGAAGTTGTTATTTTAATATTCCAATCTATTTTTGGAGATCCTAGGTTTGATCTAAGCTCACCGGGTTGACCCGATGTACAATAGGTCTTTACTTGGAATTCTCTGGGTCTTGTACTAGGCCTTAGGCCTATGTCCCAGTACATCATCCAGAGTTGGTGGCCTAGGGGTAAAATGGTCATTTATAGTATTAGTACCTGAACCTAGGTTACATTAGGCTTACAGTGATGTCCTCAACTTGACAGTGTTGCAGGACCAATCATAGGCAGGGTTTCCAAGTCCTGCGGGGCCCACTTGGGTTCCCAAGCACTTACACACATGGACAGATGTGGGGAGGGGCATTCTAGACATTTCCCACCTCCCTACACTGAATCATGGCCATAGGGTGAGGATCCCTAGGTCAGAGCATCAAAATAGTAAAGTTTCCTTCACTGGGCGATGGCTCTGGGCGATGTCTGGATCGCCCAGTGCATCGCCCTGAGATTGCAAAATCGGAATCAGGCTGAGATTCCTAGGTTTTGAACCATAGGCTGTGCATGGATCTTCTCCCAATGCATGTTAGATCACCTTGGACCCCCAGGGGCACACTTTGCACTAATCCTTGTGGATTTTCAACTAGGCCCACCACTTGGCTGCCAGAGGTTGCCCAGACAGCCCAGTGAATAGTAACACAGGGTATTCCTAAGGTATAAAACTTAATTTTAGCTACATGCAAAGCTGGATTTAAGTGTAAAATGAGAATCCAAGGCTGCTACCACCTATGGCTCGGTCCCATGCAGCTAGGGCTTGCATTCAGGGCTCCAAACAACCTGTTCTCTGTGTAACTGGGCAGTGCAGCCATGCACAGCCAGGTTTTGGTCCCAAGATTAGCAAAACAGACCTATAAAATCGTATAAAATTCCCAGATCTTCCATGCATCATACTTACATGGCAGATCTGGTACAATCCTTGGCAGTTCCCAACTATTCTGGGCTACCAGAGATTAGAAACTCATCAAAATACAAGCATCAAAGGGAGCAGCAGGTATGAGCAAAGATTTGTATACCTGAGTTGAGCCGGGGTGCCATGAAATCAGAGCTCAGATGTATGTGCTGCTCCTCCTTCCTTCCTTCTTCTGTTTTCTTCCTCTCCTTTCTCTCTTTTCCTCTCTTTTCTTTCTTTCTCCCTTCCCCACGATTTGAACAGTAGCCAAGGGTTTAAATGAACCCATGGCACTGATATTTATAGGCCCAACCCCTACTAAGGCATGTTTGGCTGTTAAGGCCCTTTTCTAGAATGCTTTTTTGACTGCATGCTCAGCCATTCTGGGCACACTGGTGGGGTCCACAGTGGTCCAGGGGTATGAGGTGGTCCCTTAGACTCCCCTCAACCTATGGAGGGTGCCCATGTCCAACATGGGTGGTCCCTATAATTTAAAATCAATTAATTATGCTATTTTGCACTTTGGGCGATATCTGTATCGCCTAGAGATTTCAGCAAGGGTGAATCTCAGTGGGCTTGCATAGGGGTTTAACCCAAGGTCAGGGCCTTATCCCCACATTTCATTTAGGGTCTTTTACACATATTTCCAAGGGTGGGTCCCATAGTTATGGAGAGGAGAGAGAATACTTGGAGTCCAGGCAATACATTATGCTATGAGCTGTGTAGTTGCAGGGATCAGCTGTCCATCTTCTGACAGGTGTATAGGATGATCCACACAGGGTTTCTTAATCAATCTCAATCACTGGAGTGATACTCCACAGTGTGCTTGGATGCCATGTCTGGGATTCCTATCCTTCAATAAAGATTCCAATCAGTCATTGGCAGGGTTTGACATACAAAGTACTCCACCAGGGATTTTATTGGCCAAGAATGTAAGAAGATGTAAGACCAAGCGCTTGTCAATCCCCCAAAAAATGTCTTGTGAGGGAAGGTGTAACTTTGATTCCTTATTACACACCAGCCAGTGCGCATCGCTCAGCCCAAGCTAGGATCTGGGCAAGGCATTTTGGGTACATTACACCCCCAACAATCCCCCCCCAATGCATGTCCAATAACAGAGCACCTATGGCACTGGGGAGACTCAAACTCGTGACCACCTACTCTGATACCAAATGTGAATTCACCTAGAGGGGGGTGAATAGGTGAAGGTAGTGAAAAATAAAAACTTATGCGAAAATAAAAATGTTATCAATAAGAGATAATTAAAATTGCAAAGATAACACAACAATTTAAAGTGGTTCAGCCAAAACTTGCCTACGTCCACTCCTCTCACCTTAGAGAGAATTTCATTAAAAATAATCTTGAGAATGAGCAAGAAAACTCGTGCATATCTTGATTCAGAGCAAGAGGACTCAACACTAACTAATCTTGATTAAGAAGCAAGAGGACTCAAACTACTCTTGATTCCGAACAAGAGGACTCAACAACATATATAAAATAAAAAGTACGCTAAGATTAGGATTACCTCAACCTTAGATGTGTAAAACTACCTTCCACCTTTGAAGCTTGAAGCTAAATGAGGTAGAGTAGTCTTGAGTGTGTGAGCTTGTGATGATTTGATGCTTATGATAAATGAATGGCTCACTTTGGTGGTCTTGCAATGTATCTTATATTAGAGGCCATTAATTGTGATTAGTAGTAGTAATTGGAGCCTTAAACAAGTGGGTATTTATAGGCTAGATAGCTCTAATCAATATGAAAACTGTTTTAAGATCAGATTGATCTAGACAACCATAATTCGGTATACAGTTTCCCAATCTGGTATGCCGGTTCACCAAATTTCCATAAATGAATAAGGAGCAACGATTAAATTATAACAGTCACATAATGATTCGGTATGCTGGATAACCATCCTGTATACCGGTCCAGGGTAATACATAGGCTAAAAGTGATCCAGCATGCTGGATCACCATCCAGCGTACTCTGGAATCCTACTATAGGCAATTTCCTTAGATTGCAACTGATTCAGTATGCCGTTTCATGATCCGATATACCGGTTCACAAAATTTCTACTGAAATTTGTTAAGTCCTTTATTGAACCTCCTTGGGTGATTCCAAATGGTTTTGGTCACATAGATTGGGGTTAATTTTAACCTCCTAAAGTCCATCTAAATAAACGCATGCCTATGTGTGTGCATTACATCATTTGTGACTTTAATTATGATTTAACAACTTAGTACAACTCTAAGTCTTCAATCTTCTTCAAGTCTTGAACTTTACTTCTTTACATGAATGTCTTCAAAGTGAGTTCCTCTAACTTGTCTTGATCTTTGTCTTCAAAAGTAATTTTTCATTCTTCATGATTCTTTGATGTCTTGAAAAATTGGACAAGGTTCAATTTGCTTGTAGCATCAATCTTTTAAATTGAGTGCTCGCTCTTGAATTGAATGCATGCTCCCCCACACTTGATGCTAAGCTTTTATCTATGCATCTTTTAGACAAGATTTAGTACAATTCGGTTTATATGTTATCATCAAAACATTTATATCATCATGATAGATGATTAGAGTTTATGTATGAGGACTTTTCCTCACCAATCTCCCCCTTTTTGACGATGACAAATAACAATTGAAAATAATATAATATTCAAGAAATGTATAACATTAATTGCATAATAAGTTTAAAGTGAAATTTTTTTACAAATTTTTATCCCCATTTCTCTCCCCCTTTGGCATTATTAAAAAGCAGTAATAGAGAATAAAAAAAAATTAATAAAATGTTGGTATCCATTGTGTGTTGGGTCCGTTAATGTTAGTATCATACCTTTCTCCTGGTTTCTAAACCATTTGGTTACCATTTGCATTTTGGTTACCATACCAATTTTGGTATGATTAGGGGTTCCAAGGTCTTTGATTTTGGGTTACCTTATGTGGTTTTTACATTTTGGGAGGGTCTCTCCGATATTAACCATAATAAGGTTTTCTAGGTTTGTAATACGCTTGATTCGTTTTCTTTGATCCTATGTACTGATTTCTCCATCGAGTATCATGACAATCCCAAATTGAATGTCCATTTTTGTTGTAATTATTGCATACAACAATTTGAGGGATATATGGAGTCTTCCCTTCGGAATTGGGTTTGCTAAATTGAGGGTTCTTCTTTCTTGAGTAGCATTCTTCAATAGAGTGTCCTTTCTCCCTACAGTAGTTACAAAACTTTTTCTTTACTTTCTTACTTGCCACTTTACTTGTGCTTGGCTCTTCAGTTTGATTTGAACTTTTGTTCACATCATAGCCTACTCCTTCATTGTTGAAAGGCGCTTTGGAAGCATTTCCAAGTAAAATGTCAAGAGTCTTCTTCCCGTTAGTAAAAGATTATAAAGCTTTACACAATTTCTCTTTTTCTTCTTCTAAGTTGTTAACCTGAGAAGTTAAAGTCATGTTTTGGTCCTTAAGGGTATTTATCTCTTTTAAGAGATTCTTTTTTGTAGTAGCTAATTCCATACTACTTTGATAGAGGTCTTCAAAGGTTCTTCTAATTCTAGAAAATCTTTATCCTTATGAGATGGAGAAGTGGGGGTTACATCATTTTGATTATCTTCATCTTTAATAACCATAAGTGCAAGATTAGTTTGCTCTTCTTCTTGAGATTCTTCGTATTCCTCTTCTTCATCGCTTGAATCAAAGAAGTGTTCAGCTTTGTATGCCATTTTGTATTTCTTCATTTTTGGACAGTCTCCTTTATAGTGTCCTAGTTTCCTACACTCAAAAGAAGAGTCATTATTCTCGTTAAAAACATTTTTACCTTTTTGGTCTCTAAAGAGTCTCCTCTTGTTGAATGAGGTTTTACCTTTGTTCTTCAAGAACTTTGAGAACTTCTTTGAGATATTCAATCTCGTCATCGGATAGTTCTTCTTCATCATCGCTTACTTCATGGTATGATTTGAATGCTACGACTTTTTTCTTAGTTTCTCTTGGCTTATATTCCTTGGTATCCAGTTTGAGTTCCATTTCGTGGGCTTGGAGTGATCCCAAGAGCTCATCTAAGCTCAATTTATCGATGTCTTTTGATTCTTTGATTGCCATAGTTTTGGGTCTCCATTCCTTTGAAAGAGATCTCAAGATCTTTCGAACATTTTCTCTGTTTGAATATATCTTACCTAAACCTTTCAACTTGTTTACAATGTTAGTGAAACGTGTAAACATAGCATATATATCCTCATCATTTTTTATCTTAATTAATTCATACTCATTAACAAGCATGTCTATCGTAGATTGTTTGATCTCCGAAGTACCTTCATAGGTTACAATACAAGCCCTATTGTACTCCTTTTCTCCCAAAGCACATTGAATGTAACTTATTGCTACATAATTGAGTTGGACTTTTGCCTTATCAGTTATATCCATTCTTCTTTGTGTTTATCCATTGTGTTTGGTCCATTCTCAATAACTTCCCATGCATCAATGCTATTGACATAAATAAAATTCTTGAAGCGATTTTTACAATAGGAAAATCCTTCACCTTCAAAGAAGGGTGGTCTAGTAATAGTGTATCCCTCAATCTTTCGATTGCTAGAGAATCCCATGGTCTTTAACTCTTAATTAGATTGAAAACAATCAAGGTCTTGAGCTCCGCTCTGATACCAAATGTAAATTCACCTAGAGAGGGGTAAATAGGTGAAGGTAGTGAAAAATAAAAGCTTATGAGGAAATAAAAATATTATCAATAAGAGACAATCAAAATTATAAAGATAACACAATAATTTATAGTGGTTCGGCCAAAACTTGCCTACGTCCACTCCTCTCACCTTAGAGAGAATTTCACTAAAAATAATCTTGAGTATGAGTAAGGGAACTCGTACAAATCTTGATTGAGAGCAAGAGGACTCAACACTAACTAATCTTCATTAATGAGCAAGAGGACTCAAACTACTCTTGATTTTAAGCAAGAGGACTCAACAACACATATAAAATAAAAAGTATGCTAAGATTAGGATTACCTCAACCTTAGATGTGTAAAACTACCTTCCACCTTTGAAGCTTGAAGCTAAATGAGGTTGAATAGTCTTGAGTATGTGAGCTTGTGATGATTTGATGCTTATGATCAATGAATGGCTCACTTTGGTGATCTTGCAATGTGTTTTGTATTGGAGGCTCTTAATTGTGATTAGTAGTAGTAATTAGAGCCTTAAACAAGTGGGTATTTTTAAGCTAGACAGCTCTAATCAATATGAAAATTGTCTTAAGATCGAATTGATTTAGACAATCATAATCCGATATACCATTTCGTAGTCCGATATGCCAGTTCACCAAATTTCCATATATGAATAAGGAGCAACGGTTAAATTATAACTGTCACATAATGATTCAGTATGCTGGATAGCTATCCGGTATACCGGTTCAGGGTAATACATAGGCTAAAAGTGATCCAGTATGCTGGATCATCATCCAACGTACTCTGGAAGCCTATTGCAGGAAATTTCTTGAGATTGCAACTAATCCGGTATGCCTTTTCATAATCCGTTACATCGGTTCACCAAATTTTTGCTGAAATTTGGTAAGTCCTTTATTGGACTTACTTGGAGGATTCCAAATGAATGCATGCTTGTGTGTGTGCAATACATCATTTGTGACTTTAATTATGATTTAACAACTTAGTACAATTCTAAGTCTTCATTCTTCTTCAAGTCTTGAACTTCACTTCTTTACATGAATGTCTTCAAAGTGAGTTCCTCTAACTTGTCTTGATCTTTATCTTCAAAACTTGTTTTCCATTCTTCATGATTCTTTGATGTCTTGAAAGATTGAACAAGGTTCAATTTGCTTTGAGCATCAATCTCTTGAATTGAATGCTTTGTCTTGAATTAAACGTATGCTCCCTCTCACTTGGTGCTGCACTCTTATGTATGCATCTTTTATTAGACAAGAGTTAGTACAAATCGGTTTATTTGTTATTATCAAAATATTTATATCATCATGATAGATGATTAGAGTTTATGTATGAGGACTTTTCCTCAACAATCTCCCCCTTTTTGATGATGACAAATAACAACTAAAAATAATAGAATATTCAAGAAACGTATAACATTAATTACATAATAAGTTCAAAGTGAAAAATTATAACTTTTTATCCCCATTTCTCTCCCCCTTTGGCATTATCAAAAAGCGGTAATAGAGAAGAAAAAAAAATAATAAAATTTTGGTCCCCATTGTATGTTGGGTCCATTAATGTTAGTATCATACCTTTCTCTTGGTTTCCAAACCATTTGAATTGCATTTGCATTTTGGTTACCATACCAATTTGGGTATGATTGGGGGTTCCAAGGTCTTTGATTTTGGGTTATCTTATGTGATTTTTGCATTTTGATAGGGTCTCTCCGATATTGACCATAATAAGGTCTTCTAGGTTTGTAATACTCTTGATTCGTATTCTTTGATCCCATGTACTGATTTCTCTATCGAGTATCATGACAATCTCAAATTGAATGTCCCTTTTTGTTGCAATTATTGCATACAACAATTTGAGGGATATATGGAGTCTTTCCTTTGGGATTGGATTTGCTAAATTGAGGGCTCTTCTTTCTTGAGTAGCATTCCTCAATAGAGTGTCCTTTCTTCCTACAGTAGTTACACAACTTTTTCTTTAGTTTCTTACTTGCCACTTTACTTGTGCTTGGCTCTTCGGTTTGATTTGAACTTTTGTTCACATCATAGCCTACTCCTTCCTTGTTGAAAGGTGCTTTAGAAATATTTCCAAGTAAAATGTCAAAAGTCTTCTTCCCATTAGTAAAGGATTCTAAAGCTTTACACAATTTCTCTTTTTCTTCTTCTAAGTTGTTAACCTGAGAAGTTAAAGTCATGTTTTGGTCCTTGACGGTATTTATCTCTTTTAAGATATTCGTTTTGGTAGTATCTAATTCCATACTACTTTGATAGAGGTCTTCAAAGGCTTCTTCTAATTCTAGAAAATCTTTATCCTTATGAGATGGAGAAGTGGGGGTTACCTCATTTTGATTCTCTTCATATTTAATAACTATAAGTGCAAGATTAGTTTGCTCTTCTTCTTGAGATTCTTCGTCTTCCTCTTCTTCATCACTTGAATTAAAGGAGTGTTCGACTTTGTATGCCATTTTGTATTTCTTCATTTTTGGATAGTCTCCTTTATAGTGTCCTAGTTTCCTACACTCAAAAGAAGAGTCATTATTCTCGTTAAAAACATTCTTACCATTTTGGTCTCTAGAGAGTCTCCTCTTGTTGAATGAGGTTTTACCTTTGTTCTTCAAGAACTTTGAGAACTTCTTGAAGAGATATTCAATCTTGTCATTGGACAGTTCTTCTTCATCATCGCTTACTTCATGGTATGATTTGAACGCCACGACTTTCTTCTTAGATTCTCTTGGTTCATCTTCCTTCGTTTCCAGTTTGAGTTCCATTTCGTGGTTTTGGAGTAATCCCAATTGCTCATCTAAGCTCAATTTGTCGATCTCTTTTGATTCTTTGATTGTCGTAGTTTTGAGTCTCCATTCATTTGAAAGAGATCTCAAGATCTTTCGAACATTTTCTCTGTTTGAATATATCTTACCTAAACCTTTCAAATTATTTATAATGTTAGTGAAACGTGTAAACATAGCATATATATCCTCATCATTTTTTATCTTAATTAATTCATACTCATTAACAAACATGTTTATCTTAGATTGTTTGACCTCCGAAGTACCTTCATAGGTTACAACGAGTTTATCAAACATCTCCTTAGCGGAGTCACACATACAAGTCCTATTGTACTCCTTTTCTCCCAAAGCACATTGAATGTAACTTATTGCTACATAATTGAGTTGGACTTTTGCCTTATCAGCTATAATCCATTCTTCTTTGGGTTTATCCATTGTGTTTGCTCTATTCTCAATAATTTCCCATGCATCAATGTTATTGACACAAATAAAATTCTTGAAGCGATTTTAACAATAGGAAATTCCTTCACCTTCAAAAAGGGTGGTCTAGTAATAGTGTATCCCCCAATCTTTCGATTGATAGAGGATCCCATGGTCTTGAACTCTTAATTAGATCGAAAATAATCAAGGTCTTGAGTTCCCGCTCAGATACCAAATGTGAATTCACCTAGAGGGGGGGAGAATAGGTGAAGGTAGTGAGAAATAAAAACTTATGCGAAAATAAAAATATTATCAATAAGAGACAATTAAAATTGCAAAGGTAACACAACAATTTACAGTGGTTCGGCCAAAACTGGCCTACGACCACTCTTCTCACCTTAGAGAGAATTCCACTAAAAATAATCTTGAGAATGAGCAAGTGAACTCGTACAAATCTTGATTGAGAGCAAGAGGACTCAACACTAACTAATCTTGATTAATGAGTAAGAGGACTCAACAACACATATAAAATAAAAAGTATTCTAAGATTAGGATTACCTCAACCTTAGATGTGTAAAACTACCTTCCACCTTTAAAGCTTGAAGCCAAATGAGGTAGAGTAGTCTTGAGTGTGTGAGCTTATGATGATTTGATGCTTATGATCAATGAATGGCTCACTTTGGTGATCTTGCAATGTGTCTTGTATTGGAGGCTCTTAATTGTGATTAGTAGTTGTAATTAGAGCCTTAAACAAGTAGGTATTTATAGGCTAGAGAGCTCTAATCAATATGAAAACTGTCTTAAGATCGAATTGATTTAGACAGCCATAATCCGGTATATCGTTTCCCAATCCGGTATGCCAGTTCACCAAATTTCCATACATGAATAAGGAGCACCCCAAACCACCCCCTGGGAGGATTAGGTAGGTGACCCAAATTGCGTAACGGCAATCCGCTAAATCCCAAAGATCTAGAAGTAGTTAATCCATTCACAGACACACATCC
Source organism: Telopea speciosissima (assembly GCF_018873765.1). Taxonomy (NCBI): domain Eukaryota; kingdom Viridiplantae; phylum Streptophyta; class Magnoliopsida; order Proteales; family Proteaceae; genus Telopea; species Telopea speciosissima. The sequence goes on along the minus strand of NC_057920.1, from coordinate 34,146,451 downwards.
ATAGTAATACAATAAGTAAAACTCAGAGTGCTGAAATAGACTATATATACATTGAAAGAAAAAGGAAGCGTAGCAGTACAGGAAATCATATTATATACATAGGTAAGTTTGATCATTCCCTCTCTCACTCCCACAAACAAAACAATAAAAGCTAATATATACATCAGCTGAAATAAAAAGAAATTATACATAGGGCGAGGTAACTCAGTCCCAAAAAAGAAAGTAGAAAACTAAAAGTGAAAACGGGGATAAACTCCTATTAAAGACAAAAAGAAGTCCCCAAGACAAAAAGCATCAAGAGCACCCTTCACAGGTCATCATCAAAAACCACTGAGAATACTCGCATCAATGGCACAACCTCTGTCGGGGTCCATACCAATATCATCATAATCACCATGGCTCTCCTCCGAGTAATAAGCCTCCCCACCACAGTGACATCGACCTGCAGAATCATCTCATAGAAAAACATGTATAACAGAGTGTGAGCCCCACTGAGCCCGTGAATAAAACATATCATCATGCATGCATATGCAACCACAATCCACATGATCCTACATGATATGCAGGTAAATTTATTTATTAGCCACCTATCAATACAACTAAGGCAGGTTAGTGCTACTACAATCCCCAATACATGTATCCCTGGTGCGGACTTTTAACCCCTTCCCGCGATCTACCCATTGAGTTATCGAAGAGGACCAGTCAGCTCCCGCATTCATTCACCAAGGTCAGCCCAACTAGCCCTCTATGATTAACCTGTGAGGCATCCATCCCTTTTTCTCTTTTCTTTTCTTTTCTGGTTTATAGCCCGACATATAGCCCATAATTACCATTCCGGTGCAAACATATTTCTTTTCTTTTCTTTTCATTTCTTATATATATACGGTTACTCCCACAGGCATCCAACACCTTAACCCCTGTTGGCAAGGGTGCATAGCACGGGTAATGAAACTCTAATCCCATGTCTATATGGCATCATATGAGTCAGGCGGTGTCAACCATATCCCATTCTGCGGGCTACCACAGGCCTCATTTCCAAGCCGGCTACGACATCTAGTCTAGCATTCACAATCATCATGGAATATTAAAACAGAATTGTCCAACAGTCATTGTAGTGTTGTATTGAATTTTAAAGATTTATGAATAAAATGAGCGTCACAGTATTAATATTATAACATTGAATTCAGTATAGCACTTATGGTACATCTACATACGCGATGACATTGAATTCACCTAGGTCTGGGTTCTACAAGTTCAATTATAGTTTCAGTTCCGGCTGGAGTCTGGCAGTGTACCTCGAGTGCGGGATCAAATCCTATAGTATAAATCAGAATTGTGTTATTTAATATCCCAAACTATTTATGGATGTCCTAGTCTTGATCTAGGCTCACTGGTCTGACTCGGTGCTCAGTATAGTATCACTTGGAATTCTCTGGGTCTGACACTGGGCTTTAGGTCTATGTCCCGGTGCATCATCCAGAGAATGTGGTCTAGGGTTAGGTTTGGTATTTTACCAGTATAATACATAGTACATGGTTTCGACAGTCTCACAATACAGTCCTCAGGTCAGCAGTGTAGCTAGACCAACACAGGCTGGGTTTTAAAACCCAGCGGGACCCACTTAGGTACCCAAGGTGTAAATAATTATGGCCAGATGTGAGGAGGGGTATTTGGTCATTTATCGCCTCCTCACATTGTTCATGGTCTACTTGTGGAAGCCCCCATGGTCAGATCTACATATCAACCCTTTTTAATTCCATGGGCGATTCATTGGGTGATGTGTGCATCGCCCAGAGCCTGTTTAGAACATGAACAGGCTCCAGATCTTGGGTTTTACACCACAGGCAGTGCCATGGTCGATCCCTTATGCATGTTAGGCCATTGTGGACCCCATGAGGAGTGGTTTGTAGTGGTCCACATGGATCATGATCTGGGCCCACCACTTGGCAGTCAGAAGCTGTCCAGCCAGCATAGAGAACAGTTGTCCAGCTTCAAGCCACGGTTTGGGCTACATGTATGGATAGATTTACGTGCTAAATCATGGCAGTAGGCTGTCCCTACCAAGATACAGGTAGGAACTTGCTTGTACGCACAAATCCAAGCCCAGACTGCCTATTCTTGCTGCAACAGTGTAGTGCAGTCTGGCACAAAGACTAGTTTCAGCCTCAGATGAACAATAGCTTTCACGCCCCCATCCCAATGTAAGATATTTTGCCATAATAGGGGGTGACTGGGACAACATGTGTCATCCCAATACCTACCACGATCATAGATATAGTGTCCTGAGCCACAATCCACCCTGTCACACATCGTGACAACAGAGAGGAACGTACCAAAGTGAAATAACACGTTCCAAATTACAGAGTTAGTGGAAGCAAAATTTAATAAAATCATGTGAAATTATAAAGCATCGGTTCTCTAATGATAACACATATTAGAAGTTCAATATTTGTAATCATTCATTACCCTCCTTATAAGTAAACATACCATTTATACATGATTGTGGAGTGAAGACAGAAATTAAACAATTAATAATTGCCACTAGGGCACCAATCTTGGGTGTACATCTACATCCAAGTCACAGCCACCTGCTCCACTTGATTCGCATCCAACGGTGCTCATCAAGAGTAGTACCTCCTGCATATTAACTAAAAAGGGGTTGTACAATGGGGTTAGCTACACTAGCTAGTGAGAGAGCAAAGGGGAATGCGCACACATCATACAATCAATATCTAGTAGAATGATGCATGCTAATGTTAGATTCATTTTTCACCTAACACAAATTCTATCGGTCAAGTGTATGCAAATGTGATAACCCGGGAGACACTGAGGATCACTTATCCTATCACCTCAGTGAAACCTCAATTATCACAAGGAGACCTACGTCGATCGAGGCCATCATGACCACCCAGTGGCAGACCCCGATAGCCATCACTACCCCTATCCTGGCCTCTCCCACCTCCACAGACCACAGGTGCTCAGACTATCCAACACATAAACCCCTATTGGCAATGGTCATAGCATAAGGGAACAAGCATCCTAGCTGCAGATATACTATATGCAAGTCCTATCGTCCCGAGAGGTAGTCTGGGTGCATCAACGTCCCATTCCATCTAGTACCCGGGTACCAGCACGGTAGGACACATATAGATCAGGATGGCATATTATAGTTTTCATAATTAAATAAATTAGGGGTTCTGGTACCGACACACCCAGCACCATAGCCCGATACAATGGTGAGAACATTATCACATTCATAACAATTCACATTCGAGATAAAAGATGCAATGTGCACAATGCTTACATTCATATAGTAGCATGCTTAAGATTGCATATTATAATATTCAAACCCAAGAAAATCACCCAAAATCCACTCACCTAACACGGATGTCGCCGTGTGTGGTTGACATGAATCTCACCTGGGCTTCCCACTCTCCATCGAGTTGGGTAGCCTACGAATACAGAAACAATCACTAAAACATGCATAAAAGGGTCCCACACTAGGGCCCCAGGGTTAAAATTGAGTTTCAACCAAGACAGCACGAGCGGACTCATGGGCGGTTTTAGCAAAGGTGAATCCCCCTTGACTCCGTTCAGGCTAAAAGGTAAAATAGAGCGGGTGGACCCATAGGCAAAACTTCTCAGTTGGATTCGATCGTGCATCCGTTCGACACCTGAGACACATCTAAAAGGGAGCGGATCCATAGGCGGATGTGCTTCTTGAGTCCGCCCCCGCATTCGGTCAATCTCTAAGACACACCCGAGAGAAACTGGCCTTAGGCGGAGGCAAACAGAGTAAATTCGTGCCTTCGTCCGCTCAGGCCATCTCACAGGGTTTATACTGGGCGGACTGATGGGGGCGGTACCACGATTGGTGGATCTGGTCATTCGTCCGCCGATAGTCTCTTCCAAGATTTTAGAGGGCTTTTGCTCCAGCTTGAAACTTGGAGTGCCCCAAGCTCTCAGGGTTAAGGGAGAGGTGTCTAAGCCATCCTAGGGTCACTAGATCCTAGGCTCACTTCATGGATCCAAGATCCAACAAGAATTAGGTCTCAATTGGCTCCAAGGGTTGGGTTTTAAGTTCAAAACCAGGGACTCAACAACCATGGTTGTAAATGCAGCACAAAGAGGTCCAGGTCAGCTCCATTAGAGCTTCCAAATAGGGCTAAGCATCACCTTGAATCCCAAATGGAACCCTAGGTTAGCCCTAGCTCAAGGAATCAACCAAAATACAAAAAGAGAAATGGAGAAAGAGAGGTATAAAGCTTAGAGTCTTACCTTGGTGAGATTCTCCTCCTAACCATTCTCTCCATCTCTTCTCCTTCACATTCTCCTCCTCCCTTAGTCCGGTCATCAAGAGAATGAGATGTGGGGTAGCCAGCCATTTTGGCATTGCTCCCATCTTCTTCCCTTCCCCTCTCATTCCCCTTTTACTTCTACTTCTTCTTCTTCCTTCCTCCTCCTCCTTTCCTTGTCTCTTCTCCTTTATAATTTTCTTGGGAGGGGGAGAGATAACAGAATAAAAGGGATTCTCTTATCTTTAAGGGGTAGATTGGGCCTTAGATAGTGTTTGGTTAGGGGTCCTTAGAATGTGGTTAAGCCCTTAGGCTTTAAATGGGTTTAGGTTTAGGTCTTAGGGCTTGTTTGGCCCAAGTCATAGACCATTAGGTCCATTTGGTTGGTTGGGTCCTATTTAGGGTGCACCATAAGTCTATAGGACTTAATTGTCCTCTAAGGTCTGTTTGGTTTAGGTTAGGGTATATAAAACCCATTATTTAGTCAAGTTAGGCCTTGTGGGCCCAACTTCATGGTCCAACTAACCAATTATTGGTAAGGGTAGGGGTCCATATGGTCCTAGGGTCCAAATTAGGATGCCCGGGACACGGGGGTGTGGGTCCCATAGGAAAATAAGCCAAAAAGGTAGATGACAGCATGGGCGGATCCTCGAGTGGATTCAGTTCGGGTGAGTCCGTTCGTGACTCCGGTGCTGCTGTCAGGGCCCAAACTTCAAGAAAAATTATGGGGCCTTGGCCCCACACTTCCAAAACTTTGAGGTAATTCTTTTTATAATATTTTAAGTTTGAGGCCATTATTGTTGACCATGGCCACAAGGCACTACCCTTAGGTAAGGTCTAAATTGCCCTAGGGTATTTGGGTATATTGGGGTGCGGGTGTAACATCCCCCCAACCTTATTAAAAAATTTCATCCTCAAAATTTGAGGCAACCCGGTCTCGAGGGTGAGAGCTTGTTGAATAACAACATCTCTAATTACCCACTACTTGGCCTAAGTCAAAGGTCGGGTCAAGATGAGGCAGTGCCCATTTGACACAACAGGTCAGGTTTTACAATTTAATTCCCTTATAGGGTCACACTACCATAGGGGTGAGGTTCACAATACCTTAAGCTCTAATTGATTTTAGAGTCGGTGGTCACAATACATCAGTAGGTAACATAAGGCTTTGCACACTAAACTAAGCCACCAGGAACAGAAAGTTCCCTAGGTCCTTCAAATCAGGTGATACCACTCTAACCTTCACTACTCTGGTCATTCTTGGGTTACAGGACTAAATCCGTCCAATCCCTAACATAGAGTTCACATTCTGAATGCTTTTACTTCAGGTTATCTCATTACCTAACCCAACTGTAGAATGATTTGGAATATTGATGGTATCTCCATATGTGTCACTCCCAGAGCGGAGGGAATGCATTTAGTAACCTATTACTCCATTCATATCTATCATTGGAGGAGGTCTTGTTACGTCCTTCAGTTTCAGCCTTTACAACCTTATAAGTCCACTACATAGTCATCCTATAGGGGAAAGTTCTATATCAGTCCTCTTTCAAGAACCAAACAATTCTTTACTAGTTTTTGGTCCAAGTCAATTCTTTCTTTAAGTAGGTTCCAATATTCTAACGTATCCGGTCATTAATAAACTCATTTCCTATTAATCTCAGGGCTTGGTTGACCAAGGTCGGGGTTCAAACTAGCTACCATGATACAGTCAAACCGAAGTCACATTTGTGCCCCAGAAGAATTAATCTAGCCATACACAGGGGTCCAAGGGATATATTTATATATTTATTTTCACACCAATCATAGGTATAAGTTTAATAATTTAGTTCATATCCCTAGGGCATATATTTTCCACTCAGGTACATCCTCAAGGGCAGGTTAGTCTCTAGGTATGGTATACTGAGTCATTTTGAGTGTCACCTAACAACTTAGGATTCCCTCTATGAGCCCAAACAAGGTTTGGATGAACCAAGTAAAATACAAATAGAGTTCATCACTAGTCCGTGAGGTGTCATGAATGACCTTCAAATACACGTGGTCCAGGTTGATCACTCAGGCTAAGTTATTTCAAACCAGTCTATAATCTCATTTTCTAATCTGACTAAGGGTTAAATTCTATATACCCTTATAAGGGTTTCTACCCACATAGGTTTAGGTTTCCTTATTAACCACTCCCGGTTCACTCGCTAATGAGGTCTAAGGATTTTCATCCTCGAAGGTAACTCTCCTTCTCTTGCATAGGAGGGGAGACACAGCGTACATTAATGCCTACCATCTCTCATTGGCTGGCTTAGTTGGGTACTAATCTTAACCCTTTTCAATTCAAGGGATTGAACTAGACTTAGGTGGTCCCCACAAATGGATTACACACAGGGTGTCCAATCTAGGGTATAGGCATAAAATCATCATACATGGGGTAGCCAAAAGGTCTCAAAATCTTAAAAGGAATTGAGTGGACTCACGGACGAAATTAGTGTTGTGGGTCCATTCATGGCTCCTCCACAAAATAGGGAGAGCGGACTAATGGATGGATGCGGAACGTGAATCCGTTCGTTCGTCCGATCTCAAAAGACTCAATGGCCGAGAGGAAATAAATCGAACGGATCTACAGACGGACTCATAAGAGTGGATCCATTCATTGATCCGTTTAGTTTTAAAATCCAAAGTTTTAAGTTTTATGCGGGATGGATTGACAGGCGGAATCACGATAAGTGGATCCGTTCATTCGTCCGTTCGTGGAATTTTAGCAAAATAGAGCCGCAAGTTTCAAAACTCATTTTGGCTCCAAGGGAAGGGATACGACAGCAGGGGAGAAAGGCTTTACAGGGGCTCCCATTTAGGCCACCTTGCTCCATTTTGGGTGGTTTTCTTGGTGATTCAAGCCTCAAAGTTCATTTCCTACACTCCAAAGGTATGCTTCTCTTTCCATTTCTCTCTCCCATTTCTCCCTTCCATTGTCTTTCTTTTCCATTTGTAGGGTTTTATTTGTGTCTCTTCATATTCCTTTCCTTCTCTTCTTGGATTTGATATGTTTAATCCTAGTTTGTGATCATGTTTGATTTTGTTTACACTTTCATAGCCATGTATACCAAGATCATGCCCAAAATTGGTTTGAGGCAAGGGTTTTTGGGTTTGTTCAAGCCCTAATCGATCAATGGCACTATATGGTTGGATCATTTCTTGGTTATTACATCTTTTATTAATTTTAAAAGTCTTTACAAGAGTTTTAAAGAGTGGTTGCTATGCTTACCATGTATAGTGGGATTTACTTGGATATTTCTAGGTTTAAATTGGGGTAAAATCCTCAATCCTTCAATATCTTGGGGAAAAACTTATCTAAAGCATGTTAGATTCATTATATGCCTTAGAACCTCATAAACAATATTTCCTTTGATAAATCCTCAAGTACATTTTCATTTTTATTCAAATAGTTGTTAATAATTCCTTGGTATTTATCCCCTTTTTCTCAATAAATAGTTCTTGTCTCTTGCTTGGGGTGGTCTACTCAATCACTTGCTTACTTGGCTTTGGTTGGAATGTAAGATAGTCAATTACATATATCATTCACATTGTTTTCATTCTCTCACATCCACACACTAGGAATTTCATATAACTTCATGTGTGTATTGACCTTGTCTCCTTTCCTTCACTTTATGTATATCTCCAATAGTAGTCATGCCTCATTTTCTCCTTGCACAGCCTTCTCATCTAACAATTCTCCACATCATTTAGGCATTTTATTTCTCTAAACTTATTTACCAATCATGCATCATTAATCTAATTTGGCTTACATTCACTGTCCTTCTTTGGTTGGTGCCTTGTGTGTAGGAAACAATCATGGCCCCCAAGAGAAAGAGGGACCTTACCATAGTGCGAGCCATTCCTATGACCTATAATGTGAATCGGTTCACCTCAGAGAAGACTGAGGGGATCTTCAGGGAGCATCTTTTCAACCGAAAAATCTTATTGGAGAGAGATGTAACCGTGAAGGAACTTTTGGCCTACAAAGTGGGGGCCAGGTTTGGGAGGTTTAAATTGACTGACATGCTCATTTAGCTAGAGTTCTACTACCCTACCTTAGTCAGGGAATTCTATTTAAATTTGGTAATGCTCCAGAAGGATGATGACGGCTCCAGATTGACTTCCTACGTAAAGGGAGTGGTCTTTAGCTTCAATGCCGTGGAGTTGGGGGTTCTTCTCAATATATCCTCAGAAGGTGAGAGGGTATACTATCCTCCAGGTAGTCATCCAAACAAGTGCCTCCATCCGGATGAGAAGCGAAAGTTGTTTAAAGTTCTCTCTAATGATCGATTTGAAGAGAACGAAGACCTTTCCAAGTTCCCTCCTTCACAGCGGGCTCTAACTTTCATAGCCAGGACCAATCTGGCTCCTTCCAAAGCATATAGCATACTGCCTCCTTTGATGTCTGTGGTTCTAGCCCGTTCTTTGTAGACTGGCCAGCCTATCTGCCTACCTCACGTGGTCATCTAGCACATGGCTTGAGCAGTAGTCAATCCTGCCAGCAACAACACCTTGCCCTATGGTCGGCTGCCCACTAGGATCTTCTTATTCCTTGGAATTGAGCTTGACCATGAGCCCAAGGGGACAAGCACTGAGGGGCATATTGGGTTTAATGCATTGTAGAAAATGAATTTGTATTATGACTATGACAGTGCAAGGGAGCAGGTTTAGTATGGGGATGGTAGAGGGGCCAGAGATGATGAGGATGACAGTGATGATGACCTTGAGTTTATGGGTTCTGGACCATCTGCAGTAGGAGCTTCAGGTGCACCAGGGGGAGGTAGTGATATCTTGATGGCTATCAGGTGACTGAACCTGAAGATGGCGGATGGCTTTGATGATGTCAAGAAGCAACTCTCCGACCATACTTGCCGTCTAGAGGGCATAGAGCGAGGAGTGGATGATATTAATGCCTTTCTCGGTCACGATGGTGGCGATGGTGTAGATGATTAGCTCAGTTCTTCTCCAGCAGTTCTCTGAAGTTATTTTTGACTAGTTCTTCTAGTTTCTTGCCTTTTGGTGGATTTGGGATGTTGAAGTATTTTCTCTTGACTCTCTTTTTATTTCCTTGCTTTTCTTTCTTTTGATCAGTTGGTTTGGTGAACTTTTAAGAAATTTTAATTGTGGTGGATGAATGTACCCTTGGTTTGGGTGAAACAAATCAAGTGTTTGAGTTGGCCCAGGTGGAATCTTGTGGGTTGGGTTGGAAAGGGCACAGTCATGCCCAAGCAAAGAATTGAAACAATTAGGATGGTTGAATTTGTTTATTTTGATTTGACAGGATAGAATCACAGGGTTTAGGTTGGGATGGATGGAATAAAAATGTTGAATGGTGAAGGACTTAGTTGCCTTCAGGAAAGAATTTGGAATAAGTGGAAATTTGTAATTAATTATATATATGCTTATATTTGCTTAGTTCTCTCTTGTTTGTTGGTAATTATGGTTGATTATGTTTAATTCATTATTGTTTATGAATTTTCACATATATATGCCCATCTATTACCTATTTAAACTCCAACAAGCAATTACTTAATTATTACTTCTCAGCCTATGTTTCAACTACTAATTCAATGTTGCCTATTATCCTTCTAGGTTCTTGTTTTCACTCCAAGGTTCTTGTTTTCACTCCAATCAGTTTTCTCCTTATGTCTGCACACAATCATTTGTGCTCTTAAGAATTTTATTTGGAACCTATTTGTTGAGAATAAATCAAGAGGTTACACTAGACCGTGGTCGGTACAGAGCATCATCGCTCTGATACCCCTCTGTCATGCCCCCATCTCGATGTAAGATATTTTGCCATAATAGGGGGTGACTGGGACAACACGTGTCATCCCAATACCTACCAGGATCACAGATACAGTGTCCCAAGCCACACTCCACCTTGTCAGACATTGTGATAACAGAGAGGAACATACCAAAGTGAAATAACACGTTCCAAATTACAGAGTTAGCGGAAGCAAAATTTAATAAAATCATGTGAAATTATAGAACATCAGTTCTCTAATAATAACACATATTACAAGTTCAATATTTGTAACCATTCATTACCCTCCTTATAAGTATCATACGGTTTATACATGATTGTGGAGTGAAGACAAAAATTAAACAAGAAATAATTGCCACTAGGGCACCAATCTTGGGTGTACATCTACATCCAAGTCACAGCCACCGGCTCCACTTGATTTGCATCCAACGGTGCTCATCAAGAGTAGTACATCCTGTATATTAACTAAAAAGGAGTTGTACAATGGAGTTAGCTACACTAGATAGTGAGAGAGCAAAGGAGAATGCGCACGCATCATACAATCAATATCAAGCAGAATGATGCATGCTAATGTTAGATTCATTTTCCACCTTACACACAAATTCTATTGGTCAAGTGTATGCTACTATGATAACTTGGGAGACACTGAGGGTCACTTGCCTTATCACCCTAGTGAAAGCTCAATTATCACGAGGGGGCCTATGCTGGTAGAAGCCATCATGACCGCCCAGTGGCAGACTCCGATAGCCATCACTACCCTTGTCCTGGCCTCTCCCACCTCCACAGACCATAGGTGCTCAGACTATCCAACACATAAACCCATGTTGGCAAGGGTCGTAGCATACGGGAACAAGCATCCTAGCCGCAGATATACTATATGCAAGTCCTATCGTCCCGAGAGATATTCCGGGTGCATCAATGTCCCATTCCATCTAGTACCCAGGTACCAGCATGGCACGGTACAAATAGACCAGGATGGCATATTACAGTTTTTATAATTAAATAAATTGAGGGTTTTGATACCGACACACCCAGCACCGTAGCCCGATACAATGGTGAGAACATTATCACATTCATAACAATTCAGATTCGAGATAAAAGATGCAATGCATACATTGCTTACATTCATATAGTAGCATGCTTAAGATTGCATATTATAATATTCAAACCCAACAAAGTCACCTCGAACCCACTCCCCTAACACGGGTGTCGCCGTATGTGGTTGACATGAATCTCACCTGGGCTTCCCGCTCTCCATCGAGTTGGGTAGCCTAGGAATACAAAAATAATCATTAAAGCATGCATAAAAGGGTCCCACACTAGGCCCCCAAGGTGAATCTGCCCCTAACTTCTTTCAGGCCAAAAGGTAAAATAGAGCGAGCAGACCCACGGGTGGAACTTCTTAGTTGGTTCCAATCGTGCATCCGTTCGACAACTAAGACACATCTAAAAGGGAGCGGATCCACGGGTGGATGTGTTTCTTGAGTCTGTCCTGGCATCCGGTCGATCTCTGAGACACTCCCGAGAGCAATTGGCCTTGGGCAGAGGCAAACAGAGTGAATCCGTGCCTTCGTTTGCTCAGGCCATCTCACAGGGTTTATACTGGATGGATTGACAAGCGATACCATGATTAGTGGATTCGGTCGTTCGTCCGTTGGTAGTCTCTTTCGGGATTTCAGAGGGCTTTTGCTCCAGCTTGAAGCTTGGAGTGCCCCAAGCTCTCAGGGCCAAGGGAGAGGTGTCTAAGCCTTCCTAGGGTCACTAGATCCTAGGCTCACTTCATGGATCCAAGATCCAACAAGAATTGGGTCTCAATTGGGTCTAAGGGTTAGGTTTTAAGTCCAAAACCAGGGATTCAACAGCCATAGCTATAAATGCAGCACAGAGAGGTCTAGGTCAGCTCCATTAGAGCTTCCAAATACGGCCAAGCATCACCTTGACTCCCAAATGGAACCCTAGGTTAGCCCTAGCTCAAGGAATCAACCAAAATACAAAAAGGGAAATGGAGAAAGAGAGGTATCAAGCTTGGAGTCTTACCTTGGTGAGATTCTCCTCCCAACCATCCTCTCCATCTCTTCTCCTTCACATTCTCCTCCTCCCTTAATCCGATCATCAAGAGAAGGAGATGTGGGGCAGCCAGCCATTTTGGCATAGCTCCTATCTTCTTCCCTTCCCCTCTCATTCCCCTCGTATTTCTACTTCTTCTTCTTCCTTCTTCCTTCTCCTCCTTTCCTTGTCTCTTCTCCTCCATGATTTTCTTTGGAGGGGGAGAGATAAGGGAATAAAGGGGATTCTCTTATCTTTAAGGGGTAGAAAGGGCCTTAGATAGTGTTTGGTTAGGGGTCCTTAGAATGTGGTTAAGCCCTTAGGCTTTAAATGGGTTTAGGTTTAGGCCTTAGGCTTGTTTGGCCCCAGCCATAGACCATTAGATCCATTTGGTTAGTTGGGTCCTATTTGGGGTGCACCCTAAATCCATAGGACTTAATTATCCTCTAAGGTCTGTTTGGTTTAAGTTAGGGTGTATAAAACCCATTATTTAGTTAGGTTAGGCCTTGTGGGCCCCACTTCATGGTCCAACTAACCAATCATTGGTAAGGGTAGGGGTCCATATGGTTCTAGGGTCAAAATTAGGATGCCCGGGACACGGGGGTGTGGGTCCCATAGAAAAATAAACCAAAAAGGCAGATAACAGTACGTGCGGATCCTCGGATTCAGTTCGAGTCAGTCCGTTTGTGACTCCGGTGCTGCTGTTAGGGTCCAAACTTCAAGGAAAGTTACGGGGCCTTGGCCCACACTTCCAAAACTTTGAGAGGATTCTTTTTATAATATTTTAAGTTCGAGGCCATTATTGTTGACCATGGCCACAAGGCATTACCCTTAGGTAAGGTCTAAACTGCCCAGGGGTATTTGGGTATATTGGGGTGCGGGTGTAACAACAGTAGTAAAAACTTCATTAAAAAGCTCAGATCTTCCATGCAATCGGTTTGTATGTTAGATCTGAAGCAATACATGGTAGCTCCCAAGTGATCTGGGTTGTCCATGACCAGATACACCTCCAAAACACTGAGATCTAAGGAGAAGAATAGTAAACCAGCAGAGGCAGCAGGTAAGGAATAGATTTTATACCTGAACTGAGCTAAGATCACTGCAAGAATCAAGGTTGGACAGTAGTTCCATCTCCTTCCCTCTGCTTCTCCTTCCTTTATTCCTCTTTTTCCTTCTCTTTTCTCTCTCTTCCCACAGTTTGAACAATGTTTAGAGCTTCTAATTTTAGGCTAGGTTCTCTATTTATAGACCAGCCCTAACTAGGGCCTGTTTGGCAGCCTAGGCCCATTCCAGAATTGCATTTTGAAACTAATTTTGGGCCATTCTGGCCACTCTGGTGGGGTCCACAGGGGTTTGAGGGTATGTGGTGGTTTCCAAGACTCCCATCTACCTCTGGAGCGTGTCCATTGTCTGTATGGGTGGTCCCCACACATCTGCAGCTTCAAATATTCATTTTTACCACTCTGACCGATTCACTAGGTGATGTGTGCATCGCCCAGTGCCTCTCCCATAGAATACAGCAAGGCTGTATCTCACTATGTTTGCATAGGGGTTTAGCCCAGGGTTTAGGCCTTGCACCTACACCTCACCCAGGGTCAATTGCACATATTTTTAGGTATGGGCCCCACATTTATTAGGAGGAAAGAGATTACTTGGAGTCTAACCTGTACATTATGTAATGTGCAGTATAGTGGCATTGAGCTACGATCCACCTTCTAGCAGGTATGTAGGAGATCATTCCCACTGGATCAGCTACTGGTGTGATGGTACAGAGTGCTTGGAGGATTGGCCAGGAGTTCTTCTCCTTCATTCAAAATCCCAGCCAGTTAAGGGTAGGTTTGACAGTTCTCCCCACCTTACAAAAATTTTGTCCTTAAAATTTGCTTACTTTGTAGCTCGAAGAGTTGGAGATACTTTTCCTACATTTCTTCTTCGCGTTCCCACGATGCTTCATCTATGGGACTGTTTCCCCATCGAACCTTAACCAATGCAACTGTATGGTTATGGACGTTATGTTCTTTTCTGTCCAATATCTCCATAGGCCGTTCTGCATAGGTCATATCCGCATCTAACTGTTTAGGTTCAGCTGGGAGCATATGTGTCGGGTTGTTGATGTACTTCCTTAGCATCGACACATGGAAAACATCATGGATACCTTGTAAGGATTGTGGTAACGCTAGCCAGTATGCTATAGGTCCCACTCTGTTGAGGATTTCATAGGGACTGATAAATTTTGGGCTCAGCTTACCCTTCTTGTTGAAGCATAGCAATCCCTTCACTGGAGACACTCGGAGGAATACCTTCTCTTCAACTTTAAATTCAATATTCTTCCTCCAATTATCGGCATAACTCTTCTGTCTCGATTGGACTGCTTTAATCTTCTGTCTAATATATCTACCTTCTCACAAGTTGCTTGTATCATCTCGGGCCCAAGATACTTCCGTTCTCCAACTTCGTCCCAATACAACGGGGTCTAGCACTTTCGATCATAAAGAGCTTCATACGGTGCCATGCGAATGGTGGAGTGGTAGCTATTATTGTATGCGAATTCCACCAAAGGTATGTGGGCATCCCAACTATCATTGATTTTTAATATATAGGCTCTGAGCATGTCCTCCAGAGTTTGGATTATTCTTTCAAATTGCCCGTCCGTTTACGGATGGAAAGTCATACTAAGATTTAGTTGAGATCCCAGTGCCTTCTGTAGACTTCTCCAAAACCTTGAGGTAAATTGGGGATCCCTATCAGAAACAATATTGACAAGCACGCCGTGTAAGCGGATTATATTCTCAATGTACAATTGGGCAAGCTTTTCCATTAAATAGTTTATTTTAATGGGAATGAAGTGAGCCGCCTTTGTCAGTCCGTCTACAATCACCTAGATTGCACTCATCCCTTTCATGGTGTTGGGTAAATTTGTCATAAAATCCATGGTAATTCTTTCCCACTTCCATTCAGGTATTGGAAGTGGCTGTAACAATCCATATGGTCGGTGTCTCTCTGCCTTTATTTGTTGGCAGGGGAGGCATTTAGACATATATATTGCTATGGTTTTTTTCATCCCAATACACCAGTAGTACTTCTTCAGATCTTTGTACATCTTCGTGCTTCCAGGATGGATCGAATAGGGTAAGTAATGTGCCTCAAGGATTCAGTACTGCACATCATAGTCATTAGCCACGCACATTCTGTCTTGAAACTTCAATGCCCCATCATGGGCCAGTGAAAAGTCGGGGTCCAAAGGTTGCTTTTCAATTATCTCTTCCCGGATCAATGGTTGTATATCCATAGCTACTAGCTACATAGCCGTTCCTTCGATCAAGAGCTCTAAATCAACAGTTGCTCACTTACAACCAAGGAAGCGAGAGATGCGGTTTATGATTTCTTGCTTAACGCATCCGCCACTACATTGGCCTTGCTAGGGTGGTACTAGATCTCACAATCGTAGTCCTTCACCAATTCTAACCACCGTCTCTATCTCATATTCAGCTCCTTTTGGGTGAAGAAATACTTCAAACTTTTGTGATCGCTGAAGATTTCACTCTTTTCACCGTACAGATAATGTTGCCATGTTTTCAACATGAAGACTACCGCTGCCAACTCTAAGTCATGAGTGGGGTAGTTCTTTTAGTGTTCCTTCAGCTGTTTGAGGCATAGGTGACTACTTTACCTTTTTTGCATTAAGACGCCACCCAATTCTATTTTGGATGCGTCGGTGTATACCACCATTCCTTCGGTGCCATCCAGAATAGTCAAAACTGGTGCTGACACCAATCGGTTTCTCAGTTCTTGGAAGCTATTCTCACGAGCATCATTCGATTCAAACTTTATGCCTTACTTCATCAACTTCATTAGGGGTGCTGAGATGCGTGAGAAATTCTCAATAAATCGATGGTAATACCCGGCCAAACCTAAGAAACTTCATATCTCAGTGGCATTCTTTGAAGTCTCCCACTCAAGAACCGCTTTCACTTTGTCTGGCTCTACCTTGATCCCGTCCTTGGTGATGATGTGCCCCAAGAATCCGATTTGGTGAAGATAAAATTCATAATTGCTGAACTTGGCAAACAGTTGGTGTTCCTATAAACATTGCAGCACGAAGGTAAGGTGTCGAACATGCTCCTCTTCACTCTTGGAGTACACCAGAATGTCATCAATAAACACAATGATGAATTTGTCCAACACATCATGGAACACTCAATTCATCATATCCATGAACGCTGCCGGGGTGTTGGTTAACCCGAACGATAAGACTAGAAGTTCATAATGTCCGTATCGAGTTCTAAACGCCATTTTATGAATATCGCCACTCTTGATCTTCAACTAGTGGTATCCGGACCTAAGATCGATCTTGGAGAATACTTTTGCTCCCTATAGCTGATTAAATAGGTTGTCAATATGTTGTAATGGGTATCGATTCTTAATCGTCAATTTATTTAGTTCTCAATAGTCGATACACAAACGCATACTACCATCCTTCTTCTTCACGAATAGCACTGGTGCTCCCCAGGGAGACACGTTAGGTCGTGTAAAACCCTTAATTAGTAAGTCTTATAGTTGGACATGTAATTCTTTCAACTTAATGGGTGCCATTCGATATGGTGCCTTGGATACCGATGCTGCACCTAGAATCAGATCAACCGCGAACTCTATCTTGCGATCAGGCGGTAGCTGGGTCAGATCTTCTAAAAAATCATCACGAAAGTCTCTGACGATGTCAAGTTCTTCCAAGGGCTTTATCTTTGCCTCGATGTCCATTATAGTGGCTAAAAAGCCTTGACATCCTTCATCTAGCAACTTCTGCGCCTGGAGGGCAGATAAGGTTATCCTTCTAGGCTTCCTTATCGGTTCACTTTGGTAGGTGAAAACCGACCCATCATCCAACTTAAATATAATCTTCTTCTCCGCACACAAGATGTTCGCTCCATAGGCAGATAGCCAATCCATGCCTAGTATTACGTAAAAGTCCTTCATATCAAACTTTATCAGATGTGCGATTAGGTTCTTACCATAAATTTCTACCTGACAGGGGTCATAAACTTCCTTCAGGCTCATGACACTACCCATCGGCGTGCTGACTACTAAATCATGCCCGATGTCTTTTGATTGATCAGTCATCCTACTCACAAAGGTGGTAGAGACAAAGGAGTGGGATGCGCCCGAGTCAAATAGTACTCGCGCGAGGATGGTTGAGACATTCAGGGTACCTAGGGTTTGTATATAGTTTAGGTTCCACATATCCATAGGTTATTCCCTACAATTTCGTAGTGTTCAGTAGACTTACCTGTCATTACATCAGGGTTTGCCTCTGCTTCTTCATTGGTCAGCGCAAATACTTTTCCTCGAGTCTGATTGTCCCGTGGTTGAAAAGGTCTAGCATAGGAATGGTTCAGCGAGTAGGTGTTGTATCCGCGGTGCATGCATTCTCTGGCCATATGTCCTACTTTGTTGCACACATAGAACTTGTTGGGCGGAATAGCCGGTGTTGAGGCTTGGCTTACTTGACTTGTAGCTGGTCAGGCTGGCAAAGCTGCCGTAGTTACTTGACTCGTAGTTGGTTGGGTAGGCCGGCTATAAGTGGGCCAGAAAGGGTTCTGACCCACATCTGGCCTACGATACAGAGTCAGATTGGGGCTTGAACTAGCTCCTCGAAAAATCTTGTTTGGCCAACCAAAATTTTGGTAATTGTTTGGCCTCTTGCCCAATCTAGGCGACGTTGTAGCTTTCTCTTTTTCTTTCTCCTTCAATCTATCTTCCATAGTCTTTGCCTTGTTGACCATCTAAGCATAATCCCGAATATCCATAATTGACAGGATAGACCTGATCTTCGATTTAAGTCCCTTCTAGAACTT
The DNA here is from genome assembly GCF_018873765.1 of Telopea speciosissima. Taxonomy (NCBI): domain Eukaryota; kingdom Viridiplantae; phylum Streptophyta; class Magnoliopsida; order Proteales; family Proteaceae; genus Telopea; species Telopea speciosissima. The sequence goes on along the minus strand of NC_057920.1, from coordinate 34,128,470 downwards.
CTTCGTATTATGAACTTCCCCTTTCAGGTGCTCTAGAGTGAAATGGAACAGATCTTCGAATCGTTGCTAGTAATCCAGCACTGACTTGGTCCCTTGCACAAGTGCAGAGAACTCAGCTTCCTTTTATCCCTAAATCTCTCTGGGAAGTAGTTCTTAAAGAAAACTTCTTTGAATTTCTCCCAAGTAGGATTCGGATGAGCGGCTTCAAGAATTGGCTTGGTAGCCTTCCACCAGGCTTCAGCCTCATTCTGTAGCTGATAACCCGCACATATCAGCTTTTGCGCATCCGTACATTTGAGCACATCAAATGCCTTCTCTAAGGTGCTAATCCACCGTTCTGGCTATATTGCCTTAGAATTCAACTTGGAAAACACGGGTGGTTGGAATTTCTTAAACCTCTCCATCACCTTGGCAGTAGATTTTTCCTCTAAGTGTTGAGGCATAGATGGTGGGAAAAGCAAGGGCCGATTGGGTGGTGGAGGTGGCACTGCACGCTCTTGCATCATGGCCACAAATTGTGTAGACATTTGGCCCAACAGCTCCTATTATTGCTGCATGGTCCACATCATAGTGGTCATGAAGGCATTCACCTCACCAACTGCTATACCTGGCTGAGGTGCCTAAGCAGTGGCTTGAGCAGCCATTGGTGCCCTCGGCGAAGTAGCCAACACTTCAAAACTTTGAGCTTCAGTTCCGTTCGGCAGCTCAACCTCCAGAATAATTCAAGAGCGTCTTCCTCGACGACCACCTCGATTGGTTCTAGTGTTGACCATTTCTGCTTTTCTGGAAAAACTACTTGTTCAATAATCCATCACTTCTTATAGATGTCAACAAATAACTCCTATTTAACACATGTACATTTCCTATTCCACATTTCCAGTGAAGATTATGTCGTCATCCCAACAAGGTGTATTTTATTTGTTTAATATTCTATTCTTGTTATTTGTCTTATGTTGGAAGAATGTTTTATGATGTGTATGTTATGCATAGTGTTATCTTGAAAATTTAATTTAAATAGCAATTTCTGAATTATTTACCTATATATAGCAGGCAAGTCTCTGCAACTGCCAATTGGTGATAACAATCTGTACGTAAAGGTACGCTATGTCACTCCTAACTCCATCAGCTAGGGTTAGGTAAATGGCTCGACCCACGGGTCCACTAGTGTCAGCAAGTGCTAGGAAAACTACCAGTTGGTTCTCAGCACGGGCCAGTACCTCACGTATCCGAATCAATTTCCTCCTCAGTTGCCTAATATATCGCATGTTGTTAGGTAGCCAAGCCCGAACAATGCAATAGGGTCCTGCCTAAAAGAAGTACTAAGTATCAGCCACTATGGTCACTTAATCACAAGAATTAAGAATAGTACTATAGGGAAATTAAGTAGCATGAGCAGGAGAATAAATAGGTCGGCTCGAGGTTGCACAAGGTGTCTCGGTACCTACAGGGTGCAAATTCCACTCGTCAGCCTAATAAATTCTATTCCTAGTTGAACTAGGTTATGGGTATGGTGGGGTCTACGCTCCCTAAGATTATATAATTGGATAGTACAACATACCTACATACCTATGTTCAAGTTTGCATAGCATCACTCAACCATGGTTCGTACACACATGACAATAGGCACATAATATTTAATATTAAAAGCACACACTATTATTACTATCTATATATATTTATATACTTATTTAAATAAATCAGAAAATTTTATTTCCCACATGTCTTACCTCTTACCTCAACAGTTTACCCATAATGATAACTTATAATTGCCTTGTTTAGTCAATGTGTGAAGTATTATTTAATTATTTATATTATTATATAATAATAATAATAATTTTTTTTATATTGACATATTTATGTAATTAATGTTTTTTTTTAAGTCTGTTATGCTATTTTTTAGATGAAACCCATAAGTCCATAATCATTTATATCAAAACAGCAGAAAATCATTCTCTGGGCAGTATCTCTGGGTGTTAGGCCACATCGCCCAGTGTAACACCCAGAGAATCGGGCCCAGCCTATTTTAGTCTGAAAATAGGTCATTTTCACTTTATTCCTTCTCCACAGCCTTCCAAACACCCAGGGCAGAGCTACAAGGGCTATTTCGACATCTCCCTTGCCAAAACCACATGTTTGCACGAGTCTTCTGCGCACCCACGCCAACCTAGGGTAAGTTTTACTCACCTTTTCTCTATTTTGGACTGCTGTCCACGGTTTTTCACTCCTTTGGTTTGAAATTGCAGATTTTACTTGCCCAAATTTGCTTTTTATCTTACTTTCTTGCAGCACCATGTCTACAGGGCATAGTACAACAAGGAAGTCAATAGCACGCAAGAGGCTATGGTCAGATCCCGAGCCTTCTTCATCCTCTTCTGTGCCACCAACCTCATCGAGAGAGGATTCTTCCTCAGAGGAGCCAAACTTCGACCGATTCTGGTTTTCTAGGTATGAGCACTCTAGGGATTGGTCCAAGTTCAATTCCAAGAGCAAAGTCAATGGGAGAATGGTACTGGTGGATGACTTCTACCAATATGGTTTGTACTCTAGGTTTAATATCCTAGGCTGGGCATCCATGTTGTCGCCCATCGAGCCATGTTACCTGAACTTGGTTCGGTATTTTTATTGTAACCTTGTGCCATCTGGGGCACGAGAGTTTGGTTTAGAGAGTAGGGTGAAGGGTGTGGATATCAGACTTACCACTGCCATCTTGGTAGAGATCCTAGGGCTGCCTAACACAGGCGAGAGATGTTACTACAAACCCAGCATAGATATCTCAAATATGTTTTCCATGGAGACTAGGAGGATGCTCTTCAAGGCCTTGACTGGTTTAGAGAAGGTTCCTAAGTCCGAGGCTGACTACAATCCTAGGCGAGGATCATCAGTAGGTGTATTTCATATAACATCTACCCAAAAGGCAGGAACCAAGGTAGTATCTCTATGCTAAGGACTTACATCACCTACTGCCTATTGGGAGCTGGTAAGGGGGGTTCGGTGATCAACCTCCCATATCTACTGATGTAGGCTGTCAAACCCTACCCCTAACTGACTGGAATCTTGATTGCAGGACAGGAACCCCTGACATGGCATCCAAGCACATTGTGGAGTATCACTCCAATGATTGAATTTGATGAAGAAACCCTGAGGATGTCTTCCTACATACCTGTCAGAAGATGGATGGCTGATCCCTACAATTGCACAACTCACAGCATAATGTATTGCTTGGACTCAAGGTAATCTCTCTCCTCTCCATAAATGTGGGTCCCACACCTGAAAATGAATGCAAAATACCCTGAGTGGCATGTGGGTGCAGGACCCTAGGCCTGGGTCAAACACCTATGCAAGCCCACAAAGAATCAGCCTTGCTGAAATCTCTGGGCGATGCAGACATCACCCAGAGTAGGAAATTGCTATTTTTCTATGATTTTATCTATGGGGACCACCCATATTGGACATGGCCACTCCCCATAGGTTGAGGGAAGTTTGAGGGACCACCTCATACCATTGGATCACTGTGGACCCCACCTGAGAGCCCAAAATGGCTATGAATGCAGTCAAAAATGCATTCTTAAAATAGGCCTTAGCAGCCAAATAGGCCCTAGTCATGGGTTGGGCTATAAATAGCAGTGCCTTGGGCTCATTTAGAACCCTTAGCACTATTGAAACCGTGGAGGGAAGGAGAAGTAAGAAAAGAGAGAAAAGGGAAGGAGAAGAAACGAAGAGAGAAGGAGGAGGAAGAGAGCGGCCTTGCATCCAAGGCACTGAAATCGAGCATCTTTAGGCCAGTTCAGGTATAAACATCTCTGTCAATACTTGCTACATGATGAATTACTACTGCCCCCTTTGAATCTCTGTGACTTTGATGGATATCTGACCACTGGCAGCCCAGAACAGCTAGGGGCTGCCCTGAACTATTTCAGATCTACCATGCAAGCATGATGCATGGAAGATCTGAACATTTTGTGATGATTTATAGATCTATTTTTACATCTGGAACCAAAACCTGAGCTGTACCTGGCTACACTACTCTGTTACACTAAGAACAGGCAGTTTGGAGTCCAGATTGTATGCTCTGGCTGCATGAGACCTAACCCTAGGTGGTAGCAGCCTTGGATTACTGTTTTACACTTAAATTCAGCTTTGCATGTAGTCAAAACTTTGATTTGCAGATGAAGATACCCTGGGTTACTATTCACTAGGCTGTCTGGGCAGCTCCTGGCAGGCAAGTGGTGGGCCCAGGTGAAAATCCACATGGACCAGTGCAAAGTGTGCCCTGGGGATCCAAGATGACCTAACATGCATGGGGAGAGGATCCATACACTGCCCATAGCTCAAAACCTTGGAATCTCAGCCTGATTCCTGTTTTGCAATCTCTGGGCGATGTAGACATCACCTAGAGACATCGCCCAGTGAATGAAATTTCACTATGAAGCTGATCTGACTTGGGGGACTCTACCCATAGGCCATGAAACAGTGTAGGGAGGTGGAAAATGACTAGAATGCCCCTCCCCACATCTGTCCACATGTGTGAATGCTTTGGGTACCCAAGTGGGCCCCGTAGGACTTGGGAAACCCTGTCTGTGATGGTCCTACTACACTGCCAAATTAGGAACTGCACTATGAGACCAATGTGACCCAGGGACACGTACCAATGTGATAAATGACCATTCTGCCCTAGGCCACAAACTCTGGATGATGCACCGGAACATAGGCCTAAGGCCCAGTGCAAGGCCCAGAGATTTCCAATTGATGACCTACTGTACACTGAGTTAACCCAGTGAGAATAGATCAACCCTAGGACATCCAAAACCAGTCTAAAATAATAAATGAGAAATTTCAGATTTATATCTAGGATTTGACCCCGCGCTCGAGGCCTACAGCTAGACTGCAGCCGGAACTGAAATTGCAACTGAATTTCTAAAACCAGACCTAGGTGAGTGAAATGTTATCGTGTATGTATGTGTAACAATATTAATTATGCTGGAAATTAAATTCTTTAATTATAAATGTTGTGTTATTTTAATTCAGTCCAATTACTCAAAACTATTACACATTGTATGTCTGTTGATCAACTCTATGATCATATCATGATGATTGTGAATGCTAGACTAGACGCCGTAGTCGGCTTAGAAATGAGGCCAATGGTAGCCCGTAGTATGGGATACAGTTGACACTGCCTAACTCATACGATGCCATATAGACATGGGGCTAGAGTTTCATCACCTATGCTATGTACCCTTGCCAACAAGGGTTAAGGTGTTGGATGACTATGAGGACTACCGTAAAACTTTGGGCATTTATGCCGGGAAGCCTCAGCACAGCTAGGATGCCCCAGGGCAAATACGTCGGGAAGCCTCGGGCTACAAGCTTGGGAAGCTCCGAAAGGTTAATTTTGGCTATATGCCACATATAAAGTTTATGCACTGGTAAGGTGAATTGATATTAAGTCGGTTACCTCACAAGTTCAATCTAGAGGGCCGGTCGGGCTGACCTGGGTAGGGAGATGCTGGAGCCGGCTAGTTCTCTCCGACAACTCAATGGGTGTATTGCAGGAAAGGGTAACCAAGCCAACACCAGGGATACATGTATTGGGGATTGTAGTAGCACTAACAAGACATAGTTGTATTGCTAGGTGGCTAAGAAATAATCCAGACTTGCATATCATGTAGGATCATATGGAACGTGGTTGCATGTGCATGCATGATGATATGTTTTGCTCACGAGCTCGGTGGGGCTCATACTCTGTTATATATGTTTTTCTTTTAGATGATTTTGCAGGTGGATGCCACTGTGGCATGGCGGCTCATTACGAGCAGGAGAGCCCTGGCTATTATAATGATATTGGTGTGGACCCCAACGAAGGTCGTACCGATGATGCGAGCGTTCTCAGTGGTTATTAATGAAGACCAGTGAGGGGCACTTCTGATGCTTTTGTCTTGGGGACTCCTTTTTGCTTCTGATAGGAGTTTATCCCCATTTTTGTTTCTGGTGTAGCCTTTTCTTTTCCTTTTTGGGGTTGAGTTATCTCACCCTGTATATATATATATGTATTTTCTTTTTGCTTATGTATATGTCAGTCTTACTTTCAGTTGTGGGTTGTACTGGGGAATGTTTCAGAACTTATGTATATATATATATATATATATATCACCATCATTCCCGTATCGCTACGCTTCCTCTTTTGTTGTTAGAACTATAGTTTATCTACAGCACTCTGATCTTACTTGTGGTAATGTGATGAATGTGGGACCGTGAATGTATTAACTGCTTCTAGATCCATGGGGTTTGGCGGATTGCCGTTATGCAATTCGGGTCACCTACCTAATCCTCTCAGGGGGTGGTTTGGGCTGTGACATAGGCCATGTTATACCATGCACAAAATCCTTCTAATGGGTACCTACCATATGGGATGTTCCTAACTTTAGTGTTTCGACATTTTGATTTTCCCCTGGTGGAAGAGTACATGGATAGGGATAGGTCTAGACCTATTAGTAAGACCTCGATCCTGAAGATGAAGGTGTAGGGAGAACCGGAGAGTGATCCAGAGGAGGGAGATGAGATGGAGCAGGGAGAGGAGCAAGGAGTTGGCCTAGATGAGTAAGGTGACCTAGAGGGGATTGGAGCACAGTTTACTGACTTGCCCTCCTATGAGGTAACCGGTGCTACTAGCTCACAGGTGCCAGAGTCCTACGGGTGGTCTGATATGATGTCATAGTTTCAGGGCCTCCATACCCAGCTTATAGATATGTCTACGAGGATGGATCAGGGCTTCACGTCCCTAGAGGGGAGAGTAGGATCTGTAGAGCGACGGTTGGATTTCTAAAAAACTATCTTGTCGACTCACGTCAGACCCAGCTATTGAGGAAAAGACCTCATACACTCCAAGCCATGTTTTGATGATAACAAATAAAGCCTCTCTTGGATTAATATTTGTGTAAGATGTTTAGATAAGAGCGTAGCACCAAGTGAGGGCGAGCATACATAAGAGCGTATAAAAATACATACAAGAATACTGCTCAAGATGTTTCCATAGACATGGAAGTCAAAGAGTCAAACTTTGAAGACAAAAGGCCTTGGCTACACAAAAGAATTTTTGTCAAGATTGAAGATTTTTAAAGACTTTGTAATCATGTATTTGTAATGCTAAAGTCACAAATGATGTAATGCACACACACACACACATACATCCATTTAGAATGTCCTTAGGAGGTAAATTGACCCCTTAGACATATGACCATTTAGTGTTGGAACCCCCCAAACCAACCCCTTAATGGAATTGGCCTATTTCCACTGAAATTGCCCAATCCGACATACCGGATCAATGGCAGTCTCAGGAAAATAGTCACAATAGCCCTCCGGAGTATGCTAGATGATGATCCAGCATACCAGATCTCATTTTGCCTATGTACTACCTGATCCCGCATACCAGATAGCTATCCAGCATACCGGATCAATATTAGGCTGTTATATTTTGACCGTTATTCCTCTGTTCAATATGAAAATTAGGTAATCCGGCATACCGGATTGAAATCCAGCATACAGGAAAATGATCACAGTAGCCCTCCGGAGTACGCTGGATGATGATCAAGCATACCGGATCTCATTTTTCCTATGTAATACCTAATCTGGCATACCGGATAGCTATCCAGCATATCAGATCAATATTAGGCTATTATATTTTGACCGTTATTCCTCTGTTCAATGTGGAAATTAGGTAATCCGACATACCAGATTGGAATCCAGCATACCAGATTATATGTGGCTTTTGGAATACGATGTTAATTTAGATTCCTAATTAAATTAAGCCATCTAGCCTATAAATACCCACTTGTTTAAGGCTCTAAACACCACTACTAATCATAATCAAGAGCCTCCAAAAACAAGCCACTCTCAAGTGAGAATTCAAGCACTCATTCAAGGCATTCTCTGTCACTTAGCTTCCTTCATTCAATTTGTATTAAGCATCAAAGGTTGAAAGGTAGCATATCATTACTAAAGATTGAGGTAACTCTAATCCTTTAGTACATTCATTTTTACTTTATAAGTAAGTTGAGTTCTCTTTCTCAGAATCAAAAGTAGGTTGAAACCTTTTGCTCATTAAATCAAGATTAGTTGTTTTTGAGTCATCTTGCTCATCTTTCAAGATTTGTATGAGTCCTCTTGCTCTTGCTCAAGATTCGATTTAGTGAAATTCTCACTAAGGTGAGAGGAGTGGACGTAGGCAAGTGTTGGCCGAACCACTATAAATCTTTTGTATCACTTTTGAATCTATTGTTTGTTTATTGCTTGTCTTTACTTGGTTATTTCTGCATTTTTTTTTAATTTCCCTACCTTCACCTATTCACCCCCCTTCTAGGTGAATTCACATCAGCCTCCATCGAGCGACATACCTCAACAGGAGTAGCTTTCCAGCTTGAGTTCCTTATGCTAGCCTAACTTATTTTGGTGTAGTTCTGTCTTCTCTCTTTTTTTTTATCATGGTTTATGTAGTAGTTTTTTTTTATCCTAGCAGTTGTAATTTGAAAGTAGTACTTCCACTAAGACTTATGTAGTGGCTTCGGCCACAACTTTTTTTAATGTAAATATGCACTCTATCTTTTATTTATAGTTACCCCCCTGTTATTTAATTATCTGCATGTTTTATTATGTTGTAAATTTTATTATTCCTATTCTGCCATCTGCCAATGTAGAAAGAGCTTCACTCTCTGATACCAAGCTCTGTCACACCCCAAACCACCCCCTGGGAGGATTAGGTAGGTGACCCAAATTGCATAACGGCAATCCACCAAATCCCACTGATCTAGAAGCAGTTAATCCATTCATAGACACACATCCATAGTAATATAATAAGTACAACTCAGAGTGTTGTAGTAGACTATATATACATTGAAAAAAAAAGAAAGTGTAGCAGTACAGGAAATGATATTATATACATAGGTAAGTTTGATCATTCCCTCTCTCACACCCACAAACAAAATAATAAAAGCTAATATATACATCAGCTGAAATAAAAAGAAAATATACATAGGGCGAGGTAACTTAACCCCAAAAAGAAAGTAGAAAGCTAAAAGTGAAAACGGGGATACACTCCTGTCAAAGACAAAAAGGAGTCCCCAAGACAAAAAGCATCAAGAGCACCCTTCATGGGTCATCATCAGAAACCACTGAGAATACTCGCATCAACGGCACTACCTCCATTGGGGTCCATACCAATATCATCATAACCACCATGGCTCTCCTTTGGGTAATAAGCCTCCGTGCCACAGTGACATCGACCTGCAGAATCATCTCATAAAAAAACATGTATAACAGAGTATGAGCCCCACTGAGTCCGTGAATGAAACATATCATCATGCATGCATATGCAACCACAATCCACATGATCCTATATGATATGCAGGTCAATTTATTTATTAGCCACCTATCAATACAACTAAGGAGGTCAGTGCTACTACAATCCCCAATACATGTATCCCTGGTGCGGGCTTTTAGAGGACTAGTCAGCTCCCGCATTCTTTCACTAAGGTCAGCCCGACCAGCCCTTTGTGATTAACCTGTGAGGCATCCGTCCCTTTTTCTCTTTTCTTTTCTTTTCTGGCTTATAGCCCGGCATATAGCCCATAATCACCATTTTGGTGCAAACATATTTCTTTTCTTTTCTCACACTCCCACAGGCATCCAAAACCTTAACCCCTCTTGGCAAGGGTGCGTAGCACGGGTGATGAAACTCTAACCCCATGTCTATATGGCATTGTATGAGTCAGGCGGTGTCAACCGTATCCTATTCTACGAGTTACCACAGGCCTCATTTCCAAGCCGGCTACGGCATCTAGTCTAGCATTCACAATCATCTTGGAATATTCAAAAAAAATTGTCCAATAGTTATTACAGTGCTGTATTGAATTTTAAAGATTTATGAATAAAATGAGCGTCACAGTATTAATATTATAACATTGAATTCAGCATTGCACTTATGTTACATCTACATACGCGATGACATTCCACTCACCTGGGTTTGGTTCTACAAGTTTAGTTGTAGTTTCAGTTTCGGCTGGAGTTTGGCAATGTACCTCGAGCGTGGGATCAAATCCTATAGTATAAATTAGAATTGTGTTATTTAATATCCCAAACTATTTTTGGATGTTCTAGTGTTGATCTAGGCTCACTGGTTTGACTCGGTGCTCAGTATAGTATCACTTGGAACTCTGGGTCTTGCACTGGGCTTTAGGTCTACGTCCCGGTGCATCATTTGAAGAATGTGGTCTAGGGTTAGTTTGGTATTTTACCAGTATAATACATAGTACATGGTCCTGACAGTCTCACAATATAGTCCTCAGGTCAGCATTGTTGCTGGACCAACACAGGCAGGGTTTCTAAGCCTTACGGGGCCCACTTGGGTACCAAGGTGCAAATAATTATGGTCAGATGTGAGGAGGGGTATTTTGGTCATTTATCACCTCCTCACATTGGTCATGGTCCACTTGTGGAAGCCCCCATGGTTGGATCTACATATCAGCCCTTTTTAATTCTTTGGGCAATTCTTTGGGTGATATGTGCATCGCCCAGAGCCTGTTTAGAACGTGAACAGGCTCTAGATCTTGGGTTTTGCACCACAGGCAGTGCCATGGTCGATCCCTTATACATGTTAGGCCATTATGGACTCCATGAGGAGTAGTTTGCAGTGGTCCACATGGATCATGACCCAGGCCCACCACTTGGAAGCCAGGAGCTGTCCAGTCAGCACAGAGAACAGTTGTCCAACATCAAGCAACGGTTTGTGTTGCATGCATGGACAAATTTATGTGCCAAATCATGGCAGCAGGCTGTCCCTACCAAGATCCATGCAAGAACTTGCTTGTATGCACATAACCAAGCCCAGACTGCCTATTCTTGGTGCAACAGTGCAGTGCAGTCTGGTACAAAGACTAGTTTCAATCTCAGATGAACAACAACAGTAAAAACTTCATTAAAAAGCTCAAATCTTGCAATCAGTTTGCATGTTAGATTTGAAGCAATACACGGCAGCCCCTAGGTGATCTGGGCTGTCCATGACCAGATACACCTCTAAAACACTGAGATCTAAGGAGAAGAACAGTAAACCAGTAGAGGCAGTAGGTAAGGAATAGATTTTATACCTGAACTGAGCTAAGATCACTGCAGGAATCAAGGCTGGATAGCAATTCCACCTCCTTCCCTCTTCGTCTCCTTCCTTTCTTCCTATTTTTCCTTCTCTTTTCTCTCTTCTCTCCCTTCACACGGCTTAAACAGTGTTTAGAGCTTCTAATTTTAGGCTGGGTTCTCTATTTATAGACTAGCCCCAACTAGGGCCTGTTTGGTAGCCTGGGCCCATTCCAGAAATGCATTTTGAAACTGATTCTGAGCAATTCTGGCCACTCTGGTAGGGTCCACAGGGGTCTGAGGGTATGTGGTGGTTCCCAAGACTCTATCTACCTCTGGAGGGTGTCCATGGTCTGTATGGGTGGACCCCACACATCTACAGTTTAAAATATTCATTTTTACCACTCTGGGTGATGTGTGCATCGCCCAGAGCATCACCCAAAGAGTACCGCAAGGCTCTATCTCATTAAGCTTGCAAAGGGGTTTGGCCCAGGGTTTAGGCCTTGCACCTACACCTCATCCAAGGTTAATTGCACATATTTTTAGGTGTGGGCCCCACATTTATGAGGAGGAGAGAGATTACCTGGAGTCTAAGCTATACATTTGCAATGTGCAACACAGTGGCATGGAGCTACGATCCACCTTCTTGCAGGTATGTAGGAGATCATTCCCACTGGATCAGCTCCTGGTGTGATGCTCCACAAAGTGCTTCGTGGATTGGGCAGGAGTTCCTGTCCTTCATTCAAGATCCCAACTAGTTAGGGGTAGGTTTGACATTGAGCACCAAGGATGTAAGAGTCTATGTCGGCCTCTACAAGAGCATCATCATATTCTTTTGAAGCTTTAAAGTCAGCAACTGCCCTAGTAGCAATAGCTTTCTCCTGCTCTTCGAATCAGCCAACATAGTCTCAGCCTCCTTCAATTGGGATTTGAGTCCCTTAAGGCGACTATCAACAAAAGCCTTCACTTTCCTCAAGCTCTCTACTCGTTCCTGGGCCTGCTGCAAGTTATCCTCAAGGGCCCCATTCTCAAACCTAATCACTCTGACTGTTGTGGTTTGCCTGGACAGTCATAGCTATCTGGTCCTCAAGCTCCTTGTTATGGAGATTGATAGTCTCAAAAGCACCCTTAGCACTTTCACACTCAGTAGTCTAAAACTGAAGTGAATCTTGGAGGTCAAAGATGTGAAGATCTTTCTTCTTCAATCCCTCTTGGAGGGGCACCAAGCGATCGAAGGCATCCCCAGTATAAGCAACGTGCTTCCAGAACAAGGAGGCAAATAAGTGCAAATTTGTTGGTGGCAGCGGAAGCAAATCAAGTTCAAAAATTTAAGCACAAGGACCTCATTGAATACATGAACATCATACTAACCTTGATGGGGATGGACTGGTCACCTAGAACACACAAGTGGCGTGTTCCTCCAAAGGAATGCAGCACAAGGTCATGAACACCGAAGCTTGCTTTGCTCTACAATGGCCAAAGCTTGAGGTTGAAGAAGGAAACTCTTCCCTTTTCAACTCTCAACCTCTATAAGTATTAGCAATTGAGAACTAACGATTATTCCTTAAAATTGACCTAAGCCTTCTCTTTTAAAGAGAATGTTTATTTTGGAGATTACAAACGGTTAAAATTGTCTTAAGTGGTGTAATCCTAAAGGGTAGCCCTTTAAGTTATCCATATTTGCACATAATGAAATCTCTACAATAAAATTTTCTTTAATTTCATAAAAGGACATCTCTGCAAAAAGTGTAACCTGAAAATCCCCAATTGATAGATGTTTTATTACACTTTCTCCTCACACTACTAACATCGATAATAGACCCCCGCAACCATTGAATAAAATTCACTGCCACGATTTCGGTCTACTATAATTAATCACGAGAGTGTTTAGGACTTTGAATGGTTGAAAAACATTTGAAAACTATTTCAAAATAATTTAATTTAATAATAATAAAATAAAATTTTCTTTTGCAAACACCTCACAAATACCAAGGCTTTGGATTTGGCACAATCCAATCCGACAACTCTCTTTTGGATGTTCTCCCTATACGGGCAGTGGAAACCTTATTGAGCATCACATCTATTACTATCCGGATTGCATACACTAGCGGCTGATATATAGCCAGCCCTTTCTGTACACGTCAACCATTGACTCACCACAAATGCACACAACACGAATAAAATAGTAAGTATCTCTCAGGTATGGAAAAAGTAACTACTAGAGATTCTTGTCCCAAATCAAAACACGACGGTGAATAATCCAAGAATCTCTGTGGATCAATGTTCAACACTAGATGTGCCCGTATATACATTTTTTCGCATCCGTATTGAACGAATGTACAATATGACAACCATAGAACATATTGCCCAACTCTATCCAAAGTTGTGAACAACAAATGGTATAAAGTGGGCAGTTGCACTAAAGAATAATTATGATAAGGACATAATATTAGTAAATCAACTAATTAATTTAATAAAATTAAATTGGGTTTGATGGTCACACATCAATATGTAACATATCCAACAAAGTTAAGATCCCAAGCATCATCCACAGCATGAGCAAGATTTACCTAAACAAGAGTGCCCCGGTCCTTCAGCACCAGATCTTCAATAGAGAGCTTCTCTACCAAGTCATGATCTTAGGGAAGCCTACCTTCTTGAACCCAGGAACCACCTAAATTCAGATTGCTGAGAATAGAGCAGGAAGTGGAAAGGTGCCACTGAGGAACAAAAAGCAAAGGAGTAACCTCATCTGAGCGCCAGGGGGACGAGCAGAGAGAATTCTGTGTTGCCTCCTCATCCTCGTTCGGTGGCTTCAACGAATGGGAAGAATCAATCACCAGAAGCAAATGATCTTGGCCCAAATGAAAGGAAAGTTCAATTACCCTAACTTCCATGTCGATCGGCACGTCATCTGTTTAACCATAAGTGTCAGTCAGATTGCCCTGAGTAGAAGCATCTTGGTCCTCGCGACCTGTCAGGAGAGCAGGGGGATCAATAACCTGCTCCAAAATAGTGGGAAGATCAAGGTTCATCTTCAAACATTTCCTCCCTCCACCACGGGAGGACTGCAAACTCGCCTCCTCCAAACCCCTTTGCAGGGGCCACACGGTACGCTACTTAAAGGCTGCCTAGAGTGAGCAATTGTTAATAGGCACTGTACAACAAAGAAAGGGTCAGCACGAGGCTCAGACATCATGAATACACAAAAGAAGAACAAAAAAGGAGCCTCACCAGGAGTGAGAGCATGTTGAGCGAGAAAATCCTCATCAGTCAGCTAAGAAGCTTCAAAGGAGGACCCATCTTTTCAAATTTCACTAGGGACTAAAGGTCTGACTTGCTCAGTTGAGGCCTGACGTTCAGCGTTGAGACTTCAGGTTTAGACCAAATGTTACCAGACGGTATGTCTCCGGCCCCTAGAGCAAAGAAGAATAGGTACTTCCACCCTTTATTGGAAGAGACTGGTAAAATACTTGACCATTGAATGCTGGTTTATGACATGCCAACCCTAAGACGCAGGATGAGCATAAATATGGAAAAGGTTCAAGAAAAGGCTGAGAGAAAGTGGCAGCTCAAGATTGATCATCAGGGTAATATAGCTGAGGATGCTCCTATGAGACTTAGGAACAAGCTGAGAAGGAGAAAGATTGTAATATTCCAAGACCTGACCCAAGAACGATTGGGAAGGAATCCTAAAACCCCCGGTAAAATAGTCTTTAAAGAGACAAACCTCTTCCTCGGCAGGATCCCAGTGTTTGCAAGAAATAATAACCGCAAGCGTACGGATCAATCGTAGCTACGGGTCAAACACAAGGAGATGTACGCCACTCTATCTTACTCACTTAAAAGCAATGCAAAGTGAACCAAATTAATTAAGGTGTTGGATTAAACTAATGATAATTAAACTAACGTATCCTAACTCATAAGCATCTACTGAATCGAATCCTAGCACACATCCATCTAACAAAATTACGTATCTAACGAATTGAATTGATGTCCTAACACACATTCATTCAACCTATCAATACTAACACGGATTTGAAGAAACAATTAACCACAACCACACATCATAACCACACAAAAATAAAGGAAAAATAGATCTAAGGGGTCAAAGTAAAACCCGAAAGTGCTTGAACCAGACTGAAATTGCTTGCTTTCTCTACCACACTTGAAATGCTCCTACCAAATCTGGAAAAAAAAAAAGCAAAAATAATTAAACTAAAAGCTTAACATAATGCATGATGATGATGTTAAATAAAAAATAAAATTCCATATGCATGGAAGAATTAGAGAGGTAAAGAATGAGAATAAAAAAAATAATAAGGGTGGAGAATTAAAGTCCTACTAGAATGGATGGAATAGAAAAGATGAGAATGAGATTAAAATAAAAACAATGGAAGAAGTAAGAGATTAAGAAGAAGAAGAAAACAAAAATAAAAATAAGAACTTGAACTAATACTCCCTTCTACCAAAGTTGTAATTGCATGATTTAATTAGGCATTGAATGGATGTAGTTGATGAAGCTTGAACAACTTGAATAAACCTTGCATGGCTTCCTCTTCCAACTCTCTAAATCTTCTCACAAGAATTAAAAACTTAGACTAGAAAGCTTTAAAACTAGAACTAAAATTATATGATTATAACCATATTAAAGACATAATTGAATTAAATCTTGCATAAAATTATTACAACCATTGAATTAAACTCATAAAATCAAACTAGAACTAGAAAATCAAAAATTAAAAGGAGAAGAAGAAGAAAATTTCATAAAAAAACTGAACTAGAATATAACTAGAATTAACACCCTTTTACAACCCCCAAAGCATGGGTATTTATAGGAGAAGGAGGAGAAGAGGGGAGGAGAGGGAGAGAGCCCACGGTTTTGGGAGGCTCTCTCCTTCTAAAACCATGGAGGCTTTGGAGGGAGTCCTCCCAAAAATAGAGATTCCCTTCTCCTTCCTTCACAAAAAACTTGAATCCCAAGGAAAATAAAAAAAATATGGAAAGTAGAAGAGATACAAAGCTTGGTCCAATAGACCTGCTATTTTCAAAAAAATAGACTTTCCAATTTAATTCTTGTGCTTCATTTTCTTTGCAGGAGTCTTCTCCAAGTAAGTGATAAAGGCATCTTCAATGTTTGATTTTTCAACCTTCCAAGGATGAGAGAATATTCTCCAAAAGATATCTATCCATAGTCAAGTTCCTAAAATACCCTTGGAAAGTTGGAGGTGAAAGAGAGTGAGGACTAGGATTCCACTCATAGAATAATTAAACCCCCATGATGGCCTTCAAAATTTGTCGAGCATGTGTGCTCCCTTTAAAAATCATGGAGATTAGCATGTGCATCTTAAAAAATCGTGCAGGGTTGTGGGTCTCCCCATGTGTGGATGGCAGCTCTTCTCTCTCTTCAAGATTTGAAAATCACAGAAGGGGTCCTGTACTTGCCATTAAATCTCAATCCTTGATTAGAAACACCTTCTTTAATGTCAAAAGTACCCTTGGGAAGTGGTAGACAGGTTTGGGCTTGCATTCCAGCTCATTTCTGGCCCATTATTCTTTCCTAGTCTAAAAAGAATAATCGCTTGCATGGTGGCCTAAACGAATGCGTAATTGCATTCTGTCACGTCCATCTTGCTCAAAATTTAGTCCTCTTTACAGTCATGGAAAGAAAAATAATGATTTTACGTGTAGATTCGAACATGCAGCACCCGATAGCCCAGAATAGCATAAAATAGCCAAAAACCTGAAAAGCACAAGAAAGCATCCAAGTAACTCTGCTCAATGTGGTAAAATGCATGCTTTATGTCCTACGATTTCACACATAAATGTGCTCATCAGATTCCCCCACACTTGAACTTTGCTTGTCCTCAAGCAAACAAAAAAAAAATTAATCTAAAATGCAAAAATCCCAACTCACTTTCGTAGGAATCACGGTTGCAGTTAGCATGTACAACAAGCCTTTGAACCCCTAGGTCACCCCTAGTGGACGAGTTTTATCTCGTGAGTGTTTGTAGTGAATGTACACCCAAAATTCAATAAAAAAGAATGTTGCCAATTTTAATCATGGCATGAGCAGGGTAGTGCACACAATCCCTAAAAGTGCTCAATTAAAGATCATGGAGCCAAAGATTCCCCCACACTTGAATTTTTTCACCCCACATCAATTCAAGTAACAAGCATGCATCAAGATTAAGGGATCTCCTCATATCTTTTGAATACTATTCACCTTTAAGTAAACCACTCATAGCATCGATAGAACCAAAGACTTAGGCTTTGAGCATTTTTGACCATACTTTCTTTTCAGGCATTAAGGCAAAAGCTTTTTCTTTCTCAATAGTAAACTCTATTTCTACTCCACTACTATTCCCTGAATGACATGGTGGAGTATACACCAGACACCCAAATACTTGGTAGCTTCGCTTTTTGCATATATCTATAAAGACTTTGAGACATTGATGCAAGAGTTTTTTTTTAGTTTCCTTCCAAGGAATTTCGAACAAGTCACCTTGCTTCCTGAGGCAACAGTGTCCTGTCTAGTTCCAAGGAATTTCACTTTCCTTTCTTGTTTCTTTTTTCTTTCTTTTTTTTTTTTTTTTTTATTCACTTTCATGCCTTGCCACAAACAAATTGGTCTCAACTACTAGCCAAAAGATCAAAGGATCCATAAAACATAGAGGAATCTAGCCATCAAACGAAATAGTGCCCATATTTTCTAACTCAGTCCCTCTCATCGGATACATACCAATTACCGTCCTTAAAAAAGGATTTCTTATTGTTTCACATGCTAGGGCATCTAATTCCCTCTTTCTCTCACTTCGCAATCAAAGAAATGTATGCACAAAACCAAACTACCGCCACAATCAAAATTCACCAATTAAGTCCAACACACCCCCCATGCTTAATTCATGCAGTATCCTCAATGCATGCAGAAAATACAGAATAAGGACAATGGGAGGGGATACATACCAGGAAATCAGTCATCAAAGTAAAGAGGCTCATGGAGATCCATGACCTCTTCCACAGCTAGAACGAGCATCTCAATGTATGGCTTCAAACGTTGACCATTTACCTTAAAAGTAGCACCTGTACTTGGATTAGCAACTTCAACAGCCCCATGAAGATTAATAGTTTGAACAATATAAGGGCCATCACCTAGAGCGCAGCTTACTTGGAAAGATGTGCAAATGAGAATTATACAACAAAATTTTCTGACCTACCTCAAAAGATTTTCTCAAAATATGCCTATCATGGAAAGCCTTGGTTTTTGCCTTGTAAATTCGAGCATTCTCATATCCCTCATTTCTCAGCTCTTCCAACTCAGATAGTTGGAGTTTCCTATGGGCACTTACAATAGGTAGATCAAAGTTAAGCTTTTAAATAGCCCAAAAGGCTTTGTGCTCTAGCTCAACAGGTAAGTGACACGTCTGTCCATACACCAAATGGTACGGAGATTGACCAAGGTCAGTCTTAAAGGTGGTCCTATAGGCCCATAAAGCATCTACCAACCAATTAGACCAATCCTTGTGGTTCAGGTTGATGGTTTTCACAAGGATTTGCTTTATCTATGGATTTGAAACCTCAACCTGACCACTGGTCTAGGGATGGTAGGGTGTGGCCAACTTGTGACTGACACCATATTTTCTCATGAGAGCCTCAAAGGGACGGTTACAAAAATGCTTGCCCGATCACTAATGATAGCAAGGGGAGTACCAAAATGGGAGAAAATATTCCCCTTTAAAAATTTCACAACCACCTTATGGTCATTGATCTTACAAGCAATTGCTTCAATCCATTTGGACTCATAGTCCACAGCAAGTAATATGTATAGGTTGCCAAAAGAATTAGGGAAAGGCCCGATGAAGTTTATACCCCATACATCAAACACCTCAACCACCAGAATTGGGTTGAGGGGCATCATGTTCCTCCTAAAGAGATGCCCTAAAGATTGGCATGAAGAACACGTCTTGCAATAATAAAAGCGTCTTTAAAAAGACTAGGCCAATAAAATCCACACTATAAAACCTTGGCCACTGTCTTATTGAGCCCAAAATGGCCTTTACAAGCCTGATCATGGCAAAAAAATAAGGTAGATTGTTGCTTATGATCAGGAACACACATCCGAATGACTTGATCCGAACAAGTATTAAAAAGATAAGGATCATCCCAAAAGAAATATTTGACATGAGAAAAGAAATGATACTTATCTTGGGTGGACCAATGTGCAGGTGTCTCACCCGTAACCAGATAATTAATATTGTTAGCAAACCAAGGTTCACTAGACGCTGCTGCCATCAGATACTCATCAGGAAAGTTCTCGTTGACTGGAGAATCAACAATCAAGGAATTAGGCAGCCAAGATAGATGGTCTGCAACAAAATTTTCATTATCTTTCTTATCCCTAATTTCAAGATCAAATTCCTGCAACATGAGGACCCACCCAATGAGGCAAGCCTTGGCATCTTTCTTCTACAGAAGATATTTGATAGCTGCATGATCAGTATACACAATCACATGTGAGCCTATCAAGTAGGGCCTGAACTTCTCTAATGCAAACTCAACAGCTAAAAATTCTTTCTCAGTAGTGGTATAATTAAGCTGTGCATCATCTAGAGTCCTACTTGTATAATAAATGACATGGGGCAATTTGTTGATTCTTTGCTCAAGAACAGGCCCTATAGCAAAATCAGAGGCATCACACATAAGCTCAAATAGCACTGTCTGTTTTGGAGCTTGAATAATGGATACTAAGGTCAACTCTCTTTTTAATTGCTAAAAACTCTTATGACACTCAGGGGAGAAATCAAAGGTGTGGTCCTTTGCCAAAAGGGTATTTAGAGGTCTAGCTATCTGGCTAAAGTCATTGATGAATCTTCTATAAAAACCTACATGACCTAAAAAAGATCTAATATCTTTCACACTCTTGGGTGGTGGTAAATTGACAATAAGGTCCACCTTAGATCTATCAACCTTAATCCCATCTTTGGACACAATGTGACCAAGAACTATGCCTTGCTTCACCATGAAGTGATAATTCTTTCAGTTCAGGACCAAGTTCTTTTCTATGCATCTCTTTAGAACCAAGGAAAGATGGTGTATGCAATTAGAAAAAGTAGAGCCGTGAATAGAAAAATCATCCATAAACACCTCTAGGAAGTGCTCTACCATATCAGAAAAGATACTCATCATGCACCTTTGGAAAGTAGCAGGGGCATTGCAAAGCCCAAAAGGTATACGCCGGTAAATAAAGGTTCCATAAGGGCATGTGAATGTGGTCTTATGTTGGTCCTCTAAAGCAATACGGATTTGGTTATAGCCTGCATATCCATGAAGAAAACAATAATATTCATGGCCAGCTAGTCTCTCTAACATTTGATCAATGAAAGGCAAGGGGAAGTAGTCCTTCCAAGTTGCCACATTCAGCTTCCTATAGTCAATGCACACTCTCCATCCTGTTTGGATACGGGTTGGAATCAATTCATTATTTGCATTCTCAACTATAGTGACTCCTCCTTTCTTAGGCACAACCTGCATAGGACTCACCCATTGGCTATTAGAAATAGGATAAATTATGTCATGATCCAAACACTTTAGGATCTCTTTCTTAATTGTCCCTTTCATCACAGGATTAGCCCTTATTTGGGGTCCCCTAGAAAGTTTAGAACTCTCCATCAGGTGAATATGATGTTAAACAATGGAGGGACTAATACCTTTGAGGTTTGACATGGTCCAACCTATGGCTTCCTTATATTTTTTTAAAAGTTTGATCAACTCTTCTTCCTGAATAAAAGTCAAATCAGAAGCAATAATTATAGGGAGAGTATGATCATGTCCTAGAAAGGCATACTTGAGATTTGAGGGAAATGCTTTCAACTCTAATGTGGGGGGCTCAATAATAGAGGGTTTAGGAATGGAGGTGGATAGGGGTCCAAGGGGCTCCAATGGTGGTTGGATGTTCCAGACCTCAGCTAAGGTGGTATCAACACCTTTCAATTCCTGCATACATTCCTGAAATCCCGAATCAAAATCAATCTCAAAGAAAGTCTCAACATCATCGGAGAATCCCTGAAGCATATGTACATCTTCATCCATATCAAGATACTTTTCCAACCTAAACACATTAAAGTCCACAGAAGTATTGTCAAAAGATAATTTTATGAGACCATTCCTTTACTTGATTAAAACATTACTGATAGCAAGGAAGGGTCTACCCAAGATAATTGGGATTTGGTCCTTAAAATTTGTAGTAGGTTGGGTATCTAAGACAATAAAATCCACAGTGAATACAAATTCCCCAACCTTTTGCAGGACATCCTCAACCATCCCCTTGGGAACTTTTACCAACCTATCTGCTAGCTAAAGAGTAATTTTGGTGGGTTTTAGCTCTCCCAATCCCAACTGTTGGTAGATATGATAAGGCAATAGATTCACACTTGCACCAAAATCCAATAAGGCATGATCGATAGTGGTGTTGCCTATAGTGCAAGATATGGTGGGACTTCCAGGATCCTTATGCTTGGCTGCTACTGGCTGTACGATGAGAGAACTAATGTTAACAGTCAAGAATGCCTTTTGGACACATTAGTGGTCCTCTTTTGGGTACATAAGTATTTGAGGACTTTAGCATAAGCGGGGACCTGGTCTATAGAATCCAATAAAGGAACGTTTACCTGAACCTATTTAACAACATCAAGTATCTTCTTCATAGAAGGAGACTTCTTGCTAACCAACCCATTTGGGAATGGGGCAGGTGGGGTATATACTCTTTTAGGGGTGGTCCTTTTCACTTTCTCAACAGAATCATTTTTTGTTTCCTCAAGCAAATCATCTTGAATTTCTTTAGGTTCATCAGACAAACCTAGAACAGAAGGCACTACAACGGCCTCTTTAGAAGGGGGAGAGTCAATAAGAGTATGAGATGGTAAAGACTGAG
The DNA here is from genome assembly GCF_018873765.1 of Telopea speciosissima. Lineage (NCBI taxonomy): Eukaryota > Viridiplantae > Streptophyta > Magnoliopsida > Proteales > Proteaceae > Telopea > Telopea speciosissima. The sequence goes on along the minus strand of NC_057920.1, from coordinate 34,106,425 downwards.
GGGTACTGACCTGTTGATACTCACGGTCACTCCGTAAAGCATATATTGCATTAATCTTGCTGGAGGGCCCTTGATGCTACTAGCCTTGTGCAACATTGAGCTGAGGAGCTTGGTTACCTTGCTGACTTAGAGCCTGATGTCTGGAATTCAGCTCAGGTTAGCTAGGTAATTTCTCTTTTGCCCTCTCATGCATGATTGTAACAAGTTGGGTCAGCTGTTTCTCCATATCATTGTGGCTTATCATGAGAAGGGCCATGCTTTTCTCCAGCTCACTTATTCTTGTTGCCTCTCCTGTATTGGTAAACCTTGGGGGTTGCTGATAAGGTGCAAGGAGAGGTGGCCTAGAAAAATTCATAGAAGGTCCTAAATGAGGATGAAGGGGGAAGGGGTGAGGAGACATACCTAGATTTTGTGGTGCATAGTTGGGCCTTTGGGGACCAAGCTGGCCTTGATGGTGAAAGTTGAATGGGCCTGCTTGGTTCCATTGATTCTAGGAGAAATTGGGGTGATTTGTCCATCCTGGATTGTAAGTGTTGCTATATGGATTGTTTTGGTAGAGAGCACTTACATTCTTAGTGTTATAATTTTTCACAAAGGTATTGGGGCATTCTTCCAAAAGATGTTTAGGTGTATGACACCAACTGCATATGGACACATGGTTGACCTAGTTAACCGGTATAGGCACTTTAGGAACTATGGACTCTAACCGTTTAATGAGGCTATCCAGTTTGGCTTCCTTGGCTGGTACACCATCAATGATGTAACCCTTAGTGGTCCTTTTAGCCTCTGGGGTGAATTCCCACTCCCTAGTCTTATCAGTCAAGTTGGTCAAGAATGTCCAAGAGGTCAAGCCTATAGGATACATAGGCTCTAGAAGTTGCTTGGTCTGATAGTCAATGCCCTCATAAATAATTTGGTAGATTTGTCACAAGTCAATACCATGGTGAGGGCATTCTAACAAGAGATCCTTGAACCTTTCCATGAACCTAGAAAATGGCTCATGTGGTTTTTGCTTAAATTGGAGTATGTCACTCTTGAGTTTATTGGTTTTGTGAAGAAAAAATTTTCTCAAAAAGACAATGGTAAACTGATCCCATGTAGTAATGGAATTAGTCAACAGTCTATAGAGTCACTTCTTGGCATGGTTCTTCAGGGCAAAGGTTATAAACCGAAGCTTAACTGCATCATCAGTTAAATTTTGAATCTTAATTAGAACACGAACCTCCTCAAATTCCCTGAGGAAGAGATATGCATCTTCATTGGCCATCCCATGGAAGTGGGGTAGCATACTAATGAGGTTGGTCTTAAGTTCATAATTGTTTCCTATAGCAATTGGTAGACTGATGCAGGAAAGGTAGTGTAGCTCTGGTAGGGTAAAACCCATTCTTAAGAGTCTTGGGTTGTTGGTCACCCATGGTCAAAGGTGGTGGAGAAGGTGGTGTTCTAATAAGACGGTTGCTTGAATCACGGGTTCACACTATAGCCACCTAAATAGATAGGAAAGAAAAATAAAAGGGCTAAGAAAAAAAATCACGAAAAGCTCTCACTTTGTTGCTTTCCTGTTATCAAAGTTGGTCACCTCCAAAGATAAGTCACATGCCAATCCACCCAACCAAATTAAGGGGCAGCGTCATAAGTAACTAAATCCTATGAGGGGCATCAAAAGAGGCTGAGTTTGGGCATATGAAAAACTTTAGATTAAGCGCACAGTCCTTGAAACAAAAGAGAAACAAGATGAGGTTTTTTTTTTTTAGAAGAAAAGGTAAAAGAAAAAAAATAAAAGCACTCTGAATTACTTAAAAATACGAAAACAAAGGAGACAATAATCTCCCCGGCAACTGCGTCAAAAACTTGTTTGCAAGAAATAATAACCGCAAGCTTATGGATCAATCGTAGCTACGGGTCGAACACAAGGAGATGTACGCCACTCTATCGTACTCACTTAAAAGCAATGCAAAGTGATCCAAATTAATTAAGGTGTTGGATGAAACTAATGATAATTAAATTAACATATCCTAACTCACAAGCATCTATCGAATCGAATCCTAACACACATCCATCTAACAAAATTACGTATCTAACGAATTGAATTGGCGTCCTAACACACATTCATCTAACCTATCAATACTAGCACGGATTTGAAGAAACAAATAACCACAGCCACATATCACAACCACACAAAAATAAAGGAAAAATAGATATAAGGGGTCAAAGAAGTAAAACCCGAAGGTGTTTGAACCGAACTGAAATTGCTTGCTTCCTCTATCACACTTGAAATGCTTCTACCAAATCTGAAATAAAACAAAAATAATTAAATTAAAAGATTAACATAATGCATGATGATGATGTTAAATAAAAAATAAAATTCCATAAGCATAAAAGAATTAAAGAGGTAGAGAATGAGAATAAAAAAAATAATAAGGGTGGGGAATTAAAGTCCTACTAGAATGGAGGGAATAGAGGGGATGAGAATGAGATTAAAATGAAAACAATGGAAGAAGTGAGAGATTAAGAAGAAGAAGAAAACAAAAATAAAAATAAGAACTTGAACCAATACTCCCTTCTACCAAAGTTGTAATTGCATGACTTAATTAGGCATTGAATGGATATAGTTGATGAAGCTTGAACAACTTGAATAAACCTTGCATGGCTTCTTCCTCTTCCAACTCTCTAAATCTTCTCACAAGAATTAGAAACTTAGATTAGAAAGCTTTAAAACTAGAACTAGAATTAAAAGATTACAACCATATTGAAGACAATAATTGAATTAAAGCTTGCGTAAAATTATTACAACTATTGAATTAAACTCATAAAATACAACTAGAACTAGAAAATCACAAATTAGAAGGAGAAGAAGAAGTAAATTTCATAAAAAAAACTGAACTAGAATAGCACTAGAATTAACACCCTTTTACAACCCCCAAAGCATGGGTATTTATAGGAGGAGGAGAAGAGGGGAGGAGAGGGAGAGAGACCACGGTTTTGGGAGGCTCTCTCCTTCTAAAACCGTGGAGGCTTTGGAGAGAGTCCTCCCAAAAATAGAGATTCCCTTCTCCTTCCTCTACAAAAAACTTGAATCCCAAGGAAAATAAAAAAAATATGGAAAGTAGGAGATATACAAAGCTTGGTCCAATAGACCTGCTATTTTTCTAAAAGTAGACTTTCCAATTTAATTCTTGTGCTTCATTTTCTTCGCATGAGTCTTCTCCATGTAAAGTGATAAAAGCATCTTCAATCTTTGACTTTTCAGCCTTCCAATGATGAGAGAATATTCTCCAAAAGATATCTATCCTTGACCAAGTTTTGAAAATACCCTTGAAAAGTTGGAGGAGAGAGAGAGTGATGACTAGGATTCCACTCAAAGAATAATTAAATCCCCATGATGTCCTTCTTCAGAATTTGTGGAGCATGTGTGCTCCCTTTAAAAATTATGGAGATTACCATGTGCATCTTCAAAAATCGTGGATGGTTATGGGTCCCCCCATGTATGGATGGCAGTTCTTCTCTCTCTTCAAGATTTGAAAATCGCAGAAGGGGTCCTGTACTTATCGTAAATGTTAAACCCTGTCCTTAACTGACTAGAATCTTGACTGAAGGACAAGAACCCCAGACATGGTATCCAAGCACACTGTGGAGTATCATTCCAGTGATTGAACTTGGTGAAGAAACCCTGTGCATGTCTTCCTACATACCTGTCAGAAGATGGATAGCTGATCCTTGTAATTGTATAGCTCATAGCATAATGTATTGCCTGAACTCTAGGTATTCTCTCTACCCTCCATAAATTTGGGACCCACACTTGAAAATGTGTAAACAAGACCCTAAGTGACATGTGGGCACAAGGTCCTGACCCTGGGTCAAACCCCTGTGCAAGCCCACAGAGTTTCAGCCTTGCAAAATTCTCTAGGCGATGCACTGGGCGATGCAGACATCACCCAGAGACATCGCCCAGAGTGCAAAACTGTATTATTTTAATGATTTAATCTGTGGGAACCACCCATACTGGACATGGGCACCCTCTATAGGTTGAGGGGAGTCTGAGGGACCACCTCATACCCTTGGATCACTGTGGACCCCACCTGAGTGCCCAGAATGGCTGAGAATGCAGTCAAAAATGCATTTTTGAAACAGGCCTTAGAAGCCAAACAGGCCCTAGTCATGGGTTGGGCTATAAATACCAGTGACTTGGGTTCATTTAAAACCCTTGGCTACTATTCAAATCGTTGGAGAAGGGAGAGGAAAGAAAAGAGAGAAAAGAGAGGAAGCAAAAGAGAGAAGAGGGAAAAGAGAAGAAGAAGGAAGCAGGGAGCAGCCCTACACCCCAAGGCCCTGATTTCGTGCCTTCTCAGACCTGTGCAGGTATAAACACATATGCTCATACTTGCTGCTCTCTTTGATTCTTGTGATTTGCTGGGTTTCTGGCCATTGGCAGCCCAGAATAGCTGGGGACTGCCATGGACTATCCCAGATCTGCCATACAAGCATGATGCATGGAAGATCTGAGGTTTTTATGATGATTTTCACATCTATTTTTACATCTGGAACCGAAACCAGAACTGTGCTTGGCTACACTACTATGTTACACTAAAACCAGGTTATTTGGAGTCCTGATTACAAGCCCTGGTTGCATGAGACCTAGCCGTAGGTGGTAGCAGCCTTGGATTACCATTTCATATCTAAATCCAGCCTTGGAGGCAGCCAAAACCCAGATTTGCATCTGAAGAAACCCATAGTTACTATTCACTGGGCTGTCTGGGCAGCCTCTGGTAGCCTAGTGGTGGGCCCAATTGAAAATCCACAAGGACCAGTGCAAAGTATGCCCTTGGGGATCCAAAATGACCTAACATGCATTGGGAGAAGGTCCATGCACTGCCCATGGTGCAAAACCTAGGAATCTCAGCCTGATTCCGATTTTACAATCTCTGTGTGATGCACTGGACGATGCAAACATCGCCCAGAGACATTGCCCAATAAAGGAAATTTTACTGTTTTGATGCTCTGACCTGGGGATCCTCACCCTAGTGCCATAGTATAGTGTAGGGAGGTGCAAAATGACTAAAATGCCCCTCCCCACATCTGTGCATCTGTGAAAATACTTTGGGAACCCAAGTGGGCCCCGCAAGACTAAGAAACCCTGCCTATGATGGTCCTACAGCACTACCAAGTTAGGGACAGCACTGTAAGACTAATGTGACCTAGGAACATGTACTAATATAACAAATGACCATTCTGCCCCAGACCACCCACTCTGGATGATGCACCAGGACATAGGCCTAAGGCCCAGTGCAAGGCCCAAAGAATTCCAAGTGATGATCAATTGTATACCGAGTCAACCCAGTGAGCTTAGATCAACCCTAGGACATCCAAAAATAGTTTGGAATATTAAATGACAAATTTTTGATTTAAATCTAGGATTTGATCCCATGCTCGAGGCCTATAGCCAGACTGCAGCCGGAACTAAATTTGCAGCTGAGTTCTTAGAACCAGACCCAGATGAGTGAAATATTATCGTGTATGTATGTGTAACTGTATTATTATTATGCCGGCAATTAAATTCTTAAATTATAAATGCAATGTTATTTAAATTCTGTGCAATTACTCAAAATTATTACACATTGATTGTTTGTTGATCAACACAGTGATTTTTACATGATGATTGTGAATAATAGACTAGATGCCGTAGTCGGCTTGAAAATGAGGCCGGTGGTAGCCCGTAGTATGGGATACGGTTGACACCGCCCAACTCATATGATGCCATATAGACATGGGGCTAGAGTTTCATCACCCGTGCTACGCACCCTTGCCAACAGGGGTTAAGGTGTTGGATGACTGTGAGGACTACCATAAAACCTTAGAGGCATTTACGCCGGGAAGCCTCAGCACAGTTGGGATGCCCCAGGGTAAATTTTTTGGGAAGCCTCAGCTTACAAGCTTGGGAAGCACCGAAAGGTGAATTATTTTTGGCAATATTCCACATATAAAGATTATGCACCAGTTTGGTGGAATTATATTGAGTCGGCTACCTCACTAGTTCAATCTAGAGGGCCGGTCGGGCTGACCTGGGTAGGGAGATGCTGGAGTCGACTGGTACTCTCCAACAACCCAATGGGTGTATCGCGGGAAAGGGTAACCAAGCCCACACCAGGGATACATGTATTGGGGATTGTAGTAGCACTAACCTGACTTAGTTGTATTGTTAGGTGTCTAATAAATAATCTGGACTTGCATATCATATAGGATCATGTGGATTGTGGTTGCATGTGCATGCATGATGATATGTTTTGCTCACAAGCTCAGTAGGGCTCACACTCTATTATATATCTCTTTCTTCTAGATGATTCTGCAGGTGGATGCCGCTGTGGCATGATGGCTCATTACGAGGAGGAGAGCCCTAATTGTTATGAGGATATTGGTGTGGACCCCGGTGGAGGTTGTGCCAATGATGCGTGCATTCTCAGTGGTCATTGATGAAGACCAGTGAGGAGTGCACTTGATGCTTTTTGTCTTGGGGACTCCTTTTTGTTTTTGTTAGGAGTTTGTCCCCGTCTTGCTTGTGGTGCAGTTTTAGTTTTTCTTCCTTTTTGGGGTTGAGGTATCTTGCCCTGTATATATATATATGTATTTTCTTTTGGCTTTTGTTTTTATCAGCTTTACCTTTTCAGTTTGTGGGTTGTACTGGGAAATGTTTCAGAACTTATGTATATATATCACCATCATTTCCCGTATCACTACGCTTTCTCTTTTGTTATTATAATTGTAGTTTCTCTGCAACACTCTGATCTTACTTGTGGTAAAGTGATGAATGTGGGACCGTGAATATATTAACTGCTTCTAGATCCGTGGGATTTGGCGGATTGCCGTTATGCAATTCGGGTCACCTACCTAATCCTCCTAGGGGGTGGTTTGGGGTGTGACAGAGCTTGGTATCAGAGTGAGAGGCTCTTCTTACATTCACGGGATGCAGAATAGGAATAATAAGCTACCAACATTAAAACATGTAATCAAGTAAAAGCTACAGGGGAAGTAGAAGTAATTAAAAGATAAAGATGCAATAATTCCATTAATTTTAAGATAACTATGGCCGAGCCACTACAAACTGTTTGACTGAAGGTACTACCTTCAAGTTTACATCAGTAGAAGAAAAAAAAAAAGAAACATATATACACCACACCCAAAGGAAACTACATAAACTATAAAAAACAAAAAAAGTAAGAAAGGTCTGAACTACATAATAAGTTAGGCTGCACATGTAGAAGCTGTCGGGAGTACTACTCAGTCAGTGGCAAGTCGCTTGGTGGAGGATAAGACTGGCGTGAGTCAATGCAGTAGAATCTATCCCAAAAGTCTAGACGCTGCTCTACAGATACCACTCTACTCTCCAAAGATGAGAAGCCCTGATCCATCCTAGTCGCCATATCAGTAAGCTGAGTATTGAGACCCTGGAACTGTGACATCACCTGTGCCCACTCAGATGGCTCTGGTACATGCGAGCTAGTGGCCCCTGTTGGCTCATAAGCGGGAAAATCTGTGAACTGTGTGCCAATCCCCTCGAAGTCACCATGCTCCTTACCCTGGATGTCTCCCTCCTCTCCATGCTCCTCACCCTACTCATCATCACCCTGCATTTCCATCTGCTCATCCTCCTCAGGATCACTCCTTGGCTCCCCTAGTACCTTCATCTTTAGTATTGAGGTCTTGTTGATGGGCCTAGACCTATCTCTCTCTACGTACTCGCCATCTTGAGGAACCTCGAAGTGCCGGAAGACCAAAGTAAGGAACTTCCCATATGGAAGGTTCCCATCAGAAGGGTTCTGGGCATGGTACAACATGGCCTGAAGAAGTAAATATGGGAGGTTTATCACTGGACCTCCTCTGCCCACTCCCAGTAAGCACTAAGTAATATAGGCCCTCATCATAGAAATGCTACCCTTGTTTCTGCCTTTAGGATAGATGTTGTAGGACACACCTAATAATAATGAGAGCACTAGGCTTGTAGGAAGCCTCAGATTTGGGTGTGCTCTCAGACCCAGTCAATACTTTGACGACCCTCCTCCTGGTCTCCGAAGAGAACATCTCAGAAATGTCAATCTGGGGCTTGTAATAGCACCTCTCCCCAGTGTTGGGTAGCCCCAAGATCTCCGCTAGTGAGGCGATGGTCAGCCTAATATCCACCCCCTTCACTCTACTCTCTAGTCCAAACTCCTATGCCCCAGATGGCACCAGGTTACAGTAAAAGTATCAAACCAAGTTGGGATAACATGGTTCTGTAGGTGATAGCATAGAGGCCCAACCCAAGGTGTTGAACCTAGTACTCTGACTGTACTGATGGAAGTCATCCACCTGTACTACCCGGCCATTAACAATCTTTAGGGACCTAAACTTGTCCCAATCCCTAGAATGCTCATACCTAGAGAATAGAAACCGGTCAAACTCCGGTTTCTCCGATGAAGAATCATCCCTAGGTGAAGAAGGTGGCACCGTAGATGAAGAAGAGTTCTCGCTCTCTGACCGTAGCCTCTAGCAGTGCTGCGTGCTACGGATTTCCTCATCGTACGGTGGCTAGTAGACATTAGGCTACAAAAAGAGAAAAAAAGAGTGGTTAGAGCAAACGAAATTGATAAAACTCTAGCTAAAATAGAAAGAAACAAAGAAAAGACCTAATGTAGTGAAAATGACCAAAGAATCTTACCTAGGCTTGCGTGGATTCGTGGAAGACCCAAAGAAATGCAAGGATTTGGTGTGGAAAAGGTCACACAAGCCCTCAAAGGTCTGCCCTAGGAGTTTAGGAAGTTTTAGAAGAGAAATGAAATAAAATGGGGCCCTGTCGGATTGTTATATCTGAGCCCCGATTCTCTGGGTGATAGCACTGGGCGATGCATCTAATGCCCAGAGACATCGCCCAGAGATTAAAATGCTGCTGTTTTTGTGTAACAACTCATGGAAACTTTGGTATTGTCTAAAATAACCTCAATAATCATGAAAATATAAATTTTTATAAAATAATCATGATATGTATAAAAAGAAAATATATGAATTAATTATTCAAATTAATTAATTAAATGAATACAAATATTTCTAGATACCCTATTTAGGAGAATATAATCACCACTTGGGGGTTCTAGTATAAAACACATAGGAATTTGGAAATTTTCTCTTGTGTTTAAATATCTAAGGATAGATAAATACATATACGCCTATAAGAAATAGTGTGTGTGTAGATATTAATAGTATGTGCCTAATATTGTGCATGTATGAACCGAGTGGTGTGATGCTATGCAAATCCGAACATAGATATGTAAGTATGTTGTAATACGTATTTACAACGTGCAGTGAGCATAGATCTTACCATACCCACAACTTAGGTCAACCAAGATTAGGATCTAATAAGTTGTCCAGTCAAGTTGAAACCCTAGATGCTAAGATTCCTCGAGCCAACCCAGGCTATATCTTTATTGGTTTAAGTCACTTAAATTCCTATAACCCTGTACTTAATTCCTTTAATTAAGTATGTATAGTAACCTGATGCTTAGAAACTTTTCCTGATAGGACCATACTACCCCATTCCAGCCTGGAGACTCTGGCAGCATGCGATATATTAGGCAACTAAGGAGAAGATTGATCAAGATACGTACGGTGCAAGCTCGTGCTGAGAACCAACTAGTGATCTACTTAGCTCTTGTGGACACTAGCGAACCTGAACATCGAGTCATTTTCTTATCCTTAGCTGATGAGGTTAGAGGTGATATAGCCTACCTTCACGTGCAGAGCATCGTCAACAGTTGGCAATTACAGAGACTTGCCTGTTAGGTTCAGGTAATATTTAAAAGTTTTTGGTTAAAAATAAAAAAAAAACAAAAAAAAACTATCACATAGTGTCATGCATAGTTGTCATCGCATAAAATACTTAAATAATAAGCACACAAATAAGATAAACAATTAAAAAAAAAATACTTATAACCAATAACAGATATTAAGATAATAATCCACCTTGCTGGGATGACAACAGAATCACTGGAACTGTGGAATAGGTGTGTACATGTCTTAATTGGGAATTATTCTGTTGACCTCACAGGAAGTGTTGGACTATTGAGTATGTTGCTCTTTTCAAAAAAGCAACCATGATCAACACAAGAAGTTCATGAGGTGGTCGTAAGGGAAAACGCCCTCGTGTTATACCAGAGGTTGAATTGCCAAATGGAATTGAGGCTCAAAATTCTGAAGCAGCGACTGCTTCGTCAGAGGCACCAACAGCTGCACAAGCCATTGCTGCGGCACCTCAGTCGAATGTGGCAGCCGGTGATGTAACTGCGTTCATGACCACTACGATGTGAACCATGCAGCAATAACAAGAATTGCTAGGCTAGATGTCTATGCAATTTGCAACCATGATGCATGAGCATGCGACACCACCTCCACCACCCAACCGGCCCGTACTTTTCCCACCACCTATGCCTCAACACTTGACGAAAAACTCTACTGCCAAGGTGATGGAGAGATTCAAGAAACTCCAACCACCCGCATTTTCCAAATTGCCTTCTAAGGCAATGCAACCGGAGCGGTGGATTAGAGTCCTAGAGAAGGCATTTGAAGTGCTCGAGTGCACGGTTGCACAAAAGCTGATATGTGCGGGTTATCAGCTACAGAGTGAGGCTGAAGCCTGGTGGAAGGCTACTAAGAAAAATCTAGAAGCCACTCATCCAAATCCCACGTGGGACCAATTTAAAGAAGTCTTCTTCAAGAACTACTTCCCGGAGAGCTTCAGGGACAGGAAAGAAGCTGAGTTCACCACACTGGTACAAGGGACCAAGTCAGTGTTGGTTTACCAATAGCGGTTTGAAGACCTGTTCCATTTCGCTCTAGAACACCTGAGAGGGGAAGTTAGTAAGGCAAAGAAATTTGAGAAGGGACTCAAAACTAAGATTGGATCAGTACTGTCACTTATGGACATCCAGGACTATGCTCAGATGGTCGACAAGGAAAAGACAATGGAAGATAGATTTAAAGAGAAAGAGAAAGAGAAAGCTGTGAAGTCACCTGGGTTGAACAAAAGGCCAAATAACTTTTAGACCTTTGGATGGCCAAACAATGTTTATCAAGGAACAAGTTCAAACTCTAGTTCAACCCTGTACCATAGGCCGAACCTGGGCCAGAATCCTTTTTGCCCCGCTTTTAATCGACTTGCTCAACCGGCTACGAGTCAAGCAACAACAACAGCTTCGCCAGCCTGACCAGCAACAAGTCAAGTGAGCCAAGCCTCAACACCTGCTACTCCACCTTATAAGTGCTACGTGTACAACAAGGAAGGGCACATGGTTAAAGAGTGCAGATCACGTGGGTACAACAAGAAAGCACCAAACCAGCCCTACGCTAGACTTTTTCAGCCACGAGCGCTGGGAAAGGCGTTCACGCTAACCAATGAAGAAGTAGAGGCGAATCTCGATGTATTGACAGGTAAGTCTACTAAACACTACTGAGTTGTAGGGAATAACTGGTTTACTTTATGTAACCTAAATTATGTACAAACCCTAGGTACCCTGAGTGTCTCAACCATACCTGCACGAGTGTTATTCGACTCGGGCGCATCCCACTCTTTCGTTTCCACCACTTTTGCGAGTAGGATGAAAGATCAACTGAGAGACATCGGGCATAAACTAGTAGTCGGCACACCGATAGGTAGTGTCGTGAGCTTGAAAGAAGTCTATGACCCCTGTTAAGTAGAAATTTATAGGAAAAATTTAACCTTATGGTTGATAAAGTTTGATATAAAGCACTTTGATGTGATATTAGGTATGGATTGGCTATCCACCTATGATGCAAATATCATGCGTGCAGAAAAGAAGATAGTATTTAAGTTGGGAGAAGGGTAAGATTTCACTTATCAAAGTGAGCCAATGAGGAAACCCAAAAGGATAACTTTATCCGCCCTCTAAGTTCGGAAGTTGCTAGACGAAGGATGTCATGGCATTTTGGCCACAGTGATAGACGCCGAGGCAAAGATAAAGCCCTTGGAGGAACTTGACGTCGTCAGAGAATTTCTTGATGTTTTTCCAGAAGATCTGACCCAGCTACAGCCTGAGCGTGAGATAGAGTTTGCAATTGACCTAATCCTGGTGCAGCACTGGTATCCAAGGCACCATATCGAAAGGTACCTATTGAATTGAAGGAGTTGCAGGTTCATGTAAGACCTGCTAAAGAAGGGTTTTATACGACCCAGCGTATCACCCTGGGGAGTACCCGTACTGTTCGTTAAGAAGAAGGATGGTAGTATGCGGCTGTGTATCGACTACCACGAGTTGAATAAATTGACCATCAATAATCGATACCCGTTGCCACGCATTGATGACCTATTTGACCAGCTATAAGGAGCAAGAGTTTTCTCCAAGATTGATCTTAGGTCTGGATACCATCAATTAAAGATCAAGAGTAATGATATTCACAAAATAGCGTTCAAAACTCGATATGGACATTATGAATTCCTGGTTTTGTCGTTTGGGTTAACCAACGCCCCGGCAGCGTTCATGGACATGATGAATAGAGTATTCTGTGATGTGTTGGACAAGTTCGTCATTGTGTTTATTGACGACATTCTGGTGTACTCCAAGAGTGAAGAAGAGCATGCTCGACACCTTACATTAGTGCTACAGCGGTTGCGAGAACACCAGCTTTATGTCAAATTTAGCAAATGTGAATTTTGGCTTCACCAAATTGAATTTATGGGACATATCGTCACCAAGAATGGCATTAAAGTAGACCCAGATAAAGTGAAGGCAGTTCTCGAGTGGGAAATGCTAAATAGTGTCACTGAGATCCAAAGTTTCTTAGGGTTGGCCGGGTATTACCGATAGTTTATTAAAAATTTCTCACGCATCTCGGCACCCATGACAAAACTTACACAGAAGGTCGCCAAGTTTGAGTGGAATGAAGCGTGCGAGAAAAGCTTTCAGGAGTTAAGAAACCAGTTAGTAACGGCTCCAGTCTTGACCATTTCGGATGGAACTGGAGGAACGGTAGTGTATACTGATGCATCCAGGACAGGATTGGGTGGCATCCTAATGCAAAGAGATAAAGTGGTCACCTACGCCTCCAGGAAATTGAAGGAACACGAAAAGAACTACCCCACTCATGACTTAGAATTGGCAGTGGTTGTGTTCACGTTGAAAATATGGCGACACTACCTATATGGTGAAAAGAGTGAAATCTTCAGCGATCACAAAAGTCTGAAGTATTTCTTCACCCAAAAGGAGCTGAATATGAGACAGAGGCGGTGGTTAGAACTGGTAAAGGATTATGACTGTGAAATCCAGTACCACCCCGACAAAGCCAATGTTGTAGCAGATGCATTAAGTAGAAAATCTCAGACTGCATCTCTCGCTTCCTTGGTCGTAAGCCAGCAGTTGGTAGAAGAAGCTCAAAAGTTTGATCTGGAACTCGTGATCGAAGGAACGGCTATACAATTAGCAGCCATGGATCTATAGCCATTGATACAAGAAGAAGTAATTGCGAAGCAACCATTGGACCCTGAGTTGGCCAAGATTATATGGGAAGTACAATAAGGAGTCAACAAGGACCCAGATTTTTCATTGGCCCATGATGGTGCATTGAAGTTTTGAGACAGATTGTGCGTGCCTGATGATTATGATGTCCAAGACCGAATCCTTAAAGAGCCGCACAACTCACCCTATTCAATCCATCCTGGAAGCACGAAGATGTACAAGGACTTGAAGAAGTACTACTGGTGGATTGGTATGAAGGAAACCATAGCAGTATACGTGTCTAAATGCCTCATCTGTCAGCAAATTAAGGCAGAGAGACACCGATCGTATGGACTGTTGCAGCCACTCCCTATACCTGAATGGAAGTGGGAAAGGATTATTATGGATTTCGTGATAAATCTACCCAACACCAGGAAAGGGATGAATGCGATATGGGTAATTGTAGACAGACTGACTAAGGCAGCTCACTTTGTACCGATCAAAATAAGTTATTTAATGGAGAAGCTTGCCTAGCTATATATTGAAAATATAGTCCGCTTACACGGAGTGCCTGTCAGTATAGTATCTGATAGAGATCTTCAATTTACCTCAAGGTTTTGGAGGAGTTTACAAAAGGCATTGGGATCTCAGTGAATCTTAGTACAACTTTCCATCCACAGACGGACAGTCAGAAAGAACTATCCAGACTCTGGAGGACATGCTCAAAGCCTGTGTCGTAGAAATGAGTGATAGTTGGGATGCCCACATATCTCTGGTGGAATTTGCATACAACAATAGTCACCACTCCACCATTGGCATGGCACCATTCGAAGCTCTCTATGGTTGGAAGTGCCGGACTCCGCTCTATTGGGATGAAGTTGGTGAACGAAGATATCTCAGACCAAAGATGATACAAGCAACATGTGACAAGGTGGATATCATAAGAGAGAAAATCAAGGCGGCCCAGTTAAGACAAAAAAGTTATGCGGATAATCGAAGAAAGGACATCGAATTCGAAGTCGGGGAAAAGGTGTTCCTCCGAGTGTCTCCAACAAAGGGATTGTATAGTACAGTGTAGGGTGGTGGAAAATGACTAAAATGCCCCTCTCCACATTTATCCATGTGTGTAAATACTTTGGGAACCCAAGTGGGCCCTATAGGACTTGGAAACCCTGCCTGTGATGGTCCTGCAGCACTGTAAGACTAATGTGACCTAGGAACATGAACTAATGTAACAAATGACCATTCTGCCCTAGACCATCAACTCTGGATGATGCACCGGGACATAGGCCTAAGGCTCAGTGTAAGGCCCAAAGAACTCCAAGTGATGATCAATTGTACACCGAGTCAACCCAGTGAGCTTAGATCAACCCTAGGACATCCAAAAATAGTTTGAAATATTAAATGACAAATTTTTGATTTAAATCTAGGATTTGATCTCGCGCTCGAGGCCTACAGCCAGACTGTAGTCGGAATTGAATTTGCAGCTGAGTTCTTAGAACCAGACCCAGGTGAGTGAAATATTATCGTGTATATATGTGTAACTGTATTATTATTTTTTCGACAGTTAAATTCTTAAATTATAAATGCTGTGTTATTTAAATTCTGTTCAATTACTCAAAATTATTACACATTGATTGTCTGTTGATCAACACTGTGATTTTTACATGATGATTGTGAATGTTAGACTAGATGCCGTAGTCGGCTTGGAAATGAGGCCGGTGGTAGCCCATAGTATGGGATACGGTTGACACCGCCCGACTCATACGATGCCATATAGACATGGGGCTAGAGTTTCATCACCCATGCTACGCACCCTTGCCAATAGGGGTTAAGGTGTTGGATGACTATGAGGACTATCGTAAAACCCTAGAGGCATTTACGCCTAGAAGCCTCAGCACAGCTGGGATGCCCCAGGGTAAATTTTTTGGGAAGCCTCGGGCTAAAAGCTCGGGAAGCACTGAAAGGTGAATTTTTTTTGCTATATGCCACATATAAAGATTATGCACCGGTTTGGTGGAATTTTATTGAGTCGGTTACCTCACTAGTTCAATCCAGAGGGCCGATCGGGCTAACCTGGGTAGGGAGATGCTGGAGCCGGCTAGTCCTCTCTGACAACCCAATGGGTGTATCACGGGAAAGGGTAACCAAGCCCATACCAGGGATACATGTATTGGGGATTATAGTAGCACTAACTTGATTTAGTTGTATTGTTAGGTGGCTAATAAATAATCTGGACTTGCATATCATGTAGGATCATGTGGATTGTGGTTGCATGTGCATGAATGATGATATGTTTTGCTCACGAGCTCAATGGGGACTGTGCTCACACTCTGTTATATATGTCTTTCCTCTAGATGATTCTACAGGTGGATGCCACTGTGGCATGATGGCTCATTATGAGGAGGAGAGCCCTAATTGTTATGATGATATTGGTGTGGACCCCGACGGTGGTCGTGCCGATGATGCGTGCATTCTCGGTGGTCATTGATGAAGACCAGTGAGGAGTGTGGGGACTCCTTTTTGTTTTTGTTAGGAGTTTATCCCCGTCTTACTTGTGGTGCATTGTTAGTTTTTCTTCCTTTTTGGGGTTGAGTTATCTCGCCCTGTATATATATATATATGTATGTATTTTCTTTTGGCTTTTGTTTTTGTCAGCTTTAGCTTTTCAGTTTGTGGGTTGTACTGGGAAATGTTTCAGAACTTATGTATATATATCACCATCATTTCCCGTATCGCTACGCTTTCTCTTTTGTTATTATAATTGTAGTTTCTCTGCAACACTCTGATCGTACTTGTGGTAAAGTGATGAATGTGGGACTGTGAATGTATTAACTGCTTCTAGATCCATGGGATTTGGCGGATTGCCGTTATGTAATTCGGGTCACCTACCTAATCCTCCCAGGGGGTGGTTTGGGGTGTGATAGTAAATCTCAGTCCTTGATTAGAAACACCTTCTTTAATGTCAACAGTATCCTTGGGAAGTGGTAGACAGGCTTGGGCTTGCATTCCAGCTCATTTCTGGCCCATTATTCTTTCCTAGCCTGAAAAGAATAATCGCTTGCATGGTGGCCTAAATGAATGCATTATTGCATTCCGTCACATCCATCTTGCTCAAAATTTAGTCCTCTTTACAGCCATGGAAAGAAAAATGATGACTTTACATGTAGATTTGGACATGCAGCTCCCAATAGCCCAGAATAGCATAAAATAGCCAAAAACCTAAAAAGCACAAGAAAGCACCCGAGTAACTCTGTTCAATGTGGTAAAATGCATGCTTTATGACCTAAGATTTCACAAATAAATGTGCTCATCACCCCAAAAAACTCCCCTTTCTTACGAAGCCTGAGAGTGATGGAATCAAGGATTTGGAGTTCCCTCCTAAAATGGTCTAAATCAGCTTAGCGAGTGTACTAGTGAGCCTTCTGGCAGCCCAAGGAGGGGACTGACCTGTGATGGATTGCCAAGGTCTCCGAGGGATAGGAGGCACCATACGCGCCCCACAGGGTGAAAGGTACTGCCCTCAGGAACCAGAGGTTAAAGTTTTGCCGGAACAATCGGAGGCCGAAGCCTATCAGGAATAACCAAAGTGAGAGGAAAGGTTAACCGCTCCCCCTTGGGAATGCACCACCCTATCTTAGAAGTAGCATTTTCTCCTCGCAAAGACTAGACTTGCCCTTACAAGAAGGCACCATGCATGAAAGTTGAAGAAGAAAAAATAGAGAAAAGGGAAAATACAAAGGAAATCCAAAAGGAGAAGGTCTGTTTGGCGAAAGCACGCTTGAAGGCCAATGCTTGATCCGGGGCATTGGTTGTCCAAGAATGCCCTCGCCACTTGATCGAGGGTGGGGGTAAGATTTCACAAAAGGCCAACACCCGATCGGGGGTGTTGGTTGTCCAAGACATTCATGCCACTCTATCATGGGCATCTTGCTTGGCATGGCCTTGGCACATTGGTTTGCACACATGGGTGTGCATGGTAGCTTGAAGGTGGCTTGGATTAGGGCTTGGAGTGAGAGTCACTTACCTTGTGACGTTTCGTAATCCATTAGTATGATTTTCCAGGGGGTTTCATCTCGTTCGGGAAATTCATGAAAAGCATATGACCTACTTTGAGGAAGGGTGGCGTGCCTCATCCCCCTTGGTGTGATGGTTCCTAGCATGGCTTTGTGGCAAGCCACAAGCATCAACAAGGTTGTCACTAGTAAGGCACTTGGATTAGGGCTTGGAGTGAGAGTCACTTGCCTTGTGACGTTTTGTAATCCATTAGTATGATTTTCCAAGGGGTTTCATCTCATTCTAAAAATCCATGAAAAGCATATGACCTACTTTGAGGAAGGGTGGTGTGCCTCATCCCCCTTGGTGTGATGGTTCCTAGCATGGCATTGTGGCAAGCCACAAGCATCAACAAGGTTGTCACTGGTAAGGCACTGTATGCGGGGTTGGCCTGGTCATACATGGACAACAGCACAGGTACTCCATGGTTGGATACCATGGGTGGACACTCGTAGCTGAAGTGCTGCGTGATGGGTGTTTCCTCTTGATGGGACAAAGGACCAGGAGCGACGAGAACGAGCCATCGAGGTCGTGAGTTTAGGATGAAGAAGCACAGCCTGACAAGCGTGAGCTGGGATGCTCTCCAAGCTCGTAGAAAGGACCAAGTTATGAATGCGTACTGAGCTGGGCCCCAGGTCACACCCAAGCCCACACCGCTAGGGTGCAATGTGCTTACCTATAAATGACAATAACTTGGCCACAGCCAGGCATATGAGGAACAACCTCCATAACTTACGTGAACAACACCAAGTCCAGCACGAACCAACATGGTACGAGACTCTTGCCCACGTCACCCCTAATCCGGCGCGTGGGAAGTAACGGATAAACTCTATCCCACACTTCACTCCACAACGATCTCACTCCACTCTGAGATTCCGGCTTACCTATTCAGGCACAATTCTACCTCTCAACCACCTTGAGTAAGGGAGGTAATAGACATCCAAACTATCTGAATTCTTTCTCAATTGACTGCTGCTCAGAGATCTAACTTCAGCATCGGACTGAGATCACCAGCGATGCCCGATCTTCTCTACTAATTCTTGTCTTACAGGCAGAGTTGGCTCTAGCAGGATTTCTAACTCAATAGTTTGGCGTCGTCTGTGGGAAGGACATTCTCAAAGCCTCAAAATCTCTACCAAACCATCAATTCAAGATCATGGCCGGAGAACAAAATGTCGTTCCACCCAACACTCAGGTTCCACCAGTCGTGGAGAACCCGGTGACACACCGGGTGATGAAGAATTCTCGCGACAGGGGACAAACTGAAAAGCAAACCATGCGGCGAGCAAATACGGGATCCTTTGGGAACCAGCTCTAGGCGAAAGGCGAAGCCGCGGGGACCCAACCTTCTGCGACTGAGGTGGCTAGCCAAAATACCACGTAAGATCAGGGCCAGTCTAGCCGCAGCATCAGGGCACTGCCACCTCTGTCGCCTTTGCCTCAAGGACTCACCCCTACGGTGGTAGATCCTAATGCCCCTGCCAATGTGGGCCAGACCCAAGACCTGCAACAACAGGTACTCCACCAGAACCAGTTCCTTAGGGATGTGGTCAGAGAATTGCAGGCGTTGAGAGCGGCTAAGCTGGCAACTGCTACTACTACAGGCCTACCAGCACTAACCCTGCCTCCAACACCTGTGCTGGTGCTCCCAAGGAACACACAAGAGAACCCGAGGCCCACGAGAGATGGCAAGCAAGCAATAGGGAGCAGGGCTGGGTCCTCGCACCCGTTCAGAAGAGAACTGCCCCCTCCAGGGATCATTTGCACTGGGAACCTGCCTACTGGGAGTAGGCCCTCACGAGGGGGGGAATAGTCGGTGACCATCGGCCGAAGGACTCATAGCAGGACTGAGAGAAGTCACTCCAAAGCCTCAGACTCACGCATTGAGCAGGTTGACCAGCACAAGTCGCCTAGGCGTGACCTTCGGGATGAGTTGAACGCGCGTCGATTTGGGCTGATGCCGTCCACAACCAGATCATGGAAAGCGAGCTTGACCGTAAGCTTAGAGAGATGAACACCCAGATCGAGGCCCTGGAGAAGGGCAGTGTCCCTGAGGAGAGTTTTAGGCCTGGCCAACACCCCTTCATGGCCGAGATCACGAGGGCTGAACTCCCTAGGAGCTTTAAGCCTCCCACTTTTGAGGCCTATGATGGCAAGGGTGATCCCAACGACCATATCAGTTACGTCAATGCCATGATGACGGTCTATGGCGGGTCTGATGTGGTGTCATGCTGCTCGTTCCCCACCTCTCTTAAGGGGCCAGCAACGCTGTGGTTCGTAAAGCTGAAACCCAACTCGATCACAAGCTTCACCGAGTTGGCCGCGGCATTTATGAGCCGCTTCCAGAGCAGTGTGAAGCAAAAGAAAACTACTGCCAATTTATTGGTCGTCGAACAGTAACCTGATGAGTCCATCAGGGATTACATCACCCGCTTCAACATGGAGAACTTGGAAATCAAGGATCGGGACAATGTAATGGCCTTTAATGCCTTGCATAATGGGGTCACTAACCACGACCTAGTGAAGTCGCTCGCCCTGGACCCGGTGACCACCATGCTGCAGCTACTGGACCGCTGCTATTAGTACGCCAACATGTTTGACATCATGAAGGAGCGAAAGGCGATGGATACTAAGGCTCCAGATAAAAAGAGAGCGAGCAAGAAGGATGAGTAGAAGAAAGACACCAAGAAGGCGAGGTCAAACCGAGACCAGAGACCAGGCTACACCCCACTCAACACCACCAAGACTAAAAACCTGATGGAGGTGTATGATCGAGATCTACTGCAATGACCTAGGCCGATGTTCTCTAGGCCTGAGGACAGAAACAAGAATAAGTTCTGTAAGTTCCACAAGGATGTCAGCCACGACACTGAGGACTGTAGGCAATTGAAGAGAGAAATAGAAGATGTGATCCAAAAGGGCCATCTGAGGTGCTATGTCAAGGAAGATGGAAAGGATAATTCCAGAGGTCGTGAAGCCGGAAGGAACGACCACAGGAGAGAAGATAGAGACAGAAGAGGAGGTGATCAAGATCGTCGCGATGACCGGCCCGATGACCATAGGGAGGTCCGAAGGAACCAGGATGAGGCCAACACCTCAACAGCGCCTGCTATCCTCACCATCCTGGGGGGACCAGGGCAGTAGTTGTCACGCAAGGCCAAGGCAAAAGCGCAGTTCGTGGTAGTGGCCAAGATGCCCGAGAAGAAGGCATGCACTGAGCCCGTGATCACGTTCTCAGATGAGGATATGGAGGGCCTAAGCTGGCCACATGACGATGCTATCGTGGTTCAGGCAGTTATAGCCAATCATCCCGTCCATAGGATCCTAGTGGACACTAGGGCATCGATGGACACGTTGTCCTATGATGCCTACTTACAGTTCGGGTTCAAGCAAGGCACGTTGAACCCTGAGTCTGTACCCCTATACGGGTTCTCAGGTGCGCCAGCCCCGATCGAGGGGTCAGTCAAGCTCCTAATGACAGTGGGGACCACCCCTTGTCAAAACACCATCAAGGTGAATTTTATGGTGGTACGGGTCACGACAGCCTACAATGCCATTCTAGGCAGGCCTAGCTTGAATGAGCTGAGGGGAATAGTCTCCATAAAACATCTGAAAGTCAAGTTTTCCACCCCGAATGGCATAGGGGAATGCCAGACGGAGCAGAAGAAAGCCCAGGAATGCTATGTTGCTTTCTTGAAGCAGATCAAGGGCAGCTGTAGGGGAACGGCCTACCCAGTGGAAGTCGTGGTTAACCACAAAGGAGATAAGCGCTACTAGCAAGGTGAGCTGATTGAAGAGCTTGTTGAGGTCCCACTGGACGAGCAGGATCCCATAAGAACTGTGAAGATTGGGTCTCTGCTGAAGGTTGAGGAAGCGAGGGAGCTCACCTCGTTCCTCCAGAAGAACAAGGATGTGTTTGCCTGGTTAGCGACTGATATGCCAAGCATACCATGCCACATTGTTGAGCATGCCCTGCACGTGGACCCAACCAGAAAGCCAGTACAACAGAAAAGGAGGACGTTCACCCCAGAATGATAGGCCGCAATGAAAGTAGAGATAGAGAAATTGAAGGCATCCAACTTCATCAGGGAAGAGCAGTTTCCCACCTGGCTTGTCAATGTGGTAATGGTCCCTAAGCCAAATGGGAAATGGAGGATGCGTGTAGACTACACCGACCTCAACAAAGCATGCCCCAAGGACAAGTATCCACTGCTGAGAATCACCTACTGATAGACACAATGGCAGGGTACGAGAGGCTAAGCTTTATGGATGCCTACTCAGGATACAACTAGATCCCGACGAAGGAAGGTGACGAGGCGTATACAGCTTTCCGCTCTGACCAGGAAAACTTCTACTACCTGGTGATACCATTTGGCCTAAAGAATGCAGGGGAAACCTATCAAAGAATGGTAAACAAGCTGTTCAAGGCTCAGATAGGTAGAAATATGGAGGTCTACGTGGACGATATGCTGGTGAAAAGCATAAGAGCCCAAGATCATCTGGTCGACCTGGGCGAAGCATTTCAGGTGTTGTGGGCCCACCAAATGAAATTGAACCCATCCAAGTGTGCCTTTGGGGTCAGCTCTGGCAAGTTCCTGGGTTACATGGTGTCTCAAAGAGGGATTGAGGCCAACCCAGCCAAAATTAGGGCCATCCAAGAGATGAGCCCGCCCAGGACTGTTCGTGAAGTACAAAGGCTAAACGGGAGGATCATAGCACTGGCACGGTTTGTGTCACGATCTGGGGACAAATTATTACCGTTCTTCAAGACATCAAAGGCTTCATGTGGACTGAGGAATGCCAAAAGGCCTTTGAAGATCTGAAGGCGTACCTCACCAATCCACCCCTATTGGCACGTCCAGTATCAGAGAAAGAACTACTACTGTAGTTGGCCACATCGCCCGTAGCAGTGAGCGCGACCTTGGTAAGAGAAGAAGATGGGTTACAAAAACCAGTGTACTACGTTAGCCACGTGCTGCTAGATACGGAGACTCGTTACCCCCAGATCAAGAAGCTCACATTCGCACTGGTGAAAGCAGCCCACAAGTTGAGGCCGTACTTTCAGGCCTATCCCATAGTGGTCATGACCAATCAACCGCTAAAGAAAGTGCTCCACAAGCCAGACGTGTCTGGAAGATTGACCGCATGGGCTGTAGAACTGAGCAAGTATTAGATCGAGTACAGGCCCAGGATGGCCATAAAGGGCCAAGCTCTGGCAGATTTAGTCGTCTAGTGTACATAGAACCAGAACACACCAGAACAAGAGGACCAAATGGAAGTCGAGTCCAGCCCAGAGCCATCGTGGACTATGTTTGTAGATGGGTCGAGCAATTCAGAGGTCAGGGGGGCTGGATTTATTCTAACGAGCCTAGAAGGCTTCAAGATATAGTTTACACTATGCCTTAACTTCCCAACCTCAAATAACAAGCGGAGTACGAAGCACTGATAGCAGGGCTGAGAACGGCTAAGGCCATACAGGTCAAGAGGTTGATAGTGTGAGCTGACTCACAGGTGGTCGTGAATCAAGTCAACGGGCATTAAGCCAAAGACAATCGCATAGTGGCATACCTGGAAGTAGCCAAGAAGTTAGTGAGCTCGTTCAACGCATTCGAGATGAGCCGAGTGCCCCCGAACAAGAACAAGAAGGTAGACGCGCTCTTACGCCTGTCAACAGAAGCACTGGCTCAACTCGATAGGTCAGTATACATTGAGCAGCTATCTGATCCCTCCCACCTACTCCGAGAGGTTACGTCGATCAAGGTCAAGCCCAGGTGGATGGACCCAATAGTCGCATACTTGAGGGACGATGTTCTACCCGAAGACAAGATCGAGGCACGTAAGGTTCGAGGTTGTGCAACTTGATATACGATGGTGGAAGGGGAACTGTACAAAAGATCAGTGTCTGGCCCGTTGTTGAAATGTCTGACCCCCACACATGCTCTAAAAGCCCTGACCGAAGTTCACCGAGGCATATGTGGCAGTCACATGGGGGGCAACACCTGGCCTATAAAGTACTAAGAGCAGGGTTCTACTGGCCCAATATGCAAAAGGAAGTGATCCAGTATGTGAGAAGGTGCGAGCAGTGCCAGAAGTTCGCATCCATACTACGCCAACCTACCACAGAGCTAGCGTCCATACTCAGCCCTTTCCCATTTGCGATGTGGGGAATGGACATCCTGGGTAACTTCACCCTGGCCTTAGGGGGAAGGAAGTACCTAGTAGTCGCAGTGGATTACATCACCAAGTGGGTAGAAGCAGAGCCAATAGGAAAGATCACGCGACAACAAATGGAAAATTTTTTCAAGGATAAGGTCATCTACCGGTTTGGGCTGCCAAAGAAACTAGTGACAGACAACGGAATGCAGTTCAACAACCCGCAGTTCAGGGCGTTATGTGCCCAGTACGACATAGAGCTCTGAACGACCTCGGTAGCCTATCCGCAAGCAAACGGCCAAGCAGAAGTCACCAATCGTACCCTACTGGCGGGAATTAAAAGAAGGTTAACAGAGGTGAAAGTAAAACGGGTCAATGAGCTCCTTAGTGTCTTATGGTCATATCGAACTATAGTTCGAACGCCCACGGGGGAGAGCCCATTTTGGCTAGCCTATGGAACCGAAGCTCTGGCACTGGTCGAGGTAGTAGCAGGCTCGCTTAGGAGCCTCAGTTTCAATGAAAGGACATACCAGGACAGACTGAGGGCCAACCTGGACTTCCTTGATGAAGTCAGAGAGGATGCATTGATGAGAAATGTGGCCTATTAATAGAGAACGGCCTGCTACTACAATTCTAAGGTCAAGAAGAGGATGTTCAGGGCTGGTGACCTAGTACTGCGCAAAGTAAGTGCCTCCCAACCTCAACACCAAGGCAAGCTAGATGCAAACTGGGAAGGACCATATGTGGTCTCCAAGCAGATCAGGCCAGGCACTTATCGTTTGAAGACCCCGAGGGGCAACAAGATACCACAACCCTGGAATTCAGAGAATCTAAAAAAAAAATTTATCAGTAAAGTCATTGAAGTCGCTGTAAAAGTTACTCGTGAATCAATAAAATATCAGTTCATGGTCACAGTTTTGTCTACAGTTGTGCTCACAGTCTTGCGTTGACCTAAAATGGCCGTTCCTAAAGTCTAGCTAATTGAGCTAGCACGAGAGACTGACCTCTACAGGTCAGCACAAAAGTCTAGCCCGTGGAGCTAGCACAAAAGTCTAGCTCGTTGAGCTAGCGCGAAAGATTGATCTCCAAGGTCAGCACTAAAGATTGACCTCTAAGGTCAGCACGAAAGACTGGTCTCTAAGGTCAGCACTAAAGTCTGACCTCCATGGTCAGCATTAAAGTAGTGAAGGCAACAAGATCGCAACTTGAAGAAGAACTCAAGTGAAAGAGAAAGAGATTCTTTTATTAATATTTTAAAGCATAAAGTACAAGTACATGAGGAGATTATGATATCCAAGAACAGTTATAAAGATCGATTCATGATCCAGGTTCCCCTTCACTATAGGAGAAAACGTGGCAAACTAAAGCCCACTAGCAACATGAGTTCAATGAAGGGCATCTTGGTGCTCTCGAACAGAAGAAGGCTGATGAAGCACAAGCACCAGGGGTCGCGAAGTGTGAAACTGGAGTAGCAAATATAGATTGATACTAAGCTCGGCATTCATAGTGCAATACCACCTGTTACAGAGCGACCCCGAGAATCAAGAGCAGACTACTTTGCCAAATGGGATTCACCATCAAAGGGATAAAGCGCCAAAATAGCCCTGTTTCTACTCCTCTACCTCCGCAAGGAATGAAGAGCTTGAAGAGCACGAGCATATTATTGGCTTGGGTTCTCCAGCACACTGATGGTTCCACATCATCACCATCCGAATCCTTTAACAGTTGGATCGGGAGATGACAGCCTCCTCAAGATTCTCCACCTTTCTGATGTAACGTTCCCACTCCTAAGAGTTGGCAATGGGACGCTGCACAGAGAGGAACCCTCACAGCCAGTCACCCAAAAGACATTGCATGTCGATTGAGGATTGAAGATGTAAGGGTCACAGTTGATTGCAGATTGAAGCCAAAAGAAGCACCGATAAGAAGAACAAGCCTCCCAAAATTTGCAGCCCTGTATCTGAAAAGGCGCCGGCATAGCGAGCGCTGGAGAAGGTATAAACCTCCATGAGAAAAGCAATGTAACCCATAGATCTGTGAGAAGCAAAGGCACATGGAACAAAGGGCATAACCCCTATTTAAAGAGCCAAGCGATGGCTCGAGATCTAGAACCATGTGAAGGGGGAGTTACGTCCAAGACCACGTGCCTTAACCTTATTGGCCTCGCACCTCCCCAAAGATTGGAGATGGCATAGTTACAAAGACGGCAATTCAGTTTTCGTGCCAAAGCCATTACACCCAGGGCCATGTGCCCATATCCCATTGGCTCTTGGCCACTCCAAGAAACCTAAAAGGCGCTGTTACTAAAGCGGCGATCCAACTTCAATGTCAGTTCCATTAAAGGCAAGGATAAATCGCATGTCGATCGAAAAGGAAAGACAATAAATGCTTGCGTGGGGAATCCACAAGAAATCTCAAGGAAAGATCCAAAATCATGATGACGCTTACTTCACGTGGAAAAGCAAACATCAAAAATAGTAGACGCGGGAGGCCAACTTCAAAAGTTGATAAGAAAGCCCAATCCACAGGGTTGGCCTGAAAGCACGACCTCAGAGGTTGACACGGGAGTCCAATTTCGAGAACAGGTGACCTAAAGAAAGGGAGGGATGAAGAAGAAAGAACGTGCTCCGATACTTAAGAAAAATATCTTTAATTGATGACGGGCTGAATATTTACACAGTACCAAAAAAAAAAAAAAAGAAGAGAAGAAAAATAGCACAGCAAAAAGAAAAAATCACAAAGTCTTCAGTTTGTGGCCGGTGGAGGATTTGAGGCAGGATCGTTGGAAGTTGGGTCCGCTGGAGGAGGATCGTTGAAAGATTGGTCCACAGGGGGAGGATCAGAAGGAGTGGTCTCATCAGCGGTGGTCATAATAGTCATAGGAGGAGGCACTGGAGCAGGGAGACTAACCTCAATGGTAGGGCCTTCAGAGGCCGCAAGCGCCATGGGAGTCACGGGAATAGGGGGGATGTAATACTTGAAGCTCGAGAAATCATAGCCCGGGGTCTTTTGGAGGACGTGCTTTACAGTGTCATTTACACCCCCCCTATAACCCTTGCGGGCTGGTTCCTTCATGTGCTCCCTCAGCTCCTCCAAAACCTTGAAGGCCTCCAAAGCTTTCTTGACGGCCTCGTCGATTACCTGGGGCTGCCACTCCTGAAGGTTGACTAGGTCCTCTTGGATGGAGTGGGTCTTTCTCTTCTCCATCTCCGTCTCTCTCTCAAACTGCTCCACCTGCTTCTCCAGCACCCCTATGCAGTTAGTAAAGGATTTGACCATCTCCTGATGATCCTTGGCCGCAGCTTCAAGCGTAGAGATTTAGGTCACGGTGTTTATCACTTACTCCTCCGCGACCTTCCTCTTCTTCTTCTCCTCCTCACAGGTCACAGCCAAGCTCGCCACCCTCTTTCGGAGTTCACTTGCCCCACGGGTAACCTACAAAGAATAAGGCGATGTCAAGAGATGGCCATTCAAGAAAACAATGAAGAGAGCCAAGTTCGAGCCTCACCCTGGCAAAGTCCAACGCGAACGAGTCCATAAGCTCCTCGTCGGACTGGGCACGAACAGTAGCCACGTCCTGAGGGGGGCCGTAATCCATCAGCTCCTTTGCCACCTAGGGATAGTCAAAGGCTGACTCACCCTCGTAGACCTCCCACTGGAATTGGAGGCGCTTCTTCCCCTTTGGAGGGGGCAGGCCCTTCTCGCCCTTGGCAGTATCCCCCTTTGCAGGGTCCTGGGGGGCTTTCTTCATGTCCTGGGGAGCCTTCTCTGAGGACCCTGCCCCCAGCGCTGCCTTCTTCAGAGGCAGATCGAGGTCCACCACTTCGTCGCGAGTCCTCTTCTCTGGGGCCTTTGGTGGCAGGGACTTGGTGGATTTCTCCACCTTGTCCTTACCCTTCTCCATTTTCCCCTTGCCCTTCAAGGGGAGCTCATGCTTCTCCTTCCCAAGGGTGCAGGTCACTGAATCCTTGATGGTGATGCCTGGCAGGGAAGAGCGGGTTTGTCGCTTGGGTTGCTTCCCCAGGACCTGCTGCCTCTCGACCTCTACCTCCTCGTGGAACTCATGCAAGTCTGGCTCGTATTCCACTGAAAAGAAAATAAAGGCAAGTCAAAAATAGCTCGCGATCATAGAGCAAAAGAAAAAAATAAATCTACAGGGGAAGGGACTCACCTCGTGCTCAGCTCAGCCCGTGCCTAACTAATAGAGCCCCATCTGTCAGCTCGCGCAGGTCGAAGGCCGCCCCCTGTGCGACGAGTTCGAGAGATTGCTGGTTCTATGAGCTCAGCATGGGGACCTTGTTCACATGCTTCAGCCTCACCCACTCCCACTCCACTTTGAAGGGATCACCCTTGATGCGCGCAAAGAAGAAACGGTCTTTCCACTTCTTTGCGGATGGGGGAATATGGCTTATGAACTCTTTGGGCTTCTGTGGCTCCTTCGTACCATGCAAAGCCTCATAGAACCACTCATCGGTGGTCTTCTTCAGGTGGAAAAAATAAATGAAAAGCGCCCACAAGGCCTTACAGTCGAGCTGGGGGAAGAACAGATAAAATCCAAAAGCTGCTTCCAGGAATTCGCCCCTAACTGACTGGGGGAGATCGTATAGTGATGCAGCACGTCCAAAACAAACTGGTGGACAGGGAGGCGGAGGTCGCACTAGAACGCGACCTCATACAGGCATACGATGCCAGGTCATGGGGTGTTCACCCTCTCGGCTATGGTGGGTACCCACATCTCTACCTCTGGAGGGAACCCATACTCGGCCCTCAAAGCAGCTAGGGAATGCTTAGTCATGGTACTCTCAAAGGCAGCCACACAAGTGGGCCTCAGTAAGACCTCTTCCTCCTGCTCCACCCCGGGAGCGCCACCACCGTCAGCGGTATGCTCCACTAGGCCCTCAACTGAGGCTTGCATGCCCCCACTAGACTGGGTAGAGGAGGCTTGGGCCAGGTGGCTGGCCTGGGCAACAAACCTTTTGGACCCAAAGAGTGCAGATCGCTCCTCTTGGGTCCTCTGAAAGCTCACCTCGGGGTCAAAACCCCCACTCATTCTAGCAACTTTGTTGGAGACCTTATTGGCCTCTGCCTGAGACGAAGAAGAAGACATAATTGAGAGGAACTTACTGATGAAGGTTGCAAAAGCAGGAAATAAGAATAGGGTAGAAGATGTGGCTCGAGCAGGGTATGCAGTGCGAGCTTATAGGGCAGAGTTTAAGTGAAGAAGCTTGGGAGTTACTGGAGAGAATGGCAATCACCGAAGCAAATATAGTGGCAGGAAATAGTTGCAATGGAAGCCAAAAAGAGTAGGAGATTCAAATTCGCCAAAGGCCAGGGGGTAAGTCCAATTTATAGATGAAGAGGAGAAGAGGAAGCGCCCTCAAATCCAATGGCCAGGGGGCAAGTCCATCGTAGGGCCGAGAACAGCCAATGTTGGACTTGCCCGAGATGTAATAAAAGCGTAGGCCACGTGGCTAAACCATAGCGGGTGGCTTAGCGTGATAAGGATCAATCGAGGGTAGGCTTAGCCCAGGCCTCATAATGCCTACGACCACGCATCCGTTTGAATGTGGAACGTCAAGTGTAGCCAAGCCCAAAATGACAAGGGCTCGGATCGAGGCATCTTAATGGCCTAGGCCATGTGTCGACCGATGGCTGGAACGTCAAGTCATGCCCAGCCATCAATATGTTAGGCTTACGTATGCGAGATCAGATGCTAAAGAATTCGAATCGATTTAACTCCCCAGGACGCCAGTGTCTAGGGGAGTGGGGGGTTCGTGATGGGATAAAGGACTAGGAGCCACGAGAACGAGCCATCGAGGTTGTGAGTCAAGGACGAAGTCACACAGCCTAACAAGCGTGAGCTGGGATGCTCTCCAAGCTTGTAGAAAGGACCAAGCTATGAACACGTACTGAGCTGGGCCCCAGGTCGCATCCAAGCCCACACCGTAAGAGCGCAACGTGCTCGCCTGTAAATGACAACAGCTTGGCCACCGCCAGGCATATGATGAACGACCTCCATAACTTACATGAACAACACCAAGTCTAGCACGGACCAACATGGTCCGAGACTCTTACCCACATCATGCCTAATCCGGCACGTGGGAAGTAACGGATAAACTCTATCCCACACTTCACTCCACAACGGTCTCACTCCACTCCGAGATTCTAGCTTACCTATTCAGGCACGATTCTACCTCCCAACCACCTTAAGTAAGGGAGGTAACAGACATCCAAACTATCTGAATTCTTTCTGAATTGACTGCTGCTCAGAGATCTAACTTAAGCATCGGAGTGAGATCACCGGCGATGCCCGATTTTCTCTGCTAATTCTTGTCTTGCAGGCAGAGCTTGCTCTAGCAGGATTTCTGACGCAACACCTCTGTAGGTTTGGTTATTGATGTGAACCATGAGCGAACAGAAGGTGTTTCTATGGTGCACTACTGCGGAAGAAAAGGTTCCTATTTATGTCACTAGCATACCCTATGCGACAGTGGTATGTGAGTAGGAGCGAGTAGGTTATCCCGTGTCTAGCATGTGGGTGAGCCAGTCCTTAGCTTGGCCTAGCGTTGGTCTTGCTTAGGGGTGTCTGTGTGGAGCTAGCTACTGGCCAAAGATTGGCGATAGAGGTGGCATCGCATGGGCGAGTATGCCGTAGGTGTACCAAGCCTTCGGTATGTGCTATGTCGTTAGAGTGGGGCTGAATTACTCCTTGAGCATAGTCATGATGGTTGGCTTGGTATGGCTCCTTGGGCTAAATGAGGAGGGACATGTTGGGTGAGTAGTGAAGAATCTCGGGGTGGTCGAGTGAGCCTCAACTTGTATCACTTTGTCAGTTGTCATGAAATCAAATGCAGTGATCATCAGGAGGACTTGAATGGTCTTGGCTGGCCTTGGTCAAGCATTGTCCAAGGCACTGCACGGGTATGTTGACTCTAGTAAAAGTATGTCCATGACAGTTGGTATCAAAGGTAGCTTTGTGCTAGTATGGAAACACTTGGGGCTCTGATAGTTGGTTTGTTCAGAGCTACACATTGTCATTGGTTGAATAGTACTGCTCTAACAATTGATTCAGTTGTTTAAGGCTGTGGAAGGGGCTGGTTGGTCGACACGGTTGGGCTTATGTTTGCGCTCAGTGTGCTACATTGGGAGCTTGGCGACTGGATCGGTTGTGTTGTGCTTAATGAATGTGGATTGGATAGGTGGCAAACTACTAAGGTCACAAATGGCATGGAGTGGTAGTTCATGCTTACAAAAGGAAATGGCATTGTCAACGAGGTGGTTATTGTTGTAGCTTGATGTGGGGCTGTAAGTTTACTCAAGTACAGATAAGAGTAAGGTCGTTGACACATGCAAGAAAGACTTTAGCAAGTGCAAGAACAACAGCAGCGCTGTTAGGGTGCAAGGAAGTCCTTCTCAGAAGGCAAAGAAGACTCCAGTGCAATAGCTACTAGAGAAACATGGGCACGCTAGGGCGCAAATAAAAAAAAGAACTTCTGAATGAGGCAAAGAAGAAAAGGTTTAATGTTTGTGTTCTATGGCAGAGGCTAATATACACAGATTCAAGTGGACCTCAACTTGGATACATTCTTTGGGTTATACCTGGAGCACAACAACCTTGATCTAAAAGGAGTTGGATCAATGGATCCATGCCAACGTTATACCAAAGTAGAAGGTTGGCATCCATTTGCTGGCACATTGTGATATAAACTGAATGGGGTCAAAGGTGTTTGTTCCACATGTGTAGGATGGTAAGATGCAGTTGGCGGACTATCCTACAGTGTGATGCCTCCAACAAGGAGAAGTGGCCCTTTAGAAGTGTGATGAGGGTCTGGTAGTCACCAACTGCGAGTGTGTGAGACTAGACGCCAATGAAGTCAGGGGTGACTTGCATCATTTAAGTCCTCAATGAGTGAGGCAGTGTGACAGACAGGTCCTAAAGGAGTAGAGACAGGATTGAAGACCTAAAGCAGTGATGCATGGTGACAGACAGGTCACAGAGATGGGCGTAGGAGGCAGCTTGATTTGGGATGAAGGTGTAGGTGTTGTTTTGGGACTTCAACGAAGCTTGTGTCTTGGAGATGGTTGTCGACTGGCCGTGAGCACTCAACAGAAGCGTAGCTCACACTTGGGCACCATACATGGTGCAACACAAGGGAGAAATGCAACTCATGGGTCAGCTGGTTTGTAGCATAGTGGGGGTGTTTTTGTATGGAACAACATGTCAAGCTTTGGTTACAGATTAAGTGGTAGCGAGTTTGAGCATTAGCATGAGAGGTGCACAAGGGAGAAACTAGGCACATAGGTGCATGAAGAGGCAGAATTTAGGGACAACAATGTTTGGAATACTACTAAAGTGTGATGTCAGAGGACGACACATTGGATGGGTGCTTTAGACATGGTGTTGTTGGTTTGAGGGGGTGACTGCACTAGGGAAGGTGGGTCACTTGGTACCCAAAGTGGTGCAGGGTTGGATTTGATGGAGTATCCTTTCAAGATAGCAACCTCTATGTAATGAAGCACATGTGTTTGTTGGATGGGGAGTTGTGGTGTCAAGGAAGACTATATTCAAGCAGGTTGGTGCATCTCTACTTGAAGCTACAAGATCCTCAGAAGTTGTTGGCAATGTTACTTGGTGGAACCTAATTTGAAGACCGAAGGAAGAGCCAAGGCAGTGCGTATCCAAGTCGCACGATTGGACTCCATAGGCGAGGTGGTGCATCTTTGTTTAAGGCCCAATGAAAGTTCTTGGCGTCTAGAAAATGGAGGAGAGCTGAGTCATGTAGTTTAGAGGGAGTGGTTTTTGATTGGGATACATATTTGAAGGTGGATTAAAGAGCTGAGAGTTGAATTTTCAACGAGGGCATCAATGTAATCAAGTATGGGAGAGTGTCACGAGCATCTTGCTTGGGAAGGTGGGTAACAAGGGTGTGCATGGTACCTTAAAGGTGGATTGGATTGGGGCTTGGAGTGAGCATGGCATTGCTTGGAGCGAGGGTCACTTGCCTCATGACATTCCATTATCCATATAATTTGTTTAGGGGTTTCATGTCTCCTTCTGGAAATCCATGAAAAGCATATGAGAAACCTTGAGGAGGGGTGGTGTGCCTCATCCCCTTGGTGTCAAAGCTCCTAGCATGGTATCATGGCAGGCCACAAGCATCAACAAGGTTGTCACTGGCAAGGCACTGTATGCGGGGTTGGCCTAGCCCCACATGCACAATAGTACAAGTACTCTATGGTTGGATATCATGGACGGACACTCGTATACGAAGTGGGCGATGGGTATTTCCTCTTTTGGTTACTGATGAGGACTATGATGGAGAGGAAGGCACTGCTATGGCGTCTGCTATAGAAATAGAGGTTCCTATTTATGTTTCACTAGCATACCATATGTGACAGTGGCATGTGAGCAGGAGCGAGTAGGCTATCCCTTGTCTAACATGCGGGTGAGCTAGTCCTTAGCTTGGCCTAGCATTGGTCTTGCTTAGGTGTGTCTGTGTGGAGGTAGATGCTAGCCAAAGATGGGCAATAGTGGTGGCATCACATGGATGAGAATGCCATAGGTGTGGCAAGCCTTCAGTATGTGCTGTGTCGTTCGAGTGGGGCTGAATTACTCCTTGAGCATAGCCATGACGGTTGGCTTGGTGTGGCTCTGGCGTGGGTTACATGAGGAAGGACATGTTGGGTGAGCAGTGAAGAATCTTGAGGTGGTCGAGTAGCCTCGACTAGTCTTGTTCTCGAAGTGGGACATGTTGGGTGAGCAGTGAAGAATCCTGGGGTGGTTGAGTGAGCCTCAACTTATATCGCTCTGTCGGTTGTTGTAAAATCATATGAGGTGATCATCAGGACTTGTATGGTCTTGGCTGGCCTTGGTCAAGCGTTGTCCAAGGCACCGTACGGGTATGTTGACTTTGTTAAAAATATGCCCGTGACAGCTCGATTGCCAGTGGAGAGGTAAAAATTTTAAAGAAAGCCAACACTCAATCGATGGCATTGGTTACCCATGACAATCCCCAGCGCACGGTCTAAATGAGTAGAGATAGGATTCTAAGGAAAGACAAAGTTTGACTAAGGGCTGTTTGAGTTAAAATAAAACCGCAAGAGTACGGGTCAATTGTAGCTACGGGTCTAACACGAGGAGATATATGCCACTTTATTTAACTAACTTAAAAGTAATGCAAAGTGAACCAAATTAAAGTGTTAAATTAAACTAATTAAATTAATAAAAATTAATGCATCCTAACTCATAAGCATCTAACAAAATTAAGGGATTAAATTGACGTTCTAACACATGAGCATCTAACCTATCAGACTAACGCAAATTGAAAGGAATAAAAATGCAGTCACACATAATAACCACATAAAAAGGAATAAGGGAATAAAAGTGCATCCACAAACCACAACCATATAAAAAAATAAAATAAAAGAAATAGAGGGAGAAGAAGAAGCAGATAGAGAGAGATAAAGGAGAGGGAGAATGAGATTAAGGGTTTAGAGAATGAGATACCTTGATGTGCTTGAATACTTGAATAAACTCTCCATGGCTTCCTCTTCTAAATCTCCATGTCTTGTCATCAACATAGGAACTTAGACTAGGAGGCTTTAAACTAAAACTATTACAACCATTAAACTAGACTTATGAAATCAAAACTAGGAACTTGAAATCAAAACTAAGAACTTAAGCAAAAAATAGGAAAAGAAGAGAAAATTTCACTAAGTGAATGAAGTAAAAATTACACTAAAAAACTGAATTAAAATTGAACTAAAAACTAACTAAAAACTGAACTAAAAAACTCACTTCTTACAACCCAAAGGGCAAGGGGTATTTATAGGGGAAGAGAGGAGAAGAGAGAAGGGGGAAGTGTAGGAGAAATATTCCCTAAGAAAAGAGAATATTCTCTTCTCCTTCCTCTTTTACAATGCCTTGAATCCTAAGAAAAAAAGAAAAAAATAGAAAGAAGAATAATAGAAGATTATTTACATAGACCTTCTATTTTTAGAAAAGTAAATTTCTAATTCTAACTTGTGTTTCCTTTTCTTTGTAGATATCTTCTCCAAGCAATAAAATCAAAGCATCTTTGATTTTTTAACCTTCCATAGATGAGAAAATATCTTTCAAAATAAATCTATCCCAAGTAGAGTTCCAGAAGTGCCCTTGAGAAGTTGAAGGAGAGAGAGAGTAAGGGTGATGACTAGGATTCCTTCAAGAATAAATAAAATACCCATTCTGTCCTTCAGAAAACGTGGAGCATGGGGTGCTTATATAGGTCTCACCATTGTGTTCCTTGCGAAAAATCACACAAAATAGACCCAAATTTCATCCAATTCGGAGTTGGGGAGCCCAAGATATCTCAAGTTGAAGTTGGACTGTTCAGAGCCTTCCAAATGGAATCTTTCGGGTACAGTAAAGTAACTTCTGATAATTGCATTAAGGCCCCTAAAATCCGAACTTCCGCTTCACTTTGTCTCCATCCGACTGTCAATAATTATAAATAAACCCCTACAGACCATTTTCACGCGTCGTTACGGAAATGGCCATAACTTCTTCGTTTCAACTCGGAATTAAGTGCCGTTTGAACCATTGCGAAGCTGACTCGATGGGCTATGCATCCATTTACACTTCTAAAAAGCTTAAAAACATCTCCTTAGTATCATCTCCTTCATTTTCACAAGAATTCACCTAAATCCTGAAAAACACAAGAAAGCACCGAGTAACTCTGTCCAATGTGGTAAAATGTATAATTTATGCCCTAAAATTTCACACATAAATGTGCTCATCAGATTCCCCCACACTTGAACCTTACTTGTCCTCAAGTAAAGCAAAATAAAAAACTAACCTAGAATGCAGAAAATCCTAACTCACTTTCGTAAGAATCACGGTTGCACTTAGCATGTGCAACAAGCCTTTAAACCCCTAGATTACCCCTAGTGGACGAGTTGTGTCTCGTGGGTGTTTGCAGTGAATATACACCCAAAATTCACTTGTAAATAAATGCTATAAATTTTAATCATGGCATAAGTAGGACAGTGCACATAATCCCAAAAAGTGTTCAACTAAAGATCAAGGAGCCAAAGGTGCCCCCACACTTGAATTTTATCACCCCACATCAATTCAAGTAATAAGCATGCATCAAGATTAAGGGATTTCCTTATATTTTCTGCACACTACTCACCTTCAAGTAAATCACTCATAATATCAATGGAACCAAAGACTTAGGCTTTGAGTATTTTTGACCATACTTTCTTTTTCAGGCATTAAGGCAAAAGCTTTTTTTTCTTTCTCAACAACATACTCTTTTTCTACTCCACTACTGTTCCCTGAATGACATGGTGGAGCATACACTAGACACCCAAATACTTGGTAGCTTCGCTTTTTGCATATATCCATAAGACATTGAGACATTGATGCAAGAGTTTTTTTTTTTTTTTTGAGTTTCCTTTCAAGGAATTTCGATCAAGTCACTCTGCTTCATGAGGCACAGTGCCCTGTCTAGTCCCAAGGAATTCCACTTTCTTTTCTGTTCCTTGTTTTTTTTCTTTTTTTTTTTTTTTTTTTTTTTTTTTTTTTTTTTTTCATTCACTTCCACTTTCATGCCTTGCCTTGCCACAAACAAATTGGTCTCAACTACTAGCCAAAAGATCAAAGGGTCCATAAAACACATAGAGTAATCTAGCCATCAAATGAAATAGTACTCATATTTTCCAATTCAATCTCCATCACCGGATACAAACTAATTACAGTCCTTGAAAAGGGATTTCTTTATTATTTCGCATGTTAGGGCACCTAATTCCCTCTTTCTCTCGCTTTGTAATCAAAGAAACGTATGCACATAACCAAACTACTGCCACAATCAAAATTTACCAATTAAGCCCAATATCCCCCCCACACTTAATTCATGCAATGTCCTCAATGCATGCATAAAAGAAAGAATAAGGACAAGGGAGGAGATGAAGGGGCTTACCAGATATAATCAACAAAGAGGATCATGAAGAGTCATGAGCTCTACAAAAAGTGCTAGGAGCAGCAATAGAAATCTTAATCCATGGCCAGTAAATGGAGAAATAGCTTCAGAACCAGAAAACACTCGACCATGAATTTTAGTAAAGCGAGAAATAGTACGGAAGTTAAGCACAACTGAGAAATATCCAATAGAAAAATCTGTCCTCATGGGACAGTGAAAAATGAAGGCAATAAAACTCAGGCCATAAATCCTCCCATTCTCTCCCGTTTGCAATGTAGAACACATGTCATTATTATAAAAACCAACCAAGAATGGATCACAATAAGCATAAAAAGGATTATGAATAACCTCATCAACATAATCATCAAAAATGGGAGATTTACTCAAATCAATCCTAGCAATAAAACTATCCGCTCTTTGCAGAACTTGGTTTGCTAAATAAGGATCATGGAAATATGCTTGAAACGCATCTTGACTAATATTATCCTCCTCAATAAAATCATCAAACCTAGGAAGTTTGGACAAATCAACAAACGGGACAATGGAATCCTCAAAATGACCATTATCCGGGTTTTTCAAAGAGAGAGGGGGAGATTGAATTTCCTGGGTTTCTATGTTATCATGAAAATCTGATTCTAAATCAATAAAAACACTAAGCTCACTAAAATCAGAAATTTCAGGAAAAAGTTGGACTTCCCCAGGTAGCTCATCAAATCTCGCTTCACTAATATCCTGAGGAGACTCAATCTCAACAAATAAATCATCATGAAAAGTAGCTTGTTGGGAATGACTCTCATTAACCTCAAACTGAGGTGGTGGACTTTCAATATCATTAAACTGGGGATGGGGTGGTTCAAGCTGACTAGGTAATGTACCCGTTTCCCCCTCTTGCACCATGGTTATCAGTTGATAGAGTTGCTTCTCCATGGTATTTTGGCTTGTTGTGAGAAGGTCTATGTATTTCTCAAGCTCATTTAGTTTGGCCTCCTCACCCATGTTTTGAAACTCAAGGGGTTGGTGATATGGTTCAAGGAGAGGTGGCCCGGCCCGTTAAGATTTAATGGAGGGTTGGGCATTGGAGGACCAAACTGACCATGATATTGGAAATTGGGTGGTCCAGCTTGGTTATTCCATTGATCCCACAAGAAATCAGGATGATCACTCCACCCCTGATTGTAAGTGCCAAAAGAATTGTATTGAAATTGAAGACTCACATTCTCATCACCATAGTTACCCCCATACAGATTAGGGCATCCTTCCATAACATGGATTGTTTGGGGATGTAACCAATCAAAATTTTTTGAAAGCCCATAGTTGGGTTGGGGAGCAAAATTGTACTGGGGTGATGCAAAATTATTCTCTATCTCACTACTTTTGGCTTCCCTAACCTGTTTAAACATTTTCTCCAAAATCATGGTTGCCTTAGCATAGGTCCATCTTTCCCCCAAAGTCTTATTTGGAAGTGTATCTCCCATAATTCTAAACTAACCACCTATCCCAAATTGAGGTCTCCCATAAAAATAAAATAAAAATTTAAAGAAAAATAAAAGACTAGAAAAAAAAATACTAAAAATAAGAGGGAGCCCAAGGTAGATAGTGCATCTATCCCTCAGAAATCGAAACAATGGTTCCAAAGCTGTAAGGTTGTCATATAGGTTGACAGCAAAGGAACCCGTATAGTCTTCACGAGCCACCTATGGGCGACTCCAAATGGATTCTGATGTAGGGTGGAGAACTACTATACGTTTATGTTTCCAACGCTCTCACTATGTCGCTTTCCTGTGATCAAGAGTGGTCACCTCCAAAGATAAGTCACATGCCAATCCAAACTACCCAACAAATCAAGGGGCACCAAGATTAGCTGGGTTTGGGCATATGAAGGATTTTAGATTGGGCGCACACTATTTGAAACAGAAGAGAAACAAGAGGAGGTTTTCAAAAACTAATTTTTTTTTTCAAAAAAAGAAGAGAAAATAATAAACTAAAACACTTCGAACTACTTAAAAATCAGAAAAATAAAATGGACTATAATCTCCCCGGCAACGGCGCCAAAAACTTGTTTGAGTTAAAATAAAATTGCAAGCGTACGAGTCAATCGTAGCTACGGGTCAAACACGAGGAGATATACGCCACTTTATTTAATTAACTTAAAAGTAATGCAAAGTGAACCAAATTAAAGTCTTAAATTAAACTAATTAAATTAATAAAAATTAATGCATCCTAACTCATAAGCATCTAACAAAATTAAGGGATTAAATTGACGTCCTAACACATGAGCATCTAACCTATCAGACTAACGCAAATTGAAAGGAATAAAAATGCAGTCACATATAATAACCACATAAAAAGGAATAAGGGAATAAAAGTGCATCCACAAACCACAACCATATAAAAAAATAAAATAAAAGAAATAGAGGGAGAAGAAGAAGAAGATAGAGAGAGATAAAGGAGAGGGAGAATGAGATTAAGGGTTTAGAGAATGAGATACCTTGATGTGCTTGAATACTTGAATAAACTCTCCATGGCTTCCTCTTCTAAATCTCCATGTCTTGTCATCAACATAGGAACTTAGACTAGGAAGCTTTAAACTAAAACTATTACAACCATTAAACTAGACTTATGAAATCAAAACTAGGAACTTGAAATCAAAACTAAGAACTTAAGCAAAAAATAGAAAAAGAAGAGAAAATTTCACTAAGTGAATGAAGTAA
The DNA here is from genome assembly GCF_018873765.1 of Telopea speciosissima. Classification (NCBI taxonomy): domain Eukaryota; kingdom Viridiplantae; phylum Streptophyta; class Magnoliopsida; order Proteales; family Proteaceae; genus Telopea; species Telopea speciosissima. The sequence continues at coordinate 34,067,071 of NC_057920.1, read as the reverse complement.
AAATTACACTAAAAAACTGAATTAAAATTAAACTAAAAACTGAAAAACTGAACTAAAAAACTCACTTCTTACAACCCAAAGGGCAAGGGGTATTTATAGGGGAAGAGAGGAGAAGAGAGAAGGGGGAAGTGTAGGAGAAATATTCCCTAAGAAAAGAGAATATTCTCTTCTCCTTCCTCTTTTACAATGCCTTGAATCCTAAGAAAAAAAGAAAAAAATAGAAAGAAGAAGAATAGAAGATTATTTACATAGACCTTCTATTTTTAGAAAAGTAAATTTCTAATTCTAACTTGTGCTTCCTTTTCTTTGTAGATATCTTCTCCAAGCAATAAAATCAAAGCATCTTTGATTTTTCAACCTTCCATAGATGAGAAAATATCTTTCAAAATAAATCTATCCCAAGTAGAGTTCCAGAAGTGCCCTTGAGAAGTTGAAGGAGAGAGAGAGTAAGGGTGATGACTAGGATTCCTTCAAGAATAAATAAAATACCCATTCTGTCCTTCAGAAAACATGGAGCATGGGGTGCTTATATAGGTCTCACCATTGTGTTCCTTGCAAAAAATCACACAAAATAGACCCAAATTTCATCCAATTCGGAGTTGGGGAGCCCAAGATATCTCAAGTTGAAGTTGGACTGTCCAGAGCCTTCCAAATGGAATCTTTCGGGTACAGTAAAGTAACTTCTGATAATTGCAATAAAGCCCCTAAAATCCGAACTTTCGCTTCACTTTATCCCCATCCGACTGTCAATAATTATAAATAAACCCCTGCAGACCATTTTCACGCGTCGTTACGGAAACGGCCATAACTTTTTCGTTTCAACTCGGAATTAAGTGCCGTTTGAACCATTGCGAAGCTGACTCGATGGGCTATGCATCCATTTACACTTCTAAAAAGCTTAAAAACATCTCCTTATCATCATCTCCTTCATTTTCACAAGAATTCACCTAAACCTTGCAAAGCACAAGAAAGCACCGAGTAACTCTGTCCAATGTGGTAAAATATATAATTTATGCCCTAAAATTTCACATATAAATGTGCTCATCAAGGGCCTACTAAACTTTGGCTTCATAACTAGCATCTGCTTGGAGTTCTATTAAATAGATTTTGGCATTGGTTACACAAAGATTCCTTGTCACTCAATTGAGACAGGAGGGGGTAAAGGGATATGAAAAATCCAATACTTGGCAGAAGCATCACCAATCTCCAACACCATGATCAAACAACTCAGGCGAAGCAACCTGTGTCCAACAAAATGCTCAGTCGTGGTCTTGGGCATATGTAGTTGCCATTGCCAAACATAAGGGCAATACTACCACTGCTTGACAAAGCCCAAGAGAAAAGAAGAAATTCTGAAAAACTCGAAAGACTACTACAATCTCAACCTCGGCCAAAGAATAGCAAGACAGCAGAAAAAGACAAGCACCATCAACAAAGGAGATATATATCTCTAAAATCCCAAGCACCAAGGGGACATTTAAGGTTCTCCAACTCTCTGGCACTATCAAGATTCTCACAACCTACAGGAAGCTCTCGCAGAAGGTCAACATGTGGAATGTCCTGCCCCTGGATCATGTGAAGAGATGTTGATCACCACTGTCGAGCAGTCCAGTGAAGAAATCTTAGACAACTCTTCATAGGATCCATGAAGGCCCAACTAACCCACTGGGCCCATGGAAACCACAATAGGATCACTTGTTCCCTGGCTCCATCTTGCGCCCAGGAACCACTCATAAAAAATAAGCAAGGAGTTAGATAAGCGGGAGGTAGTTCCTAGGGCGCATCTCCTTCCCCCTCCCAGAAATTAATCCATAAGTGACTCTTCAAAGCGATTGAGGGTAAAAATAAATCTGGCTGTATCTACACTACCGCCACTTGAGGCACTATTGGAAGATAAAGTCTGGGTTCACTACGCCATCCGAAGATAAAGTCTGAAAGAAAAGTTGCAAAGACGCAGCCACCACTGGAAGGAAAAATAACAAGCACTCGTAGGAGTGGCAACACAAGGCCAATCTCCACTTGAGAAGGTGCCCCAGGCAATGCCATATCTGAATAAGGAACTCCAGATCACAACAACAGGGACCATGGCCCGAGTCAAAAATGGTACAGATAAGACTCAGTAGCAGAGATAGAAGAATAGGGAATCGAGAATGAAAGATGAAGGAGAAGAAACCACCTATTTATAGGAGAAAGAATAATGCAGACCAATAGACTTTCCAAGTACCAGAAGGAAATAACTGGCCCAGGAAGGAATAACTGTGCCATTGGACGTGACGATTTCCCATTGGAGGATTGCAATTACGATGCCTAGAAAGCCACAAATGGCAACACTTTCCAATAGAAGCATTGATGAAGATTCATTGGCAAAGATGGCTATTCCCCATGAAATGCCAAATTTTACAAGTTCAGTGCATAGATACTCACGAAGATTAAGGTTAAGAATAAGAACCACCACTCCAAAAGAGTCTCAACGAGGCAATGGTTACAACTCGCGTTCCGAGGTAATGACGGCATCCAATCACAAGATTGGGGGTAATTGAGAACTGATAGGAAGCCACACTGCTCAAGCAAACATGATGAGTCGGAAAACAGATCTGAATCAGCCCAACAAAGAGCTAAGATGTTTTCAATAAAGTGAATAGCAAAAAGATAGGAAGCGCATTAATGACTGTCCTACTTCAATGCACCCAAACAAAGTCCGTTGGAGTGGGGGGCTTTATGTTATACCATACAATATCCACCCTATGATAATATGACATGTGGCATCGATAAAGATATTTATCTGGATCAACCGGGCTAACCATACCCCTACGAGACCCGTCCGGAAGGTCTAGAGATCCACTCCAAGAGGCAAGAAGAAGTTGGTGCGTCTACTCGGTCAACTATCCTACCTAGGGCAACTCTACACGCCTTGGCACATCACCACCCACTATGCATGGTTACTCAACAACGGCCTTGGCACATCATCGCCTACTAAGTATGCTCATCCAAAGTAAGAAACCACCCTCTACGGCTCCAAGGAATTTTTGAGCATTTAATGATGCTCGCCAAATAAGGCTCTCTCACATGTAGGAGAGCTTATCAGATAGGGACTCTCCATAACTTGATTAATAGAACCTTCCACCTCCTAACAATAGGAAGGCTTCACAATTGGTGAAATTAGGACCTTTACATTACCACATTAACCAAAGGGAACCAACCCTATAAATTGGATGGTAACACTTGATGCAAGGGGATCGCATTCTTAAAACTCTTACTGCTTCATCTATTTTCTAAAGAGACCTAACTTAGGCATTAGAGAGTCCCGCCGGTCCCCCATCGGCACTTATCTCCCTTGTCTGTTTTGCTACCTTGTGAAGGTCCCACCGAAGGTTTCTTCATGCAATAGTCCAGACCCAAAAATATTGGATTGTTCACAGCCTCTTTCCCAGCTTGCTTTATAGCATAGTCCAGTGATGCGCTTCTACCAATGCTAAAAAAATATTTGAAATGTTCATTGGAAATTGAATCATGATCAGGAGTAATGATTTTGGAACTTTAGGTTTAGGGCATTTAAGCCAATGATGGGGAAGAAGGGTGAGAGAGGTGTGGAAGAAGAAATAAAGAGAGATTAATGGTGGTTTCAAGAAATGAGGGAAGATCAAGGGAGGCGATTAGATAGAATAAATAGAAGAAAAAGAAGAAGAAGAAGTGTTGCTATTGTTGGCATTTTTCCCTGGCTCAGGAAGATCCGGTGCCCACCATTTCAGTGCTTTTTTTCTCTAAAATCCTCACTCCTTCACTATGTGAGGTACTCCCTTTTTATACTTGTAGGGAGTCAGCTATCAAGCCCACCGACTACCTAAAAGATATTTGTGGTGATTTTTTAGATATTTTAGGTTAAATGATTAGGTGACATGTGGCACCCTCCCACTATTGGAAATAGAATAAAAAATCTGCCAAAACGAGGGGACATCCTAAAGGTCATAAGTTCCAAACCACTGGTTAAAAATTGACGTGCAACGTATCGTCAGAAAGCTCATTCTGAGCACTTTTCAATGATGCGAGATGCAAGTGCAGCCTTAGCTGGGAACTTTACTACAAACATCCCACAAGTAGGCGCATTGGCCACATAATGTAAATGGGGAATTGAGAGTTAGTTCACGACGCTCTCGCACCAAAGCATAGTGTCTGGTCCAAGGAATAGATAACACTAACCCACAACGTCAAAATCCATTTTTAAAAAAATTTATTTTCAATTTTATGGGGGATAATTTTGTCAATTTTAACACCAAAACTAGAATTTTTAAAATTTCTAAAACATCAAGTGTTGAATCTCCTTGTGTCATCATTGCTAGGGGTGACAAAAATTAGGTGTCTATAGTACTTCCTTCAACTTACCCGGGTCAACTTCAATGCCCTTCTCCGAGACTACATGCCTCACAAAAGCTACCTAAGGAAGCCAAAACTCACACTTGCTAAATTTAAAGTATAGCTTCTTCTCCCTCAAATGTTGTAATACCAGTCTCAGGTGCTCAACATGTTTATCTTCATTCTTGGAGTAAATCAAAATGTCGTCGATCAATACAATAAAAAATTTATCAAACACATCTTGAAATACCTGATTCATCAATTCCATGAATGCAGCCAGTGCATTAGTTAATCCAAATGACATGACCAAGAACTAGTAGCTCCCGTATCGAGATCTAAAGGTCGTCTTACTTATGTCACTCTCTTAATCTTGAGCTGGTGGTAATCTGATCTAAAATCAATCTGGAGAATACCCTTGCACCCTGTAGCTAGTGAAACAAATTGTCTATCTTGGGTAATGGATATTGGTTCATGATGGTTAGTTAGCTTGTCAAGCTCCCAGTGGTTAATGTACATTCTCATACTACTGTCCTTGATAAAGAGGACCGGTGCTCCCTAGGGAGACACATTGGGTCTAATAAAACCCTTCTTCAATAGACCTTATAACTGAGTTTGCAACTCCTTCAATTCTATAGGCGTCATCTAGTATGGTGCCTTTGATATAGATGCCAACCCCGAAATCAAGTCAGCCACGAACTCTGTCTCCCGGTTCGGTAGTAGTTCTGTCAAGTCATCTGGAAATACGTCCAGGAAGTCCTTTACTACCTTCTATTTTGTTAATGGCTTTACCTTGGCTTCAATGTCCATCATCATGGCTAAGTAACCTTGACACCCTTGGTCCATCAACTTCTTCACCTGAAGGGAGGACATGATCACCTTCTTGGGCTTCCTTGCCTTGTCTCCCTCATAAGTGAATTCATCACCATCTTAAGGTCTGAATAAAATCCTCTTCTCGATACATATGACATTAGCTCTATATGTAGACAACATCAAAATCCATCATTCCAACTCGAGTAAGTGCTCTATCATTTCCCTACCCTTAATGTGCACTAGACAGGGTTTATAAATTATACTCACTCTCACAACACTTCCAGTCAGAGTACTGACCGACAAACCATGTGTTAAAATCCTTTGGTGGTATCTCCATCTTACTAGAAACCTAGGTTATACAAAAGGGTGGGAGGCCCCAGAGTCAAACAATACATGAGCAGGTAAACAAGAGATGGCCAAGGTACCTACCACATAACATTAACTTAGCATGTGAATAAATATGCATGCATGCACATGCATTGGACAGTTAGGTAGTTGTACCTGTAACTAATGTAGGGCAAGCCTTGAAATCCTTTATCATCATAGAATACACATGTCCCTGAGGGTTCTGGCCTTGTTGTGGCAGTGGGGGACAAGCAGTTGTCTGGTCCTGCTATTGTCTAGGGGCAATATATATGTTGCATCCCCTGGCCTACGCTGTGGGCAAATCCTTACCATATCTCTCATTGGTTGCATGTGAAACAACGAGCGTTTGACCATGCCAGCCAAGCTGACACTAAGGGTTGTGGTGCTTGAAGAGCTTAGCCTGCCTCTAGCCTTTTGAACTGCATAGGTGTAGGGGATATGATACACTGGGAGTCTTGCTAAGTCCTCTAAACCATGTGTCATCATCGGTATTTTTCTAGACCCTTGTTATGTTGTGTAGTTGTCCCTCTATCGATCCTCCACGTAATTTTCCACTTGGACAACCTCGGCATAAGGTTGTAGCCAATGGGCCACAAGTACAGCACTGATCCCTAGCTTTAACCCTTTTTCAAATCTCTTTACCTTGTTCCTATCCACCTTTATGTAGTCAGGTGCAAAGTAGAACAAATCCTCAAAATTTTGATGATATTCCAATATCGACCTCAATCCTTGCAACAGCTCCATGAACTTAGCCTCCTTGTGGTCTCGAACACTCTCGGGGAAATAATTCCCAAAGAAGGCATCCCTAAAATTTTCCCAGATGGGGTTGGGATGAGTGACCATCAATACTGGTTGGGAAGCTCTCGACCATGCATAAGTCTCATTTTGCAATTGATACCCAACACATATTTCTCCATGCCACGGACCCATTTGGTAGTAGAAGAAGGTCCTAGCTGATTCCGGAGAAGTATGAAGGCCTTAACTTCTGAAACTTCTCCATCAACTTGCAGTGTCAGTTCACCCTTGTGCTACATACTGATCTTGCGGTACAAAAGGTATGGATGGATTTGAGTTATGTTCCTAGCTTGAACAGGAGCTTCAAATTGAGCATTCATTTAATCCATGGATTGTTGTTGTTGCTATTAAAGGGTTGCATCATATTCCCCATCATAACATTGACTTCTTATGTCATAAGCACTGATGGTGCTTTGGGATTGGTAGGTGGCACAGTAGATGTAGAGGGGTTACCCCGATGTGGTGGTTCTTCCCTTCCTTGACCTGGAGGAAGCGGGTTCCCTTCAGATCGGGTTACCCTTACATTCTTAATCCCTGTTCAAGCAATTAAATCATCAATTTTTATCATTCATAACATGAATACATTTCACAAAGATAAGGACATACAAACAAAATGTGTCCATGCATGATGGTGTATGATGCATTCAACATGATATGATAGCAAACACCATCGGTCAATCACCACTGATCTACCACCTGTGCATGCTGGTTGATCAGGTAGATCAACCAAAATCTGCACAATCCCAATCATCGATCATTGCCAATTGATCAAAGTGATCGAACCAATCGACCGATAGGGCAGAAAAGTTATAAAATGGGAAACCAGGGCTCATTTATCTAACTTTAATCTCTCATTTGGCTCTAGGGAAGACACCAAGGAACGACAGGTGGATTTTTCCAACGCTCCTAGGCATCGATTTGGCTAACGAACACTTTTATTCGTCGCTCAATCTTCATCCTTAGGTTGGTTCCCATGCTCTTAGACCCTAACTTTAATTGTTTTGCATTCCAAAACTTAGTTTTTCATTTCTTTCTTTTGCAATCTTATAAAATAGCTCCCCACCACAATGTACCTGTTCGAATCAATCATTTTGATGTTAGGTGGTTCCGCACTACCGAGAAATAATGTGTTTGGCCCGATCATGCTTCCAAGAAGGTATAATATGGGAGGTTTGTTGTAGTTTCCGAACTTCAAGCTTATAAGGTTCATCAACGATTTAATGAGTTAGGTTGGCTTCCGATTTTGAGGTTAGACCAAGAATGCTACCCGAACTTGGTGTAACACTTCTACTATAACCTAATGTACATTAACCCAAAGGGGGATGACTTCCACATCACAAGCCCTGTGAAGGGAGTTGGTATCTCATTTTCAATGGAGGAATTAGCCAATATTTTAGGGATTTCCAATGAGGTTCATCGGGTGTACTGTGCACCCAAAATGAAAACTAACGATGATTTACCGATTTCTAATGCATAAAAATTTGTCGAGTCCTTACCAACGACAATTCCACAAGAGGAATACCTTCAGATAGCAAAGTCTTGACTCCCTCGACTAAGGTGCAATGTAGGTTGGTATAGATGAACATCCTTCCTATAGGGGGCCATTACCATCAAGTCTCTTCACTCCAAGCCTATGTCACTTTCTATTTGTATATGGGATATCAAATCAGTTTGTTGTACCTCCTTATGTGACATATGGTGGTTAAGGCGGTGAACTCTAAGGAGGGGAATTTGCCCTATGGTAGGATGCTCACATGCATCTTTGTTCATTTTGGGATAGACTTTAAGGGGGAGGGCATGGGAGGCATGGGTTCAACCCATTTTGATCATGTGTCGTCGAAGAAGATGGGCATGTCTAGGAAAGAACTTATCCCAAGTATGGAGGAGCTTGTTGATTTTTAAGGTGAGCTCGGGTGGCTCTATTAGTCATCCTCACATGATGAGTACGATGGTGAAGACCTTATGGACATAGCAAATCTGGAGGAGGAGATGAGTGTTGAAGTAGGTTATGCTCTCGCACCGGCTTACCAGACACCAGGAGCTTCTTCTTCTTGTGCACCATCAGGACACCAATGCAGTCTGAGTGATGTAATGGGCAGTCTGAGTACCATGTCTACTATGATGGAGAGGAGGTTCACCAACTTAGATGAGCGATTGCAGAGCTGAAGGGTCACTTCTTGGCTATTGAACGTCATGTGGGACTTATCATCCCAGTCATTCCACATCCACCACCACCAGTAGATCGATGATGATGAAGATGCCAGTTCTTACCTTAGCTTGCTTTAGGTTATATCTATATATATATATATATATATATATATATAATTATGTAACTTCTTTTACTTTGGTTCAATTGGAAATTGTGACCACTTTAATTCAGTAGTGTTTTATTGTAAGCTACAACTATTTTTGGAATGAATTATCAATTGACGACTTTTGCAACTATCTAAGGTAGTTTCCTATTTGTGTCCCTACGTTTTTCTTTGTTTGTTTTTTATAAATTTTATTATATATATCCTAGGCTCAGTATGGTTCTGAGTTAGGAGAGAGAACAAGGGGCTCTGATACCACACTATCACACCCAACTCTTGCTAGACCAAAAATGTGATTGGATATTCGCTAATATCTAACTAGACCTACCAGGATTCGTATATGTAGTATCTAAAGCTCACAACTCACGATTCATAAACCAATATAAAAATTGACAACGGAAGCGATATAATAATATCAAATCATACTATGGGGTCATCTATGGTGATAAATGTATAATAACTGTCTTATCACATAAACAACTGTAGCAAAATATAATTCCATTACATATCCCAATATTTACATCAAAAGAGTCCAAATATCAAAAGTAAAGTGAAAATCGCCACATCATGATCACGGTGCTCCATAAGCACAGCTGTTGCAAGCGCATCTCGGTTCATGCTCATTGAACTCCTGGGTCCACCAATCTTAGTAGTGGGAACAGTACTAGCCATGCTCAATGTGTCTAAGATATCTGCATCACCAACTAAAAAGGGGGCACACACGTGGTGTGAGCATCACCAAGCTTAGTGAGGGGAGGGGGCATGCAAGCAAGTGAAAATAGTCCATGCAATGAATGGATGGGTGATCTCATTTTATTAATAACCTAAACAACAATTCTAAGTCCTTAAAGTGCTATTGCAACACATTGGTGGTCAAATAGCCTAATCTTATTAAAAAGGAGGCAGTTTCTTTCTATATGAATTTATTTGGAGCTAATGTCGATGATAGAGATTTCTTCCCTGAAACTATTGAGTTGACGTTACACCCGTACCCCAAATAAACCCCTATACCCGGGGCAGTTTAGACTAGGGCTACAACAGGGTCGGGTTGGGTCGGGCTTTATAGAACCCTAGCCCAACCCTAAGTCCCCTTAGCTGGGCCCTGGCCCGACCCGACCCTGACTCAGGGTCAGAAAAATCCAACCCTAACCCGCCCTCAGGGTCGGGCCGGGCTGACCCTGATTGGCCATGATCATGGGGAAGGGGAAAGAAATGCATGGGCTGGAATGGGCCGGAGAGAACATTATCAAATTTACATAAAATAACACTATAATAAAAAGTATTATATCACTTATTGTCTTCATATATAATATATTATATAAAAAAATGTAGGTGACATTTAAAGTTTATAATGTATATATTATATCAATATATATTTTATAGTATAACTTAAATCAGGGTCGGGCAGGGTCGGGACAAGCTTAGCCTGAGGCCTCAACCCTAACCCGACCCGACCCTGACTCAGGGTCAGAAATTTCCAGCCCTAACCTGCCCTCAGGGCCAAATATCTCAACTCAGACCCTGTTCGGGCTCAGGGCGGGCCAGGGCGGGTTCGGGCCGACAGGGCCAAACTTGCACCCCTAGTTTAGACCTTTACCTAAGGGGCAATGCCACGGTGGCACTGGCCAACACCTGTAACCTCGGACTTAAAATATTACTAAAAGTATCCCCTCAAAGTATTGGAAGTGTGGGCCAAAGCCCCGTAACTTTCCTTGAAGTTTGGGTCATGACAGTAGCACCGGAGTCACGAACGGACTCACTCAAACTGAATCCGCTCGAGGATCCGCCCATGTTGTCATCTACCTTTTTGGTTTATTTTCCTATGGGACACACATACTCATGTCCCGGACACCTTAATTAGACCCTAGGATCATATGGACCCCTACCCTTACCATTAATTGGTTACTTGGACCATGAAGTGGGGCCCACAAGGCCAAACTTGACTAAATAATTAGTTTTATATACCCTAACCTAAACAAAATAGACCCTAGAGGACAATTAAATCCTATGGACTTAAGATGAACCCCAAACAGACCCTAATTAACTAAATGGACCTAATGGTCTATGACATGGGCCAAACAAGCCCTAAGGCCTAAACTTAAAACTCATTTGAACCTAGGGGCCACTAAGTGTTTGGGGGTACCTAAACCAAACATGGCTTAAGGCCCCTTCTACCCCTTAAAGATAAGAGAATCCTTATTCTCTTATCCCTCCCCCTCCCAAGCAAACCGTGGAGGAGAAGAGACAAGAGAAGAATGAGGAGGAAGGAAGAACAAGAAGTAGAAGTAAGAGAGGAATAGGAGGGGAAGGGAAGAAGATGGGAGCTATGCCAAAATGGCTGGCTGCCCCATATCTCCTTCTCTTGATGACCAGACTAAGGAAGAAGAAGAATGTGAAGGAGAAGAGATGGAGAGGATGGTTGGAAGGAGAATCTCACCAAGGTAAGATCTCAAGCTTGGTACCTCTCTCTCTCCATTTTTCCCTTTTGATTTTGGTAGTTCCTTGACCTAGGACTAACCCAGGGTTCAATTTGGGACTCAAGGTGCTGCTTCGCTCTAATTGGGAGCTCTAATGGAGCTGACCTAGACCTATAAGAGCTGCATTGCAGCCATGGTTGTTGAATCCTTGGTTTTGAACCTAAAACCCAACCCTTGGACCAAATTGAGACCTAATCCTTATCGGATCTTGGATCCATGAGGTGAGCCTAGGATCTAGTGACCCTAAAAAAGCTTGGACACCTCTCCCTTATCCCTGAGAGCTTGGGACACCCCAAGCTTCAAGCTGGAGCAAAAGCCCTCTCAAATCTCAGAAGAGATTATCGACGGACGAACGACCAGATCCACCAATCATGGTACCGTCCGTCAGTCAGCCAAGTATAAACCCTATGAAATGGCTTGAATGGATGAAGGCACGGATTCATTCTGTTTGCCTCCACCTGAGGCCAGTTACTCTCGGGAGTGTCTCAGGAATCGATCGGATGCAGGGACGGACTCAAGAAGCACATCCGCTCGTGGATCCGCTCCCTTTTAGATGTGTCTCAGGTGTCAAACGAATGCATAATTGGATCCAATTGAGAAGTTCCACCCATGGGTCCGCTCGCTCTATTTTTCACTTTTGGCCTGAACGGAGTTAGGGGCTGATTCAGCTCTGCTGAAATCGCCCATGAGTCCGCTCGTGCTGTCTTGGTTGAAATCTAATTTTAACCTTGTGGGCCTAGCATGGGACCCTTCTATGCATACTTTAATGATTGTTTTTGTGTTTCAAGGCTATCCAACTCTATGGATAGCGGGAAGCCCTGGTGAGATTCATGCCAACCACACATGGCAACACCCGTGTTAGGTGAGTGGGTTCTGGGTGACTTTGTTGGGTTTAAATATATATATTTCACAATCTTAAGCATGCTATTGTATATTATAAGCATTGTGCGCATTGTATTATTATTCAGTTGTGAACTGTTATGAATGTGATATAATTCTCACCATTGTATCGAGCTACGGTGCCTGGCATGCCGGTACCAGAATCCCAATTTATTTAATTATGAAAACTATAATATGCCATCCTGATCTATATGTGCCATGCCATGATGGTACCCGAGTACTAGATGGAATGGGACGTTGATGCACCCGGAATACCTCTCAGGATGATAGGATTTGCATATAGTATATCTGCGGCTAGGATGCTTGTTCCCTTATACTATGACCCTTGCCAACAAGGGTTTATGTATTGGATAGTCTGAGCACCTGTGGTCTGTGAATGGGGGAGAGGCCAGGATAGGGGTAGTGACAACTATTGGGGTCTGCCACTGGGTGGTCATGATGGCTTCTACCGGCGTAGGTCCCTTTGTGATAACTGAGGTTTCACTTGGGCGATAAGTTAAGTGACCCTCAGTGTCTCCCGAGTTATCACAGTAGCATACACTTGGCCATTAGAATTGTGTGCTAGGTGGAAAATGAATCCAACATTAGCATGCATCAGTCTGCTTGATATTGATTGTGTGGTATATGTGCATTCCCCTTTTCTCTCTCACTAGTTAGTGTTGCTAACCCCGTTGCACAACCCCTTTGCAGGAGGTATTACTCTTGAGGAGCACCGTTGGATGTGAATCAAGTGGAGCCGGTGGCTGTGACTTGGATGTAGATGTACACCAAAGATTGGTGCCTTTGTGGTAATTATTTATTATTTAATTTCTGTCTTCATTCCACAATCATGTATAAACTGTATGTTTATTTATATGGAGAGATTGAATAGTTATAAACATTGAAAGTTTAATATGTGTTATCATTAGAGAACCGATGCTCTATAATTTCACATGATTTAATTTAATTTTACTTCCACTAAGTCTATAATTTGAAACGTTTATTTCACTTTTGTACGTTCCTCTCTGTTATCACGATGTGTGGCAGGGTGGACTGTGGCTTGGGACACTGTATCTGTGATCTTGGTAGGTATTGGGATGACACGTGTTGTCCCAATCACCTCCTATTAAGGTAAAATATCTTACATCGGGTTGGGGGCGTGACAGCTGACCTATGCACAACAAGATGGTCTAATTGGGAAGGTCTCTAATAAGGAAATTATGGATGTGGTGTTCACCATGAAGAATTCCAAAGCCCCTGAACCGGATGGTTCTAGGGCTGCTTTCTTTAAACATTTTTGGGAGGTTGTGGGAGAGGATCTTACTTTGGCTGTGAAATAGTTTTTCTCCAATTCTTTTCTGCCCTCTTCAATCAATGCCACTTTCATCAGTTTGATTCCTAAGACGGGGGATGTGACCTCGTTTGCTGGTTATAGACCTATAGCTCTCTGCAACTTGTTTTATAAAATCATTACAAAGATTTTATCCAACAGGTTACAAGGGGTTATTAGGAAGGTGGTTAGCAACACTCATTCTGCTTTTATCAAGGGGCGGTCTATTATGGATAATATTCTAGTGTGCCATGATGTGGTTAGAGAAATTGATCGAAAAGGGGTGAATCCAACGGCGGTGCTGAAGATTGATTTACATAAAGCTTATGAGTCCTTAAGTAGAAAATTCCTTTTTTGAGATCACTCATAATGGATATGGGCACCCTCCATCGATAGAGGGGAGTCTGAGGGACCACCTCATACCCTTGGTTCACTGTGGAAGGAAGAGGGGGGAGCTGCTCACACCTGAGCCCAGATTTTGTGGCACCCAAGCTCAGCTCAGGTATACAGATCTGTTCCCAAACCTACTGCTCCTTTTGATGCCTGTGTTTTGGATGGGTTTTTGTTCTCTAGCAGCCCAGAACAGCTGGGAACTGCCTAGAACTACTCCAGATCTACCATGTAAGTGTGAAGCATGGAAGATCTGAGATTTTTGAGTAAAAATACAGAGCTGTTATGCTGGTTTTGGAGCCAAATCTGGCTGTGCATGGCTGCACTGCCAGATGCACTGTTATTTGACTTATTGGAGCCCTGGATGCAAACCCTGGCTGCATGGGACCTAACCCTCGGTAGTGGTAGCCTTGAATCACTATTTTACATCTATTTATAGCTTTGCATGTGACCAAAATCCAGATCTACTGCTGTGGAAAACCCTATGACACTATTCATTGGGTTGTCTGGGCAGCCTTGTGGTGGGCCCAGTGGAGAATCCACGTGGACCAAAATGAAGATTGCCCCTGGGGGTACCTAACACCCTAACATGCATGGGGAGATGTTTTGGTCACTGCCCATAAGCAGCAACCTAGGAATCTCAGCCAATCCTCGGTTTGAAGACTCTGGGCGATGCACCTAATGCCCAGAGCCATTGCCCAGTGAGTGGAACACTACTGTTTTGGCATTCTGACTTGGGGTACCTCATCCATTGGCCATGGTACTGTGTGGGAAGGTGGAAAATGACCTAAAAGCCCCTCTCCACATCTGTTCATACGAAGGGAATGCTTGGGAACCCAAGTGGGCCTTGCAGGTGATGGAAACCCTGCTTGTGCTTAGTCCTGCAGCACTGCCAAGTTGAGGACAGCACTGTAAGCCTATTTTGACCTAGGGTCAGGTACTGATACTATAAATGACAATTTTACCCCTAAGCCACCATCTCTGGATGATGCACTGGGACATAGACCTAAGGCCCAATGCAAGGCCCAGAGAATTCTATGTGAAAACCAACTGAACACCAGGTCAACCCAGTGAGCTTAGGTTAACCCTAGGACCCCCATAAATAGATTAGAATATTAAAATGACAACTTCTAATTTATATCTAGGATTTGATCCTGCGCTCGAGGCCTACAACCAGATTACAGTTGGAACTGAATTTGCAACCGAGTTCTTAGAACTAGACCCAGGAGATTGTATTATCATATATGCATGTGTAACTGTATGCCGGCAAATAAATTCTTAAATTTTAAATGCTGTGTTATTTAATTCTGTTCAATTACTCAAATTGCTACACAATGATTGTCTGTTGATCAACACTGTGATTGTGAATGTTAGACTAGATGCCGTAGTCGGCTTGGAAATGAGACCTGTGGTAGCCCGTAGTACGGGATGCGGTTGACACCACCTAACTCATACGATGCCATATAGACATGGGGCTAGAGTTTCATCACCCGTGCTACGCACCCTTGCCAACAGGGGTTAAGGTGTTGGATGCCTGTGAGGGTGACCATATGTGTATATGATAAAAGAAATAAAATGAAAAGAAAGAAATGTGTTTGCACCGGAATGGTGATTATGGGCTATAAGCCAGGAAAGAAAAGAAAAGAGAAAAGTGATGGATTGCCCTACAGGTTAATCACAGAGGGCTGGTCGGGCTGACCTTGGTGAACAAATATGGGAGCTGACTGGTCCTCTCCGACAACTCAATGGATGTATCGCGGGAAGGGGTAACCAAGCCCGCACTAGGGATACATGTATTGGGGATTGTAGTAGCACTGACCTGACTTAGTTGCATTGCTAGGTGGCTAATAATTAATCTAGACTTGCATATCATCTAGGATCATGTGGAATGTGGTTGCATGTGCATGCATGATGATATGTTTTGCTAATGAGCTTAGTGGGGCTCACACTCTGTTATACATTGTTTTTCTTTAGAAGACTTTGTAGATTGATGCCGTTGTGGCATGGAGGCTCATTTCGAGGAGGAGAGCCCTGGTTATTATGATGATATTGGTGTGGACCCCGATGGAGGTCATGCCGATGATGCGTGCATTCTCGGTGGTCATTGATGAAGACCGTTGAGGAGTGCACTTGATGCTTTTTGTCTTGGGGACTCCTTTTTACTTTTGTTAGGAATTTATTCCCGTCTTGCCTGTGGTTTAGCTGTAGTCTTTCTTACTTTCTTTTTGGGGTTGAGTCAGCGCACCCTGTATATATATATATATGTATGTATTTTCTTTGGCTTTTGTTCTTGTCAGCTTTACTTTTTAGTTTGTGTATCTCTATACTTTCTTTTGTTATATTCATTATAGTTTACTGTAGCACTCTGATCTTGCTTATGGTAAAGTGATGAATGTGGTTCCGTGAATGTAATAACTGCTTATAGATCTATGGGATTTGGTGGATTGTCGTTACGCAATTCGGGTCACCTACCTAATCCTCCCAGGGGGTGGTTTGGGGTGTGACAACTGTAATATGCCATCCTTGTCAAACCCTACTCCTGACTGGTTGGATTCTTGATTTAAGGGTAGGAACCCCTGTCTAGGCAACCAGGATCACTGTGGAGCATCACACCACTCAATGAGATCAATGAGAATACTTTGAACATGTTTCCCTATATACCTGTCAGAAGATGGATAGCAGACCCTTGCAACTGTGCAGCTCACAGCCTGATGTATGACTTGGATCCTAGGTAATCTCTCTCCTCCCCAAACAGTGGGACCCACCTATGTGAAAAATGTGTAAAACCTCCTATTTGGCATGTGGGGACAATACCCTGACTTGGGGTCAAACCCTGTGCAAGCCCCATTGAATTTTAGCTTGCTAGAATTCTCTGGGCGATGGCACTGGGCGATGCAGCAAGGCCCAGAGACATCGCCCAGTGACTGATTTTGAGTATTTTAATGGATTTTATTTATGGGGACCACCCATTATGGACATGGGCACCCTCCACTGATAGAGGGAAGTCTAAGGGACCACCTCATGCCCTCAGTTCACTACGGACCCCAACAGTGAGCTCAGAATCAGTCAGAACCAGTTTAAAAACTGATTTTAAAAAGGGCTTTCACAGGCAAACATGCCTCAGTGAAGGGGGGGTCTATAAATAGGGGGTGTTAGAGCTCATTAGAGCTTTTCTATCTATTGGAGAATCCATGGGAGAGAAGAGAGGAAAGAAGAGAGAAAACAGAGAAGAAGGAGAAGGAAGAGGAAGGAGGTGCTACCACCCCCATCCCTGCTGCATCCGAGCCCTCTCTTAGGGTATTTCAGGTATAAAACACCCATTCATACCTGCTGTCTCCATTCCCTTTTTGTGTATACTATACTTTTGCTCCCTGGGCAGCCTAGAATAGCTAGGGTTTGCCCAGTACTAGTCCAGATCTGCCATGCAGACCTTGTGCATGGAAGATCTGGAATTTTTATGTAATTTGAGCATTTAGTTATGCTGTTACTATGGCCGAAACCTAGCTGTGCCCACTTGCACTGCTAGATGGCCCTATTGATCTGTGATTTGGAACCCTGGGTGCAAGTTAGGGCTGCAGAGACAAAACACTAGGTGATTGCAGCCTTGAACCCTTGTTATTCATGCATTTCCAGCCCTGCATGTGGCTGAAACCAACTCCCAAGCCTGGCCAAAACCCTATGGTACTATTCATCTGGACTGCTTGGGCAGCTCTGGCAGCCTGATGGTGGATCTAATGGATGATCCAATTGGACCATTGGGTAGGCCATCTCAGGGGCTACCTGATCCCCCAAACATGCAGAGGATTAAGTATAAGCCTAGCCTGAAAAGCCCAGCCTTGGGAACTCAGCCCATATAGATTCTACAGGCACTGGGCGATGTAGACATGGCCCAGTGCCAATGCCCAGTGAAGGAAAATTGGCTAGATTGATGGACAGACTTGGGGGATCTCACCCTTTGACCCATGGACACTGTTGGAAGGTTGGAAAATTGCTAAAAAGCCTTTCCCCACATCTGTCCTGATATGTTTTGGAACCCTAGTGGGCCCCGTAGGTAAAGAAAGCCCTGCTGTGCTTGGTCCTGGTCCTATAGCACAGACAAGCTATGGACAGCACTATAAACATATTCTGACCTAGGGTCAGGTACAACCATTTAAATGACTATTTTACCCTTTGTGCCACTGACACTGGTTAAGGCACCGGGACAAGAGCCTAAGGCCCAGTGATTCCAAGTGTAACCAACTAAGTACCAGGTCAACCCAGTAAGTTTAGGGTAACCCTAGGACTTCCAGTGACAGACTGATAACTTAACATAACAACTTTTGATTTATGTTTAGGACCTGATTTCGTGCTCGAGGTCAATGACCAGACAACTGCTGAAACTGGGATTGTGACTGAATACCTAGAGCCAAGTGCAGGTGAGTGAATAATACTATCATATGTGTTTATGTAATTATGATTTGATGCCGGCTAATAAGAATTGAATATAATTGTTGTGTTATTTACTTTTGTTCAACTACTCAAATCAGTGCATAATGACTGTCTGTTGATCAACACTGTGAATTCTTCTATGATGATTGTGAATGTTAGATTAGATGTCGTAGTAGGCTTGGAAATGAGGCCCGTGGTAGCCCATAGTATGGGATACGATTGACACCACCTGACTCATACGATGCCATATAGACATGGGGCTAGAGTTTCATCACCCATGCTACGCACCCTTGCCAATAGGGGTTAAGGTATTGGATGCCTATGGGGGCGACCATCAGAAAAAGAGAAAAGAGAAAAAGAAATGAAAAGAACACCGGAATGGTGCATGAATGTATAGAACACCGGAATGGTGCACATGGGCTCTAAGCCAGAAAAGAAAAGAAAAAGAAAGAAAGAAATGGATTGTCCCACGAGTTAATCACAGAGGGCTGGTCGGGCTGACCTTGGTGAACGAATGCGGGAGCTGACTGGTCCTCTCCGACAACTCAATGGGTGTATAGTGGGAAGGGGTTAGAAGCCCGCACCAGGGATACATGTATTGGGGATCGTAGTAGCATAGACCCGACTTAGTTGTATTGCTAGGTGGCTAAAAATTAAACTGAACTTGCATATCATGTAAGACCATATGAATTGTGAATTGTGATTGCATGTGCATGCATGATTGATGTTATTTGCTCACGAGCTTAGTGGGGCTCACACTCTGTTATGCAATATTTTTCTTAGATGATTTTGCAGGTGGATGCCGCTGTGGCATGGTTGTTACGATGATATTGGTGTGGACCCCGACGGTGGTCATACCGATCCTGCACACATTTTTGGTGGTTGTTGATGAAGACCATTGAAGTCTGTTCGTGATAGCTTTTGGCTTGGGGACTCCTTTTGGATTATTTGGAGTTATCCCCATTCTGGCTTGGTTGTAGTTTTTCTTTTTCCTTTTTGGGGTTGAGTATGCTCGTCCTATACATGTATTTGTATGTAGTACTGTACTTATCAGCTTTGCTTCTTTGTTTTCTTTGTGTGTGGGTTGATGGGAAATGTAAAACTTTTATATGTATATGTTATCACTATTTTCCCGTATCGCTATGCTTCCTTTTATTATTGAACTGTAGTTTATTTGCTGCACTCTGATCTTGCCTATGGTAAAGAGATGGTTGTGGTTCCATGATCGTAAGCAGTATTTCTAAATCCGTGGGATTTTGGCGAATTGGCGTTATGCAATTCGGGTCACCTATCCAATCCTCCTAGGGTTGGTTTGGGGTGTGACAATCTTGATCTGTATGTGTCGTGCCGTGCTGGTACCCGGGTACTAGATGGAATGGGACGTTGATGCACCCGGAATACCTCTCGGGACAATAGGATTTGCATATAGTATATCTGCGGCTAGGATGCTTGTTCCTTTATGCTACGACCCTTGCCAACAGGGGTTTATGTGTTGGATAGTTTGAGCACCTGTGGTCTGTGGAGGTGGGAGAGGCCACGACAAGGGTAGTGATGGCTATCGAGGTCTGCCACTGGGTGGTCATGATGGCTTCTACCGGCGTAGGTCCTTTTGTGATAATTGAGGTTTTACTGGGGTGATAAGTTAAGTGACCCTCAGTGTCTCCCGAGTTATCACAGTAGCATACACTTGATCATTAGAATTGTGTGCTAGGTAGAAAATGAATCTAAAAATAGCATGTATCATTCTGCTTGATATTGATTGTGTGGTGTATGTGCATTTCCCTTTGCTCTCTCACTAGCTAGTATAGCTAACCCCATTGCGCAACCCCTTTTTAGTTGATATGAAGGAGGTACTACTCTTGACGAGCACCGTTGGATGCAAATCAAGTGAAGCCGGTGGCTGTGACTTGGATGTAGAAGTACACCCAAGATTGGTGCCTTTGTGGTAATTGTTTATTATTTAATTTCTGTCCTCATTCCACAATCATATATGAACCATATGTTTATTTATAAGGAGAGATTGAACGGTTATAAACATTGAAAGTGTAATATGTGTTATCATTAGAGAACCGATGCTCTATAATTTCACATGATTTAATTTAATTTCGCTTCTGCTAACTCTGTAATTTGGAACGTTTATTTCACTTTAGCACGTTCCTCTCTGTTATCACGATGTGTGACAAGGTGAACTGTGACACTGTATCTGTGATCCTGGTAGGTATTAGGATGACACGTGTTGTCCCAGTCACCCCCTATTGTGGTAAAGTATCTTACATCGGGATAAGGGCGTGACAGAGTGGTATCAGAGCAATGATGCTCTGCACCAACCACAGTCCAATGTAACCTCTTGATTTATTCTCCACAAATAGGTTCTAAATTAAAAATCTCAAGAACATAAATGATTATGTGCAGACTTAGGAGAAGACTGATTGGAGTGAAAACAAGAACCTAGAAGGATAATAGGCAACATGGGATTAGTACTTGAAACATAGGTTGTAAAGTAATAATTATGCAATTGTTTGTTGGGGTTTTAAATAGGTAATAGGCGGGCAAATATATATTATAATTCATAAATAATAATGAATTAAACATAACCAACCACAATAATTCACAATGATTTAAACAAAGGAGAATTAAGCAAACACACAAGATATAGATATATGTCTATGTAAAATTAATTACAAATTCCCACTTGTTCCAAATATTTCCTTGAAGGCAATTATGTCCTTCCCAACTCCAAAATCTATAGCTTCACCATTCCAACCTAAAACATGTGATTCCTCCTGACAAATTAAAGAAAAATAAATTCAACCATCATAATTGTTTCAATTCTCTGCTTGGCCATGACTGTGCCCTTTCCAACCCAACCCATAAGATTCCACCTGTGCCAACTCAAAACACTTGATTATTCCACCCAAACTAGGGTACATTCATCCACCATAATTGAAATGTTCTCAAAAGTTCCCAAACTACTGATCAAAATAAAGAAAAGAAAAAGAAAAGCAAGGAAATAAAAAGAAAGTCAAAAGAAAATAGCTCAACATACCAAATATCCATCACAAAGACAAGAAAACCGAAAGAAAATTGATCAAATTAACTTCAGAGAACTGCTGGAGAAGAACTGAACTAATCATCTGCACCACCGCGACCACCGCGACCTAGGAAGGCATTAATATCATCCACTCCTCGCTCTATGCCCTCTAGGTACCGAGTATGGTCGGAGAGTTGCTTCTTGACATCGTCGAAGCCATCTACCATCCTCAGGTTCAGTCGCCTGATAGCCATCAAGATATCACTACCTCCTCCTGGTACACTTGAAGCTCCTGCTGCAAACGGTCCAAAACCCAAAAACTCAAGGTCATCATCACTGTCATCCTCATCATCACTGGCCCCTCTACCATCCCCGTACTGAACTTGCTCCCCTGCACTGTCATAATCATAGTACAAATTCATTTTCTATAGTGCATTAAACCCAATAGGCCCCTCAGTGCTTGTTCCCTCAGGCTCATGGTCAAACTCAATCCCAAGGAATAAGAAGATCCTAGTGAGCAGCCGACCATAGGGCAAGGTGTTGTTGCGGGTAGGATTCACTACTGCTCGAGCCATATGCTGGATGACCACATGGGGCAGGTAGACAGGCTGGCCGGTGTACAGAGAATGGGCTAGAACCACAGATATCAAAGGATGCTATGTGCTTTGGAAGGAGCCAGATTGATCCTGGCTATAAAGATTAGAACCCGCTGTGAAGGAGGAAACTTGTAAAGGTCTTCGTTCTCCTCAAATCTATCATTGGAGAGAACCTTAAACAACTTTCACTTCTCATCTGGATGGAGGCACTTGTCTGGATGACTGCCTAGAGGATAATACACCCTCTCACCTTCTGAGGATATATTGAGAAGAACACCCAGCTCCACGGCATTGAAGCTAGTGACCACTCCCTTTACATAGGAAGTCAATCTGGAGCCGTCGTCATCCTCCTAGACCACTACCAGATTTGAGTAGAATTTCTTGACCAAGGTAGGGTAGTAGAATTCTGGCTGAATCAGCATGTCAGTTCATTTCAACCTGTCAAACCTGGTCCCCACCTTGTAGGCCAAAAGCTCCTCTACTATTACATCTCTCTCCACTAAAATCTTTTGGTTGAAAAGATACTCTCTGAAGATTCCTTCAGTCTTCTCTGAAGTAAATCAATTCACGTTGTAAGCAGTAGGGATGGAAGGCACAATGGATAGGTCTCTCTTTCTTTTAGGAGCCATGATCTTCCTACACACAAGGTACCAACCAAAGAAGGACAACATGTGTGAGCCAAAGTGATTCAATGATTTATGATCGAAAAATAAAATTTAGAGAAGCAAAGTGCATAAATGATGTGGGAATTATTAAATGAAAGGAGTGAAAAAAAAAATTTTAAAACAAGGATACCGCTGGGGATATGTTTAAAGTGGAAGAAGAGACAAGATCAATATACATATGAAGTCTATATAAGATCCCTAGTGTGTGGATGTGAAGAATGAGATTAAAAGTGAACCATATATATATATACTCTTGGCTACCTTACATCGCAAACAATGTCAAACAAGCAAGTGATTGAGTAGACTACCCCAAGCAAGAGACAAGAACTATTTATTGAAAAAAGGGGATAAATACAAGAATTATGCAATTAATTCCATAGATAAGAAATGTATTTGAGAATACATCAAAAAAAAAATTGAGTTGATTGAATGGAACTGAGAAATGTACTTGAGGACATGTGGATGGGATGATATCTATGAAGTCTACATGCATACAATGGATTAAACATAAACTTGAAGAGTATTTCCCAAAGTGTTGAGGAATTGAGGATTTTACCCCAATTTAAACCTAGAAATGTCCAAGTAAATCCAACTACACTTGGCAAGCATTGCAAACAATCTTTAAGATGCTTGAAAAGACTTTTAAAGTTTGTAATGGATGCAATAAGCAAACAATGATCAAACCATATAGTGCCATTGATCGATTAGGGCTTGAACAAACCTAAAAACCTTAGCCTAAATCGATTTTGGGCATGATCTTGGTATACATGGCCATGAAAGTGCAAACAAAATCAGACATGATCATAAACTAGGATTATCCATACCAAATCCAAGAAGAAAAGGAAAGGAATATGAAGAGACATTGTTCCCAAATCCTACAAATGGAAGAGGAAGACTATGGGAAAGAGAAATAGGGAGGAGAATCTTACCTTGAGAGTGAGAGTTTATCTTAGGGCTTGAGATTGCAAGAAAATCCACTCAAGGAAGTGCTAGGAAGCCCAAATGAAAACCCTATAGAGCCTCTCCCCTGCGGTTATACTTCCCCTCTCTTTGGAGCCAAAATGAGTTTTAAAACTTGCGGCTCTATTTTTACTGAAATTCCATGAACGGACGAACGAATGGATCCACTTATCATGATTTCGCCTGTCAATCCGCCCTACATAAAACTTAAAACTTTGGATTTTAAAACTGCTTGATCAATGAGAGGATCCATATTTCATGAGTCCGTCCGAAGATCCATTTAAATCATTTCCTCCGGCCTGTGAGTTCTTTGAGACCGGACGAACGAACGGATTCACATTTCGTATCCACCCGTTAGTCCGTTCTCCCTATTTTACGGAGGAGCCACGAAGGGACCCACAACACTGATTCCGTCCGTGAGTCCGCCCGATTTCTTTTAGGATTTTGAGCCCAGTTTTTTGAGACCTTTTAATCACCCCTATATGTGATGATTTTGTGCCTATACCCTAGATTGAACACCCCTTTTCCTTGGCCTATGCATAGTCATTACTTGCCTTGAATGTAAACTATGGTGTCTACATTCTTGGGCCTATATCAGTCGGGCCAGCCAATGAAAATTGGCAGGCATTAGTGTATGCTGTGACTTCCCTCCTATGTAAGAGAAGGAGAGTTACTTTTGAGGATGAAAATCCTTAGACCCCGTCAGTGAGCGGACCGGGAGTGATTTTAGGAGACCTAAACCTATGTGGTGTAGAAACCCTTATAGGGATATGTAGGGTCCAACTCGTAACCAAACAAGAAGATGAGATCTCGGGCTGGTTCGGGATAACTT
This sequence comes from Telopea speciosissima, assembly GCF_018873765.1. Lineage (NCBI taxonomy): Eukaryota > Viridiplantae > Streptophyta > Magnoliopsida > Proteales > Proteaceae > Telopea > Telopea speciosissima. Next base: position 34,042,850 of record NC_057920.1, on the reverse strand, counting down.
AGCCAGAGTGACCAACAGAGATCGTGTGTACTTGGAGGTCATTTATGACACCTCACGGACTAACGACAACTTTATTTGTACTTTACTTGGTTCACCCAAACCTTGTTTAGACGCATAGAGGGAATCCTAAGTTGTGAGGTGACACCCAAGATGACTTAGTATACCATACCTAGAGCTAACCGATCCTTGTGGATGTACTTAAGTGGTAAATATATGCCTTAGGGATATGAATGCAATTATTAAGATTTATACCTATGATTGGTGTGAAAATAATATATATAGGTATGTTCCTTAGAACCTTAGATTTATGTGTGGCTAGACTAAATCCTCTAGCACTACAAGTGTGACCTTGGTTTGACCTTATCATGGTAGCTGGTTTGAGCCCCGACCCTGGTCAGCCAAACCCTGAGTTAATAGGAAATACATTTAATAATGACCGAATAGGTTAGTTATGGGACCTACTTAAAAGGATTGACTTAAACCAAAACTAGTGAAGAATTATTTGGTTCCCAAAAGAGGACCAATATGGACTTTCACCGTGGGACGACTATGTTATAGGTTTATATAGGTGGTGAAGCTGAAACTGAAGGATATAACAAGACCTTCTCCAACAACAGATATGAATGGAGTAATGGGTCACCAAATGCGTTCCCTCTGTACTGGGAGTGAACAATAGGAGATTCTATCAATATTCTAAATCATTCTAAAGTTGGGTTAGGTAATGAGATAACCTGAAGTGAAAGTATTCAGAAGGTAAACCCTACATTGGGGACTGGATAGATTCAGTCCTGTAACCCAAGGATGACCAGAGTAGTTAAGGTCAGAGTGGTATCACTTGATCTGGAAGACCTAGGGAACTTTTTGTTCCTGGTGGTTTAGTTTAGTGTGTAAAGCCTTATGATGCCTACGGAAATATCTTGACCATCGACTCTTAACTCAATGGAGCCTAGGGTTATTGTGGACCACACCTCCTGTGGTAATGTGACCTTATAAGGAAAAGAGAAATTTTAGAACCTGACCTGTCGTGTCAAATAGGCAATGCCTTATTTTAACCCGACCTAGACTTAGTTCATGTAGTGGGTAATTAGAAATGTTGATTATTCAACAAATTCTCACGCTTGAGACCTGGGTTGCCTCAAATTTCGAGGATGGAATTTTAATAAGGTTGGGGGGATGTTACACCCGCACCCTAAATATACCCCTATACCCAGGGCAGTTTAGACCTTTACCTAAGGGACAATGCCACGGTGGCACTGCCCAACACCTGTAACCTCAAACTTAAAATATTACTAAAAATATCCCCTCGAAGTATTGGAAGTGTGGGCCAAAGCCCCGCAACCTTCGTTGAAGTTTGGGCCATGATAGTAGCACCGGAGTCACGAATGGACTCACTCGAACTAAATCCACTCGAGGATTCGCCCATGCTATCATCTACCTTTTTGGTTTATTTTCCTGTGCGACCCACATACTGATGTCCCGGATACCCTAATTGGACCCTAGGACCATATGGACCCCTACCCTTACCATTGATTGGTTAGTTGGACCATAAAGTGGGGCCTATAAGGCCTAACTTTACTAAATAATGGGTTTTATATACCCTAACCTAAACCAAATAGACCCTAGAGGACAATTAAGTCCTATGGACTTAAGATGAACCCCAAATAGACCCTAATTAACTAAATGGACCTAATGGTCTATGGCTTGGGCCAAACAAGCCCTAAGGCCTAAACTTAAAACTCATTTGAACCTAGGGGCCACTAAGTGTTTGGGGGTACCTAAACCAAACAAGACCTAAGGCCCCATCTACCCCTTAAAGATAAAAGAATCCTTATTCTCTTATCTCTCCCCCTCCCAAGCAAACCGTGGAGGAGAAGAGACAAGAGAAGAAGGAGGAGAAAGGAAGAAGAAGAAGTAGAAGTAGGAGAGGAATAGGAGGGGAAGGGAAGAAGATGGGAGCTATGCCAAAATGGCTGACTACCCCACATCTCCTCTTCAAGACCAGACTAAGGGAGAAGAAGAATGTGAAGGATAAGAGATGGAGAGGATGGTTAGAAGGAGAATCTCACCAAGGTAAGATCTCAAGCTTGGTACCTCTCTCTCTTCATTTTTCCCTTTTGATTTTGGTAGTTCGTTGAGCTAAGACTAACCACCTAGGGTACCATTTGGGACTCAAGGTGATGCTTGGCTCTAATTGGGAGCTATAAGGGAGCTGACCTAGACCTATAAGAGCTATATTGCAGCCATGGTTGTTGAATCCTTGGTTTTGAACCTAAAACCCAACCCTTAGACCAAATTGAGACCCAATCCTTATAGGATCTTAGATCCATGAGGTGAGCCTAGGATCTAGTGACCCTAGGAAGGCTTGGATACCTCTCCCTTATCCCTGAGAGCTTGGGACACACCAAGCTTCAAGCTGGAGCAAAAGCCCTTTGAAATCTCAGAAGAGACTACTGGCGGACAAACGACTAGATCCACCAATCGTGATACCGTCCATCAGTCTGCCCAAAATAAACCTTGTGAAATGGCCTGAGTGGACGAAGGCATGGATTCATTCTGTTTGCCTCTGCCCGAGGCCAGTTGCTCTCGGGTGTGTCTCAAGAATCGATTGGACGCTAGGGCGGACTCATGAAGCACATCCGCCCGTGGATCTGCTCCCTTTTAGATGTGTCTCAGGTGTCGAATGGATGCACGAGCAGATCCAACTAAGAATTTCCACCTGTGGGTCCGCTCTCTCTATTTTTTACTTTTGGCCTGAACGGAGTCAGGGGTGGATTCACCTCTGCTGAAACCGCCCATGAGTCCGCTCGTGCTATCTTGGTTGAAATCTGATTTTAACCTTGGAGGCCTAGCATGGGACCCTTCTATGCATGCTTTAATGATTGTTTTTGTGTTCCTAGGCTACCCAACTCGATGGATAGCGGGAAGCCCATGTGAGATTCATGTCAACCACACATGGCGACACCCGTGTTAGGTGAGTGGGTTCTGGGTGACTTTGTTGGATTTGAATATATATATTTCACAATCTTAAGCATGCTATTGTATATTATAAGCATTCTGCACATTGCATTATTATTCAATTGTGAATAGTTATAAATGTGATATAATTCTCACTATTGTATCAGGCTACGGTGCTGGGCATGCCGATACTAGAATCCCAATTTATTTAATTATGAAAACTGTAATATGCCATCCTGATCTATGTGTGCTATGCCATGATGGTACCCGGGTACTAGATGGAATGGGACGTTAATGCACCCGGAATACCTCTCGAGACAATAGGGTTTATGTATTGGATAGTCTAAGCACCTGTGGTCTGTGAAGGTGGGAGAGGCTAAGACAGGGGTAGTGATGGCTATCAGGGTTTGCCACTGGGTGGTCATGATGGCTTCTACCGGCGTAGGTCCCTTTGTGATAACTAAGGTTTCACTAGGGCAATAAGTTAAGTGACCCTCAGTGTCTCCCGAGTTATCACAGTAGCATACACTTGACCGTTAGAATTGTGTGCTAGGTGGAAAATGAATCTAACATTAGCATGCATCATTCTGCTTGATATTGATTGTGTGGTGTATGTGCATTCCCCTTTGGTCTCTCACTAGTTAGTGTTGCTAACCCCGTTGCGCAACCTCTTTGTAGAAGGTACTACTCTTGACGAGCACCGTTGGATGCGAATCAAGTGGAGTCGATGGCTGTGACTTGGATGTAGATGTACACCCAAGGTTGGTGCCTTTGTGGCAATTATTTATTATTTAATTTTTATCTTCATTCCACAATCATATATAAACCGTATGTTTATTTATAAGGAGAGATTGAACGGTTACAGACATTAAAAGTGTAATATGTGTTATCATTAGAGAACCGATGCTCTATAATTTTACATGATTTAATTTAATTTTGGTTCTGCTAACTCTATAATTTGGAACGTTTATTTCACTTTGGTACGTTCCTCTCTGTTATCACGATGTGTGACAGGGTGGACTGTGGCTCGGGACACTGTATCTGTGATCCTGGTAGGTATTGGGATGACACGTGTTATCCCAGTCACCCCCTATTATGGTAAAATATCTTACATTGGGACGGAGACGTGATAGCGGACCTGTGCACAACAAGATGGTCTAATTGGGAAGGTCTCTAACAAGGAAATTATGGATGTGGTGTTCGCCATGAAGAATTCCAAAGCCCCTGGACCGGATGGTTTTTTGGCTATGAAATAGTTTTTCTCTAGTTCTTTTCTGCCCTCTTCAATCAATGCCACTTTCATCAGTTTGATTCCTAAGACAGGGGATGTGCCCTTGTTTGCTGGTTATAGACCAATAGCTCTTTGCAACTTGTTTTATTAAATCATTACAAAGATTTTATCCAACAGGTTACAAGGGGTTATTAGGAAGGTGGTTAGCGACACTCAATCTGCTTTTATCAAGGGGCGGTCTATTATGGATAATATTCTAGTGTGCCATGATGTGGTTAGAGAAATTGATCGAAAAGGGGTGAATCCGACGGTGGTGTTGAAGATTGATTTACATAAAGCTTATGATTCCTTAAGCGAAAAATTCCTTTTTTGAGATCATGGAGAGGATGGGGTTCCCTAAAAGATTATTGATTGGGTGAAAGCTTGTGTTGAAACCCCTTGTTTCTTGATTATTTTAATTGGAAGTCCTGTAGGCTACTTTAAAGGGAAAAGGGGAATTCGTTAGGGGGGATCCTCTAGCCCTTACCTGTTTACTATTGCAATGGAAGGGTTCTCTACTTTGATGAGGAAATTGGAGGTCGAAGGTCGGATCAGTTTGCTCCCTAGATGCAAGGGTTCTCACCTATCTCATCTTATTTTTGTAGACGATTTAATGATCTTTCTTAAAGCCACATCAGATTCTATTTCAGCTTGTTTGGGAGTTTTGGACAATTTTCATACCTACTCTGGCTTAAAACTCAATAAAGCTAAGTCCTCTATTATTTTAGGGGGCTTTACCCAAATGATCAGGCTGCCACTTCTGGAATCGATGAACTTTGTGGATACCAAGTTACCTATTCGGTACCTCGGTGTGCCTCTTATTTCTAGTAAGCTTTCCTTGGTAGATTGCTCCCTTATTCTTGATCTGGTGAGGCGAAAGCTCAAAGGATGGAAAGCTCGCTTCTTATCCTTTGCAGGCTAGTTGCAACTCCTTAATTCTATTCTCCAAGGGTGTTACATTTATTGGTCTGGAATATTGCCCTTCCAGGTGGTGTAATAAAGAAGCTGGAGTCCTACTTCTCAATTTTTCTTTGGACCGGGCCATCTCTGGAATGCAAGGTTCACTACATCTCTTGGGATAATGTTTGCAAACCAAAGGATGAAGGGGGCGTAGGAATCAGAAGAATTTCTGACATGAACCGAGCAAGTATGCTTAAACAAATTTGGTGGATTGCTTCTAAGAAAGATAGTCTATGGGTTAGATGGGTCAATACTAGATACTTAAAAAATGACTCTATATGGACTGCCAAAGTCCCTTAAAATTGGTCTTGGGTTTGGCAAAAGGTGCTGAAATATAGAGATTTGTCTGAACCATACATCTACCATATTGTTGGAAATGGACAATTAACTAGGTTATGGCTTGATAAATGGCTTCCTTAAGGGGTTTTAATTAAGAGGTTCGGAGTCCGTATTCATTATGACGTTGGTTCTAATCATCTTGATTTGGTTTCAGACATTATTAGGGAAGGTTCATGGCACCCTAGATCATTTGGTTCATTTGATTTGATTGATGCTTGGGGAGATCTTCCTAATGTTCCCCTTTTACAGAATGAGGGAGATGACCTTATTAGTTGGAAAAACTCCCTGAACGGCCTATTTACTACTAAATCAGCTTGGGAAACTATTAGAAGGAGTTCTGGAAAGGTGGACTGGAGCAAGCTCATTTGGTTTGCTGGGAATATTCCTAGGCAATTGTTTACTACTTGGAGGTACTTTATGGGGGCTCTTCCTGCCAAAGATCAATTAATTAAAAGCAATATTCAAGTTGGGCCAAATTATGTTTTCTGTTGGGCAGGGATTGAAAGCCATGATCATCTTTTCTTTGAATGCTCTTTCTCAAGGATCATTTGGGGGAAAGCCAGATCTTTGTGCTCCCAAAGTGGTGGGCGGCCTAATAATCTCAAAGATGTGACATCTTGGCTTCACAATGTTGTTTACGCTAACAACAAGCTTGATGTCATTCCTAAGCTGGTCGATGCATCATATCTAGTGGGAGCAAAATCAAAGGCTGTTTCAAAATAAGGTCAGAACTGGTGCGCAAATCCTAGGGCCATAAAATTTGATGTGGCAACTAAATGTGCAGCCTCACCTATTTCGCGTATGCATATCCCTAGAAACCAATTCCTTTCTAATAGTTGGAGTATTTGGGTGGTGTGGGCTGTTATGGTACCAAAGGCCTGCATTTGGTTTAAACCACCTTCTTACATGGTGGCTCTTCATTGTGATGTGTCTGTTTCGGTGGATAAGGCTTCTTATGGATGTCTCATTCGGAATGCTATTGGTGATCCAATCTTGGCTTTTACTGGAAAAGGGGAGGATGCTTCAGTCCTTAGTGTAGAGCTTCTAGCTATTCTTAGAGGGGTCTCCTTGTGCCTTGAAAAAGATATTCTAAATGTGTCTATTAGGTCTGACTCTAAATTGGTAGTGGATATTCTGCATGTTAAAATCATATTCCCTTGGAGTGTGTAGGTTGTAAAAAGTCAGATTATTTCACTCTTCGAGCAGTTGCATCGCAAAGAAATCCAGCATGTATGGAGAGAAGTGAATCAACCTACTAACTATGTTGCGGCCCTTGATGTTGGGGATGGGGAATCAATCCTCTACCCTTTAGATTTTCCAAGGGAGTTGTTGGATTTAATCCAAGGAGATATGGACCAGAAAATTTATTTTAGTTGTAATTCAGTTTGGTCAGGGTTTTGTTTATCTTCTGTTTGTCTCCCGGGGGCTTGTCCTCGGTTTGGTTTGGGAGTCATCCTCTCCCTCTCAGGCCTTTCTAAGGGTAGAGGGTAGGGGATGCCTATCTCTATATATTCTTCCTTTTTTCCTCTTCTTATGCAATCATACTTACCTATCAAAAAAAAACACATTAGATGGTATCCTTAGTCCCAGAATCGTCCATCGGTCACCTAGTGATATCAAACCCTAGTTATGATATAGGAGTCTATCGGTCCTCGAATGCATCATGGGTCTCCCAGCGAACCCCAATAAACCCATCTTGGAACCACGGTCCTAAAATCATACATCGGTCACCCAGGCTCGGTCCACCTCCAGTAATAATCACATTGTACTATGACAATGGTATCACAAAAAAATCTCATCAACCCTACAATTGTTATCACACCCCACTCCCTATAAGTAGACAATGTGATTAGGATGTACACTGACACCCCACACAACAACTAGGATCATAGATGCAGTGCATTGCCATAACCATAAACAATCATAATAATAATCAGAGTTGTAAAAGAGATAATATAAATATATAGTATATCAAAGTGCGAAAGCTACTATGTTGTATCACATAAATAAAGTGGTAGTTTGTCCAAATCACCACAAGTTTAGTTGCAAAATATATGTATTAATTACATAATAACTAATACTAAAAAGATTACATTAAAGTGTAACAAAACAAAGGGCATCATGCCTAAGAATCACCGTGCGCCGTAGGAACACACATCACATGTACAATCCCAACTGTGCTCCCCTCCCTTAGGAGCACACCAAATATCAAGTCCATTAATGTACGAAAAGGGAGGATCCGATCTTACTAGCTCTGGTGCACCTGCATCCACATCTAAAAAGAGAGGACCCTGGAAGGATGAGCTTCACTAACCTCAATGAGTAGTTAGATCATGCAAGTACACATAGTCAATATATGAATGAATAGTACACATGATGCATGTATGAGTTTATTTATTTATCCACTGAGAAATACAACTAAGTCTGGATAAAGTACTATTGCAACACCTTAGGAAGCATCCCTGGTCCCGAGAACGGCGGAGCCCAATGATATCAAGCTAGGTTTATAATTAGGATACTACGGAACTGGACTCCTCATAAGTTGTCTGCAAACCCCAAACAACCTCGTCCTAGCATTCGGTCCAAAAAACCAAACTCAGTCCACTTTCAAAACTCTCATCATACCATAGATGGAGTACTTCGTCTAATCACCATGAGCATACTTTGTGGGTTGTCCAACACCTAACCCCTGTCAACAAGAGATCGCAGTACTAGGTATAGTCTCATCCTAACAAGCAAAGATATACATGAATGGTGGTATATGCATATACATTACCAGAGGCCGAGTCCACAGTGCCGAAGTATCAGTCGGCCCCACTATCCTCTCGTCTCCCATAGCATACACACACACACATACAAATTATACAACAAATGTGATACTGAAGTTCCGGTTGGCCATCACAAATTTGTTTCAACCTAATGCAATAAATATCTCTAATGCAATAGTTATATCAAAGTAAAGTACAATAGTGAGTATGGTGAATACGGTCATAGAATTCACATCAGCCATATCGTACCCCATTTCCAAGGCCTAGTTCTAAATGAGCATCAGCAACTTTAACACATGGCAATCACGGGCCCCGACTTTCCCTTTGGCACTCGGATCCCAGCACACACATCCATTATATATCAATTTTCCACATTCATATTCCATCACATATCCATTTCCCACAATCATGTTCTATCACCTATTGATTTCCTGCATTTACATTCCATTCACATTCATACAAGCTTATGCAAAGAATCCTAAGTATCTAGCATTCAACATTCAATATGATCGTAATAAACCTGCTAGACATAATCCTAGGCTAGCATGTATATGAGAATTAAATATCTAGTCTAGCATACATAATGAGCATGAGCATGAACATCATGTTAGGCATATCAAATATGAGATTATACATAGAAATGGCATACACAACATACAATGCGAGAAATACTCTGTAAACAAACCAAGTATCTAACCTACTCACCAAGTTGTCGTAACTTTGGTGTTCCAATTACTTTCCTCAATTCCTGCATACCATTATGTACTCCCTATAGGTTGTAGTTACCCTAGGACGTCTTATTTTAGGTATCCATTAATTTAGGTTTGGACCGAGAATCAGGTCCCATGATCTTCCCCAAAATAGTTGTTGAACTGCTCTATGTGGTAGATCATATGACTGATGAAGCCCATCTGCTGCACTTGTGGCTGATACAAATAGATTACATTTCCTGAAAAGATTCCATTCTTGAGGAGGTTGTGTGGTTGATGGCACATCTACTGCATCCTATTGACCACACAAGCCCAGAATTGCCGTCAAATAGCTAGGGCTCGAGCTGAGGGTGATCCAAGCTCATGGGAGCCCAAGTTTAGGTAGTCTTCGTACACTTCTATGGTCACATAGGACCTTGAGATTCAACCCAAAATATAGGGTTCTAAACTTAAAAATCCCCATTTTTGGGTGATTCAAACAACTATGGCTATGGGGCTATGAAGGGGGCTTATGAGGGGTGCAAGCACTCTATTTGAAGTCCAATATAAGGGTTTCACATAGCTCTTAGGCTAGAACCCCAAACTCCAACCTATAACCTAAACCCTAGGTCAAGAACAATGAAAAAGAGAGGGGGGAAAGGGTGAGCTGACTGTGAGGATCCGCCCCAGAGCTTGGTGGTACACGGGGGGTTTTAATTGCTCCTCTGTTTAGAGGGAGAAGGAATGCGTCTTCTCAGAAGTTTGGTTCAATTTAACAGGGATGGGTATCATACAATAAAATGAAATGGAGTCACCACCTAGGGTTAGGGCCTAGGACCCATTGGTGTAGCCCTAAAAGGGCTACGAGACTTCAGTTGGTCTAGTCAAAGATTCAGGGTAAGTGGTCAGGTTACGACAGTGAGAAGGTGTTACGCACCCATCTCGCCAGATAAACCAATTTTTCTACTAGATGCTTGTTTTCAAATATTCTCCCATAATGAATGTCCTATTTTCACATGAGTGGATAAATAATGATAAACAAACTATTTAACTAAATTAAAATATGTTACACTAACTACTATACACTACATGAGAGTGCTTGAAAGGGTTACATTGTACTAAACTTAGAAGTTAATGGAAGAAATATATACCTATACGCTTTAAATAAATGCAATTATGCAAAACGGACGGCATCCCCCAGCTCAGGTGGAGGCAAAAGACTGAATTTATCCCTTCGTCAAACAGAGTAACGGCTTGCAGGTGTCGAATCTTACTATCTCGGATAGAATAACGGTGTTCTCAGGCTTTGGAAACTAGGGGCTCAAAGGCCAGACAAAGTGGCTACGCCACAGGAGGTTTCCCAGATTTGGGTAAGAAAGGGTCAAGGAAGCCTGACTCGGATAGCCCGGACTTCGGACAGAAGGGCAAGACTTGAAGACTCAAAATCGTATTGGGGAAGAGCCCAAAACATGGAAAACAAGGAAAAATCCAAAAATTAGAGCTCTGGGGGAGCCTCCTCTCCCACAAACTTCGATCTCTCAAATGAGGGGGTGACCCCCTTTTTATAGGTAAATTTTGGTTTGGTGACACCGTAGAAAACATGTGGGGCCGTATGGCAAGGCCGTATGGCGGGGCCGTAGTAGAGTAAAACTGTGGGAAAATCTAGATTTAGGCCACCTGCGGGACTACACGGTAGAGCCGAAGGCACACAGCGCCGCATGGTAGGGCCGTAGTGGGCATGCATGTAGTACCACATGGCAGGGCAGCATGCATGCGCGTGGCACCGCACGATAGGGCCACAGCGTGCGCATGCGTGGCACCACACGACAGGGCTATAGCGTGCGTATGCAGCACCACACAGCAGGGCCATGACACCACATGGCAAGGCCATGCAGTGTAGGGCACTACCTTGAGGGGCTACGACCATGATGCTACCTCGTGGGGGTTGTGATGGTAGTCTGGGGCTGTCTTGGGGGAGGTTGTGCCCATAATGTATGCTTTTTGGGATGGGAGGAGATGTATTGTGTTTGGTTTTTGGGGGCATTGCCAGTCTTCTGCGTCCGATTGTTGTCATTACTGGGGGGTGACAAAATTCAGCGTCTATAATTTGCCCCTCTTTGGCTGAGGCCTATGCCAACATCCAAAGAGCGAAGATAAAATATTGTTTGATATTGTCACCAGGAGCATGCATCACCGCCACTTTGCTCATAGATGATGGAGTTGAATGATAAAACCTCGTTTCGGAAAAACCATTCGATGAGCGCTAACTACCATCGCTTTGCTCATTGGCGATGGATTTTGAACAACACTTTGGCAAACCGTTTGGTAAATCCTTTTTGAGAATTCAGACGGCAGTACCTGAGTGTGTACTTACCTGATGAGGCAACACTTCTCGACTGTGTCTCTCCCTGGCATTCGAACATTTGCCTACAGGGGTTCTGATCTTTGAACATTACTCGGCAGAATTTCCTCTTGGCGTTCAAATTTTACTTGTTGGGAACCTAATCTTTGGGCTTTGTTCGGCCAGATTTTCTCTTAGCATTTGAACATTGCTTTGTGGGAACCTGATCTTTGGGCATTGCTCAGCCGGATTTCCTCCTGGCATTCAACATTTTCTTGCAGGTATTCTGATTTTTGAACATTGCTCAGCCGGATATCCTCCTGGCATTCAAACATTGCTTTACCTATACTCTTAGTGATGTGATAGTATTATAATGATGAGACGGCATCAGGACCAAAAATTTTGAAAGTGTAACGATGAGATGGCATCGTGACCGAAAAGTGTAACGATGAGATGGCATCATGACTAGATTTTTGAAAAGAGTAACGATGAGACGGCATCACGACCAAAATTTTGAAATGTGTAACGATGAGACGACATTGCAACCGAAAATGTTGAAATTGTAATGATGAGATCGCATCGCTATCGAATTTTTGAAACATTAATGATGAGATGTAATAGCGCCCGAATTTTTGAAAGAGTAATGATGAGAAGGCATCGCGATCGGAAATTTGAAAATTGAGGTGTTTTAAAAAATAAAAGTTTGGGGTATAGTGACAAGGCCCAAGGGATCATGGCATGGAGGTCCCAAAAAAAATTTCTTACTTTTTTTGCGCAGACCTGTGGTGCCACCTGACGCGCCCCCTCTCTTTGGTTATAAAGGAAGATGGGGGTTCTCTCTCATTCTCACTTCCCCTCCTCTCTTTTTTGGGTTTCCCTCTTTAGAGCTCTACCCTCTATCCTTTTTTTTCTTTTTTCTCTTGCATTTCCTTCTCCTTGTGTTTCTTTTACGTTCTTTCTTCATCATGTTTACAAAGAAAACTCGGTCTGGGAGCCCTTCCTTAGGGGTAGTGGGAGACATTTGTGCGGAGTGGTACACAATTTTGACGGTGAGGGATACTACCCATCACAAGTGCTGCATTATCTGGGGTCAAGGTCTCACAGATGTCAGTGACTCTTGGCTTCTTCCACTTTTATTGCATATGCTTGATTCAGTTCTTTATTTCTGCTATTCATTTGGTAGGATATTTATGCCCCTAGTTATAAGAAGTATTGTCGTATAGATGATGTTCAGTCGTGGTATTGGCAGCTTCACCCCTCTGCGAGGGAGAGGGTAGATCACACTGGGCTTGGTCGAGCGGCCTAAGTAGTTGCCCCATAGCTTGATACCCTGGTCGTTCGAGCCTTAGCTGATCGCTAGTGGCCATCAACCCATACTTTCTATGTGCCTGCAGGGGAGGTAACCATTACTCCTCTTGATTTCTTAATGATTACTGGCCTTCCCTTCACTCGGAGGTCTGTTATGTTGGCTCCATCCGACTGGATGAGGACTTTGAGAGAGATTAGTGATCTTCTCAGCTTTGAGGTGACTGAGCGCATCATGCTTGTACCCTCCTTGAAAAAGAAATGGGACGAGCAGGAGATAGATGATAATTCTTCTGATGAGCTACTAGATCAGGCTGCTAGGAGCTTTCTCCTGTACTTGATCTCCAATGTCCTTTTCTGTGATGGACGTGGTCGTATGGACACTTCCTTTGCTCATTTCTTCACAGACTTTGATGAGGCCAAGACCTTCGACTGGGGTAGATCTTCTTATGCCCACTTCTTGGGGATGATCTACGTCCCTTAAGTACATTTTAGTTCCCTATCTTCTCCATTTTTTTTCTTTCTTTTTTTTTTATCTGCCATTTCCTTATTTTGTCCTTTATTAATAGGTGTGGTGCTATGAAGTTCTGGGGATTCATGTCCCCCTTTTTCCTGATGAGACAATCCCCTACATCCTAGAGCAGTACACTTGGGGGCATCGAGGAGCACCATTGTTGATGAGCTGCAAGTGCGCATCCAGCTCAATGACCTGACAGTCAACCGGGTAACCTAAAAAACTTTCCCCATATTATTGCTTTGATTATGATGACTGACTTTCTGACCATATCTGTCAGGTCTATTGGCATCCCTATGACGAGATGAAGATCGATGATGAGGGCGATCAAAAAGATTACAACTGTGCCCTTATAGTCACCTAGAGATGGATTGGTTTTTAAGGGCCGGCCGGGGCCAAACTTTATCTGGTAGAGAGGGTCACGCTTCAATGGCATTCCACCCAGCTAGTACCTCATCGTCCTCCTTCCCATATGCATTCTGTTCTTCTATCTTCCGACATTGGAGATTTGAGGATCGGAATCCCTGCCCTAGAATTGACTTTTGCTGACCCAAATTATCAAGAATTTCTCTTTCGAGAGACAATGTGTTCGCCTGACTCGAGAGGCTCCTATGGTATTCTTTTAAATTTTGCCCTTAATTTATGCCCTCTTTTTTTGTTCTGACAAACTTGCTTTCTTCTTTTTGCAGGAACCAGGTCGCTCCCTAATTCCTGGTGCATATGGGATGCTTCCCTCATACAGCTACCGCATGGATTCCCGCCCTTCGCCAATCTTTGCACTGCTAGGATGAGTGACCTTATCCCAGGGTATCGAGGATGGACCACCTTCTTTCTTTTTGATACCAGTCTTAAGACTGTTCTTCCTGCTTGTAAAGTTTCTGATCATGATGATGAGCACATTTATGTGTGAAATCTTAGGGCATAAAGCATACATTTTACCACACTGGACAGAGTTACTCAGTGCTTTCTTGTGCTTTTCAGGTTTTTGGGCTATTTATTGCTATTCGGGACTATCAGGAGCTGCATGTCCAAATTTAAATGTAAAGCTACCCAATGTTTTTGCACGGCTGCGTTCGGAGCTAAATTTTGAGCAAGATGGATGTGACGGAATTCGATTACACATTCATTTAGTCCTCCATGCAGTTGATTATTCTTTTCAGTCCAAAAAAGAATAATGGGTCAGAAAAGAGCTGGAATGCAAGCCCATAGACATTTTGCCACTTCTCAAGGATATTTTTGGCATCAAAGAAGGTACATCTAATCAATGGTTGAGATCCACCGTAAGGACAGGACGGTTTCAGCAATTTCTCGATCTTAAAGAGAGAGAAGAGCTGCCATCCACATGGGGGGGATCCACACTGCCTACACCCTCCACGATTTTTAAAGGGACAACACTGTCCACAATTTTTTGAGCACCAAGGTTCCACGATTTTTAGAGGATAGCTTGGGTATTTGATTAATCGATTGAGTGGAATCCTAGTCATCACCCTTATTCTCTCTCTCCTCCAGCTCTCTAAGGGCACTTTTGGAATTGTACTATCGATAGATTTCTTTTGAAAAATATTCTCTTATCCTTGGAAGGTTGAAAAGTCAAAGATGCCTTGATCTCATTGCTTGGAGAAGACACTACAAAGAAAAGGAAGCACAAGTTTAGAATTAGAAAGTTACTTTTTGAAAAATAGAAAGTTTATGTAGCTAGGATTTTTATCACTCTTGGTTTCTTATTTTTGCTTTTTTCTTAGGATTCAAGGAATATAAAGGAGGAAGGTGAAGAGAATATTCCCTTCTTTTTGGATTTCTCTCTTTCAATCTCTCTCCCCTCCATGGTTTTAGAAGGAGGCCTCTCTCCCAAAACCGTGGGCTCTCTCCCTCTCTTCTCCTCTTCTCCCCTTCCCCCTATAAATACCCCATAGGCTTTAGCTTGTAAGTTATTCAATTCCTTAATGAAATTTCTCTCTTCTTCTTCTAATTTTTGGCTTTCTAAGTTTTCTAGTTTGATTTATGAGTTTTATTCCATGGTTGTAATAGGTTTAATTTATGCTTTAATTTCAATTCATGTCTTCAATTTGGTTGTAATAATTTAATTCTAGTTTAGTTTTAAAGCTTTCTAGTCTAGGCTTCTAAATTCTAGTGAGAAGATTTAGAAGACTTGGAAGAGGAAGCCATACAAGGATTATTCAAGTGTTCAAGCTTCTTCAACTATACTCATGCAAGACTTAATTAATTTATGCACTTTCAACTTTTGTGAAGGGAGTATTAGTTTTTAATTTTATTATTAGTTTCTTTTTCTTCTTCTTAACCTTCTAATTCTTCCATTATTTTTAATTTAATCACACTCTCACCACCTCTATTCTATCCATTCTAGTAAGACTCTCATTCTCTACTTGTTATTTTATTTCTCATTCTCTACCTCTCTCTCCTCTCTCTAATTCAATCATGCTTTTAGGGTTTTTATTTATTTTTTAGTCACTATTATTATCATGCATTATGTTAGGATCTTAATTTAATTAATTTTGTTTTAATTTCAGATTTGGTAGCACCATTTCAAGTGTGAGAAGCAAGTAATTTCAATCTGGTTCAAGTCCCTTCGGGTTTTAGATCTCTAACCTCTTAGTCTCGTTCTCCCTCTCTAATCTCTTTCTTTTATTTTTTTTATGAGGTTGTGGTGTGTGCCTGCAATTTATTCCTTCTAATCCGCGTTAGTTTTGATAGGTTATATGCTTATGTTTTAGGACGCCAATTCAATTTCTTAGATGCTTAATTTCATTGGATGCTTGTGAGTTAGGACACGTTAATTTAATTGTCATTAGTTTAATCCACTACTTTAATTAATTTGGTTCACTTTGCATTGCTTTTAAGTGAGTAAAATAGACTGGCGTACATCTCCTTGAGTTTGACCCGTAGCTACGATTGTTCCGTATACTTGTGGTTATTATTTCTTGCAAACAAATTTTTGGAGCCGTTGTCGGGGAGATTATTGTCCAATTTATTTTTTTGATTTTTAAGTAATTCAAAGTGCTTAGTTTCTTTTCTTTCTCCTCATCATTTTCAAAAATAAAAAATAAATTTTTGAAAATCTCATCTTGTTTCTCTTATGTTTCAAAGACTCTGCGCCCAATCTAAAGTCCTTCATATGCCCAAACCCTACCTCTTTTGGTGTCCCTCATAGGATTAAGTTACCTATGACGCTACATCTTGACTTGGTTTGATGGATTGACATATGACTTATCTTTGGAGGTGACCAACTTTGACAACAAGAAAGCGACATAGTGAGTGCTATTGGAAATAGAAACGTATAGTAGTCCTCCACTCTACATCAAAATCTACTTGGAGTCGCCTGTAGGTGGCTCGTGAAGACTATATGGGTTCTCTTGCTGTCAACCTTTATGGCAACCTTACAACTTTGGAACCACTGTTTCGATTCTTGAGGGATAGATGCACTATCTACCTTGGACTTCCTCTTGTTTTTGGTGATTTTTTCTAGTTTTTCATTTTTCTTTAATTTTTCAAAAGGAGACCTCATATCTGTTTAGGTGGTTACAGTATGGACCCGTGATTCAAGTAACCTTCTTATTAGAATACCACCTCCTCCACCAACTTTGACCCCACCTTTGACCAGGGGTGACCAACAACCCAAGACTCTTAAGGATAGATTTTACTCTGCTAGGGCTGCACAGCCTTCATGCATCAATGTGCTAGTT
Source organism: Telopea speciosissima (assembly GCF_018873765.1). Lineage (NCBI taxonomy): Eukaryota > Viridiplantae > Streptophyta > Magnoliopsida > Proteales > Proteaceae > Telopea > Telopea speciosissima. The sequence goes on along the minus strand of NC_057920.1, from coordinate 34,026,008 downwards.
GCTACAGGGAACAACTATGAACTCAAGACCTACTTCATTAGTATGCTACCCCACTTCCATGGGATGGCTAATGAGGATGCCTATCTTTTTTCTTAGAGAATTTGAGGAGGTCTGTGTTCTAATAAAGGTTCAAAATTTAACTAATGATGCAGTAAGGCTTCGGTTTATAACCTTTGCCCTAAAGGACCAGGCCAAGAAGTGGCTCTATGGACTGCCAACTAATTTCATATCTACATAGGATGAGTTCACTATTGTCTTCTTGAGAAAATTTTTTCCTCTTCACAAGACCAATAAGCTCAAGAGTGACATCCTCCAGTTCAGGCAGAAACTACATGAGTTCTTCTCTAAGTTTATGGAGAGATTCAAGGACCTTCTTTTAGAATGCCCTCACCATGGTATTGATTCGTGGCACCTTTGCCAAATTATTTATGAGGGCATAGACTTTCAGACCAAGCAGCTTTTAGAATCTATGTGTCCTGTAGGCTTTACCTCTTTTACTGATGAGAATGAGGCCTGGACATTCTTCACCAATTTGACTGAAAAGACTAGGGAGTGGGAGTCCTCCCAAGAGACTGAAAAGGACCACTAAGGGTTACCTCATTGAGGGTGTGCCAGCTAAGGAAGCCAAATTGGATTGCCTCATCAAAAGGTTAGAGTCCCTTATCACTAAAGAGCCTATACCAGTTAACCAGGTCAACCATTGGTCAATATGCAGTTGGTGCCACAACCCTAGACATCTTTTGGACGAATGTCCTAACACCTTTGTGGGCAATTCCAATACCGAGAATGTAAGTGTCCTCTACCAAAAAAACCCATATAGCAACACTTACAATCTAGGATGGAGAAATCACCCCAATTTCTCCTAGAATCAAGGGAACCAAGCAGGCCCATCCAACTTTCATAATCAAGGCCAGCTTGGTCTCCAAAGGCCCAACTTTACACCACAAAGCCAAGGTATGTCTCCTCACCCCTTTCCCCCTTGTCCTCATCTAGGACCTTCTATTAATTTTGCTAGGCCTCCTCTCCTTGCACCTTATCAGCAGCCCCCAGGGTTTACCAATACAGGAGAGGCAACAAGAATAAGTGAGTTGGAGAAAAACATGGCCCTTCTCATGATAAGCCACAATAATATGGAGAAGCAACTCACCCAGCTTGTCATAATCATGCATGAGAGGGAAACAGGAAAATTACCTAGCCAACCTAAGCAAAATCCTAGACATCAGGCTTTAATACAATAAGGTACCCAAGCTCCTCAGCTTAATGTTGCACTAGGCCAAAAACATCAAGGGCCCTCTAATCAGGTAAATGTAGTGTATGCTTTAAAGAGTAGCCATGAGTATCAACAGGTTAGTACACCTCAATCTTTACCACCTCATACTTCTGTTGTCTCTCCCCCTTCTCAAGAGGCCATTGTAGTGCCATCTGTTCCTGATTCGTCTAATGAACCTGAAGAGATTCCAGATGATTTGGTTGAGGAAACCAAAGATGATTCTATTGAGGAAGTGAAAAGGACCACCCCTGAAAGAGTTTATACCCCACCTGCCCCATTCCCAACTAGGTTAGCAAGAAATCTCCTTCTGTGGAGAAAATATTGGATGTTTTTAAGCAAGTTCAGGTGAATATTCCTTTACTGGATGCCATAGCCTAGATTTTCTCTTATGCTAAAGTCCTCAAAGACTTATGCACCCAAAAGCAGACCACCAATGTATCCAAAAAGGCATTCTTAGTTGCTAATATCAGGTCTCTCATCACACAGCCAGTAGCAGCCAAGCATAAGAACCCTGGAAGCCCCACCATCTCTTGTACTATAGGTAACACTACCATTGATCATTCCTTATTGGACCTTGGTGCAAGTGTAAACTTGTTACCCTTTCATGTTTGCCAACTGTTGGGATTGGGAGAACTGAAATCGACCAGAATTACTCTTCAACTTACAGATCGCTCAATAAAAGTTCCTAAGGGGATGATTGAGGATGTCCTACTAAAGGTTGGGGAATTTATCTTTTCTGTGGATTTTATTGTCTTGGACACCCAACCTACAGTAAATTTTAAGGACCAAATCCCAATCATATTGGGTAGACCTTTCCGTGCTACTAGTAATGCTTTAATCAATTGTAGGAATGGTCTTACGAAACTATCTTTTGGCAATACTTCTGTGGATTTTAATGTGTTTAGGTTGGGCAAGCAGCCTGATATGGCTAAAGAGGTACATATGCTTCAAGGATTTCCCGAAGATATTGATACTTTCTTTGAGATTGATTTTGATTCAGGATTTCAGGAATGTATGCAGGAATTGGAAGGTGTTGATGATACCACCTTAACTGAGGTCTGGAGCATCCAACCCCCAATTGGAGCCCCTTGGACCCCTATCCACCTCCATTCCTAAACCCTCCATTATTGAGCCCCCTACATTAGAGTTGAAAGCATTGCCCTCCAATCACAAGTATACCTTCCTAGGACATGATAACACTCTTCCTGTAATTATTGCTTCTGATTTGACTTCTATTCAGGAAGAAGAGTTGATCAAGCTTCTAAAACTACATAAGGAAGCCATAGGTTGGACCATGTCAGACCTCAAAGGTATTAGTCCCTCTATTGTTTAGCATCATATTCATCTAATGGAGAGTTCCAAACCTTTTAGGGAACCCCAAAGAAGGGCTAATCCTGTGAGGAAAGAGGGAATTAAGAAAGAAATCCTAAAGTACTTGGATCATGGCATAATTTATCCTATTTCTGATAGTTAATGGGAGAGTCTTGTGCAGGCTGTGCCAAAGAAAGGAGGAGTCATTGTAATTGAGAATGCAAATAATGAATTGATTCTAACCTGTATCCAAACGGGATGGAGAGTGTGCATTGACTATAGAAAATTGAATGCGACAACTTGGAAGGACCACTTTTCCTTGCCTTTTATTGATCAGATGTTAAAGCGACTAGCTGGCCATGAATATTATTGTTTTCTTGATGGATATCCAGACTATAATCCAATCCCTATTGCTTTGGAGGACCAACATAAGACCAGATTCACATGCCCTTATAAAACTTTTGCTTACAGGCGTATACCTTTTGTGTTTTGCAATGCCTCTGCTACATTCCAAAGGTGCATAATGAGTATCTTTTCTGATATGGTAAAGCACTTCTCAGAGGTGTTTATGGATGATTTTTCTATTCACGGCTCTATCTTTTCTAATTGCTTGCATCATCTTTCTTTGGTTCTTAAAAGATGCATAGAAAAGAACTTGGTCTTCAATTGGGAGAAGTGCCACTTCATGGTGAAGCAAGGCATAGTTCTTGGTCACATTGTGTCCAAAGAAGGGATTTAGGTTGATAGATCTAAGGTGGGCCTCATTGTTAATTTACCACCACCCAAGAGTGTGAAGGACATTAGATCTTTTCTAGGTCATGCAGGTTTTTATAGAAGGTTCATCAAGGACTTTAGCAATATAGCTAAACCTCTAACTTCTCTTTTGGCAAAGGACTGCCCATTTGATTTCTCCCTTCAATGTCATAAGAGTTTTGAGCAATTGAAAAGAGCCTTGACCTTAGCCCCCATTATTCAACTTCCAAATTGGATAGTGTCATTTGAGCTTATGTGTGATGCCTCTGATTTTGCAATAGGGGCTGTTCTTGGGCAAAGAATCAATAAATTATCCCATGTGATTTATTATACAAGTAGGACTCTTGATGATGCACAACTTAATTATACCACCACTGAGAAAGAATTTTTAGCTGTTGTGTTTGCATTAGAGAAGTTTAGGCCCTACTTGATTGGTTCATATGTGATTGTTTACACTGACCATGCAGCTATCAAATATCTTGTGTAAAAGAAAGATGCTAAGGCTTGCCTCATTAGGTGGGTCCTCTTGTTGCAGGATTTTGATCTTGAAATTAGGGATAAGAAAGGAAGTGAAAATTTGGTTGCAGACCATCTATCCCTGCTGCTTAATTCCTTGACTGTTGATTCTCCAGTTAATGAGAACTTTCCTGATGAGTTTCTAATGACAGTGTCTAGTGAACCTTGGTTTGCTGACATTGTTAACTATCTGGTTACGGGTGTGACACCTGCACATTGGTCCACCCAAGATAAGAATCGTTTCTTTTCACAGGTAAAGTATTTCTTTTGGGATGATCCTTATCTTTTTAAGACTTGTCTGGATCAAGTAATCCGAAGGAGTGTTCCTGATCATGAGCAACAACCTATCTTATCTTTTTGCCATGACAAGGCTTGTGGAGGCCATTTTGGGCCCAATAAGACAGCGACTAAAGTTTTACAGTGTGGATTTTATTGGTCTACTCTTTTTAAAGATGCTTTTTCTTATTGCAAGGCGTGTCCTTTATGCCAATCGTTAGGGCATCTCACCAGGAAGAATATGATGCCCCTCAATCCAATTCTAGTGGTTGAGGTGTTTGATGTATGGGGTATAGATTTCATGGGGCCTTTCCCTAATTCTTTTAAAAATCTGTACATGTTACTTACTGTGGACTATGTGTCCAAATGGATTGAGGCTATTGCTTGCAGTATCAATGACCACAAGGTGGTTGTGAAATTCCTAAAGGAGAACATTTTCTTCTGTTTTGGTACTCTACGTGCTATCATTAGTGATCGGGGCAAGTATTTTTATAATCATCCCTTTGAGGCCCTTATGAGAAAATATAGGATCATTCACAAGTTGGCCACACCCTACCATCCCCAGACTAGTGGTCAGGTTGAGGTTTCAAATTGGCAGATAAAGCAAATTCTTGAGAAAACCATCAACCCGAACCACAAGGATTGGTCTAATCGATTGGTAGATGCTTTGTGGGCCCATTGGACAGCCTTTAAGATTGATCTTGGTCAATCTTCATAACGTCTGGTGTATGGAAAGGCATGTCACTTACCTGTTGAGCTTGAGCATAAGGCCTTTTGGGCTATCAAGAAGCTTAACTTTGATCTACCCACTGTAGGTGCCCATAGGAAACTCCAACTATCTGAGTTGGAAGAGCTTAGAAATGAGGCATATTAGAATGCCCGGATTTACAAGGCAAAAATCAAGGCTTTCTATGATAGGCACATTTTGAGAAAATCTTTTGAGGTAGGTCAGAAAGTTTTGTTGTATAATTTTTGTTTGCACATCTTTCCATGTAAGTTATGCTCAAGATGGGATGGCCCCTATATTGTTCAGACTGTTTATCCTTATGGGGCTGTTGAAATTGCCAATCCAAGTACAGGTGCTACATTTAAGGTAAATGACCAACGTTTGAAGCCATATATTGAGATGCCCATTCCAAGTGTGGAAGATGTCATGGATCTCCATTAGCCTCTTTACCTTGAAGACTGATTTCCTAGTATGTTATCCCTCCTTTGTCCTTATTCTTTCTTTTCTGCATGCATTGAGGACATTGCATGAATTAAGTGTGGGGAGTGTGTTAGACTTAATTTATGAATTTTGTAAATTTTGATTGTCGTGGTAGTTTGGTTTGTGCATGCATTTCTTTGATTGCGAAGCGAAAGAGAGAGAGGGAATTAGGTCCCCTAGCATGCAAAATAATAAAAAAATCCTTTTTCAAGGATGGTAATGGGTATGTATTTGGTGAGAGGGATTGAGTTAGAAAATACGAGCACTATTTTGTTTGATGGCTAGATTCCTCTAGGTGTTTTATGGACCCTTTGATCTTTTGGCTAGTAGTTAAGACCAATTTGTTTGTGGCAAGGCATGAAAGTGAAAGAAAAAAAACAAAGGAAAGAAAAGAAGAAGAAATAGAGAGGAGAGTGGAATTCCTTGCGACTAGACAGGGCGCTGTTGCCTCAGGAAGTAGGGTGACTTGTTTAAAATTCCCTGGAAGGAAACTCAAAAAATAAAAATAAAAAAAAAAAAAAAAACTCTTGCATCAATGTCTCAAAGTCTTTATAGATATATGCAAAAAGCAAAGCTCCCAAGTATTTGGGTGTCTGATGTATGCTCCACCATGTCATTCAGAGAACAGTAATAGAGTGTGTTGTTGAGAAAGAAAAATTTTTTACCTTAATGCCTGAAAAGAAAGTATGGTAAAAAATACTCAATGCCTAAGTCTTTGGTTCCATTGATGCTACGAGTGGTTTACTTGAAGGTGAGTAGTGTTCAAAAAATATGAGGAGATCCCTTGACCTTGATGCATGCTTGTTACTTGAATTGATGTGGGGTGATAAAATTCAAGTGTGGGGGAACCTTTGGCTTCTTGATCTTTAGTTGAGCGCTTTTTGGGATTATGTGCACTATCCTACTTATGCCATGATTAAAATTTACAGCATTCTTTTTCTTATTGAATTTTGGGTGTACATTCACTACAAACACCCACGAGACACAATTCGTCCACTAGGGGTAACCTAGGGATTTAAAGGCTTGTTGCACATGCTAAGTGCAACCGTGATTCTTATGAAAGTAAGCTAGGATTTTTGTATTCTAGATTAGTTTTTTTTTTTTTTTTTTTTTTTTTTGTTTACTTGAGGACAAGTAACGTTCAAGTGTGGGGGAATCTGATGAGTACATTTATGTGTGAAATCTTTGGGCATAAAGCATACATTTTACCACACTGGACAGAGTTACTTGGTGCTTTCTAGTGCTTTTCAGGTTTTTGGGCTATTTATTGCTATTCTGAACTATCGGGAGCTACATGTCCAAATTTACATGTAAAGCTGCCCAATGTTTTTACATGGCTGTGTTCGGAGTTAAATTTTGAGCAAGATGGATGTGATGGAATTCAGTTACGCATTCATTTAGGCCTCCATGCAATTGATTATTCTTTTTAGCCCACGAAAGAATAATGGGTCAGAAAAGAGCTGGAATGCAAGCCCATAGACATTTTGCCACTTCCCATGGATATTTTTTGCATAAAAAAAGGTACATCTAATCAATGGTTGAGATCCACGGCAAGTACAGGACCGTTTCAACAATTTTCCGATCTTAAAGAGAGAGAAGAGCTACCATCCACATAGGGGGGACCCACACTGCCAACACCCTCCACTATTTTTAAAGGGACAACACTGTCCACAATTTTTTAAGCACCAAGGTTCCACGATGTTTAGAGGACAGCTTGGGTATTTGATTAATTGATTGAGTGGAATCCTAGTCATCACCCTTATTCTCTCTCTCCTCCAACTCTCCAAGGGCACTTTTGGAATTATACTATGGATAGATTTCTTTTGAAAAAATATTCTCTTATCCTTAGATGGTTAAAAAGTCAAAGATGCCCTAATCTCATTGCTTGGAGAAGACACCTACAAAGAAAAGGAAGCACAAGTTTAGAATTAGAAAGCTACTTTTTAAAAAGTAGAAGGTTTATGTAGCTAGGATTTTTATCTCTCTTAGTTTCTATTTTTTTCTTTTTTCTTAGGATTCAAAGAATGTAACGGAGGAAGGAGAAGAGAATATTCCCTTATTTTTGGATTTCTCTCTTCCCTTCTCTCTCCCCTCCACGGTTTTAGAAGGAGGCCTCTCTCCCAAAATCGTGGGCTCTCTCCCTCTCTTCTCCTCTTCTCCCCTTCCCCCTATAAATACCCCCATAGGCTTTAGCTTGTAAGTTGTTCAATTCCTTAATGAAACTTCTCTCTTCTTCTTCCAATTTTTGGCTTTCTAAGTTTTCTAGTTTGATTTATGAGTTTTATTCTATAGTTGTAATAGGTTTAATTCATGCTTTAATTTCAATTCATGTCTTCAATTTGGTTGTAATAATTTAATTCTAGTTTAGTTTTAAAGCTTTCTAGTCTAGGCTTCTAAATTCTAGTGAGAAAATTTAGAAGACTTGGAAGAGGAAGCCATGCAAGGATTCTTCAAGTGTTCAAGCTTCTTCAACTATACTCATGCAAGGCTTAATTAATTCATGCACTTTCAACTTCTGCGAAGGGAGTATTAGTTCTTAATTTTATTTTTAGTTTCTTCTTCTTCTTCTTAACCTTCTAATTCCTCCATTATTTTTATTTTAATCACATTCTCACCACCTCTATTCTATCCATTCTAGTAGGACTCTCATTCTCCACTTTTTATTTTATTTCTCATTCTCTACCTCTCTCTAATTCAATCATGCTTTTAGGGATTTTATTTTTTTTTATTCACTATTATTATCATGCATTATGTTAGGATCTTAATTTAATTAATTTTGTTTTAATTTTAGATTTGGTAGCGCCATTTCAAGTGTGAGAAGCAAGCAAGCAATTTCAATCCGGTTTAAGCCCCTTCGGGTTTTACATCTCTAACCTCTTAGTCTCATTCTCCCTCTCTAATCTCTTTCTTTTGTTTTTTTTATGTGGTTATGGTGTGTGCCTACGATTTATTCCTTCCAATCCATGATAGTTTTGATAGGTTAGATGCTTATGTGTTAGGACACCAATTCAATTCCTTAGATGCGTAATTTCGTTAGATGCTTGTGAGTTAGGATGCGTTAATTTAATTATCATTAGTTTAATCCACTATTTTAATTAATTTGGTTCACTTTGCATTGCTTTTAAATGAGTAAAATAGAGTGGCGTACATCTCCTTGAGTTTGACCCGTAGCTATGATTGATCCGTACGCTTGTGGTTATTATTTCTTGCAAACACATGACTTGGGACTTCCTCTTCCTTTTGATGGGGTAAGTCACCTTCTTCTTCTTCTCTTTTTTTTTACTGGATTCTTCACCCTTGATGTTGACTTTACTCTTTTGTCATAACAAATTAACACCGAGCAGTATGTTGATATGCACCGAATGCAGGCGAGCATGGATGCAGTGCTTTTTGAGCAGACATGTTATGTCCAAGAGTGCTTTTTCTCTTTTCTTTTTTCTATTCTCTTTTTTTTTTCTTTTGAAACCTTATCTTTTCAAAATGAAACCAATGCATAGCGGCCAGCTTGGTGATATGAGGGAATCTCAAGATTACCATGAGAACTACAACCGTAATCAAGCTGAGGAGAACAGCCATCTCAGGAGGCAATTATCATTCGCGGGAATCTCCCCTGCCCCATTTGGGCCGCATGATGATGAGAGAGGTGATGATGAGGGTTATGCTGATGATGATGAGGATGAGGTGGTGCTGGATGTTGAGACCTTATCCTCCAGTGATGAGAACTTGTCTCGCCTCCTTCCCCTCTTACATATTACGTAAATTTTTTGTCACACCCCAAACCACCCCCTGGGAGGATTAGGTAGGTGACCCAAATTGCATGATAGCAATCCGCCAAATCCCACGGATCTAGAAGCAGTTAATCCATTCATAGGTAAACATCCATCGTAATACAATAAGTACAACTCAGAGTGCTGCAGAAAACTATATTTACAATAAAAGATAAAAGAAGCGTAGCAGTACAGGAAATGATGTTATATACATAAATAAATGGAAACATTCCCTCGCTCACACCCACAGACAGAATAGTAGAAGTTACCATATACAACTTCTAAAACAAAAGAAAGTATATATACAGGGCGAGATAACTCAACCCCAAAAAGAAAGAGGAAAAAAAGAGACTAAAAGCAGGAACGAGGATAAACTCCTGTCAAAAACAAAAAGGAGTCTCCAAGACAAAATGCATCAGCATCAACAGCAACACCCCTCATGTGTCATCATTAGTAGTTACCGAGAACACTCGTATCAATGGTACAACCTCTGTCGGGGTCCATACCAATATGGTCATAACCACCATGGCTCTCCTCCGGGTAATAAGCCTCCCCGCCACAGTGACATCCACCTGTAAGATCATCTAATAGAAAAACATAGATAACAGAGTGTGAGCTCCACTGAGCCCATGAATTAAACATATCATCATGCATGCATATGAAATCACAACCATATGATCCTACATGATGTGCAGATCAAATTATTTATTAGCCACCTATCAACACAACTAAGGCAGATCAGTGATACTACAATCCCCAATACATGTATCCCTGGTGCGGGTTTTTAACCCCTTCCCACGATACACCCATTCAGTTGTCGGAGAGGACCAGTTAGCTCCTGTATTCATTCACCAAGGTCAGCCTAACCAGCCCTCTGTGATTAACCTGTGTGGCATCCATCCCTTTTTCTCTTTTCTTTTCTTTTCTAGCTTATAGCCCAGCATATAGCTCTTATTCAGATTTCTTTTCTTTTCTTTTCTCATATATATGGTCACTCCCATGGGCATTAAACACCTTAACCCGTATTGGAAAGGGTGCGTAGCACGGGTGATCAAACTCTAACCCCATGTCTAGATGACATCATATGAGTCGAGCGGTGTTAACCGTATCGGATTCTATGGGCTACCATAGGCCTCATTTCCAAGCTAGCTACGACATCTAGTCTATCATTCATAATCAGCATAGAGTATTCAAACATAATTCCAGTAGTCAAGACAATATTGTATTGAGTTTTTAAGATTCATGAATTTAAATATGTAACACAGTACTTATTATAATAAGGTTCAATTCAGCATATTAATTATGTTACATCTACATACACGATGACATTCCACTCACCTTGGTCTGATCCTACAGGTTCTGTTGCTGGTTCGGTTCCGGCTGGAGTCTGGCAGTGCGCCTCGAGTGCGGGATCAAATCCTAAAGTAATAAATAAAAAACTTATTATTCAATTTGTCAAACTGTTTTGGGTGTCCTAGTGCCGATCTAAGCTCACTGGTCTGACTCGGTGCTCAGTCTGGTATCACTTCGAATTCTCTGGGTCTTGCACTGGGCCATAGGGTCTATGTCCCAGTGCATCATCAGGAGATTTGGATCAGGGATTGATCTGGCATTTTACCAGTAAACAAGTTGTACATGGTCCCGACAGTCTCACAATTCAGTCCTTAGGTCAGCAGTTTAGCTGGACCAACACTAGTAGGGTTGCTAGGCCTTGTGGGGCCCACTTGGGTACCCAAGGTATAATTATTTATGGATAGATGTGAGGAGGGGTAGTTTGGTCATTTAACACCTCCCTACACTGTACATGCCTCACTGGTGAAGGCCCGCAGAGTCTGGTTAGCATTACAGCCCATTTCTATTCTCTGGGTGATTCTTTGGGCGATAGGTGCATCGCCCAAAGCCTGTTTATAGCGTGAATAGGCTCCCAAACTGGCATTTTTCACCATGGACAGTGCCTAGGTCGACCCACCATGCATGTAGGGTGGTTGTAGACCCCATGAGGAGTAGTTTTCAGTGGTCCACATGGACCATGCCCTAGGTCCACCATTTGGCAGCCAGGAGCTGTCCAGCCAGCTCAGAGAACAGCAGCCCAGCTGTGTTCCAGCATAAGGCCATGGTTTGGGCTGCATGCAAAGAGGATTCCACATAAAATAGAGTGGTGGAAGGCTGTTACAACACAAGGCTAGGCCGAGAGCAGCCTGTGTGCACAGATCCAACCCACACTGCCTGATCTGGGTGCAACAAGGCAGTGCAGTCTGGCACAGAGACTGATTTCTGCCTCAGGTATGAAACAATAGTGAAAACACATGAATAACACTCAAATCTTCCATGTAATATGTTTGCATGTCAGATCTGAGGTAGCACAAGCAGCCCCCAGGTGTTCTGGGCTGTCCTTGGCCAGTTTCATATCCAAAAGGGCAGAGATCTAAAGGAGAGAATAGTAAATAGTTGCAGCAGCATATTGAGGCATGGTTTTATACCTGAGATGAACTGAGGATGCTGGAATCAGGGGCTGCTCAGCTGTTCCTCCTTCTTTCCTCTTCTTCTCCCTTCCTTCTCTTTCCTTTCTCTCTCCTTTTCTCTCTTTTCTCTCTTCTCTCCCCCTCCATGGTTTCAACAGTGTAAGGTTCTAAATGTTGGGCCGGGTCTATCTATTTATAGACCAGCCCAACATAGGGTCTGTTTGGTAGCCTGACCCCACCTCAAGAATGCATTCTCATAACTGATTCTAGGCCATTCTGGCCACTCTGGTGGGGTCCACAGGGGTCCAAGGGTAAATTATGGTTTCCAAGACTCCCATCTACCTCTGGTGGGTGTCCATGGTCTGTATGGATGGTCCCCACTTGTCTAGAGTTCAAAATAATGAATTTAACCACTCTGGGCGATTCACTGGGTGATAGGTGCATCGCCCAGTACATCGCCCAAAGAATACAGCAAAGCTGTAATCCTTTATGCTTGCATAGGGGCTTAGCCCAGGGCTTAGACCTTGCAACCACAACTCACCCAGGGTCCAACACACATCTTTCCAGGTGTGGACCCCATATTTATGGAGAGGAGAGAGAATACCTGGAGTTTGTGCAGTACATAATGCTGTGAGCAGTGCAGCTACACGGGTCTGCAATCCATCTTCTGATAGGTATGAAGGGGAACATTCTCGGGGGTTCTCCATTAGATTCAACACTGGAGTGATACTCCACAGTGTGTTTGGATGCCTTATCAGGGGTTCCTATCCTTCATTCAAATTCCCAGCCAGTCAAGGGCAGGCTTGACATTTTCCTTAAATTTTATGTTTTTATTTTTTAAATATGGGAATAATGGTGGAATGATTGGATGATGTCTTTTTTATTATGCTTTATGGAATGGGAACAATATTTTAATCTAATTAAGACACTTGCTTTTTCCTTTGCAATGTACAATTCTATATGTTTTTATTTAATCCTTGGTTATTACATGCATGGAAACGATAGAGGGGTAAGAAAAACCAAAAAAGGGTGGGAAATTGACACATAGACCACAATGTTACCTTGCAATTACATCTTTCCACCACAATGTATCCAGTAGATTCACAATCTTCGGCATCAATTCTTCTGGCAGTTGAATCTTCTCTTCCATCATCCTGAGCGGAGACTGGTACTGTGTTGGCACTAGATGAGGCAAGTAGAAAGTAGTATGAGTCAAGTCCATTAACCTCACAGTATTGTAGCCTGAAGTCTCGGGAATTGGGGTTTTCATGTCCCACCAATGGTAGTTCCATTGAACCTGCTCGCCTGTTCTTTCTTCCAAATATTTCTTCCAGTCCTTGATTTCACGGAATTCCTCCGTCTCTCTACGAATTTGGAAATGCTTTGGCTGAAATCCGGCATCAATTATAGGTTTGATCAATCGCAGTATCTCCATCAACCATATGTATAAGATCATGGGTGGTCCTGCACAATAATCTATTCCATATCTTCGGGAAGGTTTCATTTCATCTAGACCCTTGAAAGTCTCTGCCAATATGGTGGGGACGATGTCGCACCCATCTAGGAGCTGCCAAATGAGGTCCGCCATCACAGGGGGAACACCCCTTTTTGGATTTTGTAACAAGTATCTTCCAATCATGCAAAAGAGATATGCTCTCCTTCTATTCTTTTGTTGAGTTCCTTTGACTCCTTTTTGCCTGGAGAAAGTCCCTGCTACCTTCAAAATATCAACCTTTCCATAATTCATGATTTTTGTGACTTCCCTCTCGGTCCATCCAAAGAAATCTTATAAAACTTCTTCGTAGCTATTATGGAAGGGGGGCAAACGAGTCTCCCTGGTGGTGGTGAGAGCATGTAAGCTCTGAATTCTTCAACAGTGGGTGTTGTCCTTACTTCTTCAAATCTGAAAACTGTTGGATTTATGTGTCCATCAAACCCAGTTCGGTTTGGTTCAATTTGGTTTTACTTTGGGTTGAACCTTTATGCATTTTGGTTTAATATTATCACATGCGATATAAACTTTTTGAGCATTATGTGTCCATAAGTTTTACTTAAAATGGTAGTCACGACTAGGGTTTGGGTTGGGCACCCTTATCATATGGTCGTCACATTGGGTATGCCTAGACATGTGATGTCAGGGTACGAATGCGAGTACTCACATGATCGATGTGTGTATTGGCGAAGAATCTACTTTGTTGATTCCCTCATGTATTACTGCTAGATGTAGGAAGGGATAGACTTGTGTCATCGACACCCTTTACCTGAGGGAACCCTGTCACTGCAAAGTGCTCATGCATTCTTTGGTTCATCAATGACTGAGACTCAAGTGAGTCAAAGTCGGTGTTCTGGGAATGTGTGAACATTTTTTGAGCGAAAGAATTACTCAACATAGTCACCATTGCCCGATTGGGGAACACCAAGATTGAGGCTGTCGGTGTATGGTTAGATCGAAATCTGGATCCAGTGCCATTTTGGAAATGGTTTTTGCAAAATCTATTTTACATAAAATAATAGATTATATATGTAATTATTTGAATAAAGTATTTTATCGAGTTTTACCGGATCCGATCAGATACACATAAACTCTTACATGGACATGTACTATGGAATGGGGTTTGGTAGTACAAGTGTACATGCCCTAGATTCCATAATGATGGTGTTGATTAGCGGGGGGTTGTACATGATAATTTATTATTATGTAGGGAGTTATTTAGAATTTACTAAAATAATTGGTTCCTTATTTAATCAATGTATATGGTGCTAATTATAAATATTCATAAATTAAATAAAGTAATTAATTAAATCGTTCCCTATTACATTCTGCTTCTTCGCCAATTAGATACACTTCGAGAAAACAGAACAGCCAAATAAGGAGAGAGAGAGAGAGAGAGTCTGACTCTCACTGGGATTTTATTTTTCCATCCCAGGTTTTTTAAACCCTAGCATTATATAAAGAAGCCAAAAACGTAGAGGGGGAGTGCTCCACGTTTTTGCCTGCCCCCCCCCCCCCCCTCTTGGATGGTTTTTGGCTCCCTCTCTCTCTCTTGTGATCACTTCTTCTTCTTCTTCTTCTTGCTCGCTACTTTGTTTGAGAGTTAGGGTTTTGGAAACCCAGATGTCCAGATCTGCTTGAAGAACTGAAGAGCATCTAAGATTGACTTAAAGAATCTTGGTTGCACCATTGGAGGTTCAAAATTGTTTGCTTGGAGTGCACATTGGAGGAAGAACCATTGTCTATTGGAGGAGCAACACTTAAGGCTCATGAGGTTAGCAACTCTATGTTAATTCCTCTTGTTTCTAATTATTGATTATTCATGAGATGCGAAAGAAACCCAAATCGATTTGGTTCCGCTATGCATTCGGGTAAGGGATAGATCCCTCTTTCCATGAGATGGAATAGAGATGAATTTTTCCATCTCTTTTGGGTTCCATAATTTCATGGGTCACAAAAGAGAAGGACAGGGCATTGGTTTATCAGACCAAACCCTAACTGGGATCCACCAGGGTTCCCATGGGAGACCATGGAAAACCCTAAAATTAAAATAGGACGCCCATGGGCAACCATGGGTTAACCCAAAGGGTGCAATACCCTAATTGGTTTATAATTGGTTTCCCAGGAAAACTATGACATCAGAGTCACCTTTCTCACCCATGGATATCATATAATTAATTAGATGCAATTATTGTATACGGGATGTAATCTTTTTATTTAAATATTTATGGTAGAATATGGATGGATGTTTTTGCACATGGCTTATAATGGTTGTAACAACCTTCCCATATGCACATGGGTGGTTACAAGGTAGTTATTCATGTAACAACCTTGTCATGTGCACATGGGTGGTTATGGTTGTTGTAACAACCTTATCCATGTAAGATGATGGAATTTTATTTTTATAATATTTTTTATTTTTATTCCATCATAGGGTTTAAAACCCATTATTTCAGAATTAATAAAAGAAAATTGTTTGTACCCTAGATTCCCTGTGGTGCTAGTAGCTACTGCCTACGGTGCTAGTGGCTGCTGCCAGTGGTGCCATGTGGCTGTTGCCAATGGTGCCTTGTGCGAAGGGGTGTCAATAAAGCCCGCTCGGCCCGAACCCGCCCGAACCCGCCCTGAGCCCGGCCCGGACCCGACCCTGATTTTTCAACCCGAAGGGCGGGTTAGGGTTTAGAAATAGCTTGACCCTGGCAGGGTCGGGTCGGGCTCGGGTTTAGGCCTCGGGTTGAGTCCGGCCCGGCCCGACCCGACCCTGAATTGTTTATAAGTATATATAAATACTTTTCTATATATAATATATAGATATATAGATATTTATAAATATTATATTCTTCTTTATACTAACAAAAAATAATAAAAAAAAACTCAAAACCCTTCGAAACCTAAAAGCGATGCACATTTCGCTCTTTCCCTTCTCTTTCCCTGCATCCGCTGTCCCCAAACCCTATCTCTTTCCCTTCCAAATCCCATCTCTTTTCCCTCTGCGATGTCTGGATTAGCCTGGCGATTCACATTTCACTCTTTCCCTTCTCTTTCCCTTCATGCGCCGTCTCCAAACCCCATCTCTTTCCCTCTGCGATGTCTGGATTAGTCTCATCTATCGTTCTCGTTTGGACTTTGGAGGAGAAGGCTGACGAGGAGTCTCCAAAACCCATCTCTTTCCCTCTGCAATGTCTGGATTAGCCTCATCTATCGCTCTCTTTTGGACTTTGGAGGAGAAGGCTGACAAGGAGAGCTGCAAGGCGAGTTTCGACCCATTAGGTATGTCCGATTGTTCTTCTTGTTCTGTATCTCGCTCTTGATTCTGTCTCTCGCTCTCTTCTCTTTGCTCTTTCTCCTCTTTTTTTTTTTTTTCTTTTCACGGTCGAACCTAGAAGGGGTTAATCGAAGTTTCAGAGGACTGTTATCTGCCTATAAATTTAACAGCTTTCGACTTCAATTTGTAACTTTTTTGTCTGCTTCAGCTTCGTGTTCTTCCCCATTTAACCATGGAAGTAGAAAGAGTAAATCTTCATCGAAAAAGGAAGTGTGACTGGTCATTGCTTCACAAAGATCTTTTCGATTTAATTCTGGAGATGTTAGGTCTTGCCGATCTGATTCAAGTCAGCTGCGTTTGCAGTTCCTGGAGATCGATTTCGCCTCCTTTCCATCTCTGGCTGGTACTGCAAAAACAGGGGTGGTGGGCGTTTTCGTTGGGAATCGATAGTGGTTATTTTTTTTTTTTAAGTCAAATGGGTGGGTTGTATTAATAGATGAATAGCTATTTGTTTGAGGAATCAATGGCAAAATTTTCCAAAATATCCAAAACGTATCTGTAAGAGGTGAATGATCTGCTTGAGATCGAGAATTTTGCATGCCTTTTCCAACCCTTTGGCATCATTTGTTGCCTACCACTTGTTTTATTGTTTATGCTGATTCTTAACAATTTTTAGATAGCTAAATATATTGTATGAAAGGGATAGTGAAAATTATTCTCGGTTACCGATAAGGAAAATCATTCTGTTCTGTAGTCTTTGAAACCTCAAAATTTAGCTCTAGATCAAGTGATCAAGATATTTTCTAAGTGGCTCACCAACCGAATGCATACATATAAATATAGAGTCCTGGTAATGTTCATGAAGCTCATAACCTACACGCTTTGATTATTGAATAAGAATGGCTTTGCCTTCTTCTAATTCTGTGTGATTCGAATATTGTTGTGAGATGCCGAGGATCGTGGGATTCGAATCTAGTTCCAGGAGAGATGCTTGGTCTATATCCTTTTACTTCTCTTCCATTCTTCTTCATTCTGTTCACCATCAAATTTGGTCAGTGTTTTGTTTTCTATTCTCTTCTTGTGAATACCCTACTTGTTGCAATTTTAATTTCTCCATTGATTGCATCTGTGATTCCAAGTCTGATTTCCAGTTCTATTCTATTTTAAAATCAGATTTGATTTTCTGTTTCAAATTACTATCTTCATATTATTTGCTGAAAACTATTGGTGTTTTTGATGCACTTTTGATTACTATTTGAACCCATTAAGATCTGCTATTAGTAGTCAATTCTAGAATTCTATTTTAAAGAATCCTATCCCTAATATTTTTATTATGAATTTTTATAGATGTATGTGAATTATTTTATTTAAATTTACAAGTCCCTCTCTCCCTTTCTCTTCTTCCCCTCTTATTCTTCTTCTTTAAAGAATTTCTCAGTTTTTTTTTAGATATATTCTTTGATATATATCAATCAGGGTCAAAACAGGGTCAACTCGACCCTGCCCGACCCTATCAGGGTCTGGTCGGGCCGGGCCGGGCCGGGTTAGGGAAGACCCTGACAGGGTCGGGTCAGGGTTGAGGGTTTCTTGACCCTGCCAGGGTTGGGTCAGGGTCAGGGTTTAGGTTAAGGGCTCTAGGGTCAGGGTCAGGGTTTAGGCAGGCCCGGCCCAACCCGACCCATTGACACCCCTATGTAACAACCTTGTCATGTGCACATGGGTGGTTATGGTTGTTGTAACAACCTTATCCATGTAAGATGATGGAATTTTATTTTTATAATATTTTTTATTTTTATTCCATCATAGGTTAAAACCCATTATTTCAGAATTAATAAAAGAAAATTGTTTGTACCCTAGATTCCCTGTGGTGCTAGTAGCTACTGCCTACGGTGCTAGTGGCTGCTGCCAGTGGTGCCATGTGGCTGTTGCCAATGGTGCCTTGTGCGACTGCTGCACAATATGTTTGATAGTGTTTTTCCCTCTAATAAAAAAAAGAGTTTTTATTTATTTTATTATTTTATGGGTTGGAGGAAGAAGATGGGTAAAGAGACTCTTCTCTACACTCATTTGGGAATAAATTGGATTCTATTGTGAATTTGGGTACATGTTTTCACATGAGATGTGATGTTTTATAATTGGAATTATCCATGTGATTGTGGGCTCCATATATAATGTTACATTGTCTATGTGATTATGAGATTGGCTATCTAATAATGTGGATGGTAATTTGATGTATGTTATGCATTGGGATTATGGGTGGATGTGATGCTTCTCTCTCTTTCTCTCTCTCCCCCTTTCTTTTTTATAAAAAAATGTACTCCACTCATGGGCAGCCCAAAATGGTGGGTTGGTTTCTCCATCCGGGGTTTCTTTATTATGGAAAGGAAAGTGTGTAGAATATTTTTCCTAGGTTTCCATTGTAATTTTAGAGGAGCTAGGACTCCCCAGGCATGTTGATGGTAATCCACATATAACACTCAAAGCTTATGGAAATGCAAGTCACCTACTTTGAAGATGTGATCGGGCGGAGGAAATGATCGAGACGTGGCATCCTTGACATGATTGATGCACCCATAATTAAAAGAAAGTTATTAGTTTTAATTTTATTGGGAGGGTTCTGTAATTGCTTTTGATAAAATGTCGACATCCCATAATCACTTTTAATTAATGTTGATTAATTATGTTATTTTATTCCATCCATGATATGTATGTGAGAGTTGCTTAATCCCTTTTCAATCATAATACATATATGATATGGACTAATCTAAGTTAGTAGACATGTCCATGCCCTTCTATTGAAGATAAATGTAGAGATTATGTGATATGACCCTGCATATGCCGACAGGACATTGCCAGGCTCGTTATCACATGGTTATCTATATTTATCTCTATCTAGATACGTTAGGATATGGATAGTGAGAGGGCACTGCGATAGTGGACCATCTTTCATGATTCTATAATTCTAACTAATGCAATAGGTAAATGCATGACTTGGGTGTATGTCAACTAACAAGATTTAGGCATGACACCCAAATTATTGGATTTATATGTCCATCAAACCCGGTTCGATCCAATTCAATCCGATTTTACTTTTTATTGAACCTTTATACATTTTGGTTTAATATTATCACATGCGATATAAACTTTTGGAGTATTATGTGTCCGTAAGTTTTACTTAAAATGGTAGTCAAGACTAGGGTTTGGGCTGGGCACACTTATCTTATAGTCGTCGCATTACGTATGCCTAGACATGTGATGTCAGGGTATGAATGCATGCACTCACATGATCGATGTGTGTATTGTCGAAGAATCTACTTTGTCGAGTCCCTCATGTATTACTACTAGATGTAGGAAGGGATAGACATGTGTCACCGACACCCCTTACCTGAGAGGACCCTGTCGCTGCAAAGTGTAATCGCATTCTTTGGTTCATCAATGACTAAGACTCAAGTGGGTCAAAGTCGGTGTTCTGGGAATGCGCAAACACTTTGTGAGTGAAGGAGTTACTTAACATGGTCACCACTGCCCGATTGGGGAACACCAAGATTGAGATTGTCTAAGTATGGTCGGATTGGAATCTGGATCCAGTGTCGTTTTAGAAATGGTTTTTGCAAAATCTATTTTATATAAAATAATAGATTATATGTAATTATTTAAATAAAGTGTTTTATCGCGTTTTACGGGATCCGATCAGATACACAGACACTCTTATATGGACATGTACTATGGAATGGGGTTTGGCAGTACAAGTGTACATGCCCTAGATTCCATAATGATGATGTTGATTAGTGGGGGGGGTTGTACATGATAATAAATATCATGTAGGGAGTTATTTGGAATTTGATAAAATAATTGGTTCTTTATTAATTAATGGATATGGTGCTAATTGTAAATATCCATAAATTAAATAAAGTAATTAATTATATCATTCCTTATTAGATTCTGCTTCTTCACCAATTAGAAGCACTTTGAGTTTAAACAGAACAGCCAAATAAGGAGAGAGAGAGTCTGACTCTCATTGGGATTTTATTTTTCCATCCCGGGTTTTTTAAACCCTAGCATTATATAAAGAAGCTAAAAACGTAGAGGGGGAGTGCTCCACGTTTTGCCTGCCCCCCCCCCCTCTTAGATAGTTTTTGGCTCCCTCTCTCTCTCTTATGATCTCTTCTTCTTCTTTTTCTTGCTCTCTACTTTGCTTGAGAGTTTGGGTTTTGAAAACCCAGGTCTGCTTGAAGAATTGAAGAGCATCTAGGATTGGCTTGAAGAACCTTGGTTGCACCATTGGAGGATCAGATCTATTTGCTTGGAATGCACATTAGAAGAAGAACTATTATCTATTGGAGGAGCAACAGTTGAGGCTCATCAGGTTAGCAATTCTGTGTTAATTCCTCTTGTTCTTAATTATTGATTATTTATGGGATGCGAAAGAAACCCGAATCGATTTGGTTCCGCTGCGCATTCAGGTATGAGATAGATCCCTCTTTCCAGTAGATGGAATAGAGATGAATTTTTCCATCTCTTTTGGGTTCCATAATTTCATAGGACACAAAAGAGAAGGATAGGGCATTGGTTTATCAGACCAAACCCTAACCGGATGCACCTGGGTTCCCAAGGGCAACCATGGGAAACCCTAAAATTAAAATAGGGCGTCCATGGGCAACCATGGGTTAACCCAGGGGGTGCAATTCCCTAATTGATTTATAATTGGTTTCCCAAGGAAATCATGACATGATTCCAGGACCGTAGTTTAACCCACAGTATGGTATCAGAGCCACCTTTCTCACCCATGGATATCATATAATTAATTGGATGTAATTATTGTACATGGGTTGCAATCTTTTTATTTAAATATTCATGGTAGAATATGGATGGATATTTTTGTACATGGCTTATAATGGTTGTAACAACCTTCCCATATGCACATGGGTGGTTACAAGGTAGTTATTCATGTAACAATCTTGCCATGTGCACATGGGTGGTTATGGTTGTTGTAACAACCTTGTTCATGTAAGATGATGGAATTTTATTTTTGTAATGTTTTTTATTTTTATTCCATCATATGGTTTAAACCCATTATTCCAGAATTAATTAAAAAAAATTGTTTGTATCCTAGATTCCCTACGGTGCCAGGGGCTGTTGCCTACGGTGCCAGTGGCTGCTGTCAGTGGTGCCATGTGGCTGCTGCCCATGGTGCCTTGTGCAACTACTGCCCAGTATGTTTGATAGTGTTTTTCCCTAAAAAAAAAAGAGTTTTTATTTGTTTTATTATTTTATGGGTTGGAGGAAGAAGATGGATGAAGAGATCCTTCTCTACACTCACTTGGGAATAAATTGGATTCTATTGTGAATTTGGGTACATGTTTTCACATGAGATGTGATGTTTATTTTTTGGAATTATCCATGTGATTGTGGGCCCCATATATAATGTTACATTGTCTATTTGATTATGGGATTGGCAATCTAATAATGTGGATGATAATTTGATGTATGTGATGCATTGTGATTGTGGGTGGATGTGATGCTTCTCTCTCTTTCTCTCTCCTCCTTTCTTTTTTATAAAAAAATATACTCCACCCCATGGGCAGCCCAAAATGGTGGGTTAGTTTCTCCATGCGTGGTTTCTTTATTATGGAAAGGAAAGTGTGTAGAATATTTTTCCAAGGTTTCCATTGGAATTTTAGAGGAGCTAGGACTCCCAGGGCATGTTGATGGTGATCCACATGTGACGTTCAAAGCTTATGGAGATGCAAGTCACCTACTTTGAAGACATGATCGGGCGGAAGAGACTATCGAGGCGTGGCATCCATGACATGATTGATGCACCCATAATTAAAAGAAAGTTATTAGTTTTAATTTTATTGGGAGGGTTCTTTAATTGCTTCTGATAAAAATGTCGCCATTCCATAATCACTTTTAATTAATGTTAATTAATTATGTTATTTTATTCCATCCATGATATGTATGTGAGGGTTGCTTAATCCCTCTTCAATCATAATACATGTATGATATGGACTAGTCTAAGTTAGTAGATATGTCTATGGCCTCCTATTGAAGAAAAATGTAGAGATTATGTGATATGATCCCACAAACGCCGACAGGACATTGCCAGGCTCGTTATCACATGGTTATCTATATTTACCTCTATCTAGATACTTTAGGATATGGATAGTTAGAGGGCACTGCGACAGTGAGCCATCTTTCATGATTCCATGATTCTAACTAATGCAACAGGTAAATGCATGACTTGGGTGTATGTCAGCTGACAGGATCTGGGCATGACACCCAGGTACTTGGTAGATTCACTTTTGCATATATCACAAGGACATTGATTCTACAGTTCTCATACTTATTTCCTTTTTCTATTATCTGTGCAATGTCCTGACCTATTAAGCTTTCTCAATGGCCCTTGTAACGAGCTTTGGGCCAATGGCTCCCAAGCTAGACGGCTTTAGGGCACTAGGTGTAAAACACCCCCAGGCTTAATCACTCGAGCCAAAGAGGCTACAGGTTACAACTGGATTGAGAATATACTTTAAAAACTCATTCCATTCATTCATGCCATATATGCCATAAAATTAAATTTGGTCTCAGCTCCTCAACAAAGGCACAAGAAACCAATAGATACCTAGATGGTCCTTCCATTCGGCTAAGGTAACGCTCCTATTTTCTAATTTAGCTCCCTTCTCAAGCTACACAGGTGCTACCGTCATCTCAACATAATTTTTATTGCTTCTTATATGGGGTATCTCCCTAGGTTTCTATCTTTCTTGGTTCGTACCAAAACAAAGGGAAGTGCACACGTACAAACTACCAATGCCAAGACTAAACTCTACCAATGAAGCTCAAACCCCCCCCCACACTTAAACCTTGCAATGTCCTCAATGCATGCAGAAAATAAAGGTAAGGACAGGGTAGGGGGAATACTTGGGAGGTCTCTCAGTCATCGGGGTAAAGAGGCTCATGGAGCTCCATGACCTCTTTACTATCTTCACTCGGCATCTCATGGTAATGCTTCAGTCGTTGACCATTAACTTTAAAGATCTCACCTGTGCTGGGACTCAAGAGTTCAACAGCACCGTGAGGAAAGACAAAGTGCACAATATAAGGTCCATTCCATCGAGACCTCAGTTTCCCTGGAAAAATATGCAAACGAAAGTTGTACAACAAGACTTTTTGATCCACCTCAAAAGATTTTCTCAATATTTGCTTATCATGGAAGGCCTTGGTTTTCGACTTGTAAATCCGGGCATTCTCATATGCATCATTTGTCAACTCTTCCAACTTAGATAGTTGGAGTTTTCTATGCCCACAGGCCTCAGATAGATCCAGATTCAATTTTTTGATGACCCACCAAGCCGTGTGCTCAAGTTCCACTGGTAGATGACATGCTTTCCCTCCCGTACATGAGTCGATAGGGGGATTGACCGAGATCGGTCTTGTAAGTAGTCCTAAATGCCTACGTGGCATCTACAGACGGGTCGACCAATCCTTGTTGTTGGGGCTCACTGTTTTCCCTAGAATTTGCTTGATCTATCTATTTGAGACCTCCACTTGGCCACTCATTTGTAGATGGTAAGGAGTCGCAAGCTTATGGTGATCCCATATTTCCACATCAAGGCCTCAAAAGGCCTTTTACAGAAGTGCTTATCCCTATCACTTATGATTGCTCGAGGAATGCTGAAGCAGGATAAGATATTTTCCTTAAAAAACTGGACCACCACTTTGTAGTCGTTTGATTTATAGGTGATGGCCTCTATCCATTTTGACACATAGTCCACAGCCAACAGAATGTACAAATTTCTGAAAGAATTGGGAAACGGTCCCATGAAATCTATGCCCCAAACATCAAAGATTTCAAAAATTAGAATGGGGGAAAGGGGCATCATATTTCACTTGGTGACCCACCCTAGGGTATGGCAAGCTCCACAAGCCTTGCATTACTCAAAACTATCCCAAAACAATGTAGGCCAATAGAAACCGCACTGAAGTACTTTAGTGGTGGTTTTCTTTGCCCCAAAATGACCTCCACGTGCCTGATCATGGAAAAATGATAGAATGGAATGCTGCTCATGATCAGGGATACATGAATGGATAATCTAGTCCTGACAAGTCTTAAAAAGGTAAGGATCATCCCAGAAGAAATACTTCACTTGAGAGTGAAACCGGTATTTGTCTTGGGTGGACCATTAAGATGGGGTCTCACCCGTGACCAGGTAGTTCATAATGTTTGCATCCATGGTTCACTGGTCAAAGCCATTAACTGCTCATCTGGAAAATTCTCATTTATCTGACACTCGTCTGTATTCGCATTGGGGAGACGAGACAAGTGGTCGGCGACTAAATTCTTAGTACCTCTCTTGTCTCAGATCTCTAGGTTAAACTCCTGGAGGAGCAAAACCCACCAAATGAGGCGAGCTTTAGCATCCTTCTTACCTACTAGATACTTGATGGCTAAATGATCGGTGTAAATAATAACATGAGAGCCAACCAAGTATGGTCTAAACTTCTCAAGTGCAAAGACGATAGCTAAAAATTCCTTCTCTGTGGTAGTGCAGTTCAGCTGTACGTCGTTGAGAGTCCTCGCATAGTATATCACTGTAGGGAGTTTATTGATCCTTTGACCTAGGACTGATCCTATGGCGAAGTCAAATGCATCACACATTAATTCAAAAGGTTCTGGCCATACTGGTGCTCGAATGATAGGAGCTAAAGTTTGCTCCTTTTTTAGATGCTCAAAGGACTGCAAACACTCAGTAGTGAAGTCAAAAACCTGATCCTTAGCTAACAAATTTGTCAGGGGTCTAGCCATCTTGCTGAAATCTTTTATGAACCTCCAATAAAAGCCTGCATGCCCTAGAAAGGATCTTATGTCTTTGATGCTCCTAGGGGGTGGTAGATTGACAATCAAGTCTACCTTGGCTTTATCAACCTTTATCCCTTCTTTCAAAACAACATGCCCCAAGACAATACCTTCCTTTACCATAAAGTGACATTTCTCCCAGTTAAGAACTAGGTTCTTTTCCTTGCTTATCTCCAAAACCAACTTCAAGTGGTGAAGACACTCAGAATAGGAAGAGCCATGTATGGAGAAATCATCCATGAATATTTCAAGGAATTGCTCAACCATGTCTGAGAATATGCTCATCATGCACCGTTGGAACATTGCAGAGGCATTGCACAACCCAAAGGGCATGCGTCGGTAAGCAAAAGTTCCAAATGGGCATGTGAAGGTAGTCTTATCTTAGTCCTCAAGGGCGATAGAGATTTGGTTATAGCCGGAATATCCATCTAAGAAACAATAATAGTCATGTCCGGCTAATCTTTCTAACATTTGATCAATGAATGGGAGAGGAAAATGGTCTTTCTAGGTGGCTGCATTCAATTTCTGGTAGTCGATACACACACGCCACCCAGTTTGAATACGAGTCGGGATAAGCTCATTGGTGGCGGATTGTATCAATGTTACCTCAGATTTCTTTGGCACAACCTGTACCGGACTAACCCACTGACTATTAAAGATGGGATGTATGATCCCATTGTCTAGACATTTCAGAATCTCTTTATGGATGGCTTCATTCATTATCGGATTAACCCTTCTTTGTGGGTCCCTTGACAGTTTGGCACCATCGACGAGATTAATGTGATGTTGTACAATTGAAGGGCTAAGTCCTTTAATGTCTACCATCGTCCATCCATGAGCTTCCTTATTTTCTCTCAACAGTTGGATCAACTCTTCCTCTTGGCCGGGAGTCAGATCAGAGGCAATTATCATTGGAAGAGTATGATTTGATCCAAGGAAAGCATACTTGAGATTTGAAGGCCGGGGCTTCAAATTAAGAAGGTGAGGTTCTTCTATGGATGGTTTAGGGAGTTTGGCCAACTCACCAATAGGCTCAGACGCTTGAAGATACATCATAGCAGAGAAAAAACCTGTGCCCTCTATGTCTCCTAGTTCATTCATACAATCCATAAAGTCCAAATCAAAATCGATAGGCTCAGATGCTTGAAGACGCATCATATCAAAAAAAAAATCTGAGCCATCTATGTCCCCTAATTCATGCATACAATCCACAAAGTCCGAATCAAAATCAATGTCATGATGTGTGTCTACGGACTCAGGAAAGTACTCCAACATGTTGGCATGCTCTGCTAGGTCTGGCTACCTAGCCTAAAGACATTAAAATTGACAGATGTGTTGCCAAATGATAGCTTCGTCAGACCTTTCCTACAATTAATCAGGGCATTGCTCGTAGCAAGGAATGGTCTTCCCAAGATCACAGGAATTTGATCCATGGGATTCACGACAGGTTGGGTGCCCAAGATTATGAAGTTGATGGGGAAGATAAATTCTCCCACTTTGATGAGGACATCATCAACCTTACCTTTGGGGGTCTTCACTGACCTATCCGCCAACTGGAGTGTGACGGTAGTAGGTTTGAGATCTCCCAAACCCAGTTGATTATAAACTGAATAAGGTAGAAGGTTAACACTAGCTCCAAGATCTAGGAGTGCATGCTCAATCCTAGTGTTACCTATTACAAATCCAATGGTGGGGCAGCCTGGGTGTTTGCACTTGGTAACTTGCTCAGAAAGGATAGAACTAACATTGGCCATCAGTAAGGCTCTCTTTGGCACGTTCGTAGTTCTCTTATGTGTGCATAAGTCCTTAAGTACCTTGGCATAGGTGGGTACTTGGGCTATGGCATCAAGCAAGGGGATATTTACTTAGGTTTGCTTGAACACATCTAAGATTTTGTCTATATATGCCGCCTTCTTATTATTATTGACAAGCCTCTTAGGGAAAGGGGCTTTGGGGACATATCTTTCTTTTTCAACCCTTTCTTCTTGAGATTCCTCATCTCTCATAGGAATAGGCTCATCAGACGAGCCTTGAGGGGAGGTAGAAGAAGGAGTGATCTCAATAGGATTGTTCTTGAGATTTGAAGATGGTGGTAGAGAGGGACTGGGCATGACACCGAGGTGGCCAAAAATATTATAAGCCCATGAGGTGGAGAGCTTAGTCCACACTACCACGGTGTGTATAATGACTCTAGACAGGGTAAGTTATGCATGCAAGGGTTATAGGTATCCAATTCATTTTTTGGGTCATGAGGGAGACCTAAATCATGAAAGACCATTGATGTGTATACTCATTTTTTATCAATGGTTATTAATATGCATATGACTTTACTTGCACATGTGTAGATTATTATTCAATGGCTACAATTAATTCCAACTTGTTAACACTCATTAGCGAATACAAATTAAATGGTACAAATTATGTCGATTGGTATTGGAGCATTAAATTGCTCTTGACTGTAGAAGGACTAAACACAGTTCTTGATGAACAAGTTCCTCCTCAACCCAACCCGAATGATTTTGAGGCACATAAAGAGATGCAGGATTTCCCCAAGAGGGACTCCAAGGCATCACTTTACATCCTAGGATCATTGGAAAAATCAGTTCTTGACTCAGTCAAGGATATATGCACTTCAGGTGGTAAAATGGATAAGCTTGCTGAATTGTTCAACAGGCAGCTGACACATGCACACTATGATGTAGTGGGTCAGATCCATAACTACAAGATGTCCCAGGGGACTCCAGCGATGGACCATGTCATGAACATGATTAATCTATTTAAGAAACTAGAATCCATGGGGACTGATTTTGGTCTACGATATAAGACTAATGTGATCTTAGCATCACTCACTTCTGCCTATGCACCCTTTAAGATGTCTTATAAGATGTCAGATAAGGAAATGGAGCTCACCGAGCTTACTAATGCATTGGTAGAGGCAGAAGCTTCCTTGAAAAAAGACAAGGCCGAGGTCAATACAACTGATATGAAACCTTCTTTAAATGGGAAGAAGAAGAAAAAGGGAAATAAGGGAAAGCCCCTAAAACCCAAGGGTGGGAAGTTTGGCAATAAAGCAAAAGGCAAGTGCTTCTATTGCAAGAAGGAGGGTCAGTAGAAAAAGAACTCTCGTGCATTCCTGGCTACTGTGAAAGACAAAAAGCTAGATCATACTGAGGCTGCTAAAGAAGGTACATTTGATGTTTACGTTCTTTATGAGTCTAATTTATCTTTTGAACCGACCAATTCTTGGGTGGTGGATAGTGGTTCCACTATTTACATTTGCAATGATTTGCAGGGGTTCAAGGAGACAAATAATCTGGAAAGAAATGAGGTGCGTCTTCAGATGGGCACTAGAGTTGAAACCATGGCGATGGCTGTGGGAACTTATATTTTAAATTTTAGTTTAGTTAATTTGGTTTAAAAGGATTGTTACTATGTACCCTCTTTTAATAGGAAGATTATTTCTATTTTAAAACTCATTTTGGACGGGTATAGTCCTTTAACTCTAAATTAATTATTCATTTTAATAATTCTTTTGTGCCATATGGATATGTGCAAAGTGGATTGTACTTCTTAGATTGCCCTATTAGAACAAATATTATTTCGAATGTTGATTTGAAACGAAAAGTAGCTCTAGTGAACTCAACATATCTGTTTGTAAAAAATAATTAACTGCAAGCGTACGGATCTATCGTAGCTACGGGTCGAGCTCAAGGAGATGTATGCCACTCTATTTTACTCACTTTAAAGCAATGCAAAGTGAACCAAAATGATTAAAAGGTTGAATTAGACTAATGATAATTAAATTAACGCATCCTAACTACAAGCATCTATCGAAATTACGCATCTAAGGAATTGAATTGGCATGAATTGATTGGCGTCCTGACACATAAGCATCTAACCTATCAAACTAAAACCGATTGGAAGAAATAAATCGCAGCAGCCACACATCACAACCACATAAAAACAAAAACACAAGAAAAAATAAACAAAGATAAGAGATTAGAGAGGTAAACCCAAAGGTGCTTGAATTGGACTGAAATTGCTTGCTTCTCACACTTGAAATGGCACTACCAAATGAAATTAAAACAAGATTAATTAAATTAAGATCCTAACATGAAGCATAATGATAATAGTGAATAAATAAGATAAAAATCCTAAAAGCATGATTGAACTAGGGAGGTAGAGAATGAAAAATAAAATTAAAAAGTGGAGAATGAGAATTCCTATTAGAATAGAGGGATTAATGGAGATGATAATACTAATAAAATAAAATTAATAGAAAAAGAAAGAGGTAGAGAATAAGAAGAAGAAATTAGAAACTAGAAGAATTAAGAGGTTAAAAAGAAGGAGCACATAAAAATAAAAATAAGAACTTGATACTCCCTTCTACCAAAATTGAAAGTGCATGAACTAATTAGGCTTTGCATGAATGTAGTTGAAGAAGATTGAACTCTTGAACAATCCTACCATGGCTTCCTCTTCCAAGTCTTCTAAATCTTCTCACTAGAATTTAGAAGCCTAGACTAGAAAGCTTGAAACTAAACTATAATTAAATTATTACAAACAAATTGAAGACATAAAATTAAAACATGAATCAAAAGCATTACAACCATGGAATTGAAATCATAAAATCAAACTAGAACTTAGAAAGCCAAAAACTAGAATAAAAGAAGAAGAAATTTTACTAATGAATTGAACTAGTTTACAAGAGAGAACCATGGGGTATTTATAGGGAAGGAGAGGAGAAGGGAGAAGTGGTAGGAGAAATATTCCCTTCTCCTTCCTTTACATAGCTTGATCCCCAAGAAAAAAGAGAAAAATAGAAAGAGGGAGAGATAAGAATCTTAGCTACATAAATTTTATATTTTACAAAAAATCACTTTCTAATTCTATACTTGTGCTCCCTTTTCTTTGTAGGAGTCTTCTCCAAGCAATGAGATTAAGGCATCTTTGACTTTTCAACCTTCCATGGATGAGAGAATAGTTTTCAAAAGAAATCTATCCATAGTACAATTTCAAAAGTGCCCTTGAAAAGT
This sequence comes from Telopea speciosissima, assembly GCF_018873765.1. NCBI lineage: Eukaryota > Viridiplantae > Streptophyta > Magnoliopsida > Proteales > Proteaceae > Telopea > Telopea speciosissima. The sequence continues at coordinate 33,995,793 of NC_057920.1, read as the reverse complement.
TGGAGGAGAGAGAGAGAGTGTATGATGACTAGGATTCTACTCACAATTAATGAAATATCAAATCTATCCTTCAAAATTTATGGAGCATGGGATGCTTATATATAGGCCTCACTATTGCATTTCTTACGAAAAATCACCCAAAATAAACCCAAATTTCGTCTAATTTGGAGTTCGGGAGCCCAAGATATCTCAAGTTAAAGTTGGACTGCTCCAGAGCCTTCCAAATGGAATCTTTTGGCTAACAGAAAAGATAACTTTTGATAATTACCTTAAAGCCCCTCGAATCTAAACTTCTGCTTTACTTTGTCCCCGAATAATTTTTAATAATTATAAATAAACCCTTACATGCCATTTTCGCGCGTCGTTACGAAAACGACCGTAACTTCTTCATTTCAACTCGGAATCAAGTGCCGTTTGAACCGTTGTGAAGCTGACTTGATGGGCTACACATCCATACTATTAACAACTCAAAATTATGCTAAGGGGCCTATTGTAATCATATTCAAATTTGACTAATTGGTGTGATTCTTTTAGTGCTCAATCCAAACTTGATTTTCTTGACTCCTGGACGCTTTCGACTACTGCCAAACACCACTAAACAGCTTAAAAATGGCTCCTTAGCATCATTTGCTCCATTTTGAAGAATTCACCTAAAACCTAAAAACATAAACAAAAACCTCGAGTAGCTTCGTTCCAAGTATAAAAATGCATGCTTTATGGCCCTAAGATTTCGCACATAAATGTGCTTATTAGATTCCCCCACACTTGAACGTTACTTGTCCTCAAACAAAAAAAAAATATAAATTAATCTAGAATGCCAAAAATCCTAACTCACTTTCATAGGAATCACGGTTGCACTTAGCATGTGCAACAAGCCTTTAAACCCCTAGGTTACCCCTAGTGGACGAGTTTTGTTTCGTGGGTGTTTGCAGTGAATATACACCCAAAATTCAATAAGGAAAAGAATGCTGTGAATTTTAATTATGGCATGAGTAGGATAGTGCACACAAGCTCTAAGAATGCTTAAATAAAGATCAAGGAGCCAAAGGTTCCCCCATACTTGAATTTTATCACCCCACATCAATTCAAGTAACAAGCATACATCAAGGTCAAGGGATCTCCTCATATTTTCTGAATGCTACTCACCTTCAAGTAAACCACTCATAGCATCGATGGAACCAAAGACTTAGGCTTTGAGCATTTTTTACCATACTTTCTTTTCGGGCATTAAGGCAATAACTTTTCTTTTACAATAGTAAACTCTATTTTCCACTCCACTACTATTCTCTAAATGACATGGTGGAGCATACACCAGATACCCAAATACTTGATAGCTTCGCTTTTTGCATATATTCATAAGACATTGAAACATTGATGCAAGAGTTTTTTTTTTTTGAGTTTCCTTCCAAGGGATTTTGAACACACTGCTTCCTGAGGCAACAATGCCTAGTCTAGTCCCTAGGAATTCCACATACCTTTCTGTTTTTTTTTTTTTTTCATCCATTTTCACTTTCATGCCTTGCCTTGCCACAAACAAATTGGTCTCAACTACTAGCCAGAAGATCAAAGGGTCCATAAACACATAGAGGAATCTAGCCATCAAATAAAATAGTATTCATATTTTCCAACTCAATCCCTCTCACCAAATACAAACCAACTACCGTCCTTGAAAAGAGATTTTTTATTATTTCACATGCTAGGGCACCTAATTCCCTCTCTCTCTCTCACTTCGCAATCAAAGAAACGTATGCACAAAACCAAACTACCACCACAATCAAAATTTACCAATTAATTCCAACACATCCCCCCACACTTAAGTCATTCAATGTCCTCAATGCATGCAAAAAAGATGGAATAAGGACAAAGGAGGGGATACATACCAGGAGATCAGTCTTCAAAGTAAAGAGGCTCATGGAGATCCATGACCTCTTCCTCAACTGGAGCAGGCATCTCAATGCATGGCTTCAAAAATTGGACATTTACCTTAAAAGTAGTACCTGTACTTAGATTGACAACTTCAATAGCCCCATGGGGATAAATAGTCTGAACAATATAAGGGTCATCCCATCTAGAGCTCAACTTACCTGTGCAAATGAGAATTATACAACAAAGCTTTCTGACCTACCTCAAAAGATTTTCTCAAAATATGCCTATCATGGAAAGCCTTGGTTTTTGCCTTGCAAATTTGGGCATTCTCATATGCCTCATTCCTAAGCTTTTCCAACTCAGATAGTTGGAGTTTCCTATGAGCACCTGCAGTGGGTACGTCAAAATTAAGCTTTTTGATAGCTGATGAGCACATTTATGTGTGAAATCTTAGGGCATAAAGCATACATTTTACCACATTGGATAGAGTTCCTTTGGTACTTTCTTATGATTTTTAGGTTTTAGGTGAATTCTTGTGAAAATAGAGCAAAAGATGCTAAGAATAGCTGAAAGCGCCCAGGAGTCGAGAAAATCAAGTTTGGATTGAGCACTGAAAGAATCATTCCAATCAATCTAATTTGAATATGATTACAATGGGCCCCTTAGCATTATTTTGAGGTGTTAATAGTATGGATACGTAGCCCGTTGAGTCAGCTTCGCAACGGTTCAAACGACACTTGATTCCGAGTTGAAACGAAGAAGTTACGACTGTTTTCGTGGATAGGGGTTTATTTATAATTATTGACAGTCGACCGGGGACAAAGTAAAGTAGAAGTTTGGATTCTAGGGGCCTTAGCACAATTATCAAAAGTTATCTTTCTGTCAGCCGAAAGATTCCATTTGGAAGGCTCTGGAGCAGTCCAACTTCAACTTGAGATATCTTAGGCTCCCGAACTCCAAATTGGACGAAATTTGGGTGATTTTTGGGAAGGAATACAACAGTGAGCCCCATATAAGCATCCCATGCTCTATATTTTTTGAAGGACAGATTTGACATTTCATTAATTGTGAGTGGAATCCTAGTCATCACCCTTGCTCTCTCTCTCCTCCAACTTTTCAAGGGCACTTCTGGAATTCTACTTGGGATAGATTTCTTTTGAAAGATATTCTCTCATCTATGGAAGGTTGAAAAGTCAAAGATGCCTTGATCTCATTGCTTAGAGAAGACACCTACAAAGAAAAGGAAGCACAAGTTAGAATTAGAAAGTTACTTTTTAATAAATAGAAGGTTTATGTATCTAGGATTCTTTTCTCTCCCTCTTTCTATATTTTTCTTTTTTTCTTGGGATTCAAGGCATTGTAAAGGAGGAAGGAGAAGAGAGTATTTTCTTTTCTTAGGGAATATTTCTCCTACCACTTCCCTCTTCTCTCTTCTCCCTTCTCCCTTCCCCCTATAAATACCCTTTGCCCTTTGGGTTGTAACAAGTGAGTTTTTAGTTCAGTTTTTAGTTAGTTTCTAGTTCAATTTTAATTCAATTTTTAGTGTAGTTTTTAGTTCAATTAATTAGTGAAATTTCTTCTTCTCTTCTTCTATTTTTTGGCTTTCTAAGTTCTAGTTTGAATTCATGCTTTCAATTTCATGGTTGTGATGCTTTTGATTCATGTTTTAATTTTATGTCTTCAATATGGTTGTAATAATTCTAGTTTAATTTCAAGCTTTCTAGTCTAAGTTTCTAAGTTGATGACAAGACTTGGAGATTTAGAAGAGGAAGCAATTTCAGTCCGGTTCAAGCACATCCAGGTTTTCATTCTCTAAACCCTTTATCTCTTTCTCCCTCTCCTTTATCTTTCTCTATCTTCTTCTTCTTCTCCCTCTATTTCTTTTATTTTTTTTTATATATGGTTGTGGTTTGTGGATGCACTTCTTCTTCTAAATTTTTTCTTTTTTTCTTGGGATTCAAGGCATTATAAAGGAGGAAGGAAAAGAGAGTATTCTCTTTTCTTAGGGAATATTTCTCCTACCACTTCCCTTTTCTCTCTTCTCCCTTCCCCCTATAAATACCCCTTGCCCTTTGGGTTATAACAAGTGAGTTTTTAGTTAGTTTCTAGTTCAATTTTAATTCAGTTTTTAGTGTAGTTTTTAGTTCAATTAATTAGTGAAATTTCTTCTTCTCTTCTTCTATTTTTTGGCTTTCTAAGTTCTAGTTTGAATTCATGCTTTCAATTTCATGGTTGTGATGCTTTTGATTCATGTTTTAATTTTATGTCTTCAATATGGTTGTAATAATTTTAGTTTAATTTCAAGCTTTCTAGTTTAAGTTTCTAAGTTGATGACAAGACTTGAAAATTTAGAAGAGGAAGCAATTTCAGTCCGGTTCAAGCACATCCAGGTTTTCATTCTCTAAACCCTTTATCTTATTCTCCCTCTCCTTTATCTTTCTCTATCTTCTTCTTCTTCTCCCTCTATTTCTTTTATTGTTTTTTTATATATGGTTGTGGTTTGTGGATGCACTTCTTCTTCTAAATTTTTCCTTTTTTTCTTGGGATTCAAGGCATTGTAAAGGAGGAAGGAAAAGAGAGTATTCTCTTTTCTTAGGGAATATTTCTCCTACCACTTCCCTCTTCTCTCTTCTCCCTTCCCCCTATAAATACCCCTTGCCCTTTGGATTATAACAAGTGAGTTTTTAGTTCAGTTTTTAGTTAGTTTCTAGTTCAATTTTAATTCAGTTTTTAGTGTAGTTTTTAGTTCAATTAATTAGTGAAATTTCTTCTTCTCTTCTTCTATTTTTTGGTTTTCGTAGTTCTAGTTTGAATTCATGATTTCAATTTCATGGTTGTGATGCTTTTGATTCATGCTTTAATTTTATGTCTTCAATATGGTTGTAATAATTCTAGTTTAGTTTCAAGCTTTCTAGTCTAAGTTTCTAAGTTGATGTCAAAACTTGGAGATTTAGAAGAGGAAGCAATTTCAGTCCGATTCAAGCACATCCTAGTTTTCATTCTCTAAACCCTTTATCTCATTCTCCCTCTCCTCTATCTCTCTCTATCTTCTTCTTCTTCTCCCTCTATTTCTTTTATTTTTTTTATATATGGTTGTGGTTTGTGGATGCACTTTTATTCCCTTATTCTTTTTTATGTGGTTATTATGTGTGGTCGCATTTTTATTCCTTTCAATTTACGTTAGTTTGATAAGTTAGATGCTAATGTGTTAGGACGCCAATTTAATCCCTTAATTTTGTTAGATGCTTATGAGTTAGGTTGCATTAATTTTCATTAGTTTAATTTAACACTTTAATTTGGTTCACTTTGCATTACTTTTAAGTTAGTTAAATAGAGTGACGTATATCTCCTCGTGTTCGACTCGTAGCTACGATTGACCCGTACGTTTGTGGTTTAATTTTAACTCAAACAAGTTTTTTGCGCCGTTGCCGGGGAGATTATTGTCCACTTTATTTTTTTGATTTTTAAGTAATTCAAAGTGCTTTATTTTATTTTACCTTTTCTTCTAAAAAAAAAAATCAATTTTTGAAAACCTCATCTTATTTCTCTTCTGTTTCAAAGACTGTGCACCCAATCTAAAGTCTTTCTTATGCTCAAACCCAACCTTTTTTTTTGTCCCTCATAGGATTAAGTTACCTATGACGCTACATCTTGACTTGGTTGGGTGGAATAGCATATGACTTATCTTTATAGGTGACCAACTTTGATAACAGGAAAGCGACATAGTGAATGCCTTGGAAACAGAACGTATAGTAGTCCTCCACTCTACATTAAAATCCAATTGGAGTCACCCGTAGGTGGCTCTTGAAGACTATATGGTTTCCCTTGTTGTCAACCTATATGGTAACCTTACAGCTTTGGAATCATTGTTTCGATTTTTGGGGGCAATGCACCAACTGTCTATTTATTCCCTCATGTTCTTAGTGAATTTTTTTTAGTCTTTTATTTTTCTTTAATTTTTCCAAGGGAGACCTCAATTTGGGATAGGTGGTTAGTTTAGAATAATGGGAGATACACTTCCACCTATGACTTTGGGGGAAAGGTGGAACTATGCTAAGGCAACCATAACTTTGGGGGAAATGCTTAAACAGACTAGGACGGCCAAAAGTAGAGAGAGTTAGAGAATAACTTTGCACCACCCCAGTACAATTTTGTTCCCCAACCCAACTATGGGCTTTCAAAAAATTTTGACTGGTCTCATCCCCAGGCTATCCATGTTATGGACGGATGTCCTAATCTTTATGGGGGGAACTATGGTGATGAGCATATGAGTCCTCTATTTCAATACAATTCTTTTAGCACTTACAATCAGGGGTGGAGTGATCATCCCAATTTCTCATGGGATCAATGGAATAACCAAGCTGGACCACCCAATTTCCAATACCATGGTCAGTTTGGTCCGCCAATGCCCAACCCTCCACTGAATCTCAATGAGCCACCTCTCCTTGAACCATATCACCAACCCCCTAAGTTTCAAAGCATGGGTGAGGAGGCCAGACTGAGTGAGCTTGAGAAACACATAGCCCTTCGCATGACAAGCCAAAATATCATGGAGAAGCAACTCTCTCAACTGATAACCATGGTGCAAGAGGAGGAAATGGGTACATTACCTAGTCAGTCTAAACCGCCCCATCCCTAGTTTAATGATGTTGAAAGTCCACCACCCCAATTTGAAAGTCCACCACCCCAGTTTAAGGTTAATGAGAGTCACTCTCAACACAATAATTTTCAAGATGATTTATTTGTTGAGATTGAGTCTCCTGAAGATGTTAGTAAAGCGAGGTTTGATGAGCTACCTAAGGACGTCCAACTTTTGCCTGAAATTTTTTATTTCAGTGCGCCTAGTGTTTCTACTAATTTAGAATCAGATTTTCATGATAGCATAGAAATCCTAGAAATTCGATCTCCCTCTCTCTCTTTGGAAAACCCAGTTGACTGTCATACTGAGGATTGTTTTGTCCCACATAGTGGTTTATCCAAACCTCCTAGGTTTGATGATTTTATTGAGGAGGACAATGTTAGTCCTGATGCTCTTCAAGCATTTTATCGCGATCCTTATTTGGAAAACCAAGTTATGTAAACAACGGATAGTTATATTGCTAGGATTGATTTGAGTAAACCTCCCATTTTTTATGATTATTTTGATGAGGTTATTCATAATCCTTTTTATGCTTACTGTGATCCATTTTTGGTTGATTTTTTCTAAACATGACATGTGTTCTACATTGCAAACGGGAGAGAATGGGAGGATTTATGGCATGAGTTTTAATGCCTTCATTTTCCACTGTCCCATGAGGATAGATTTTTCTAGTGGATATTTCTCAGTTGTGCTTAACTTCTATATTATTTCTCGTTTTACTAAAATTCATGGTCGAGTGTTTTCTGGTTCTGAAGCTCTTTCTACATTTGCCGGCCATGGATTGAGATTTCTTTTGATGCCCCAAGTACTTGTTGTAGAGCTCATGACTCTTCATGATTCTCTTTTTGATTATATTTGGTAAGCCCCTTCATCTCCTCCCTTGTATTTATTATTTCTTTTATGCATGCATTGAGGAGATTGCATGACTTAAATGTGGGGGGGGGGGGGGAGCTTGCTTATTTGGTAAATTTTGATTGTGGCGGTAGTTTTGGTGTTGTGCCTACATTTCTTTGATTGCTAAGCGATAGAAAGAGGGAATTAGGTGCCCTAGCATGTGAAATAATAAAGAAATCCCTTTTCAAGGATAGTAGTCGGTTTGTATCCGGTGAGAGGGACTGAGTTGGAAAATATGAGTGTTATTTCATTTGATGGCTAGATTCCTCTATGTGTTTTATGGACCCTTTATCTTTTGGCTAGTAGTTGAGACCAATTTGTTTGTGGCAAGGCAAAGCATGAAAGTGAATGAAAGAAAAGAAAAAAAAAAAAAAGGTGAAAGAAAAAAAGAAAGAAACAGAAAAGAAAGTGGAATTCCTTGGGCCTAGACAGGGCACTGTGCCTCATGAAGTAAAGTGACTTGATTGAAATTCCTTGGAAGGAAACTCAAAAAGCTCTTTCATCAATGTCTCAAAGTCTTTATGGATATATGCAAAAAGTAAAGCTACCAAGTATTTGGGTGTTTGGTGTATGCTCCACCGTGTCATTCAGAGAATAGCAGTAGAGTACAAATAGAGTTTACTGTTGTGAAAGAAAAAATTTTTGCCTTAATGCCTGAAAAGCCTGAAAAGAAAGTATGGTAAAAAATAGTCAAAGTCTAAGTCTTTGGTTCCATCGATGCTATGAGAGGTTTACCTGAAGGTGAGTAGTGTTCAGAAAATATGAGGAGATCCCTTAATCTTGATGCATGCTTGTTACTTGAATTGATGTGGGGTGATCAAATTCAAGTGTGGGGGAACCTTTGGCTCCTTGATCTTTAGTTGAGTACTTTTTGGGATTATGTGCACTGTCCTACTTATGCCATGATTAAAATTTGCATCATTCATTTACAATTGAATTTTGGGTGTCCATTCACTGCAAACACCCACGAGACTAAACTCGTCCACTAGGGGTAACCTAGGGGTTCAAAGGCTTGTTGCACATGCTAAGTGCAACCGTGATTCCTACGAGAGTGAGTTAGGATTTTTTGCATTCTAGATTAGTTTTTCTTTTGCTTTACTTGAGGACAAGTAACGTTCATGTGGGGAAATCTGATGAGCACATTTATGTGTGAAATCTTAGGGCATAAAGCATACTATTTACCACATTAGACAGAGTTACTTTGGTGCTTTCTTGTGCTTTTCAGGTTTTAGGTGAATTCTTGTGAAAATGGAGCAAAAGATGCTAAGAATAGCCGGAAGCGCCCAGAAGTCGAGAAAGTCAAGTTTGGATTGAGCACTGAAAGAATCATGCCAATCAATATAATTTGAATGTGATTATAGTGGGCCCCTTAGCATAATTTTGAGGTGTTAATAGTATAGATGCATAGCCCGTCGAGTCAGCTTCGTAACGGTTCAAATGACACTTGATTCCGAGTTGAAACGAAGAAGTTACAGCCGTTTTTGTGGATTGGGGTTTATTTGTAATTATTGATAGTCAATCGGGGACAAAGTAAAGCGGAAGTTCGGATTCTAGGGGCCTTAGCACAATTATCAAAAGTAATCTTTCTGTCAGCCGAAAGATTCCATTTGGAAGGCTCTGGAGCAGTCCAACTTCAACTTGAGATATCTTGGGCTCCCGAACTCCAAATTTGACAAAATTTGGGTGATTTTTCGTAAGGAATACAATAGTGAGGCCCATATAAGCATCCCATGCTCCACATTTTCTGAAGGATAAATTTGACATTTCATTAATTATGAGTGGAATCCTACTCATCACCCTTGCTCTCTCTCTCCTCTAATTTTTCAAGGGTACTTTTGGAATTCTACTTGAGATAGATTTCTTTTGAAAGATATTCTCTCATCTATGAAAGGTTGAAAAGTCAAAGATGCCTTGATCTCATTGCTTGGAAAAGACACCTACAAAGAAAATGAAGCACAAGTTAAAATTAGAAAGTTACTTTTTAATAAATAGAAGGTTTATGTATCTAGGATTCTTTTCTCTCCCTCTTTCTATTTTTTTGTTTTTTTTCTTGGGATTTAAGGCATTATAAGGAGGAAGGAGAAGAGAATATTCTCTTTTCTTAGGGAATATTTCTCCTACCACTTCCCTCTTCTCTCTTCTCCCTTCCCCCTATAAATACCCCTTACCCTTTGGGTTGTAACAAGTGGATTTTTAGTTCAATTTTTAGTTAGTTTCTAGTTCAATTTTAATTCAATTTTTAGTGTAGTTTTTAGTTCAATTAATTAGTGAAATTTTTTCTTCTCTTCTTCTAGTTTTTGGCTTTCTAAGTTCTAGTTTGAATTCATGCTTTCAATTTCATGGTTGTGATGCTTTTGATTCATGCTTTAATTTTATGTCTTCAATATGGTTGTAATAATTCTAGTTTTCTAGTCTAAGTTTCTAAGTTGATGACAAGACTTGGAGATTTAGAAGAGGAAGCAATTTCAGTCCGGTTCAAGCACATCCAGGTTTTTATTCTCTAAACCCTTTATCTTATTCTCCTTCTTCTCTATCTCTCTCTATCTTCTTCTTCTTCTCCCTCTATTTCTTTTATTTTTTTTTATATATGGTTGTGGTTTGTGGATGCACTTTTATTCCCTTATTCCTTATGTGGTTATTATGTGTGGCTACATTTTTATTCCTTTCAATTTGCGTTAGTTTGATAGGTTAGATGCTAATGTGTTAGGACGCCAATTTAATCCCTTAATTTTGTTAGATGCTTATGAATTAGGTTGCATTAATTTTCATTAGTTTAATGTAACACTTTAATTTGGTTCACTTTGCATTACTTTTAAGTTAGTTAAATAGAGTGGCGTATATCTCCTCGTGTTCGACCTATGGCTACGATTGATCCATACGCTTGCGGTATTATTTTAACTCAAACAATAGCCCAAAAGGCTACGATTGACCCGTACGCTTGCGGTATTATTTTAACTCAAACAATAGCCCAAAAGGCTTTGTGCTCAAGCTCAATAGGTAAGTGACACACCTTTTCATGCATCAGACGGTAGACCCGTACGCTTGCGGTATTATTTTAACTTAAACAATAGCCCAAAAGGCCTTGTGCTCAAGCTCAACAGGTAAGTGACACGCCTTTTCATACATCAGACGGTATGGAGATTGACCAAGATTAGTCTTAAAGGAGGTCCTATGGGCCCACAATGCATCTACCAACCGGTTAGACCAATCCTTGCGGTTCGGATTGATGATTTTCTCCCAAATTTGCTTTATCTGCCTATTTGAAACCTCAACCTGGCCACTGGTTTGGGGATGGTAGGGTGTGGCCAACTTGTGATTAACACCATATTTTCTCATGAGGGCCTCAAAGGGTCGGTTGTAAAAGTGCTTGCCCCGATCGCTAATGATAGCACGGGGAGTACCAAAATGGGAGAAGATGTTCTCCTTCTGAAATTTCACAATCACCTTATGATCATTGGTCTTACAAGCAACTGTCTCAATCTATTTGGACACATAGTCCACAACAAATAATATGTACAGGTTACCAAAAGAATTAGGGAAAGGTCCCATGAAATCTATGCCTCATACATCAAACACCTCAACCACCTGGATTGGGTTGAGGGGCATCATGTTCCTCCTGGTGAGATGCCCTAAAGATTGGTATGAAGGACACACCTTGCAATAAGTAAAAGCATCTCTAAAAAGAGTAGGCCAATAAAATCCACACTGCAAAACCTTGGCCGCTGTCTTATTGGGCCCAAAATGGTCTCCACAAGCCTGGTCATGGTACAAAGATAAGACAGATTGTTGCTCATGATCAGGAACACATCGCTGGATTACTTGATCCGAACAAGTCTTAAAAAGATAAAGATTATCCCAAAAGAAATATTTTACCTGTGAAAAGAAACGATTCTTATCTTGGGTGGACCAATGTGCAAGTGTCACACCCATAACCAGATAATTGACAATGTCAGCAAACCAAAGTTCACTAGACACTACCATCAGAAACTCATCAGGAAAGTTCTCGTTGATTGGAGAATCAACAGTCAAGGAATTAGGCAGCCGAGATAGAAGGTCTGCAACCAAATTTTCACATCCTTTCTTGTCCCTAATTTCAAGATCAAATTCCTGCAATAAGAGGACCCACCTAATGAGACGAGCCTTAGCATCTTTCTTCTGCACAAGATATTTGATAGCTGCATGGTCAGCACAAACAATCACATGGGATCCAATCAAATAAGGCCTAAACTTCTCTAAAGCAAATACAACAGCTAAAAATTCTTTCTCAGTGGTGGTATAATTAAGCTGTGCATCATCAAGAGTCCTACTTGCATAATAAATCATATGGAGCAATTTGTTGATTCTTTGCCCAAGAACAGCCCCTACAGTAAAATCAGAGGCATCACACATAAGCTCAAATGGTATTGTCCAATTTGAAGGTTGAATAATGGGGGCTAAGGTTAATGCTCTTTTCAATTGCCCAAAACTCTCTTGACACTCAGGGGAAAAATCAAATGGGCAGTCCTTTGCCAAAAGGGAAGTGAAAGGTCTAGCTATCTTGCTAAAGTCCTTGATGAACCTTCTATAAAAATCTACATGACCAAAAAAAGATCTAATGTCCTTCACACTCTTGGGTGGTGGTAAATTAACAATGAGGTTCACCTTAGATCTATCAACCTGAATCTCATCTTTGGACACAATGTGACCAAGAACTATGCCTTGCTTCACCATGAAGTAGTACTTCTCCCAATTCAAGACTAAGTTTTTTTCTATACATCTTTTGAGAAGTAAGGAAAGATGATACAAGTAATTAGAAAAGGTAGAGCCATGAAGAGAAAAATCATCTATAAACACCTCTAGGAAGTGCTCTACCATATCAGAAAAGATACTCATCATGCACCTTTGGAATATAGTAAGGGCATTGCAAAGCCCAAAAGGCATACGCTGGTAAGCAAAGGTTCCATAAGGGCATGTGAATGTGGTCTTATGTTGGTCCTCCAAAGCAATAGGGATCTGATTATAGCCAGCATATCCATCAAGAAAATAATAATATTCATGGCCAACTAGTCTCTCTAACATCTGATCAATAAAAGGCAGGGGGAAGTGGTCATTCCAAGTTGCCGCATTCAATTTTCTGCAGTCAATGCACACTCTCCATCCCGTTTGGACACGGGTTGGAATCAATTCATTATTGGCATTCTCAACTACAGTGACTCCCCTTTTCTTTGGCACAACTTGCACAGGACTCACCCATTGGCTATTAAAAATAGGATAAATTATGCCATGATCCAAGCAATTTAGGATCTCTTTCTTGATTGCCTCTTTCATCACAGGATTAGCCCTCCTTTGGGGTTCCCTAGACGGTTTGGAACTCTCTATTAGATGAATATGATGTTGAACAATGGAGGGGCTAATACCTTTGAAGTCTGACATGATCTAACCTATGGCTTTCTTATGTTCTTTTAGAAGCTTAATCAACTCTTCTTCCTGTATGGAATTCAAATCAGAAGCAATAATTACAGGGAGAGTGTCATCTTGCCCTAAGAAGGCATACTTGAGGTTGGAGGGCAATGCTTTCAACTCCATTATGGGGGGGGCTCAATAATAGAGGGTTTAGGATTGGAGGTGGATAGGGGTCCAAGGGGATCCAATGGTGGTTGGATGCTCCAAACCTCAGATAAGGGGGTATCATCAACACTTTCCAATTCCTGCATACATTCCTGAAATCCCGAATCAAAATCAATCTCAAAGAAAGTATCAACATCATCGGAAAATCCCTGAAGCATATGTACCTCTTCATCAATATTGGGCTGCTTGCCCAACCTAAACACATTAAAGTCCATAGAAGTGTTGCCAAAAGATAGCTTCATGAAACCATTCTTGCAATTAATATTACTGGTAGCAAGAAAAGGTCTACCCAAAATAATTGTGATTTGATCCTTAAAATTGGCAGTAGGTTGGGTGTCTAAGACAACAAAATCCACAGGAAAGATAAATTCCTCAACTTTTAATCGGACATCCTCAATCATCCCCTTAGGAACTTTAACTGACCTATCTCTAAGTTGAAGAATACTTCTAGTCGGTTTTAGCTCTCCCAATCCCAACTGTTGGTAGACATGAAAGGGTAACAGGTTCACACTTGCACCAAGGTCCAGTAAGGCATGATCAATAGTGGTGTTGCCTATAGTACAAGAGATGGTAGGGCTTCCAGGGTCCTTATGCTTGGCTGCTACTTGTTGTGCGATGAGAGAATTGATATTAGTAGCCAAGAATGCCTTTTTGGGCACATTGGTGGTCCGCTATTGGATGCATAAGTCTTTGAGGACTTTAGCATAAGCAGGGACCTGGGCTATAGCATCCAATAGAGGAATATTCACCTGAACCTGTTTAAAAACATCCAATATTTTTTCCACAGAAAGAGACTTCTTGCTAACCAACCTATTTGGGAAAGGGGCAGGTGGGGTATAAAAACTCTCAGGGGTGGTCCTTTTCACTTCCTCAACAGAATCATCTTTGGTTTTCTCAATCAAATCATCTGGAATCTCTTCAGATTCATCAGACAAACCAGGAACAAAAGGCCTCTTTAGAAGGGGGATAGACAACAAGAGTATGAGATGGTAATGACTGAGGTGTACTAACCTCTTGATATTCACGGCCACTCCTTAAAGCATATACAACATTTACCTGGCTGGAGGGCCCTTGATGCTATTAGCCTTGTGCAACATTGAGTGGAGGAGCTTGGGTACCTTGCTGAATACGAACCTGATGCCTAGGATTTGGCTCAAGTTGGCTAGGTAACTTCCCTGTTTTCCTCTCATACAGGATTGTGACAAGCTGGGTGAGTTGTTTCTCCATATTATTGTGGCTTATCATGAGAAGGGCTATCTTGTTTTCCATCTCACTCATTCTTGTTACTTCTCCTGTATTGATAAACCTTGGGGGTTGCTGCTAAGGTGCAAGGAGAGGAGGCCTCAAAGCATTCAATGGAGGTCCTAGATGAGGATGAGGGGGAAGGGGGTGAGGAGACATACCTTTATTTTGTGGTGCATAGTTGGGCCTTTAGAGACCAAGCTGGCCTTGATTGTGAAAGTTGGATGGACCTGCTTGGTTTCCCTGATTCTAGGAGAAATTGGGGTGATTTCTTCATTCTGGGTTGTAAGTGTTGCTGTATGGATTGTTTTGGTAGAGAGCACTCACATTCTCAGTGTTGGAATTACCCACAAAGGTGTTAGGGCATTCCTCCAAAAGATGTCCAGGTGTATGGCACCAACTGCATATTGACACGTGGTTGACCTGGTTAACTGGCATATGCTCTTTAGGCATTAGGGACTCCAACCTTTTGATGAGGCTGTCAAGTTTGACCTCTTTGGCTGGAACATCCTCAATGAGATACCCCTTAGTGATCCTTTCAGCATCTTGAAAAGATTTCCACTCCCTAGTCTTTTCAGCCAAGTTGGTCAAGAATGTCCAGGCCTCATTCTCTTCAGAAAAAGAGGTAAAGCCTATAGGACACATAGATTCTAAAAGCTGCTTGGACTGAAAGTCTATACCCTCATAAATAATTTGGCAAAATTGCCACAAATCAATACCATGGTGAGGGCATTCTAAAAGGAGGTCCTTGAATTTCTCCATGAACTTAGAGAAGGACTCATGTGGTTTCTGCCTGAACTGGAGGATGTCATTCTTAAGCTTATTGGTCTTGTGAAGAGGGAAGAATTTTCTCAAGAAGACAATGGTGAACTCATCCCATGTATTAATGGAGTTTGTTAGCAGTCCATAGAGCCACTTCTTGGCCTGGTCCTTCAGGGCAAAGTTTATAAACCTCAGCCTCACTGCATCATCAGTTAAATTTTGAACCTTAATTAGAACACAGACCTCCTCAAATTCTCTAAGAAAAATATAGGCATCTTCATTGGCCATCCCATGGAAGTGGGGTAGCATGCAAATGAAGTGGATCTTGAGTTCATAGTTGTTCCCTGTAGCAACAAGCAGATTGATGCAAGAGGGTTGTGCAACCTTAGCAGGGTAAAACCTATCCTTAAGAGTCTTGGGTTGTTGGTCACCCATGGTCAAAGATGGGGTCAAAGGTGGTGGAGAAGGTGATATTCTAATAAGACGGTTACTTGAATCATGAGTCCACACCGTAGCCACCTAAACAGATATGAGGTCTCCTTTAGAAAAAATTAAAGAAAATAAAAGACTAGAAAAAATTCCAAAAATAAGATGGAGTCCAAGGTAGATAGTGCATCAGTCCCTTGAGAATCAAAACAGTGGTTCCAAAGCTGTAAGTTTGTCATATAGGTTGACAGCAAGGGAACCCGTATAGTCTTCACGAGCCACCTACGGGCGACTCCTAGTGGATTCTGATGTAGAGTAGAGGATTGCTATACGTTTCTGTTTCCACGAGCACTCACTATGTCGTTTTCCTATTGTTAAAGTTGGTCACCTCCAAAGATAAGTCATATGCCATTCCACCCAACCAAGTCAAGATGTAGCGTCATAGGTAACTTAATCCTATGAGGGACACTAAAAGAGGTAAGGTTTGGGCATATGAAGGACTTTAGAATGGGTGCATAGTCCTTGAAACAGAAGAGAAACAAGATGAGGTTTTCAAAAACTTTTTTTTTTTTAGAAAAAAAGGGGAGAAAGAGAAGAAACTAAAGCACTTCGAATTACTTAAAAATGAGAAAAATAAAGTGGACAATAATCTCCTCAGCAACGGACCCAAAAACTTGTTTGCAAGAAATAATTAACCTCAAGCGTACGGATCTATTGTAGCTACGGGTCGAACTCAAGGAGATGTATGCCACTCTATTTCACTCACTATAAAGCAATGCAAAGTGAACCAAATTGATTAAAAGGTTGAATTAAACTAATGATAATTAAATTAACGCGTCCTAACTCATAAGCATCTATCGAAATTACGCATCTAAGGAATTGAATTGGCATGAATTGATTGGCGTCCTAACACATAAACATCTAACCTATCAAACTAATACGGATTGGAGGAAATAAATCACAGCAGCCACACATCTCAACCACATAAAAAAAAAACACAAGGAAAAAAATAAAGATAAGAGATTAGAGAGGTAAACCCAAGGGTGCTTGAATCGGACTGAAATTGCTTGCTTCTCACACTTGAAATGGCATTACCAAATCTGAAATTAAAATAAAATTAATTAAATTAAGATCCTAACATAATGCATAATGATAATAGTGAATAAAAATAAAAATCCTAAGCATGAATAAAAAAAATAAAATTAAAAAGTGGAATGAGAATTCTATTAGAATGGAGGGTTTAATGGAGATGATAATACTAAAAAATAAAACTAATAGAAAAAAGAGGTAGAGAATAAGAATAAGAAATTAGAAACTAGAAGAATTAAGAGGTTAAGAAGAACATAAAAATAAAAATAAGAACTTGATACTCCCTTCTACCAAAGTTGAAAGTGCATGAACTAATTAAGCTTTTCATGAATGTAGTTGAAGAAGCTTGAACTCTTGAATAATCCTGTCACACCCCAAACCACCCCTTGGGAGGATTAGGTAGGTGACCCGAATTGCGTAATGACAATCCGCCAAATCCCACGGATCCAGAAGCAGTTATTACATTCACGGTCCCACATTCATTACATTACAACAGGTAAGATCAGAGTGCTCAAGATAAACTACAATTACAATAACAAAGATAAAGCGTAGCGATATGGGAAATGATGATAATATATATATGCATATGTTTGTCCTGATACATTCCCCAAACTACCCACAAACTGAGAAGTAAAGCTGACAAGAACAGAAGCCAAAGAAAATACATACATATATATATAGGGTGAGCTGACTCAACCCCAAAAAGAAAGTAAGAAAAACTACAGCTAAACCACAAGCAAGACGGGGATAAACTCCTAACAAAACAAAAAGGAGTCCCCAAGATAAAAAGCATCAAGTGCACTCTTCAACGGTCTTCATCAATGACCACCGAGAATGCACGCATCATCAGCATGACCTCCGTCAGGGTCCACACCAATATCATCATAATAACCAGGGCTCTCCTCCTCGTAATGAGCCTCCATGCAACAGCGACATCGATCTGTAAAATCATCTAAAGAAAACAATGTATAACAGAGTGTGAGTCCAACTGAGCTCGTGAGCAAAACATATCACCATGCATGCACATGCAACCACAATCCACATGATCCTACATGATATGCAAGTCCAGATTGATTATTAGCCACCTAGCAATACAACTAAGTCAGCTCAGTGCTACTACAATCCCCAATACATGTATCCCTGGTGCGGGCTTTGTTACCCCTTCCCGCGATACATCCATTGAGTTGTCGGAGAGGACTAGTCAGCTCCCGCGTTCATTCACCAAGGTCAGCCCGACCAGCCCTCTGTGATTGACCTGTAGGGAAATCCATCACTTTTCTCTTTTCTTTTCTTTCCTAGCTTATAGCCCATAATCACCATTCCGGTACAAACACATTTCTTTCGTTTCATTTCATTTCTTTTCTCATATACACATATGGTCACTCTCACAGGCATCCAACACCTTAACCCCTGTTGGTAAGGGTGCGTAGCACGGGTGATGAAACTCTAGCCCCATGTCTATATGGCATCGTATGAGTCAGGTGGTGTCAACCGCATCCCATATTATGGGCTACCATAGGCCTCATTTCCAAGCCGACTACGGCATCTAGTCTAACATTTACAATCATCAGATAATATTCACAATATTGATCAACAGACAATCATTGTGTAGTACTCACTTGGGTCTGGTTCTAAGTACTCGATTGCAAATTTAGTTCCAACTGCAGTCTGGTTGTAGGCCTCGAGCGCGGGATCAAATCCTAGATATAAATCAGAAATTATCATTTTAGTATTCCAATCTTTCTCTGGTGGTCCTAGGGTTAACCTAAGCTCACTGGGTTGACTCAGTGTTCAGTTGGTTTTCACTTGGAATTCTCTAGGCCTTAGGTCTATGTCCCAGTGCATCATCCAGAGATGATGGCCTAGGGGTAAAATAGTCATTTACAGTATTTGTACCTGACCCTAGGTCATAATAGACTTATAGTGCTGTGCCCAGCTTGACAGTACTACAGGACCAAGCACAGGCAGGGTTTCCAAGTCCTACGGGGCCCACTTGGGTTCCCAAGCATTCCCTCCTATGGACAGATGTAGGGAGGGGCATTTAGGTCATTTCCCACCTTCCCACACAGTACCATGGCCAATGGGTGAGGCCCCCCAAGATAAAACATCAAAACAGCAACAATTCATTCACTAGGCGATGGCTCTGGGCGTTGGGTGCATCGCCCAGTGCATCACCTAGAGTCTTCAAAACAAGATTTGGGTGAGATTCCTATGTTGCTGGCTGTGGCCAGTGATCAAATCCTTGCCCTATGCATGTTAGGGTATTAAGTGACCCCAGGGGTGATCTTCATTTTGGTCCATGTGGATTCTCCACTGGGCCCACCACTTAGCTGCCAGAGGCTACCCAGACAGCCTAGTGAATAGTATCACAGGGTTTTCTTTAATTGCAGATCTGGATTTTGGCCACATGCAAGGTTGTATTTACATATGAAATGGTAATCTAGGGCTGCTACCACCTAGGGCTAGGTCCCATGTAGCCAAGGCTTGCCTCCAGGGCTCCAAATAGCCAAATAACAGTGCATTTGGCAGTGCAGCCATGCACAATCAGATTTTGGTGCCAAGACCAGCATAATAGATCAGTAATATTACTTAAAATTCTAAGATCTTCCATGCTTCATACTTGCATGGCAGATTTGGAGTAGTTTTAGGCAGTTCCCATCTGTTCTGGGCTGCCAGAGAGCAGAAATCCAACAAACAACAGAGATTTCAAAGAGGCAATAGGTATTTCATGAGGTTTTATACCTACACAAGTGTGGAGCTGCTCGAATCCAAGCTTTGGATGCAAAGCTGCCTCCCAATCCTTCCTTCTTCTCCTTCTTCCTCTCTTTTCCTCTCTTTTCTTTCTTCTCCCTCTCCAATGAATTGAATAGTACCAAGAGCTCTAAAATGAGCTGAGGTACATGTATTTATAGGCCAAGGCTGGCTAAGGCCTATTTGGCTGGTTAAGGCCCCTTTTGAAAACGCATTTTTGACTGCATTCTTAGCCATTCTGGGCACACTGGTGGGGTCCACAGTGAACCAAGGGTATGAGGTGGTCCCTCAGACTCCCCTCTACCTATAGAGGGTGCCCATGTCCAATATGAGTGGTCCCCATAATTTAAAATCAATTTAATATGCTATTTTGCACTCTGGGCGATGTCTCTGGGCCTTGTTTACATCGCCCAAAGATTTCAACAAGGCTGAATCTCAGTGGGGTTTGCACAGGGGTTTGACCCATGGTTAGGGCATTGTCCCCACATGCTAATTAGAGTTTTTTACATACTTTTCTAGGGGTGGGTCCCATAGTTATGGAGATGAGAGAGATTACCTAAAGTTCAAGCCATACATGATGCTATGAGCTGTGCAGTTGCAGGGGTCAGCTGCCCATCTTTTGACAGGTATGTAGGAAGACATGCACAGGGTTTCTTCATCAATCAAATCACTGGAGTGATACTCCATAGTGTTCTTGGTTGCCTGGTCAAGGGTTCCTGTCCTTCAATCAAAATTCTAGCCAGTCAAGAGCAGGGTTTGACATTTCTCCCCACCTTACAAAAATTTCATCCTCGAAACTTGCTTACCTTGCAAGTCGAAGAGTTGTGGATACTTTTCCTTCATTTCCTCTTCACGTTCCCATGAAGCTTCTTCTATTTGGTTATTTCCCCATCGAACCTTCACAAAGGCGACCGTGCGGTTACGGAGGTTATGCTCCTTTCTGTCCAATATTTCCATAGGTTGCTCTTTGTAGGTCATATCCACATCCAACTGTTCAGGTTCTATCGATAGTATATGTATCGGGTTGTTAATGTACTTCCTTAGCATCGACACATGGAAAACATCGTGGACGGCCAAAAAATATGGTGGTAATGGTAGTCGATATGCTATGGATCCTACTTTGTTCAGAATTTCATAAGGACCGATGAATTTTGGGCTCAACTTGCCCTTCTTGTTGAAACGTAGCAATCCCTTAGTTGGAGACACTCAAAGGAACACTTTTTCTCCAACTTCAAATTCAATGTCCTTCCTTCGATTATCCGCATAACTTTTCTATCTTGACTGGGCTGCCTTGATCTTCTCCCTTATAACATCCACCTTATCGCAGGTTGCTTGTATCATCTCAACCCCGAGATATTTTCGTTCACCAACTTCATCCCAATATAGCAGAGTTCAACATTTTCGTCCATAAAGAGCTTCGAATGGTGCAATGCTAATGGTGGAGTGATAGCTATTTTTGTATGCAAATTCCACCAGAGGTATGTGAGCATCCCAACTATTGTTCATTTTCAAAACACAGGCCCAAAGCATATCCTCCAGAGTTTGAATAGTTCTTTCTGACTGTCCGTCCATCTGCGGATGGAAAGCTGTACTAAGATTCAGTTGAGATCCCAACGCCTTTTGTAAACTTTTCCAAAACCTTGAGGTAAATCGAGGATCTCTGTCAGACACAATACTGACAGGCACGCCATGTAAGCGGACTATATTTTTTATATATAATTGGGCGAGCTTCTCCATAGAATAGCTTATCTTGATTGGTATAAAGTGAGCTACCTTTGTCAGTTTGTCTACAATCACCCAAATTACATTCATGCCCTTCCTAGTGTTGGGCAGATTTGTCACGAAATCCATAGTGATCCTTTCCCACTTCCATTCAGGTATGGGAAGTGGCTGCAATAACCCATACGGTCGGTGTCTCTCTGCTTTTATCTGTTGACAGGTGAGGCACTTGGACACGTATATTGCTGTGGTCTCTTTCATTCCCATCCACCGGTAATACTTCTTGAAATCCTTGTACATCTTTGTACTTCCAGGGTGGATTGAATAAGGTAAGTTGTGCGCCTCTTTAAGGATTCAGTCTTGGACATCATAACCATCAGGCACGCACAATCTGTCTCAAAACTTCAGTGTCCATCATGGGCCAAAGAAAAGTCTGGGTCCTTATGGACACCTTGTTGTACTTCCCCAATGATCTTGGCCAGCTTGAGGTCCAATGGTTGCTTCATAATTACCTCTTCTTGTATCGATGGCTATAGATCCATGGCTGCTAATTGTATAGTCGTTCCTTCGATCACGAGTTCCAGATCAAACTTTTGAGCTTCTTCTACCAACTACTCGCTTACGACTAAGGAAGCGAGAGATGCAGTCTGAGATTTTTTTCTTAATGCATCAGCTACAATGTTAGCCTTACCAGGGTGGTACTAGATTTCACGGTCATAATCTTTTACCAGTTCTAACCACCTCCTCTGTCTCATGTTCAGCTCCTTCTGGGTGAAGAAATACTTCAGACTTTTATGATCGATGAAGATTTCACTCTTTTCACCATATAGGTAATGCCGTCATATCTTTAATGCAAAGACTACCGCTGCCAGCTCTAAGTCATGAGTGGGGTAGTTCTTTTCATGTTCCTTTAATTATCTGGAGGTGTAGGTGACTACTTTACCCTTTTGCATCAGGACGCCACCCAATCTTGTCTTGGATGCGTCAGTATATACTACCATTCCTCCGAGGCTGTCCAAAATGGTCAAGACTGGAGCTGTCACCAATCGGTTTCTTAGTTCCTGAAAACTTTTCTCGCATGCTTTCATTCCATTCAAATTTGGCTCCCTTCTTTGTAAGTTTTGTCATGGGTGCCAAGATCTGCGAGAAATTCTCAATAAATCGTCGGTAATATTTGGCCAATCCTAAGAAACTTTGAATCTCAGCACTCTTCGGAGTCTCCCACTCGAGAACCGCTTTCACCTTTCCTGGATCCACTTTGATGCCGTCCTCAGTGATGATGTGTCCCAAGAATTCAATCTGGTGAAGCCAGAATTCACATTTACTGAACTTGGCATAAAGTTGGTGCTCCCGCAACCACTGCAACACGAAAGTAAGGTGTCAAGTGTGTTCTTCCTCATTCTTGGAGTACACCAAAATGTTATCAATAAACACAATGACAAACTTATCCAACACGTCATGGAATACTCAGTTCATCATGTCCATGAATGCTGCCGGGGGGTTGGTTAATCCGAATGACAAAACCAGCAATTCGTAATGTCCTTATCGAGTTCGGAATGCCATTTTGTGAATATCGCCGTTCTTGATCTTCAATTGATGGTATCCCAACCTAAGATCAATTTTAGAGAAAACCCTTACTCCATTGTAGCTGATCAAACAGGTCGTCAATGTGCGACAACGGATATCGATTCTTGATAGTCAGCTAATTCAGCTCGTGGCAGTCGATACACAGCCGCATACTACCATCCTTTTTCTTAACAAACAACACAGGTGCTCCCCAGGGTGATACGCTGGGTCGTATGAATTCCTTCTTCAGCAGGTCTTGAAGTTGAACCTACAACTCCTTCAGTTCAATTAGCGCCATCCAATATGATGCCTTGGATACTGGTGCTGCACCAGGAATTAGATCTATTGCGAACTCTATATCGCAGTCAAGCGGTAGATGCGTCAGATCTTCTGAAAAAACATTAGGAAATTCTCTGACGACCCCAAGTTCCTCCAAGGGTTTTTTCTTCGCCTCCGTGTCTATTATAGTGGCCAAGAAGCCTTGACATCCTTCGTCTAACAATTTACATGCCTGGAGGGTAGACAAGGTTATTTTTTTGGGTTTCCTTCTTGGTTTACTTTGATAGGTGAGGATTGAGCCATCATCCATTTTAAACACTATCTTCTTCTCCACACATAAGATGTTTGCAGCATAGGTGGATAACCAATCCATGCCTAGTATTACGTCAAAATCCTTTAAATCCAACTTTATCAATCGTATGGTGAGATTCTTCCCACAAATCTCAATCTGGCAAGGGTCATAGACCTCCTTCAAACTCATGACACTACCCGTCGGTGTGCTAACTACTAGTTCGTGCCCGATGTCTCTCGGTTGATCTTTCATCCTACTCGCAAAAGTGGTAGAAAAGAAAGCGGGTTGCGCCTGAGTCGAATAATACTCGTGCAGGTATGGTCGAGACACTCAGGGTACCTAGGGTTCATACATAATTTAGGTTACATGAAGTAAGCCAGTTATTCCCTATAATTTAGTAGTGTTCAGCAGACTAACCTGTCAATACATCGAGGTTCGCTTCAGCTTCTTCATTCGTCATTGCAAACACCTTTCCTAGCGTCCGATTGTCCCGTGGCTGAAAAGGTCTTGCGTATTGCTGATTCGGCGAGTTGTTGCCATACCCACGCGATCTGCAATCTCTAGCCATGTGTCCTTCTTTATTGCACACATAGCACTTATAGGGTGGAACAGTAGGTGTTGAGGCTTGGCTCACTTGACTTGTTGCTGATCGGGCTGGCGAAGCTGCTATTGTCGCTTGACTCGTAATCGGTTGAGCAGGTCGATTGCAAGTGGGGCGGAAAGGGCTCTAACCCATGTTCGGCCTACGATACAGAGTCGGATTAGGGCTTGAACTTATTCCTCGATAAGCTTTATTTGGCCATCCAAAAGTTTGAAAATTATTTGGCCGTTTGTTCAACCCAAGCAACGTCATAGCCTTCTCTTTCTCTTTCTCTTTAAATCTATCTTCCATCTTCTTTGCCTTGTCGACCATCTGAGCATAATCCCGGATGTCCATGATTGACAATACTGATCTGATCTCAATCTTGAGTCCTTTCTCGAATTTCTTTATCTTACTAACTTTCCCCTTTCAGGTGTTCTGGAGCAAAATGGAACAGGTCTTCAAACCACTGTTGGTAATCCAACACTGACTTGGTCCCTTGCACCA
The DNA here is from genome assembly GCF_018873765.1 of Telopea speciosissima. Lineage (NCBI taxonomy): Eukaryota > Viridiplantae > Streptophyta > Magnoliopsida > Proteales > Proteaceae > Telopea > Telopea speciosissima. The sequence continues at coordinate 33,971,574 of NC_057920.1, read as the reverse complement.
GTGCGGTGAATTCAGCTTCTTTCCTATCCATGAAACTCTCTGGGAAGTAGTTCTTGAAGAAAACTTCTTTAAATTTCTCCCACGTGGGATTCGGGTGAGTGGCTTCCAAATTAGGCTTAGTAGCTTTCCACCAGGCTTCGGCTTCATTCTGCAACTAATAACCCACACATATCAGTTTCTGTGCGTCCATGCAATCAAGTACTTCAAATGCCTTCTCTAGGGCACTGATCCACCGTTCCAGCTGCATTTCCTCGGAAGCTATTTTGGAAAACACAAGCGGTTGGAGTTTCTTGAATCTCTCCATAACCTTAGTGGTAGAGTTCTCCGCTAAGTGTTGAGGCATAGGTGGTGGAAATAGTACGGGCCGGTTGGGTGGTGGTGGTGCCGCACGCTCATGCATCATGGTTGCAAACTGCGTAGACATCTGACTAAGCAATTCTTGTTGTTGTTGCATGGTCCGCATCATAGTGGTCATGAATGCGGTTACGTCGCCGGCTACCACATTCGGCTGAGGTGCTGCAGCAGTGGCTTATGCAGCTACTAGTGCCCCTGACGAAGCAACCGATGTTTCAGAATTTTGAGCCTCAGTCCCATTTGGCAGTTCAACCTCCGGTATAACACGAGGTTGTTTTCCTTTGCGACCACCACGAGAACCTCTTCTTGTGTTGACCATCGTTACTTCTCTGAAAGAGGAGCATGTTCAATATTCCAATATTGCCCTTCGGGGCCAACAATTATTTCCTAATTAGTGCAGGTACAAACCTAGTCCATAGTTCCAGAGAACTTCATGAGTCGCACCAGTAAGGTGGATTGTTAGATACATCTTCTTTGTTTGTTTTGCAGTGCTTCTTTCATTTATTATGTTCTCTTTCTTAAACATTTTATGTAGTGCTATGCTATGCATGACACTATATGAGAGACTTTAAATTTTTAAGTAAAAGACATTTAATTATTTACCTGGTCTAACAGGTAAGCAATTCCAGCTTCCTTCCCATCACAAACTCCATCACAAGTAGGTACTCTATGTCGGCTCTTACTTCTTCAGCTAAGGACATATAAAAGTCTCGCTCCCCTAGTCCACTAATGGCAGCAAGGGCTAGATAAAAGTCCAACCGGTTCTCGGCTTGACGTAGTACTAGTCGTATCCATCTCAGTCTCTCTCGTAGTTGTCTAATATAGATCATGATGCTGGGGTCTCCAGGCTTGGCTGAGGTAATGGGTCCTATCATAGAAAATGGTTCTAAGCATCAGGTTATACTTAATTAAAGGAATTAAGTACATGTCTACTAAAATTCAGATGACTATAAATAATGTGAACATAATTGGGTTGGCTCAAGGTACCTTAGCGTCTAAAGAATTTTGATTGGCTAAACAACCTATTAGATCCTGAACTTGGCTGTCCTAAGTTATGGATATGGTAAGATCTATGCTCCCTACACGTCGTAAATACGTTATTACAACATACCTACATATCTATGTTTGGTTTTGCATAGCATCACTCCACTCAGTTTGTACATCACAATATCTAGCACATAATATTAATATCTTACACACACACCAATCCTCATAAGAGTATGTACATGTATATTTACCTATCATAAGGTACCTACCTTACAAAACAAAGGATTTCGACTTTCAATGAGTCTTACTATAATCCCCATGTAGGAGTTGTATTCCCTTAATTTTATGCATTTGTATTTATTTAATTAATTAGTTTTAACCAATTATATTTTATTATTTTATATATTTTCTTTTATAATCCAAATATGATTATATTTTTTTATAAATAATCAGTTTTCCCAAGTTTATTAAGGTTATGTTGGGTAAAACCACAGTGCCCATGTGTTAAAACACATAATCAGCAAAAATGCATTCACTGGGCGATGTCTCTGGGCGTTGGATGCATCGCCCAGTGCCATCTCCCAGAGAATCAGGGCGCAAGTATATGAGTCCGAGAGGGGCCCATTTCACTTCAAACTTTTTCTAAACTTCCCTAAACACCTAGAGAAGCTCTTTGGATGATAGTGTGACCATTTCCACCCCAAGTCCTCACATTTCCTTGGGTTTTCCGCAAAACCACACAAGCCTAGGTAAGATTTCTTGGTTACTTTCACTAGATTAGATTTTTCTTTGCTTCTCCTTACTTTAGCTAGGCTTTTGTTAAATTTCTTTGCCCTAACTACTTCTTTTCCTTTTCTTTTTGCAACAAAATGTCTACTAGTCACCGTACGGCTAGGAAGTCAGTAGCCCAGAAGAGGCTACGGGTTGAGAGTGATCATTACTCATCATCATCATCTATGGTGCCTCCCTCTTCACCTAGGGACGATTCATCTTCGGAGGAGCCCGAGTTTGACCAATTCCTCTTCTCTAGGTATAAGCATTTTAAGGATTGGGACAAGTTTAAGTCCCTCAAGATAGTCAATGGTCGGGTGGTCCAGGTGGATGACTTTCACCAATACAGTCTCTTTACTAGGTTCAACACCTTGGGTTGGAACCCCATGTTGACACCTACTGAACCTTATTATCCCAACTTGGTTCGGTACTTCTACTGCAACTTGGTGCCATCTGGGGCACAAGAGTTTGGATATTAGATTGACCACTGCCTCACTAGCAGGAATATTGGGACTGCCCAATACTGGAGAAAGGTGTTACTACAAGCCTCGCATTGACATATCTGAGATGTTCTCTTTGGATACCAGGAGGAGGGTCTTCAAAGCATTGATAGGGTCATAGGACACACTTAAATCTGAGGCTTCCTATAAGCCTAGTGCTCAAGTGATTAGTAGGTGTGTAACCTACAACATCTACCCCAAAGGCGGTAATAGGGGTAGCATTTCTATGATGAGAGCGTATATCACATACTGCCTATTGGGAGCAACCAGAGGGGGTCCAGTCATAAACCTCCCATACCTATTACTCCAGGTTATTCTATATCATGCACAGAACCCATCTGATGGGAACCTTCCATATGAAAAGTTCCTTACTTTAGTCTTCCGGCACTTCGAGGTTCCTTTGGCAGGTGAGTACATGGAGAAGGATAGATTCAAACCTATTGATAAGACCTCGATACTAAAGATGAAGGTACCAGGAGGTGATCCACCAGAGGATGAGGAGATGGATGAGGTGCAGGGTGGTGATGAGCAGGGTGAGGAGCAGGGTGACATCTAGGGCTAGCATGGAGAGGAGCAGGGTGATGGGCATGATGACATTGAGGGCATTGGTGCATAGTTTATAGACTTTCCTACTTATGAGGCGACGAGTGTCGCCAGTTCTCTGGTTCCAGGGCCTTCTGAGTGGGCACAAATGATGTCACAGTTTCAGGGTCTCAGCACTCAGCTTTCTGACATGTCGACTAGGATGGATCGGGGCTTCACATCATTGGAGAGCAGGGTGGGATCTGTCGAGTAGCGCTTGGACTTTTGGGACAGGTTCTACCGTGTTGACTTGCACCAGTCATAGCCTCCATTGGGCGACTTGCCTCCACCGGAGTAGTTCTTCTGACTAGCATTGGTGTCTATGCTACGTGGTTCTGACTTATCTCTTTTTTTTTCTTAGCTTATGTACTTTTCTTTTGTTCAAGATGTATTTAGTTTTTTTTTGTCAGCTTATGTAAATATCTGAAAGTAGTACTATCAGCCAAAACTTATGTAGTGGCTCAGCCACAGTTGTCTTTTAAATTTAATCAAAATTATGCATCTTTTGTTTATTTACATCCACCTCCCCTGTAGATTTTTAATTATTACATGTTTTAATATTGGTAGTTTATTAGTCCTAGTCTGCATCCCGTGAATGTAAGAAGAGCCTCACGCTCTGATACCAAGCTCTATCACACCCTAAACCACCCCCTGGGAGGATTAGGTAGGTGACCCGAATTGCGTAATGGCAATCCGCCAAATCCCACGGATCCAGAAGCAGTTATTACATTCACGGTCCCACATTCATTACATTACAACAGGTAAGATCAGAGTGCTCAAGATAAACTACAATTACAATAACAAAGAGAAAGCGTAGCGATATGGGAAATGATGATAATATATATATGCATATGTTTGTCCTGATACATTCCCCAAACTACCCACAAACTGAGAAGTAAAGCTGACAAGAACAGAAGCTAAAGAAAATACATACATATATATACAGGGTGAGCTGACTCAACCCCAAAAAGAAAGTAAGAAAAACTATAGCTAAACCACAAGCAAGACGGGGATAAACTCCTAACAAAACAAAAAGGAGTCCCCAAGACAAAAAGAATCAAGTGCACTCTTCAACGGTCTTCATCAATGACCACAGAGAATGCACGCATCATCGGCACGACCTCTGTCGAGGTCCACACCAATATCATCATAATAACCAGGGCTCTCCTCCTTGTAATGAGCCTCCATGCCACAGCGGCATCGATCTGTAAAATCATCTAAAGAAAATAATGTATAATAGAGTGTGAGCCCCACTAAGCTCGTGAGCAAAACATATCATCATGCATGCACATGCAACCACAATCCACATGATCCTACATGATATGCAAGTCCAGATTGTTTATTAGCCACCTAGCAATACAACTAAGTCAGGTCAGTGCTACTACAATCCTTAATACATGTATCCCTGGTGTGGGCTTGGTTACCCCTTCTCGTGATACACCCATTAAGTTGTTGGAGAGGACCAGTCAGCTCCCGCATTCATTCACCAAGGTCAGCCCGACCAGCCCTCTGTGATTAACCTATAGGGCAATCCATTCCTTTTCTCTTTTCTTTTCTTTTCTGGCTTATAGCCCATAATCAACATTCCGGTGCAAACACATTTCTTTTCCTTTCTATTCTTTTCTTTTCTCATATATACATATGGTCACCCTCACAGGCATCCAACACCTTAACCCCTGTTGGCAAGGGTGCGTAGCACGGGTGATGAAACTCTAATCCCATGTCTATATGGCATCGTATGAGTCAGGCAGTGTCAACCGTATCCCATACTATGGGCTACCATAGGCCTCATTTCCAAGCCGACTACGGCAATCTAGTCTATCAATCACAATCATCAGATAAAATTCACAGTGTTGATCAACAGACAGTCAATATGTAGTAGCTTGAGTAATTGAACAAAATTAAATAACACAACATTTATAATTTAAGATTCTTAACTGCCGGCATAGTATCACAGTTACACATACATATATGATAACACTTCACTCACCTGGGTCTGATTCTAAATACTCGATTGCAAATTCAGTTCCAACTACAGTCTGGTTGTAGGCCTTGAGTGCAGGATCAAATCCTAGATATAAATTAGAAATTGTCATTTTAGTATTCCAATCTATCTCTGGTGGTCCTAGGGTTAACCTAAGCTCACTGGGTTGACTCAGTGTTCAGTTGGTTTTCACTTGGAATTCTCTGGGCCTTACACTGGGCCTTAGGTCTATGTCCAGGTGCATCATCCAGAGATGGTGTCCTAGGGGTAAAATGGTCATTTATAGTATTAGTACCTGACCCAAGGTCATAATAGACTTACAGTGCTGTCCCCAGCTTGACAGTGCTGCAGGACCAAGCACAGGCAGGGTTTCCAAGTCCTGCGGGGCCCACTTGGGTTCTCAAGCATTCCCTCCTATGGACAGATGTAGGGAGGGGCATTTAGGTCATTTCCCACCTTTCCACACAGTACCATGGCCAATGGGTGAGGTCCCCCAAGATAAAACATCAAAACAGCAGCAATTCATTCACTAGGCGATGGCTCTAGGCGTTGGGTGCATCGCCCAAACTCTTCAAAATGACATCTGGCTGAGATTCCTATGTTGCTGGCTATGGCCAGTGATCAAATCCTTCCCCTATGCATATTAGGGTATTAAGTGACCCCAGGGGTGATCTTCATTTTGGTACACGTGGATTCTCCATAAGGCCCACCACTTGGTTGCCAGAGGCTGCCCGGACAGCCCAGTGAATAGTGTCACAGGGTTTTCTTCAGATCTGGATTTTGGCCACATGCAAGGCTGTATTTACATATAAAATGGTAATCTAGGGCTGCTACCACCTAGGGCTAGGTCCCCTGCAGCCAGGGCTTGCATCCAGGGCTCCAAACAGCCAAATAACAGTGCATCTGGCAGTGCTGCCATGCACAGCTAGATTTTGGCTCCAAGACCAACATAACAGATTAGTAATATTACTTAAAATTCTTAGATCTTCCATGCTTCATACTTGCATGGCAGATCTGGAGCAGTTCTAGGCAGTTCCCAGCTGTTCTGGGCTGCCAAAGAGCAGAAATCCAATAAACAGCAGAGATTTCAAAGAGGCAGCATTATTTCATGATGTTTTGTACCTGCACAGGTGTGGAGCTGCTCGAATCCAAGCTTTGGATGCAAAGCTGCTTCCCAATCCTTCCTTCTTCTCTTCCTTCTTCTCCTTCTTCCTCTCTTTTCCTCTCTTTTCTTTCTTCTCCCTCTCCAACGAATTGAATAGTACCAAGTGCTCTAAAATGAGCTGAGGTACATGTATTTATAGGCCCAAGCTGACTAAGGCCTATTTGGTTGGTTAAGGCCCCTTTTGAAAATGCATTTTTGATTGCATTCTCAGCCATTCTAGGCACACTAGTGGGCTCCACAGTAAACCAAGGGTATGAGGTGATCCCTTAGACTCCCCTCTACCTATGGAGGATGCTCATGTCCAATATGAGTGGTCCCCATAATTTAAAATCAATTTAACATGCTGTTTTGCACTCTGGACGATGTCTTTGGGCCTTGTCTGCATCGCCCAGAGATTTCAGCAAGGCTGAATCTCAGTGGGGTTTGCACAGGGGTTTGACCCATGGTTAGGGCATTGTCCCCACATGCCAATTAGAGTTTTTTACACACTTTTCCAGGAGTGGGTCCCACAGTTATTGTCACCCCCCAAACCACCCCTGGGAGGATTAGGTAGGTGACCCGAATTGCGTAACGACAATCTGCCAAATCCCACGGATCTAGAAGCAGTTATTACATTCACGGAACCACATTCATCACTTTACCATAAGCAAGATCGAAGTGCTGTAGTTAAACTATAATTAATATTACAAAACAAAGCGTAGCGATACGGGAAATGATGATAATATATACATACATATGATTGTTTTGATACATTCCCCAAACTACCCACAAACTGAAAAGTAAAGCTGACAAGAACAAAAGCCAAAGAAAATACATTCATATATATATATATATACAGGGTGAGCTGACTCAACCCCAAAAAGAAAGTAAGAAAGACTACAGCTAAACCATAGGCAAGATGGGGATAAACTCCTAACAAAAGCAAAAAGGAGTCCCTAAGACAAATAGTATCAAGTGCACTCCTCAACGGTCTTCATCAATGACCACTAAGAATGCACACATCATCGGCACGACCACCGTCGGGGTCCACACCAATATCATCATAATAATTAGGGCTCTCCTCCTCATAATGAGCCTCCATACCACAGCGGCATCGATATGCAAAATCATCTAAAGAAAAACAATGTATAACAGAGTGTGAGCCCCACTGAGCTCATGAGCAAAACATATCATCATGCATGCACATGCAACCACATTCCACATGATCCTACATAATATGCAAGTCCAGATTAATTATTAGCCACCTAGCAATACAACTAAGTCAGGTCAGTGCTACTACAATCCCCAATACATGTATCCCTAGTGTGGGCTTGGTTACCCCTTCCCGCGATACACCCATTGAGTTATCGGAGAGGACCAGTCAGCTCCTGCATTTGTTCACCAAGGTCAGCCCGACCAGCCCTCTGTGATTGACCTATAGGGCAATCCATCACTTTTCTCTTTTCTTTTCTTTCCTAGCTTATAGGCCATAATCACCATTCCGGTGCAAACACATTTCTTTCTTTTCATTTCATTTCTTTTCTCATATACACATATGATCACCCTCACAGGCATCCAACACCTTAACCCCTGTTGGTAAGGGTGCGTAGCACGGGTGATGAAACTCTAGCCCCATGTCTATATGGCAACGTATGAGTCAGGTGGTGTCAACCGCATCCCATACTATGGGCTACCACAGGCCTCATTTCCAAGCAGACTACGGCATCTAGTCTAACATTCACAATCATCAGATAATATTCACAGTGTTGATCAACAGACAATCATTGTGTAGTAATTTGAGTAATTGAATAGAATTAAATAACATAGCATTTAAAATTTAAGAATTTATCTGTCAGCATACAGTTACACATGCATATATGATAATACTTCACTCACCTGGGTTTGGTTCTAGGAACTCGATCGCAAATTCAGTTCCAAATGCAGTTTGGTTGTAGGCCTCGAGCACTAGATCAAATCTTAGATATAAATCAAAAGTTGTCATTTTAATATTCCAATCTATTTCTGGGGGTCCTAGGGTTAACCTAAGCTCACTAGATTGACCCGGTGTTCAGTTGGTTTTCACATGGAATTCTCTGGGCCTTGCACTGGGCTGTAGGCCTATATCCCAGTGCATCATCTAGAGATGGTGGCCTAAGGGTAAAATGGTCATTTATAGTATCAATACCTGACCCTAGGTCAAAATAGGCTTACAGTTCTGTCCTCAACTTGGCAGTGCTGCAAGACTAAGCACAGGCAGGGTTTCCATTACCTGCAGAGCCTACCTTGGTTCCCAAGCATTCCCTTCCTATAGACAGATGTGGAGAGGGGCTTTTAGGTCATTTTCCACCTTCCCACACAGTATCATGGCCAATGGGTGAAGGTCCCCCAAGTTAGAATGCCAAAATAGCAGTGTTTCACTCACTGGGCGATGGCTCTGGGTGTTGGGTGCATCACCTAGAGTCTTCAAACCGAGATTTGGCTGAGATCCCTAGGTTGCTGCTTATGGGTAGTGACCAAAACATCTCCCCATGCATGTTAGGGTGTTAGGTACCCCCAGGGGTGATCTCCATTTTGGTCCATGTGGATTCTCCACTGGGTCCACCACTAGGCTGCCCAGACAGCCCAGTGAATAGTATCATAGGGTTTTCCACAGCAGTAAATTTGGATTTTGGTCACATGCAAGGCTGTAAACAGATGTGAAATAGTGATTCAAGGCTGCCACTACCTAGGGTAAGGTCCCATGCAGCCAAGGTTTGCATCTAGGGCTCCAATCAGTCAAATAACAGTGCATCTGGCAGTGCAGCCATGGACAGCCAGATTTCGGCTCCAAAACCAGCATAACAACCTTGTATTTTTACTCAAAAATCTTAGATCTTCCATGCTTCACAATTGCATGGCAGATTTGGAGCAGTTCTAGGCAGTTCCCAATAGTTCTGGGCTGCCAGAGAGCAGAAATCCATCCAAAACACAGGCATCAAAAGGAGCAGCAGGTTTGGGTATAGATCTGTATACTTGAGCTGAGCTTGGGTGCCACAAAATCTGGGCTCAGGTGTGAGTAGCCCCCTCTTCCTTCCTCTCTCTCTTTCTTCTTCTTCTTCTTCCTCTCTTCTTTCTCTCTTCTTTCTCTTCTTTTCTTTCCCATGAAATGAGCAGTACCAAAGGCTCAAAATGAGCCCAAGGCTCATCTATTTATAGGCCCAGCCCATACTAGGGTCTGTTTGGCTGCTAAGGCCCCTTTTGAAAATGAGTTTTTAAACTGATTCATAGTGATTTTAGGCACCCTGGTGGGGTCCATAGTGAACCAAGGGTATGAGGTGGTCCCTTAGACTCCCCTATATCTATGGAGGGTGCCCATGTCCATTATGAGTGCTCCCCATAATTTAAAATCAATTTAATATGCTGTTTTGCACACTGGGCGATGGCTCTGGGCATTGCCTGCATCGCCTAGTGGTTCCAGTAAGGCTGAAACTCAGTGGGGTATGCACAGGGGTTTGACCCATGGTTAGGGCATTGTCACCACATGCAATTTAGAGGTTTTTACACACTTTTCCAGAGGTGGGTCCCATAGTTATGGAGAGGAGAGAGATTACCTGGAGTCCAGGCCATACATAATGCTATGAGCTATGCAGTTGCAGGGGTCAGCTGTCCATCTTTTGACAGGTATGTAGGAGGACATGCACAGGGTTTCCTCATCAATCCAAATCACTGGAGTGATACTCCACAGTGTTCTTGGTTATCTGGTTAGGGGTTCCTGTCCTTCAATCAAAATCCTAGTTATTCAGGAGTAGGGTTTGACAGTTATGGAGAGGAGAGAGATTACCTGAAGTCCAGGCCATATATGATGCTGTGAGCTGTGCAGTTACAGGGGTCAGCTATCCATCTTCTGATAGGTATATTGGAAGACATGCACAGGGTTTCTTCATCAATCCAAATCACTGGAGTGATACTCCATAGTGTTCTTGGTTGCCTAGTTAGGGGTTCCTGTCCTTCAATCAAAATTCCAGCCAGTCAGGAGCAGGGTTTGACAAATCCTACCATGGCTTCCTCTTCCAAGTCTTCTAAATCTTCTCACTAGAATTTAGAAGCCTAGACTAGAAAGTTTAAAACTAAACTAGAATTAAATTATTACAACCAAATTGAAGACATAAAATTAAAGCATGAATCAAAAGCATTACAACCATGGAATTGAAATCATAAAATCAAACTAGAACTTAGAAAGCCAAAAACTAGAAGAAGAGAAGAATAAATTTCACTAATGAATTGAACTAGTTTACAAGAGAGAACCATGGGGTATTTATAGGGAAGGAGAGGAGAAGGGAGAAATGATAGGAGAAATATTGCCTTCTCCTTCCTTTACATAGCTTGATCCCCAAGAAAAAAGAGAAAAATAGAAAGAGGGAGAGATAAGAATCTTAGCTACATAAACCTTCTATTTTACAAAAAGTGACTTTCTAATTCTATACTTGTGCTCCCTTTTCTTTGTAGGAGTCTTCTCCAAGCAATGAGATCAAGGCATCTATGACTTTTCAACCTTCCATGGATGAGAGAATATTTTTCAAAAGAAATCTATCCATAGTACAATTCCAAAAGTGCCCTTGGAAAGTTGGAGGAGAGAGAGAGTGTGATGACTAGGATTCCACTCATAATTAATGAAGTGCCAAATCTGTCCTTCAAAATTCATGGAGCATGGAATGCTTATATAGGCCACACTGTTGCATTCCTTGTAAAAAATTACCCAAAATAGACCCAAATTTTGTCAATTTGGAGTTCGGGAGCCCAAGATATCTCAAGTTGAAGTTGGACTGCTCTAGAGCCTTCCAAATGGAATCTTTCGGCTAACAGAAAAGATAACTTCTAATAATTACACTAAAACCCCTCAAATCGAAACTTCTGCTTTACTTTGTCCCCTACCAATTTTTGATAATTATAAACAAACCCTTACATGCCATTTTCGCGCATCGTTACAAAAACGGCCGTAACTTCTTCGTTTCAACTGAAGTGTTGTTTAAACCATTGTGAAGCTGACTCGATGGGCTACGCATCCATACTATTAACAACTCAAAATTATGCTAAGGGTCCCACTGTAATCACCTTCAAATTTGACTAATTGGTGTGATTCTTTTAGTGCTCAATCCAAACATGATTTTCTCGACTCTTGGACGCTTTCGACTATTGCCAAACACCACTAAACAGCTTAAAAATAGCTCATTAGCATCATTTGCTCCATTTTCAAGAATTCACCTAAAAGCTGAAAACACAAACAAAAACCTCGAGTAGCTCTGTTCCAAGTATAAAAATGCATGCTTTATGGCCCCAAGATTTCGCACATAAATGTGCTCATCAATATCTATGGCATCTAAGATTAGGTCACATTAATTTGGATCGAAACAGTAGATTGGTAAGGGATGGGCCCTTAGAGTGTCTGAGGATGGAACCATTCCCTACCTGTGAGTCATGCCTTCAGGGTAAAATGACCATTTAGCAATAAAGGTACTAGAGCCACAGATCTGTTAGAGTTAATACATACTGATGTGTGTGGGCCCATAAATATACAAGCAAGGTATGGGTATGAGTATTTCATAACTTTCACCAATGATTACTCTAGATATGGTTACATATACTTGATGTGTATAAAATTGAAAGTTTTTGATAAATTTGAAGAGTTCCAAGCCAAGGTCGAAAGATAGCTCAATAAACGCATCAAGTCTTTATGATCAGATCGTGGAGGGGAGTATCTATCGGATGAATTTAGTAAATATCTCATATCGCAAGGGATAGTTAGTCAACTAACTAATCCAGGAACACCACAACAAAATTATGTATCTGAATGACACAATCAAACTCTATTGGATATGGTCTGGAAAATGCTCACTTATAGTGAGCTACCTCTCTCTATCTGAGGGTATCCTTTAGAAACGGCTATTTATATCTTGAGTAGGGATCCATCCATGTCTGCAGCTAAGGCACCCTTTGAGTTGTGGAAAGGACATAAGCCCAGCATTCAACACCTTAGGGTATGGGGTTCTATAACACATGTGTAAAAGCAGCAGACAAACAAGTTAGAATCCAGGACTTCAAGATGCTTTTTCTTAGGCCACCCCAAAGGCACGATAGGTTACTACTTTTATGATCCGGTTGACCAAAAGGTTATTGTAAGTAAACACATCACATTTCTAGAGGAAGAAATGTTGACCAAGAGGTCCAAACCTATAGTCATTAAAGAGTTATTGGATAACTCAGGAACTTCACTTCCAGAAGTGAGACCAATTGACATACCCGTTGAAATACCAACACCACAAGAACCTTGACGCAGTGGGAGGACTATTAGACCACCCACCAGGCTTACTCTTCTAACTGAAGAGAAACAAATAGTGGAAGAGTTCCACATGGTGTCGATTGAATTGGATGATGATCCGATAACATACTCTGAGCCTCTTAAGGATGTTGATGCTACTAGGTGGCTGCAGGCAATACGCTCTGAAATCAATTTGATGCATTCCAACAAGGTCTAGACTCTGGTAGATCCACCACTTGGCGATAAGCCGATTGGTTGTAAATGGATCTTTAAGAGGAAGAAGGGCGCTGATGAAAAGGTCGAAAGATTCAAAGCGAGACTGGTGGCAAAGGGCTATACCCAGAAAGAAGGTATAGAGTATGAGGAAACCTTTTCACCAGTGGCGATGATGAAATCCATCAGGATTTTATTGGCCATCACCGCATACTTTGATTATGAGATTTGGCAGATGGATGTGCAAACTGCATTTCTGAATGGATTTTTTCAAGAAGAAATCTACATGCAACAGCCAGAGGGGTTCTCTTCCTTGGAGGAAGAAAGAAAAATGTGCATATTGTAAAGGTCCATTTATAGACTAAAGCAGGCTTCCAGAAGTTGGAATATCAGGTTTGATCAATCTATCAAATCTTTTGATTTTGATCAAAATATGGATGAACCATGCGTTTACAAGAAGATCGGTGGGAGTGCAATATGTTTTCTTATTTTATATGTAGATGACATATTACTGATGGGTAACGATGTGGGGTTTCTTTCATTAGTGAAATAGTGGTTATCCACAACGTTCTCGATGAAAGACCTTAGTGAAGCTAGCTATATCCTTGGGATCAAACTCTTAAGAGATCGTTCGAAAAGGATGCTAGGCATGTCACAGGCTACCTATATAGACAAAGTCCTGGCCAGATTTAGCATGTAGAACTCCAAACGGGGAAGTGTCACTTTTCAACATGGAGTAAGTCTTTCCAGATCTCAATGTCCTCAATCTCAGAGGGACATTAAAGAAATGAAGAGGATTCCCTATGCCTCTGCAGTAGGGAGTCTTATGTATGCTATGTTGTATACGAGGCCAAACATTTGCTATGCAGTAGGTATTGTAAGTCATTACCAGTCTAACCCTGGACAAGAGCATTGGAGTGTAGTCAAGAATATACTCAAGTACCTAAGAAGGACAAAGGACTATTTCTTAGTTTTTGGATCTGATCAGTTGTCAGTTCTAGGTTACATAGACTCGGATTTTCAAACTGATAAGGATGACTGAAAATCCACGTCTGGGATGGTGCATCTAATGGGTGGAGGTGCCATTGTGTGGCAGAGTGCAAAACAGAAATCTACAGTCGATTCCACTACTGAAGTAGAATACCTTGTAGCTTACGATGCAGCAAAAGAAGATGTTTGGCTGAGGAAATTCCTATCAGATTTGGAGGTTGTCCCTGACCTTGTCAATGGCCCTATTCCCCTGTTATGAGACAATAGAGGGGTCATTCCACAAGCTAAGGAGCCTAGGGCTCATCAGAGGAATAAGCACGTGCAGCGAAAGTATCACCTCATCAGAGAGATTATCCAGTAGGGCGACGTGAATGTCTCCAAAGTGGAGATAACTGAAAATGTGTTTGATGCCATGACAAAGGGTTTGTCTCCTAGAGTGTTTGAAAAACACATGGAGGGTATGGGTTTAAAATGTATGGGAAATTAGCTTTGATGTACAAGTGGGAAATTGTTGGATTTATGTGTCCATCAAACCCGGTTCAATCCGATTTTACTTTTTGTTGAACCTTTATACATTTTGGTTTAATATTATCACATGCAATATAAACTTTTTGAGTATTATGTGTCCTTAAGTTTTACTTAAAATGGTAGTCACGATTAGGGTTTGGGCTGGACACCCTTATCATATGGTCGTCGCATTGGGTATGCCTAGACATGCGATGTTAGGGTACGAATGTGAGTACTCACATGATCGATGTGTGTATTGGCGAAGAATCTACTTTGTTGATTTCCTCATGTATTACTGTCAGATGTAGGAAGGGATAGACATGTGTCACCGACAGCCTTTGCCTGAGGGAACCCTGTCACTGCAAAGTGTGATCTTATTCTTTGGTTCACCACTGCCCGATTGGGAAACACCAAGATTGAGATTGTCTATGTATGGTCATAATGGAATCTGGATCCAGTGCCATTTTGAAAATGGTTTTACAAAAATCTACTTTACATAAAATGATAGATTATCTATGATCATTTGAACAAAGTGTTTTATCGAGTTTTGCAGGACCCGATCAGATGCATAGACACTCTTCTATGGACATGTACTATGGAATGGGGTTTGGCAGTGCAAGTGTACATGCCCTAGATTCCATAATGATGGTGTTGATTAGTGGGGGGGGTTGTACATGATAATTTGTTATCATGTAGGGAGTTACTTAGAATTTTTTACATTAATTGGTTATTTATTTAATTAATGGATATGGTGCTAATTATAATTATCCATAAATTTAAATAAAGTAACTAATTAAATCATTCCCTATTAGATTCTACTTTTTCACCTTTTAGAAGCACTTTGAGTTTAAACAGAGCTGCCAAACAAAGAGAGAGAGAGTCAGACTCTCATAAGGATTTATTTAAATCCAACTAGGGATTAAATCAAATCCCATTATTATAAATAGAACCAATACACAGAGGGGGAGCAGGCTTCCACGTTTTCTGGCTGCCCCCCTCCTGGATGAGTTTTGGTCACTCACTCCCTCTTGTGATCTCTTCTTCTTCTTGTTTCTCTCTATTATGATTGAGAGTTAGGGTTTTAGATACCCAGATCTGTTCTTGAAGAACTAAAGAATCTGGGATTGGCTTGAAGAACCTTGGCTGCACTATTGGAGGTTTAGATCTATTTACTTGGAGTGCTCATTAGAGGAAGAACCACTGTTTATTAGAGGAGCAACACTTGAGACACATCATGTTAGCAGTTCTTTATGGATTCCTCTTGATTTTAATTATTGATTATTTATGGGATGCGAAAGAAACTGGAATCGATTTATTTTTGTTGTGCATTCGGGTATGGGATGGATCCCTCTTTCTATGTGATGGATTAGAGATGAATTTCTCCATCTCTTTTGGGTTCCATAATTCCATGGGACACAAAAGAGAAGGACAGGACGTTGGTTTATCAGACAAAACCCTAATTAGGATGCATCAGGGTTCCTATGGGCAACCATGGGAAACCCTAAAATTTAAGTAGGGCGCCCATGGGCGACCATGGGCTAACCCAGGGCGTGCAATACCTTAATTGGTTTATAATTGGTTTCCCTGAGGAACCATGACTTCATCCCAGGACCGTAGTTTGACCAACAGTGTGGTATCAGAGCCACCTTTTTCACCCATGAATATCAAATAATTAATTGTTTAATATAATTATCATGTGTGGGATGCAAGTTTCAAATTCTTGATTGAATTTGCACATGGGTGGTTATATGATTGTTGTAATAAACTTCCCATGTGCACATGGGTAGTTACAAGGTTGTTAGGTTTAACAACTTGCCCATGTGATGATGGATTTGTGTTAGTTTCATTATTCCAATTATTAAAAGCATGATATCTAAGTGGGGTTGATGATAATTATTTTTAAAAACTTTTGATTATGATTATGTTGGGGGGGGGGGGGGGAACGCACGCTGCCAAGCCTCTGCACACGCCCCCTTTCTCCCTGTCCAGGCCTTTGCGCACGTCCATAAGTGGCCCTGGCAGCAGCCAGCGCACAGGCTGCGTTCGCGGGGCCTATGCGCGGACTGCTGCTTGCAGGCTGCTGCCTTGCGGGCTACTACCTACGGGTGGTGGCTTGTGGGCTGCTGCCCGTGGGGCTGTGGCCTCCGGGCTACGCAGTGGGTGCATGCGGTCTACCTATGCAGTCTGTATACACCCTTTTGGTTTACCCTCCAGTTTTAATAAAAAAAAAAAGGGTTTCTTTTTTCAAAACAAAATTTTTATTTTTATTTTATTTTTTGGAGGAAGTAGATGGGTGAAGAGATCCCTCTCTCCACCCACTTGTAATTAAAATGTGATTTTAATTTATCAAGGGCTTGGATACATGTTATCACATGTGATGAAGAAATCCAAGGTTTTTGTTTTGCTTGCTTTAATGATGCCCATGCATGATATTATGTTATAATGTGATTATGGGAATGACATTCTAATAAAATGGATGGTAATTTGATGTATATGATGCATTGGGATTATGGGTGGATATGATGCTTCTCTCTCTTTCTCTCTCCCCATATCTTTTTTATAAACAAATGTACTCCACCCCATGGGTAGCCCAAAATGGTGGGTTGGTTTTTTCATATAGGGTTTCTTTATTATGGAATGAAAAATGTATAGAATATTTTTCCTAAGTTTTCATTATAATTTTAGAGGAGCTAGGACTCCCAGGGCATGTTGATGATGATCCACATGTGGCGCTCAAAGCTTATGGAGATGTAAGTCACCTACTTTGAAGACGTGATCAGGCAGAGGAGATGATCGAGGCGTGGCATCCATGGCATGATTGATGCACCCAAAAAGACAGTTATTAGTTTTTATTTTTATTGAAAGGGTTCTTTAATTACTTTTGATAAAAATGCCACCATCCCATAATCACTTTTAATTAATGTTAATTAATTATGTTATTTAATTCCATCTATGATATGTATATGAGAGTTGATTAATCCCTCTTTAATCATAATGCATGTATGATATGGACTAGTCTAAGTTAGTAGACATGTCCATGGCCTCCTATTGAAGATAAAGGTAGAAATTGTGTGATATGACCCAGCATAAGCCGACAGGACATTGCCAGACTCGTTATCACATGGTTATCTATATTTACCTCTACCTAGATACGTTAGGGTATGGATAGTAAGAGGGTACTGTGACAGTGGGCCATCTTTCATGATTCCATGATTCTAACCAATGCAATAGGTAAATACATGACTTGGGTGTATGTCAGCCCATAGGATCTGGGCATTACACCCAGGTGGCCAAAAATTTTGGAAGCCCATGAGGCGGACAGCTTAGTCCACACTACCACGATGTGTATAATGACTCCCGATAAGGTAAGTTATGCATGCAAGGGTTGTAGGTATCCAATTCATCTTTTGGGTCATGAGGGAGACCCAAATCATGAAAGACCATTGATGTGTATGCTCAATTTTTTTTCAAAGGTTGTTAATATGCATGTGTTTTTTACTTATACATATGTAGATCATTATTCAATGGCTACCATTAATTCCAACCTATTAACACTCATTAACGAATACAAATTAAATGGTACAAACTATGTCGATTGGTACCGGAGCATTAAATTGCTCCTGACTGCAGAAGGACTACACACAGTTCTCAATGAACAAGTTCCTCCTCAACCCAACCTAAATGATTTTGAGGCAAATGAAGAGATACAGAATTTCCTCATGAAGGATTCTGAGGCATCACTTTATATCCTAGGATCATTGGAAAAGTCAGTTCTAGATTCGGTCAACGATATACACACCGCTGGGGGTAAAATGGATAAGCTTGCTGAATTGTTCAACAGGCAATTGACACATGCCCATTCTGATGTGGTGAGTCAAATCCATAACTCTAAGATGTCCTAAGGGACTCCAGTGATGGATCGCGTCATGAAAATGATCAATCTGTTTAAAAAATTGAAATCCATGGGGACTGATTTTTGTCTGCAATACAAGACCGATGTGATCTTGGCATCACTCACTTCTGCCTATGCACCCTTTAAGATGTCCTACAAGATGTCACATAAGAAGATGGAGCTCACCGAGCTTGCTAACACGTTGGTAGAGGCAGAAGCTTCCTTGAAAACGGATAAGGCTGAGGTCAATCCAACTGATGTGAAGCCTTCTTCAAATGGAAGAAGAAGAAAAAGAGAAGTAAGAGTAAGCCCCTAAAACCCAAGGGTGGGAAGTCTGGCAATAAAGGCCAAGGCAAGTGCTTCTATTACAAGAAGGAGGGTCACTGTAAAAGAAACTGTCATGCATACCTGGCTACTGTGAAAGATAAGAAGCCAGATGAAACTGAGGCTGTTTAAAAAGGGGGTTCAAGGAGACAAGGAACCTGGAAAGAAATGAGGTGCGTCTTCGGATGGGCACTGGAGCTGAGACCATGGCTATGGCTGTGGGGACTTCTATTTTTTATTTTAGATCTATTTGTTTAGTTTTAAAGGATTGATACTATATACCCTCTTTTAAGAGGAAGATTATTTTAGTTTCAAAACTTCGTTTGGACAGGTATAGTTTTTTCTTTAATTCTAAATTAGTCATTCGTTTTAATAATTCTTTTATGGCATCTGAATATATGCAAAGTGGATTGTACTTCCTAGATTGTCCTATTAGAATGAATGTTGTTTTGAATGTTGATTTGAAACAGACAGCAGCTCCAGTGAACTCAACATATCTATGGCATCTAAGATTAGGTCACATTAATTTGGACCAAATCAATAGATTGGTGAGGGATGGGCCTTTAGAGTGTCTGAGGGTGGAACCATTCCCTACCTGTGAGTCATGCCTTTAGGGCAAAATGATCAAGAAACCCTTTAGCAATACAGGTACTAGAGCCACAGATCTGTTAGAGTTAATACACACTGATGTGTGTGGACCCATAAACATACAAGCAAGGTATGGGTATGAGTATTTTATAACTTTCACCAATAATTACTCTAGATATGGTTACATATACTTAATGCGTAGAAAATAGGAAGCCTTTGATAAATTCAAAGAATTTCAAGCCGAGGTCGAAAGACAGCTCGATAAATGCATCAAGTCCTTACGATCAGATCGTGGAGGGGAGTATCTATCGGATGAATTTATAGAATACCTCATATCGCAAGGAATAGTTAGTCCACTAACTAATTTAGGAACACCACAACAAAATGGTGTATTTGAACTACGCAATCGGACCCTATTGGATATGGTACGGATGATGCTCACTTATAGTGAGCTGCCTCTCTCTTTCTTGGGGTACGCTTTAGAAACGACAATTTATATCTTGAATAGGGTTCCATCCAAGTCTGTAGCTAAGACACCCTTTGAGTTGTGGAAAGGGCGTAAGCCTAGCATTCAACACCTTAGGATATGGGGTTGTATAGCACATGTGCGAAAATAATAGACAGACAAGTTGGAATCCAAGACTTCAAGATGCTATTTCTTAAGCTATCCCAAAGGCACGATAGGTTATTATTTCTATGACATAGTTGACCAAAAGGTTATTGTAAGTAAACATGTCACATATCTAGAGGAAAAAATGTTGACTAAGAGGTCCGAACCTATAGTCATTAAAGAGTAATTGGATAGCTCAGAAACTTCACTTTCAGAAGTGAGACCAATTGACATACCCACTGAAATACCAACATCGAAAGAACCTCGATGCAGTGAGAGGACTATTAGACCACCCACCAGGCTTACTCTTGTAACCGAAGAGGAAACAGTGGAAGAGTTCCACATGGTATCAGTTGAATGGGATGATGATCCGATAACATACTCTAAGGCTCTTAAGGATGTTGATTCCACTAGGTGCCTGGAGACAATGCGCTCTGAAATCGATTGGATGAATTCCAACAAGGTCTGGACTCTAGTCAATCCACCACTTGGCGTTAAGCCGATTGGATGCAAATGGATCTTCAAGAGGAAGAAGGGCGTGGATGAAAAGGTCAAAAGATTCAAAGCGTGACTGGTGGAAAAGGGCTATACCCAAAAAGAGGGTATAGACTATGAGGAAACCTTTTCACCAGTGGCGATGATGAAGTCCATCAGGATCTTATTGGCCATCACTGCATACTTTGATTATGAGATCTGGCAAATGGATGTGCAAACTGCATTTCTGAATGGATTTCTTCAAAAAAAAATCTACATGCAACAGCCAGAGGGATTCTCTTCCTTGGAGGAAGAAAGAAAAGTGTGCATATTGTAAAGGTCCATTTATAGACTAAAGCAGGCTTCCAGAAGCTGGAATATCAGGTTTGATCAATCTATCAAATCTTTTGGTTTTGATCAAAACATGGATGAACCATGCGTTTACAAGAAGATCGGTGGGAGTGCAGTATGTTTTCTTGTTTTATACGTAGATGACATATTGGTGATGGGTAACAATGTAGGATTCCTTTCATCAGTGAAACAGTGGTTGTCCATAACGTTTTTGATGAAAGACCTTGGTGAAGCTAGCTATATCCTTGGGATCAAACTCGTGAGAGATCATCAGAAAAGGATGCTAGGCTTTTCACAAGCTAACTATATACACAAAGTCCTAGCCAGATTTAGCATGGAGAACTCCAAATGAGGAAGTATCCCTTTCCATCACGGAGTCAGTCTTTTCAGATCTCAATGTCCTCAATCTCAGACAGACATTCCCTCTGCCTCAGCAGTAGGGAGTCTTATGTATGCTATGTTGTGTACGAGGCTGGACATTTGCTATGCAGTAGGTATTGTGAATCGTTACTAGTTTAATGAGTAGAGGTGTCATTGTAAAGAGGAGTACAAAATAGAAATCTATAGTCGATCCCAATTTTTAAGAACACCTTATGTTACACCCGCATCCAAAATATATCCTCATACCCCGGGGTAATTTAGACCTTACCCAAAGGATAATGCAATGGTGGCAATGGTCAACATTAATGTCCTTAAACCTAATATTTTATTATAAGTATCCCCTCGAAGTCGTGGAAGTATGGGTCAAAGTCCTGTAGCTTTCCTTGAAGTTTGGGCCCTGACAGCAGCACCGGAGTCACAAACAGACTCACTCGAACTGAATCCGCTCGAGGATCCGCCCGTGCTGCTACCTACCCTTTTGATTTATTTTCTTGTGGGACCCACATTCTTGTGTCCCAGACACTATATTCAGATCTTTGAACCAGATGGACCCCCACCCTTACCTTCTTTTGCATTTTGGACCTTATATGTGGGCCCACAAGGCCCAAATATGATTTTAATGAGTTTTAGTGTTAAAGGCCTAAACCAAACAAGACTTAAGACCTTAGTACTTGAGGTTTTAATGAGCAACCAAATGGACCTTAAGGCCCATGTTTTATTCTAAAACTAGCTCTAAATGTGTTTCTTGTTAAATGAACTTTTAAGCCACCCTACCCAAACAGGTCTTAAGTTACAACTAAGAGACCCTAGCCAAACTGGCCCTAAGGCCCAACTTGGGTTAAAATGGATTTTGGAGATTTGGGCTGCCAACCAAACTAGCCCTAAGGCCCATTTCATCTTATAGCCAATAGGTTCTTTTTAGGTTTGAGAAGTTGGGTTAGTTCAAGGACCATGGGTTTAATCTTGGCCCAATAGTTGGACCATGGCTTGTTGTAGGGAAAAGGGAATAAAGTTAAGGGTAGTTTAGAGAATTTACATTTTGTTGTTTATTTTAGCCTTAAGAGGGTAAATAGAGGAGGAAGCTCTTAAGCTTTTCCTTATTTCTCCAAAGAGAAAAAATGTGGGAAGAAGAAGGAGAAAGGGGGCTCACCTAGCCTTGATCTTGTTTCCCCATTGGAGGTGAGTGAATCTTCCATCTCTCCCTCTCCATTTCTTTATTTACTAGCATAAGGTTTTGAATCTTGAGGTTGGGATTAGCTTGGGTTCCACTTGGGATCCAATGCTCTTGTTGGAGAGATGATTGTAGTCCCTTTGGGATGCTTTTGCATACTCTTGCACCTCTCTTTGAAGTGTCATTCAACCCAAGCCATGAAAACCTAGGGATTTCACCCAAAAATCCAAGTTTGGATTGAGGAATCGGATATACACTATAGATGGCTTAATGCATTATGCCATTAGGGTTATTAGGACCCTAATTAACTTTAGGAATCATCCCTACAAGCCCTTGAAGCCATTGGGGGCCTTGAGAACCAATTTGGATGAAGTTTAAAGTTGAAAAACTCATTCCTACTGCGAACGAACTCAGTGGTGGACTCCCAATCGTGCATCCGCCTGTGGATCCACCCCTCTCAGGTGTGTCTCAGGTGTGTTTCAAGGTTCGAACGGATGCAGGGGCGGACTCACATAAGTGGATCCGTTGGTGAATCCGCCCACAGTTTATAACATAACTACTGTTTAGTATTTTGGCCATAACTTTGTCTATATATGTCGTATCAATGCAATTCAAGTTGAATTGTAAAATAGACTCAAAGAGATACATTTTATATGAAGAAACTATGGACCCGATATGAATAAAAGACCCTCAAAAGTGGGTGTAAACCTAGCTAATGTGTTTTGACACCAACGTTAGAACATAACCTTAATCCGGTGATCTTGCCCACGTCGTGGCCGCTTATGTGAGACTTGATAAATTTTAATAGGGGTTAATTATCACCTAATGTTCCTCCTAAATATATTAATTAATTGACCTATTGAGGTGCCAAGGTCTATCCTTGATGCCCTCAAAATCTCCTTGCTGTCCTAAGGGACTTGTGACCTCATCCTAGAATTGGAAAATCCTAAAGGGACTCCAAACCCATGAATCCCAAGACTAATGCTTAGACTAGGCCTTGGTGGTCTTACTGGACCTTGAAGTGATCCTTTTAGGGTCCTAAAAGCCATAACACCTATAGGGGTGAAGATTGAAAGTAATTGACTTAGGAAGTTTATGTTGTATTTTGTCAAACTTAACAATAGTTACACTTAGGTAAAACCTTGGAGTTGGATCCAAATCCCTTGAATCCCCTAATTTCCTTAAAGGACTATGTATTTTGGACCTCCAACAAAGGATTGGACTCACCTCCCCAACCTTAGGACCTCTTTGGTTCCATGAATGAAGGGTTGAAGATGGAAATCTTCTCAGATTTCAAACGAATGGCGACGAACGCATGACTAGACTCACTGTCGTGTATCCGCCTGTTAGTCCGTCTGGTAAAACCTAGGTGTTTATCCTGGGGTGGAGCCACGAACAGATACTTGGTAAATCCGCCCATAGCTTAGGTCGCTCTCGGGAAAATCTCAGGGTTTGGACGGATGCATGAGCGGATCCATGTTCCACATCCGCCCGTGAGTCTGTTCCATATATTTTTAGGGTTTGGCCTTGACGGATCCAGGGGTGGACTCACCTGGCTGCCTCCGTTCTTGCATCCGCCCCTGCTGTCTTGCATCCGCCCCTACTGTCTTGACCCAGACTTCAAATAAATTGTTGGGGTCCTTCATAGGACCCACCTATACACTTCTAACATTGTTCTCACGCGTCCTCAGACTTCGGGATCTGTACGGGAATACGTGTACCAAGGTAAAACTTACCAAACACACTGAACGATAATCAAGCAAACTGTGAGTGGGTTTTGGGTGATGTTTGGGCTTGTTATATATATATTTATATATATAATTATACAGATCGTATACTTGTGTATGTTTGCATCCATTCTTAACATGTTGCATTCTTGCATATAAACTATGTTAGATATGAATTGATGAATTGTGGATATGTTGCTTTAATTTATTATATTGGGTTACGGTGCTTGGTATGCCAGTGTTGGAACCCCAAAATTGTTATTATTAAAATCATTGTTTGCCATCCTGGTCTGTATGCATCGTGCCATGCTGGTACCCAGGTACTAAATAAAATGGGACATTGATGCACCTGGAATACCTCTCGGGACGATAGGATTTGCATGTAGTATATCTGTGGCTAGAATTTATGCTCCCTTATGCTACAACCCTTGCCAACAGGGGTTTATGTGTTGAATAGTCTAAGCACCTGATGTCTGTGGAGGCGGGAGAGGCCAGGTCAGGGGTAGTGATGGCTATTGGGGTCTACCACTGGGTGATTTGATGGCTTCTACCAGCGTAGGCTCCCTCGTGATAATTAAGGTTTCACTGGGGCGATAGGTTAAGTAACCCTCAGTGTCTCCCGAGTTATCATAGTAGCATATACCATGACTTAGACTATTTGTTGGGTGGAAAATATATTTAACATTTCATGCATCATGGACTATGTGTGATTGTATGTATGTGCATTCCCCATCCCCTCATTGGGTTCAGTGGAGCTTACCCCTGTTGCGCAACCCTTTTTAGCTGTATGCAGGTGATGTAAGATGGTGATCCTCTTTTGATGTGGACTAATCGGAGCTCATGATTTTAGACCTTGATGATAGCATACACTCATGGTCTATGCCATTGGGGTACAATTATATCTATTTATTTTGTTCATCATGAGTATTATATATATTTTGTAGTATTTCTACTATTTCAGTTTCTAGTAAATATTTTGGGTTGAAATGTAAAACATTAAATAATCTATCACGTAGACTTTAAATCCTTTGTATCTGCAATGCTTTCACCCAAATCTTTTAGAATGATATATTCCTTCACTTTTTTTATTTTAATATTACTATAATTTAATATTAGTTTAAGACTGTGAGTTGGCCACTGCGTCGAGATACTGATAGTGGTTAGGATATTGATAAGCATCCTATCATACCGCTTTTATAGTATTTTATCCTTCATTGGGATGGGGGTGTGACAGCTTACATCATGTGATGCGGCTAATAAGGTGTTTGGGTTAGGATGTCACAACCCAAACCACCCCCTAGGAGGATTGGGTAGGCGACCCAAATTACACAACGGCAATCCGCCAAATCCCACGGATCTAGAACCAGTGCTTACATTCACGGAACCACATTCATCTCATTACCATAAGTAAGATCAGAGTGCTGCAGAACTACAATTCAATAATAAAAAGAAGCATAGTGATACGGGGAAATGGTGATAATATATACATAAGATAGTTTGTGCATTTCCCTCCACCCACAAACAAAGAAACCAAACTGATAAGTACAGAACTATATATATAGACATATACAAGGTGAGCATACTCAACCCCAAAAAAAGAAGTAAAAAGAAACTACAACTGATCCACAGTCAGAACAGGGAAAACTCCTAGCAAAACAAAAAGGCGTTCCCACAACAAAACATCAGAAGCACTCCTCAACGGTCTTCATCAATGACCACCGAGAAAGTATGCAGGATCGGTATGACCTCCTTCGGGGTCCACACCAACATCATCGTAACAACCAGGATTCTCCTCCTCGAGATAAGCCTCCATGCCACACTGGCATCGATCTGCAAAAACATCTAAGAAAAACATTGTACAACAAAGTGTGAGCCCCACTGAACTCGTGAGAAAATAACATCAATCATGCATGCATATGCAATCACAATTCACAGTTCATATGATCCTACATGATGTGCAAGTCCATATTATTTATTAGCCACCTAACAATAAAACTAAGTCAAGTTAGTGCTACTACAATCCTCAATACATGTATCCCTAGTGCGGGCTTCTAACCCCTTCCCGCAATACACCTATTGAGTAATCGGAGAGAACCAGTCAGCTCCCGCATCAGTCACCAAGGTCAGCCTGACCAGCCCTCTGTGATTAACCCATGGGACAATCCATTTCTTTTCTCTTTTCTTTTCTTTTCTGGCTTATAGTCCATATGCACTATTCCGGTGTTCTTTCATTCATGCACCATTCTGGTGTTCTATTCATTCATTTCCTCTTTTCTCATTTTCTGATGGTCGCCCCCACAGGCTTCCAACACCTTAACCCCAGTTGGCAAGGGTGCGTAGCACGGGTGATGAAACTCTAGCCCCTATCTATATGGCATCGTATGAGTCAGGTGGTGTCAATCGCATCCCATACTACGGGCTACCACGGGCCTCATTTCCAAGCCGACTACGGCATCTAGTCTAACAATCACAATCATCATATAAGAATTCACAGTGTTGATCAACAGACAGTCATTATGTAGTGAGTTGAGTAGTTTGAACAGAAATAAATAACACAACATATATAATTCAATTCTTATTAGCTAGCATAGCTTCATAATTACACATGCACATATGATAGTATTATTTACTCACCTAAGTTGGGTTCTAGATACTCGTTAGCAAACTCAATTCCAACAACAGTCTGATTGTTGTCCTCGAGCGCGGGATCAATTCCTAGATGTAAATCAAAAGTTGTTATATCAAGGTTTCAGTCTATCACTAGTACTCCTAGGGTTAACCTAATCTTACTGGGTTGACTCGGTACTTGGTTGGTACTAATTTGGGATCATAGGGCTCGCACTGGGCCTTAGGCTCATGTCCCGGTGCATCAACCAGTGTCAGTGGCACAAAGGGTAAAATAGTCATTTCAATGGTTGTACCTGACCCTAGGTCAGATCAAGTCCATGGTGCTGTCCACAGCTTGTCTGTGCTATAGAACCAAGCACAGTAGGGTTTCTTTCACTTGTAGGGCCCACTTTGGGTTCCAAAGCATTCTCCAATTAAGGACGGATGTGGGGAAGGGCTTTTTGGTCATTTCCCAACCTCCCACAGTGACACATGACCAATGGGTGAGGTTCCCATAGCCAGATCAACATTCCAGCAATTTTCCATTCACTGGGCGATGGCTCTGGGCAATGTCTGCATCGCCCAGAGGGTGCAAATCGATGTTGGGCTGAGTTCCCAAGGCTGGGCTTATCAGGTTATGCCCAATCCTAATCCTCTACATGTTTAGGGGATTAGATAGCCCTTGGGATGGCCTACCTATGGGTCCAAATGGATCATCCATCAGGTCCACCACCAGGCTGCCCAGACAGCCCAGTGAATAGTGTTATAGGGTTTTCTCTAAACTTGGAATTCGATTCCAGCCACATGCAGGGCTGGAAATGGGTGTAAAACAGTGATCTAAGGCTGCAACCACGTAGGGTTTGGTCTGTGCAACCATGGCTTACACTCAGGGTTCCATTCAGTCCAACATGAGCAAGGCTGGGCAGTGCAGCTATGCACAGCCAGCTTCAGCTCACAAGAATAGCATAATAGAACAATGAAATTGAATAAAAATTCCAGATCTTCCATGCATAAGGTCTGCATTGCAGATCTGGAGGTGCTCTGGGCAAGTTCTAGCTGTTCTGGGCTGCCTAGAGAGCAAGAACACATCATACATAGAGAAGGGATGGGGACAGCAGGCATAGGGGGGTGCTTTATACATGAAATGGTCTGAGAGGGGGCTTGGTTTCCAGCTAGAATGGGTGGTTGCAGCTCCCTCTCCATCTTCCTTTTTCTTTCTTCTTCTTCTTCTTCTTTTTCTCCTTTCACTCCTCTCTTCTCTCCCACAGATTTCAGGTTTACTAAGGGTTCTAAATGAACCCAGAACCTCCCTATTTATAGGCTCAGCCCTCACTGAGGCCTATTTGCCTGGGAAGGCCTCTTTTAAAAATCAGTTTTTAAACTGATTCTGACTGATTCTGGGCACATTGGTGGGGTCCACAATGAACTGAGGGTATGAGGTGGTCCCTCAGACTTCCTCTATCAGTGGAGGGTGCCCATGTTCTTATTTGGTGGTCCCCATAATTAAAAATCAATAAAATATACAGAAACAGTCACTGGGTCTTGCTACATCGCCCAGTGCCATCGCCCAGAGAATTCCAGCAAGCTGAAATTCAATGGGGGCTTGCACAGGGGTTTAACCCTTGGTCAGGGCTTTGTCCCCACATGCCACATAGGGGATTTTACACACTTCCTCAGAGGTGGGTCCCATTGTTTGGGGAGGAGAGAGATTACCTGGGATCCAAACCATATATCAAGCTGTGAGCTGCACAGTTGCAGGGGTCTACTATCCATCTTCTAACAGGTATATAGGGAAACCTGTTCAAAGTATTCTCATTGATCTCATTGAGTGGAGTGATGTTCCACAGTGATCCTAGTTGCCTGGCCAGGGGTTCCTGCCCTTCAATAAAAAATTCAACCAATCAGGAACAGGGTTTGACAATTCTCCCCACCTTATAAAAATTTTGTCCTCAAAATTTGCTTACCTTGTAATACAAAGAGTTAAGGATACTTCTCTTTCATTTCTTCTCCACATTCCCATGAAGCTTCTTCTATCGGGTTATTTCCCCATCGAACCTTTACAAAAGCGACGGTGCAGTTATGGAGGTTATGCTCCTTTCTGTCCAATATCTCCATGGGTTGTTCTTCATAGGTCATATCCACATCCAACTATTTAGGTTCAGTTGACAGTACATGTGTCGGGTTGTTAATATACTTCCTCACCATCAACACATGAAAAACATCATGGACACTTGACAAAGATGGTGGAAACACCAGTCAGTATGCTACGGGTCCCACCTTATTAAGAATTTTGTAAGGACCAATGAATCTTGGGCTCAACTTGCCTTATTGAAACGTAGCAATCCTTTAGTTGGAGATACTCGAAGGAATACTTTTTCTCCGACTTCAAAATCGATGTCCTTCCTTCTATTATCCGTATAACTTTTTTGTCTTGACTGGGCTGCCTTGATCTTTTCTCTTATAATATCCACCTTGTCGCAGGTTACTTGTATCATCTCGGGTCCGAGATATTTTCGCTCGCCAACTTCATCCCAATCTAACGGAGTTCTACATTTTCATCCATAAAGTGCTTCAAATGGTGCCATGCCAATGGTGGAGTGATAGCTATTATTGTATGCAAATTCCACCAGAGGTGTGAGAGCATCCCAACTGTCATTCATTTCCAAAACATAGGCTCGGAGCATGTCCTCCAGAGTCTGAATGGTTCTTTTTTATTATCTGTCTATCTACGGATGGAAAGCTGTGCTAAGATTTAGTTGAGATCCCAATGCCTTCTGCAAACTTCTCCAAAACCTTGAGGTGAACCGAGGATCTTTGTCAGACACAATACTGACAGGCACACCATGCATCCGAACTATGTTTTTAATATATATACGGGCAAGCTTCTCCATTAGGTAACTTATCTTGATCGGTATAAAGTGTGCCGCCGTTGTTAATCCGTCTACAATCACCCAAATTATGTTCATGCCCTTCCTGGTGTTGGGCAAGTTTGTCACGATATCAATAGTTATCCTTTCCCACTTCCATTTAGGTATGGGAAGTGACTGCAACAATCCATACGGTCGGTGTCTTTCCCCTTTTATTTATTGACAGGTGAGGCACTTGGACACGTATATTGCTATGGTTGCTTCATTCCCATCCACCAGTAATACTTCTTCAAATCTTTGTACATCTTTGTACTTTCAGGGTGGATTGTGTAGGGTGAGTTGTGCACCTCTTTAAGAATTCAGTCTTGGACGTCAAAGTCATCAAGCATGCATAGTCTATCTCGAAACTTTAATGCACCATCATGGGCCAAGGAAACATCTGGGTCCTTATGGACACCTTGTTGAACTTCCAAAATTATTTTGGCCAGCTTGGGATCCAATGGTTGCTTCGTAATTATTTCCTCTCATATCGATGGTTGTGGGTTCATAGCTACTAACTACATAGCCGTTCCTTCGATCACGAGTTCCAAATCAAACTTTCGAGCTTCCTCTATTAACTGCTCACTTACGGCCAAAGATGCAAGGGACGCAGTCTAAGATTTTTTGCTTAGTACATCCGCCACAACATTGGCCTTGCCAGGGTGATACTGGATTTCATAGTCGTAGTCTTTCACCAATTCCAACTTTCGCCTCTGTCTCATAATCAAATCCTTTTGGGTGAAGAAATAATTCAGACTTTTGTGATCGCTGAAGATCTCGCTCTTTTCACCATATTGGTAATGTCGCCAGATTTTTAACGTAAAAACTACTGTCGCCAATTTAAAGTCATGAGTGGGGTAGTTCTTCTCGTGTTCCTTCAAATGCCTAGAGGCGTAGGCAACTACCTTACCTTTCTGCATCAAGACGCCACCTAATCCTATTCTAGATGCGTCGGTGTATACCACCACTCCTCCAGTGCCATTCGAAATGGTCAGGACTGGAACTATTACCAATCGGTTCTTCAATTCCTGGAAGCTTTCCTCACATGCTTCATTCCATTCAAACTAAGCACCCTTCCTTATAAGTTTTGTTATTGGTGTCGAAATCCGTGAGAAATTCTCGATAAACCTTCGATAGTAACCGACCAATCCTAAGAAACGTCGGATCTCAGTGGCACTCTTCGGAGTGTCCCACTCGAGAACTGCTTTCACCATGCTTGGGTCTACTTGATGCCGTCTTTGGTGACGATGCGTCCCAGGAAACCAATTTGGTGAAGCCAAAATTCACATTTACTGAATTTGGCAAAAAGCTGGTGTTCTCGCAATCGCTGCAACATGAAAGTAAGGTGTCGCGCGTGTTCTTCCTCACTCTTAGAGTATACCAGGATGTCGTCAATAAAACTATGATGAACTTGTCCAGCATGTCATGGAATACTCTGTTCATCATATCCATGAAAGCCGCCGGGGCGTTGGTTAACCCGAACGATAAAACTAGGAATTCGTAATGCCCATATCGAGTTTGGAACCCCGTTTTGTGAATATCACCGCTCTTAATCTTCAGGTGATGGTATCCCGACCTAAGATCAATTTTGGAGAAAACTCTTGCTCCCTATAGCTGATCGAATAGGTCATCGATATGCGGCAGCGGATATCGATTCTTGATGGTCAGCTTATTCAACTCACGATAGTCGATACACAGCTGCATACTTCCATCTTTCTTCTTGATGAATAGCACAGGTGCTCCCCCGGGTGATACACTGGGTCGTATAAATCCTTTCTTCAGCAGGTCTTGAAGTTGAACTTGTAACTCCTTTAGTTCGATCGGCGCTATTCTATACAGTGCCTTAGATACCAGTGCTGCTCCAGGAATCAGATCAATCGCGAATTCTATATTGCGGTCAAGCGGTAGCTGTGTTAGATCTTCTAGAAAGACATCAGGAAATTCTCTGACGACTTCTAGTTCCTCCAAGGGTTTTATCTTCACCTCCGTGTCTATCACAGTGGCATAAAAGCCTTGGCATCCATCATCAAGCAACTTTTACGCCTGGAGGGCTGATAAGGTTACTCTCCTAGATTTCCTCTTGGGTTCACTTTGATAGGTGAAAGTTAACCCATCTTTCAAATTGAACCTTATCTTCTTCTCTGCACATAAGACGTTTGCACCATAGGCCGACAACCAGTCCATGCCTAGGATTACGTCAAAATCATTTATATCCATCTTTATCAATCGTGCGGTTAGTTTCTTCCCATAAATTTCAATCTGACAAGGGTCATAGACCTTCTTCAAACTCACGACACTCCCTGTTGGCGTACTAACCACTAACTCGTGCCCAATGTCTCTCAGTTGATCTTTCATCTTACTCGCAAAGGTTGAGGAGACGAAAGAGTGGGTTACACTCGAGTCGAATAGTACTCGTGCGGGTATGGTTGAGACACTCAGGGTACCTAGGGTTTGTAGGTAGTTTAGGTTGCATGATGTAAGCCAATTAGTCCCTATAAGTTAGTAGTGTTTAGCAACTTACCTGTCAATACATCAGGATTCGCCTTAGCTTCTTCATTCATCACCGCGAACACTTTTCCTTGCGTCCGATTGTCCCCTGGCAGGAAAGTCCTAGTGTAGGGCTGATTCTGTGAGTTGTTGCTATACCCACGCACTCTACAATCTTTGGCCATATGCCCTTCCTTATTGCACTGGTAACACTTAAAGGGTGGAACAGTAGGTGTTGAGGCTTGGCTCACTTGACTTGTTGCTGGTCGAGCTGGTGAAGCTGCTATTTTCGCTTGGCTCAACGCAGGTTGAGCAAGTCAATTAAAGGTGGGGTGGAAAGGGTTCTGACCCACGTTCGGCCTATGATACGGAGTTGAGACGGAGCCTAAGTTGGTTCCGCGATAAAATTTATTTGTCCAGGCATAGGTCTGGAAATCGTTTGACCTTTTGCCCATGGACGACATCACAGCTTTCTCTTTCTCTTTCTCTTTAAATCTATCTTCCATGATTTTTGCCTTGTCAACCATCTGAGCATAATCCCTAATGTCCATGATTGACAACATGGATCCGATCTCAGTCTTGAGTCCTTTCTCAAATTTCTTTGCCTTACTAACTTCTCCTTTCAAATGCTCTAGAGTAAAATGGAACAAA
Organism: Telopea speciosissima; assembly: GCF_018873765.1. Lineage (NCBI taxonomy): Eukaryota > Viridiplantae > Streptophyta > Magnoliopsida > Proteales > Proteaceae > Telopea > Telopea speciosissima. Next base: position 33,939,078 of record NC_057920.1, on the reverse strand, counting down.
TCCTCAAATCGCTGTTGGTAGTCCAGCACTGACTTGGTTCCTTAGACCAGTACAATAAATTCCGCTTCCTTCCTATCCTTAAAACTCTCAGGAAAGTATTTCTTGAAGAAAACTTCCTTAAATTGTTCCCATGTGGGGTTCAGGTGAGTAGCTTCCAAATTAGGCCTAGTTGCCTTCCACCAAGCTTCGGCTTCATTCTGCAACTGATAACCCGCACATATAATCTTTTGTGCGTCCGTGCACTCAAGTACTTCAAATGCCTTTTCTAGGGCACTGATCCACTGCTTCGGCTGCATCGCATCTGATGTTACTTTGGAAAATGCAAGCAGTTGGAGTTTCTTGAACCTCTCTATAATCCTGGCGGTAGAGTTTTCCACTAAATGTTGAGGTACTGGTGGTGGAAACAATACGGGTCGATCAGGTGGTGGTGGTGGTGGAGCACGTTCGTGCATCATGGTTGCAAATTGAGTTGACATTTGACCAAGCAATTTTTGTTGCTATTGCATGGTCTGCATCATAGTGGTTATGAACACAGTCACGTCACCAGCTGCCACATTTGGCTGAGGTGCAACAGTATTGGCTTGAGCAGCCACTAGTGCTTTGAGGAAGCAGCCGATGCTTCAGAATTTTGAGCCTCAGTTCCGTTAGAAAATTCAACCTCCGGTACAACTCGAGGTTGTTTTCCTTTACGACCACCACGAGAACTTCAGGTGTTGACCATTGTTGCTTCTCTGAAAAGAGGAGCGTGTTCAATATTCCAATATCTTCTATACGGATAAAAAATTATTACTTAGCTAGAGCAGGTACAAATCTAGTCCACAGTTCCAATGAGTTTCATGGGTCACACCCGTAAGGTGGATTGTTAGATTCATTGTCTTGGTTTATTAGGTGATGTGTCTTATTGAATGCTTTATGTTTCACTTCCTTATGCATTTTATGTGTCAATATGCTATGCATGGCACTAATGAAAATTTTCAAATTTTTTTTTTATAAAGACTTTTAATTATTTACCTGATCTAGCAGGCAAGCCTCTCCAACTTCTTCCCGGTCACAAACTCCATCACAAGTAGAAATTCTATGTCAGCTCCTACCTCTTCAGCTAAAGGCATAAAATACTCTCATTCTTCGGGTCCACTAATGGCAGCGATGGCTAAATAGAAATCCAACCGATTCTTGGCTCAGGGCAACACTAACTGTATCCGTCTCAGTCTCTCTCGTAGATGTCTAATATAGATCATAATGCTGGTGTCTCCAGGCTTAGTCAAGGTAATAGGTCCTGTCACAGAAAATGGTTCTAAGCATTAGGGCGTACTTAATTAAAAGAATTAAGTACATATCTACTAAAATTTTAGTAGCTGCGGATAAAATTTCTAACTTTTGGGTTGGCTTGAGGTACCTTAACGTCTAGATGTTCTCGACAGTTAAACCGCCTCTTAGATTCCTATTCTCGGCTGACCTACTTTGTGGCTAGGGTAATACCTATGCTTCCCACACATAATACATATGTAATACAACATACCTATGTAACTATGTTCGGTTTACACAGTAACACTCTAATTGGTTTGTACATCACAATATTTGAGCATGTAATAATTAGATAGTACACACCATATGTCATTATACTCATCTATTTATATTTACATATATTAAATACTTATTATAAATATAAGAACAAAATTTCCCAAGCCCCTATGTGTTTTATGCAACCTCATTGGCAAATTTCACCCCTTTGGGTTTAAGAAGGTTATGTTTGATTAGTGCAAAACTATTTATTATTTTATTATTTTTTTTATATTATTATTATTATTATATTATTTTATTTTTTGGTAATAAAAATCTGTATTTTAGTGTTGTCTGAAGTCATTTTGGGTATTCCCCAAGTTTCCATAAGCTAAAATCCAAAATCCAGCAAGATTCCCTCACTGGGAGATGTCTCTGGGCGTTGCCACATTGCTCAGAAATTCGGGGAGCAGGGTTTTAAATCCGAGAGGGCCCCATTTGACTCCTATCTCATTCTAAACTTCTCTAAACACTTGGGAGAAGTCCTTGGAGAGTAAGGGGACCACTTTAACACCAAATCTCGACATTTCCTCGGGTTATTTGCGATCCTACACATGCTTAGGTAAGTTTTCTTGGTTACTTTGTCTTTTCTCGAATTCTTTTATTCTCTTTTGCTTAGGTTAGGGTTTTTGTAAATTTTCTAGCCCTAACTATGCTATTTCCTTTCCTTTTTGTAGAAAATGTCTACAAGACATCGCACCGCTAGGAAAGCGGTACCCCAAAAGTGGCTACGGGTTGAGCCAGAGGATTCTTTGGCATCCTCGGTACCTCCTTCATCATCCATGGATGATTCTTCTTCGGAGGAACCTACTTTCGATCACTTCTTCTTTTCTAGGTACAAAAATACCAAGGAGTGGAAAAACTTTGAATCTGTAAAGATAGTGAACGGCCGGGTGGTACGGGCAAAAGACTTCCACCAATACAACCTTTATGCCCAGTTCAATGCCCTAGGTTGGGCATCGATGTTATCTCCTATCGAGCCTTGTTATCCCAACTTGGTTCAGTACTTTTACTGTAACCTGGGGCCTTCTAGTGCACCAGGGTTTGGAGTGGAGAGTAGGGTGAAGGGGGTGGATATCAGGCTGACCACTACCCTATTGGCAGAGATTTTGGGCTTACCAGACACAGGAGAGAGGGTTTACTATTAGCCTCGCATGGATATATCTGAGATGTTTTCTTTGGAGACTAGGAGGACAGTCTTCAAAGCTTTGATAGGTTCTCCGGACACGCCTAAGTCTGAGACCTCTTACAGGCCAAGTGCTAAGGTGATTAGTAGGTGTGTAACCTACAATATTAATCCTAAAGGCGGGAACAGTATATCTATGATGAGGGCATATATTACCTACTATCTTTTAGGAGCTGGGAAGGGGGGTCTAGTCATAAACCTCCCATATCTTCTTCTGTAGGTGATGCTCTACATGCACAAAACCCAACTGATGGGAACCTTCCGTATGGGAAGTTCCTCACTTTGGTCCTTCAGTATTTTAGAGTTCCATTGGAGGGTGAGTATGTTGATAAGACCAGGTCCATGCCCATAGATAAGACATCCATTCTAAAGATGAAGGTGCCTAGGGAGGATCCACTAGAGGATGAGGGGCAGTTGGGGATGTAGTAGAGAGAGGAGCATGGAGTGGAGCATGGTGATGATGTACATGAAGAGAAGGTGCAGGAGATGGAGCAGGGAGACATTGGGGTAGCTACCCAAGGCATACATGTAGAGGAGGAGGGTATAGGTCCAGGCGACTTCGAGGGTTTTGACACTCAGTTTACTAACTTACCAACATATGAGATGACTAGTGCCACTAGCTCTCAGGTTCCAGGACCTTCCGATTGGGCACAGATGATGACACACTTTCAGAGTCTTAGCACTCAGCTTTCAGACTTGGGGACCAGGATGGACCAAGGCTTCGCTTCCTCGGGGAGCAGAGTAGGATCTGTTGAGCAGCGGTTAGATTTCAAGGACAGATTTTACAGGGTTGATTCACGTCAGTCTCAGTCTCCTCCAGATGACGTACCTCCGACTGAGTAGCTCCAGTGCAGCTCCGAACATTTTATGCTTCGTGGTTATGATTACTTTTTTTTCCTATGCTTGACTTGTGTACTTTTTTTTGTCTTTAGGATGTTTCAATTTTTTTATCAGCTATATAATTGTTAAACTTTCAATTTAGCAATGAAACTTATGTAGTGGCTTGGCCACAGTTATCTTCTATTTAATGGAAATTGTGCACCTTTTTAATTAATTACAATTACCTCCCCTGTAGCTTTTATTTATTACATATTTCACGGTTTAAAGCTTATTAGTCCTAGTCTGCACTCCATGAATGTAAGAAGAGCCTCACGCGTTGATACCAAGCTCTGTCACACCCCAGACCACCCCCTAGGAGGATTGGGTAGGTGACCCAAATTGCATAACGGCAATCCGTTAAATCCCACGGATCTAGAAGCAGCACTTACATTCACGAAACCACATTCATCTCATTACCATAAGTAAGATCAGAGTGTTGCAGAACTATAATTCAATAATAAAAGGAAGCATAGCGATATGGGGAAATGATGATAATATATACATAAGATAGTTTGTACATTTCCCTCCACCCACAAACAAAGAAACCAAACTGATAAGTATAGAACTACATATATAGACAAATACAGGGTGAGCATACTTAACCCCAAAAAAGAAGTAAAAAGAGACGACAACTGATCCACAGTTAGAACGGGGAAAACTCCTAGCAAAATAAAAAGGAGTTCCCACAACAAAACATCAGAAGCACTCCTCAACGGTCTTCATCAATGACCACTGAGAAAGTATGCAGGATCGGTATGACCTCCATCGGGGTCCACACCAACATCATCGTAACAACCAGGATTCTCCTCCTCGAGATAAGCCTCCATGCCACACTGGCATCGATCTGCAAAAACATCTAAGAAAAACATTGTACAACAGAGTGTGAGCTCCACTGAGCTCGTGAGAAAATAACATCAATCATGCATGCATATGCAATCACAATTCACAGTTCATATGATCCTACATGATGTGCAAGTCCAGATTATTTATTAGCCACTTAATAATACAACTAAGTCAAGTTAGTACTACTACAATCCCCAATACATGTATCCCTGGTGTGAGCTTCTAACCCCTTCCCACGATACACCCATTGAGTTGTCGGAGAGGACCAGTCAGCTCCCGCATCAGTCACCAAGGTCAGCCTGACCAGCCCTCTGTGATTAACCCTTGGGACAATCCATTTCTTTTCTCTTTTCTTTTCTTTTCTAGCTTATAGCCCATATGCACCATTCCGGTGTTCTATTCATTCATTTTCTCTTTTCTCATTTTCTGATGGTCGCCCCCACAGGCATCCAACACCTTAACCCCTATTGGCAAGGGTGCATAGCACAGGTGATGAAACTCTAGCCCCATGTCTATATGGCATCGTATGAGTCAGGTGGTATAAACCGCATCCCATACTATGGGCTACCACGGGCCTCATTTCCAAGCCGACTACGGCATCTAGTCTAACAATCACAATCATCATATAAGAATTCACAGTGTTGATCAACAGACATTCATTATGTAGTGATTTGAGTAGTTTGAATAGAAATAAATAACACAGCATATATAATTCAATTCTTATTAGCCGGCATAGCTTCATAATTACACATGCACAAATGATAGTATTATTCACTCACCTGAGTTGGGTTCTAGATACTCGTTAGCAAACTCAATTCCAACAGCAATTTGATTGTTGTCCTAGAGAGCGGGATCAATTCCTAGATGTAAATCAAAAGTTGTTATATTAGGGTTTCAGTCTATCACTGGTACTCCTAGGGTTAACCTAATCTTACTGGGTTGACCCAGTACTTGGTTGGTACTAATTTGGGATCAAAGGGCTCGCACTAGGCCTTAAGCTCATGTCCCGATGCATCAACCAGTGTCAGTGGCATAAAGGGTAAAATAGTCATTTCAATGGTTATACCTGACCCTAGGTCAGATCAAGTCCATGGTGCTGTCCACAGCTTGTCTATGCTGTAGAACCAAGCACTGCAGGGTTTCTTTCACTTGTGGGGCCCACTTTGGGTTCCAATGCATTCTCCAATTAAGGACAGATGTGGGGAAGGGATTTTTGGTCATTTCCCAACCTCCCATAGTGTCACATAGCCAATGGGTGCCAGATCAGTATTCCAGCAATTTTCCATTCACTGGGCGATGGCTCTAGGCGATGTCTGCATCACCCAATGCATCGCCCAGAGGCTGCAAATCGATGCTGGGCTGAGTTCCCAAGGCTGGGCTTTTCAGGTTATGCCCAATCCTGATTCTCTGCATGTTTGGGGGATCAGGTAGCCCCTGGGATGGCCTACCTATGGGTCCAAATGGATCATCCATCAGGTCCATCATCAGGCTGCCAGAGGCTGCCCAAATAGCCCAGTGAGTAGTGTCACAGGGTTTTCTCTAAACTTGGAATTCGATTCCAGCCACATGCAGGGCTGGAAATGGGTGTAAAACAGTGGTCTAAGGCTGCAACCACCTAGGGTTTGGTCTGTGCAACCATGGCTTACACTCAGGGTTCCATTCAGTCCAACAGGAGCAAGGCTGGGTAGTGCAGCTATGCACAGCCAGCTTTGGCTCACAAGAACAGCATAATAAAACAATGAAATTCAATAAAAATTCCAGATCTTCCATGCACAAGGTCTGCATGGCAGATCTGGAGGTGCTCTGGGTAAGTTCTAGCTGTTCTGGGCTGCCTAGAGAGAAAGAACACATCATATATAGAGAAGGGATGGGGACAGCAGGCATAGGGGGGTGTTTTATACCTGAAATGGCCTAAGAGGGGGCTCGATTTCTAGCTGGAATGGGTTGCAGCAGCTCCCTCTACTTCTTCCTTCTTCTTCTTCTTTCTCCTTTCTTTCCTCTCTTCTCTCCCATGGATTTTAGGTATACTAAGGGTTCTAAATGAACCCAGAACCTCCCTATTTATAGGCTCAGCCCTCACTAAGGCTTGTTTGCCTGGGAAGGCCTCTTTTAAAAATCAGTTTTTAAACTGATTCTAACTGATTTTGGGCACACTAGTGGGGTCCACAGTGAACTGAGGGTATGAGGTGGTCCCTTAGACTTCCCTCTATCAGTGGAGGGTGCCCATGTTCTTATTGGGTGGTCCCCATATTTAAAAATCAATAAAATATACAAAAACAGCCACTGGGCGATGTCACTGGGCCTTGCTGCATCGCCCAGTGCCATCGCCCAGAGAATTCCAGTAAGCTAAAATTCAATGGGGTTTACACAGGGGTTTGACCCTTAGTCAGGGCTTTGTCCCCACATGCCACATAGGAGATTTTACACACTTCCTCAGAGGTGGGTCCCATTGTTTGGGGACGAGAGAGATTACTTGGGATCCAAACCATATATCAAGCTTTGAGTTGCACAGTTGCAGGGGTCTGCTATCCATCTTCTAATAGGTATATAGGGAAACCTGTTCAAAGTATTCTCATTGATCTCATTAAGTGGAGTGATGCTCCACAGTGATCCTGGTTGCCTGGCCTGGGGTTCCTGCCCTTCAATCAAAAATCCAACCAATCAAGAACAGGGTTTGACATAGGAAGTTCCTAACATTTCTGGAGTAGTCCATGATCTTGTCAAGGGCCCTATTCCCCTGTTATATGACAACAGAGGGGCCATTGCGCAAGCTAAGGAGCCTAGGGCTCATTAGAAGAACAAGCACGTGCAATGGAAGTATCACCTCATCAGAGAGATTATACAACAGGGCGATGTGAGTACCTCCAAAGTGGACACAACTGAAAATGTGTCTAATGCCATGACATAGGGTTTGTCTCTTGGAGTGTTTGAGAAACACATGGAGGGCATGGGTTTAAACTGTATGGGAAATTGGCTTTGATGTACAAGTGGGAGATTATTGGACTTGTGTGTCCATCAAACCCGGTTCGGTCCGGTTCAATCCGGTTTTACTTTGTATTGAACTTTTATACATTTTGGTTTAATATTATCACATTCGATATAAACTTTTTGAGCATTATGTGTCCCTTAAAATGGTAGTCATGACTAGGGTTTGGGCTGGGCACCCTTATCATATGGTCATCGCATTGGGTATGCCTAGACATGTGATGTCAGGGTACGAATTCGAGTACTCGCATGATTGATGTGTGTATTGGCAAAGAATCTACTTTACCGATTCACTCATGTATTACTGCTAGATGTAGGAAGGGATTAACATGTGTCACCGACATCCTTTTCCTGAGGGAACCCTGTCATTGCAAAGTGTGATTGCATTCTTTGGTTCATCAGTGACTTAGACTCAAGTGTCAAAGCCGATGTTCTGGGAATGCATGAACACTTTGTGAGTGAAGGAGTTACTTAACATGGTCACCGCTGCTCAATTGGGAACACCAAGATTGAGATTGTTTGTGTATGGTCGAGTCAGAATCTGGACCCAGTGCCATTTTGGAAATGGTTTTGCAAAAATCTATTTTATATAAAATGATAGATTATATATGATTATTTGAATAGAGTGTTTTATCGAGTTCTACGGAACCCGATCAGATGCACAGACACTCTTATATGGACATGTACTATAGAATGGGGTTTGGCGGTACAAGTGTACATGCCCTAGATTCCATCATGATGGTGTTGATTAGTGGGAGGGTTGTGCATGATAATTTGTTATCATGTAGGGAGTTATTTGGGATTTTCTATATTAATTCATTCTTTATTTAATTAATGAACATGGTGCTCATTGTAATTATCCATAAATTTAAATAAAGTAACTAATTAAATCATTCCCTATTAGATTCTGCTTCTTCACCTTTTAGAAGCTCTTTGAGTTTAAACAGAACTGCCAAACAAAGAGAGAGAGAGAGAGAGTTAAACTGTCACAGGGATTTATTTAAATCCATCTAGGGATTAAATCAAATCCCATCATTATAAATAGGACCAAAACACTGAGGGGAAGCAGGCTTCCACATTTTCTGACTGCCCCCCTCCTGGATGTGTTTTGGTCACTCTCTTACTCTTATGATCTCTTCTTCTTCTTGCCTCTCTCTACTATGATTGAGAGTTAGGGTTTTAGAAACCCAGATCTGTTCTTGAATAACTGAAGAGCATCTGGGATTGGCTTGAAGAACCTTGGTTGCACCATTGGAGGTTCAGATCTGTTTGCTTGGAGTGCTCATTGGAGGAAGAACCACTGTCTATTGGAGGAGCAACATTTGAGGCTCATCAGGTTAGCAATTCTTTATGGATTCCTCTTGATTTTAATTATTGATTATTTATGGGATGCGGAAGAAACCAGAGTTGACTTATTTCCACTGTGCATTCGGGTATGGGATGGATCCTGTCAAACCTACCCCTCACTGGCTAGGGATTTGAGTGAAGGACAGGAACCCCTGACATGGCATCCAAGCACACTGTGGAGTGTCACTCCAGTGATTGAATTTAATGGAGAAACCCCAAGGATGTCCTCCTACATACCTGTCAAAAGATGGATTGCAGACCTTTGAAGTTGTACAGCCCACTGTATAATGTACAGCCTGAGGAAGGTACCATCCCTTGATTCTAGAGCCCTTGGACTTAATCCTAGTTCTAGGCTAAACTAATGATGACCCTCATCACCTTAAATGTTCTAAATAAAGCATTTTTATACCCAAATATCAATTTGCATGATTGATTTGATGATGAGGACCCAATTCTATACATACATCTTAAATCCTAACATAAATGATCAATTCTGCTAATTTATAGATTGACTTTCTCTTAGTTAAAATATCTAACTCCACCACCCAAACTCCATTTGTGTTGGTTCCAATCTTGTTAGAGACTAGACTCATAGGGATGCATTTTGTTAGAAGACGCCATTACCTAGTTATGTCTCTAAGATAGTTGAAACTTTATTTCAAGTTGCTGCCAAAATCGGATCTTGCTGTCCTAATAGATTGACCCTTGTATAATAAAAATAACATAACTCCATAATCCAATCTTTATTTTCTTTGGTTCTAGTTTTTCTAGAAACTAGATTCATAGAGCTTCATTTTCTTAGAAGGAACCATCATCCAATTATGTCTCTAAATGAACTAAAATTTCATTTCAATCCAAATAATTCTGCAAATGAATTCTCTGGGCGATGCACACATCACCCAGAGACATCGCCCATAGTGGGAAAATGCAGTATTTTAATCTGCAGATGTGTCGAGACCACCCATATTGGCCATGAACACCCCCCATAGGTTGAAGGGAGTCTAGGGAACCACCTCATACCCTTGGACCCCTGTTAACCCCACCTGAGTGCCCAGAATGACTGAGAATCAGTCTAAAAATACATTCTTGAAATGGACCTAAGCAGCCAAACAGGCCTTAGTAGAGGGCTGGCCTATAAATAGAGGACCTAGCTCTGTTTTAGAACCTATTTCTACTGCTGAAACCGTGGGAGAGAAAAGAGAGAAAAGAGAAGGAGAGGAAGAAGAAAGGAAGGGAAAGAAGAAGAGAGAAGGAGGGGGAAGGCCTACCCATGCATCAAACCAGCTCCAGCAGCCATTCTCAACTGTTCTTAGGTATAAAGCTACACCTATACCTGCTGCCTTGCTGCTGTTACTATCTTTCTCCTTAGATCTCTGTGTTTTTTATGTATATCTGGCCATTTGCAGCCCAGAACAGCTGGGGGCTGCCATGAGCTGCCTCAGATCCAACATGCAAACATGTTGCATGAAAGATCTGAGGTATATTCATGTGCTTTTAGTGTTGTTCACCTGAGACTGAGATCAGTCTTTGTGCATGGCTACACTGCCTTATTGCACCTAGATCTGGCAGTTTAGGCTTGGATCTGTGCATGCAAGCTAACCCTTGCCTTGATCTTGGTACGGACAACCTACTACCATGATTATACATGTAAATTTTCCCTTGCATGCAACCCAATCCATGCCCATACGGTGAAACACAGCTGGGTTACTATTCACTGGGCTGTCTGGGTAGCTTCTAGCAGCCAAGTGGTGGGCCCGGGTTAAGATCCGAGTGGACCATGGCAAACTACCCCACATGAGATCCATAATGACCTAACATTCATGCAGGGTCGATCAAGGCACTGCCTATGGTGCACAACCCAAGAAAATGAGCTTGTTAACGTTCTAAGCATTCTTTGGATGATGCATTGGGCGATGCACACATCACCCAGAGAATTAAAGTGGACTATTTTACAGATCTGAGTTTGGGGACCTCCACATATGGACTATAAATAATGTAAGGAGGTGGAAAATGACCAAAATACCCCTCCTCACATCTGTCCATAATTATGTACACCTTGGGTACCCAAGTTTGCCCCGCAGGGCTTGGAAACCCTGTTTGTGTTGGTCCTGCAGCACTACTGACCTAGGGACTGTGTTGTAAGACTTTAGTGACCTAGAACCATGTACTACAGTGGTAAAATACCATACTGATCCTAAGCCACATTCTCTGGGTGATGCACCGGGACATAGGCCTAAAGCCCGGAGCAAGGCCTAGAGAATTCCAAGTGATGTCCGATTGTGCACCAAGTCAAACCAGTGAGCCTAGATCAACACTAGGACATCCAAAAATAGTTTGGAATATTAAATGACTTATTTTTTATTTATACTTTAGGGTTTGACCTCGCGCTCGGGGTGCACTGCCAGATACCAGCTGGAACTGAACAAACAACCAAACCTGTAGGATCTTACCAAGGTGAGTGGAATTACACCATGAGTGTAGGTGTAACATGATTGATGGGTCATGGCAATGACAACAACAATATTTATTTTTTTTAATTACTTTAAAATGTTTCATATTCTCATTTGAATTCTGAATCTTATCTGATGGACATTGGAAATGGATGATAATGCTTATATGTGAAATTGTTAGATTAGATGTCGTAGCCGGCTTGGAAATGAGGCATGTGGTAGCCCGTAGAATGGGATACGATTGACACCACCCGACTCATATGATGCCATATAGACATGGGGTTAGAGTTTCATCACCCGTGCTACGCACCCTTGCCAACAGGGGTTAAGGTGTTGGATGCCTGTGAGGACTATCGTAGAACCTCGGGCGAATACACCGGGAAGCCTCGGGCAATATGCCGGGAAGCCTCGAGCAATATGCTTAGGAAGTACCGAAAAGGTGAATTTCAGCTTTATGCCATAATATAATCCAAAAACCACAAAAAGAAAATACAAGAAGCGGTTACCTCACAGGATTAATCACAAAGGCCCAGTCGGGCTAACCTTGGGAAGGGATGCTGGAGCCGACTGGTTTTCTCCGACAACTCAATGGGTATATCGTGGGAAGGGGTAACCACGCCGGTACCAAGGATACATGTATTAGGGATTGTAGTAGCACTAACCTACCTTAGTTGTGATGTTAGGTGGCTAATAAATAAAATGAACTGCACCTCATGTAGGACTCATTTGGTTGTGCTTGCATGTGTATGCATAGTTTATATTTCATTCACGGGCTCAGTGGAGCTCACACTCTTGTATATTCTCTTTTAGTTGATTTTGCAGGTATGGGTTGCCAATGGGTGAGGAAGCTGTTGATGAAATTGTAGATCTTCCTCATCTCGTTGCTTAGCGACGATTTTGTTATTGTTTAAGTTTCTTTCTTTCATGAAGTGTATTACCAAGATAATGTATTTATTGGACATAAATGGATATGTATATGGTATAACATTGGTTACCCCTTCCCGTGATACACCCATTGAGTTGTCAGAGAAAACCAGTTGGCTCCAGCATCCCTTCCCAAGGTCAGCCCCACCGGCCCTCTATGATTAATCTTGTGAGGTAACCTCTTCTTGTATTTTCTTTTTGTGGTTTTTGGATTATATTGTGGCATAAAGCCGAAATTCACCCTTTCGGTGCTTCCCAAGCATATTGCTCGAGGCTTCCCGGCATATTGCCTGAGGCATCCCAGCAATGTTGCCGAGGCTTCTCGGCGTATTTGCTCGAGGTTATACGGTAGTCCTCACAGGCATGCAACACCTTAACCCCTGTTAGCTAGGGTGCGTAGCACGGGTGATGAAACTCTAACCCCATGTCTATATGGCATCGTATGAGTCAGGTGGTGTCAATCGTATTCCATTCTACGGGCTACCACAGGCCTCATTCCCAAGCTGACTACGGCATCTAATCTAACATTTCCACATATAAGCATTATCATCCATTTCCAATGTCCATTAGATAAAATTCAGAATTCAAATGAGAATATGAAACAATTTAAAGTAATTAAAGATAGTAAATATTTTTGTTGTTGTTGTCATGACCCATCAGTCATGTTACACCTACACTCATGGTGTAATTCCATTCACCTTGGTTTGATCCTACTGGTTCAGTTGTTTGTTCAATTTTGGCCGGTATTTAGCAGTGCACCCCGAGCGTGAGGTCAAACCCTGAAGTATAAATAAAAAATAAGTCATTTAATATTCCAAACTATTTTTGGATGTCCTAGTGTTGATCTAGGCTCACTGATTTGACTCGGTGCACAATCGGACATCACTTGGAATTCTCTAGGCCTTACACTGGGCTTTAGGCCTATGTCCCAGTGCATCATCTAAAAAATGTGGCTTAGGGTCAATATGGTATTTTACCACTGTAGTACATGGTTGTAGGTCACAATAGTCTTACAACACAATCCCTAGGTCAGTAGTGCTGCAGGACCAACACAGACAGGGTTTCTAAGCCCTGCGGGGCTAACTTGGGTACCCAAGGTGTACATAATTATGGATAGATGTGAGGAGGGGTATTTTGGTCATTTTCCACCTCCTTACACTGTTTGTAGTCCATATGTGGAGGTCCCCAAACTCAGATCTGCAAAATAGTCCACTTTAATTCTCTGGGTGATGTGTGCATCGCCTAGTGCATCATCCAGAGAATGCTTAGAATGTTAACAAGCTCATTTTCTTGGGTTTTGCACCATAGGCAGTGCCTTGATCGACCCTGTATGAATGTTATGTCATTATGGACCTCATGTGGGGTAGTTTTCCATGGTCCACTTGGATCTTGACCCGGGCCCACCACTTGGCTGCCAGAAGCTACCCAGACAGCCCAGTGAATAGTAACCCAACTGTGTTTTAGCATATGGGCATGGATTAGGCTACATGCAAGGGTAGATTTACAAGTATAATCATGGTAGTAGGCTGTCCCTACTAAGATCCAGGCAAGGGTTAGCTTGCATGCACAGATCCAAGCCTAAACTGCCAGATCTGGGTGCAATAAGGCAGTATAGCCATGCACAGAGACTGATCTCAGTCTCAGGTGAACAACAGCACTAAAAGCATGTGAATAGACCTCAGATCTTTCATGCAACATCTTTGCATGTTGGATCTGAGGCAGCTCATGGCAGCTCCCAGCTGTTCTGGGCTGCAAATGGCCAGATATACATAAAAAACATAGAGATCTAAGGAGAAAGATAGTAACAGCAGCAAGGCAGCAGGTATAGGTGTAGCTTTATACCTGAGAACAGTTGAGAATGGCTGTTGGAGCTGGTTTGATGCAAGGGTAGGCCTTTCCCCACCTTCTCTCTTCTTCTTTCCCTTCCTTTCTTCTTCCTCTGCTTCTCTTGTCTCTCTTTTCTCTCTTCTTTTCTCTCCCATGGTTTCAGCAGTAGAAATTGGTTCTAAAACACAGTTGAGGTCCTCTATTTATAGGCCAGCCCTCTACTAAGGCCTGTTTGGTTGCTTAGGTCCATTTCAAGAATGTATTTTTAGACTAATTCTTAGTCATTCTGGGCACTCAAGTTGGGTTCACAGGGGTCCAAGGGTATGAGGTGGTTCCCTAGACTCCCTTCAACCTATGGGGGTGTTCATGGCCAATATGAATGGTCCCCACACATCTGCAGATTAAAATACTGCATTTTCTCACTCTGGGCGATGTCTCTGGGTGATGTGTGCATCGCCCAGTGCTATCACCAAGAGAATTCATTTGCAGAATTGTTTGGATTGAAATGAAATTTCAATTCATTTAGAGACAATTTGTCACACCCCCATCCCAATAAAGGATAAAATACTGTAAATGGGGTATGATAGGATGCTTACCAACATCCTAACCACTACCAGGATCTCGATGCAGTGGCCAACGCACAGTCTTACACTAATATTAAATTACAATAATATTAGAACGCGAAAAGTAAAGGAATATTTCATTCTAAAAGATCAGAATTGAGCGGAAGCGTTACAAATACAAATGGTTCAAGTCTACGTGATAGATAATTTAATGTTTTACATTTCGACCCAAAAGATTTACTAAGGACTGAAACTGTAGAAATACAACCAAATATATATACAATACCCATGATAAACAAAATAACAAAAGATGTAAATAGTGCCCCAATGGCACAGACCATGAATATACGCCATGATCAAGGTCCAAAATCATGGCTCCGATCAGCCCACATCAAAAGAGAGAGGATCACCATCATTCATCACCCACATAGAGCTAAAAAGGGTTGTGCAGCGGGGGTAAGCTCCACTGAGCCCAGTGAGGGGATGGGGAGTGCACATACACACATTCACATATAGTCCATGATACATGAAATGTTAAATATATTTTCCACCTAACAAACAGTCTAAGTCATGATATATGCTACTGTGATAACTCGGGAGACACTGAGGGTCACTTATCCTATCGCCCTAGTGAAACGTGAATTATCACAAGGGACCTACGCCGGTGGAAGCCATCATGACCACCCAGTGGATCACCCCATATAGCCGTTACTACCCCTGACCTGGCCTCTCCCACCTCCACAGACATCAGGTGCTCCGACTATCCAACACCTAAACCCCTGTTGGCAAGGGTCATAGCATAAGGGACCATAAATCTTAGCCACAGATATACTACATGCAAATCCTATCATCTCTGGGTGCATCAACATCCCATTCCATCTAGTACCTGGGTACCAGCATGGTACGGTGCATACAGACTAGGATGGCAAACAATGATTTCAATAATAATAATTTTGGGATTTCGGCACCAGCATACCCGGCACCGTAACCCAATATAATAAAGTAAAACAACATATCCACAATTCATCAATTCATATCCAACATAATTTATATGCAAGAATGCAACATGTTAAGAATGAATGCAAGCATACACAATTATATGATCTATATAATTCTATATATATATATATATATAACAAGCCCAAACATCACCCAAAACCCACTCACAATTCATTTGCTCGTTGTTCGGTGTGTTTGGTAAGGTTTGATTTGGTGCACGTACTCCCATATAGATTTTAAAGTCTGAGGATGCATGAGAACAATGTTAGAAGTGTATAGGTGGGTCCCATGAAGGATCCCAATGGTTTATTTGAAGTCTGGGTCAAGACAGCAAGGGTTGGTCAAGGAACGGAGTCAATCAAGTGAGTCCGATCGTTCCCTCCTCACTATTCTTTTGAAATCTGATAAGATTTCCACCTTTAGCCTTTCGTTCATGGAACCACAAGGGTCCTAGGGTTAGAGAGGTGAGTCCACTCCCTCATTGGAGGTCCAAAATACATAGTCCTTTATAGGACTTAGAAGATTCAAGGGATTGGATCCAACTCCAAGGTTTTCTCCAAGTGTTACTATTGTTAAGTTTAACAAAATACAACACAAACTTCCTAAGTCAATCACTTTCAATCTTCACCCCTATAGGTGGTATAGCTTTTAGGACCCTAAAAGGATCACTTCAAGGTACAACAAGACCACCAAGGCCTAGTCTAAGCATTAGTCTTGGGATTCACAGGTTTGAAATCACTTTAGGATTTTTGCAATTCTAGGGTGAGGTCACAAGTACCTTAGGACAGCAAGGGATTTTTTAGGGCTTCAAGAGTCAAACTTGGCACCTCGATAGGTCAATTAATTAATATGTTTGGAGAAAATTTATGTGGTAATTAATTCCCATTAATATTTATTAAGTCTTACACAAGCAGCCACAATGCGGGTGAGGTCCTCGGATTAGAGTTATGTTCTAAAGTTGCTGTCAAAACACATCATCTAGGTTTGGATCAACTTTTGAGGGTCTTTTATTTGGATTGGGTCCATGTTTCCTTCATAATAAATGTATCCCTTCAAGTTTATTTTACAACGCAACTTGAATCGCATCGATATGATATGTATAGACAAAGTTATGGTCAAAATACTGAACAGTGGTCATGCTGTAAAATTGTGGGCGGATCCACGAACGGATTCTATTGTGTGAGTCTGCCCGTGCATCCGTTCGAACCCTGAGACACACCCGAGACACAAATAAGGGGACAGATCCACGGTAGGATGCACGATGGTGAGTTCGGTCCTTAGCCCAATCGCAGCAGGAATGGGTTTTTCAAGTCCGAACTTCATCCAAATTGATCCCCAATGGCTTCAAGGGCTTGTAGGGATGACTTCCAAGGTTCATTAGGGTCCAAATAATCCTAATGGCACAATGCATTAAGCCATCTATGGTCTATATCCAATTCCTCAACCCAAACTTGGGTTTTTTTGAGAAAAATCTAGGTTTTCATGGCTTGGGTTGAATGGCACTTCAAAAAGAGGTGCAAGGGTATGCAAAGGCATCCCAAAGGGACTACAATCATCTCCCCAACAAGAGCATTGGGTCCCAAGTGGAACCCAAGCCAAACCCAAACTCCAAAATCCAAAACCTAAACTAAAAATTAGAGAAATAGAGAGGGAGAGTTGGAAATCACTCACCTCCAATGGAGAACAAAGATCTAGGGCTAGGTGAGCCCCCTTTCTCCTTCTTCTTCTTCTTCTTCTTCTTCCTTTTTTTCTCTTCCTTTCTCCCTTCTATGGTTTCAGAAATTGGGAGAAATAAGGAAAGCTTAAGAGCTTCCTCTATTTACCCTCTTAAAGCTAAAACAAACATTAAAAGGTAAACTGCCTAAACTACCTTTGTCTTTATTCCCTTTTTCCTACAACAAGCCATGGTCCAACTATTGGGCCAAGATTAAATCCATGGTCCTTGAACCAACCCAACATCTCAAACCTAAAAAGAACCTATTGGCTATAAAATGAAATTGGCCTTAGGGCATGTTTGCCTAGGTCCTTAAAACCCAAATCCATTTTAACTTAAGTTAGGCCTTAGGGCTAGTTTGGTTTCTCCTTTCAGACCCCAAGTATTAAGATTCGTTTGGCTTTTCATTAAAACCTCAAGTGTTAGGATCTTAAGTCTTATTTGGTTTCGGTCTTTAACACTAAAACTCATTAAAATCATATTTGGGCCTTGTGGGCCCACATACAAGATCCAAAAATGCAAAAGAAAGTAAGGGTGGGGGTCCATCTGGTCCAAGGGTCTGATTATAGTGTCCATGACACGGGAATGTGGGTCCCATAGGAAAATAAATCAAAAGGACAGGTAACAGCATGGGCAGATTATCGATCGGATTCACCAGTAGTGGATCCGCTCATGACTCCGGTGCTGCTGTCAGGGCCCAAACTTCAAGGAAAGTTACAGGGCTTTGAACCGTATTTCTAGGACTTCGAGGGGACACCTATAATAAAATACTAGGTTCAAGGTCATCAATGTTGACCATTACCACCATAGCATTACCCTTTGGGTAAGGTCTAAATTACCCCAGGATATTAGGGTATATTTCGGGTGCGGGTGTAACATCCCCCCAACCTTATTAAAAATTTCATCCTCGAAATTTGACATGTCTGGGGTTCTAAATAGATGAGAATATTCCGACTGCCTTTCATCTTCACATCACCCCGACGCTCCTTGATCAAAATGTTCACTCCACGGTACCTTCATTATGAGATAGTATGGTTGTGGAGATTAAGCTTGTTGCACCCCAAGTTCTCTTCAGGTCCTCACCATAGGTCAAGATGGCAACAAGTTCAGGTCATTCCCAAATCAAAACATTAGTTGAGCCTAGGATGTACCTCCTCAGTATCAATGTATGGAATACATCATGGACTCCTGCCAATTAAAGGTAGTGCCAAACTTTATGCCTTTGGTTAATGATCTTCTTAACTCTCATTCTTACTGAACCTCATCACCCATTTGGTTGGCAATACCTAAAGTAACACATCATCTCCTATGGCAAACTCCAGGTCCTCCCTTCCCGTAGGGATATAACTCTTCATTGTCAAGTCCGCAATAAGCTAATGCAGCTCGCGAGTCAAGACAAGCATCAGGCTGGGAGTGTACTCTCTCGACATCAATACATGGAACACACCATAATTAGCTGTCAAGGATGGTGACAGTACCAATCCATACACTTTGGCTTCACTCCTACCATTTCTCTTCTCGAATACATTTGTCAACTTTAGTAACGCTGCATTAGCAGGTCAGGATTCTTTGATCCTCTCCATCAATGACGATTGTACCACTAAGGTTGTAAATGACCTAGCGGTACCTTCTGTCAACAGTCCAAAATCCTCTCTTTAATAATATCCATCCTTACACCCTTACATCGGTGGCCTGAAATTCTCCAAGTTTGATTGATCTATGTTCAACATATATAAGGATCTGGGAGGATCGACTCCAAATAATTCTCGAGAATCAACAGATCTAACTATCTCTATGTAACACATCCAATGTCTCTATTCTTAAGGTTTTGGGTTGTAAGGTATAAGTCTATACTACCCTTTTTCTTACAAGGCTTTTGCTCTGAAGACTCTCATTTCTGATTCTCCAATACCTAACTCAACTTTAGAATGAATTGGAATATTGATGGATCCCATGCTGTTCGCTCCAATTAACGGAGTAGACATTCGATGACCCATTACTCCACTCATACCTATTGTTGAGTAAAGGTTTATCAAATCCTTCAGTTCCTATTTTCAAAGCCATTCAACCATGCAAGACTACAAGACCAACTCCCGACAGAACATTCTACACCGACTTCCATCCCAAGTGCTGTTACCGACTTCTTTACCTCTGGTCTAGACTACCTCTTCTATCCATCCTTCGGTTGTGGGTGAACAATCGTATTAACTCTCCACTACATGCCTTACAGTCTTTCATCACCCCTTTAGAATACACACATCTGGGATCCTACAGGACAAGGTCCATGGACTAGGTCCGTATACCAAGTCATTCCCAGCATCTCCGGTAGGGTTATCGATAAGTCCTAGGAATGGCACTCCCAAGTGTCACGGGTGCCATAGGCTCACTCTAGAGCACTCAGAACCACTCCCTGTACTTCCAATACGGTCACTAATGAGTTCTAAGAATAGCACTCCCAAAGGGATGCATGGGGCCGATGCTCAAACTCAATCGACTCACCTAAGTGTTGCTCAAGGTCGGGTAAGATTTGAGAATCAGCTCTCCTGAGGTACACTCAGGACCAATACCAAAATCTCCATCTAACAATCTTAAGCAGTACTCGGGGTCAGGCAAGATTCAAGAATCAGCTCTCATGAGGATGCTCAGGGCCGACTCCAAGATCTCCATCTGATACTCTCGAGTGGTACTCAGGCTCAAGCAAGATCCAAGCTACTCTCCCAAGGATCTCTCAGGGCTGAGACCGAAATCTCCATCTAACACTCTCGAGTGGTACTCAGGCTCAGGCAAGATTTAAGAATCAACTCTCATGAGGTCGCTCAGGGCCGACGCCGAGATCTCCATTTGATACTCCCGAGTGGTACTTAGGCTCAGGTAAGATCCAAGCCACTCTCCCGAGGATCGCTTAGGGTTGAGACCGAAATCTCCATCTGATACTCCTAAGTGGTACTCAGGGTAGAACAAGGCCAAGGATAGGCACACCCAAGGGTATTCGGGGCCAATCTCAGCACTCAGATATCTCCCAAAGAAGCCCGGGCCAATCACTGAGGCCACGAGAAAACAAAAGAAAAGAAAGAACAACCCCCCTTCTAATTGTTAGACTATGTAATAAGTCCTTTGGTGAGTCTCTCACCGAAAGTAGGCTACGAACTAAGGGATTCCTGCAGCAACGATCGGCAACTAAAAATTGAGTTCAAAGTTCTAAACAAAAATAGAGCATATGCATGTAATAGGTATAGATATATGATACCTGACACAACGAACTTCATCTTAAAGTCATGTTAGCAATGTGAAGAAAACAATGCTTCCCAATTCCCCTATGTGTTTTACTCAACCTCATTGGGAAATTTCACCCCTTTGGGTTTAAGAAGGTTAAGTTTGATTAGTGCAAAACTATTTATTATTTTATTAATTTTTTTTATTATTATTATTTTTTTTTTGGTAATAAAAATCTCTATTTTAGTGTTGTCTGAAGTCATTTTGGGTATTCCCCAAGTTTTCATAAGCTAAAACCCAAAATCCAGCAAGAATCCCTCACTAGGCATTGCCACATTGCCCAGAGAATCGGGGCGCAGGGTTTTAAATCCGAGAGGGCCCCATTTGACTCCTATCTCATTCTAAACTTCTCTAAACACTTGGGAGAAGTCCTTGGAGAGTAAGGGGACCACTTCAACACCAAATCTCGGCATTTCCTCGGGTTATTTGCTATCCTACACGTGCTTAGGTAAGTTTTCTTGATTACTTTGTCTTTTCTCGAATTCTTTTATTCTCTTTTGCTTAGGTTAAGGTTTTTTTGTAAATTTTCTAGCCCTGACTATGGTATTTCCTTTCCTTTTTGTAGAAAATGTCTACAAGCCATCGCACCACTAGGAAATCGGTATCCCAAAAGCGGCTACGGGTTGAGCCAGAGGATTCTTCGACATCTTAGGTACCTCCTTCATCATCCACGGACGATTCTTCTTTGGAGGAACCTACTTTCGATCACTTCTTCTTTTCTAGGTACGAATATGCCAAGGAGTGGAAAAACTTGGAATCTGTAAAGATAGTGAACAGCCGGGTGGTACGGGTAGAAGACTTCCACCAATACAACCTTTATGCCCGGTTCAATGCCCTGGGTTGGGCATCGATGTTGTCTCCTACTGAGCCTTTTTAACCCAACTTGGTTCAGTACTTTTACTGTAACCTGGGGCCTTCTAGTGCCCAGGAGTTTGGAGTGCAGAGTTGGGTGAAGGGAGTGGATATCAGGCTGACCACTACCCTATTGGCAGAGATTTTGGGCTTACCAGACACAGGAGAGAGGGTTTACTATCAGCCTTGCATGGATATATCTGAGATGTTTTCTTTGGAGACTAGGAGGACAGTCTCCAAAGCTTTGACAGGTTCTCCGGACACGCCTAAGTCTGAGACCACTTACAGGCCAAGTGCTAGGGTGATTAGTAGGTGTGTGACCTACAATATTTATCCTAAAGGCGGGAATAAGAGTAGTATATCTATGATGAGGGCATATATTACCTATTGTCTTCTAGGAGCTGGGAAAGGGGGTCCAGTCATAAACCTCCCATATCTTCTTCTGCAGGTGATGCTCTACCATGCACGGAACCTAGCTGATGGGAACCTTCCTTATGGGAAGTTCCTCACTTTGGTCCCTCAGTATTTTAGGGTACCATTGGAGGGTGAGTATGTTGATAAGACCAGGTCCAGGCCCATAGACAAGACTTCCATTCTGAAGATTATGGTGCCTGGGGAGGATCCACCAGAGGATGAAGGGCAGTTGGGGATGCAACAGGGAGAGGAGCATAGAGTGGAGCATGGTGATGATGTGCACGAAGAGGAGGTGCAGGAGATGGAGCAAGGAGACATTGGAGTAGCTACCCAGGGCATACATGTAGAGGATCAGGGTATAGGTCTAGGCCACTTCGAGGGTTTTGACACTCAGTTTACTGACTTACCTGCATATGAGATAACCAGTGCCACTAGCTCTAAGGTTCCAGGACCTTCCGATTGGGCACAGATGATGACACACTTTCAGAGTCTTAGCACTCAACTTTTAGACTTGGGGACTAGGATGGACCAGGGCTTCGCTTCCTTGGGGAGCAGAGTAGGATCTGTTGAGCAGCGGTTAGATTTCTGGGATAGATTTTAGAGGGTTGATTCACGTCAGCCTCAGCCTCCTCCAGATGATGTACCTCTGACTGAGTAGCTCCAGTGCAGCTCCGGACATTTTAGGCTTCGTGGTTATGATTACTTCTTATTTTCTATGCTTGGCTTATGTACTTTTTTTTTCTTTAGGATGTTTCCATTTTTTTTTATCAGCTATGTAATTGTTAAACTCTCAGTTTAGCAATGAAACTTATCTAGTGGCTTGGCCACAATTATCTTCTATTTAATGGAAATTGTGTACCTTTTTATTTAATTACAAGTACCTCCCTTGTAGCTTTTATTTATTACATATTTTACTGTTTAAAGCTTATTAGTCCTAGTCTGCACTCCATGAATGTAAGAAAAGCCTCACGCTCTGATACCAAGCTCTGTCACACCCCAAACCACCCCTAGGAGGATTGGGTAGGTGACCCGAATTGCATAACGGCAATCCTTCAAATCCCACAGATCTACAAGCATTACCATAAGTAAGATCAGAGTGCTGCAGAACTACAATTCAAAAATAAAAGGAAGCATAGCGATACGGGAAAATGGTGATAATATATACATAAGATAGTTTGTACATTTCTCTCCACCCACAAACAGAGAAACCAAACTGATAAGAACAGAACTACATATATAGACATATACAGGGTGAGCATACTCAACCCCCAAAAAAAAAGTAAAAAGAAACTACAACTGATCCACAGTCAGACTGGGGAAAACTCCTAGCAAAACAAAAAGGAGTTCCCACAACAAAACATCAGAGCACTCCTCAATGGTCTTCATCAATGACCACCGAGAAAGTATGTAGGATCGGTATGACCTCCGTCGGGGTCCACATAAACATCATCGTAAATCATCTAAGAAAACATTGTATAACAGAGTGTGAGCCCCCACCGAGCTCGTGAACAAATCATATCATCATGCATGCACCTGCAATCACAATCCACAGTTCATATGATCCTACATGATATGCAAGTCCAATTTATTTATTAGCCACCTAGTATTACAACTAAGTCAGGTCTGTGCTACTACAATCCCCAATACATGTATCCTTGAGGCGGGCTTCTAACCCCTTTACGTGATACACCCATTGAGTTGTCAGAGAGGACCAGTCAGCTCCCGCATCAGTCACCAAGGTCAACCCGACCAGCCCTCTGTGATTAACCCGTGGGACTTTTCTCTTTTCTTTTCTTTTCTGGCTTATAACCCATATGCACCGTTCCGGTGTTCTTTCATTCATGCACCATTCCGGTATTCTATTCATTCATTTCCTCTTTTCTCATTTTCTGATGGTCGCCCCCATAGGCATCCAACACCTTAACCCCTATTGGCAAGGGTGCGTAGCACGGGTGATGAAACTTTAGCCCCATGTCTATATGGCATCGTATGAGTCAGGTGGTGTCAATCGCATCCCATACTACAGGCTACCACAAGCCTCATTTCCAAGCCGACTACGGCATCTAGTCTAACAATCACAATCATCATATAAGAATTCATAGTGTTGATCAACAGACAGTCATTATGCAGTGATTTGAGTAGTTTGAACAAAAATAAATAACACCACATATATGATTCAATTCTGATTAGCTGGCATAGTATCATAATTACACTTGCACATATGATAGTATTATTCACTCACCTGAGTTGGGTTCTAGATACTCGTTAGCAAACTCAGTTCCAACAGCATTCTGATTGTTGTCCTCAAGCGCGGGATCAATTCCTAGATGTAAATCAAAAGTTGTTATATTAGGGTTTCAGTCTATCACTAGTACTCCTAGGGTTAACCTAATCTTACTGGGTTGACCCGGTACTTGGTTGGTACTCATTTGGGATCATAGGGTTGCACTGGGCCTTAGGCTCATGTCTCGGTGCATCAATCAGTGTCAATGGCATAAAGGGTAAAATAGTCATTTTAATGGCTGTACCTGACCCTAGGTCAGATCAAGTCCATGGTGCTGTCCACAGCTTGTCTGTGTTGTAGAACTAAGCACAGCAGGGTTTCTTTTTACTTGCGGGGCCCACTTTGGGTTTCAAAGCATTCTCTAATTAAGGACAGATGTGGGGAGGGGCTTTCTAGTCATTTCCCAACCTCCCACAGTGTCACATGGCCAATGGGTGACGTTCCCATAGCCAGATCAGCATTCTAGCAGTTTTCCATTCACTGGGTGATGGCTCTGGCCGATGTCTGCATCGCCCAGAGGCAACAAATTGATGCTGGGCTGAGTTCCCAATCCTGATCCTCTACATGTTTGGGGGATCAGGTAGCCCCTAGGATGGCCTACCTATGGGTCTAGATGGATCATCCATCAGGTCCACCATCAGGCTGCCAGAGGCTGCCCAGACAGCCTAGTGAATTGTTTCACAGGGTTTTCTCTAAACTTGGAATTCGGTTCCAGCCACATGCAGGGCTAGAAATGGGTGTAAACCAGTGGTCTAAGGGTGCAACCACCTAGGGTTTGGTCTGTGCAACCATGGCTTACACTCAGGGTTCCACTAAGTCCAATAGGAGCAAGGCTGGGCAGTGCAGCTATGCACAGCCAGCTTTGGCTCACAAGAACAGCATAATAGAACAATGAAGTTCAATAAAAATTCCAGATCTTCCATGCACAAGGTCTGCATGGCAGATCTGGAGGTGCTCTGGGCAAGTTCTAGCTGTTCTGGGCTGCCCAGAGAGCAAGAACACATCATACATAGAGAAGGGATGGGGACAGCAGGCATAGGGGGGTGCTTTATACCTGAAATGGCCTGAGAGGGGGCTCGGTTTCCAGCTGGAATGGGTGGCAGCAGCTCCCTTTCCTTCTTCCTTCTTCTTTTTCTCCTTTCTTTCCTCTCTTCTCTCCCACGGATTTCAGGTTTACTAAGGGTTCTAAATGAACCCAGAACCTCCCTATTTATAGGCTCAGCCCTCACTGAGGCTTGTTTGCCTGTGAAGGTCTCTTTTAAAAAATCAATTTTTAAACTGATTCTGGGCACACTGGTGGGGTCCACAGTGAATTGAGGGTATGAGGTGGTCCCTCGGATTTCCCTCTATCAGTGGAGGCTGCCCATGTTCTTATTGGGTGGTCCCCATAATTAAAAATCAATCAAATAATACAGAAATAGCCACTGAGCGATGTCACTGGGCCTTCCTGCATCGCCCAGAGAATTTCAGCAAGCTGAAATTCAATGGGGCTTGCACAGGGGTTTGACCCTTGGTCAGGGCTTTGTCCCCACATGCCACATAGGGGATTTTACACACTTCCTCAGTGGTGGGTCCCATTGTTTGGAGAGGAGAGAGATTACTTGGGATCCAAACCATATATCAAGCTATGAGCTGCACAATTGCAGGGGTTGCTATCCATCTTCTAACAGGTGTATAGGGAAACCTGGTCAAAGTATTCTAATTGATCTCATTGAGTGGAGTGGTGCTCCACAGTGATCCTGGTTGCCTAGCCAGGGGTTCCTGCCCTTCAATCAAAAATCCAACCCATCAGGAGCAGGGTTTGACACGTAAAACTGAGATTAGATCAGTACTGTAGATTATGGACATCCGGAACTATGCTCAGATGGTCGACAAGGCGAAGACAATGGAAGATAGATTTAAAGAGAAAGTTGTGACGTCACCCAGGTTAGGCAAGAGGCCAAATAATTTCCAGACTTTCGGTTAGCCCAACAAAGCTTACCGTGGAACCAGCTCGTACCCCAATTTGACTCAATACCGTAGGCCAAACATGGGTCAGAACCCTTTCCACCCCACTTTCAATTGACCTACTCAACCGATTACGAGTCAAGCGACAACGGCAGCTACAGCAGCTCGACCAGCCACAAGTCAAGTAAGCCAAGCCTCTACACCAGCTGTTCCACCCTATAAGTGTTATGTGTGCAACAAGGAAGGACACATGGCCAAGGAATGCAGATTGCGTGGGTACAGCAACAACTCGTCGAATCTGCCCTATGCTAGACCTTTTCAACCACTGGATAATCTAACGCGAGGAAAGGTGTTCGCAATGACAAATGAGGAAGCTGAGGCAAACCCCGATGTATTGACTGGTAAGTTTGCTGAACATTACTAAATTGTAGGGAATAACTGGTTTACTTCATGTAACCTAAATTATGTACAAACCCTAGGTACCCTGAGTGTCTCAATCATACCTGCACGAGTATTATTCGACTCGGGCGCATCCCACTTTTTTGTTTCCACCACCTTTGTGAGTAGGATGAAAGATCAACCGGGAGACATCGGGCATGAATTAGTAGTCAGCACACCGACGGGTAGTGTCGTGAGTTTGAAAGAAGTCTATGACCCCTGTCAGGTAGAAGTTTGTGGGGAGAATTTAACCGCACAGCAAATAAAGCTCGATATGAAGGATTTTAACATAATATTAGGCATGGATTGGTTGTCTACCTATGGAGCAAACATCATGTGTGCGGAAAAGAAGATAGTATTCAAGTTGGAAGATGGGTCAGTTTTCACCTATCAAAGTGAATAGAAAAGGAAACCCAGAAGGACAACCTTGTCCGCCCTTCAGGCGGGAAAGTTACTGGATGAAGGATGTCAAGGCTTTTTGGCCACTGTGATAGACACAGAGGTAAAGATAAAACCCTTGGAGGAACTTAACGTCATCAGAGAATTTCCTGATGTTTTTCCAGAAGATCTGACACAGGTACCGCTTGACCGCTACATAGAGTTCACGATTGATCTAATTCCTAGTGCAGCACCAGTATCTAAGGCACCATATCGAATGGCACCTATTGAATTGAAGGAGTTGTAGGTTCAGTTGTAAGACCTGCGAAAGAAAGGTTTTATACGACCCAGTGTATCACCCTGGGGAGCACCCGTGCTATTCGTTAAGAAGAAGGATGGTAGTATGTGGCTGTGTATCGACTACTGTGAGCTAAATAAGCTGACCATCAAGTTACCGCGCATCGATGACCTATTTGACCAGCTACAAGTAGCAAGAGTTTTCTCCAAGATCAATCTTAGGTTGGGATACCATCAACTGAAAATCAAGAGCGACGACATTCACAAAACGGCGTTTAGAACTCGATATAGACATTATGAATTTCTAGTCTTATCGTTCGGGTTGACCAATGCCCCGACAACGTTCATGGACATGATGAACAGGGTATTCCATGACGTGTTGGATAAGTTTGTCATTGTGTTTATTGACGATATTCTAGTGTACTCCAAGAGTGAGGAAGAGCACGCTCAACACCTTACCTTTGTGTTATAGCGGTTGCGGGAAGACCAACTTTATGCCAAGTACAGCAAGTGTGAATTTTGGCTACATCAATTGGATTCCTAGGACACATCGTTATTGAGGATGGTATCAAATTAGACCCAGGCAAGGTGAAAGCGGTTCTTGAGTGGGAGACTCCGAAGAGTGCCACTGAGATTCGAAGTTTCTTAGGTTTGGCCAGGTATTATCGCCGATTTATTGAAAATTTCTCGCGCATCTTGGCACCCATGACAAAACTTACAAAGAAGGGTGCCAAGTTTGAGTGGAATGGAGCATGTAAGAAAAGCTTTCAGGAATTGAGAAACCGATTGGTAACGGCTCCAGTCTTGACCATCCCGGACGGCACCGGAGGAATGGTAGTATATACTGACGCATCTAGGACAGGATTGGGTGGCATCCTAATGCAGAAAGGTAAAGTGGTCGCCTACGCCTCCAGACAATTGAAGGAACACGAAAAGAACTACCCCACTCATGATTTAGAGTTGGCAGCGGTAGCCTTCGCGTTAAAGATATGGCGGTACTACCTATATGGTGAAAAGAGTGAAATCTTCAGCGATCACAAAAGTCTGAAGTATTTCTTCACCCAAAAGGAGTTAAATATAGGACAGAGGCAGTGGTTAGAACTGGTAAAGGATTATGACTGTAAAAACCAGTACCACCCCTGCAAGGCCAATGTTGTAGCAGATGCGTAAAGCAGAAAATCTCAGACTGCATCTCTCGCTTCCTTGGTTGTAAGCGAACAGTTGTATGAAGAAGCTCAAAAACTTGATCTAGAACTCGTGATCGAAGGAATGGCTATACAACTAGCAGCTATGGATTTATAGCCGTCGATATGAGAAGAAGTAATTGCGAAGCAACCATTGGACCCTGAGTTGGCCAATATCTTGACTGGGCTGCTTTGATTTTCTCTTTTATGACATCCACCTTGTCGCAGGTCGCTTGTATCATCTCAGGTCCGAGATATTTTTGCTCGCCGACTTCATCCCAATATAGCGGGGTTCGGCACTTTTGACCATAGAGTGCTTCGAATGGCGCCATGCCAATGGTAGAGTGGTAACTATTATTTTATGCAAATTCCACCAGTGGTATGTGGGCATCCCAACTATCATTCATTTCCAAAACACAGGCTCGGAGCATGTCCTCCAGAGTCTGAATAGTTCTTTCTGATTGTCCGTCCGTCTACGGATGGAAAGCTGTGCTAAGATTTAGTTGAGATCCCAATGCCTTCTGTAAACTTCTCCAAAACCTTGAGGTGAACCGAGGATCTCTGTCAGACACAATACTGACAGGCACACCATGTAAGCGGACTATGTTTTCAATATATATGCAGGCAAGCTTCTCCATTGGGTAACTTATCTTGATCGGTATGAAGTGTGCCACCTTTGTTAGTCCATCTACAATCACCCAAATTGCATTCATGCCTTTCCTGGTATTGGGCATATTTGTCACGAAATCCATAGTGATTCTTTCCCACTTCCACTCAGGTATGGGAAGTGGCTGCAACAATCCATACAGTCGATGTCTCCCTGCTTTTATCTATTGACAGGTGAGTCACTTGGACACGTATATTGCTATGGTCTCCTTCATTCCCATCCACCAGTAATACTTCTTCAAATCTTTGTACATCTTTGTACTCCCGGGGTGGATTGTGTAGGGTGAGTTGTGCGCCTCTTTAAGAATTTGGTCTTGGACATCAAAATCATCAGGCACGCTTAGTCTATCTCAAAATTTCAATGCACCATTATGGGCCAAGGAAAAATTTGGGTCCTTATGGACACCTTGTTGAACTTCCCAAATTATCTTGGCCAGCTCGGGGTCCAATGGTTGCTTCGTAATTATTTCCTCTCGTATCGACGACTATAGGTCCATAGCTGCTAATTGCATAGCCGTTCCTTCGATCAAGAGCTCCAGATAAAATTGTTAAGCTTCTTCTATTAATTGCTCACTTACAATTAAGGATGCGAGGGTTGCAGTCTGGGATTTTCTACTTAATGCATCCGCAATAGCGTTGGCCTTGTCGGGGTGGTACTGGATTTCACAATCATGGTCTTTCACCAATTCCAACCACCATCTCTGTCTCATGTTCAACTCCTTTTGGGTGAAGAAATACTTCAAACTTTTATGGTCGCTGAAGATTTCACTCTTCTCACCATACAGGTAATGCCTCCATATCTTCAATACGAAAACTACCGCCGCTAATTCTAAGTCATGTGTGGGGTAGTTCTTCTCGTGTTCCTTTAATTGTCTGGAGGCGTAGGCAACTACTTTACCTCTCTTCATCAGGACGCCACCCAATCCCGTTCTGGATGCGTCGGTGTATACCACCACCATTCCTCCGGTGCCATCCGGGATGGTTAGAACTAGAGCTGTTACCAAACAGTTCTTCAATTCTTGAAAACTTTTCTCACACGCTTCATTCCATTCAAACTTGGCTCCCTTCTTTGTGAGTTTTGTCATTGGTGCCGAAATCTATGAGAAATTTTTAATAAATCATCGGTAATATCCGGCCAATCCTAAGAAGCTTCGTATCTCAGTGGCACTCTTCGGAGTTTTGCATTCAAGAACCGCTTTCACCTTGCCTGGGTCTACTTTAATCCCATCCTTGGTGACGATGTATCCCAAGAATCCGATCTGGTGAAGCCAAAATTCACATTTACTGAATTTGGCAAAAAGTTGGTGCTCTCGCAATCGCTGCAACACGAAAGTAAGGTGTCGCGTGTGTTCTTCCTCATTCTTAGAGTACACCAGGATGTCGTCAATGAATACTATGACAAACTTATCTAGCACGTCATGGAATACTCTATTCATCATGTCCATGAATGTTGTCGGGGAGTTGGTTAACCTGAATGACAAAACCAAGAATTCATAATGCCCGTATCGAGTTTGAAACACCGTCTTATGGATATCACCGCTCTTGATCTTCAATTGATGGAATCCCGACCTAAGATCGATTTTGGAGAGAACTCATGCTCCTTGAAACTGATCGAATAGGTCATCAATACGCGGCATCGGATATCGATTCTTGATAGTCAGCTTATTCAACTCGCGGTAGTCGATACATAGCCGCATACTTCCATCTTTCTTTTTAACAAACAGCACAGGTGCTCCCCAGGGTGATACACTGGGTCGTATAAATCCTTTCTTCAGTAGGTCTTGAAGTTGAACCTGCAACTCTTTTAGTTCTATTGGCGCCATCCGGTATGGTGCCTTGGATATCGGTGCTGCACCAGGAATTAGATCGATCACAAATTCTAAGTCGCGGTCAGGCAGTAGTTACGTCAAATCTTCTGGAAAGACATCCGGAAATTCTCTGATGACGTCTAGTTCCTCCAACGATTTTATCTTTGCCTCCGTGTCTATTACTGTGGCTAAAAAGCCTTGGCATCCATCATCAAGTAACTTGCGCGCCTGGAGGGCTGACAAGGTTACTCTCCTGGGTTTCTTCCTTGGTTCACTTTGATAGGTGAGGATTGATCCATCATTCATTTTAAATACAATCTCCTTCTCTGCACACAAGACATATGCACCATAGGCGGATAACCAATCCATGCCTAGTATAACGTCAAAATCCTTTATATCCATCTTTATCAATCGTGCGGTTAGTTTCTTCCCACAAATTTCAATCTGACAAGGGTTATAGACTTTCTTCAAGCTCACAACACTTCCTATCTATGAGCTGACCACTAGCTTATGCCCGATGTCTCTCAGTTGGTCCTTCATTTTACTTGCGAAGGCGCCCGAGTCGAATAATACTCGTGCGGGTATGGTCTAGACATTCAGGGTACCTAAGGTTTGTAGGTAATTTAGGTTACATATAGTAAGCTGATGAGCACATTTATGTGTGAAATTTTAGGGCATAAATTATACATTTTACCACATTGAACAGAGTTACTCGGTGCTTTCTTGTGCTTTTCAGGGTTTAGGTGAATTCTTGTGAAAATGAAGGAGATGATGCTAAGGAGATGTTTTTAAGCTTTTTAGAAGTGTAAATGGATGCATAGCCCATCGAGTCAGCTTCGCAATGGTTCAAACGACACTTAATTCCGAGTTGAAACGAAGAAGTTATGGTCATTTTCGTAACGACGCATGAAAATGGTCTGCAGGGGTTTATTTATAATTATTGACAGTCGGATGGGGACAAAGTGAAGCGGAAGTTCGGATTTTAGGAGCCTTAATGCAATTATCAGAAGTTACTTTACTGTACCCGAAAGATTCCATTTGGAAGGCTCTGGACAGTCCAACTTCAACTTGAGATATCTTGGGCTCCCCAACTCCGAATTGGATGAAATTTGGGTCTATTTTGTGTGATTTTTCGCAAGGAACACAATGGTGAGACCTATATAAGCACCCCATGCTCCACGTTTCCTGAAGGACAGAATGGATATTTTATTTATTCTTAAAGGAATCCTAGTCATCACCCTTACTCTCTCTCTCCTCCAACTTCTCAAGGGCACTTCGGAATTCTACTTGGGATAGATTTATTTTGAAAGATATTCTCTCACCTATGGAAAGTTGAAAAGTCAAAGATGCTTTGATTTTATTGCTTGGAGAAGATATCTACAAAGAAAAGGAAGCACAAGTTAGAATTAGAAATTTACTTTTCTAAAAATAGAAGGTCTATGTAAATAATCTTCTCAACTTCTTCTTTCTATTTTTTTTCTTTTTTTCTTAGGATTCAAGGCATTGTAAAAGAGGAAGGAGAAGAGAATATTCTCTTTTCTTAGGGAATATTTCTCCTACACTTCCCCCTTCTCTCTTCTCCTCTCTTCCCCTATAAATACCCCTTGCCCTTTGGGTTGTAAGAAGTTAGTTTTTAATTCAGTTTTTAGTTCAGTTTTTAGTTCAATTTTAATTCAGTTTTTTTTGTGTAATTTTTAGTTCATTCACTTAGTGAAATTTTCTCTTCTTTTCCTATTTTTGGCTTAAGTTTTTAGTTTTGATTTCAAGTTTTTAGTTTTGATTTCATAAGTCTAGTTTAATGGTTGTACTAGTTTTAGTTTAAAGCTTCCTAGTCTAAGTTTCTATGTTGATGACAAGACATGGAGATTTAGAAGAGGAAGCCATGGTGAATTTATTCAAGTATTCAAGCACATCAAGGTATCTTATTCTCTAAACTCTCAATCTCATTCTCCCTCTCTCTATCTCTCTCTATCTTCTTCTTCTTCTCCCTCTATTTCTTTTATTTTTTTATATGGTTGTGGTATGTGGATGCACTTTTATTCCCTTATTTATTTTTATGTGATTATGAAGTGTGGCTGCGTTTTTGTTATTCTTTCCAATTTACGTTAGTTTGATAGGTTAGATGCTCATTTGTTAGGATGCCAACTTAATCCCTTAATTTTGTTAGATGCTTATGAGTTAGGATGCATTAATTTTCATTAGTTTAATTAGTTTAATTTAACACTTTAATTTGGTTCACTTTGCGTTACTTTTAAGTTAATTAAATAGAGTGGCGTATATCTCCTCGTGTTCGACCCGTAGCTACGATTGACCCGTCACGCTTGTAATTTTTAAACTCAAACAAGTTTTTGGCGCCGCTTGCGAGATTATTGACCACTTTATTTTTTATTTTTAAGTAATTCAAGTGCTTTAGTTTCTTCTCTTTCTCCTCTTTCTTTTTTAAAAAAAAAAAAATTTTGAAAACCTCCTCTTGTTTCTTTTTTGTTTCAATAGTGTGCGCCAATCTAAAGTCTATCATATGCCCAAACCCAACCAATCTTGGTGCCCCTTGATTCGTTGGGTGGTTTGGATTGGCATGTGACTTATCTTTGGAGGTGACCACTCTTGATAACAGAAAGCGACATAGTGAGAGCGTTGGAAACATAAACGTATAGTAGTCCTCCACCCTACATCAGAATCCATTTGGAGTCGCCGTAGGTGGCTCGTGAAGACTATACGGGTTCCCTTGTTGTCAACCTATATGGCAACCTTACGACTTTGGAACCATTGTTTCGATTTCCGAGGGATAGATGCACCATCTACCTTGGGCTCCTCTTATTTTTAGTATTTTTTTTTTCTAGTCTTTTATTTTTCTTTAAATTTTTTTTTATGGGAGACCTCAATTTAAGATAGGTGGTTAATTTAGAATAATGGGAGATACACTTCCAAATAAGACTTTGGGGAAAGATGGACCTATGCTAAGGCAACCATGATTTTGGAGGAAATGTTTAAACAGTTAGGGAAGCCAAAAGTAGTGAGAGAGAGAACAATTTTGCACCACCGCGATAATTTTGCTCCCCAACCCAACTATGGGCTTTGGAAAATTTTGATTGGTCACTTCCCCAAACAATCCATGTTATGGAAGGATGCCCTAATCTTTATGGGGGTAGCTATGGTGATGAGAATGTGAGTCCTCAATTTCAATACAATTCTTTTGGCACTTACAATCGGGGGTGGAGTGATCATCCCGATTTTTGTGGGATCAATGGAATAACCAAGCTGGACCACCCAATTTCCAATATCATGGTCAGTTTGGTCCTCCAATGCCCAACCCTCCATTAAATCTCAATGGGCCACCTCTCCTTGAACAATATCACCAACCCCTGGAGTTTCAGAACATGGGTGAGGAGGCCAGGACTGAATGAGCTTGAGAAATACATAGACCTTCTCACAACAAGCCAAAATACCATGGAGAAGCAACTCTCTCAACGATAACCATGGTACAAGAGGAGGAAACGGGTACATTACCTAATCAGCCTAAACTGCCCCATCCCAGTTTAATGATATTGAAAGTCCACCACCCGTTTGAGATTAATGAGAGTCATTCCCAACAAGCTGCTTTTCATGATGATTTATTTGTTGAGATTGAGTCTCCTCGGAAATTAGTAAGCGAGATTTGATGAGCTACCTGGGAAGTCCAACTTTTTCCTAAAATTTTTGATTTTAGTGAGCCTAATGTTTTTATTGATTTAGAATCGATTTTCATGATAACATAGAAACCCGGAAATTCGATCTCCCCCTCTCTCTTTGGAAAACTTAGATAATTGTCATTTTGAGGATTTCATTGTCTCACATGTTGATTTGTCCAAACCTCCTAGGTTTGACGATTTTATTGAGGAGGACAATGTTAGTCATAATGCCTTTCAAGCATATTCCCATGATCCTTATTTGTCAAACCAAGTTATGCAAATAGCCGATAGTTATATTGCTAGGATTGATTTGAGTAAACCTTCAATTTTTGATGATTATTTAGATGAGGTTATTCATAATCCTTTTATGCTTATTGTGATCCGTTCTTGGTTGATTTTTCAAAGAATGACAGTATTCTACATTGCAAATGGAAGAGAAGGGAAGGATTTATGGCCTGAGTTTTAGTGCCTTCATTTTCCACTGTCCCATGAGGACAGTTTTTCTATTGGATATTTCTCATTGTGCTTAACTTTTATATTATTTCTCATTTTACTAAAATTCATGGTCGAGTGTTTTCTGGTCAAGCTATTTCTCCATTTATTGGTCATGGATTGAGATTTTTGTTCTTGCTCCTAGCACTTTTTGTAGAGCTCATCATTCTTCATGACCCTTTTTTTTTTATATATCGTAAGCGCCTTCATCTCCTCCCTTGTCCTTATTTTTTTCTTTTATGCATGCATTGAGGACACTGCATGAATTAAGTGTGGGGGGATGTTAGGCTTAATTGGTGAATTTTGATTGTGACAATAGTTTGGTTTTGTGCATATGTCTCTTTGATTGCAAAGCGAGAGAAAGAGGGAATTAGGTGTCCTAGCATGCGAAATAATAAAAATCCCTTTTCAAGGACGGTAATTGGTTAGTATCCGATGAGAGGGATTGAATTGAAAAATATGAGCGTTATTTCATTTTATGGCTAGATTCCTCTATGTGTTTTATGGACCCTTTGATCTTTTGGCTAGTAGTTGAGACCAATTTGTTTGTGGCAAGGCAAGGCATGAAAGTGGAAGTGAATGAAAAAAAGAAAAAGAAAAAAATAAGGAACAGAAAAGAAAGTGGAATTCCTTGGGACTAGACAGGCGTGCCTCATGAAGCGGGGTGACTTGATCGAAATTCCTTGGAAGGAAACTCAAAAAAAAAAACTCTTGCATCAATGTCTCAATGTCTTATGGATATATGCAAAAAGTGAAACTACCAAGTATTTGGGTGTACGTGTATGCTCCACCATGTCATTCGGAGAACAATAGTGGAGTAGAAATAGAGTTTGTGGTTGAGAAAGAAAAAAACTTTTGCCTTAATGCCTGAAAAAAAAGTATGGTCAACATTACTCAATGCCTAAGTCTTTGGTTCCATCGATGCTATGGGGGTTTACTTGAAGGTGAGTAGTGTTCAGAAAATATGAGGAGATCCCTTGAAATTAATGCATGCTTGTTACTTGAATTGATGTGGGGTGATAAAATTCAAGTGTGGGGAACCTTTGGCTCCTTGATCTTTAGTTGAACACTTTTTGGGATTATGTGCACTGTCCTACTTATGCCATGATTAAAATTTGTAGCATTCATTTACAATTGAATTTTGGGTGTATATTCACTGCAAACACCCATGAGACAAAACTCATCCACTAGGGGTAACCTAGGGGTTTAAAGGCTTGTTGCACATGCTAAGTGCAATCGTGATTCCTACGAAAGTGAGTTAGGATTTTCTGCATTCTAGGTTAGTTGTTGTTTTTGCTTTACTTGAGGACAAGTAACGTTCAAGTGTGGGGAATCTGATGAGCACATTTATGTGTGAAATTTTAGGGCATAAATTATACATTTTACCACATTGAACGAGTTACTCGGTGCTTTCTTGTGCTTTTCGGGGTTTAGGTGAATTCTTGTGAAAATGAAGGAGATGATGCTAAGGAGATGTTTTTAAGCTTTTAGAAGTGTAAATGGATGCATAGCCCATCGAGTCAGCTTCGCAATGGTTCAAACGACACTTAATTCCGAGTTGAAACGAAGAAGTTATGGCCATTTTCGTAACGACGCATGAAAATGGTCTGCAGGGGTTTATTTATAATTATTGACAGTCGGATGGGGACAAAGTGAAGCGGAAGTTCGGATTTTAGGAGCCTTAATGCAATTATCAGAAGTTACTTTACTGTACCCGAAAGATTCCATTTGGAAGGCTCTGGACAGTCCAACTTCAACTTGAGATATCTTGGGCTCCCAACTCCGAATTGGATGAAATTTGGGTCTATTTTGTGTGATTTTTCGCAAGGAACACAATGGTGAGACCTATATAAGCACCCCATGCTCCACGTTTCCTGAAGGACAGAATGGATATTTTATTTATTCTTAAAGGAATCCTAGTCATCACCCTTACTCTCTCTCTCCTCCAACTTCTCAAGGGCACTTCTGAATTCTACTTGGGATAGATTTATTTTGAAAGATATTCTCTCACCTATGGAAAGTTGAAAAGTCAAAGATGCTTTGATTTTATTGCTTGGAGAAGATATCTACAAAGAAAAGGAAGCACAAGTTAGAATTAGAAATTTACTTTTCTAAAAATAGAAGGTCTATGTAAATAATCTTCTCAACTTCTTCTTTCTATTTTTTTCTTTTTTTCTTAGGATTCAAGGCATTGTAAAGAGGAAGGAGAAGAGAATATTCTCTTTTCTTAGGGAATATTTCTCCTACACTTCCCCCTTCTCTCTTATCCTCTCTTCCCCTATAAATACCCCTTGCCCTTTGGGTTGTAAGAAGTTAGTTTTTAATTCAGTTTTTAGTTCAGTTTTTAGTTCAATTTTAATTCAGTTTTTTTAGTGTAATTTTTAGTTCATTCACTTAGTGAAATTTTCTCTTCTTTTCCTATTTTTGGCTTAAGTTTTTAGTTTTGATTTCAAGTTTTTAGTTTTGATTTCATAAGTCTAGTTTAATGGTTGTACTAGTTTTAGTTTAAAGCTTCCTAGTCTAAGTTTCTATGTTGATGACAAGACATGGAGATTTAGAAGAGGAAGCCATGGTGAATTTATTCAAGTATTCAAGCACATCAAGGTATCTTATTCTCTAAACTCTCAATCTCATTCTCCCTCTCCTCTATCTCTCTCTATCTTCTTCTTCTTCTCCCTCTATTTCTTTTATTGTTTTTATATGGTTGTGGTATGTGGATGCACTTTTATTCCCTTATTTATTTTTATGTGATTATGAAGTGTGGCTGCGTTTTTGTTATTCTTTCCAATTTACGTTAGTTTGATAGGTTAGATGCTCATGTGTTAGGATGCCAACTTAATCCCTTAATTTTGTTAGATGCTTATGAGTTAGGATGCATTAATTTTCATTAGTTTAATTAGTTTAATTTAACACTTTAATTTGGTTCACTTTGCATTACTTTTAAGTTAATTAAATAGAGTGGCGTATATCTCCTCGTGTTCGACCCGTAGCTACGATTGACCCGTACGCTTGCGGTAATTTTTAAACTCAAACATAAGCCAATTAGTCCCTATAAGTTAGTAGTGTTCAGCAAACTTACCTGTTAATACATCGAGATTTACCTCAGCTTCTTCATTCGTCATCGCAAACACCTTTCCTCGCATCCGATTGTCCTGTGGATGGAAAGACCTAGCATAGGGCTGATTCAGCGAGTTGTTGCTGTACCCACGCGTTCTACAATCTCTGGCCATATGCCCTTCCTTGTTGCATTGGTAACACTTAAAGGGTGGAGCAGCAGGTGTTGAAGCTTGGCTCACTTGACTTGTTGCTGGTCGAGCTGGCGAAGTTGCTGTTGTCGTTTGACTCATCGCCGATTGAGCAGGTCGATTGAATGTGGGGCGAAAAGGGTTCTAACCCACATTCAGCCTACGATACGGAGTCGAGACGGAATTTGAGTTGGTTCCACAATAAACTTTATTTGGCCAAGCATAGGTCTAGAAATTGTTTGACCTTTTGCCCACGGACGATGTCACAGCTTTCTCTTTCTCTTTCTCCTTAAATCTATCTTCCATGGTTTTCGCCTTGTCGACCATCTGAGCATAATCCCTAATGTCCATGATTGACAACACCGACCCGATCTCAGTCTTAAGTCCTTTCTCAAATTTCTTCACCTTACTAACTTCCCGTTTCAGGTGCTCTGGAGCATAATGGAACAAGTCCTTGAATCGCTGTTGATCATCCAACACTGATTTGGTTCCTTGTACCAGTGCGATGAATTCTACTTCTTTTCTATCCCTGAAACTCTCTGGGAAGTAGTTCTTGAAGAAAATTTCTTTAAATTGCTCCCACATGGGGTTCGAATGAGTGGCATCCAGATTAGGTTTAGTAGCTTTCCACCAAGCTTTGGCTTCATTTTGCAACTGATAACCCGCACATATCAACTTTTGTGCATCCGTGCACTCCAGTACTTCAAATGCCTTCTCCAGTGCACTAATCCACCGTTTCGGCTGCGTCGCTTCGAAAATTATTTTGGAAAGTGCAGGAGGTGGGAGTTTCTTGAATCTTTCCATAACCTTGGTGCCACGCGTTCTCCGCTAAATGCTGAGGCACAAGTGGTGGAAATAGTACGAGCCAATTGGGTGGTGGTGGTGGTGTCGTGCGTTCGTGCATCATGGTTGCGAACTCTGTGGACATCTGACCAAGCAATTCTTGTTGTTGTTGCATGGTCCACATCATAGTGGTCATGAATGCAGTCACGTCACCAGCTGCCATATTTGGATGAGGTGTAGCAGTAGTGGCTCGAGCAGTCGCTGGTGCCTCTGATGAAGCAGCCGATGCTTCAGAATTTTGAGCCTCAATTTCGTTAGGCAGCTCAACCTCTGATACAACTCGAGGTTGCTTTCCTTTGCAACCTCCACGAGAACCTCTTCTGGTGTTAACCATTGTTGCTTCTCTAAAAAGAGAAGCATGTTCAATATTCCAATATCATCTGTATGGATCAATAGTTATTCCCTAGCTAGAGCAGGTACAAATCTAGTCCACAGTTCCAATGAGTTTCATGAGTCACACCAGTAAGGTGGATTATTAGATACATTGTCTTGGTTATTATGTGATGTGTCTTATTGAGTGCGTTATATTTCACTTTCTTATGCATGGCACTATATGAGAGATTTCAAATTTTTAAATAAAAGACTTTTACTTATTTACCTGGTCTTACAAGCAAGCATCTCCAGCTTCTTCCCTGTCACAAACTCCATCGCAAGCAAAATTCTATGTCGGCTCTTACCTCTTCAGCTAAAGTCATAAATTACTTTCGGTCTTCTGATCCACTAATGGCAGCAATGGCTAAATAAAAATCCAATCGATTTTTGGCTCGGGGCAACACTAGTCGTATCCGTCTATCTCTCTCGTAGATGTCTAATATAAATCATGATGCTAGTGTCTCCAGCCTTGGCTGAGGTAATAGGTCCTATCATAGGAAATGATTCTAAGCATCAGGTCATACTTAATTAGAAGAATTAAGTACATATCTACAGAAATTTAAATGACTAAGATTCAATATAACTAATCTTGGGTTGACTCGAGGTACCTTAACGTCTAAGTGCTTCGACTGGTTAAACAGCCCATCAGATCCTATTCTTAACTGTCCCAATCTTCGAATAGGTAAGATCTATGCTCCCTACATGTCGTAAATATGTATTTCAACATACTTACATAGCTATGTTTTGTTTTGCACAACAACAGTCCACATAGTTCGTACATCACAATTTTTTTTTTAAGCACATAGTAGTTTAATATTACATACACCAATTTTCATAAGTATGTATATATATTTTTATTTATATTAGATACTCATACTAACCATATTAACAAAAATTTCCAAGTCCCTATGTATTTTACTGAGATCCCCCAAGTGAAGGTTATATTCCTTTAATTTCATGAAAATTGTATTTGTTAAGTTCCTTCATTTAATTATTTTTTTTTATTCATATATATAAATTTTTTTTTTTTGAAACATTACTAAAATATTTATATTTATGTTCTACAAGGTTAGTGTAGGTGAAATCCAAGTTCCCATGAGGTAAAATCTAAAAACTAGCAAAATACATTCACTGGGCGATGTCTCTGGGTGTTGGACACATTGCCCAAAGAATCGGGGGCACAGTATATGAGTCTGAATGGGTCCCATTTGCATTCTAACTTTTTCTAAACTTCTCTAAACACCTAGAGAGTCTCCTTGGAAGGTACTATGACTATTCCCACACCAAA
This sequence comes from Telopea speciosissima, assembly GCF_018873765.1. Taxonomy (NCBI): domain Eukaryota; kingdom Viridiplantae; phylum Streptophyta; class Magnoliopsida; order Proteales; family Proteaceae; genus Telopea; species Telopea speciosissima. Next base: position 33,898,352 of record NC_057920.1, on the reverse strand, counting down.
TCCTGGCATTTTCTTGAGTTTTCCATGAATCTACACGTGCCTAGGTAAGGTTTCTTGATTACATTATCCTCTTAGGTTTTCTTTTTATTCTTTCTTGTCTAGGTTAGGGTTTTTACTGATTTCTTTGCCCTAACCTTAGCTTTTTCTCTTTTATTTTGTAGAAATGTCTACAAGTCACCGCACGGCTAGGAAATCAGTAGCCCAGAAGCGGCTACGAGTTGAGTCAGAGGATTCTTCGGCATCCTCAGTGCCTCCATCATCTCCTACGGACGATTCTTCTTCGGAGGAACCCAACTTTGATCGGTTTCTCTTTTCTAGGTACGAACATGCTAAGGAGTGGAAAAATTTTGAATCTCTAAAGATTGTGAATGGTCGGGTAGTCCGAGTAGAAGACTTCCACCAGTACAACTTTTACACTAGGTTCAACATCTTGGGTTGACCTCCATGTTGACACCCACCGAGCCTTGTTATCCCAACTTGGTTTGGTACTTTTACTGTAACCTAGTGCCCTCTAGTGCACAGGAGTTCGGGGTGGAGAGCAGGGTGAAGGGAGTGAATATCCGTCTGACCACTGCTTCACTAGCAGAGATCCTGAGTTTACCTGACTCAGGGGACCGGTGTTATTATCAGCCACGGATGGATATATCCGAGATGTTTTCCTTGGAGACCAGGAGGATGGTCCTCAAAGCATTGACAGGGTCATAGAGCATACCTAGGTCTAAGACTTCTTACAAGCCTAGTGCTCGTGTTATTAGTAGGTGTGTGACCTACAACATCTACCCCAAGGGCGGTAACAAGGGTAGTATATCTATGATGAGGGCCTACATCACATATTATCTTTTGGGAGCTGGTAGGGGAGGTCCAATCATAAACCTCCCATATCTTTTACTTCAATTGATGCTTTACCATGCACGAAACCCAGCTGATGGGAACCTTCCTTATGGGAAGTTCCTCACTTTAGTCTTCCATTACTTTGGGGTTCCATTGGAGGGTGAGTACGTTGAGAAGGACAGATCCAGGCTTATTGACAAGACTTCTATTCTGAAGATGAAAGTGCCTGGAGAGGATCCACCAGAGGGTGAGGAACAGATGGGGATGGAGCCGGATGTGGAGGAGCAAGGATTGGAGCGTGGTGATGATGTGCTCGATGAGGAGGTGCAGGGGTTGGAGCAAAGAGACATTGAGGGAGTCACCCAAGGCTTACATGTAGAGGAGCAGGGCATAGGTCAGGGTGACTTCGAGGGCTTTGGCACATAGTATTTTGATTTACCTGCCTATGGGGTGACGGGTGCCACTAGTTCTCAGGTTCCAGGGCCATCAGAGTGGACACAGATGATGACACACTTTAAGTGTCTCAGTACCCAGCTCTCTGATATGGCAACTCGGATGGACCAGGGCTTTGCTTCCTTGGGGAGCAGAGTGGGATCTGTTGAGCAGCGACTAGATTTCTGGGACAGATTTTACGAAGTTAACTCTCACCAGACACAGCCTCCTCCAAATGACTTACCTCCCACTAAGTAGTTCTTGATCAGTTTCCAGCAACTCATGTTACATGATTAGACTATTTTTCTTTTATTATGCTTATGTACTTTTCTTTGTTTAGGATGTTTCTAATTTAGTGTTCTTTTCTTTTCAACTTATGTAACTATGGAAGTAATGCTTTCAATCAGACTTATGTAGTGGATTGGCCACAATTATCTTTTATTTAATGGAAATTATACGTCTTTCATTTAATTGCAACTACCTCCCCTATGGTTTTTAGTTGTTACTTGTTTTGTTATTTATAACTTATTAGTCCTAGTTCTGCACTCCATGAATGTAAGAAGAGCCTCACGCTCTGATACCAAGCTCTGTCACACCCCAAACCAGCAGCCCCTGGGAAGATTAGGTAGGTGACCCGAATTGCATAACGGCAATCAACCAAATCCCACGGATCTAGAAGCAGTGCTTACATTCACGGAACCACATTCATTCACTTAACCAAGGGCAAGATCAAAGTGCAGCAGTCAAACTACAATTTCAATAATAAAAGGAAGCATAGCGATACGGGGAAATGATGATAATATATACATAAGTAAGTTTGTACATTTCCCACCAACCCACAAACATAGAAACAAAGCTGGCAAGAACAAACTACATACATAAATATATATAGGGTGAGCATACTCAACCCCAAAAAGAAAAAGAATTTACTACAATAGAACCACAGTCAGAACGGGGATAAAATCCTAGCTAAAAACAAAAAGGAGTCCCCAAGATAAAAAGCATCAGATGCGCTCCTCAACGGTCTTCTTCAATGACCACCGAGAAAGTACGCAGGATCGAAATGACCTCCGTCGGGGTTCACACCAACATCATCGTAACAACCAGGACTCTCCTCCTCGAGATGAGCCTCCATGCCACAGTGGCATCGATCTGCAAAATCCTCTAAGAAAAATATTGTATAACAGAGTGTGAGCCCCACCGAGCTTGTGAGCAAATCATATCATCATGCATGTACATGCAATCACAATCCACAATTCATATGATCCTACATGATATGCAAGTCCAATTTATTTATTAGCCACCTAGCAATACAACTAAGTCAGGTCTGTGCTACTACAATCCCCAATACATGTATCCCTGGTGCGGGCTTCTAACCCCTTCCCACGATACACCCATTGAGTTGTCGGAGAGGACCAATCAGCTCCCGCATCAGTCACCAAGGTCAGCCCGACCAGCCCTCTGTGATTAACCTGTTGAGCAATCCATTTCTTTTTCCTTTCTTTTCTTTTCTTTGGCTTACAGCCCATATTCACCATTCCGGTGTTCTTTTATTTCTTTTCATTCACGATTCCGGTGTTCTTTCATTTCTTTTCGTTTCTTTTCTCATATACCTATGGTCACCCTCAGAGGCATCCAACACCTAAACACCTGTTAGCAAGGGTGTGTAGCACGGGTGATGAAACTCTAGCCCCATGTCTATATGACATCGTATGAGTCGGGTGGTGTCAACAACATCCCATTCTACGGGCTACCACAGGCCTCATTTCCAAGCCAGCTACGGCATCTAATCTAACATTCACAATCATCATATAAGAATTCACAGTGTTGATCAACAAACAATCATTATGCAGTGGTTTAAGTAACTTTAATCAGAAGTAAGTAACACAGCATTCAGGATTAACATTCTTAATTGCCGACATAATATCATAATTACACATGCACATATGATAATATTGTTCACTCACCTGAGTTGGGTTCTAAGACCTCGATTGCAAACTCAGTTTCAAAAGTAGCCTGGTTGTTGACCTCGAGCGCGGGATCAAGTCCTAATTACAAATCAAAAAATGTTTTATTAATTTTTCAATCTATCTTTGATAGTCCTAGGGTTAACCTAAGCTTACTGGGTTGACTCGGTGTTCAGTTGGTTCACACTTGGAATTATTGGGCCTTGCACTGGGCCTTAGGTCATGTCCCGGTGCAACATCCTGTGTTAGTGGCACAAGGGTAAATTGGTCAATTTTAATAGTTGTACCTGACCCTAGGTCAGATCAGGTCCACAGTGCTATCCTCAGATTGCCTGTGCTATAGGACCAAGCACAGCAGGGTTTCCTTCACCTGTGGGGCCCACTAGGGTTCCAAAGTATTCCCCCATTAAGGACAGATGTGGGGAAGGGCTTTTTGGTCATTTCCCAACCTCCCACAGTGTCCCAAGGCCAATGGGTGAGCTTCCCAAAGCTAGATCATCATTCTAGCAATTTTCCATTCACTGCGCCCAGTGCATCGCCCAGAGGCTGCAATTGACAAATGGGCTGAGATTCCAAGGTGGCGCTTCTTGGGCAGTGTGCTCAACATCATCCCATGCATGTTAGGGTACTGTGTAGCCCCAGGGATGGTCTTCATTTTGATCCAAATGGATCCTCCATCAGACCCACCATTTGGCTGCCAGAGGCTGCTTAGATAACCTAGTGAATAGTATCACAGGGTTTTCTCTGCATTTGGAATTCGATTCTAGCCACATGCAAGGCTGGAAATGGTTGCAAAACAGTGGTTCAAGGCTGCAACCAGTTAGGGTTTGGTCTCTGCATCCATGGCTTGCATTCAGGGCTCCAAATCATAAAGCAACAAGGCATCTGGGCAGTGCAGCTGTGCACAGCCAGAATCGGCTCCAAAGAACAGCAAAACAGAATTATAAAATTAAGTAAATAACTTAGATTTACCATGCTCAAGGCTTGCATGGCAGATCAGAAGCTGTTCTGGGCAAACCCTAGCTGTTCTAGGCTACCCAGGGAGCAGAAACACATCAAACATAGAGAAGAAATGAAGGCAGTAGGTAAGAACAGTGTTGGTTATACCTGCCCAAGTGAGAGAATTTGATCCAAGCTTAGATGGGGGTGGCAGACTTCAATCCCCTTCCTTCTTCTTCTTCTTCTTTTTTCTTCTCCTTTCTCTCCTTTCTCTCCTCACGGTTCCAATAGAGCTGGGAGCTCTAAATGAGGTCAAGACCCTCCTATTTATAGGCCTAGCCCACATTGAGGCTTGTTTGGCCAATAAGTCCCTCTTTCAAAATGGGCTTTTAAACTAATTCTGACTGATTCTGGGCACACTGGTGGGGTCCACAGTGAACTAAGGGTATGAGGTGGTCCCTCAGACTCCCCTCTATTTATGGAGAGTGCCCATGTTCCTATTGGGTGGTCCCCATAATTAAAAATGCACTGTTTCACTCACTGCATCGCCCAGTGCCATCGCCCAAAGAATTCCAGCAAGCTGAAATTCAATGGGGCTGCACTGGGGTTTGACCCTTGGTCAGAGTATTGTCCCCACATGCCTTATAGGAGATTTTACACATTTTTATAGAGGTGGGTCCCACTATTTGGGGAGGAGAGAGATTACCTGGAGTCCAAGCCATACATTATGCAATGAGCTGTACATTTACGGGGGTCTGCTGTCGATCTTCTAACAGGTATATAGGATGATCCACACAGGGTTTCCTCATCAATTCAAACCACTGGAGTGATACTCCACAGTGTTTTTAGTTGCCTGATCAGGGGTTCCTGTCCTTCAATCAAAATTCCAGTCGGTCAGGAGCAGGGTTTGACAACTTCTATGGAGTTTAATGTGTTTAGGTTGGGCAAGCAGCCTGATATGGATGAAGAGGTACATATGCTTCAAGATTCCCCGATGATGTTGAGACTTTCTTTGAGACTGATTTTAATTCGGGATTTCAGGAATATATCCAGGAATTGAAAGGTGTTGATGATATCACCTTATCTGAGGTTTGGAGCATCCCACCACCATTGGAGCCCCTTGGACCCCTATCCACCTCCATTCCTAAATCCTCTATTATTGAGCCCCCCACATTAGAGTTGAAAGCATTGCCCTCCAATCTCAAGTATGCCTTCCTAGGGAAAGATCACACTCTCCCTGTAATTATTGCTTCTGATTTGACTTCTATTCAGGAAGAAGAGTTGATCAAGCTTCTAAAAGAACATAAGGAAGCCATAGATTGGACCATGTCAGACCTCAAAGGTATTAGTCCCTCCATTGTTCAACATCATATTCATCTGATGGAGAGTTCCAAACCTTCTAGGGAACCCCAAAGAAGGGCTAATCCTATGATGAAAGAGACAATTAAGAAAGAGATCCTAAAGTGCTGGGATCATGGTATAATTTATCCTATTTTTGATAGCCAATGGGTGAGTCCTATGTAGGTTGTGCCTAAGAAAGGAGGAGTCACTGTAGTTGAGAATGTAAATAATGAACTGATTCCAACCCGTATTCAAACGGGATGGAGAGTGTGCATTGACTATAGGAAGCTGAATGCGGCAACTTGGAAGGACTACTTCCCCTTGCCTTTCATTGATCAAATGTTAAAGAGACTAATTGGCCATGAATATTATTATTTTTTTTATGGATATGCAGGCTATAACCAAATCCCTATTGCTTTGGAGGACTAACACAAGACTATATTTACATGCCCTTATGGAACTTTTACTTACCAGCGTATGCCTTTTGGGCTTTGCAATGCCTCTGCTACATTCCAAAGGTGTATGATGAGTATCTTTTCTGATATGATAGAGCACTTCCTATAGGTGTTTATGGATGATTTTTCTATTCATGGCTCTACTTTTTCAAATTGCATGCACCATCTCTCCTTGGTTCTAAAGAGATGCATAGAAAATAACCTGGTCTTGAATTGGGAGAAGTGCCACTTCATGGTGAAGCAAGGCATACTTCTTGGTCACATTGTGTCCAAAGATGGGATTAAAGTTGATAGATCTAAGGTGGACCTTATTGTCAATTTACCACCACCCAAGAGTGTGAAGGATATTAGATCTTTTTTAGGTCATGCAGGTTTTTATAGAAGATTCATCAAGGACTTTAGCCAGATAGCTAGACCTCTAACTACCCTTTTCGCAAAGGACCGTACTTTTGAGTTCTCCCCTGAGTGTCATAAGAGCTTTGAGTAATTAAAAAGAGAGTTGACCTCAGTACCCATTATCCAAGCTGTAAAATGGACAGTGCCATTCGAGCTTATATGTGATGCCTCTGATTTTGCTATAGGGGCTGTTCTTGGGCAAAGGATCAATAAACTGCCCCATGTCATTTATTATGCAAGTAGGACTCTAGATAATGCACAATTTAATTATACCACTACTAAGAAAATATTTTTAGCTGTTGTATTTGCATTAGAGAAGTTCAAGCCCTACTTGATAGGCTCATATGTGATTGTGTATACTAACCATGCAGCTATCAAATATCTTATGCATAAGAAAGATGCCAAGGCTCGCCTCATTAGGTGGGTCCTCTTGTTGCAGGAATTTGATCTTAAAATTAGGGATAAAAAAGGTAGTGAAAATTTTGTTGCAGACCATCTATCCCAGCTATCTAATTCCTTGACTGTTGATTCTCCAGTCAACGAGAACTTTCCTAATGAGTATCTGATGGCAATGTTTAGTGAACCTTGGTTTGCTGACATTGTTAATTATCTGGTTACGGGGGTGACACCTGCACATTGATCCACCCAAGATAAGTATCGTTTCTTTTCTCAAGTTAAATATTTCTTTTGGGATGATCCTTATCTTTTTAAGACTTGTCCAGATCAAGTCATCCGGAGTTGTGTTCCTGATCATGAGCAACAATCTATCTTATCTTTTTGCCATGATCAGGCTTGTGGAGGCCATTTTGGACCCAATAAGACAGCGGCCAAGGTTTTACAGTGTGAATTTTATTGGCCTAGTCTTTTTAAAGACGTTTTTACTTATTGCAAGGCGTGTTCTTTATGCCAATCTTTAGGGCGTCTCTCTAGAAAAAATGTGATGCCCCTCAACCCAATTCTGGTGGTTGAAGTGTTTGATGTATGGGGAATAGATTTCATGGGGTCTTTTCCTAATTCTTTTGAAAACTCGTACATATCACTTGCTGTGGACTATGTGTCCAAATGGATTGAGACAGTTGCTTGCAAGACTAATGACCACAAGGTGGTTGTAAAATTTCTAAAGGACAATATTTTCTCCCATTTTGGTACTCCCCGTGCTATCATTAGTGATCAGGGCAAGCATTTTTATAACCATCCCTTTAAGGCCCTCATGAGAAAGTATGGTGTCATTCACAAGTTGGCCACACCCTACCATCCCCAAACCAGTGGCCAGGTTGAGGTTTCAAATTAGCAAATAAAGCAGATCCTTGAGAAAACCATCAACCCGAACTGCAAGGATTGGTCTAATCAGTTGGTAGATGCTTTGTGGGCCCATAGGATCACCTTTATGTAGGTCAAACTATGGTCCAAGGATCAAACCATGGTTCCCTAGGGCAACCAATTATAAACCAATTAGGGTATTGCACGCCCTGGGTTAAACTATGGTGCCCCATTTTAATTTTAGATTTCCCATGGTCACCCATGGGAACCCTGGTGCATCCTTAATAGGGTTTCTCCTTCCCTAATGTGTCCCACGCAATTATAGAATACATTAGGGACAGAGAAAATACATCTCTAGTCATCACATGGTAAGAGGAATCCATCCCATTCCCGAATACGCAGCGAAAATAAATCGATTCGAGATTCTTTCGCATCCCATAAATATTAAACAATTAAAACAAAAGGAATTACTCCAGAAATGCTAACCTAGTGAGCCTTAAGTGTTGCTCCTCTAATAGACAGTGGTTCTTCCTCCAAGAAGCACTCCAAGCAGACAGATCTGAACCTCCAATGGTGCTATCAAGGTTCTCCAAGCCAATCCGAACATTTCTCCAGCCAGATCTGGGTTTCTAAAACCCTAGCTCTCAAAACTAGAGAGCAAGAAGAAGAAATCACAAGAGAGAGAGAAGGAGAGCCAAAACGTGGGAGGGGGTGGCTGTGAAAAACGTGGAAGCCTGCCTCCCACCTACAGTTTGGGTTCTATTTATAGATGGGTTTTCAAAACCCAGATGAGAAGAATCCCTGTGAGAGTCTAACACTCTCTCTCCTAATTTACTCTATCTGTTTATCTCAAATAGGCTCTATCTGTTTATCTCAGATAGGCTTTCTCTATTTATCTCAGATTGGCTTTATCTGTTTATCTCAGAGTCCTTAGCTTGGTGAAGAAGCAGAATCTAATAAGGAAAGTATTAATTAATTACTTTATATAATATCTATGGATAATTACAAATAGCACCATATCCATTAATTAAATAAAGAACTAATTAAAATAGCAAATTCTAAATAACTCTCTATATGATAACAATTTATCATATACAACCCCCCCACTAATCATGTCGCACCCCAAACCACCCCCTTGGAGGATTAGGTATGTGACCCGAATTGCATAACGGCAATCCGCCAAATCCCACGGATCTAGAAGCAGTTATCACATTCACAGTCCCACATTCATCACATTACTACAGGTAAAATCAGAGTGCTACAAATAAACTACAATTACAATAACAAAGAGAAAGAGTAGCGATATGGGAAATGATGATAATATATACATTCATATGTTTGTCCTAATACATTCCACAAACTACTCACAAACTGAGAAGTAAATCTGACAAGAACAGAAGCCAAAGAAAATACATACATATATATACAGGGTGAGCTGCCTCAACCCCAAAAAGAAAGTAAGAAAAACTACAGCTAAACCACAAGCAAGACGGGGATAAACTCCTAACAAAACAAAAAGGAGTCCCCAAGATAAAAAGCATCAAGTGCACTCTTTGGTCTTCATCAATGACCACTGAGAATGCACGCGTCATAAGCACAACCTTCGTCGGGGTCCACACCAATATCATCATAATAACCAGGGCTCTCCTCCTCGTAATGAGCCTCCATGCCATAGTGGCATCGATCTACAAAATCATCTAAAGAAAACAATGTATAACAGAGTATGAGCCCCACTGAGCTCGTGAGCAAAACATATCATCATGCATGCACATGCAACCACAATCCACATGATCCTACATGATATGCAAGTCCAGATTGATTATTAGCCACCTAGCAATACAACTAAGTCAGGTCAGTGCTACTATAATCCCCAATACATGTATCCCTGGTGCGGGCTTGGTTACCCCTTCCCGTGATACACCCATTGAGTTATCGGAGAGGACCAGTCAGCTCCCGCATTCGTTCACCAAGGTCAGCCCTACCAGACCTCTGTGATTAACCTGTAGGGCAATACATTCCTTTTTTTCTTTTCTTTTCTTTTCTGGCTTATAGCCCATAATCACCATTCCGCTGCAAACACATTTCTTTTCCTTTCAATTCTTTTCTTTTCTCATATATACATATGGTTACCCTCATAGGCATCCAACACCTTAACCCCTGTTGGCAAGGGTGCGTAGCACGGGTGATGAAACTCTAACCCCATGTCTATATGGCATCGTATGAGTCAGGCGGTGTCAACCGTATCCCATACTATGGGCTACCACAGGCCTCATTTCCAAGCCGACTACGACATCTAGTCTAACATTCATAATTATCAGATAAAATTCACAGTGTTGATCAACAGATAGTCAATATGTAGTAACTTGAGTAATTGAACAAAATTAAATAACATAGCATTTATAATTTAAGATTCTTAACTGCCGGCATAGTATCACAATTACACATACATATATGATAATACTTCACTCACCTGGGTCTGGTTCTAAGTACTCGGTTGCAAATTCAGTTCCAACTGCATTCTGGTTGTAGGCCTCGAGCGCAGGATCAAATGCTAGATATAAATCAGAAATTATCATTTTAGTATTCCAATCTATCTCTGGTGGTCCTAGGGTTAACCTAAGCTCACTGGGTTGACTCAGTCTTCAGTTAGTTTTCACTTTGAATTCTCTGGGCCTTGCACTGGGCCTTAGGTCTATGTCCCAGTGCACCATCTAGAGATGGTGGCCTAGGGTAAAATGGTCATTTATAGTATTAGTGTAAAACCCCTGCCCAAAAATACAGGCTAATTGGAATTTTTGTTGAAAGCCCAGAAATCGAGGTCAAAGCTACTAGTATACTATGGTGCATTGCACCCGTGGTTGAACTTAATGAGGTAGCCCATCGGTGAGGACCTACATACCATTAAGAAGGCAAACACTAACTCATTGTGACTGTACATCTCACCACCAAATGTACAGGCTAAGGAAGGTGCCATACCTTGATTCTAGGACCCTTGGATTTAAATCCAAACATCAATTTGCATGATTGATTTGATGATGAGAACCCAATTCCATACATACATCTTAAATCCCAACATAAATGACAAATTCTACTAATTTATAGATTGACCTTCTCTTAGTTAAAGTAACATAACTCCACCACCTAAACTTCATTTGTGTTGGTTTCAATTTTTTTGGAAACTAGACTCGTAGGGCTGCATTTTATTAGAATATATCGTTATCTAGTTCTGTCTCTAAGTTAGTTAAAAGTTTAGTTCAAGTTACTATCAAAATCGGATTCTGCTGTCCTGACAGATTGACCCTTGTATAATAAAAATAACATAACTTCATCATCCAACCTTCATTGCCTTCGATTCCAATTTTTCTAGAAACTAGATTCAGAGAGATTCATTTTCTTAGAAGGAACCATGATCCAATTATGTCTCTAAATGAACTGAAATTTCATTTCAATCCAAACAATTTTGCAAATGAATTCTCTGGGCGATGGCACTGGGCGATGCACACATCACCCAAAGACATCACCCCGAGTGGGAAAATGCAATTTTTCATCAGCAGATGTGTGGGGACCACCCATATTGACCACGAACACCCTCCATAGGTTGAGGGAAATCTGAGGGACCACCTCATACCTTTGGAATCATGTGGACCCCACCTAGGTACCTAGAATGAAGGAGAATTAGCTTAAAAATGTATTTTGAGCATGGGACAGCAGCACCAAACAGGCCTTAGTGAAGCCTGGCCTATAAATAGGAGGGCCCAGCCCCAATTTCATTTTCCCTACTGTTCCTAGCATTACAGAGGAAAAAGAGAAAGAAAGAAACAGAGGGAGAAGGAAGGAGAAGAAGAAGGAGAAGGAAGAGGAAAGAAGAAGGGATTGTGAGCTTGGAGATTGGGATCGAATTCTCCACAGCTTAGGTATCTGGGTTTGAACTTAGAACAGTCCTCTCAGCCTATTTCACTTCTGTATTTTGTGTTTTACCTCTGTAACTTGATCTCTGTGGCCTTGTCTCTGTGTGCTTGCTTAGGATTTAGCATGTAGAAGCTTTGTATAGCCATGGATCATCCATGCATCTTCTTTAATCCATGTTTTGTTCATTATCTAGGCTAGATATAAATCTGTTAGACCATTATTTTAGCTTTCAGCCATGACAGATAGATGTTTCATACTCAGTATGTATGTATACCATGTAAATGGTGAGCTAGAGACTTGGATCCCTACATGCATGCTAAATTTAGGATGTTATAGCTTAGGGTAGCTGCTATAATAGGTATTATGATCTGTTCCCATATGAATTACAGCAATCCAGGTAGTTGCATGCTTAATTTCAGCCATGCTTGATTGATCTCTGTGATATCTGAACCTAAACCAACACCTAAATGATTAACCAAACCTTAAATCCTTTAATTCCATCCCATTCAGCTTTATTCAAGTGTTACAACCCACTTGAGATCATCCATGATCGATTTGGGGCCAACCCAGCAGGAAAAACCAGATTTAGAGCCTGAAAACCCATGTTCTACAGGCACTGGGAGATGCCATTGGGCGATGCATCACCCAGAGACATCACCCAGAAATTAAAGTGGACTGTTTTGTAAATCTGAGTTTGGGGACCTCCACATATGGACTATAAACAGTGTAAGGAGGTAAAAAATGACCAGAATACCCCTCCTCACATTTGACCATAATTATGTATACTTTGGGTGCATAAGTTGGCCCCACAGAGCTAGGTACACGCACCCAGACTGAGCCAAACATGAGCTGAAACCTTTGGCCTTGTTTTGCATGCTTGGTGGGGTTGTGATTAAGTTAATATTTCCCTAAAATTCATTAGAACATGGGTTCTGTATCTCTGGGTGATGCACTCAGAGTTTGACCCAAAGGCCCAGTGCAAGTCCCAGAGAATTATAACTTAATGTTTAAGTTCTCAAATCTGAATCCAATCAAACCTAGACCAACCCTAGGACATTAACCTTTTCTAAACCATGATTGACATATTTTAATGGCCCGGTTAACATAGGTTATAACCCTGAACACGTGGCACAGTGTCAGATACTGATGGGGACAGAGCCGATAGAAGAGCGAGCAGGAGCAATACAAGGTGAGTGGAATTACACCATGAGTGCAGGTGTAACATGACTAATGGGTCATGACAACAACAATAATATTTACTGTCTTTAATTATTTTAAATTGTTTTATATTCTCATTTGAATTCTAAATCTTATCTGATGAACATTGGAAATGTATGATAATGCTTGTATGTGAAATTGCTAGATTAAATGCCGTAGCCGGCTTGGAAATGAGGCCTATGGTAGCCCGTATTATGGGATACGGTTGACACCGCCTGACTCATACGATGCCATATAGACATGGGGCTAGAGTTTCATCACCCGTGCTACGCACCCTTGCCAACAGGGCTTTAGGTGTTGGATGCCTGTGGGAGCCACAATTAATGTCAGGAGCTATATGTCGGGCTTTACGCCACAATTAATGTCAGGAGCTATATGATGGGCCTTAAGCCACAATTCAGTTACGAGCTATATGTCGGGCTTCAAGCTACAATTCTGTTACGAGCTATATGCCGGGCTTTGGAACCGGAGAGATGGATTAGTGCTTTGGAAAAAGCCTTCGCTATATTAGAATGTACCGATGCCCAAAAGTTGATATGCGCCGGGTACCAGTTGAAGAATGAGGCTGAAACATGGTGGAAGTCAACACGACCAAATTTGGTGGCAACTCATCCCAACCCCACTTGGGATTAGTTCAAGGAAGTCTTCTTTAAGCATTATTTTCCTGAGAGTTTCAGAGACAAGAAGGAAGCTGAATTCTCTGCCCTTGTACAAGGATTGAAAACAGTGTTAGATTACCAACAGTAGTTTGAGGATTTGTTCCATTTCACACCGAAACATATGAAGGGGGAGGCTAGCAAAATGAAGAAATTTGAAAAGGGGCTCAAGCCTGAGATCGGGTCCATCCTGTTAGTCATGGATATTCAGACCTATGCATAGATGGTCAATAAAGCCAAGACGATAGAGGATAGATTGAACGAGGGGACCACAGTATCAATGGGGCTAGGCAAGGGGCCTAACGCCTTCCAAAATTTAGAGTGGCCCAATGAGACCTTCCGAGGATCTAGCTGAAGCCCTAGCCTGGCACAGAACCGTGGGCTTGAAATGGGTCAAGCATATCAACCCAATCACCCAACATTCGAACAGCCTACACAGTATTATCACCATGCTTCGTGCTAATCGGCACAATTTACCACTGCGCCTTGACCGTCTAAGTCGAACAATCGATGCTATGTCTGCAAGCAGCCCGGACACATGGCTAGGGATTGTCATCATCGCAGATTTCGTGCACCACAACGAGATCCACCTACTACTCGGCCTTTCCCATCCTAAACCAATGGAGTTCAAAAACAAGTATATGCCTTGGACACAAGGGAAGCTGAGACAAATTCGGAATAATAGCAGGTACTCTACCTGTATCATCCTCACCTGTTGAGTATTATTTGATTGCAGTGCATCACACTCTTTCGTTCTACTGAGTTTGCTGGTAAGAGGAAGGTGCCCTCGAAGAACTTAGAATACAAATTAGTGGTTGGCACTATTAATTAAAACATCATGAAATTAAATGAAGATTATGGACCCTATCCATTTGGAAATTCTATAGTCATATGTAAATTCTAAAAGAATGATAAAAACTGTAGACGTGTAGCTAGGTCTTGGTAAAGTGTTATACCGCAAACCAAACAAATAGAACATCTCAGGCAGGATTCAGGAAAGTGTGAAGTATACTAGGTAGTTGGAAGTAAATAACAGAGGTGAAGACTTTAAGTTGGTGACAAGGAAGGGAAAGGGTGTTAGTATAAACCAAGAACAACCAAGAACAGGAAGAAATCGGAACTAAGGATCCGACAAAACCTTGCTCAACAATAGGTATGAAGGGGGTAATGGGTCCCCGAATGTCCCCTCCATTATTGAGAGCGAACAATAGGAATTCCATCAATATCCCAATTCATCCTAAAGTTGAGACTAGGTAATGGGAAACCAGAAGTTAAAGTGTTCATAGGAAGAGCTGTGTAGGAAAGATGGTGTAGATTTATACCACACAACCCAAAGTCATAGGAGCATAGATTATTAGGCAAAGTATGTGGGGGTAGTTGGATCTGACTTTTTTTGAGGTATATGTTGGGAGTTCAAATTTCCTTAGGCCCTTAAGATCAAGCTGGACCTTGGATCAATCAAACCCGGGAGTAATTTGGATAACTTGTCGAGGATTGACTATGTTTGAGGACCAAATCTTATAGCTCAATAGAAGCAATGAGCGATGCCGATACAAGATGAAAGAGCCTGAAGTACGTCATGGGCATTCAAGTATTTCCTTGGGAATCACCAATCAAAGGGGTGGTATGGTTTGATAAGAAAAGGAAGTTGAATCCGAGAATCATGACCAGTGGCGTACTGATTGGTAGAAGTCCATGATGTATTCCATGCATTGGTGTTGAAGAAGTATCTCGCAGACTCGACTCACATCTTGACTCAGAAACCACTTGGGCTTGCTGTCGCCATGACCTGTCAAGAGAAACCCGAAGAGAATGTGGGACGTAAGGAGCATAATCTCCACAACCAGATTATCTTGTTGTAAAGGTACTGTGAAATAGTCAGCTCAATCAAGGAATGTCCGGCTAATGAGAAGATGAAAGGCGGTCAAAGTAACCTCATCTACTTTAATCTCCAGACACATTTAATTTCGAGGATGAAATTTTTATAAGGTTGGGGGAATGTAAAATCCCTGCCCAAAAATATGGGCAAATTGGAATTTTTGTTGAAAGCCCAGAATCCGAGGTCAAAGCTACCAGTATACTGTGGTGCATTGCACCCGTGGTTGAACTTAATGAAGTAGCCCATCGATGAGGACCTACATACCATTAAGAAGACAAACACCAACTTCTTATGACTGTACAGCTCACCACCAAATGTACAGGCTAAGGAAGGTGCCATACCTTGATTCTAGGACCCTTGGACTGAATCCTAGTTCTAGGCTAAACTGATGATGGCCCTCATTAGCTTCTATGTTTTAGATAAAGCATTTTTAAATCCAAACATCAATTTGCATGATTGATTTGATGATGAGAACCCAATTCCATACATACATCTTAAATCCCAACATAAATGATAAATTCTGCTAATTTACCGATTGACCTTCTCTTAGTTAAAGTGATATAACTCCACCACCCGAACCTCATTTGTGTTGGTTCCAATTTTTTTGGAAACTAGACTTATAAGGCTACATTTTATTAGAAGACAGAATTACCTAGTTCTATCTCTAAGTCAGTTAAAAGTTTAGTTCAAGTTGCTATCAAAATCGGATTCTACTGTCTTGACAGATTGACCCTTGCATAATAAAAATAACATAACTTCATCATCCAATTTTCATTTCCTTCGATTCCAATTTTTCTAGAAACTAGATTCATAGAGATTCATTTTCTTAGAAGGAACCATGATCCAATTATGTCTCTAAATGAACTGAAATTTCATTTCAATGCAAACAATTCTACAAATGAATTCTCTAGGCGATGGCACTGGGCGATGCACACATCACCCAGAGACATCACCCAGAGTGGGAAAATGTGATTTTTCATCAGCAGATGTGTGGGGACCATCCATATTGGCCACGAACACCCTCCATAGGTTGAGGGAAATCTGATGGACCACCTCATACCTTTGGAATCATGTGGACCCCACCTAGGTAGCTAGAATGAAAGAGAATTAGCTTAAAAATGTAATTTTATTTTCCCTACTGTTCCTAGCATTAGAAAGGAAAAAGAGAAAGAAAGAAAGAAAGAGAGGGAGACGGAAGGAGAAGGAGAAGGAAGAGAAGGAAGAGGAAAGAAGAAGGGATTGTGAGCTTGGAGATTGGGATCGAATTCTCCACAGCTTAGGTATCTGGGTTTGAACTTAGAACAGTCCTCTCAGCCTATTTCACTTCTGTATTTTGTGTTTTACCTCTGAAACTTGATCTTTGTGGCCTTGTCTCTGTGTGTTTGCTTAGGATTTAGCATGTAGAAGCTTTGTATAGCCATGGATCATCCATGCATCTTCTGTAATCCATGTTTTGTTCATTATCTAGGCTAGATATAAATCTGTTAGACCATTATTTTAGCTTTCAGCCATGATAGATAGATGTTTCATACTCAGTGTGTATGTATACCATGTCAATGGTAAGCTAGAGACTTGGATCCCTACATGCATGCTAAATTTAGGATGTTATAGCTTAGGGTAGCTGCTATAATAGGTATTATGATCTGTTCCCATATGAATTACAGCAATCCAGGTAGTTGCATGCTTAAATTCAACCATGCTTGATTGATCTCTATGATATCTGAACCTAAACTAACACCTAAATGGTTAACCAAACCTTATTAAATCCTTTAATTCCATCCCATTCAGCTTTATTCAAGTGTTACAACCCCCCTGAGATCATCCATGAACGATTTGGGGCCAACCCAGCAGCAAAAACCAGATTTAGAGCCTGAAAACCCGTGTTCTACAGGCACTGGGCGATGCCACTGGGCGATGCATCACCCAGAGACATCACCCAGAGAATTAAAGTGGACTGTTTTGTAAAGCTGAGTTTGGGGACCTCCACATATGGAATATAAATAGTGTAAGGAGGTGAAAAATGACAAAAATACCCCTCCTCACATCTGACCATAATTATGTATACTTTGGGTGCACAAGTAGGCCCCACAGAGCTAGGTACACGCACCCAGACTGAGCCAAACATGAGCTGAAACCTTTGGCCTTATTTTGCATGCTTGGTGGGGCTGTGATTAACTTAATATTTCCCTAAAATTCATTAGAACATGGGTTCTGTATCTCTGGGTGATGCACTTGGAGTTTGACCCAAAGGCCCAGTGCAAGTCCCAGAGAATTATAACTTAATGTTTAAGTTCTCAAATCTGAATCCAATCAAACCTAGACCAACCCTAGGACATTAACCTTTTCTAAACCATGATTGACATATTTTACTGGCCTAGTTAACATAGGTTATAACCCTGAACACATGGCGCAGTGTCAGATATCGACGGAGATCGAGCCGATAGAAGAGCTAGCAGGAGCACTACAAGGTGAGTGGAATTAAACCATGAGTGCAAGTGTAACATGACTGATGGGTCATGACAACAACAATAATATTTACTGTTTTTAATTATTTTAAATTGTTTTATATTCTCATTTGAATTCTGAATTTTATCTGATGAACATTGAAAATGTATGATAATGTTTGTATGTGAAATTGCTAGATTAGATACCGTAGCCGACTTGGAAATGAGGCCTGTGGTAGCCCGTATTATGGGATACGGTTGACACCGCCTGACTCATACGATGCCATATAGACATGGGGCTAGAGTTTCATCACCTGTGCTACGCATCCTTGCCAGCAGGGGTTAAGGTGTTGGATGCCTGTGGGAGCCATAATTAATGTCAGGAGCTATATGCCGGGCTTTACATCATAATTAATGTTAGGAGCTATATGCTGGGCCTTAAGCCACAATTCAGTTATGAGCTATATGTCGGGCTTCAAGCCACAATTCTTTTATGAGCTATATGCCGAGCTTTATGCCACAATAAAATCTAAAAGAATAAGAAAAGAAAAGAATGGAGATAAATGCCAATGGTACCTCACAAGTTAATCACAAAGGGCTGGTTGGGCTGACCTAGGAATGAATGTGGGAGTTGGCTGGTCTTCTCCGACAACTCAATGGGTGTATCGCAGGAAGGGGTAATCAAGCCCGCACCAGGGATACATGTATTGGGGATTGTAGTAGCACTAACCTGCCTTAGTTGTGATGTTAGGTGGCTAATAAATAAAATGAATTGCACCTCATATAGGACTCATTTGGTTGTGCTTGCATGTGCATGCATGGTATATATTTCATTCACGGGATCGGTGGAGCTCACACTCTTGTATATTCTCTTTTACTTGATTTTGCAGGTACGGGTTTGCTAATGGGCGGGGAAGCTGTCGATAGAATTGCGGATCTCCCTCATCTCGTTGCTTAGCGACGATTTTGTTATTATTTAAGTTTCTTTCTTTCAAGAAGTGTAATTACCGAGACAATGTACTTATTGAACATAAATGGATATGTATATGGTATAACATAGGTACTTGGGATTTTATTATTGATGATATAAATCATCTGTGGGTAGTTCAATCTTCCGTTGCACTCTGATATTCTTTTATTATCTTTTAACCTCAATGTGTGGTTTATGACGTGTAAATACTACTTCTAGATCCTTGGGGATTGGCGGATGTCGTAGGATATCCGGTCACTTACCTAAATCCTCCCAGGGGGTGGTTTGGGGTGTGACAATTAGTACCTGACCCTAGGTCATAATAGACTTACAGTGCTGTCCCCAGCTTGACAGTGCTACAAGACCAAGCACAGGTAGGGTTTCCAAGTCCTGCGGGGCCCACTTGGGTTCCCAAGCATTCCATCCTATGGACAGATGTACGGAGGGGCATTTAGGTCATTTCCCACCTTCCCACACAGTACCATGGCCAATGGGTGAGGTCCTCCAAGACAAAACATCAAAACAGCAACAATTCATTCACTGGGCGATGGCTCTGGGCATTGGGTGCATCGCCCATTGCATCGCCCAGAGTCTTCAAAACGAGATCTGGCTGAGATTCCTATGTTGCTGGCTATGGCCAGTGATCAAATCCTTCCCCTATGCATGTTAGGGTTTTAAGTGACCCCAAGGGTGATCTTCATTTTAGTCCATGTGGATTCTCCACTGGGCTCACCACTTGGCTGCCAGAGGCTGCCCAGACAGCCCAGTGAATAGTGTCATAGAGTTTTCTTCAGTTGCAGATCTGGATTTTGGCGACATGCAAGGCTGTATTTACATATGAAATGATAATCTAGGGCTGCTACCACCTAGGGCTAGGTCCCATGCAGCCAGGGCTTGCATCCAGGGCTCCAAACAGCCAAATAACAGTGCATCTAGCCATGTAACCATGCATAACAGATCAGCAATATTACTTAAAATTCTCAGATCTTCCATGCTTCATACTTATCTGGAGCAGTTCTAGGCAGTTCCGAGCTGTTCTGGGCTACCAGAGAGCAGAAATCCAACAAATAGTAGAGATTTCAAAGAGGCAGCAAGTATTTCATGAGGTTTTATACCTGTACAGGTGTGGAGCTACTCGAATCCAAGCTTTGGATGCAAAGCTGCCTCCCAATCCTTCCTTCTTTCCTTCTTCTCCTTCTTCCTCTCTTTTCCTCTCTTTTCTTTCTTCTCCCTCTCCAACAAATTGAATAGTACCAAGAGCTCTAAAATGAGCTGAGGTACATGTATTTATAGGCCCAGGCTGACTAAGGCATATTTGGTTGGTTAAGACCCCTTTTGAAAATGCATTTTTGACTGCATTCTTAGCCATTCTGGGCACACTGGTGGGGTCCACAGTGAACCAAGGGTATGAGGTGGTCCCTCAGACTCCCCTCTACCTATGGAGGGTGCCCATGTCCAGTATGAGTGGTCCCCATAATTTAAAATCAATTTAATATGCTATTTTGCACTCTGGGCGATGTCTCTGGGCCTTATCTGCATCGCCCAGAGATTTCAGCAAGACTGAATCTCAGTGGGGTTTGCACAGGGGTTTGACCCATGGTTAGGGCATTGTCCCCACATGCCAATTAGAGTTTTTTACACACTTTTCCAAGGGTGGGTCCCATAATTATGGAGAGGAGAGAGATTACCTGAAGTCCAGGCCATGCATGATGCTGTGAGCTGTGCAGTTGTAGGGGTAAGCTGTCCATCTTCTGACAGGTATGTAGGAAGACATGCACAGGGTTTCTTCGTCAATCCAAATCACTGGAGTGATACTCCATAATGTTCTTAGTTTCCTGGTCAGGGGTTCCTGTCCTTCAATCAAAATTCCAGCCAGTCAGGAGTAGGGTTTGACATTTCTCCCCACCTTACAAAAATTTCATCCTCGAAATTTGCTTACCTTGCAATTCGAAGAGTTGTGGATATTTTTCCTTCATTTCCTCTTCACGTTCCCATAAAGCACGTTCCCATGAAGCTGCTTCTATCGGGTTGTGTTCCCATCAAACCTTCACAAAGGCAACCGTGCGGTTACGGAGGTTATGCTCCTTTCTATCCAATATCTCTGTAGGTTGTTCTTCGTAGGTCATATCCACATCCAACTGTTCAGGTTCAATTGATAGTATATGTGTCGGGTTGTTAATGTACTTCTTTAGCATCGACATATGGAAAACATCGTGGACGCCATATAAAGATGGTGGCAATGCCAGTCGGTATGCTACGGGTCCCACTTTGTTAAGAATTTCATAAAGACTAATGAATCTTGGGCTCAACTTACCCTTCTTGTTGAAACGTAGCAATCCCTTAGTTGGAGACACTCGAAGGAACACTTTTTCTCCAACTTCAAATTCAATGTCCTTCCTTCGATTATCCGCATAAATTTTTTGTCTTGACTGAGCTGCCTTGATCTTCTCTCTTATAACATCCACCTTGTCGCAGGTCACTTGTATCATCTCAGACCCGAGATATTTTCGTTCACCAACTTCATCCCAATATAACGGAGTTTGACATTTCCGTCCATAAAGAGCTTCGAATGGTGCCATGCCCATGGTGGAGTGATAGCTATTATTGTATGCAAATTCCACTAGAGGTATGTATGCATCCCAACTATTGTTCATTTTCAAAACACAGGCCCGGAGCATATTCTCCAGAGTCTGAATAGTTCTTTCTGACTGTCCGTCCGTCTGCGGATGGAAAGTTGTACTAAGATTCAGTTGAGATCCCAACGACTTTTGTAAACTTTTCCAAAACCTTGAGGTAAATCGAGGATCTCTGTCAGACACAATACTGACAGGCATGCTGTGTAAGCGGACTATATATCTAAGTTCTGTTTGCATAGCAACACTCCAATCAGTTTGTACATCACAATATTCAAGCATATAGTAGTTAGGTAGTATTCACCAATCATTATACACATTTATCTATATTTATTAAATATTTATAATAAACATGTCAACAAAAGTTTTTCAAACCCTATGTGCTCTATTCAACCTTCAAATAGAAATTTCACCCCGTTGGGTTTAAGGTCATGTTTGCGTAGTACTCGATTAATTTATTGTTTTTTTTTTATATTCATTTTTTTATATATATATATATATTTTTAAGACCATTTAAGAAAGTTCATATTTTATATTTATTAGGGGTAATATGGTCAAATCTCAAATCCTTGTATGTAAATAGCCCAAAACAGCAAAATTGCACACATTGGGCGATGTCTCTGGGTGTTGCCACATCGCCCAGAGAATCGGGCGCAAGCTTTTTAAGTCCGAGAGGGGCCCATTTTGGTTCTATTCCTCTCAAAACACACCTAATCACCTAGGAACAGCTCTTGGAGGGTAGTGTGACCTATTCCACACCAATTCCTCACAATCCCCCGTGATTTTCGCGAGTCTACACTTGCCTAGGTATGCTTTCTTCACTACATTACCTAGATAGATGTTTATTTCTTTAAATCCTTCCTTGGGTTAGGGTTTTCTCTACTCTTCCTTACCCTAAACTAATTATTTTTGTTATTCCTTGCAGGAGATGTCTAGAAGTCATCGTACCGCTAGGAAATCGGTAGCCCAAAAGAGGCTATGGGTTGAATTCGAGGAATCGTCCTATTCTTCGGTACCACCTTCGTCCCCTAGAGAGAATTCATCTTTCGAGGAACCAGATTTTGACCACCATCTTTTCTCCAGGTATGAGTACGCTAAGGAGTAGAAGAATTTTGTTTCCATAAAGATAGTGAATGTTCGGGTGGTGCGAGTAGAGGACTTCCACCAATACAACCTCTTCGCCAGATTCAATGCCCTAGGTTGGGGCATCGATGTTGTCTCCTACCGAGCCTTGTTATCCCAACTTGGTTCGGTACATTTATTGTAACCTGGGGCCTTCCAGTGCCCAGGAGTTTGGAGTGGAGAGTAGGGTGAAGGGAGTGGATATCAGGCTGACCACTACCCTATTGGCAGAGACTTTGGGCTTACCTGACACAGGAGAGAGGGTTTACTATTAGCCTCGTATGGACATATCAGATATGTTCTCTTTGGAGACCAGGAGGATGGTCTTTAAAGCATTGACAGGGTTACAGAGCACACCCAAATCAGAGATTTCTTACAAATCCAGTGCCCGTGTCATTAGCAGATGTGTGACTTACAACATCTACCCTAAAGGCGATAACAAGGGTAGCATATCCATGATGAGGGCATACATTACTTACTGTCTCTTGGGAGCTGGTTAGGGGGGTCCAGTCATCAACCTTCCCTATTTATTACTTCAGGTGATGCTCTACCACGTCCAGAACCCAGCTGATGGGAACCTTCCTTATGGGAAGTTCCTCACTTTGGTCTTTTAGTATTTTAGGGTTCCATTGGAGGGTGAGTATGTTGATAAGACCAGATCCAGGCCCTTAGACAAGACTTCCATTCTGAAGATGAAGGTACCTGGGGAGGATCCACCAGAGGGTGAGGGGCAGAGGGGGCTGCAACAGGGAGAGGAGTATGGAGTGGAGCATGGTGATGATGTGCACGATGAGGAGGTGTAGGGGATGGAGCAGGGAGACATCGGAGTAGCTACCCAAAGCGTACATGTAGCGGAGCAGGGCACAGGTCAGGGTGGTTTTGAGGGCATTGACACTCAGTTTTCTGACTTACCTGCTTATGAGGCGACAGGCACTACTAGCTTCCAGGTTCCAGGACCTCTAGAGTGGGCGTAGTTGATGACACACTTCTAGAGTCTTGGCACTCAGCTCTCCAGCTTGGCGACCAGGGTGGATCAGGGCTTCACTTCTTTAGAGACGAGAGTGGGGTCTGTGGAGCAGCATCTAGACTTCTGGGACAGGTTCTATAGAGTTAACTCTTGTCAAACTCAACCTCCTCCTAGTGATCTGCCTTCGACTGAGTAGTTTCAGCAGTTCCGGAGATTCTCGCTACGTGGTTCTGATTACTTTTCTTTTCTTTTTTTTCTTTAAGCTTATGTACTTTTCTTTGTTTGAAACGAATCTGGTTTAGTGCTTGTTTGTTGTTTTTTTTTTTAGCAACCATGTAGTTATTGCATTTCAGTCCATGTAATTAAAGCTTATGTAATGGCTTAGTTGTAATTATCTTTTAGTTAATGGAATTTAGGCACTTTTTTTTTATTTACATCTACCCCCCTTATGCCTTTTAATTATTACATGTTTTACTGTTTAAAGCTTATTAGTCCTAGTCTGCAATCCATAATCGTAAGAAGAGCCTCACGCTCTGATACCAAGCTTTGTCACACCCCAAACCACCCCCTAGGAGGATTGGGTAGGTGACCCGAATTGCATAATGGCAATCCGCTAAATCCCACGGATCTAGAAGCAGTGCTTACGATCATGGAACCACAACCATCTCTTTACCATAGGTAAGATCAGAGTGTCGCAGATAACTACAATTTGATAATCAAAAGGAAGCATAGCGATATGGGGAAACAGTGATAATATATACATATAAAAGTTTTACATTTTCCATCCACCCACACACAAAGAAAACAAAGAAACAAAGCTGATAAGTACAGTACTACATACAAAAACATGTACAGGGCGAGCATACTCAACCCCAAAAAGAAAAAGATAAACACTACAACAACCAAATCAGAATGGGGATAACTCCAGATAACCCAAAAGGAGTCCCCCAGCCAAAAAGCTATCACAAACACACTTCAATGGTCTTCATCAACAACCACCGAAAATGTGTGCAGAATCGGTATGACCTCCGTCGGGGTCCACACCAACATCGTCGTAACAACCAGGACTCTCCTCCTCGAGATAGTCTGCCATGTCACAGCGGCATCCACCTGCAAAATCATCTAAGAAAAACATTGTACAACAGAGTGTGAGCCCCACTGAGCTCGTGAGCAAATAACATCAATCATGCATGCACATGCAATCACAATTCACAGTTCATATGATCCTACATGATGTGCAAGTCCAGATTATTTATTAGCCACCTAACAATACAACTAAGTCAGTTTAGTGCTACTACAATCCCCAATACATGTATTCCTGGTGCGGGCTTCTAACCCCTTCCCGTGATACACCCATTGAGTTGTCAGAGAGGACCAGTCAGCTCTCGCATCAGTCACCAAGGTCAGCCCAACCAGCCCTCTGTGATTGGCCCATGGGACAATCCATTTCTTTTCTCTTTTCTTTTCTTTTCTGGCTTATAGCCCATATGCACCATTCCGGTGTTCTTTCATTCATGCACCATTCCGGTGTTCTATTCATTTCTTTTTCTCTTTTCTTATTTTCTGATGGTCGCCCCCACAGGCATCCAACACCTTAACCCTTGTTGGCAAGGGTGCGTAGCATGGGTGATGAAACTCTAGCCCCATGTCTATATGGCATCGTATAAGTCAGGTGGTGTCAACCGTATCCCATACTAAGGGCTACCACGGGCCTCATTTCCAAGCCGACTACGGCATCTAATCTAACATTCACAATCATCATAGAAGAATTCACAGTTTTGATCAACAGACAGTCATTATGCAGCGATTTGAGTAATTGATCAGAAGTAAATAACACAGCAATTATATTCAATTCTTATTAGCCGACATCAGATCATGATTACATTTACACATATGATAGAATTATTCACTCACCTGAGTTGGGTTCTAAGACCTCAGTTGCAAACTCTGTTCCCACAACAGCTTGATAGTAGTCCTTGAGCACGGGATCAAGTCCTATATGTAAATCAAAAGTTGTCATGTTAAGTTATCAGTCTATCACTAGAAGTCCTAGGGTTACCCTAAACTTACTGGGTTGACCCAGGGTTCAGATTAGTTCTCACTTGGAATCACTGGCCTTACATTGGGCCTTAGGTCATGTCCCGGTGCATCAACCAATGGCAGTGGCTCAAAGGGTAAAATGGTCATTTCAATGGTTGTACCTGACCCTATGTCAAATCCGGTCCACAGTGCTGTCCATAGCTTGTCTGTGCTGTAGGACCAAGCACAACAGGGTTTCTTCCACCTACGGGGCCTACTAGGGTTCCAAAGCATCTCCAATTAAGGACAGATGTGGGGAAGGGATTTTTGGTAATTTTACAGTCTTCCCATAGTGTCCAGGGGTCAAAGGGTGAGATCCCCCACGTCTGTCCATCAATCCAGCCAATTTCCCTTCACTGGGCATTGGCTCTGGGCGATGTCTGCATTGCCCAGTGGCTGTAGAATCGATATGGGCTGAGTTTCTAAGGTGGGGCCTTATGGGCTGAGCTTAATCTTGATCCTCTGCATGTCAGGGGAGTTTGGTAGCTCCTGAGATGGCCCACCTATTGGTCCAATTGGATCCTCCATTAGATCCACCATTAGGCTGCCCAGACAGCCTAGTGAATAGTGTCAGGGTTTTGTCAAGCTTGGGAATCTGATTTCAGCCACAGGCAAGGCTGGAGATGGATGCTAAACAAGGTTTCATGGCTGCAACCACCCAGGGTTTGGTCTCTATAGCTATGGCTTACACTCAGGGTTCCAATCCATAGAGCTACAAGGCACCTGGGCAGTGCAGTTGTGCACAGCCAGGTTTCAACCTCAAGAACAGCATAACAGCCTTTTATTTTTCTATAAAAATCTCAGATCTTCAATGCACAAGGTCTGCATGGTTGATCTGGATTAGATCTGGGCAAACCCTAGCTAGTTTGGGCTACCCAGGAAGCATAAACATAGTGAAAGCAAAGACGGGATAGGGAACAGCAGCATATAAGGGTGTTTTATACCTGCATAGAGCCAAGAGAGGCTCAGTTCCAGCCTAGATGGAGGTGGTGGCAGCTGCCCTTCTTCTTCCTCCCTTGTTCCTTCTTCTCCTTCTTCTTCTTCTTCTCTCTCTCCTTTTCCTTTTCTTTCTCTCCTCTCGGTTTCAGCAGGAAATAAGAGCTCTAAATGAGCTCAGACCTGCCTATTTATATAGCCAGCCCCAACTAAGGCTTGTTTGGTCATTAAGTCCCTTTTTAAAAATCAATTCTTAAACTGATTCTGGGCTCTCTGGTGAGGTCCGCAATGAACTGAGGGGCATGAGGTGATTCCTCAGACTCTCCTCTATCAATGGAGGGTACCCATGTCCATATTGGGTGGTCCCCACCAATAAAATCCATTAAAATATTCAAAATCAGTCATTGGGCGATGTCTCTGGGCCTTGCTGCATCGCCCAGTGCCATCGCCCAGAGAATTTCAGCAAGCTGAAATTCAATGGGGCTTGCACAGGGTTTGACCCTAAGTTAGGGTATTGTCCCCCCACATGCCAAATAAGAGATTTTACACACTTTTCACATAGGTGGGTCCCACTGTTTGGGGAGGAGAGAGATTACCTGGGATCCAAGTCATACATCAGGCTATGAGTTGCACAATTGCAAGGGTCTGCTATCCATCTTCTGACAGGTATATAGGAAAATCTATTCAAAGTATTCTCATTGATCTCATTGAGTGATGTGATGCTCCACAGTGATCCTGGTTGCCTGGACAGGGGTTCCGGCCCTTAAATCAAGAATCCAACCAGTCAGGAGCAGGGTTTGACAGTTACACAGGAAGAACACTTCAAATTTGAGGGTAACAATAGAACCCTGCCCTTGAGAACTGATCATCTGAATAGAATCTTTGACTGGACGATGTTTAGGGTAGGAGACTTTAACTCTCGCCGAGACAAGTCAATCACCAAGACAGATCCTAAACTTTCTACCGATTTAGCAAGAACCTCTTTAGAGAAACAATCTTCAGGGATATTAAGGAGTTGAACCCAGACAGTAAGATGTTCAAATTGTTTGTGAAATAAAGGTGAATCTAGCTTCACCATTAGGAAATGGAGAAGATGCTTGTCAAACATGGAGAGGAAAAATATCTTCTCTAGCCATCCCAGATAAGAACTCCACAGTGAAATGACCCTATTCTTCAGACCAGATAGCCTTTGCACCCTTGGAGCCCCAGCTAGAAACCAAACATTTACCCAAATTGCCTTCCGATGGGGAAAGCTGGGGAAAGCTTTGAAAGTTAGGAAAATGAATTAGCTTGAGAATCTTGAGATGTTTTTGACCCTGAACTAAACATAATCTGATAATAGAACTACCTCCGCAAAAATCTGCTCTTTACCTGCAAGATTGTCATAACCTATTGTAAGAGATAAAAAAACAGGTATATTCAGATTACCTGATCAGATAGGCGATCTTCCCTGACTTAATTGAATTGCCTACTGATAGATGCAACACAATGCACAGTATTTCGGCAATACTTTAGCAAAGTGGATACCAGTTAGTTAGCTACTGTGCATTGTACCGGCCTCCATTTTAAAGAAAATCCCATGTTTACAGGCCATGAAAACAAGGCCAAAGAATGCTTGTTAAGAATGATTGCTTTAACAGAGAAATAATACAGCCAACAATATATTGCAACCACTACATTATTGGCTTCCTCAAAATATTCAGTCGTAAAATGCTCAGACATGGCCAATCTGAATTATCTTCATGGCCATGGGGCATGTGTTATAAATTAGAGTTTACATTACAAACAGAAAGGATGATTGATATCCAAACAAACTGAAGCTCAGTAGATTAAGGCAATATCTAGATCTTTCAGACAAAACTGGCAATGCTGAAAATGGGAAGGAATAAACCTCAACAATATTTTTATGGCAAAAGGAAATTGAATGAAAAAACTAAAAACCAGCTACAATGTAATAACAAAGACAATTTGCTCATCGCTTGACCCACTGGAAGCTCTTCCTTGCTTTTGCTTTTCCAGGCTTCTTCCTCTCCACCACACGAGGGTCCCTTGTTAAAAACCCTTCTGGAACAAGACCAACTGAACCGTTAGCATAAGATAGCAAACTAGGCATATAAATACAGATGCTATATATTTACTATTCCCACCAAATCACCTTGGAAGATCATCACCTCCTCAGCCCCTCTATCAACATTATTAGCATTAGGTACGCATTCTAGTGTAGTACTGAAACTAGGCACAAGGGTTCACAATAAAGTTTGGGAACCTAACATGTCTCAGTAATTTACTATTCATGTGGAAAAGTTTATGCAACCACCTTTAAACGAGAACCAATTTGAGACCTATATTAATGTTAGTAGTTCCCTCTGTGTAACAATAGTAAAGAAACCATATAGCATGTCCTTTTATCTTGTGATATTTGAGGAAGGGTTGGGCAGCATCTGAAATTGGAGTCAGAACTGAGGGGATGACAGCACCCCTCTCTAGGTGATTTAATGAGTTCAATTCTAAATTCCAGCAACCTTGATGAAGCATACAAACATAGGTACTGAAATTAGGAGCAATTCTGACCTATTTTATTCAGGATGTGAGGAATAAAAATGTATTTCGTAATATACTTTTAATCCATACATCATCCTCAAATTGTTTCCAGTCATGACATCAAGATCTGGAACCAATTGGGACTGAATAGATAGATGAACTGGAATTAATGGATTTAGTTCCATTATAAGTCCTACAACCCAGTTAAACAGTGGATGATAGTGTGAAAATTATTACAAATGGCAGTTTCGATGAAGGGTAAAAAATGGCCAGGCTGGCAGCAACTGTTATTTCTCATTTGCTTAATGGTACTCTATTCAGCAAAATTTGCATCTTGACACAAGTGGAGGCCAAAACAAAGGTGCTATGCTCCAAGTACAGTTTGGGAAAGAATTGGTATTCAAGAAGGTGCTACTGACAATGGACTGCAAGCAGATTTTGGAATTGATGAATTCAACAAGCTTTGAAGAATGGCAGTGGAAGATATTCCCCATTTTATCTGATGTTGGAGCTATTAAGGTTGTTTCGCTTACTGTTTGGAGAGATCTAGGCCTGATCAATCAAGAATTGAGGAACTTAATATGTAACATGAACATGCTGCATATCTCATAATAAACTATTTATGTTTTCATGTCAAAAATGAAATATATCTACAAAATTTGAAGCAAACTCTCAGCTATAGGTGATTGAATTCTGCTATATTGGATCATGATTTATTATCAGACGGTAGCTAACAGATTCATTGGATATTTGGAATCTGCTAGAGGTAACACAACCCATGGGCCCAAGTTCCGCCAATGATCCAATAAGTGGATCAAATAACAGGACTTCAGCTTATAAAGTTACCAATGGGGGGGGGGGGGGGAGAGAGGACCAGCAGTTTTTTGATGTCATGAGAAATTAAAATAAATACTTGAAACTAAAAAAAGAGGAGGAATCTAACATAAATAGAGCATTACATTTTAGAAGACTCTTTTATGGAATGAATTTTGGCACTTTTTCTCTAACCAAAAAAATAAAATAAATTTAACACACACAGCTGGTATACTTTTTAGAAATTCTTTGGTTACAGAGATGATGTTATGATTGATTCCATAGCCTCGCAACTTTCTCCAAAAAAAAAAAGGAAAGAAAAAGAAAATAAATAATAGAAGTCAACTCAAGATTCCGGAGAATATGAAAATAAAATCTCTTGGGGTTGGCCACAAGAATCATGTTCTGACTTCTGACATTCCACTCTTAAGGCCAAATGGAAGAATAGAGAATATGAAGATAAAATCCCTTGGGCTTTACCTGATCTTAGGTACGGACGTAAATCAGGTTCCCAATTTTCCAAGGCTCTGCTGACCCCTAGGCGAATTGCTCCAACTTGTCCTGTTTAAAAAGTAAGTTAAGAACACCAAAAATTTGAAGGACTACAATAAAGCCATGTCAAAAACATAGAAAATCAACAGGATTTCATGCTTTTGACAGAAACTACTATGTCTTAAAGGTAACAAAGGATTAAGTTGGTAATTGTCTCAGCAGTTTATGTTTCAACACACTTAATGCTTAACGGTAATGTTTTCTTAAGGAGTTAAGGGTACTAGCACACTTTAGGGAACTGCACATAATAACAACTCATAATTTATTTGCATGCATAGCATTAGATGCAGCAGGCTCAAATTCATCAAGGAACCCCACTTATTTGCAGGCAGTGCTGATGTCATCTGCAGACAACATAGAGCTAAGAGCTTAGTTGGTTTGCTAGCAGACGATAAATGAACTTGATATAGTCAAGTACAGGAAGTGCAGTCACAAAGCCAATTGTCTTGGTTCTTTCATCTGATGACGGATATTTAACAAGCTCTGATGCACATATGGCATCTCTGGCAAGGATAACAACACAAACTTCAAAGAAAGGAGGCCAAAGAAGAAATGTGGAGCAAAGTGAAGCAGAGAGGTTGACACTACAATAGGAGAGAAATTGAAACTCCATCTTACCTGCAGTTCTCTGATTCAATTTTGAACCCAATCAAATTTAAAACAAATATTGAAGCTTAAAGGCAAGCTTCTATTGTTCTTACTTCTCATACATTTGTATGTTTCAATATCTAGTTTGGAAAATTTATAATGAATTCCCTGAGAGTTGATGAGTTTTGAAACTTTTTTACTAACATCTCCCATTCTGTTTTTCAGCACTATGTATCCTCTTGCTAGTGCATGCAAAACAGAGAAAAAGAAAGTGTGTGTGTGTGTGGGAGGGGGGGGGGTGTGGGGAGGGGGGGATCGACAAAAGAATGCTTTCAACACAAAGGATTGAGCGAGAGATTATTCCATCGTATATCCCTACAGTAAAATTGATAAGTAGTATGTTATATACTATTGATACATAGTCTGCATAAGTTATTATTTTCTATGAATCGGATAGGTGATGCTAACCTGAGATGCCACCTCCTTTCACTGTGCAATTGACATCCCAAAGACCCAAGGTTTTTGTCTCAGCAAATGGCCTAAGGAGATCAGCACGATGATCAAGAAGTGGGAAGTACACATCAAAGTATTTATCATTGATAATGAATTTTCCATCACCAGGTTGAATCCAAACACGAGCAATACTGCATTTCCTTCTTCCTGTTCCATAAGCCCTTCCTTTTTCATCAACTTGCCTCACTCGTGATTTTGCAACTTCCTCTTGTTTCTTGCGCTCAATTTCAGCCCTTGTAGATTTTCTCTCATTCTTCTCCAAACGTATATCTTCTATTTCTCTCAGAGGAGGCAACCCCTCAACACCTTCAAAGTCCTTCAGGGCTATCAAACTGTCCAACATTGCTTCAGTTATCCCTGATGCTGCAATAAGGTCTCCAAATGCACGGTTTGGACCTGCAATCACATAGTTGCCAATGGTACCTTTGTTTTGTAAAAAATTGAAAGAAATGTCATTGTTAGCTAATATGGATAGATTCAACATAAGCACATCATCTTACACATCAATCTAGCAGCATATAGGAACATGAGAAGGATTTCTGGTGCAGTTGCACAAGCATGATTAGACTAGGATGACCCACTTTGGAGACCCAAGCCGAGATGCAACTGGACCAACACGGTTTTTTTGTCCAGAGGGTGCTGGTAGCTTACATAAAATGGAATTTTTTATTTTACTTGGGCAGGGTAGAGTTACAACATTGCCACTACATTTATTATTTGAGTTATTTAGAGATTGAGTAAGCCCATAGCGACCACAACCTTAGGGTTTCGATCCAAGGTTCACATCAATTTCTAGACAGGAAGTCCATACCACTTCATGGGAGAACCACTCTACTTCATCATGGGACAATGACCTAGCCAATCCAGACTGTCCCATCTCTGGATTGATCTTGCATTTGTACCTCCCCTGATCCTTCCCCCATACCCTGTATGTATTGAACTTTTCCATATATAATGACCGCCACTGAAGAATAAAAGTCACAAGTTGAAAATCAGCCTGAAAAGAGGACCAAAAAGTTCTATCCGAGTGGAACCGCAAAACTGTGGTCTCATTTGGGGCTCCACCTACGTTACCATGTCAAAGATTCTCAGGTCATCACAATTATTAAACAATCAATAACAAACTAGTCCCTGATAAGCAAATAAAACTTTACAACCTGGCCAAAGTATGGGAGCAAAAACTCATTAGATGGATAGGAAAAAACAGCAAGCATGGACAAAATCATTTTGCATATGAAAAATTCCATATTAACAGCTCTAATGATGGTAAGATCAACTGAACTTAAAACTACAAGATTGTCAAACAAATTCCTACACACTTACACAGAAATTCAAACAAGAGATTCTCAGAACTCTGTTTTCATATTCTTGAACAACAAAAGAAGTTTCTTAAAAACCAAGGGTCCATGCTAATGTTTAATAAATTGAGAGCATTGTGCTGCCTTTCTCTTTTAAGGTAAAGGGTGAACTGAGATGATGGAGAGTGATTCAAGGGCATCTCAGGTGTATGCCCAAGGCCGGAAAAGAAAAAATCTCTCTCCAAACAGAAATAACCTAAAAAAGAATAATCAAGGCATTCTACAAGCCTCAAGTAGTGAGCGAGCCTTGGCGCAATGGTTAAGTTGCACTATTGCAACCTATTGGTTGCAGGTTCAAAACTTGGAAACAGCCTCTCCAGCGAAGCAGGGGGTATGGCTGCGTACATTTGCCCCTCCAAGACGCTACAGTAGCAGGACACTCTTTTAATTCTACAAGAGGCTTTTCACGTCCTTGGATTTCCATCCAGAATAGGCAATCAAACAATGTGAACAATAGAAACCACCTAAATTGTCTATTTGTTGAACCAGATATGAGATATTTGATTCCTTCAAATCTGGCCATTAGAGTTGAAAAAGATTTTGGGAATTGATTGACTATAACAAGATTGAAACTCCGTTTAAGTTTGAAGTTAATCTGACAACTGGATTTAATTTAATTTAAAATCTCTTGTTTGCTGCAACTCAGTTTCAGATATGAAGTTTTCCTAATTACTTTCAATCTAGCCATTAGACCATTCTCATCTTTTGAAGGATATCCCTAATACTTATTTGTGATTGTTTGTCAAAATTAGACCTTCGTCTGAGAAGGTTGGCTTTCTGTTGACTTTTGCATTGACTTTCTGATTTTTCGGTTTGCTTGGGATCTTGTCCGGGAGGTTTATACTATCTACACCCCGCCCCACCAATAATATTAGTAGTTAGTGCCCCCCTCCCAAAAAAAATAATCTTAAAGCATGATCGTGTGGCAGTAGAAGTTACTTGGTTTTATGTTTGAATTCCAGAAGAGTAGTCTCCTATTTGGCATAGAAGCACCACCTTCTTTTGGATTTGTTTCCTTACTGCTACTTATTTTAGAAGCACAAACTTTAACGAATACACACACACTTATATATACAGATAGATAGATAGATAGATAGATAGATAGAAAAATGCAGATCCACGACAACCATAGTTGTCATAGTGCCAAGGAAAGCCAAAGTGATGGCCACGCAGCATCATTGGCTGGGGGTTTACTACATTAACTATAGGTCCTGGTATTGTCTGACACCAGGACAAAAGCAAAAAACAACATAGCCTTTTCCCTATTGAATGGGGTCGGCTACATGGATCCTAGCTCTCCAATCTCTAAACAACGTCATAGATTATAGAAGATACAAAGCCTAAGCCATGCAACTGTTTCCTCAACACATTTCCTAGGGTTTCTTTAGGTCCGGCCCTGGCTCTTTAATGCCTTCCATCTTAATCAAATCACTCTCTGTACTGGAGTACAGAGAGTGTCCCAGGGTCTCCGTTGAACATGGTCATGCCACCTCAAATGACTTTCTCGAAGTGTATCATGTATCGGACCTACAAACCACAGTTAGCAAATTCGGATTCCGGAATTATTCGGATGGAGAATTATTCGGAATAATTCGTTTTGTTAATTTAAGAATTCAGTCAAAAAAGCGGACATAATAAAATTCGGATTCGAGAATTATTCGTTTACAAAAAAAAAAAAGTCGGGCAAAAAATTCAGACGTTATTTTTAATATTTATAGTATCTTTTTAACATTATCTATCAATAACATAGCTATATAAGATACAAATAACATAAAAATTGGAATACATGTAATTTTTAATTCATCTAATTCCATAATCCATAAAAGCATAACAAGAATTACAATGGTCTAAAGCATCTAGTTATTTAATTCTGTGAATAATGCGGTTGAACCGAATTTTACCGAATAATACGAATAATTCTGTCTGAATCCAACTTGAAAATAAAAGTCGCGATATTTCGAACTATTTAAAAAATCGAGAATAATTTGGCCAAACCGAATAATAGCCGAATAATTCTATTGTGTTTTTTTTTTTTTTATGGGTGGGGAATAGGGAGTCGAACTCGATACCCCTTGGTGAGCATGGGCATGAAGCACCACGGCTCACCAACTGCACTAGGCAGCTGTTGGTGAATAATTCTGCTGTTAAAATTCAAATTGTATCCAAAATCAAATTACTTTTTTAGGGTTTGGGCTTGTAGGGTTCCATACTTTTACTTTTCGCCTTTACCGGTCCCAAATCGATCCCTCCTCTTTCTCCCTCTCCCTTAAAATATGGGTAAGCATGGACCACCTGAAATGATTCTTGAATATTTTATTCCAAGCTCCCATCACAACTTTATCCTATAAAGTATTAGCCATTGTTTGAAACTCAAGTACTTCACCAAACTAAGTTTTATGTATTAAGAGAAAAAAACTACATAAAGCCAAAACATGGTCTAATAGAAACATAAACAGATGATGGATACGAATCTTGGATAACATTGACAGATGGGCAAGGATTATTTTGACAAGCTGTGAGATAGACTAGATAAACTACAACTAAATGTTATGATTTTGATTTTGTTATGCTTTAGACCATTGTAATTCTTGTTATGCTTTTATGGATTATGGAATTAGATGAACTAAAAATTACATGTATTCCAATTTTTATGTTACTTGTATCTTATACAGGTATGTTAATTGATAGATAATGTTAAGCAGATACTATAAATATTAAAAATAACGTCCGAATTTTTTGCCCAACATTTTTTTTTTTTTTTGTAAACGAATAATTTTCGAATCTGATTCCGAATTTTATTATGTCCGCTTTTTTGACCGCTTTTTTTTTACTAAATTCTTGAACTAACAAACCGAATTATTCCGAATAATTCTCCATCTGAATAATTCCCGAATCCGAATTTGCCAATGTGCTAAAGCATAACAAAAAATAAAAATCATAACATTTAGTTGTAGTTTATCTAGTCTATCTCACAGCTTGTCAAAATAATCCCTACCCATCAGTCAATGTTATCCAAGATTCGTATCCATCATCTGTTTATGTTTCTATTAGACTATGTTTTGGCTTTATGAATTTTTTTTCTCTTAATACATAAAACCTAGTCTGGTGAAGTACTTGAGTTTCAAATAATGGCTAATATTTTATAGGATAAAGTTGTGATGGGAGCTTGGAATAAAATATTCAAGAATCATTTCAGGTGGTCTATGATTACTCATATCTTAAGGGAGAGAGGGAGAAACGAGGAGAAAGAGGGATCGATCTGGGACCGGTAAAGGTAAAAAGTAAAAGTATGAAACCCTACAAGCCCAAACCCCAACAACATAATTTTATTTTGGATACAATTTGGTTTTTAACATAGCAGAATTATTCACCAACACCTGCCTAGTACAGTTGGTGAGCCGTGGTGCGTTTTATGCCCATGCTCACCAGGAGGTCTCGAGTTCGAGTCCCTATTCCCCATCCCTTAAAAAAAAAAACATAGGAGAATTATTCGGATATTATTCGGTTCGGCCAAATTATTCACGATTTTTAAAATAGTTCAAAAATATCACGACTTTTTCCGACTTCTATTTTCAAGTTGGATTCGGACAGAATTATTCGTATTATTCGGTAAAATTCGGTTCGGCCAAATTATTTGCAGAATTAAATAACTAGGCTACCAACTCAGCTCTAATATGGTCATTCCTCACTTTATACCTCCTAGTTTTGCCACACATCCATCTCAACATCCTCATCTCCGCTACACTTAGTTTGTCTGTATGACGTTTCTTAATTGCCCAACATTCCACACCATATATCATAGCCAATCGTATGACAATCCTATAGAATTTTCCTTTAAGCTCTAATGGAATACGCTGATCACATAGCACTCCGGACACTCCTCTCCACTTCATCCATTTTATTTTAATTTTTTGAGCAACATCATCTTCTATATCACCTTCTTTATTTATGATTGAGCCTAAATACCTAAAATAATCACTTTGTGGGAACTCCCTCTCCTCAATATTCACCAGCTCATTAACCATCCTATTGTCACTAAAGTTACAAACCATACACTCAGTCTCTGTTCTACTTATCTTAAGACCTTTTGATTCCAAGGTTGATCTTTATAACTCCAACATGGCATTAATCCCCACTTTTGTCTAATCCACCAAGACAAATATCATCAGTGAAAAAAGCATGCACCAAGGAACCTCACTGTTGAATAATGTACACCAGACTACCGTGGGGGTATTCTAGTTTTTTTAAAGTTGTAATTTTATGTTTATGTACCTCCTAGTTAAGTTGGCTAAGCTAGGGGTATTTTAGACATTAGGCTGTGATCTCTTTTATTATAAATATAAGGCTTGTTTGATCACATTGACCAGACAAGCAACATTCTCCAATTCATATCTGCTAACATGGTATCAAAGCAGGTTTCAAACTAGGGCCCTCACTTCTCTTTCATTCTCGATTTCTCCTTCCTCTCTCTTTCATTCTCGATTTCTTCTTCCCTCCTCTCCTGTTTTGTTCTTCATTCTCCCACAAGGGCAGCACTGCTGAGGTGATCTAAAGATCCAGATGCTGCCCTCCATTACCTCATTCATGATATAAAAAAAAATTCTGCTCGATAGAAGATTGCTCCCTATCTGCGATATTCGCAGCCTTCAAGTTTTTTTTGGATTGATCCTCTCTACAGGACAAGGACTCGATTCACTTTCTAAAGTGCAAGAACTACAGAAGATTATTGCACAAGCTTCTATCCATTCTCCTTGATCGATTTTTTTCAAAATTCTAGTTTTTTCCAAAACCCAAAAAATATCGATCCTTACGTTGCTGGTCTCTGTTGAAGCTGGTTTTTGGAAGGGTGATTCTCCAATCCTACAGGCATACTCGATCTCAATTTCAGCTCTATCCATCAAGCTTTTGGCACCATTCCCCCCTATATTGATCTCACTAAAAACAAAGTTTTTTTCAAAACCCTGATAAAATCGATCTAGGGGTTTGGCTTCTCTGTTGCTGCTATTTTTGGGGACATTTATTATCACTATTACACAGGTCTCTCCAATTTCTGGCTCTTCTCTTGAAGTGCTTACTGGGTTTCTCATCACACCAGCCCTTCTCTGCGATTTGGGTTGGGTTTCTCTACTGCATTATGGGTGACTCTAAAGTCTCTACTGGCACTTCTCCTGCTGATGGGTTTGGTAGGAATGACAACCGTGACCTTCTCCCTAATCCTATCAAACTGGACGGGAGTAATTATCTGATCCGGTCTCGCTCGGCATACTTTGCCATTGCTGGTCGTGGACTTACTGGACATATTGATGGTACTACTACTATGCCAACTGCTCCTGGTCCTCTTCTGACCAGATGGATCTCCAATAATGGTATCCTCATGTCTTATTTGATTGGCTCCATGCAATCAGACCTTGCAAGTGGTTTCCTTCTCCTTGATACAGCCCATCAAATCTGGTCTGCTTGCAAGGAAACATATGGACAGCTTGGTAATGATGCACAAGTATATAAACTCCTAAAGAAGGCCAATCATACTACTCAAGGGGATTTGTATGTCTCCAAGTATTATGCTACCTCGCACAATCTGCCAGCAATTGAACCATTTTTCTGATTTCCACCCCACTACAGCTACCGATATTACTGCATATAAGAAGCATCTAGACAAAACCCGAGTTTATGATTTTTTCGCTGGTTTGAATATGGAGTATGACCAAATTCGTGTTCTAGTGTTGGGTCATTCCCCTTTCCCACACTTGAACAGTCCTATGCTTTAGTCTCCTCTGAAGAGAACCGTCGGGCTGCTATGCTCCACCCTCCTGTTACTAACAGATCAACCCTCCAGACTGCTGCCCAGGCTACTCCTGCACCTGTCGGACATGTTTCTCTTGGTGATTCTACTATAGGGATTGTTACTCGTGAGCACTATCCCAAGCCTTACCACACCAAAGAGAAATGCTGAAAGCTTCACGGGAAACCAGCTGATTTTGAGGCCAAACGAGCTGCCAAGAAAAAACAAAGAACAAGGCACATCACACTGAGACTGTTACCACAACCCCTGCTACTGACACTGGTCTATCCCAGGATGATCTACACGCATTCCTACGTGTGCTACGGTCTTCTGCTTCTGCTGCTTCTACTACATCAACTCCTGCCAATTCCTCGGCTCCTTCAGGTTCAAACTTTGGCCGGTCAGGTATTTCATTTGGTGGTCATTGTGCTTCCGTAACTTCCCATCCCTGATCATATATTCTGGAGCTACAGATTATATAACTGGTTCCTCTAGCCTTTTCCATCGCTATTCTCCCACATCTGGGAAAGACAAAGTCAAGGTAGCTGATGGTTCCCTTTCCTCCATCTCTGGTAAAGAAATCATCAACTGCACTTCTTCTCTTACTTTGTCTTCTGTTTTACACATTCCTAATTTTACTACTAACCTCCTTTCCATTAGTAGTATTACTCGTAATCTTAAGTGCAAAGTAACTTTTTTTTTCCATCCCATTGTGTTTTTGAGGATCTGGTCTCTGGGAAGACGATTGGATTGGGTAAAGTGCACGGTGGATTGTATCTGCTAGATGATGGTCGTCTTACTCCACCACCATTACCTTTTCCGCTACGCCAGAACTCTTTAGTCTCTTTTGAACTTTACCAATGGCACTCTAGATTAAATCACCCTCCATTAGGAATTTTAGCATGTTTATTTCCTACTTTGGTCAAAGAATGTAATAAGGATGATTTTTTTGTGAGGCTTGTGTTCTGGCCAAACAAATACGTTCAACTTATTCTATTTCAAAAAAAAGGAGTTCTTCACTTTTCCATTTGGTGCATTCTGATGTCTGGGGGCCTAGTCGTAAGACTTTTCTTTCTGGTAATCGTTGATTTGTTTCCTTTATTGACTGTCATTCTAAAAACACATAGGTTTATCTTATGCACACAAAAAATCAAGTTTTTCCTGTTTTCAGCACTTTCATAAAATGGTCCAAACTCTGTTCCAGGCTACTCACAAAATTTTGAGAAGTGATAATGAGACCCAGCATACAAAAAATCAATTTAAAAAATATTTGGCTGATCATTGGATTATTCACCAGACTAGTTGTGTAGATACCCCAGCCCAAAACGGTGTGGCTGAAAGGAAGAACCGCCACTTATTAGAAATAGCCACAGCATTGATGTTTGCTCGTAATGTCCCATCCCAATATTGGGGGGATGCTGTTCTTACTGCAGCCTGTCTCATTAATCAGTTGCCTTCTCGAGTTCTTGACTCCCGTAGTCTGGCAGAGATTTTACTTAGGAATTCCTCCTTTGTGGTTTCTCCCAAGGTGTTTGGCTGTGTGTGTTATGCTCGGGATACTAACTCTCCTGGAAAACTTAAACCCCGTGGATTACGATGTATTTTTTTTAGGATATTCTCCAACCCAAAAAGGTTATAAATGTTACCATCCTCCTTCCCGTCATACTCTGGTCAGTATGGATGTCATTTTTCATGAAAACCTTCCATATTATTCTTCACCATATCTTCAGGGGGAGAGTTCTAGTGAAGATGTGGTTCCTCCTCTTGAGTTTTCTCCTCTTTTATACCCTTTAGATGCTTCCCAGCCCACTTTAGATGCTGCCCAACCCACTTTGGTTGCTGCCTAGCCCCCTTTGGTTGCTGCCCAGCCTCCTTTGGCTGCTATCCCTTCATCTCAAGGGAATCCATTACAGGGGGAGATCATGGAAAATAATGGTGGTAATGTTCCTATTCAGGGGGACCCAACTTCAGTTTTGAGAACCATTAGTGAATTTCAGAAGAGAATTGACAACTCCAACATTATCACCTATAAAAAACAAATGTTCCAAAACAGGGCAGCTTCAATCCACTGTGGCATCAATACCTGTCCAATTGCCGACTCAAGATACGGATCCTCCTTCTCCTGGTAAGACTTCTTCCTCCGACCTACCTATTGCTCATCACAAAGGTACTAAAACTTGCACTCAGCATCCCATTCTCACTTTGTTTCTTAAAGTTCTCTTTCTCCATCCTTTCGTGCATTTATGTCCTCTCTTTCTTCTGTTTCCATTCCTAAAAATTGGTAGGAAGCTTATGCAGATGGAAAGTGGAAGGCAACAATGTTGGAAGAAATGAGAGCATTGAAAAAAAAAAATTAATACTTGGGATCGTGCAACTCTTCGTCCAGGGAAAAAAACAATGGGATGTAAATGGATGTTCATGGTCAAACAAAAGGTTGATGGGACTATGGATCGACTGTGGATCGATATAAGGCACGCCTGGTCACAAAAGCCTTCACTCAGACATATGGCATTGATTATCAGGAGACCTTTGCTCCTGTTGCAAAGCTGAATACGGTTTGAGTTTTGCTATCTTGTGCAGCCAATCTTGGATGGGATCTACAAAAGCTAGATGTGAAGAATGCCTTCCTTAATGGAGAACTTGGTGAGGAGATGTATATGGATATTCCACCAAGGTTTTCATGTGATAGTAATAAAGGCAAAGTGTGTAAATTGAAGCGTGCACTTTATGGGCTGAAACAGTCGCCTCGAGCGTGGTTTGGCAGATTTCACAAGGCCATAGTTTCTGTAGGCTATAAGCAAAGTAATGCTGATCACACTCTCTTTATAAAGAGGGTTGGTGGAAAATTCATTGTTCTTATAGTCTATGTTGATGACATTGTTGTTACTGGCAATGATGGTGATGAGATCAGCTGTTTGAAGACCATTCTTGGGCAAGAGTTTGAGATTAAAGATCTAGGAAAGCTACGGTACTTTCTTGGGATTGAGGTTGCCAGATCTTCTAAAGGCATCTTTCTCTCTCTAAGGAAGTATGTCCTAGATTTATTGGCTGAAACCGGTTTGTCAGGATGTCACCTTCAGATACTCCTATGGATGCTAATGTTCGTCTCAAAGAAAATGAGGATGAACCTGTTGAAAAAGCCCGGTACCAAAGACTAGTGAGGAAGTTGATTTATCTCTCATACACATGTCCTGACATTGTTGTTGTTGTGAGTACTGTGAGTCAGTCTATGCATGATCCCTACTCTTCTCATATGGAGGTTGTTCTTCGCATTCTTCACTACTTGAAGTCAGCTCTTGGAAACGGGATTCTCCTGTCTCCTCATGGTCACCTACGGATAGAGGCGTATATTGATGCTGATTGGGCTGGTTCTACAGATCGCAAGTCTATCTCTGGGTATTGTTCTTTTGTTGGTGGCAACCTTGTCACTTGGCGTAGCAAGAAGCAGAATGTGGTCGCTCGTTCTAGCATTGAAGCAGAATTCCGTGCTATGGCCCAAGGCATTTGTGAGTTACTTTAGCTAAAAGACTTCCTACAAGACCTTGGTGCTCCTATTCATCTTCCTATGATATTCTACTGTGACAACAAGGCTGCAATCAGCATTGCACACAACCCGGTACAGCATGATCGCACTAAGCATGTTGAAGTGGATAGGCATTTCATCAAGAAAAAATTAGACGAGGGGGTGATTTGTGTTCCCTTTGTGAAGTCTACTGATTAGGTTGCTGACGTTTTCACCAAAGGATTGTCTGGAAAGCTATTTTATCCAAACTTAATCAAGTTGGGCATGATTGACATATTTACTCCAACTTGAGGGGGAGTGTTGAATAATGTACACCAGAATACCGTGGGGGTATTCTGGTCTTTTTACAGTTGTAATTTTATGTTTATGTAACTCCTAGTTAAGTCGGCTAAGCTAGGGGAATTTTAGACATTAGGCTGTAATCTCTTTTATTATACATATAAGGCTTGTTTGATCGCATTCATCAGACAAGCAACATTCTCTAATTCAGACCTGCTAACACTCATCTTGTATGTCTCTAGTTAAATCATCCATATAAGCGCAAAAAATAAGGGCTTAAGGCTGATCATTCATGTAACCCAGGGGAGAGAAGAATGAAAGGGGGGGGGGGGGGGAAGTAAAATTGCCAATAAATAATCTTACCTACCTGTTTCTGTATGTGTGTGATTGTTAAGTAATTCTTTCCATATGTTATGCCATTTCTCTGCCTCTCTCTTTGACAGTTGTTTCTTCTTATACCCTTTTTTCTACTTTTTTTAGTTTTTCAATTCAAAATATGTCGACGCAGATGCCAAGCTGTTTGGCAAGAAATACACTACGGGAACTAATGGGAGAAGGGATGGTTCACTTCACCAATTGGTGGACCAACCCAATGGGCCATGGGGCCAACCAACTTTGTGTTGGGCCAGCCGGAGTTGCTAGGTAATGTAGTCCTAGATAGGTAGGAGACTACTAGGAGCCAAACAACAGGATCAAATAACAAAAGGGGCTGCAGA
Source organism: Telopea speciosissima (assembly GCF_018873765.1). Taxonomy (NCBI): domain Eukaryota; kingdom Viridiplantae; phylum Streptophyta; class Magnoliopsida; order Proteales; family Proteaceae; genus Telopea; species Telopea speciosissima. The sequence continues at coordinate 33,855,253 of NC_057920.1, read as the reverse complement.
TTCGAATGGACAGCACTAGGATTTAGGTCAATTCCTAGGGTTTGGGTTGGATATTGGGAAAGGGGTTTATAGGTTATTAATGGGCAGGTCTAGGGGGTTATTTTGGTATAAAGAAGTTAGGGTTTGGATGAGTTACGAAATTCTGCAATTTAGGGCAGAATTGGATTTAGGGTTTTGATGGACAGATTGGGCTGCAACTGAGATCGAGTGGAGAGAAGGCTGGACAGATTTTAGAGTGAGGCTAGGGTTATGGGAATCGATTAGGGTTAAGTGGAGGATTAAGAAGAGGAATGAAATTGCACCCACCCATGGGATGGCCGATTGGACCAGGGTAAGTCGGCCACTTAAAGAGGTGCCCTTCCCCATTTGGGTCTCTTCCCTCTTTATGTTTATTATTCAGAGTGGGACACTGTGATGAGGTGAGGACTGATTATATATAGAAATAATCAAGTCACCCCTAACCCCAATTGCATTCTTGCAACATTTTCTCTCTCTCAATCTTGTTCACCATGTTACTTGTCAAACCCGCCCCTGACTAGCTGGGGATTTGAAGGTAGGACAGGAAACCCTTGACATGGCATCCAAGCACACTGTGGAGTGACACTCCAGTGATTGAATTTAATGGAGAAGCCCCGAGGATGTCCTCCTACATACCTATCAAAAGATGGATTGTAGACCTTTGTAGATGTACAGCTTGAGGAAGGTACTATCCCTTGACTCTAGAATCCTTGGACTAAATCCTAGATCTAGGTTAAACTAATGATGATCTTCATCACTTTAAATATTTTAGATAAGGAATGTTTAAAGCCAAACATCAATTTTAATGATTGATTTGATGATGAGAACCCAATTCCATACATATATCTTAAATCCCAACATAAATGATAAATTCTGCTAATTTACAGATTGACCTTTTCTTAGTTAAAATGATATAACTCCACCACCCAAACTTCATTTGTGTTGGTTCCAATTTTGTTGGAAACTAAACTCATAGGGCTGCATTTTGTTAGAAGACACCATTACCTAGTTATGACTCTAAGTTAGTTAAAAATTCAGTTCAAGTTGCTGTCAAAATTGGATCCTGCTGTTTTGATAGGTTGACCTTTGCGTAATAAAAATAACATAACTCCATAATCCAATCATGATTTCCTTTGATTCTAGTTTTGCTAGAAACTAGATTCATAGAGCTTCATTTTCTTAGAAGGAACCATGATCCAATTATGTCTCTAAATGGACTGAAATTTCATTTCGATCCAAATAATTCTGCAGATGAATTCCTTGGGCGATGGCACTGGGTGATGCAGCAAGGCCCAATGACATCAACCAGAGTGGGAAATTGCTGTATTTTAATGTACAGATGTGTAGGGACCACCCATATTGGACATGGGCACTCACCATAGGTTGAGAGAAGTCTGGGGGACCACCCCATACCCCTGGTTCAGCGTGGACCCCACCAGAGGGCCCAGAACTGAATAGAATTAGTTCCAAAAATCAGTTTTTAAAAGAGGGACTGAAGGTAAACAGGCCTTAGTTGGCCTTGGCTTATAAATAGAAGGCCTTTGGCTCATTTTAGAGCCCTTGGCAGATCTGAATCCGAGAGAGAAAGGAGAGGAAAGAAAGGAGAGAAAGAAGAAGAAGGAGAAGAAGGAAGAAGGAAGGAAGAGGAAGGAGCTGCAGCAGCCCATCTCAGGCTGATCCGAGCTCACCCACAGCATCATTCAGGTAAAGAACCACCCCCATACCTGCTGTACCTGTTCTTTCTCTGCTCTTGCTGTGCTTTGCAACCCTGGCCAGCCCAGACAAGCTAGGGTTTGCCCAGTCTGGCTCCAGATCTGCCATGCATGCATAGAGCATGGGAGATCTATGATTTTTATCACATTTCATCAGGCACTTATGCTGCTGCCATGGCTGAAATCTGGCTGTGCCCACCTGCACTGCCAGATGGCCTATTGGCCAGTGTTTTTGGAACCATAGAAGCTGGCTAAGGCTGTACAGCCCTAACCCTAGATGGGTACAGCCTCAAGCCCCTTGTTTCAGGAGATTTCAGGTCTGATCAGGGCTGGAACTGAATTCCAAGCCTTGCCCAAAACCCTAAACACTATTCACCAGGGTTACTTGGGCAGCCACAGTCAACCTGACTGGAACCCTGATGGAGAAACCCTTTGGATCATGATGTAGAGCACCCCCTGGGCTGCTGGACCCCCGAAACATGCAGAGGATCCAGTGTGGGCCCAGCCCTGTAGGCCCCACCTTGGAAACTCAGCCCAAGGTTGATTCTGCAGGCACTGGGCGATGCAGCAAGGCCCAGTGCAAGACCCAGTGAATGGAATCTTGCTGTATTGAAGGGCAGATCTGTAATTTCTTGCATGCAATGATCCCTGGACACTGTGGGATGTGGGAAATGACAAAAATACCCTTTCCCCACATCTGTCCATAAATGAAGAATGATTTGGAACCCTAAGTGGGCCCCACATGTGACTGTGCACTGCTGGGTTTGATTCTTCATCACTGACTTAAAGTGGACAGCAATGTAATTATGTCATAGACTGTAGTGGGACCATGTTCTAACCTAGTGGCAGGTACTGGTATTACAAATGACCAATTTGCCCCTGTGCCCTGACACTGGCCCATGCACCGGGACATGACCTAAGACCCAGTGCAAGGCCCGGAGAATTCAAAGTGATCTCGGACTGAGCACCAAGTTAGACCTAGGAGCCTAGACTAACACTAGGTTATCCAAAATAGTTTTGAATAATTAAAATAACATATTTCTGATTTATCACTTTAGGATTTGTTTCCGTGCTCGAGGTGCACAGCCAGATACCGGCCGAAACTGAACAAACAACTGAACCGGTAGGATCAAACCAAGGTGAGTGGAATTACACCATGAGTATAGGTGTAACATGACTGATGGGTCATGACAACAACAACAATATTTACTGTCTTTAATTACTTTAAATTGTTTTATATTCTCTTTTAAATTCTGAATCTTAGCTGATGAACATTGGAAATGTATGATAATGGTTGTATGTGAAATTGCTAGATTAGATGCCGTAGCTGGCTTGGAAATGAGGCCTGTGGTAGCCCGTATTATGGGATACGGTTGACACCGCCTGACTCATACGATGCCATATAGACATGGGGCTAGAGTTTCATCACCCGTGCTACGCACCCTTGCCAACAGGAGTTAAGGTGTTGGATGCCTGTGGGAGCCACAATTAATGTTAGGAGGTATATGTCGGGCTTTACGCCACAACTAAATCATGAGCTATATGCCGGGCTTTAAGCCACAACTAAATCATGAGCTATATGTCGGGCGTTAAGCCACAACTAAATCATGAGCTATATGCCGGGCGTTAAGCCACAATTAAATCATGAGCTATATGCCGGGCTTTATGACACAATAAAATCCAAAAAATAACAGGGATAAAATTGAGCTAAATACCGACGGTTACCCCATAGGTTAATCACAGAGGGCTGGTCGGGCTGACCAAGGACTAGTGCGCTAGGGCTGACTGGTCCTCTCCGACAACTCAATGGGTGTATCGCGAGAAGGGGTAACCAAGCCCGCACCAGGGATACATGTATTGGGGATTGTAGTAGCACTGACCTGACTTAGTTGTGATGTTAGGTGGCTAATAAATAAAATGATCTGCACCTCATGTAGGACTCATTTGGTTGTACTTGCATGTGCATGCATGGTTTATATTTCATTCAATGGCTCGGTGGAGCTCACACTCTTGTATATTCTCTTTTAGTTAATTTTGCAGGAACAGGTTTGCCAATAGGCGAGGAAGCTGTCGATGGAATTGCAGATCTTCCTCATCTCGTTGCTTAACGACGATTTTGTTATTATTTAAGTTTCTTTCTTTCAAGAAATGTAATTACTAAGACAATGTACTTATTGGACATAAATGGATATGTATATGATAAAACATAGGTATTTGGGATTGTATTATCGATGATATAAATCATCTGTGGGTAGTCTGATCTTCCGTTGCACTCTGATATTCTTTTAATTATCTTTTTACCCTCATGGTGTGGTTTGTGACGTGTAAGTACTGCTTCTTGATCCTTGGGGATTGGCGGATGTCGTAGGATGTCCGGTCACCTGCCTAAATCCTCCCAGAGGGTGGTTTGGGGCGTGACATTACTAGTATTAGAAAACCACGCAGCAGAATAGCGATTTGCAGAAGAAAAAACAAAGAAAAAGCACATACACAAGACAGACACTTTTACGTGGTTCAACCCCAAGAAGGTAGGCTACATCCAAGGCAGAGCGATTGTCCCAGATCCACTATTTTTGTGAAGAAAATACAAAACTTCTTTCACAACCCTCATATCTCTCAAAGAGATGACCAATGTATAAATATGTAATATAGAGAAATCCTAACCCACGAAAGTACAAAACTGCCCCCAGAAGCTCACCTGGTTTGGTTCGGGCTCTGAACCAACATAGGGCAAAATACATATCAAATCGAAGATCTAGACGAGCTCTTCTGGTGTGTTCTGAAGGCGAAACAGCCCGCCGAAGATTCAACAGTACTTTCCGGATTAGAACTGAGATCAGGCTTCACCAATAACAACTAGTGTGTTCTCTGTGGGAAAACAGTCCAAAAGTAAGTCTAGAATAATAAACTTCTTGTTGGCCCAGTTCCCCGTCATTCTCCCCTTGTCGAAAAAGTCGTCAAGGATGTTGAAGTGGGGAAGGCCCTTCAATACATTACCAGCAATAACGGTCATCCTTATTGATCTAATGAAGCCAACAATCAATGCACGATCCAAAAAATCAGCAACATGTATACCATTTTTTATGAAGACATGATGTGGAAGCACAAATTCAATTGGTTCAAGTGGTGCAAATTCAACTAGCTATGATGTACGGGTCAGAATATTGGGAAGTTAAGAAGTGTCATATTGATAAATTATGTGTGAGATGAGGATGTTAAGATGGATGTGTGGAAAAACAAGGATAAAGTATGGAATGATCATATTAGAGCGGACCTGGGAGACGCCCCAATCAGTGACAAGCTCCGAGAGAGTCATCTAAGTGGGTATGGTCATATTCAATGGAGGCCTAGGGACACTCCAATAAGGAGACGAGGAGTGATATGATTCCGATTGAAGGAGCTAAAAGAGCTAGGGGCAGGCTAAACTGACTATAGGAGAAGTGGTGAGGAAGGACATGCATAATCTAGGCCTTGTACCAAGTATGACCTCAGATAGAGTCTATTGGTGGGCAAGGATTCATGTAACAGACCCCATTTAGCTGAGATTCTCCTGACGTGCTAGGATGTGCCTCTTTCCTCTTACTATCTTTAATCTTTCATATTGCATATTTCATTTTTTATTTATTTCCTTCTTTCATTTCTCATTTTCCATTTTTCATAGCTCTTCTCTTTCCCATCCCTCTTTTACCATCTTTCCCTTCCCTTTTTTGGTTAGAACACAGTTTTACTTACTTTGTTTTGTTTGGATCCATGTAGCCGACCCCATTAAGTTGGGATAAGGCTGAATTTATTGTTGCTGTTGTTGTTGTTGCAGTTCAACCGATTTTGTGCTCTTCTTCAGCTGGAATTTCACCTTGAAACTCTACATCATCATCTTTGGCATCTTCAACGCCACCTTTTTCTTGCTTTACTGATTCTTCTTCATGTATTAGGTCCTCTTTTCGACCTCCTTGGTATCGAGCTGCTCTCTTCAATTGTTGAATCATCTTGATGCTCTTCAATAATGGGCTCAAAAACATTATTAAGTGTTTGAGGTGGATCTGACTTGCAGATCTGCTGTGCTATACAAAATCACCTAAATTCTGTCTATTTGTTGAACCAGGTCTGAGATCAAATCTGGCCATTAGATTTGAACCAGATATTGGGAATTGATTGAGTATACCTAGATTGAAACTCAGTTTAAAGTTTGAGGTTAATCTGATTATTGAATTTGATTTAATTTTAAATCTCTTGTTTGCTGCACCTCAGTTTCAAATTTGAAGTTTTCCTAATTATCTTCAATCTAGCCATTAGATCATTCCTATCTTCTGAAGGATATACCTACTACTTATTTGTGTTTGTTTGTCAAAGTTTGGCCTTCATCTGAGAAGGTTGACTTTTCTGTTGACTTTCTGATTTTGGGTTAGCATGATCATGTGGCGGTAGAAGTCACTTGGTTTTATGTTTGAATTCTAGAAGAGTAAAGTCCTATTTGGCATAGAAGCACCCCTTTTTTGGATTTGTTCTGTTACTTCTTTTAGAAGCACAAACTTTTAATATGGAGAAAAGTTCTCAGTGGGGGAGTGTACCACCCACACCCAGACACAATGAGGGGCAAAATGACCACCCACCCCCAATGGAAGGTGGAAATCCCAACCCCATGATGCTTCCGCATGCACTCTCATTGGTCCTCATGCGAATGCAGGGGGCGCAGAGGGGCCACCACTCCTCACAGAGAACAGCCCCCTCCCCCCATATATATATAGCGAGAGAGAGAGAGATAGATAGATAGATAGATAAATGTTTTCGGGGGTATACTGTATACAACTATTTGTGGTTCTAAAACAACAAATATGCAGATCCCACCACAACCATAGTTGTCATAGTGCCAAGGAAAGCCAAAGTTATGGCCAGGCAGCACCATTGGTTGGGGGTTTTACTACATTAACTATAGGTCCTAGAACTGTCAGACACTAGGACAGAAAAAAATCAAACAACCAACAAGACAGCCTTTTCCCAACTAAATGGGGTCGGCTACATGGATCAAGCTCCATTCGACATCATGGAAGATATGAGCCCTAAGCTATGCAAGTCTTTCCTCACCACTTCTCCTAGGGTTACTTTAGGCCTGCCCTTGGCACTTTTAGTGTCTTCCATCTGAATCAAATCACTCCTCCATACTACAGCATCCCAAGATATTCATTGAACATGGTCATGCCACATCAAACGACTTTCTCGAAGTTTATCATGTATCAGAGCTACTCCCAATTCAGCTCTAATATGTTCGATCCTCACTTTATCCCGCCTAGTTTTGCCACACATCCATCTCAACATCCTTATATCCACTACACTTAGTTTGTCTGTATGATATTTCTTAAATGCACAACATTCCACACCATATCATAGCCAACCATATGACAGTCGTATAGAATTTTCCTTTAAGCTCTAACAGAATACGCTGATCACATAGCACTCTGAACGCTCCTCTCCACTTCACCCATCCTATTTTAATTCTCTAAGCAACATCATCTTCTATATCACCTTCTTTATTTATGATTGAGCCTAAATACCTAAAATAATCACTTTGTGGGATCTCCCTCTCCTCAATATTCACCACCTCAGTAACCATCCTAGTGTAACTGAAGTTCACACCATATACTCCGTCTTCGTTCTACTTATCTTAAGACCTTCTGATTCCAAGGTTGGTCTCCATAACTCCAACTTGACGTTAATCCCTGCTTTTGTCTCATCCATCAAGACAATATCATCAGCAAAAACCATACACCAAGGATCCTTATTTTGTATGTATTAGGTTAAATCATCCACATATGCGCAAACAAATAAGGGCTTAAGAATGATCCTTGATGTAACTCAGGGCAGAAAAGAATAAAAAAGGGGAGAGTGGCAAAATTGCCACTAAATAATTTTACTTGCTTGTCTCTATATCTGTGCAATTATTGAGAAATTCTTTCCATAGGTTCTCCCATCTCTCTGCCTCTCTTTAAGTTGTTTCTTCTTATACCCTTTTTTTCAACTTTTTATAGTTTTCCTATTCAAAATATGATTTTGGAGTGACTAGACTCCTTCAGCATCAAAGCATGCCTTAATGATGTAGGATTAAAGAAGAAGAAAAAGGACAACCCCAAGCAATCACACTTAGGCTTCTGGGCAACCACATGCACAGCCTTCTAGTTCTAGGCCAACCCACCTAGAAATGGAAGCATTTATACTTCCATGGGAGAAATCTCTATATGTTTTTCATAAACATTCTGAACCCTTCATCCTTCTAAAGTGACTTACAAGCCTTTATAGTTTATATATGCATAGACTTCCACAAGCCTTAGTTGCTTATGCCCCAAGTAACTAGTCAACTGTACCATAAGTAACTAGTTACTTTTGCTTCAGGCCACTAGCTACTTGTACCCAGTGAATCAAAACTCGGTCGAAACCACCAAGTTGTCTCGGTTTCGACCGGTTCCGAGATGAGTTTAGCATATACTTTAAAAAATCCCTGGTTTCGCATGGTTTCGACGTTTCCACCAGGTTTCGGTCAAAACCTGGAGGAAACCTATCGAAACCAAACTATCATTTACGTTTTGAATGGTTTTTTAATGGTTTTTCAATGGCATGTGAAGAATAATAGTACACAGACATGTTTTCGAAGAATAATAGTACATAGACACGTCTTTTCTTCTTTTTCTCTTTCAAACTATGTCTTTTTCTTGGTTTCTGCATTCAAACTCTGTCTTTCTTCTTTTTGGCTTTCAAACTGTCTTTTCTATTTTTTCGTTTTCAAATCAACTATTGTATCACATGCAACATCCGTTGAAGATGTAATTAAATTTGGTTTGCAGAGCATTCCATCACTGCTTCACTGGTGAGCTCCATCTCGCTGTCCATCCGAACCATCTTCCTCCATGCTTCTTCTCTAGCCTTCTTGTTTTATAATTCCTCTTGGACCATGATCTTGTTCACAATCTCTTGAAGAAGTAATCAAATTTGGTTTGCAGAGCATTCCACACTTGTAGCTTGCAACCAGCGGTTTCAATTCGAACGGTTCCTGCAAAAAGGAAGGTAACAATTTTACAAAAATGACCCACCAAGAAACTCCGCATGGAATTGAAGAGTGGCATTGTAATGTTTTATTTGGATTCAATGTATTATTCAGGGTTCAAGTACTTTATAATTATGTGAACTAATTATAAATTTATAATACCACTGTAGTGTACGTATCGTATCAGCGCGTACGTTAGTAAACTTGGGTCAATAACCACAAGTACTATTTTCAATGATTTTTTTGTCAATGTAATTCATGGATTATGTTTAAAATGTGAAAAATAGACAACCTGCAAAAAATCAGGCCTAAAAAACCTTGTTTTAGGGTCAAAACCTTGGTTTCCCCCCATCAATTGGAAAAAATCCCAGGTTTCGACCGAGATATGGTCAAAACCGAAACGAACTCAATTTGTGGCTGGTCGAAACCCGAGTTTTAGAACCTTGCTTGTACCACAAGTAACTAATTACCTGTACAATAAGAAACTAAAACTTACCATTCAAGTAACTAAAAAATTACCCAATAGTAAAATTATGAAAATACCTTTGATTAAAACTACAATAATACTCTTATCTAGTATTACTAGTTACAATATTAACCCATCCAAAAAATAACTAGAAGAAAAAAAAAAAACCTCAAACCCTAAGTTTGAACAATTGAAAACAGACCAAAAGTTGGTCTAAAATATCTAAACCTCTTGTTGGTCCAGTTCCCATCATTCTCCCTTGTTCGAAAAAAGTCGTCTAAGAGTATTAAAGTGGGGAAGGCCCTTCAAAATACTACCACTAACAATGGATATCTTTGTCGATCTAACGAAGCCAACTTTCAATGCACAATCCAAAAAAACAGCAACATGTATACCATTTTTAATGAAGACATGACATGGAAGCACAAATTCAATTGGTTCAAGTGTTGCAGAATCAACCGATTTTGTGCTCCTCTTCAGGTTGAATTTTATCCGGAAACTCTACATCTTCATCTTTAGTATCTTCAACGCCACCTTTTCTTGCTCAACTGATTCTTCCTTACATATTATGGTCCACTGTTCGTCCTCCTTGGCATCGAGCTGCTCTCTTCAATTGTTGGATCATCCATGGTACAAGATTTCATGATATATCGGCGAGATATCGAAATATTTCGGATATTTCGAGCCTATCGAGACGAAAAGCTCGAAATGAAAAAGTATCAAAACTCAACGATATTTCGTGAGTCCACGAAATATCGTCAAAATAATGTTTTTTGACTTAAAGTGTCACGTGACACTTGTTTTAAATGCCATATTTCACAAGTCTCAGTCGATATATCGACCAAGACCTGCTGAAAGCTCAAAGTTCTTTATTTTTTGCTCTTCTTCCTCTCTTCCAAGCATCATCCAAGCCTTGTTGAAGCTCATTTTTTACGGATTGTCGCCGGAAACACGTCGAAGCCTCATCTAAGCACATCCTCCAAGGGTTTTTCACTATTTAAGATAAATTCTTTTTCTTTAAAACTAATTTTTTTTTAAATTACTATGTTCAAGAGTTGTTGGATGATGATGAAATATTTATATGTTAGACACAGGAGGCCGATCTACAACCTCACAGTGTTGAAATTTTTTTTACATATGTATTTATATTTTATATTTTCTGGTTTTAAAAATTGATTTTCCTACAACTAAAATAGGAAAAAATTAGGGGTTCTATAACTTAGATGGGGATCAACTAAATATATGTTAGACATCAATGACTTTGTGTATTGAGTTATTGACTATTAAGTCTTTGACTATTATGGAGTTTATGAGTTATGATTTATGACTTATGTCTTATGAATTTTCATTAGTTTGTTTAAATTTCTTTTATGTCTTTTACTGCCTAATCAATGTCTATTTAACTATTTATACATTACGGTCGGCGACCGTATACTGTCAATCAAGGGTGCAAACCCAAAACACCACTTTGAGTTCTAGTTTTTTGCAATATGAAAGTTTAAATGTCTGTATTTAGCTTAACTATGGGTGTCCATGAAGTATCAGCCCTTGATATGGCCAAAAACCCATCGAGATGTACTACCGAAATATGGCAGAAAAAATGCAGTATTTCAGTGAAATTTCGGAAATTTCGGGTGTCCGTGAAGTATTAGCCCTTGATATGGCCAAAAACCCACCGAGATGGACTGCCGAAATATGGCAGAAAAAATGCAGCATTTCAGCGAAATTTCAAAAATTTCGGGATATTTCGGATATATCGGTAGGCCCGAGATGCCGATGTATCGCGAAATCTTATACTATGGCTTGATGCTCTTCAGTAATGGGCTCAAAAACACTATTGACAATTTCTTGTTTCCTTATAGCATACTTGGTGGTGGGATGATGAAGCTAAGAAATCTAGTTTTAGAACTTGGTAAAGAACTAAAAATGAGGAGGATTTGAAAAGGGATAGATCAGCTAAAAATGAATCTAAGAAGATAGTGGAAAAGCAAAGACTCAAAATGTGCGGATCTCTAAAGCAATTTGAGCACAACGGAAAGGAAAAAAGATAATTATAAACTAGCTAAAATGAGGGAAAGGAAGAGCAGAGATTTCAACCCTATTAGATGCATTAAAAGCGAAGATAACATCTTAATAAGTGATTGAGTATATCAAAGAGAGATGAAAATAACTATTTCTACAACTTACTAAATGAAAACAATACAAGTAATAATGTTTTAGAAGGTTGCATAACCATCAAGAAACCACAAGTCTTAGATATATACGAAAAATTAGGGTGTCTAAAGTAAAGGAAACTTTAAAGAATATGAAAATAGGTAATGCTATAGGTCCATATGGAATCCCAATAGAGGTGTGGAAGAGCTTAGGAGTCTATGGAATAACTTGGCTAACTAAGTTGATTAATAAGATTATTAGCACAAGAAAAATGTCAGATGAATGGAGGAGAAGCATTGCGTGGTTCTGTTTTATGTAGAGGTGATATTTAAAACTATAATAACTATAGAGGAACAAAATTGATGAGTCATACTATGAAATTATTTGAGAAATTAAAAAAACGCTTGAAGCAAGAAATTAATATTTCAGAAAACCAATTTGGTTTTATGCCAAGCAGATCAATCATAGAAGATATATACTTGCCAAGGAGAACAATGGAAAGATTTTCAAAATGTAAGAAGGATCTCCATATGGTCTTTACTGACTTAGAAACAGCCTATGCTATAGTCCCTAGAGAGTTAATTTGGCAAGAATTAGAGAAGAAAAGTGTTTCAAGTAAATATGTGCACATGTTTAAAGATATGTATAATGATGTAGTGACAAGTGTAAGAACTGTGGAGAGGCAGGGACCCAGGGTAGTGAATTCTCAATTACAATTGGATGACATTGTTTTGGTGGATAAAACAAAAGTAGGGATAGATTCAAAGTTGGAATTATGGAGATCAACCTTGGAATCAAAAGGTTTTAAGATAAGAAGAACAAAAACAGAGTATATAGTATGTAAATTTAGTAACAATAGGATTGAAAATGAGGTGGTTAAAATTAATGATAGGGAGATACCACAAAGTGAAAATTTTAGGTACCTACATTCAATCATAAATAAAGGAGGAGAAATAAAGGATGATGTTGCATAGAGAATAAAAATAGGGTCGATGAAGTGAAGTGGTGTGTCCGGTGTGTTGTGTGATCGACGTATTCCGTCAAAACTCTAAGGAAAATTCTGTAGAGATGTTGGTAAAACTAGAAAAGATAAAAATAAGGAATGAACACATCAGACCTAATTTAGGAATATCTTCGATACATGATAAGTTGCAAGAGAGTTGTTTGAGGTGACATGGACATGTGCAATGGAAGGGCCTTTGAATGCTGCAGTACGGAGGGGTGATTTGGGGTATGCCTAAAATGACTCTAGGAGAAGTGGTGAGGAAAGACATGCATAGCTTAGGACTAGTAACAAGTATAGCTTTGAATAGAACTGATTGGAGACAAATGATCCATGTAGCCAAGCCAATTTAGTTGGGATAAGGCTGAGTTGAGTTGAGTTGAGTTGTATACTTCTCTTGATATTCCTTCTTGATGTCGGCCAGCCTATCCTACAAATTTACCACCAAATTGTAGATGTACCTACGTACATCATTCATGGCAATGAGTGGGAGGTAACTAAGTTTTGCTTCCAAGTTTGACTCTGATACCAAATCTGATGCAAGATCGAAGAAGAAAAAAAAGAGGACAATCCTAAGCAATCACACATAGGCTTCTAGGCAATCACACCCAAACTTTTAGGGCATCCCACCTAGAAATGGAAGCATTTACACCCAGTGTATGAAATTTCGCTAAAACTGCCAAAATATTTCGGTTGCGCAAGAAACCGAAACAAAATGACTATGGAAAATTATATGCCAAATGTATCAAAATTTCACTGAAATATTTCGGGTTCAACAGAGCATGAAATCCCAAATTCCGAACCTTGTTTACAACCCCATGGTAAAAATCTCTATAGGTTGTAAACTTCATGAAACTTCATTCCCTCCAAAGTGACTTACAAGTCTTTATATGGGCATAGACTTCCACAAGCCTTAGTTGCTTATGCCACTTGCTTGTGGCCCCAGACAACAAGTAACTAGTTACTTTCGCTTTAAGAAAGTAGCACTCGTACCCCTTAACTAGTACAATAAGTACCTAAAACTTACCTCTCAAGTAACTAAAAAACCTATCCCTAATATTAACAATTATATTATTTCCCTTTCTGAATTATGAAAATACCATAAAAACGAAATTAAAATATTATCCCTAATAAAAAAAACAAACTCAAACCACAAGTTTGAAAAATCAGAAACAGCCCAAAAGTATGTCCAGAATAACTAAACCTCTTGTTGGCCCGGTTCCTCATCACTTACCAACCACTATAGCCTTGCAGTTCAAGCTACATTTTGCCAATATTTCTTGATTATTACAGCTGCACTTCCTTCTGCTACTGTTTGTCATACCAAAAAATTTATTAGTTGTTGTTTACTTTTCTTTCTCAATTTCCAGTTAGTCTCACAAACTATTGTTGTTTAATGTATCTTAAAATCAATTCTTGCTGTTGATCATGAGATTCTTAAGTTATTGATACAATCGACCAACCATTGATTTCACACCTGAATTCCATTATTTCTTTCAAATTCTGGTTGGATTCTTGATCTTACAACTTCCAGCAACAAAGAAATGGTCAAATCTTGATCAGATTCTGGAGTTCCCAATAACCATCAATAATTAGTTCTCCATGATCTTTTCTTTTACGATTTGATATTTTTTATTCAATCACAAGTGGGGAGCAGGATTCATAGACAGGCAAACATATGCAATCTATGGACGGGCACCTAGTTCTACCATGTAGCAGGTCAGATGTTGCTGAAATTTTGTGGACAGGTAGACCAACGTCCACTGTTGACATGTCAAGTTTCAGCCCAAACAGAACTGGCCACATGGCAAAACAAAGCATTAAATCAGGACTATAAAATCGGGTGTGTGGACATTCATGGGAAGGTAAGCCAATACATGGGAGGAAATATGATCAAATTCTTCTGCCCCATAATTCCTTTATATGCTCTTTTTCTTCTCTGCTTCTACTACTGAAACAAACCAGAATATCCCTCCCTCAGGAAATCGATAAGTTTTCTATCTCCCTCATCTAATCTACATCTCTAACTAGATCTGATTTCAAGTTCTCTTCTGTCTTATAATCAAATTCAGTTATTCTTGCTATAATTTGACCAGAATTGACATCTGGTTCAATCGTACTGGTCATTATAAGAGAGAATTCAAATATGGTTGAACCCCATGGTTCATTAAACCCAATACAGAACTCAACCAGTGTTTGGTGGATTTCTGATCAAGACTGTTGAAAGTTAAGTTTCCTCACATTAAGCCCTAAATCCGCCATCTGAAATTCCAATTTTTTTTACTTGGTTAGTTTATGTTTCCCACTTCTTTCAATTAAACAATGCCCTAGTTCCTTTATTAGGCTATTACCCGCAGGATATTTTAGATCTATGATCCCTTGCCTGCATCAACCGTTAATGTTTCCACAAATGAAATATACTAACTCAAAGAGTCAAAGAGCATAAGAGAATAAGAGAGTTAGTAATGTAGAAGGGGTTCAAGTAAAAACCATTCTACACTAGGATCGATGATAGGTTGCAGCAGAACATCAAAATAGCAACAAAATCAGAATTAACAACTTATAGAAATAAAACCAATTCAACCAACAGTTTGGATCCAGACTTGGATCGAGTGGAGGGTATGAGAGGGCCTTGTGCTCCAAATTTCAGCCTATTATGATGGCTGTTTGGAGCCCAAGTTGCTGCTAGTTTGCAAGATCACAATAAACTTTCTAATTTTGATTCCAATTCATATCTCAGCAACCAGCCATCATAGTATGCTCAAATTTGGAGCAGAAGGCCCTCTCCTCATACCCTCCACTCGATCCAAGTCTGGATCCAAACTGCTGGCTGATTTGGTTTTATTTCTCTAAGTTACTAATTCTGATTTTGTTATTTTGATGTTCTGCTGCACCCTATCATCGATCCTACTATAGAGTGGTTCTTACTTGAACCTCTTCAAAATTATTTCGTATCAGAGCCATACAATGGCCAGCATGGACAATAATGTTAGGGAGCTGAAGAAGTTCATAGGCAACATGATTGATCTTAAGCAAGAGTTCCAAGAGTTTAAAGCGGATTCTTGTCCTGGCTACCGTCCACCTCCTACGAATGCTACTATGACACTGGAAGAAATTCTACAGATGTTAGATCAACATCTCAATGGCCCTACCAAGGAAGTCCATGTCGAAGTCGTCGTCAAGGTACCTACCAGAGACGCTAAATTCAATCATTGTGGGTATGGGATCTAACCCCAATGTAACAAATTTGCGAGCCTCGATGATTATTGGTCAGTCAATCCAGCCCTTGATGGTGATAATGATGATGACCTCTTGGATTATGATACTGAAGAGACAGCCGAGCTGATTATGGTCCCCCCAACAAGAAGAACCCGTCCAGATCACCGGTGCACAGGAGTTTGAAATGGAGGAGTTCAAGCCCACAATGGAAGACAATTCGGTTGTCATGATAAGTTGGTTATAAATCTGATCACGTAGAGTTCATCCTTCCAAGTGAATTCTTCCAAGAACGAGAGCCGCGTCTACAAGATTTCATTCCAGACATCATGGAGTTGCCAGAGTTCTACAACGGCTTGAAGATGGATGTGCACCACACAACACTCTTTCCTATCCTCTTCAAAATTCGAGGTCGAATTTTTTCTAAGAGGAGGAGAGTTGATGTAGGACCACACATGAGGAAGAAGAGGCTAAAACACAGTTCACTTTAACAGTGTCACAGCCTATATTTTCCTTGTGTGGAGATATTTTTTAGAAGATTTTGTGGGTCCATCAAGTGGAGAAAGATTCTATATTATTGCTACAATAGTTTAGGTTCTATTTTCAGTTTCAAAAAGAATATTAGGTTGTTTCTAATTTCAGTTTGTTTTTATTTTTGTTCCCTTGCTTGTTTAGAAGACTGAACTATAAAGCCTAGTAGTTTCTAATTTTAGTTACCTTCTATTTTAGTTAGGATTTAGTAGTTTCTATTTTCCTAAGTTTCTATTTTAGATTAGTTCTTCTTTTGAAAAGTTTCTATTTTTATTGTGAGCATGCCTAAGCTATTAATAGGACACATATTGTAATGAAGGAAAATTTGAGAAAAGAATTTTCTAGCCAATTTAGCCATCGAATTATGGGAGATTTTCCTTATTTCAACTGCTGAAATAGTTGAGTGAGAGAGCCATTCCCCTACCCCGTTCTCTTCTTCCCCCACTCGAACTCCACATTCTCTGTTGTTTGAGACCACAATTGAATGCTGGTGTTGCATCAGTGAAGGACTAGAATACATCCCCATATTCAACTAGAAACAACTGCTGCTGCTGATCACAACCACAGAAGGATCAAGTCACCCCTGCAGATCAGTTGTCTGCCCAAAATTCTCCAGCAACTTCGAGCCTACACTTCTCTACAACCTGAGCCTTGTTTCAAAAGGGCTTTGGAAATAATGTAGAAGGGGTTCAAGTAAGAACCACTCCATAGTAGGATGACTAAGATCGATGATAAGTTGCAGCAGAACATCAAAATATCAACAAAATCACAATTAGTAACTTCGAGAAATAAAACCAAATCAACCAGCAGTTTGGATCCAGACTTGGATCGAGTGGAGGGTAGGAGGAGAGGGCCTTGTGCTCCAAATTTCAGCCTATTATGATGGTTGGTTGCTAAGATATGAACTGGAATCTAAATTAGAAAGTTTTTTAGATCTTGCAAACCAGCAGCAACTTGGACTCCAAACAGGGATCGAGTGTAGCTGTCCTTGACAGGGTTCAGCCCTCCAAGCGCTACCGAAACAAGGCTCAGGTTGCAGAGAAGTGTAGGACCGAAGTTGCTGGAGAATTTTGGGCAGAAAACTGCTCTGCAGGGGTGACTCGATCCTTCTGTGGTTGTGATCAACAACAGCAATCCTTGAAGATGATTGGGAGTTGAATCTGGTCTTCAAAGGGTATCTTCACAGTAGTTTGTGGCAATCACAAGCTAACAGCAGCAGTAGAGATCGAGTAGAGGTAGGAGAAGTAGATAGAAAATAGGAGGAGGAGGGGTAGGAGGAATGGCTCTCTCAGTCTGAGTCTCTCACCCACAGCTATCTCAGCTATTGCAGCAAAGGAGGAACTCCCATACTCGATGGCTAAATTGGCCAGAAAATTCTTTTCTCAAATTTTGTTCCTTCATTACAGTGTGTGGCCTATTAATAGCTTAGGCAAGCTCACAATAAAAATATAAACTTTCTAAAATAAGAACTAATCTAAAATAGAAAATTAGAAAAATAGAAAAATAGAAACTACTAAATCCTAACTAAAATAGAAAGTAACTAAAATTAGAAACTACTAGGCTTTATAGATCAGCCTTAAAAACAAGCAAGGAAACAAAAATAGAAACAAACTGAAATTAGAAACTAGCTAATATACTTTCTAAAACTGAAACTAGAACCTAAACTATGATAGAAATAATATAGAATCTTTCTCCACTTGATGGGCCCACAAAATCTTCTAAAAAATATCTCCACACGGAAAATATGGGTTCCAACACTGTTCACGTGAACAGCGTTTTAGCCTCTTCTTCCTCACGTGTTGTCCTACATCAGTTAGTTATTCAATTCGTGGGGACTCAGCAATGGAGCTCCACAAAGGGGGGGGGGAAAGGAAACATAAGCAAGAGTGCAAATCAAGAAAAACTAGGATTGAAACCCACACCAACATCTCTTAGGGAGCACAGAACCTTCAGCTACTGAAACCTACTTGTTCTTATACTCACAACCTCCAAAGAGCAGCAAAGTTTTCCTAATTCCACATCTGCAACACACCCATCCCCTTACAAACTCAACCCCACTCTCTT
The DNA here is from genome assembly GCF_018873765.1 of Telopea speciosissima. Classification (NCBI taxonomy): domain Eukaryota; kingdom Viridiplantae; phylum Streptophyta; class Magnoliopsida; order Proteales; family Proteaceae; genus Telopea; species Telopea speciosissima. Next base: position 33,837,056 of record NC_057920.1, on the reverse strand, counting down.
CCCAATACCAATAAAAAAAAGAGAAAATCCAAGAAAAGAAAAAAGAAACAAAAAACAGGGAGAAAAGAGAATCTAAACTTTGGAACCTAACAAGAAAGAATTTTCTCTCAAGTCTCAATAACTCCAGCCCTTCCCTTATATGACCCACAAGATGAACTTTGATATAACTAAGGAATTATAGAAAGGATCATTTTCCTACGAATGCCATAACATTGAAGACTCTACAAACGTGATTAGTTAATTTCCACATATTTACATGAAGACCCAAAATCCATTAAGATAGCTTGGGGAAAACATAAAGCATCCCACAGGGACAAAATAATGAAAAAAGATATTTTAGCTTACCTTTCAATTGCACAGAAAGTTCTTGTTCTTCCCGCTCCAGCTGCTTATCCTCCTCACTGCTTTCCGTCTCCAGCTTCTCATCTCCAATACCTGAAAGCCCCTCAACGCTCTGTTCAATGTCAAAAACCTCTTCTTTACTTTCATCAACAAAATTCCAGGGAACATAACCCTCAGCAGTTGCCCATTCATCACTTACGCCACCCTTCTTCAAACCAAACTCCTTGTCGATCTCCTCAAAAATATTACCTTTCTCAGTCGGATCTTTCAACCAAGACTCGTCGCTAGCTTCAGCTCCCCCAGCAGGGATACTCTCATCAAGGATGCCATTGCTGTATGTAATCCCAGACAGATTACCGTTACTGTCTTCATTGCCAAAGATCGAGCCCTCGTCATCTTGACCATCTGGCGAGAATCTCCAGGAACTCGAGGAAGTTGGACCTTTATTACCATCATCTCCGTCCTTCTCTCCACTGCTTGAGAAACGAGCCTGATGGAGAATGACACAACAGCTGTAGTGTCCTGCAATTAGTACAAATTTGTTACAACCATTGAAGTGGTAAAATCATATCGAACTCATAAAAAAAAAAGGGTATAAGTTTCTAGTATTTGGTGTTGACCCAGTGAAGATAATAACTACAGTGAAAATCAAATTATAAAAAGGTCACCACATCTTTTTCTTTTTGTAACCTTGCATATTTTGTACTACCTAATTATGTAAAAAAAACTATTTCATTAGATAAAAAATGCAGTAAGGTTGCTCCATTGTGACCAAGTGGTCATGGGTTCGAGTCTCTGGAAACAGCCTCTCCGCGAAACAGGGGTTAGGCTGCGTACATTATGACCCTCCCAAGACCCCACAGTGGTGGGAGCCTCGTGCACTCACCCTTTTTTGTCCTTACCTTTTCACGCATTCTTGTTATCATTTTTTTTATTTTGCCTCAAGCAAGAAACATGTGTGTGAATTTCGTCAACTTCAACTGTTACAACTATTATATAAAATTGCCTTTTCTAGGAGAACTGAAACAACTTCACCAACAACTTACACAGCTGAGTGTATTACAAGATCACCTGAGTAAAGTCTTACTACACTCTCTAATTACCCTAGCTGGTGTGATTTCAAAGTTGTCAGGTATGCATTGCCAAATAACCACTACTCGCTACCTCTCAATTTTTGTAGAACTCGTTTCCTTTTTGCACCCAAGGGTGATAGACAATTCTTCTTCCTAACAGAATTCAGAGAGATAACTTTTATTGCAAGGGAAGGTCAATAGATTCCTATGGACCTCTGAAAGATTTTAAGGCAATATTTTACCCCTGCAAAATTCCACTGACTTCTGTAGTTTCATTTATAGATCGAGTATTGAAATCAATCAAATAGCCGGTATAATCAGCATATTGTTCCTCCTGCTATTTTTTATCTACAAACACCAAATAAAAACTTTTATTCCTAACCCTCCCTTCCCCCCCCCCCCCCCCCAACACCACACAACTTAAGCCAAAAGTTTCAGCTTCTTGAATTTTTCATTAAGTTTTGGGACTATTTCGTATCAAGCTCATAATTTTGATATTGTTAAGAACAGAAGTTTCCATTGCTACTGACTCTCAACTCCACAACCCAGATACATTCAGCAAGGGTTCAACTGCAATAATGTGATTATAAGAGACAATGGTCAAAATCTACTCAACTCAATTCAACAAAGTCGTATCCCAACTAAATGGAGTCAAGTACACAAATCCCGTATCTCCACTCAACTCTATTTAAGGTTGTATTAATTGTTAACCCAAAGGTGTCCATATCTCTTTTCGTTGCTTCTCCCAAAGTGATTGTCAGCCTACATCTTGTTCTTCTAATTCCTCTAATCTGCACCTTATCACTCCTCTTTAATGATGCATTTGATGGCCTTCATTGTAGATGCCCAAACCAGTTCAAACAACTTCTCTCAACTTATCACTTCATGGAGCCACTTTTGAATTACCCCCAAAGTGTGCTTTTCTTATTTTATTGTAGCTCCGAAGCCCAGGTAAAGGAGGAGGTTTGGTGTGTCGGGTGGGCAGCTTGCATCATAAAAACCAAAGCCAAACCTTAGCATGAATCCATAAGAATTAGAATCTGAACACTAATTTGTACATGTTAAAACTTACAATTCTAGTGCTCCACTTCAGTAGACCATTTAAATAACCCTGCGTACCTTCATGAAGTTTCAGTGTAGATGATAGCTAATTCAGAATTCATAAGAAGAAACATCATCCCCATGTATCCACCTATTAACCTCATAGAGCAATGTATAAAATACCTAGAGTGCAGTTTAATCATAAAAGGAAAAAAAAATTCGTAGACAATGTATCCAACCTATTAACATCATCCCCATGTATCCAACCTATTAACCTCATAGAGCAATGTATAAGATACCTAGAGTGCAGTTCAATCATAAAAGGAAAAAAAAATAAACTTATGTTAGACAATGGCAGTGTTCTCTTAACACAGGATCAGCAGATGTTCAGGAGAAAAAATGCTGAGGAGATACCTATTAGTCATAGAAAATCAAGTGCCCATTACAAAATTGATCACAATCAATAGATTAACTCAGCCAAAATTCAGGTACCGTTACCTTACGTTTCTGGTGTTTCTTTGCTATTTGTGTTCCCAGCACAAAAACACCCAAAAGACCGTTTGATAAACCTGTTTTGTTTCATATGTTTTTGGTACCATAAATCAAAATTTATGGTCATTTATGCATCATGTAACAGATTTGTAGAAACAAGTTTTACTTGTTTTTACGATTTTTGTATCAATTGAATGAAAGTGTTTCCCGATTAAAAAAAGAAAATACAAGAGGCCATCTCTCAACCTTTCTCTATCACGCCCTTCTCTCAACCTCCTTGAAGAAACCCTGAGAAAATTCTCGCCCTTCTCTCCACCTCCTTCTTGGAAGATCTGAACAACCGTTGGCCTTCCAAAGGTCCTGAGTTATTTATGCTCCCTCATTCTCGCCGTTTCTTTTACTTGTCTGCAAAGAAAGTACTTGCACCGAAAAGCTCGTGTTTTTACGCTTCTGCCAATATCCTTGATCCTTCTAGTCATCTTCTTCAACTCCTGCAACGTTCCATCGACGCCAGATCTCCGAAACTTGTACAGTAATGCCACGGCCAAATATGCTCTTTTGGGTTCCATCAGAATCTGTTTCTTGCCACGAAACTCATCTCCGCGTATTCCATATGTGGAATTCCAGGAGATTCTCTCCTTGCCTTTGATTTGGTTTGCAAAAAGAGTGTCTTCCTTTGGAACTCATAGATTAGTGGGTACTCTAGAAACCATGTGCTCAAAGAGGCCTTCAAGCTTTTTAATCAAATATGCAGAGGGAACAAAACTAAGCCGGATGACTTCACTTTTGCTATGCTTTTGAAAATTTCTGCTGAGCTCCAAAGCCCAGAGACTGGGAAAGTGATTCACTATAAGTGTATACGAATGGGATTTGTTTCAGATACGGTTGTTGCAAATTCCCTTATGTCAATGTACAATAAATCTGAGAACCTTAGTTATGTTTGCAAAGTTTTCGATGAAATGGCTCATAGGAATTGTGCTTCTTGGAATGTTTTGATATCTGGGTATGCAAAATCTGTGGATCTTGAGTGTAATGAGGATCTGTGGAGGCTTGTAAACCAGATGCAGGGCGAGGGAGTAAGACCTGATGCATTTACCGTTTCTATTCTTTTTCCTCTTTGTGGAAGCAACACTGGAAAACGGGATTATGGAAAGGAGATTCATTGTTTTGTCATTAGAAATGAGCCAGCTTTGGATTCAGATATCCATATAGGTTGTTGTTTGATCGATATGTGCTCAAAAGGGGGCAACGTAATCATAGGTAGACGAGTTTTTGACCAGATGAATTCTAAAAATGTTGTTGCTTGGACTGCAATGATAAGTGGTTTTGTGCAGAATAGAGAACCAAAGGAAGCTTTATCACTTTTTCATGAAATGTATTTGAGATATGGAATAAACCCAATAGAGTGTCACTTGTAAGTGTCCTTCCTGCTTGTAGCTCCCTTGCTTGTTTGATGGAAGGGAAGCAAATCCATGGTTTTGCTATCAGGAAGGACATATATACAATGCAGTTTCTCTAAGAAATGCTCCAATTGATATGCCCTCTAAGTGTGGGAGCTTGGTTTTTGCAAGGCAGGTCTTTGGTGATGATTCTTGTAAAGATATAATCACCTGGAGTTCAATGATGGCTGGATATGGATTATATGGAAAGGGTCAGGAAGCCATTGTTCTGTTTAATAGGATGCTCCAGCATGGGATTGAACCAGATGATATTGTGTTAGTGGGAGTCCTCTCAGCTAGTGGTAGGTCAGGATTGGTATCCGAGGGCTTGGAAATCTACAATTCTGCAATGATTAAGTATGGGATTTCACCAACAGTGGAGATCTGTGCACGTGTGGTTGATATGTTAGGTCGATTGGGCCACCTTAATCAAGCATTAGATTTGATCAGTAAAATGCCTGTGAAACCTGGTCCTAGTGTTTTATCAAACACCTTTACGGTAATAAAAGTGTTCTGGATACGTTCCTGGAACAGGTTTATCAAATACCATTTTACAACACAGAAATATGTTTCTGCAACCAAAAACACCAAAAAGCATTTTTGGTGAGAAATAGAACAGAAACACGCATAAGGTTATCAAACAGTACCTTAGTTTCTATCGTGTGATCATGAACATGTATTTCTAACATATTCACAGAAGCAACATAAGAGAAATTAGTGTTTCTAGAATATTTTTGAACTGGTGTCCCTCGCAAAGTTGTGTTGTGGCCATGGTACAAAATTTCGCGATATATCGGCGGTATATCGTGATATTTCGGTAATTTCGGTGTAGCCGAGACAAAATGCAAGGGCGAAACCAAAAAAGTCCATATTTCGGTCGATATTTCGACCATTTCGAGATATTTCGGCCAAATACCGATATATCGGCGAAATGGTACAAACCAAGGCACGTGACTCGTTAAAACATGGGTATAAAACCCATATTTCGCCAACTAATGGTCGATATATCGATCGAGAGCTGGGCAGAAGTGATTTTGGGGCTTTTTTCATGCTTTTCTACTCTTCCAACTTGGATTCTAAGGATCTTCCTACTTGTTCTTCATCTGCTTCGAAGGATCATCGCCAAAAACACGTCGGAAACACCTCCTAGCAAGATTGTGAAGGATTTTTCACTATTTAAGGTAATTCTTTTTTCTCTAAAACTAATTTTTTTGAAAATAGTATGTTCAATACATGTTGTATTGTGATGATATTAATATATGTTAGACACCGGAGGCCGAACTACAACCTCACGGTGTCGAAATTTTTTTCCCACGTTTTTTTTTTTTTTTTTTTTTCTGGTTTAAAAAATTGATTTTCCTACAACTAAAATAGGAAAAAATTAGGGGTAATATAACTTAGATGGGGATGAATTAAATATATGTTAGACACCAATGCCCAATCTACAGCTTCACGGTGCCGAACTTATTTTTCTGCCCATAAATAATTATTTTAATTTTCGGATATTAAGAAAAATATTTAAAAAATAAAATAAATAAATAAATAAATAAGGAAAAATATGAGCATTTAGGTTTGAAAAATAATGAAAAAATATGAAAGTAATTTTTACATGTTTTGAAATGCATTAGATATATATTATGTTTAATAATTTTCAGTTTTATTGTGTTAGGTCAATATTTATATTAAAATTATATATAAAAAATTATTTTTAATTATGAAAAAAATATAAGGGTTAAGGGTAAATTATTAAATAGCTATACAAGTGTTTTAGTATTCTAAAAGTCTCAATTGAAGTGCTTCTACATTAAGTTTTTAATTATTTGTTTTACTTACATTGCAGTAAAGAAGTATAATTATGACGGATCGTAAAAGACAACGTGCAAAGGGCAAGCAAAAGGTAGGGGAAAGCACTTCTTGGATATCATCAATGCTCACTGAGAGAATCAACTTATACATCTACTGCATAAGGCTGGTAAGTAAATTTGTTTTATGTAACTAATTCATAGTATTACTATTTACTAATTACCTATGCATTTGACAATATCTCATTTCTATATGTCAAATTTCAGCATACTACTTGAACCCCAAGTATCAATATAATAATAGGCTTGGGTTGGAAACTCAACTTATTGATGCTGTAAAACAAGTAGGGAAGAAGTTGGAGTCAGATGGTCAACTACAAGCTATTTGCAACAATGAGGTGAGTCTTAGAATTCATTTGGAAACTCAACTGATTGATGCTGTAAAACAAATAGTGAAGAAATACTTACTAATTTTCCACATGGGTATAGATGAAGATATTTAGGGATGCATTAGGAAGTTTTGGAACTGATGCTGCAATACAAGGCAGAGCACACGGTGATGCTAGTAATTCTTTTAAGTTTTAAATTACCTATGTATTGAAATTTGAAAGTTGAAACAACATTTGACACATGTCTTTTTTTGTTGTAAACTTGTAATGCAGCTGAATGGTAGGTGTTGTATAGGGAATCGGCTGAGAATTTAAGAACAATAGCAATCAAAGTCTTTGCCCAAACATGTTCCGCATCTGGCTGTGAGAGGAACTGGAGTACCTTCGCGCTCATCCACTCCAAGAGGCGCAACAGATTGGGGTCTGAACGTCTATCTGACATTGTGTATGTACACTACAACTTTTGGCTGAAACTGCAACACATACGCATGGGACATGAGGGACAGAGGGGCACTATTGACCTCACCGACATCTTTCAAGTTGACTCAGACGATGAGGACCCTATTGTGGATTGGGTGAGGTAGGTGAGGGATAAAGGTGAGCCAGTGTTGGATCAGGAGGGAGGTAGGTCAGACCCCGTGATAGCTTCTGAGATTGGTGCAGATGTAGATGATTATATGGCTAACGAGGGTTAGATACATGCACGGGAAGGCTCACCCATACCATTCCAGCCTACTGGTGGCAATGTTGCTGATGATGATGACTGGTCTAGGTCCTCAGATGATGATGATGGTGGTGATGGTCATGGTGATGGTGGTGGTGGTGGTGGTGGTGGTGGTGGTGAAGATTTTAATGGAATGCGAGAGCGTTATGTGGTAGGCGCGGATACAGCGCCTGTAGAACCACTCCGATTCACTGGAGAGACACAATTTGATCATGCCATACAGGATACGGACCACGGTGCACGTGACCCCGCACCCCACCCTCAAGACACCCCATACAACCATACAGCAGGAAGTGTAGGGGTCGACAAACACAGTTACAAGCTGATTATATGGACATTGATGACTTATCTAGCTCTGTTGGCGGTTTGAGTAGGGGTGATAGGGAGGGAGGACCAACTGGGCATTGGCGTGCCCCATCTTTTGACGCACATACCACTCCATTGTCATCAGATTATAGTGCATCACAACCTCATGGTGGATATGGATATGGATATGGATCATATGGGCAGTTTAGTGGGGTAGGGGACTATGACTACCAGTCCCAATCCCAGGGACATACTGGATCATCTTTTGTAGATGACATCTTTGCATACCCTAGATACCAACCTCACCAGCCATACATGCAGCCAGTGCCAACGCCGCTTCCGCCGACATCATATCATACTGGATCATCTTCTTCACAGACTGGATCGATTGGTAAACCTAACCCATATCCTAGGATAGGTTACCTACAGTACGTTGATGACTCCATTTACATGACACTTGTGGATGACTATACTCGTTTCTTCTCCGAAACTATACCGTAGTCCACATATGTCCTTCAAATAGAGAACAATGGACGTCAACTCCGACGGGCCATGAGTGGGGTTGATCCAGGAAGGCAAAGCAACTATTATTAGCACTTGTAACTTATAAGTTGTAAGTTGTGATCTCACTGATTTGTGAACTTGTGAGTGGTGAGTTTGTGACTTTGACACTTTGTGTATTGCCTATTAATTGACTATTGAGCATTTGAGCTATAGAGTATTGAGTTATTGACTATTATGGAGTTTATGAGAATATGATTTATGAATTGTGTCTTATGAGTTTTAATTAGTTTGTTTAAATTTCTTGTCTTTCACTGCCTAATCAATGTGTATTTAACTATTTATACATTAGGGTCAGCGACCGTATACTGTCAATCAAGGGTGCACGCCCAAAACACCACTTTGAGTTCATTTTTTTGCAATTTTATGGTTTAAATGTGTTTATTTAGCTTAAATAAGGGTGTCCATGAAGTATCAGGCCTAAATATGGCCAAATACCCACCGAGATGGACCCCTGAAATATTGCAGAAAAAATGCAATATTTCGGCGAAATTTTGCCAAATTTTGGATATTTCGGGTGTCTTGGTAGGCCCGAGATACCGATATATCGCGAGATATAATGCCATGGTTGTGGCCTGGTGGGTGGGTGATGAGGTTAACTAGGATGAATAAACAAGACTAGAAAACCAAGTAGATAACCAGAATCGCAGAGTCTCAAAACTGAGAAACCTTAGTCAGAAAATGGTGAAGGTGATATCTCTCAATCTACCAACCCAATGGGTCTGAACTAGGGTCGAAGGAAGGTCCTAACAAAGGGGAATAAGTGGCTTAAATATCAACACAGTCAAATGATTGCATAGAAAATAATTAGGTGTGAACAAAAAATAGGTAGGGGAAACCTGAAATAGTGAGTGAATAGAATTTGAATAACTCTTAATCCACCGTTCTGATGGGCTCCAGATTTGGGTCAAGTGTGGTAGAGGGAATGGGGGAAGATAATATCAAAATTCCAGTCCAATCCAATTGTTGGAAAGTACTGAAATTTATAGACTAAAATAAGAATCAAATAGGGGAAAAGTCACTGTACCACACGCTGTAGTATTCTGCGAGAAAACAAATAGAACTAAGAATATTAGGAGTTGACAGCAGAATACTAGGGTTAAACAAACCTGACAGTAGCTAAATCATGTGGATGCTGATCATCCAAAATTTCCCACATAAACACAACCAATTGAAGAACTTGAGTGAAAAGCAAGGAAGAGAGGACTGATGATGTATATCTTCAGTCCATAAACAGCAGTCTTAACAACAGAACAAGAACCCCACAACAGCAAGTATTAGACAGGGAATAAGGGAGCAACGGAAGAAGATTAAGAAGATAGAATAGAGAAGAAAAAAAAAGGAAGGAAAAAGATATGACCAGGACTCACCACTTTGGGTTGCTCTTGTTTCACCACAAGGGCTGCTGCTCCATTGAAGAAGACACAATTACTTGACTGCTAAAATTGATGGGACTGAGTCCCCCCCCCCCCTCCTTTTATTTATAATAACTGATGGGTACATCAAAAATAGGAAACTCTTCTAAGTAGTAAGAGTTCCTTTACAACTTAAGCAACTCTTCAAAATAGAAAGTCTACAAAAAGGAAATTACTAAGTAGCTAACCAAATACAAATAACTACTAATTCGACCACAATCAACTACCAACACAAATTAAAAACTTGCTAAAATAAGCAAAACAGAATATTTAAGCAGCCATAAGATCTCTTCCCACAGCACTATCCACCAAAGTAGGGCCCACGCATGCTGAGAAATAGGCTGGCTAATATCCAGCCCTGTTGTCCAGACAAAATCAGAACCAATGGGGCTAGTTGGCCTGGTTCTGCCCCTTCTTCCTATGCTGGTTTTATTGGAGCTCTGCATCAGTGGGTTTCTGGATAAATGAGACATGACAAGTTATTGGCTCCCCACTTATCAATTTTAATTCATTACAATCCTCCTTTGACTATGTCATTAAGGTTCTAAAATAAATCCAGAGAACAAGTGCAAGATGACAGAGGTGAGAGGTTAAGTGTGGTAGGTATAGTGGCCTGTGCAGGAATGGTTTCTTCACTGCTGGTGAAGAAAACCCAATTTTCTGCAATGTTCAGATTATTTTACAATGTTGGACAACTTGAGAACACTTTCACCTTTTGAGCATGGCTGTCACGGTGTCTAGGCAACCTAAGGCATTGAAATGGACACCAAAACCAATCTAAAATATTAAACAATGCCCCTTTCTTTAACCAAACTTGGTTATTAGATTCAGTAATATTTCAGATCATATGACGGAAGAATCTAAATCTATGTACAGATTGTTGTGAGATATGCTCTGAGGACAACATTGAACGTAGATCCAATGCTCATCAAGAGAATGGTTCTGTATTCCTTAGATCATATGTAGAAACATTGGGTACAGGTAACAGGTGATAACAATAGAAACAAGTGATAACACAACCGATGGATCCCAATTTACAAATGGAATGGAATGGAAGGGAGCCTTTTGGCCAAAGTGAAGACTGACGAAATGGGTAAGAAGTGTAAGCTTCTCGAACTACTGCTCTCACCTCCCAATCTGTCTCTACTTTGGTTGGTACTGATGCTACTATTGTTCCCAACCTAAGTTTAAACATATGAAGCAATTAATTGAACATGATTTTTATGATTCAGCATTTTATCAAATAGTTGGTGTATTATCTAATTATATTTATGACTGCTACTTGAATTAGGATGGTTTGGTACACATGGTTTTTGTGCAAAAGTTTTAAACAAAATCAAGGGTTCACAGAATTGATTCTTATACAGAAATTTCTTTCTTTCTTTTCTTTTTCTTTTTTTTGAAATATCCTTTCTTTTAAAAAAAAAAAAAAAAAACTTGGAGTCAACAAAACTTTTCAAACCCACTCATAAAACCTCCCACTGAAGAAGGGAGAACTTACGAAGTGTTATACCATAAAATAGCCACCCAATAGTAACACAACACGTGGCATTTAGGAAGTAACCCACTCAGTGAAGTCCGATGGGTCATACCCGCATGGGTGCCCATCCCAAAGGCACGAGACCCGTACGATTCAGCCGACCAGCTAGTCAAATGAAGAAATCCACTTTGACAAAGTCAATGAGTGTGACATGCCACCACCAACAAGCATGGTTATCCAACAAGGGAACCATACCCTACGCCACTACAACATTTATGTGCATTTATAAATGCTCACCAAACAAGGTTCCCTGACAAGTGGGAGGCCTTATCAAATATGGACTCTCCATTACCTGATAATCGGGGATACTCCATCTCCTAACAACCAGGAGTGCCTCATCTCCAGTCAAATCAGAATCTTCTCGTTACCACATCACTCCACCAAACCAATCCTATAAATAGGAAAGTAATATCCCATGCAAAGGGATCACACCCTAGAAACTCTTACTGTTTCATCTGTTTGCTAAAGAGACCTTAGGCATCGGAGAGTCCCCCGCCATAACCCACCCGCACTCATCTCCCTTGTCTGTTTGTTCCTCTATGCAAGATCACTCTCCGGAGGACCCACCTGGAGGTTTCTTGACGCAACACGAAGAAACCAATAAAACCAGTCCAACTCTTCATGGCCCATTTAGAGAATAATAATAGAACTAAGAAGGGAGCTCAAAGAGACAATAAGAAATGCAATTCCAAAATATATAACCTAGACAAAGAAGCTTCACAAATCTAAATAAAATCATATGTTAAATAGAAAAAAACGCATAGTCTAAACCACAAACCAACCCAAATTCTCACAACCTATTTGAGAAAACTACACAACACCAGATAAAATTTCACAGTTTGGAACTTGGTTTGGAACTTGCATTATGTCCATGTAGGGGAATGCAAATACAAACCCCTAAAAGTTCTCATATAAGCAGGAAACTGAGGAACAAACAATAATCCCTCACCTGGAATCTTGTTAGAAACGACATTAAATCCTCCAGATTCCACTGACAAGATGGCCCTCAGGCGCGCTGAAGGCATCAACGATCCCAGACTGCCCAACTCGAATGGTAACCTATCAACCAAGTACCATCATTGAAATCAACAAAAGGAAATTGAAATATTGGAAGATCCTCAGCGACAGAAAATATCCAAGCACCTCACCTTGAAATCCCATGAATGCGTCTTGCGGAATTAGAAACAGTGAAACTCAACCGGACATAAACAGAAACAGATATACCATTTTCTGAATTCCCAAATCCCAACAACCTAGATGAATTGCAGATTCCTGAAACAAATCTCCGAGAGCTGCCTGGGCGCAAAGAATCGTTTAACTGTACACGGAGGAAGAAGAAACTGGGAAAATCAAAGAAGAGGAGAGCAGGAATAGAGAGGTGAAAAAATAAGGAATAAAGTAAAGGGCAACTTACGGTAATTGAAGAATTGTCGACGAGCTTCGAACTGAGGGAGCGTCGGGCGTACCAGTAAGAGAGTCTAGCACCATTGAAGCGCACCATTGGAGGCAAGGAATGGCGTTCAAACGGGAAAAAAATGATTCATGGAGTCCTCCATTTCAGGGTCGAACACTTTTATTTGGTAAAACCCTATTTGGAAGGAAGTTGAGGCGAGTAGAGCTTTTGGATTTGGATCATCTCCAGCTTGGGGATGTGAGGACTCTCCAATTATACATGAGCTGAAGTCTGAAGAGGATCCAATGGGTGCAATAAACAAAGGGGTCAAATGCACCCAATATTCTTCATGCCGCCCTAAGCTTCGGATAAGTCCACAGGATCTCTTGAAAATTCCACATACCATCCTTACTGTATCCCCCAAAAGCCATTAAATCCACACCAAGCATTAAATGCTAAAAAATAACCCAACTACCCTTTCTTCTATCCTCTCTAAAATTTGAAAAGACCTATTTGCTAAAATCTGAAAAGACCAAAATGTCCTCATCTTCCCCAAATCATCATCTTCTTTTATAATGTAGATACCCAATACTATCAACACCACCAACACCAACACCACCACCGCCACCGCCAGCCACCATTAACACCATCACCACCGTGAAGCTCCACCTCCAGCACCGCCTCCACCTTTACCAATTCCACCACCGAGTCCCCCTCCTTTGCCTATTCCTCCACCAACACCGCCGCCCGTACCCAATCCTCTGTTTCAAGGGCTTTCTTCACTCCCTCGATGCAATTACCCCTCTCAGCAATGGCATCTATGCGTGATAGCATGGATTGGACACGAGATTGGGTGAGATCAAGCTTCCTAACTTTACCGCTGACCTAGTCGGCGAGATTGCAGGTGGAGCGAACATTTGCGAGCATGTGATCGGAATCTGCCTTAACGATCTTGAGGACATCAGTGGATTTCTGTAGATTAAGGAGTTGTCTGTCGAGATTGGTGTGGATTTCTATAGATTGAGGAGTTGGCATCAATTCGTGTGACATTGGTAGCATCATGTGCGAGGAGGAGGTGGTGGCAACGCTGTCGAGATTCATCATCTTCGACTAAGAGGCGTCGATGCTTGGCCTTGGCGGCTGCCTTAATGCCATACCTCTCACCAATAAGGAGGTCCCACCGGAAGATCTGTGAGAGGTTGCTCATCATCTCGTCCAGCTCCTCCTCTTTCATGTTCACCAGTGTGCTCACAGTGAACCCTAGCTCCGCTATCTTTGTTGTCGTGTAGTATCGGACACCGTACGCTTGGAACAACATGTCTAGTCCTCCTATATCCCTAGGCGGCCTTGTGCTTGTGACGTACGTCGTCGGAGTTGCAGCCACCGTTTCCAGCAACCGTTGGGGTGGTGCAGTCGCCCCTCTTGGGTCCCATTTGAACAGACTCACCGAGAAGGCGTTGGGATCCATAGAGCCCACAAACCACTATCTCTAGCTCAAACACAGATGAAACGCTCTCTCTCTCTCTCTCTCTCTCTCTCTCTCTCTATATATATATATATATATATATATATATATATATATATATATATATATATATATATATATATATATATATATATTGGAGCTCAACACTGCATTCAGCAAGCTCACCTCCTACGGTTCTGCAAGTAATAAAGCCAAGACTATTTTAGAAGACTCATAAGCTCAAAATTTGCATGAATCAATATATTCAAATTCTCAGAAAATATAGAAGATTATTCCTCAAGGGCTCAACCCCTCTCTCTGCCTGAATTTCAATGGCAAGGGCGGCGGTGTTGGTGGAGGACTAGGCAATGGTGGGGGACTCGGTGGTGGAATTGGTAAAGGTGGAGGAGTTGGAGGTGGTGCTGGAGGTGGGGCTTCATGGTGGTGATGGTGTTAATGGTGGGTGGTGGTGGTGGTGGTAGTGTTGGCTATCTACATTGTAAAAGAAGATGATGATTTGGGGAAGATGAGGGTATTTTGGTCTTTTTAAATTTTAGCAAATAGGTCAAGGCAATTTGGCCTTTTCAAATTTTAGAAAAGATAGAAGAAAGGGTAGTTTGGTCATTTTTTAGCATTTAATGCCTAGTGTGGACTTAAATGGCTTTAGGGGGTAAAGTCGGGGTGGTACGTGGAATTTTCAGGGGGTGCATGTGGACTTGTCAGAACCTTAGGGGGGCATGAGGAATATTGGGTGCATTTTAGGGGGGTATGCGTATTTAACCCTAAATAAAGGGCAGGGAAGAGAACAAAACGGCAAGTATTGTTGAGTGCAGCTCAGGTTCTCATACATTCTCGTACAGCTTGAGCCATCCAATAGTGGTAGGTCCCACTCTTGGATTCCATCTGTGTGACTCAGCCTTTAAGAGAACCCTGAGCTAGCCTTAGTATTGTTATCAGATCCAAATTTTTATTTGCTCAATTTCTAACATCCTCCATTTCTGTCCATTTCCCCCTTAGATTGTCGACACATGGTAGATAAAAACCGACGGTCAGATTTGAGTCATTGTATTCACCCACTCAACCCTAACCTAACCCTAATTACCCATTCTCTCTCTCTCTCTCTCTCTCTCTCTCTCTCTCTCTCTCTCTCTCTCTCTCTGTGTGTGTGTGTGTGTGTGTGTGCTGCAACTCTCTGAGACGACAGCAACCAGCGCAAAGGGAACTCCTTCATTGCCAGCCTTTCATTGCTCCTCTCCTCTACGACGGTGACAGCGACCGCCTTTCCTCTCATTGCAATCACTTGTGCCTTCTATAAAAACCTCTGATTTGGGGGTTTTAATATGTATGGTTCCATTTTTTAGGCTGCTAACCTACAATTTGTACCCTGGTTTTGATATGTTTGGAACCATTTTTAGGCTGTGAACCTGGATATCTATGAAGTATATACAAGAGGACATTGTGTGTTAAAATCTGTACTGGTTCTAAACTTGTACTACCATCAGATTATTCATATCATCCACCGCCCTCTCAGCAGATAAATATGCGTAAAAGCAAAGAATCGATGGATCATTCTGTTCAATTTCATCACCCACAGCAAGGATATTGAAAGAAGAAAAAAAAAGTGATTAAAAGTATTGGGCATTGTTATGCAAAGAAAATTGTCGGAATCCTTTGATAACACTTCAATTTACAAATTGGAGATCCAGAGACCTCGATTGATTCCAATGGTTCTAGCCTAAACCAGCTTACAAGGAAGAAGACCAAAAAAAGGGAAAAACGAGATCTAGCTCTAGCGCAATCGAGAGAGTTTTTTAGCGGGAGCGAGAGAGTGAATGAATCCCCCTCCTCTATTCCAGCACCTTCTATTTATAGCTTGTCCACGTATCCTGGTCACCTTGCTAATTTTACAGGAATACCCCTTTAAAATCTTGATTTCCTACCCTTGGGCTTACGTGGGTCGTGCTACAGCAGATCGATATCCTTCCTAGATCTTGATCTCATGTCCCTCGAGTCATGTGGACCGGGCCACTCTAGACCATCTTTCTCAACCTCCCGGTCCACTATTTGCTTTCAGGACCCTACTGACCACGTGTCCTCACAGGATTGGACAATGAGAAATTGTTCATATCATTTGCCCCTCACTCCTTATGCTTCCAAGGGTGGACATAAGGAGTATTTGAACTTTCCCTTGGAGTCCATCTTAAAATGTCATGTCTTCATGTTCATGGTCGGAGATGTGGTTTCGATGATCGGCGTCATATGCGTACTCCACTATTGCAGGGATGTGCTTTTCCCTTTAAGCATGTTTGGAGTTTGTTTATCTCTTTTGAGATCATGTTTGGATCCCATGAATGCATCACAATTCCTCCGCTGCCGTTTGCTATTTTATTCACTGTCTTTTTCAAAAAGATCTTTTGCTCACTTTCTCCATTTGGGGATCTGTGATTTCCTTCGGAGAGCATTTGAAAAGTTTAAACTTGAACTCTTCTTCTCCAGGTTAGTTACTTGTCATTTAAGCTTTCCTTGAGTGGTTCGACACATCTTTTCATCATTTCTTTTCTCGATTTCCGTTATTCGATCCCCACCGCACATCTAAATCTGTGAAATTGATCTGGGACGTTCCTTTCCTTCATATTCCAGTATTTAGGCACTGTCTCTTTCATCTTTCCATTTTTCTTTGCTGTCTTCTAGTTCTCTGTTATTTTTCAAGTTCTCTAGGTGCCTAAGCTCTTCCCGCTCATTCGCCATCATCTAAAGATTCTTCCTTTTACTTAGCATCAACTCCTTCTTCGATTCCCAAACTTACTCGAGTAAGTCTTCCTCTCCTTTCCTTCTGTCTATTGATTACTTTGTTTTTCTTCAAGAGAATGTCTACTTCGGAGAGTTCTTCTAGGTCTAGAACAGAGGACGAAGTTGCTGCTTTGTTCAAAGAAGGAGAACGTTTATATTACCCCCTGACTAATCCTTTAGTGGATGAGGACCTTCCAAAGTATCGCCCTACGGGGCCTGTTCATCAGTCTCGAGTGCGCTCTAGTGCCGATGCCAGTTCATCCAACCCTAGTTCCTCAAAAATGAAAATGCCAATGAACCCTTCACCTCCTCCTAAACCTGCTTACAAGAGAAAACCATCCAAGTCTTCCAAGAAGAAGGTTGATGATGGTGGCAATTCACCCTTTGACCCCACGAGCAGGAAACCCCTTGTGGATATCCCTTTAGTGGTAGGGATTTCTGAAGTAGTTGATTTCCGGCGAGTTTACTCCATTCCTGACTTCATCGGTCTCAGGGCTACTGACCCTAGTGATAGGCTCAATTCTCAATTTCCTAGAGAAATAGCAATAATTGTTGACGCTTTTGCATCAAGCTTTCGTCTTCCTTTCCCCTTTTTTATCTCCCAGCTTTTGTCCCATTATGAATTGGTCCTATGTCAATTAGTCCCCAATTGTTGGAGGATGATCACAGGGTTTATACTCAAATGTATGGGACTACACAGACCTGAGTTAGTCAATCTATTCCTCCATTATTATATGCTCAGTGCTCACAAACATCATCGCAGTATTTATACCCTTCATGAGAGGACTTCCCAAATTTCGATCACTGAAACTCCAACCTCCTCAATCCGTGCCTGGAAATAGAGATTCTTCTGGGCTTCCTACATCGATCCCAATTTTCCCAGCATATGGGGTTATCCCAAGGCTAGTAAGGTGAATAAGACTGATTCCCTTGATGCCGAGGATGAAAAGACCCTCGACATGATAATGGAGACTAAGGAGACCCACCTGGTGATAAATAAGGAGATTGAAGCCTTTAATATGTTGGAGCGGGGTAGGATTTGTTCATCCTTATTTTGTGTTCCCTGCACATTGGACCATACTGATACCTCGTACCAACTTTATCTTGCCCCTCTTCTTAACTGTCTTTTGTAGTGGATCTATCAGATGCTTTGGCGTATGTCCAAACTGGAAATGTGAAGCTTTTTGGTAAGGATTTGGGGTCTTCCTCAGCTATCCATTCTAGAAAGAGAAGGGTGGAAGAAGGTTCCTCATCGCAGGGGCCCAGGGATGACCCAGCCAAGAAGAAGGGGAAGGCCCCACACGATTCTGGGGATAAGGCTGAGGAGACTGGGTCCACCACTCTGGAGATTGTGGGGGAAGATGCTCACGATGGGGCCCTTTTGGAGACTCGAGAAACCCCCCATCCTTTCCCAATTTGAGGGAAAGAGAGAAGAAACAGATCGAAGAGATAAAGAGAGAGCAAGGAGAAGGTGGGGGGACAAATCCCCCACCTGTGGACGAGCAAAGAGCCCCGTCTCGAGTGTTTGTTCCCGAGTGGAATGTTCAGGTTGACCAAGAGGTGCTGGATGACGAGGTCAACGTCGTGCATGTGATCTTGGGATGTATCCCTCCAGCTGATCGTCATCCCATTAAGGGGATGGGGAATGAGTCCTTGAAAAGGAAAGTTTGTGCTCGGACATATGAGGTATCCCCATTCCCTTTAATCATCTTTCCATGCATTCAACCTTTACCTTCCTCAGTGTATTGAGCTATTTATTCTCAGGCTGTGGCTTATGTGGCCGGTTTGGTGGAGAGGAGCAGGGAGCTGTCCCATCTTTATGCCAAAACCGAGGAGGAGAATAAGGAGCTCGTCTACAAGCACAGTGATCAGCTTCTCATGATCACAACTTTTGAAAAGGAGAGAGATCAGCTGTCCTTGAAGAAGGCTCAATTGTCCTTAGAGAAGAATATAGCAGAGGATAAAGTTAAGAGTAGTGCTCAGGATCTGGAGAAGGTCAAGTCTGAGCTGGAGGCTGCCCTGAAGAGGAATGTTGGTTTGGAGACTGACCTTTTGAAGGAGAGGGAGGAGAGCAAGAAGGAACTGAAGGCTGCACTGCAAATGGCTTTAGAAGCTAAGGAGAATGTTGTCAATGACTTTTTGGCATCCGAGGATTATAGGGATCTTTATCTTCGGACTGCAGGCACCAGCATGCTTCAGACTGCATATAACATTTGGATGGTGATGGCAAATCGTGACCCCACCCTTGACTTCTCTGGTGTTCCAGAGGTTGATCGGATGAAGGCCATGATGAAAGATGGGAGCTTCACCCCTGTCCCTTGCTTGATTTCAAGGCCTGATATTCAAAAACCTGATGCCCAGAAAACTAGGCCAGAGAAGGTTAGTCCTTCCAAATCCAAGGCTGCAACTGATTCTTCTAAGGGCGTGGATGATCAATTGAAGGCTCAATGCCCAAATCTTCTCAGGTTAGGTTCCCTCCTTCCGCCCTTTAAGGTCTCAGCTTACCTAGGGTGTCCGGTTTAGTTGGACCTCAGATCAAATAGTCTGGCCATCCTCCTGTTCATGTAGCTGGCACTTCATCCGAGCATGCCTCTAATCCTCCTTCTAACCAAAAGGGAGTCTCCAAGAAAGATCCCCCTACTTCGTCTTGACCTGTTGATGTATCTTCTCTCTTCTTTTTTTTTTTGTACACTTGTTTAACTTGATGAATGAATGAGAAAGAACTTATCCTTTCCTACTTTGATTGTGCTTCCCAAATATTAATTGTTTCCTATGGTCTCCCTTCGACTATTTATCCATAGGAGCAGCCTAACTTGGTAGGGAAAGCATCAGATCCCAGTAGCCGAGAACTTGAGCTCCAGAGCCATCTCAACGCATATAGGTAAATCTTACTCTGCCCTATCCAAGCGATGTAAACGTCTCGAGGAGAAGATTGAGTATTATAAGTCCTTGGTCGGTTGGGAACAAGATCTATCTAAGAAGCTAGGCTGTATAGAGGGTAACATCGCCAATCACATCTGGCATGAGAAGTATACTGCTGCCGATCAAACCATTGCACATATCTTGAAGTCACCTGTTTTCACACGCTTCTATGAAGATAAGGTAGTGGAGGGTGCTCGACATTTATATGATAAGATAAGAGTCGTTGCCCCCCTACTTTCCATGGGGAAAGATAAAATTGGGCTTCATTCCCAACAGCCTGTGGACTCCCCCAGTTTTAGAAGCAGCTTCGCTCTTGGCTCCACATTTTGATGGTCCGCCTAGTCAGCTTCTTCCAATTCCACCGCGTCCTGCGATTATGGATCAATAGACTTTTAATTTGGTTGCCCTCTTTGTACCTTCTGATGTATGATTTCTTCAAGTGTAATGAAAATTTTCCTTCACGATGTTGCCTTCATCCTCATCTATTTACACTTTGTTGACTTCCTGTCTCGTACCCATGCTCATCCTGTGTTCTGCACGTCTTTAGCTGCTGTCTCTCATGATTGGTGACACTTTCCTTTTCTTTATGTGTGGTCTGATTGAGATAACCTTTGGACTTCCCATTCCATAATTAATTTCCCCAATCATCAGATGCTTCGTTTGTAGCATTGTCATTGGGATTTAAATTTTGAACCAAATCGTCGCCTCTTCCCAAAAAATCTACTATCAATTACTAGCCCAACAATAACTGTTAGATGTGTGGTAATCCTTGATTTACTCAATCTTTTGATAGTTCCCCACTGTTCTTTTGAGCAATAAGACTCTACCAATAGGCCTCCCACGATTATCTACAGCTAGATTCTTTGAGACTTCATCCTTCGAGAGCCCCAACGCTTGGGAATTCTAACTCCCCTTTTTTAACCCTAATCGTATCATCCGCTATAAATAGGCCTCCCTTCTTTCCTCCCCTTTACTCTTTTCTTGCCCATTTGAGATATGGCTTTCCATATTTTCTATTTTTCTTATTTCAGCCTCTTCTGCCTTCTTCTTTTGTGGTGTTCCCTTTGTCGTGGCTTCTACCTTGCTATTCTGGAGACGATCTCAGATGCTTTGGAGGCCTTTTTAGATTTTTCTCTTTCAGCCTTGTTTTTGGGTTGACAATAGGGTTGCAGCCTTGTTTCTCAGTTGACACATAGTGTCAAACATTTCTGTGGGCTGTACATCCTCGGTTTGCTCCGTATGATCAGACCCTGATTCTGCCTCCCTTGTGTGGGAGCAAACTGCTAGAGTACCTCGAGAGGGTTGTTCCCCTTTGCTTCAAATCGCCCCAAAATTCGAGGATGCCAGGGGCTTTGGAACGGTTCTCTGGCAGGTGGCAACCCTGCCCCTGGTTCCTTTGCCTCTTCTTCCTTTACTCCTGTGTGGTTGGAGCCCCTTGCCACACTCATTCCGTCTTCAGAAGGACAGAGTTGCGTCGGCGAGGGGGTTCGCAGTTGGTGATGAACCCCTCTGAGGTATAAGGGAACTGAAGGTCACTACGGTTGGGGTAGCATCTAATGTCTGTGTTGAGTTTGATCCACTCGACATCTCCCCGGTGGTTACTCTCATGCAACAGCTTCGGTTTCCTCCTTCAGTGGTGCTCTGGTTGCCGAGCATGGCCAATCTAGTTGGTACTCTTCGAGCTTGTAGGTTAGGATGAGGTTACCTCTGCTTCTCTGCTGTGAAGGTGGGGAATCGCAAGATGCTCGAAGAAAACTAGGCCGCTCTACATTGCTACTTGAGGAACAGTCACCGTCCTTTATTCATGTTGTAGACAAAGCATCTGCCTCTGTGGAGCGTTTCATATGTACTCTAATTCTATGTTGTAAAATTTGTTCATAACATGAATAAAATTTACCTTCATACATAATCATGTGTTTATCTTTCTTCTTTTCGCAAGATCCCATTGCAATACATTGACTAAGTCACAATGTCTCTATGCCCCGAGCATTAACACTGCTGCATCGATCACTCTTCCTGCTATTGGATTTAATTGTACTAACAAGGGTCATTCCCTTTAGGAAAAATAGACAATTATCACTAACTTGAATACTCGGTGGCTTCCCTTCGTGCCATCCACGACAGGATTCTGCATGTAAGCTTCATGTATAGTTGAAGCTGGATGTGTTTGACCCTCAAAGTATCATGATCAAAAGATATACGTTCTTCACGTCAATTTTTGTTAAGTTTTGAGATCCTTGATTCTTTCCTTGTATTTGAACCTCATTCTTTATTTGCCTCATGGTCGAATGAACGTCAATCGCTGTTGAGGAGTAAACTATGATATACTCATCATAAATCCTTTGCTAGTGAGGTGCCAGTGTGATCTGAAGGCCATAATTTTAATTGGTTCCCCATGATCGGATGACCATGGATCTTCATTGGGGAAGCGCCCCTATGATCTGATGACCATGGATCTTCATTGGGCAAGCGCCCTTATGGTCTGATGACAATGATCCTTCGTTGGGAAAATGCCCCTATGGTCTGATGACCATGGATCTTCGTTGGGGGAAATGCCCTTATGGTCGGACGACCATAAATCTTCGTTGGGGAAGCGCCCCTATGGTCGGACGACCATGATCCTCCGTTTGGGAAATGCCCCTATGGTCTGATGACCATGGACTTCATTGGGCAAATGCCCCTATGGTCGGATGACCATGATCCTTCATTGCGGAAATGCCCCTATGGTCTAACGACCATGGATCTTCATTAAGAAAACGCCCCTATGGTCGGATGACCATGATCCTTCATTGGGGAAACGCCCCTATGGTCGGACGACCATGATCCTTCATTGGGGAAACGCCCCTATGGTCTGATGACCATGGATCTTCATTGGGAAAATGCCCCTATGGTCTGATGACCATGGATCTTCATTGGGGAAACACCCCTATGGTTGGACGACCATGATCCTTCGTTGGGGAAACACCCCTATGGTTTGATGACCATGGATCTTCGTTGGGGAAGCGCCCCTATGGTCAAATGACCATGAATCTTCATTGGGGAAGCACCCCTATGGTCGGACGACCAAGATTCTTCGTTGGGGAAACGCCCCTATGGTCTGATGACCATGGATCTTCATTGGGGAAATGTCCTTATGGTCGAACGACCATGATCTTTGGTTGGGGAAACGCCCCTATGGTCTGATGACTATGGATCTTCATTGGGGAAGCGCCCCTATGGTCAGATAACCATGATCCTTCGTTGGGGAAACGCCCCTATGGTCTGATGACCATGGATCTTCATTGGGAAACGCCCCTATGGTCGGGCGACCATGATCCTTCGTTGGAGAAATGCCCCTATGGTCAGACGACTATGATCCTTCATTGGGGAAACGCCGCTATGGCCTGATGACCATAGATCTTCGTTGGGGAGACGCCTCTATGGTCTGATGACCATGGATCTTCATTAGGGAAACGCCCCTATGGTCGAATGACCATGATCTTTCATTGGGGAAATGCCCCTATGGTCTGATGACCATGGATCTTCGTTGGGGAAGCACCCCTATGGTCGAACGACCATGAATCTTAGTTGGAGAAGCGTCCCTATGGTCGGACGACCATAATCCTTCGTTGGAGAAATGCCCCTATGGTCTGATGACCATGGATCTTCATTGGGGAATCATCCCTATGGTCAGACGACCATGATCCTTCGTTGGGGAAACGCCTCTATGGTCTGATGACCATGGATCTTCATTGGGGAAGGATTCCACACGTTCATAGCCATAGATAATGCTCCACACTTATCGATATCACGACCATGATGACATTGAAGACAACAAATTCTCAAGAAAAGGTGATTTCTATTGATAAAATTTCCTCAAATTTTCTGAGTTCCATGCTCTGGGTTTGGGTACCCCCTCCAAAGTCTCCAAATGGTAGGCTCCTAAAGCGACCTGTTTGGAGATTCTGTATGGTCCTTCCCAATTTGGTGCTAGTTTCCCCATGGACCTCAGATCAGATGCCTCAATCTTCCTCAATACCAGAACCCCAGGATGATAAATCCTTGTTTTCACCCTTGAGTTGAAATGTCGTGCAGTTCATTGTGGGTGAGCTGCATTCCTCACTTGGGCTGTTTCCCAAATTTCATCTAGCAAATCCAAATTTTCCCTTAATTCCTCTTCATTAGTGTCTGGATTATACATCTGTACTCTGAGGGATGTTTCCACTATCTCCACTGGAATGACTGCCTCTGTCCCATACGTCAGTTTAAAGGGTGTCTCCCTTGTTGCCAGTCTGGTGGTAGTCCGATAGGCCCAAAGTATGCTTGGTAATTCTTCTGCCCATAATCCTTTTACTGCATCTAACTTTTTCTTAATCCCATCCAGTAAAATTTTATTCATTGCTTCTATAAGACTATTGGATTATGGGTACGCCACGTAAGTTTTTCGTAGTTCAATCTCAAACTGATCACTGAATTCCTTGAACTTATGTTCGAATTGTTTTCCATTATCGATAATGAGAATTCTTGGTATGTCATACCTATAAATAACTGAGTGCAGGAATAAATTCCACACATTCGCTGCCGTGATTGTAGCCAGGGCCTTGACTTCTACCCATTTAGTGAAGTAATCTACTGCCACCACCACAATTGTCTTCCCCCAGATGCTTTTGGGAACGGTCCCAGGATGTCCATCCCCCATTGAACAAATGGTAAGGGGCTTGAAATAATTGTTAGCTCTGTCACGGCTTGGCGAGTAATAGGGGCAAAGGTTTGACACTTCGTGCACTTACATACAAAATTCATTGCCTCTTTACATAAGTGTGGCTAGAAATATCCTTGTCTAATGAACTTATGAGCCAACGCTCACCCACCTAAATGTTGTCCGCAGATCCTAGTGTGAACTTCTTTGAGGATATAGTCAGCTTTTGATGGTTGAAGACACTTCAGATAAGGCATTGAATATGCATTTTTATATAATATTCCTCCAAACATGGTGTATCGAGCTGCTCTCATTCTGACCTTTCTGGCCTCATCCTTATCTTCTGGGAGTTGCTCTTGAGACAAGTACGCCATGATAGGATCCATCCAACAAGGTTCCTGATCAATGGACATCAAATCTTCATTTTCACTGATGCTCGGTCTAGGTCTTGGAAGTCCGATGTGGCGAGGTGTGACAATTCATCTGTTGTGGTATTCTCTGATCGGGGAATTTGATGTATCTGAAAGGATGGGATTTCTGTGATCAGATGGCATACCTTTTCCAAATATCTGGCCATATATTCATCTTTGGCCTCATACTCTCCCTTAACTTGGTTGACAACTAATTGGGAATCACTATGCCCGATGAGATTTGTTATCATAAGACTCTTTGCTAATTTTAGCCCTGCTATCAAGGCTTTATACTCGGCCCCATTGTTGGTCGCTTGAAACTCAAACCTTAGCGCGCTTTGCACCATTAAACCCCTTGGACTAAAGAGCATCAGCCCCGCTCCACATCCTGCACTGCTTGATGATCCATCTACAAACAACATCCATGGATCCTCGGGTGCTCTATTTTCTTCGCTTTCGATAGGTGTGGAACTCCCCTTTAACGCTCCTTCGATCATAAAATCAGCTAAAGCTTGTGCTTTTATCGCTATACATGGTTTGTAGCGCAGATCAAATTCACCCAATTACATCGACCATGCTACCATTCGCCCAGAATGGTCGGGTTTTGCCAGTATTTTCTTCAAGGGTTGATTTGTCAGCACCTCTATGGTGTAGTCCTGAAAGTAGGGTCTTAATTTCCTGGCCGCCATCACTAGTGCAAAGGCATATTTCTCAATATCACTATACCGCGTCTCTACATCCACCAGTACCTTACTAACATAGTAAATTGGCTTTTGAATTCATCCATCCTCCTTTGTCAACACTGCGCTTACGGCTTTGGCTATGACTGCCAAATACATTTGGAGTACATCTCCTGATTCTGGCTTGGTTAACAAAGGTGGATTAGTTAGGTACCTTTTCAAATCTTCAAAAGCCTTCTGGCATTCCTCTATCCACTCAAAGGTTAGCTTGGCTCCCTTGGTCTATCACTCTCGTGCTCGGTTCTTGAGGGTTTTAAAGAATGGTAGACACCGGTCTCCAAAGGTAGAAATGAATCTTCCCAAAGCTGCTATCCTTTCTGTAAGTTCTTACACTTCTT
Organism: Telopea speciosissima; assembly: GCF_018873765.1. NCBI lineage: Eukaryota > Viridiplantae > Streptophyta > Magnoliopsida > Proteales > Proteaceae > Telopea > Telopea speciosissima. The sequence continues at coordinate 33,811,196 of NC_057920.1, read as the reverse complement.
TTACCCTTCCTTAGGATGGCTTTTATCTTAGCCGGATTTGCTTCTATGCCCCTAACTGAGACCATAAACCCCAAAAATTTTCCTGCAGTCATTCCAAAAGCACACTTCGCAGGGTTAAGCATCATTTTGGTCTTTCGCAGGACATGGAAAGCCTCTTGGAGATCAGAAATATGGTCAGATGCCTTGAGGCTCTTCACAACATATTGTCTATATAGACCTCCATATTGTGTCCAATCTGTTCGTAGAAGATGCGGTTTACAAGACGTTGATATGTAGCTCCAGCATTCTTCAAACCGAATGACATTCTTTTATAGCAATAGTTATCTCTTGCCACCATTGTTTGAGTTTAAAATAATACCACAAGCGTATGGGTCAATCATACCTACGAGTTGAACACGAGGAGGTCAACCTTGAATAAATTTTCACTTTTAATTAAGGCGAAGTGGACAACTTACCAAATATGGAAACAACCTATATATGGAAACTAGCAAATATAGAAGCAACTAAATTACTAAAGATATCAAATTAAAAATAGAAACTAGGGCAATTACTAAGGGAATGGATGAATTAAAAGCAAGAAAGTCAATTGGGAATGGGTTCCACCATGAGAATTAGGGCAGATCAATGACTAGCATATCAGGGCAAAGCATGCCTACGGCCTAGGTCTATAAGATATGCGGCACAGCTCATATACAGCTAACATATCTTGTGAAAATAGTGCTCATACAACATACAATGTAAGCAAAAAAATACATGAACATAATGGTGTCACAATGGATACGGCTAACGAACATGTATATAGTTCCCCTTGGAATGACATACAAGCTGTGGACGGTCATCCATTGTAAGTCCAATATTGATCATGTCCATTAATCACATAGACAATTCTAGCCATCAATTCTTCCTTCTCTCATGTTTTCACCCACTCCCAAGAGGAGAGGTTTAGCTAGCCATGAAAGCAATGAAGAGGGAAGGAAGGATTGATGGAGAAAAAGACATAGAAATTACTAAAACTAAAATTTATAAGAAGAAGAACTTAGCTGATTCGAATAACTCCAATGAAGATGATTCTGTCACTTGAATCCCATCACTTGAAGCCGCATCCAATATTGAAGAACAAATTAGCAAAGTATATAATAAAAATTCCACATATGATCTTAGAGATGGGGAAATAAAAATTATCCTAACAATGATTCTAAAAATTACATATGATAACCTAAATACATAAGATCTAAAAAAAACTCAAAAAAAAAGGAAGATGAGAGAATCGAGAATGAGAAGAGAGAGTTATCTAAAACTTCAATTAAAACCAACAAGTTGAAGAGAAAAATGAACTTGGAACCTTGCTGTTTATTACATGAAAGAGAAATAAGAACAAAGACCAATAGAAGAAACATAAAAATCCCAAAGAAAAAGTCCTCTGGAGAGGAGGGCGCTTGTTGTTCTTATATGCCCATCGTGCTTTATGTGGTGTCCTCTCCACCGTTCTTTCTTTACAAAGGAAGTAAACTCCCAATTGGAAACAACCACTAAAACCGTGGTTGATTCCCTTCCAATTCCAATTTCCAACTCCCTAAAATCCATGTGAGAATGAGAGAGAGATTTTTTTCTTTTTTTTTTATATTTTATTTTCTATCCCTTCATCATAAATAATTTCACTAAAAATCATTATTGGGCTATATCTTTCTATATTGAGCTCAGATGGAATCAACCCGAGAATTAAAGTTGCACCATTTTAAATTCTAGACGATATGAGCCCAATATCCAATATTTGCCGAAAGATTTCCAATTTGCCAAAATTACCCATTGGAAAGCTAACCCGACTGAATTCTTCAACCTTGTAACTTGGCGTTTGGTGGTCCAATTAGACATGTATTCTCCATTTTGACCAAAATGTCCCTAAACTTGAAAGATGACAAAAAGTACCCGAGTAGCACTGTTCAATGTGGTAAAATGAATGCTTTATACCCTATGATTTCACACATAAATGTTCTCATCAACCATGAATGACGTTTTTGGGTTATCTGGCTCATACATCTTAATTTGGTTATATCCCGAATACGCATCCATGAAACTTAACATCTTATGGCCTGCCGTTGCATCTATCAATAAATCAATATGAGACAAGGGGTAATAGTCTTTAGGGCATGTTTTATTTAAATTGGTGAAAGCTATGCACATGCGCCATTTGCCATTGCTTTTTGGCACCATTTGTCACTCCCCCATCCCAATAAGGGATAAAATATTATAAAAGGGGTATGACTAGGATGCTTTCCAACATCCTAATCACCACCTCCCGGATCACAGATGCAGTGGCTTACCTCACAGTCACACAGTCGAGAATCAGGACTAATATCAGTATAGCGGAAGACTTATAATAAAGCACATAGTGATATTACATATACAAAAGATTATCTTTGAGTACAATACTTAGCCTAAAAGTTATTACATTAAGAGATGATTTGAAATACAAAGAAAAGAAAATATTACATCAAAATGCAGCAACACATGCAGCATGAAATAAAGAAAACAAGTAAAATATCAACATTCATAATCCAACTTTCACCTCCGCATCGTCCAAGTCCTCCATCGCACCTCGATATAGTACTACCTGCATTACAATCTAAAAAGAAGGGTTCCCCAAGGGGTGAGCTTCCACTAGCCCAATGAGCAGGAAAGTTGAACCACACACACAATAAATATGAGACTACAAGTTCAACCTGATGAGCAAACATCCTTGACGTTTCATACCACCAATGATGACTCGCACATCAGATCCAATTTACAGTCATGCAACATACACAACAATATGATATGCAATATGAATAATGATGAATGATGATGATGATGATGATGATGATGATGAGATGTAATGCATGCATGAATGCTATGCTGTGTAGAGTAATGGAATTGTTTCCCTGATACCGGAACTTACCCTCGATCCCCCAACGATACAACACCATTAATCTATGACATAGTAGAGCCATATCCCTGGTACCGGAACTTACCCTCGATCCCCAACGATATAATCATAACTACGTCAGTGGAAGCCTGCCAGTCCTGGAACACACCATCGGTCTCCCAGCAAGCCTCCGATAATCTCAACCACGGTACCGGAACACACCCTCGATCCCTGGGCTGGATTACCAATAAGGCGATCATGGTGTAGGAACTTACACATCTACCACCCGTGTCCCTTTAACACAAATTACAAATCCAATATGCAAAATGCTATATGAATCTATCATATCGAGAGGTATTTAGGGTGCATCAACATCCCATTCCATCTATCACCCGGGTACCAGCACGACACGACACGACACATGACAGGCCACATATAACATATGATAAGAACATTAAACAACCACATACCATCTCATCCATTTCCAACACAATCACAACATATAACCATTAATTATCATATGCATGAACATAATCATAGGTAAATAATACAAATATGCGTTATGCATGAAGTATGACAAGTAATTTGATTTCAACAAAACATGTCATTTAAACATAGAATCACACAATGATCAAACAAAGTCCAACCCCTACTTACCAATGATTTGTGTAATGTTCAAGGTGTCTATTAGTGTTTGCTTTGGTACACGCTCTTCTGTACAAGCTCGACAGCCTAAAGGTGCGAGAGCAAGTATTAGAATACGTGTGGAGGGATCCCAATAGTTTATTTAAAGTTTGGGTCAAGACAGCAGGGGCGGATGCAAGAACGGAGCCAGCTAGGTGAGTCCGATCATGGATCCGTCTAGGCTATACCAAAAAAATATATGGAATGAACTCACGGGAGGATGTGGAACATGGATCCGCTTGTGCATCTGTCCAAACCCTGAGATTTTCCCGAGAGTGACCTGAGCTATGGGCGGATTTACCCAGTGGGTCTGCTCGTGGCTCCATCCAGGTTAAACAACCAGGTTATACTGGATGGACTAATGGGTGGATGCACAACAGTGGATCCACTCGTTAATATGTTGCCACTCTTTTGAAATCCGTGAAGATCCTCACCTCCAGCCCTTCATCCATGGAACCATAAGGGTCCTAGGGTTGGGGAGGTGAGTCCAAACCTTCCTAAGGGCATAATGTCTCATATCATTCATTGGTCTTGGAAGCTCCCATGGGTTGGTCTCTCCTTAGGATTTTTCATTTTTAGGTTGAGTTCACAAGTCCCTTAGGACAGTAAGGGAGTTGTAATAGAGGCCTCTCAAGGGTTGGGGGATTCAATAGTTCAAACATCAAGAACCCAAGGTCTAGGGTTGCTCTAAGGTGTTGAAACCCAAGGATAAAAAAGGAGGTTTTAGGAATAGGCACAATGTTGGGTGAAATTAAAGGGCAAGGCTTCAAACAAGAAGTCTCATAGTAGATTAGGTCCATACCTTTTGGTCCTAAATGAAACCTTAGGTCAAACTTCCAATTTCGAGGATTCTAATCCCTAAAACCAAAGAGGAAGAGGGGCTTAAGGCATCAAGGGTACGATAGTCCTTGGCACCAAAATAGGTCACTTAATTAACATATATTTAGGGGGCATTTTATGTGGTAATTAACCCCCAAATAAGATTTATCAAGTAACACAAGCAGCCACAATGTGGCGAAGTCACCGGATTAAAGTCATGTTCTAAAGTTGCTATCAAAACATATCAGTTAGGTTTGGGCCCATTTTTGAGGGTCTTTTATTTATATTGGGTTAACGGTTCCTTCATAAAAAATATATCCCTTTGAGTCTATTTTACAATGCAACTTGAATCACGTTGATACGATTTGTATAGACAATGTTATGGTTAAAACATTAAGCAGTGGTCATGCTATCAACTACGGGCGGATCTATGGACGGATGCACTTGTGTGAGTCCGCCCGTGCATCCGTTTGCATCCTGAGACACACCCAAGAAGGGAGAATCCATGGGAGGATGCACGATTGTGAGTACTCCATTGAGTCCGTTCACAGCAAGAATAAGTTTTTCAAGTCCGAACTTCATCCAAATTGATTCCCAAGGCCCCTAATGGCTTCAAGGGCTTGTAGGGATGGTTCCTAAAGTTAATTAAGGTCCTAATAACCCTAATGGCACAATGCATTAAGCCATCTATGGTCCATACCCAATTCCTCAATCCAAACTTAGGTTTTTGGATGAAATCCCTAGGTTTTCATGGCTTGGGTTGTATAGTACCCCATTGGGAGGATTAAGGGTGTGCAATGGCACCTAAAGGGACTAGGATCATGTCCCCAATAAGAGCATTGGATCCCAAATGGAACCCAAGCCAAATCCAAACTCCCAAAATCCAAAACCCTAAGCTAGAAATTAGAGAAATAGAGAGGGAGAGTTGGAAATATCAGAAATATCACTTATCACCAATAGGGAAACAAGATCCAAAGCTAGGCGAGCCCCCTTGACCTCATTCCTTCACTTTCTTCTTCTCCTTCTCCCTTCCTTTCCTTCCTTTTTCTTTTTTCTTTATCCGGACAGCAAGAGGGGAGGGAGGAGATGAGGTATAGGAGGGGAGGACAACAACTTCCTCTCTTCTCCGTTCCCTTCTCTTCTTCTTCTTCTTCTTCTTCTTCTCCTTCTCTATGAGTTGAGCTCTATTGAGAATGAAATGGGATTCTTTTGAGCTAAGTCCTCTTTTTATAAAATGAAATAGGCCTTAGGGCCTGTTTGCCTAGGTCCTTAAACCCCACCCCAATTTAACTTAAGTTAGGCCTTAGGGCCAGTTTGGTTTCTCCTTTAAGACCCTAAGTATTAAGGTCCATTTGATTTCTCATTTAAATCTCAAGTGCTAAGGCCTTAAGTCTTGTTTGGTTTAGGCCTTTAACACAAAACTCATTAAAATCAGATTTGGGCCTTGTGGGCCCACATACAAGGTCAAACAATGCAAAAGAGGGTAAGGGTGAGGGTCCATCATGTCCGGGGGCCTAGCCACGGTGTCTGGAGCACAAGCATGGGCCCCACACTAGAAAACCTATAAAACCAGCATGACAGCATGGATGGATTATCGAACAGATTATCGGTCGGATTCACCAGTAGTGGATCCGGTCGTGGGTCCGTTCCTGCTGCCAAGGCCAAAATCAATAATAGGGGATGGGGGCTTTGGCCCACATATCCAAGACTTCGAGGGGGGTTTGTATATCAAACATTTAGGGTTCAAAGCTTACCCATTGTGTGGTTCAATTGTCCATCAAGGTGTGAATATAATCCTTGTGTTCAAACTTTCCCTTTGACTCTTACGGTCCAAGGTCACATGTGTTGACCGTTGGCATCGTGGCGATACCTGTCAGTAAAAATTTAATTTGACCAGGGATATTAGGGTGTATTTTGGGCGCAGGTGTAACACCATTACTACATTTGACAGCCATTCAGGGTATATGGACTCCTCTATGAACCCTGCCTCCAATAGCTTGTTCGCTTCCTCTGCCATCTTCTCCTATCGCTTTGGGGCAAAATTCCTCCTCTTCTGGAAGACTGGCTTGGTGGTCGAGTTGATGTTCAACCTATGTTCGACCAACTCCCTGTCTATCCTAAGCATGTCTGTTGCTGACCATGCGAACATGTCTGCATTTGCTCTCAAGAAGCTTATCATCCTTTCCATTGGGTCACCAGACAATTTGGCCCCGATTTGTATTGTCTTACTCGGATCACCTTCACAGATCTCAACCGAGACCAATTCTTCAGCAGGCTTCGACCTTTCTTGGTCAATATTTTCTCGAGCATCCTACAAGGTGACGCTAAATGTCTGCGTAGTCTTTCCCTTAATCCACAAATATGTCTCATAACACTTTCGAGATGTTTTCTGGCTCTCCCTACATTCTCCAACGCCATTTTCGGTAGGAAACTTCATCAAGAGGTGTGGGGTGGATACTATGGCTTATAAAGCATTCAGGCCTGGTCTGCCAAGGATTCCATTATATGTCGAATTTATTTTCACCGCTAGGTAATTCATCATTACCGTGGATAGCTGGGGCTCCGTTCTTGTAGTAACCAGGAGCTCAATGGATCCTTCGACTTGTACAAGTGCTCCATTGAATCCATATAAGGGAGAATCTATTTTCTTCAACATCTCCAGAGTCAACTGCATTTTTAGAAAAGCATCATAATAGCGGATGTTCACAGAACTCCCATTATCCACCAGTATGCGAGCTATCGAGCAATTTGTAATGATCATCTTTACCACCAAGGCATCATCGTGTGGTGATTGAATTCCAACCAAGTCTTCATCGGAGAAGGTGATCTGATGCTCAGCTTTTCTCTTCTTACTCACAGTTTCAGTCAGGCCAACCATCCGTGGATGATTTTTCCTTGAATTTGAGGATTCCCCTCCTATTCATGGGCTTCCAAGGATGGTTGCTATCTCCCTGATCGGTTGGTTCTCTGAATGCCGTGATCGGATGTTCGGGCTTCCTTTACCTCGAGCTGATTCCTTCCCTTTATCCTCCCCCCTTTGTTCTCGACTTTCTTGCCTGCTGCTCTCTCCTCTTTCTCTCTTCAAAAATCTACTCAGCCTTCCTCGTTTGAATTAAGGCCTCAATTTCATCCTTCAATTGCCTGCACTCTTCAGTATCATGCTCGTGGTCTTGATGGAACCTGCAATATTTGTTCTTGTTTCGCTCGCTTGCAGGTTTGACCATCTTTGTAGGCCATCGTAAGGTCAACCGATCTTTAATTTCATTCAAGATGTAGGCTCTTCTATGTGTGAGGGGGGTGTGAGATGACTCTTACTTAGAGTCGTTCCTCGGTACCCATGCATGTTCCTCTCTCTTCCTCTTTCCCATGCTCTATTCTCTTTTCTCCGTCGTCCTGTTTCCATTGTTTGAATGCTCCTTTCTCTCTGCCCCCTTCTTCTCACTCCTTGATTCTTTTTGCTATTCTGCCGTGAGAACCTCTGCCAAATTTATATGTTTTTCACATCGAGAGTAGAGTTCAAACATATCATCCAGTTCTTCCATGATTAGAGACTCCTTTAATTTCCTATCTCTGATTCTGCTGTGGAGGGCCTGGAACTTCACGATGGGATCCAGATCTCCAACCTCCAGTGCCTCCTTATTGAATCTGGTGAGGAATTCTCTAATTGATTCTCCCTGCTACTGTTGGATAGCTAGTAAGTTTGTAGCAGTCTTCTTATGGATCCTACTGCTCACGAAATTCACCAGGACAACTCTTTCGAGATCTACAAAGCTAGTTAACGATCGAGGTTTAAGGTGTGAGAACCATTGCCTCGCTGATCCTTTCGGAGTCGACGGGAATGCTCTACATAGGATTGCATCGAAAGCTCACTGCAAGTACATCAATGACTGAAAAGTTTCCAGGTGATCTTTTGGATCCACCATTCTGTCGTATTGTTCGATCGGTGGCATCTTAAAGCCTTTTGGCAATCGCTCTAATCTGATCTGATCCGTGAAGGCCAGATCTGTAGTGAATTGTATATCCTGACTCAGCTTGGAGTTTTTCTCCAGAACTTTCTGTATCTGTTCCTACAACTCAATTACTTTCTCATTCAGAGCCTACTCTCCTTTGGTCATCTGGGATCCATGCTTTTTGTTGTCTCCTTGTGCCTCCTTTGCCAGATCGCGACCGTAATTGGCGTTGCTGTGATTCTCGCTATGATATGGAGACCCGATTCATCCTTGTTCTTGATCTTGTAGAGGAATCTTTGAGGGAATTCCTTGCATCATATTCCGCTATAAATCCATCATCTCTTCCATTTGATCTCTCCATCTTGTCTGCATCGCATCGAACTGCTCCACTATGACATATCGTGGAGGATCTCCGGTGGTTCTTTTTGGCAAATTTCCTTTCACCGGATTATTTTCTTCCGAAATGACATCGTCTTCTCGAACTCGAACGCTCCTGATCGGTAGATCTTGTGCATTTACTGTGTTCGCAGCGGCATGACTCACCTTCGTAGCTTTCGATTGATTTCCTGTGTTAGGCATTGCGGATCTTCGTGGATCTAGATCTCGTTCCCACAGATGACGCCAAAAATGTTATGCAAAGAAAATTTTCGGAATCCTTTGATAACACTTCAATTTACAAATTGGAGATCTAGAGACCTCGATTGATTCCAATGGTTCTGGCCTGAACCAGCTTACAAGGAAGAAGATGAAAAAAGGGAAAAATGAGATCTAGCTCTAGCGCAACCGAGAGAGTTTTTTAGCGGGAGCGAGAGAGTGAATGAATCCCCCTCCTCTATTCCAACACCTTCTATTTATAGTTTTTCCACGTATCCTGGTCACCTTGTTGAATTTATAGGAATACCCCTTCAGAATCTTGATTTCCTACCCTTGGGCTTACGTGGGTCATGCTATAGTAGATCGATATCCTTTCTAGATCTTGATCTCATATCCCTCAGGTCACATGGATCGGGCCACTCTAGACCATCTTTCTCAACCTCCCGGTCCACTATTCGCTTTCAGGACCCTACTGACCACGTGTCCTCACGGGATTGGACAATGAGAAATTGTTCATATCAGGCATAAAAAAGAATGGAGCACAAGAGCAGTTCAATGGACGGTAATCTTTCCAAGCCAACTATGATTACAATAGAATCCATTTTGTGTAATACAATTAAATTGTATGTTTTGATAGTACATTCGAAGGTCAAGTATTGCAATTCTTGTTTGATATGGGCTTTTGGGTACTTCAAATATGCAATGTAAGTTCGTTCAAAACACATAGATGTGCATGTGGTGCGGTGATTTTGATATTCAACGAAATTAGGGTTGTTGATCGTGTCGTTAACCGAGCAAAAATATAGCCCTAAATTAATCTAGCAAGTAGCAAATAAGGGGTCGATCTACGGGGAACTAGAAGGCTAAATTACTAAGATGATTAGATGAAAGTGATGAAAATTAAAGTGCAATAAATCTGATTTTAAACTACGAACGAAAGAAACGAATCTAAGCTAACAACAATATGCAAATATAGGAAAAGACTATCTTTAGGGTTCGAATCCCCAATGGGTTGTTATTCAATTCGGTTGCATGCTTCGGTTTGTTATAACCACAGGCCTAATAACAAAATGTAGGGTTCTTCCTAGGTATGGACTATCTTGACGAGTACTATCGTCCTTTGCTACAAGGCTTGGTATGTTTAGTTCGTTCAGCTATAATCCATCATCAGTACAACCACATAAGAACAAAATACTAATGCTTGAATGAAAAAAATATTGAATCACAGAAACGAAATTCCTCAACTAAATACATCAATTAAAATCATCCAAATAGGGATAGGGTCTCAACATCAAGCAATTAAGAATACAAACCAGAATTTTAAATAACAACTACCATAGGTTCATCTACACCTAAAGATAGAGAATACTTAGCCGCTCATGGCACTAGGAGACAGGGGGCAGCAGCGGTGATCTTCCATAGAACGTAATACACAGGTGGATTGCGATGCAACGACAATGGTGACGATGAGGCTGCTGAAATGGTAAGAGCAAGGCTGATCCGCGCACTAGTTACCAAGATAAAACATGGAGAAGAAAAGGATTGAGAAGAGAAGAATAATGGTGGGAATATGGAAGGGGGCTGCTATGTTGGATTGTGGATGTTGGAGAGTTAGTCCGAGATGGGAGAGATGAGGGTGATCAAGAAAAGATGGGGAACTGTGAGGAAGTGAAGAGATATAACAAGAGATGGGAGATAGGGATTGGGAATCATCAGGGAGATAAGATCGTGGAGGATTTTAGGAGAGATTAGGAGATAGAGCCGTGGGGAGTTGGGAGAGAGATGTGGGCAACATATGAGAGCAGAGAGATTTTAGGGAAGAGAAGAAATAGGAGAGAGAAAAGAGAATTGAGAGAAGTAGGAAAGTTAGGAACCATAGTGGGATGAGAGAGAATTTAACATAAATTCTAAATTTAATCAAAATCCTCTTTGTGAAAATAACTCTCCATCCTGGCCCCGGATGAATCCAATTCGAGAATTAAAGTTGCTCCAATTAATGTTCTGGACGATATGAGGCCAATATCAAATATCTTTTGAAAATTTGCCAATTTTCTAAAATGATTATGCCCTTGGGTCTTAAGGGAAACTTCTTCCCATCTCGCCCTTGATCACATGTGAGTCGGTCCATGGGTAAACTGGTGCCTAGATTGCATCAAATCCATCCATTCAGCATCTTTTATATGCATGACCCCCTAAAACCAAATTCGGTGGAGATAGGTGGGGGCCACGCCCTGAACTCGAAAATTCAAGAGGTCTTCATTAGGCCAGGCTTGTGTAGTATTGAACTCCTCCAAATTGGTTTTCTCAATTTAGGCTCCAAAAATGCACTTTTTCTCTAATTCTTCCAATATGCCAAAAATACCTCTATACCCTAAAAATACAGAAAAGTACCCGAATAGCCCCATTTTAAGCAGATAAAAATACAAAAATAAATGAGATAATTTCACACATAAATGTCACAGCCCAAACCACCCCCTGGGAGGATTTAAGCAAGTGACCCGGATATCCTACGACATCTGCCAATCCCCAAGGATCAAGAAGCAGTACTTATACATCATAAACCACACAATGAGGTAAAAAGATAATAAATGAATATCAGAGTGCAATGAAAAGTTGAACTACCCATACATGATCTATATCACTTATAATAAAATCCCAAATACCTATGTTATACCATATACATATCCTTTTATGTTCAACAAGTACATTATCTTGGTAATTACACTTCTTAAAAGAAAGAAACTTAAATAATAACAAAATTATCGCTAAGCAATGAGATGAGGAAGATCTTCAATTCCATTGATAGCTTCCTTGCCCATTGGCAACCAGTGCCTGCAAAATCAACTAAAAGAGAATATACAAGAGTGTGAGCTCCATCGAGCCCGTGAATGAAATATAAACCATGCATGCACATACTAGCACAACTAAATGAGTCCTACATGAGGTGCAATTCATTTTATTTATTAGCCACCTAACATCACAACTAAGGCGGGTTAGTGCTACTACAATCCCCAATACATGTATCCCTGGTGCGGGCTTCTAGCCCCTTCCCGTGATACACCCATTAAGTTGTCTTAGAAGACCAGTCGGCTCCTGCATTCATCCCTAGGTCAGCCCGACTGGCCCTCTGTGATTATCCTATGAGGTAACCATTGGCATTTAACTCAATAATTACATTTCTTTTCTTTTGGACTATATTGTGGCATAAAGCCCGGCATAAAGCTCATAATCACATTTCTTTTCTTTTGGATTATATTGTGGCATAAAGCCCAGCATAAATCTCATAATCACATTTCTTTTCTTTGGATTATATTGTGGCATAAAGCCCGGCATAAAGTTCATAGTCACATTTCTGTTCTTTTGGATTATATTATGGCATAAAGCCCGGCATATAGCTCATAATCACATTTATACGGTCACTCCCACAGACATCCAACACCTTAACCCCTGTTGGCAAGGGAGCACGGGGGATGAAACTCTAACCCCATGTCTATATGGCATCGTATGAGTCAGGCGGTGTCAACCATATCCCGTTCTACGGGCTACCACAGGCCTCATTTCCAAGCCGGTTATGGCATCTAGTCTAGCAATCACAATCAGCATGAAATATTCAAACAGAGTTGATCAATAGTTACACAGTATTGCATTGTATTTATAAGACTTGAATTAAACATGAATCATAGTATCAATATTTATGTAGATTAGATTCTGCATATTATTCATGTTACACGTACATACACGATGACATTTTACTCACCTTAGTCTGATCCTACTGGTTCAACTGTTTGTTCAGTTCTGGCTGGTATCTGGCTGTGCACCTCAAGCACTAAATCAAATCCTAAAGTGTTAGATCATACATGTGTTATTAACATTTAAAATTGTTCTAGGATGTCCTAGTGTTGATCTAGACTCACTAGTCTGACTCGGTGCTTAGTCCGAGATCACTTGGAATTCTCTGGGCCTTGCACTAGGCTTTAGGCCTATGTCCCGGTGCATCATCCGGAGAATGTGGCTTAGGGTCAATATGGTATTTTATCACTGTAGTACATGGTTCTAGGTCACAATAGCCTTACAACACATTCCCTAGGTCAACAATTCTGCAGGACCAACACAGATAGGGTTTCCAAGCCTTACGGGGCCCACTTGGGTACCCAAGGTATACATAATTATGGACAAATGTAAGGAGGGGTATTTTGGTCATTTTCCACCTCCTTACATTGTTTATAATCCATGTGTGGAGGTCCCAAACTCAGATCTGTAATATCAGCCTTTTAAATTCTCTGGGTGATGTCTCTGGGTGATGTGTGCATCGCCCAGTGCATCACCCAGTGCCTATTCAAAACATGAACAGGCCCATTTCCTTGGGTTTTGCACCATAGGCAGTGCCATGGTCGATCCCTTATGCATGTTAGGTCATTGTGGACCTCATGTGGGGTAGTTTGCAGTGGTCCACTCGGATCTTGACCTGGGCCCACCACTTGGCAGCCAGGAGTTGCCCAGACAGCCCAATGAATAGTAACCTAGCTGAGTTCCAGCTTTAGGCCATGGTTTTGGCTGCATGTAGGGGCAGATTTACATGTATAATCATGGTAGTAGGCTGTCCCTACCAAGATCCAGGCAAGGGCTAGCCTGTATGCACAGATCCAAGCCCAAACTGCCAGATCTGGGTGTAATAAGGAAGTGCAGCCATGCACAGAGACTGATCTCAGTCTCAGGAACAAAACAGCAGTAAAAACATTATTTAAAAGCTCAGATCATCCATGCAACAGGTTTGCATGTTAGATCTGAGGCAGCACAAGGCAGCCCCCAGATGTTCTGGGCTTTCCTTAGCCAGATCTACCTCCATAAAGCAGAGATCCATATGAGGAAACAGAGAACAATGGCAGCAGCATATTAGGGTAAGGATTTTTACCTGAGAATGGCTTGGGTATACTGGGATCAAGGCTGCCAAGCTGATCCTCCTTCCTTCCTCTTCTCTTCCTTCCCCTCTTCTTCCTTTCTCTCTCTTTTCCTTCTCTTTTTCTCTTCTCTAATGCTAGGAACAGTAGGGAAAACGAAATAAGGGCTGGGCCCTCCTATTTATAGACTCTTAAAGTACTAGGGTCTATTTGGCCCAAGCTGTCCCAAGGTCAAAATGCATTTTTAGGCTAATTCTCCCTCATTTTAGCCACATGGGTGGGGTCCACAGGAGTCCAGGGGTATGTGGTGGTTTCCAAGACCCCCTTCAACCTATGGAGGGTGTCTTGGCCAATATGGGTGGTCCCCACATGTTTGATGAGTAAAAAATCATATTTTCCCACTCTGGACGATGTCTCTGGGTGATGTGTGCATCGCCCAGTGCTATCGCCCAGAGAATTCATTTACAGAATTTATTTGGATTGAAATGAAATTTCAGTTCATTTAGAGACACAATTGGATCATGGTTCCTTCTAAGAAAATGAAGCTCTATGAATATAGTTTCTAGAAAAACTGAAATCAAAGAAAATAAAGATTGGATTAAGAAGTTATGTTATTTTTATTATAAAAAGGTCAATCTGTCAAGATAGCAGGATCCGAATTTGACAGCAACTTGAAATGAAGTTTTAACTAACTTAGAGACATAACTAGGTAATGGTGTCTTCTAACAAAATGCATCCCTATGAGTCTAGTTTCTAAAAAAATTGGAACCAACACAAATGGAGTTTGGGTGATGGAGTTATATCATTTTAACTAAGAGAAGGTCAATCTGCAAAGTAGCAGAATTTATCATTTATGTTGGGATTTAAGATGTATGTATGGAATTGGGTTCTCATCATCAAATCAATAATGAAAATTGATGTTCAAGTCTAAAAATGCTTTATCTAGAACATTTAAGCTGATGAGGGTCATCATTAGATTAGCCTAGAACTAGGATTAAGTCCAAGGGTCCTAGAATCAAGGAATGGTACCTTCCTCAGGCTGTACATTTGGTGGTGAGCTGTACAGTCGTAAGGAGTTGGTGCTTGCCTTCTTAATGGTATGTAAGTCCTCGCCAATGGGGCTACCTCATTAAGTTCAACCACAGGTTCAATGCACCATGGTGTACTGGTAGCTTTGACCTCGGATTCTGGACTTCCAACAAAAATTCAAATTAGCCCGTATCTTTGGGCACGGGTTTAACAATAAATGTGCTCATCAAATACCCCCACACTTAGATTTCGCTAGTCCTCGAGCAAAAAGAAAATATAGAAAACAAAAACCCAACTCACTTTTGTAGGAATCATGGTTGCATTTAGCATGTGCAACAAGCCTTTAAACCCCTAGGTTACCCCTAGTGGACGAGTTTTGTCTTGTGAGTGTTTGTGGGGAATATACACATAAAATTCATGATTCTAAAAAAAATATCGCAAATTTAAACTTTGACAAAGGGTAAGATGCAAACACCAAATCCGAAACCAAGATACTCTACTCAAGATCAAGAAGACAAAGGTACCCCCACACTTGAGCTCTTATTACCCAGTATTGACTCTAACAACAAGTTCACATCTTAATTAGAGAATCTCCTCATATCTTCCAAACACTACCTCACTTAAGGTAAGACCACTCATGACGTCAAGGGAACCAAGGACTTAGGCTTCAGAGCATTTTTGACCATACAATTGTACCAAGACAATGACATTTCTTTCTTTCTCTTTTATTTTTTTTCCTACTGAACTCCATTTGTTACTCCACTACTGTTCCTCAAATGCCATGCAGGGTCACTGCACAAGACACCCGAGTTACTTGGTAGCTTTGCTTCTTACAAATATCCACAAGGATAGTGATGCTAGAGTTCTTTTTTAGAAGTTTTATCCCAAGGAGTGTCGATCAAGTCACCTCGCTTCCTGAGGTGGATTGCCCTGTCTATCTCCAAGGAATTCAACTCTTACTTTTATTATCTTCTTGCTTTATTTTATTATTATTATTATTTTTTTAATGTCATGCCAAAACTTGGTCTCAGCTCCTAACCAAAAGCTCAAGGAATCACAAGACAGACAGGCGGTCCGTCCATTCAGACAAGATGGGGCTCTTATTATTTGAGTAAAATCCCATCTCAAGATACATACTAGCTACCGTCCTCTCAATAGGGTTTTCATTACTTCAGATTAGGGTTCCTAAGTTTCTCTCTCCCGTGCTTTGCATCAAAGTAACAAAAAGACATGTAAATATTACCAGAGCCAAAATAAAAATCTGCCAATCAAGCTCACACCTCCCACACTTAAATTATGCAGTGGCCTCAATGCATGCAAAAAATAAAGAACAAGGATAAGGAGGGAATATACCAGATAGCAGGAATCATCAAGATACGGCAGAGCAGTGCATCCAGCAAACTGGAACAACTACCTAAAAAAATAAAACACAAACAACCACAAGAAAGCTAAGGTCTAAAGAAAAATGGTGGGTTGCCTCCCACAAAGCGCTAAGTTTAGAGTCTTTAGCCAGACTTAGAATGACTCATGGAGAGTCAAGGATCACATCATGCAACTCCAACGACTCAATAAGTTGGCCATCAACAAGGCAATCCACATACGGCTTCAGTCGTTGGCCATTGACCTTAAAGGTATGTCTAGTTTGAGGGTTATGAACCTCCATAGCACCATGAGGAGAAAGATCCACTACCACAAAGGAGCCATCCCACCGAGAGCTAAGCTTTCCAGGGAATAAACGTAACTTGGAGTTAAACAACCACACTCGCTGATTAGGCTCAAAGGACTTTTGAACTGTATGTTTATCATGAAAAGCTTTAGTCCGGTCCTTATAGAGTCACGACTTGTCATAAGCATCGTTGCGCAATTCATCCAATTTAGATAACTAGAGATGACGAGTGGAGCCAGCTTCGGACATGTCAAAATTAAATGTCTTAATAGCTCAAAATGCCCGATGCTCCAACTCAACTGGGAGATGACAGGCTTTACTGAAAACTAATCGATATGGAGACATACCAATAGGAGTTTTATAAGCTATCCAGCAAGCCCATAAAGCGTCATCTAGGCGAGTAGACCAATCCTTATGGTCAGGTCTAATCGTCTTCTTCAAGATTCGCTTTATCTCTCGGTCAGAAACCTCCACTTGACCAGATGTCTATGGATGGTAGGGAGTAGCAACCTTGTGAGTGATGGAGTATTTTTTCAACAAGGCTCCAACTCTCTAGTGCTTGAAATGATAGCCACCGTCACTAATGATAGCTCTAGGGAAACCAAAGCGGCTAAAAATGTGACTTTGAACAAAAGGCATAACAACCTTATGGTCATTGGTTCTGGTTGCTTTAGCCTCGACCTATTTAGAAACATAGTCAACTGCCACTAGGATGTACTCATAACAAAACGAAGCACGAAATGGGCCCATGAAATCAATCCCCCAAACATAAAAAATCTCAATGAGTAGAATAGGATTGAGGGGCATCATGTCTCGTTGGGAAAGATTACCAACCTGTTGGCATCTAACACATGTTTTACAGAAAACATGCGCATCCTGAAATAAAGTAGGCCAATAGAAGCCACTCTGCAGCACCTTGGCTACAGTCTTGTTACCACTAAAGTGTCTCCCACAAGCAAGAGTATGACAAAAAGATACTATACTCTGGAACTCACTCGCAGGGACACAATGTCTAATGACCTGATCCGAACAGTATCAAAACAACTCAGGATCCTCCCAATAGTAGTACTTTAGCAATGAAAAGAAGCGATCCTTAACTGATTTACCCAATCAGAAGGAATCTTCCCACTAGCAAAGTAGTTCACAATGTGATCATACCAAGGAGCCAGTTTAGAAGATACAATAAATAACTGCTCATCGAGAAAGGTTTCCCAAACCAACAAAGAAGTGGAAGGATCAAGGGAAATACGGGATAAATGGTCTGCTACAACATTTTCTGACCCTTTCTTATCTTGAATTTCTAGGTCAAACTCTCGGAGGAGGAGAATCCATCGGATGAGCCTCGGCTTAGCATCACGCTTGGAGAGGAGATGCCAAAGAGCTGCATGATCCAAATAGATAATCACCTTCGAGCCCAAAAGATATGATCTAAACTTATCAAGGGCAAAAACTACTGCACGTAACTCCTTCTCAGTAGTGGTGTAATTCATCTGAGCATCAAAGAGGGTTTTACTAGTATAGTAAATCACCACAAGCTTCCCATCAATCTTTTGGCCTAAAACAGTACCAACAGCATAGTCAGACGCATCACACATGATCTCAAAGGGGAGAGACCAATCAGGTGACCTCATAATGGGTGCTTTAGCCAATAAATCACGAAGGGTGTGGAAAGTAAGAAGGCCTTTATCATCAAAGATAAAAGGGGCATCCTTTGGAAGCAGACTGCAGAAGGGCCTAGAAATCAAGCTAAAGTCTTTGATAAAATGCCTATAGAAGCCGGCATGGCCCAAGAAGGAATGGACCTGCCCAACATAAGTGGGAGGGGGTAACTTAGCAATCAAATCAACCTTGGCCGGGTCAACCTCAATGCCTCGTGCAGAAACAATGTGGCAAAGGATAATACTCTTTTTAACCATGAAATGGCTCTTCTCCCAACTACGAATGAGGTTGGTCTCCACACACTGTTTAAGAACCTGAGATAACCAGTGGAGATACTCATTGAAAGATGACCCAAAGACAGAGAAGTCATCCATGAAAACCTCTAAAGATTGGCCAACCATGTCAGAAAAGATGGCCATTATGCACCTTTGAAAGGTGGTCAGAGCATTGAACGACCCGAAGGGCATGCGTATGAATGCAAATGTACCAAAGGGGCAAGTAAAGGTTGTTTTCTCTTGGTCACTGGGACATATGGGGACTTGATTGTATCCCAAATAACCATCAAGAAAACAAAAGTAGCTCTGCCTAGCCAATTTCTCTAAAATCTGATCAATGAAGGGTAGAGGAAAGTGGTCTTTGCAAGTGATCTTGTTCAGCTTCCGATAATCAATACAAACACGCTAACCTGTAGTGGTACGAGTGGGGACAAGATCGCCTTGGACGTTGGGAACAACTGCGATGCCAAACTTCTTAGGGACAATCTAAGTGGGGCTGACCTATTAACTATCCGAGATAGGTTATATGATGCCAGCATCAAGCCACTTTACCACTTCGTTCTTCACTACTTCCCTCATATTTGGATTCAGACGACGTTATGGATCCCTAAAGGGTTTTGCTCCCTCCTCACAATAGATCTTGTGCATATAGATTAAAGGGTCAATAGCCTTAAAATCAGCCAAGGACCAACCAATGGCGGCCTTATACTCAGAAAGAACTTCCAATAGTTGAGCCTCTTGCCTGGACAAAAGATCGGATGAGATAATAACAGGCAATGTCTCTCCCTTTCCTAAAAATGCATACTTAAGGGTGGAAGGGAGGGGTTTAAGCTCCAACTTTGGAGGGGATATTAGAGAAGAAGGTTGGTGGGATGTAGCCAAAGGGGGAAGAGGCTCAAACCTAACTGTCCAAGGTGATCGTTCTGAAGAGGGTGAGGAATCTTGCAAAGTGTTCACCTCTTCAGTATATGCCTCAGATTCATCTCCAAACATTACATAGCGCTGCAAAGGGTCATCAATAAGTAGATGAGAAGTGTGATCAGCCACAACTTTGTCTAATAAATCCAATGCAAAGCACTCTTCCTCTATAATGGAACCTAAGGATGCATTGAAGATGTTGAGCCTAAGCTTCTTGTTCCCAAAAGAGATGTCCATGGCAGCCGATCTATAATTTATGCAAGCATTTGCAATAGCTAAGAAGGGGCACCCTAAAATGATAGGGGGAAGCTTGGCTGTGGTGGCTGTATTCATATCCAGGCTAAGGATGTCTATTGGAAAGTACAATTCTTCCACCTTCACTAAAACATCCTCTAACAAACCACGAGGTGTCTTGACTGAACGATCAGCCAATTGAAGGATGACCTCAGTGGGTTTCAAATCTCCTAAGCCAAATCTATCATATACTGAACTAGGCAAGATATTCACTCTAGCCCCTAAATCAAGTAGTGCCCTACTTATAATGATGCAGAAAATAACAGGAGTACCTGGATCCTTAAGCTTAGGGGGTAGGCTGCTGGAAATTACAGAGCTAACATGTTCAGTCAAATGGACAGTCTTAGGGATTTGAGTTGTCAACTAATGCTTTTGGGTGTAGAGGTCTTTTAAAAATTTAGCGTAAGAAGTAACTTTCTTTGTAGCATCCAAAAGAGGGAGATCTGACCGTCGGATTTTATCTGCCATGTGTTGACAATCTAAGGGGGAAATGGACAAAAATGGAGGATGTCAGAAATGGAGCAGATAAAAATCTTATCCACCTCACGGATTTTTATCCTCTCAATTTTGGACACCCTCAATTTCCCCAATTTCCCATTTTAAATGGTCGACACATGTCCTATCAAGATCCAACGGTCAATTTTGAACTTCCAAACTTTTGTCCCTCGGTTCTAAAATCCTCTCTCTCTCTCTCTTCTCCTCTTTCCCATACTTCTCTCTGCCTCTCTCTCTCTCTACTCCTCTCACATTCGAACCTCTCCCTCTTCTACAAAAAAAAATCTCTCCCTTACTCCTCTCGCTTCGCTGGAGTGCCCATCGTCGACGTCTCCCACTACCTCACCCTGCCATTGTGACCATCACATAATGGTCGCATGTCCTCTAGAATGACTCTCACTCCTCTCGCTTTGTCTGGTTAACCATCGGAGAAGGCAACCAGTGCCTCACTCTACCACTGTGACGGAGAGACCTAGCGAGAAAGGCAACACTCATGCCGAAAGGGGCCATCAGTTCCTCACATCGACGACTGTTACCACGATGGAATACCCATCGTTCTGTTGCTGCGCATCTCACTCCTCTCGCTTTTGCTTAAGTAACCATCGGAGGAGGCAACCACTGCCTCACCCTGCCGTTGTGACTATCACACGACAAGATCGCGCCCTTTGCAGCGCCTCTTACCCCGTCCCAAGCAGACCAGAGGAATTGGTAAACTTTCTTTTCCTTCTATGTTTTTTTCTTCAAGGGATCTTGGTAGAGAAATCATTGCATACTTTATTTTTTGTGCATTATTCCATGTCAAACCTAAAATTTTGTGCTGATTCTAACAACCTGCGATGCCCCTGTTCTTGCCTCCTTAGGCTCCAACTTTCAAGGGGTTATATCTCTACACCTAGCCTTTGATTTCATGAGATATTCTAGGGTTCCTACATCTAGCCTTTCAAGGGAGGATAACTTGTAATTTAAGATCTGTTGGTAGGACTGCTTCTTTAGGTAGGGCAATGGAATGGTATTGTACCAATATTCCAGTTCATATTATGCATCTACTCTCTCAATCTGACTACAGATCCGGTCCTTGCTATTGTAGTTTATGGATACAGTAACTAGCTGTCATGAAAATGGCTTTTGCTTTAACCACCATTTGTGTGCCAAACTATCCTATTTCTACTCTCTTAGTCTTCATGTCAATAGCTCAGGTTTTCTGTAACTTAATGCTACTAAGGAAATTTCTGGAAAGCATGCCCAGTATTTAGATTTTCTTTTGTTTGATTGCCCCTTTTGCTATCTTTAAGATATTGAGCATTAGTGTGTTTACGATCTTTATTTTTGAGCATCCACATGGTGTTTTCCTATACTCTGCCATTCTTCAGGTGGGTTATGGATAAATGTAATAGCTACACCGGATATTGACATAGGTCATAATGATGAGAGTAAGCCTAAGATCGGCATGCAGTTTAATCCTTGCTATTGAAGTTTATGGTCCATTTGCCTCCCAATCTGTTTTTTCGTCTGTACCTACAGCTTTAATGGTGGACTTAATTGTTGATATGAATCCAATCTTTTCAAACTGAAAGAAAATCTCCAAATGTTGGTATGAGTTAGGGTCATAAGATAGATAGATTTAATATAAGATATAATTCCATAACTGAGAGAGAATGTACTGTGGTGTTGTTGGTAGATTTTAATATCTCTAGAATTTGAAAGTTGAATTGTTTTTCCTCTATTTGTTCTTTACATCATTCCATGTTGTGTGATTCATTAAATTTTTTGTATAGACCTTAAGTAACATGTTCTATGGAGGTATGTGAGTCTTTAGCTCAAAAAGGAAGAGCACTTGGGTTTGTTCCCAGGAGATAATGGTTTGAGTCCATCAAGACTCGTTGAACAGTCACAATTTAGGTATAATGGTTTACCATGCAAATGGTAATGGACTGTCTTGTAATGTTTGTCAAAAAATTGGTAATTCCAGAATAGCCTTTTGCAGTTATGGATTGCTGTCCACAACCTGATACTAGAAATAATTGATTTCTATTGTTCATGATTTATCAATGAGAAGTGTTAAAGATCTATATTGATTTTTGTCTCCAAAGGGAGTAATATATATATAATCAAGCCTTAGTGATTGAGAGAAATCCAAGATAGGATACCTAAGTCAATACTGGCATTTTGTAAATAAGTCTTTGTTGTTGACTCTTTCTCTCTCTTTCTTACTGAGCATTTATGTAGGTTTGAAATGTTGTTCCAATTGTCCACTGCCACCACCTCTTAGTCTTAGTTGGTGGGGTGGTTGGTTGTCCTCTTGGCTTGTGAGAATGATCTCAATACCGTCTATTACACCCCCTCAAGTTGAAGGGCCGACTGTGGGGACCTTTAGCTTGTCTCTCATGCATTGAAAATGAGCCGTAGGCAATGGTTTTGTAAGGATATCGGCAAGTTGATCCGCAGTAGAGATGAACCGAACTTGAAGTTGACAATTAGCAACACGTTCCTGGACAAAGTGAAAATCAATCTCAATGTGTTTCGTACGGCCAAAAAACACCGGATTAGCAGATAAATAAGTGGCACCAATATTATCACACCACAAAATAGGTGAGCTCCGTAGAGGAAAACCCAATTCTTGAAATAGAGAGTCCAACCAAATGAGTTCGACGGTTGCATCGACGAGAACTTTATACTCGGATCGGTGGAAGAATGAGTAACCATCTTCTATTTACAAGATTGCCAGGATATAAGGTTTGGACCAAGAAAAATGGCATATCCACCAGTGGAACGACGATCCGAGTCACTGCCCACCCAGTCAGCATCAGAAAAGGCCTAAAGTGTGAGATTAGGAGATCTCTCAAGTAATAGACCATGGTGCTAGTATATTTGAGGTACCGCAGAATACACTTGACCAAAGCCTAGTGATGAACAGTGGGAGAGTGCATAAACTGATAGACCCGGTTGACAGCAAAAGCAACATTCGGGCTAGTTAGTATGATATACTATAGAGCCCCCACAATAGAGCTGTAAGGCTTGGGGTCATCAAATAAAGCACCCCCTGAATCCATAGCAGTGGTAGCCATAGGTGTGAGAATGGGCTTGCAATCACTCATTCCAGCCTGTTGCAATAAATCATGAACATAACGGGTTTGAGAGAGATGAAGACCCTTGGTATGTGGAGTTGCCTCAATCCCAAGAAAAAAATGAAGGGGGCCAAGATCTTTGATAGGGAACTCATTAGCCAATTGTTGGAGTAGGGCAGGAATTTGGAATGCAGTGTTACTGGTAACAATAATGTCGTCCACATAAATTAGCACATATATAACAACTGGGCCAGATCGATAGAGAAATAAAGTAGTCTTCGATGCCAAGAAGCCCAATCCAATCAAATATTGTGACAAACGTTGGAAACATGTTCTAGGGGCTTGCTTGAGACCATAGAGGGAGTGGTGGAGCTTACAAACATGCTGGGGATAATTTGGGTCCTCAAACCTGGGCGGCTGAACCATATAAACATTTTCAGATAACAGTCGGTGGAGAAAAGCCTTTTGCACATCAAGTTGGTGTAGCAGCCAATGTTGCGAAACGGCAAGAGCAAGTACCAAATAGTTATGGGTTTCACAACAGGACTAAATGTTTCAGAGTAGTCCAGACCGTCCTGTTGATGAAATCCCTTAGCCACTAATTGTGCTTTGTAACGCTCTAGGCTGCCATCGGCTTTGCGTTTGATCCTGTACACCCACTTGCAACCAACCCAATTAAAATCGGGGGAGGCGGGGAACCAAGGACCATGTGCCATTCTGTAAGAGGGCATTAAATTTAGTGGACATGGCTTGGCGCCATTCAGGGTGTTTGCTAGCTTGGGTAAAACAAATTGGTTCATCAGTGGGGGTGGGGGCAATGGTTAGAGCACTAGGAGAGGAGTTTGTGGTTGGTCTGGACCGAAGAATCGATGAAGATGCTGGGGAGGTGCTGCAACAGAGGAAGGAAGTGGGTCATCGGTAAGGGTGTAACCAGGGGTGGATGTTGGGGAGGCACAATTGGCAGAGAGTTGTACAAGTCCTAAAGAGGACAGGTCGGCCATGGCGGTGAGACAGAGGGAGACCTCGGTGGGGTTGATGTAGCTGGGTGAGGAGAGGCTAATGGTGTTGGATGTAATGGAGGTGGAGAAGCTGGTGTCGGCAATGGTAAGAGAGGAGCGACAAGGAGGAATACAAATGGAAGGGAGCCCCATGGAGCTACTATGGTGGAGGGGGTAGGAGCGAAAACTATATTGAGAGAAGTGAAGGGAAAAGTCTTTTCATTAAACCGTATATGGCGAGCTATATACATACGATCAGTGGAGAGATCCAAGAACCAATAACCAACATGAGACAGACTATAGACCAAGAAGACACAAGGAGAAGAACGAAAGTCCATTTATGACGATTGTAGGGTCTAAGGTATTAGTAACACAAGCAACCAAAAATGCATAAAAAGGAATAATCTGGAAGTTTGTGATGAAGAAGTTGAAATGGGGTGACCTTATTAGAAGCCTTTGAGGGCATAAGATTAATTAAAAAAATAGCACTCTCAAAGGCATAGTGCCAATAGCGCATGGGAACAGAAGCATGCACAAGGAGGGAGAGACTGGCTTCAACAATATGACGGTGTCATCTTTCCACAAACCCTTATTGTTCATGGGTATGTGGATAGGAGACATGATGAGAAATACCAATACGTTGAAAGTACTTTGGAAGAGACCGATACTCACCCCCCAATCAATTTGGATAGCCTTTATTTTGCAAGAAAATTGACGTTCAACAAGAGATTGAAAATTATGAAAGACAGTAAACACATAAGATTTATTGGGAAGAGGATAAAACCAAATAAAATTAGTACTGTCATCAACAAAAATCACAAAATACTTGTGTCCTTGAGGCGAAGGGTTGGGGGAAGGACCCCATACATCACTATGAATTAAATCCAATGGGAAAAGACTACAAGAATATGTTTCACATAGCGACAAACGACTTGATTTACCTAATTGACAAGCAGGACACACTAATGTCATCCGTGTGGACTGACACGGGAGACTATTTTCCTTTAAAACAAAACCCAAAAGAGACTCATGGGGATGACCAAGGCAATGATGCCATCCGTCAATGGAAGTACGTTCAGCAACATGGACATGAGGAGAAGACGCCGTTGAAGACGATAATGTATATAGCCCACCATTACTCGGTCCGGACAGTAGGATTGTTTTGGTGAGTCGATCCTCGACAAGAAAATAACCAGGGTGAAATTCAAAGAAGACAACATTATCATTACAAAATTTTTGAACAGAAAGTAAGGATTTGGAAATATCAGGAACATGTAAAATATTATTAAGATGAAAAGAATGGGTAGAGGTAAAAGAAGGAATAGTAGAATAACCAAGGTGAGAGATGGAAAGGCCCTTACCATTATCGACATGAAGCTGATCAGAACCACCATAAGTGTCATAAGAGGATAAAGACTGGAGATCAGGAGTGACATGATGTGTCGCTCCAGTGTCTGGGTACTAGGTTAATGCCGAAGATGGGGGATAGGTAGGGGGGTAAGGTGGGTTGGGTAAGAGAGGGGAGTTTGTGTAATGAGCAGATGGTGTGGAGGATGGAGGGGTTGGAAAATATTGAGAGGATGGTGGCTGGAAGGTGTAGAGGTAGGATTTCAGTAATAACAATAGGGAGCTGTTTGCGGCCCAAAACTACCTGGTTCTGGTCAGGCTGGGCCAGGGAAGAGCCAGGGCTGAGC
The DNA here is from genome assembly GCF_018873765.1 of Telopea speciosissima. NCBI lineage: Eukaryota > Viridiplantae > Streptophyta > Magnoliopsida > Proteales > Proteaceae > Telopea > Telopea speciosissima. The sequence goes on along the minus strand of NC_057920.1, from coordinate 33,785,256 downwards.
GCTCGTTGTTGGGCCAAAAAGCATGGGAGGACGCTGGAACGTGGCTGCACCTTGTCAGTTAGGGGCTGGCCCACGTGTTAGAGGCATAGGCAACGCTGAATGTAGAACTGCGTCTTGCAAGGAACGAGAATGAGGACAAGGAAGGTGGGCCCCGCCACTGCCTTGGCAAATGGGGGCAGAACAGGTTGGTGGCGTACATGGCAGCACTTGATTGGGAGTAAGGAAACGTGGACCGAGAGGAATGGCCTTGGTGGAAGCAGTTGTGCAGACTGATAACCACTGGTGCTTATCCTATATAAGGAGGACGACAGATTGGAGGAGGGACACACAAACACACCTGACAACCAGCACTTATTTTATTCTCTTTATGTTTTACCTTCACTTGTTTCATTTTTCTGTATTCTTTATTGCTATTCCTGTCATTTTCTGAGGCTGAAGGATGTATAGTTATATACTGAGGGCAACAGGGGTGTACGAGCAGAGCTCATGCTTGTATCTGGTATGATTGATTAATACATTCATTGGTTCAGTTCATTGTTGTTTGTCTTAAATCGCTCTCTTTTATCATAGATCAATAGCATTTCGGGCTGTAGTCCATAATTGTTGGCTTAATCCAAAAGACCTTAGAGCTACTTAGGTAGGAGGGAAACTTACTAGCCTGGTAAGGAGTCAGATTAGACTGCTCTCGGCCTCGTTTGAACCTGCGCAAAGGTTTTGGCATGCCTGCACTATTCGTACCACGTGCGTATCCCCTCTTGTGAGTGTTTGGGATTTCTATCACCAACACATTTTGGCACTCCCGGTGGGACCCTCATAAGCCAACAACTGCTATGGTCAAACAAAAGAAAGGACCAGGACGTCCTCGTATGCAAAAGGAAACCATGGTGGATGAAGAAATGGAGAATCCCACAGCGGTCAAGTTCGCAAACAAAGCCGAGGATGAACCATGCAACTCACATGGCAGTAATGCCAACCATGACTCAGCACAACAACTGGCGGTTATGGTGCATGACGCTGTAGACCCCCTTACGGGCAGTATACAGCAACTTGTGGACGTCTTTAGACCTATTTCCGATGACTTACGACACATGATGGCTGCGGTTGATAAGTCCATGACCAGCCAGCAAAATCAGTTTGAGGAGTTCTGTGAAACCCTCGCTGCCTTAAGGCAGGCCACATTAGGGGCAAGACTAAACACGATGGTCACACCACTTGATGGGACTGTAGCGACGGTCGAAGGTAGAGGACTCAAGGTAGGCCGAGTAAGCTTGCCAGCTCAGGCCGCATATGGCGGCAGCTCGAGCTAAAATCCCATTGTTGGGGACCGACCTAGGGTTAGTCTGCCAACAATGACTTTCGTCAACCCCCTGTATCAGGCTGCCTTGCTCGGCGCCGTCCACCTCGTTGGGAGTTACGTGGTTAACAGCCCCCCCACAGGCGTCCCCGGGGGTACTAGTCAAGAAACCACCTTAGGGGCAGACAATGTTCCCGCACCAGCTATCCTAGTTGGACTGCAGTGGCCAGCCGCCGTAAGCACTACCCAGATAGGGGGCATCGGGCCCAGCCCGGGGTATAGTAACATGGCCGCCACAGGGGCAAATGCTGTTCCCTTAGGAGGGTACCCCCCTTTGGGGCGAGGTAATGCGACCACCGGCATGTCTGGGTACAGGCTCGCAGGGGTAAGCATCAGGGAAAGTATACCCGGATTGGAACTGAGGCCAGAGGCGTTCCCAAATGCTCAGCCCGGCCTAGCCTATCACGGTAACCCATGGCCACCCGACGCGGCAGGGTATCCTGCTGCTCAGGGGGCACCATTGGTAATTGACCGGGGAGAGCTGATTAGGATCATCCAGGACAGCATTAACCCTTTCTATAGGACGACCCCACGTCCTACGTACCAAAAGCCCTACCCCGAGTATTTTGATGTAGTGGACCTCGGGAGGAACCCTAAGATCCCAGAATTCACCAAGTTCTCAGACGAGGACAAGGTGTCCACTATTGAACATATAGCCCGCTTCATAGTGCAGTGTGGTAATTTGGGCGGATTGGAAGCGGCCAAGCTTAGGCTGTTCCCTAACTCCCTTATGGGATCGGCCTTCACTTGGTACTTCAATTTACCCACCAACTCGGTCCAGAGTTAGTAGGAAATGGAGGAGCTCTTTCACACTCAGTTCTATCGCACTGAGCCTTAGATCACCATAGGAGACTTGGCCAAAATGACCTAGGAACCGGGTGAGGCTGTCGAGGGGTTCATTACCCGTTTCAAGATAGCCAAATACAAATGCCCGACCACTCTACCTGAGGCCGAATATGCAAAGATGGCCTTGGGGGGACTCTATTTTGAGCTTCGAAAGAGGTTTGCTGGCCAATACTTCACTGACCTCGGGCAGCTGGTACTGCAGGTTGCGCCCTATGAGCAACTCCTAAAAGAGGAGGGCCAGTGGAAAGCGGCCTCTATTAGAACGTATTACAAGGATGCTGCTGGTCATGTTTACCCATTGCTGGGGAATAGTGATCAGAAATAGGTTGATTATGTAGAATTCGAGGTGGATGCTGTGGAAATCACTGAAGGAAAGCCCTATGTGTGTAAGGCCTTGGCCAGGCAGGATGATCAGGCCAAGCAGGCCAAACAATCCAAGACAGCACCCCAGAGAACCTTTGACTCGAAGGTGACCTATTCCTTTAATATTTTGAAGGCTGAGCTGATTTTTGACCAGCTACTCAAGGATAAGCAGATTAAGCTGCCACCAGGGCACTAGATACCATCCAGTCACGAGCTAAAAGACCAGAAGTACTGTAAGTGGCACAACACTCGTACCCATACTACTACTAACTGTGTGGTTTTACGAAATGCCTTACAGAAAGTAATTATGACTAGATGCTTGTAGTTCCTAGGGAAGGAAAAGGGGGTTATGATGGTTGATGAAGACCCCTTCCCAGTTAACATGGTCAGCGCCCATTTTTTGAAGATGGCCGGGCCAAGAGGGAGTACAGCGCCGGCCCTGAGTTTTGGACAGGGGATCAATCCACCTAGGCTGAACCCACCAGCACGGTCATCAAGATCCCGTTTGAATCCATGGGCCACTCCTTTCCATACCCAGGCCAACAGCGGTCGGGCAGTTAACAATTTGGAGGTTGCAATGGGTGAAACGGTGCAGGCATGCTTGGGCCCACCCGAGTGGCCCAGAGCTCCTATCATGGGCTGGTCCAGTAATGTGCCAGCTCAGGCTGAGGAACAGGTCAGAGTTCGAAGAAGGCGAAGGAGGGGCAAATGGCCCACAGTGAGTTCCCGCTATGAGTTTGATCCGCAAGGGGAAGTAGGGGTTTAGAAGAGCACAGGACTGGCACACCCAGGTTGAGTGAAGCACCAAGGCTACATCAGGAGGTCTGTCCCAATTGTAGTCAGCCAATCGAGGGATAACAGAACAGAACCGCAGCTTAGTCAGGCCGGGTGCCATCCAATCAGGGCACATGGCCTCCCCCACGAGCCAAAGAGGAGGTTAATCCAACACTCGCACGAGACAGGAGGCCGGTTCCTCATCAAGCAACCCATATTTCCAGGCCGTCCGCTAAAGATCAGCTTGGGAGGGTTTCGGTAAGGAGACGCATGACATATGAATAGCATGGGCTAGACTACTCGCGCTCAGAGCACTCCGGATGGGAAGCCCCTCAACACCAGGAGGGCCACAGGCCCAGGATGGTTGTTCCTAAGACAGATGGAGAAGAGTGGAAGGTTGCAAGGCATCTGAAGTTTCCGGCCAGCCCTGATCCAGCTCGCATGTCCAGAGCACAGAAAAGAAGGCGACAAAGGAAGAGGTTGGCCCAAAGACAGAACCAGTAGGCCCAGGTCAACGAGGGCTGTGTCAAGGCGCCCCCCAGGTCCAAGTAGAGAGAGGCATAAGCTCCGGAGAATAGAGCCAGGCGATACATGGGCCATCAGGGGCAACATACCCAAACATTACTGCTGGGGAAGAAGGAGCCCTGGAACCAAACGTGTCAGACTACAAGACCGAGGATAGTGACCCAGATGTCTTCGGGGACATAGTGATGAGTTCCAGCCCAAGAGTTGATAGTACAGGCAACAGCGGCCCCATTTACTCATCGGATATCGACTTCGACAGGCTGGTCGAGATGATGTTCGGCACGATCCTAACTCCGGTACAGATCTCAATTATGTACGTCCTGCCAAAGACATTCCAGTATCAGCCCTGCGGATAGAGCTGGTGCCCACTAAGGAACAGGCCGAGAAGAGGGTAGACTGCGATGAGCTAGACCAGCAAGACCCAAAGGACAATGTTAGGACGGTCATCACAAGGGAGATAGAGTACACCTTTGACACCCTAGTACCACGGGGAAAGATGGCCGACATATTCGAGGAGCAAACTCGCGAGATGATGAGGCCTTTGAAGCCATTGTATAATCAGTCTCACATGGATGGCAAACTAGTAGCCAGGGTTTTAGTTGACAATAGAGCAGCAGTAAATATCTTACCCTTGAGAATGATGAAATGTCTCGGCAGAGACGAGACCGATTTGTTACCCACTGATGTATCGGTCACAAACTTCCTGGGGGGTTCCACTAGGTCGAGAGGAGTGCTCCCGATCAATCTAAAAGTCAGAGATCATACGTCCTTGACGACCTTCTTTGTCATGGATGCCATGGCCAACTACAACGCCCTCTTAGGGTGAGACTGGATCCATGCAAACTCTTGCGCCCTGTCATCTCTACACCAGTTTTTGGTGCTTTGGCGTAAAGGGGGAAAGATTGAGTTAGTGATGGCCGACAACTGGCCATTCATGGTCGACGCTAGTCATACGAAGGCCGCTCTGTATGACGGATGCATAGGCCCCTTCCAGTTCACTGGGGAGGATGAGCATGGGAGGCCTACGTCCTTGCTTACCTCGTCTACGGTCCTAGAAGAAGTTTTCCAGTTGAAGGGGCTGCGGACAGAAGCCTTGCTGGATCTCGGAGAATGGCGGAGGAAGACTGACCAAGATTACTTATGAAAACAAGCCAGAAGGTTGTAGCAGACATAATGCGTCGGGCCGTCGGCTGACAGTTGCAAGCCTGGGGCAAAAAATGTCTCACGAAACAGGAGTGGTGGCTGAGGTCTCGGCCAAGGAGCAGATGGTGACTGGCCCTGAAGTTAAGCTACAAGACCTGCTACCTGCATCGCCAAAGATGGAAGAGACGCTGGCAGAGGTCTAGGATCCATTGATAGAGGTAGACTTAGGAACGGCCAAGGACCACCGGCCTATTTATGTTAGTGTTCTACTCCCACCTGAGTTAAGGGAGGATATTATAAGTTTATTGAAGGAATTTAAAGATTGTTTTGCTTGGGACTATTCTGAGATGCCTGGTCTAGACCAAAAGTTGGCTGAACATCGGTTGCCCATCAAAGATAACTACAAACCCGTAAAGCAACTGCCCAGACGAATGGCACTGGATGTTGTCCTAAAAATTAAGGACAAAATCGAATGGTTGCTTAAGGTAGGTTTCATTCGGACCGCCAGGTATGTGGAATGGGTATCAAACATAGTGCTGGTCATAAAGAAGAATGGAAAGCTAAGAGTATGCATCGATTTTAGGGACTTGAACAAGGCCACCCCCAAGGACGAGTATCCGATGCTAGTGGTCGATATGCTGGTTGACACAGCTGCAAAGAATCGCATCATGTCTTTTATGGATGGCCATGCTGGGTACAATCAGATCTTCATTGCAGAGGAGGATGTCCCAAAGACAGCCTTCCACTGCCTAGGTGCCCTGGGGATGTATGAGTGGCTAGTCATGTCGTTTAGGCTAAAGAACGCCGGTGCCACCTACCAAAGAGGGATGAATACTATCTTCCATGACATGATCAGCACCTTTGTAGAGGTCTACATTGATGATGTGGTGGTCAAGTCAAAGCAGGAGTACGAACACCTTGAGCACTTGAGATGAGTATTCTCCAGGATGAGGAATCATGGCCTGAAGATGAATCGATTAAAGTGTGCCTTTGGAGTGGCAATCGACAATTTCTTCGGATTCCTGGTTCATCAGAAAGGAATTGAGGTTGATAAAAATAAGGCCAAGGCCATCCAGAACGCGAGGCCACCTTCAAATAAAAAGGAGTTGCAGAAGTTTTTGGGACAGGTGAACTTCCTCTGGCGCTTTATTTCTAACTCCGCGGGTCGGACAAAGATTTTCTCCTCGCTGCTTAAGTTGAAAGTTGACGTAGAGTTTAGATGGGATGGTGCTCACCAGGAGGTGTTTGACCAGATAAAGGCTTACCTAACAAGGCATCCAATTCTAATGCCTCCAAGAAAAGGGGTACCTCTAAAATTGTACGTATCCGCAACAGAGGGTTCTATAGGGAGTTTACTCGCACAGGATAATGAGGCTGGAAAGGAACAGGCTGTGTTCTACCTAAGCCGGGCCTTGACGAAAGTAGAACGAAAGTATCCTACCATTGAGAAGCTCTGCCTAATATTGTTCTTTTCCTGCAGCAAGCTTAGGTACTATCTCTTGCCAGCTACTGTAAACGTGGTTTGTCAAATCGACGTCATCAAGTACATGCTCACGTGCCCAATTTCTAGGGGAAGGGTTGGAAAGTGGACTCTTGCTCTTACGGAGTTCGTCCTCCAGTATGTACCACAGAAAGCAGTCAAGGGGCAAGAGTTGGTAGACTTTCTTATGGATCATCCTCCCATGTAGGCTGCCAGGGACCTGATGGAGGTACCCCTCGTCGGCCTGAATCCATAGAAGCTATTCTTCGATGGGTCCAAGACCGAACAAGCCGTCGAGGCAAGGGTTGTCTTGTGGTCACCAGAAGGGACAAAGACTTAAGTAGCCTTTCGGCTTGATTTCCCTTGCTCGAACAACCAGGCCGAGTATGAGGCTCTCATACTATGGATGGGCCTGCTTCTCGGCCCTAAGGCTAACACCGAGGAGATCCTCGGAGACTCGTAGTTGGTGATCAAGCAGCTGGCCGGGGAATATCAGTGTGAGAGTGAGTACTTGGTGGCGTATCTTGTGCAGGCCAAGAAGCTGATCGAGGGGTTCCAGGATGTGGTGGTTCGCCACATCCCACGATTAAGGAATCAGGCCGCAAACGGGTTAGCCCAGGCAGCATCTGGTATCGGTCTGTCGGAGGGCAGTTTAGAGAAAACCATCGTCATCAAAAGGCAAGCACGGTCTGCTATCCATAAGGGTAGCTATCTGGAGGTCAACCACGTCGAAGACACATAGCCTGATTGGAGAACGCTAAGCATTCAGTACTTGAGCAACCCCGGGCCAGGGTTTGATAGAAGGATCAGGGACAGAGCCACGGGATACACGTTGATTGGGGAAGACCTTTACAAGAAGGGGAAGGATGACCTATTGCTCAAATGTGTTAGCTTGTATGAGGCAACGTTGGTCATGGCCAAAGTCCACGAAGGCATCTGTGGGGCGCACTAGGCTGGTCCTAAGATGAGATGGTTGATTCGACGCCATGGGTATTACTGGTCAACTATGATGGCAGATTGTGTCAAATACGCCAAGGGATGTTGGGCGCGTCAGACCCATGGACCAGTGTAGTGCTTGCCAGTAACGGAGTTTAATCTAGTGGTCAAGCCATGGCCATTCAGGGGATGGGCTCTGGAGCTCATAGGGAAGATTACCCCACCGGCTATGCAGGGGCATTATTTCATTATCGTGGCCACGGATTATTTTACCAAGTGGGTGGAGGTCATACCAATGAAGGGAGTCAGTTAGGCCGAGGTCATCCAATTCCTCAAGAGTCACATCATTCACAGGTTTGGGCTTCCAGTCACATGTGACAACGGGAGCATTTTCATGGGAGATGAGGTGGTTACATTTGTGGCTAAGTTGGGAATAACATTTACCCATTCCACCCCATACTATGCGCAAGGCAACAGATAGGCCGAGGCAAGTAACAAGATTCTCAAGGGGTACTTAGCGAAGGTTGTGGATGAAAACCCACAAAGATGGGCAGACATGCTCTCTGAGGTGTTGTGGGTATTCAGGATGTCACAGCGGACCAACACGGCCACCATGCCTTTTACTTTAATGTATGGTCATGATGCAGTATTACCCGTTGAAGTTAGCGTAAAGTCAGCATGGGTGGCATTCCAGCAGGGACTCACGCCAACAGCCTACAGCGAGGCCATGATGGCTGAGCTCGATGACTTGGAAGAGGAGCGCTTGGCCGCGCTGGACAGGATGCAAGTTCAGAAGAAAAAAGTTGTAGCCATTTACAACAAAAGGATCAATCCAAAGCACTTCCAGGAGGGGGACATCGTCCTAAAGGCCATACTTCCGGTTGGGGTGAAGGACCCCAGAATGGGCAAGTGGTCCCCGGCATGGGAGGGACCCTTTACAGTCTGTCAGGTGCTCCGTGGTGGGGCTTACAGGCTACATGACTTGGAAGGGTACATCTAGATTAGGCCAATCAATGGCAAGTTCCTTAAGACTCTCCATCCCACGATTTGGGACTTGGGGTGAGTGGAGCAGGTATGGAACGTCCCAGAAGCAAGGCCACGAATTGAAAGAGAGAGCAGGCTTTACTCCTTAGGGAATGCAAACACGGCCTTGGTAGGCCGAACACAACAAAAGTAGAAAACAAACAAAGTATCACTGTTCTTCTAGCAAGGGGAGGAAGGCACGCAGACCTACTTAAAAAAGTCCTGAGGGGTGGATTCTTGGATTTCATTCCATTTCTTCTCCATCACTGCTAAGCGTTCATTGGCTACGACCAAGTTAGCTTGGCGGCTTAGTCTCAGTGCTTTCTCCTGCTTGGCTTGGGCTTTGGCTGATGTCGCCTCTACAAAAATGGCCTCAGAGCCGAGAAGTTTCTTCCTGACTTCTTGGTCCAATTCGGTCCTCTCAGACCGAAGAGTGGCGAGCTGGGCTTCCAAACTTTGGATGTACTGATCCATTCAGGTGAGCCAGTCTTGCCCTTCTCGTATTCCATCCAGGATCGTCTTGGGGTCGTCCCATAATTTCCGTAATTTCTCGTCCAGGGCATCGCTCTCTTTGAGAAGGGCTTCATAGGTCTGAACATTCTTGAGGGCCAGGGGGCCGAGGTGGTCACATCGAACATAAAGGTAACGGCCCCGTCTAACCATTCTTTGACCAGGATAGGAAGGTTGGGCAATGACAGTAGTGTGCGAAGGGCTTCGGTGATGGATGTCAGATTTCCTGCACTGATAACCTCACAGAAGGGAGATTGTAGGAAGGACTGTAGGAGTGCTTTTGCCTCGGTCACCTGGGTAGGAACGAATCCAGGACCCGAGGCATCGCCGACTTCCTTTTCATCCTCAGATGAGCTCAAATCAGCCAGAAGGGTTTCCTGACTCACAACCTGAAAGGAAGGATGTGTCAGCACTGACAAAACGTGGGAATTAACGTAAGGGCTAAGGCGCACGTACCGTGGGAGTCACTGCAAGAACAAAATGGCATGGAGGGGAAGGAAGCGCTGGTTCATGTATTGGGGTTTTGGACCTGCTGGGTTCACCCACATCATAGTTACCAGGCACATCAGTGCCGGTTTCTTCTTCTTCGGTGCCACTTTCAGAGGCGCCATTCGATTGGGAAGAGGATTCAGATTCTGAGGAGCTGGTGAGAACGACCTGAGGGGACTTCGTGGTAACGACCTATTTCAGGCTAGTACTAGACTGAGTACGGTCTTTTACCAAATGAGAGGTGACCGAAGGAGATGCTGCTGTAGAGGCATGAGGCCTGGTGCTCACGGTCTGGCCTCCTTGAAACACACATAGAAGAGAGGGTTGGCGTTGGGCGACCTTTGATGGGCTGATACTTTTTCAGCTTCTTACTCACTGGAGGGGGCTCATCTTCAGAGTCCTCATCGTCCTCTAGTGTGGACCCGTGGTCTCTTCGGGCTGAAAGGACCGAAGACGTGGGCCGCACTGAGGACTTGGCTACGGGCACAAGAAGGTTGATCAATAAATGGCAGACAAGTAGCAGAGCAAGAAAGGGCAAAGATAATACTTTCCAGCAGCTTGCTTTGAAACTGATGCTGTCACACCCCTATCCCAATAAGGGATAAAATATTATAAATGGGGTATGACTAGGATGCTCCCCAACATCCTAATCACCGCCAAGATCTCGATGCAGTGGCTTACCTCATAGTCACACAGTCGAGAGTCAGGACTAATATCAGAGTAGCGGAAGACTCAAAATAAATACCACTGATTCTTATTTAGGGAAATAACTACAGTGATATTACATATATAAAAGGTTATCTTTAAGTACAATACTTAGTCTAAAAGTTATTACATTTAACAGATGATTTGAAATAGTAAGAAAAGAGAACATTACATTAAAATGTAGCAACACATGCAGCATAAAATACAGAAAATAGTTAAAGTATCAATATCCAAAATCCAGCTTTCACCTCCACATCGTCCAAGTCCTCCATCGCACCTCGATATAGTACTATCTACATCGCAATCTATAAAGAAGGGTTCCCCTAGGGGTGAGCTTCCACTAGCCCAATGAGCAGAAAATTGAACCACACACACACAACAAACATGAGACTGCAAATCAAACCTGATGAGCAAACATCTTTGATGTCCCGTACCACCAATGATGACTCACACATCAGATCTGATTTATAGCTATGCAACAGACACAGCATTATGATATGCAATATGAATATTGATAAATGATGATGATGATGATGATGATGATGATGAGATGTAATGTAAGCATGAATGCTATGCTGTGTAGAGTAATGGAATTGTATCCCTGGTACCGGAACACACCCTCGATCCCCAATAATACACCACCATTAACCTACGACATAGTAGAGCCATATCCCTGGTACCAGAACTTACCCTCGATCCCCAATGATATAACCCTAACTACGTCAGTGGAAGCCTGCCGGTCCCGGAACACACCATTAGTCTCCCAGTAAACCTCTGATAATCTCAGCCACGATACTAGAACTTACCCTTGATCCCCGAGTTGGATTATCAATAAGGCGATACGGTGTAGGAACTTACACATCTACCTCCCCTTTCATACAAAATACAAATGCAATATTGTGCAAAATGTTGTATGAATCTATCGTATCGAGAGGTATTCCGGATGCATCAACGTCCCATTCCATCTATCACCCGGGTATCAGCACGACACAGCACGTAACAGACCAATAATAATACATGATGAGAGACATTAAACAATCACATAATCATTTCATCCATTTTCAATACAATCACGCCCCATATAGTCATTAACTAATATTCACATGATCATAACCATAGGTAAATAATGCAAATATGCGTTATGAATGAAGTATGATAAGTAAAGTGATTGTAAATGAAACATAACATTTAAACTTAGAATCATTCAATAAACAAACAAAGTCTAACCCCCACTCACCAATGATTTGTGTAATGTTCAAGGTGTCTATTAATGTTTGCTTTGGTACACGCTCTCCCGTACGAGCTCGATAGCCTAAAGGTGCGAGAGCAAATGTTAGAATATGTGTGGAGGGATTCCATTAGGATTCCCCAACTGTTACTATTGTATAATAAGAAATTCTTAAGTCTCTCTCTCTTCCACTTCTTCATCATTAAAGTTATTGGGACCATAGGATCCGAAAGGATCACTTCAAGGTCCAACAAGACCACCAAGGCCTAGTCTAAGCATTAGTCTTGGGATTCACAGGTTTGGAATCACTTCAGAATTTTCCCCATTTTAGGATGAGGTCACAAGTCCCTTAGGATAGCAAGGAAGTTGCAATAGAGGCCTCTCAAGGGTTGGGGGATTCAATAGATTAAACATCAAGAATCCAAAGTCTAGGGTTGCCCTAGGGTGTTGAAACCCAAGGATGAAAAAGGGGGTTTCAAGAATAGGCATAATGTTTGGTGAAATTAAAGGGCAAGGCTTCAAACAAGAAGTCTCTTAGTAGACTAGGTCTATACCTTTGGGTTTATGCATGAAACCCTTGGTCAAACCTCCAAATTCAAAGATTCTAATTCCTAAAACCAAAGAGGAAGAGGGGCTTAAGGCAATCAAGGGTAGACCTTGGTACCTCGATAGGCCAATTAATTAATATATATGGAGGGTAATTTAGGCTATATAAACCCCCCCACAAAATCTTTATAAGTTTACCTAACAACCACAAAGCAAGCTGGGTTACTGGGGTATAACTTAAGTCCTACAGTTGCTGTTAAAACACATTAGCCATATGTGGGCCCACTTTAGAGGGTCTTAAATTAAGATGTGGTCCAAGGTTCCTTCATATAAATTATATTCCTTTGAGTCTATTTTACAACGTAACTTGAATCACGTCGATACAATATGTATATACAAAGTTATGGCTAAAACACTGAACAAGGGTCATGTTGTAAAACTGCACGCGGATCCACGAACGGATTCTGTTGTGTGATTCCGCCCGTGCATCCGATCAAACCCTGAGACACACCCGAGACACAATCAAGGGAACGGATCCATGGGAGGATGCACGATGGTGAGTCTGGTCCTTAGTCCACTCGCAGCAGGAAAGGAGTTTTCAACTCCGAATTGCATCCAAATTGATCCCCAATGCCTCCAATGCTTCAAGGGCTTGTAGGGATGACTTCCAAGCTTTATTAGGGTCCCAAATATCCAAATGGCACAATACATCTGTTGGTGGAAAATCCAACACCTACAGGATGACGTGAACAGTTATAAATGTAGGGCGTGCCAGAACCTTTGACCCAGGTTCAAACGGACTGGGGCTAGCAGCCTATCTGACTACCAACCAGGGATGCTGATTTTCCTCGTGCCTGAGTTATCTCCAAGGACTTTTAGGTTAGACTATATGGCGACAGACCTAAGAAGAATGCTTGTAAAGATCCAATTGAGAAAGACAACTGAATTAGAATAAATTACTAAATTAAATAATGAGGAATACACTAACCACCTTAAGCCAGATCCAAACTCCACCAAGGCAGAATTTCCCAATGATTGGTTCAGTGAGACAACAAGTACACTCCTTTAAGGACTGAAAAACTAGACTGAAAGCAAAGTAAAGCGACAAAAGTAAAGATAAATGCCAAGGGTGTTGAATGTGTGTGTCCCCTCCTTCATCTGCAATTGCTGCCCTTTATAGTGGCCCCCCTGGCAGGTTCCCTGTTGGACTCCAACTCTTCTCTCCCATCTCCACGTGGCAAAAGACGTTGCCTCTTTCCTGGGCCCCACCATTTTGAAAGAGATGTGGCTCACCCCTCTCTTCCCTAATGTTGAGGACCTCCTCCCTCGTGGGCGAGATTCCCTCCTACGGTTGGATGGGGTCCGTCTTCTTCTCCATGCTCTTCTAACGTGGCTCCTCTCCTAACGGCCCTTGGCCGATGCTACTGTCATGGGGCCCAATCCCAAATTACCCCTAACAATCGCCCCTCACAACTCCTTGAGGCGGTGCCATGTGGCCCATCCTAGCATCAGGGAGTTGTGTGCCATCTTCTTCCTGGGTCTTGGTGCCTTCATAATGGCGCAATGCCCTACACTTCCTACTAGACTTGCTCTCTTCAGCCAGTGCGTCGCGTCTGATGTAACCGCCTGGCCTCTTAATTTGCAACCGAAATAATTATGCTTTTGAATTTCGAACTTCCTGGATTGGCGCAAAAAACCTCTTCGCTTTCTTCTTCTTTAAAACGCCATTCCTTCAGATTTTTACCCCTATTTCCATCCTTCTTCTTCGATCGCCCATCTCTAGCTCTGCGCCATGGACAAGCTTCCTCCTTACCCTGTGCCTTCGTAGAGAGAGCGCAAGCTTGAAAAGGTTTTGAAGGTGAAGTAAGCCCAGCTCCCACCTTTGTCTTGATTTGAGGTACTAATTCCCTTGCCTGAACCTCCCCAATACGCCCTTGGTCCTGCCCAGCCTGACGTACCAGTTTTGGTCCCCAACTTTCATTGCCATACCAACGAAGCAGCCTTACTCTGTTCCTCTGCCCTACTCCTCTCTAGGCCCAAGCCCATTAGTCTCCTATGGCCCACCTACCTCCCAAATTGGGAAGCCTGGGTGGACCGCATGACGTCGCTGGAATGTTCTGGCAACAATACATGTGGGGTGGAGGTGTATAATCCCCAGATCTGTGCCCGTCAGTTTGGGCTTCGGTAGTCCGTTCCCCTGCCATGTTATTTTTTTAAGAATAAGGGTGGACCTACTCAGCCTGTTCTGAGGACGTCGGCCCCATCAAACTTGTCGCGAGTATGAGCGATCTTGTCATATCCTACTTCTCCCCTGAACCGTTTGACCCAGAATCCTCTGCCACTCCCAAATTTTTGGCCTGGTGGTCTTTGTGCTATGCTAGCTTTTCTGCTGAGGCACTCCCTCTTATTACTAATGATGTTGATTCTGAATCAGAAATGCAGATGGAGGAAGCTTCTGGCAGAGGCAAGGTGGTGGTGTCCCATACCTCAAGTAAGTCAATCCTAAACTCCATTCTCCGCTACGAAGAAGCCTTCGGAGTGAAGTATTACCCAGACCGCACAATTATGTAGCGGCACCACATCCTGGCCATAGAGCGCATCTAAAACAAGATGCGCCAAGCATTTCTAGACCGCCCAGCTAATGCTCGTAAGGTAGCTAGGAGGGCGTATGTGGACATGAGTAGCTTCGACGCTCGTTTAAGGCTTTTCTGGACCGACAGCCTACCCTCCCTGACGCCGGCCTGGGCATGGCCGAGCTTGTCAACCCCCGCCTATGGATGTGGTCCGGCGGGGTTGAACTCGTTGGCTCCTATGCTGATGACTATGAGGTTGCTCATACGAGGCAGGCCGTCTAGGTCATTAATCCTGCCCGACACGGTATCCCTGTACCTATGTTGCTTTTAGCCTATGGACGTCTCTGTTACTAATGACCTATTTCCTGTTGCACAGAAGCTCGTCCTGCACAGTCTGTGCCTTCCCGAACTACTGGTAGTGATGTCTCCCTCAAGCGATGGGCCCCGTCTTCGGCCCCTACAAGCCCTTTGTCTAAAGAATCTCTTCAGGAAAAATAGAAGGCAGCCCCAAAACCGTCCGACAAGCAGCCTCAGCCTCTCCGAGAAGGTGCCCCCAGTGAGGAGGTTTCAGAAGCACCTTCAGGTCTACGACGCTTGTGGCGCCGGCTTGTGAAAGCTTACCAACCGGCCTCTCTAACCCCTATGGACGTTCCCTCAGGATCAGAGGAAAAAGAGTAGGGAGGCACCCTCGCCGCGGGCTCCCATGATGAAGCACTTTCCAAGGCTCCAACTGCTGTCACTTCGTCCCCTTTTTCAAAGGTCCTTAGTACTGGTGAGCAGGCACTTCCAGCCCTGTCCCAGTTCTAATCTGGAGCCCGTCTCCTAATTTAGTGGTACGTCCTGACGCAAGTCTTCTGGGATGCCTTATCCTTCCCTTTGACTCTGCTTTTCCTGACTTTTTCCTTCTCCTTTTGCCAGGACTTTGATTTTGATTCAATTCTGGCCGAGTGCCTTACTCCCCTAGGGGAGTCGCTGCCTGTTGGTACTCTGGCCCCACCCCCTTTGGCTGTTGAGGATGCCAAATGCGCTTTTGTTAAATTCATAGAGCAATATCTACCTACCGTCGATGGTTGGATCCCGACCATTTTCTTGCACTTAATCGGCCTCTTCAGACCTTGGTAGCCTGCACCGTCCTCCCAGACTCAGCGAAGTCATGGATAGGCAAAGCTTCCACTGTGATCCCAGACCTGACCGCCAACGTGCCACAGGCTTTGAAAATAGTCTGTGACTTAGAAACAACCATTACTGAGGGAGATGGCCTATGCGCCACATGGGAGCAGACCAAGGCAAAGCTCAAAGAATCGAGTGCTACCAACAAGCGCTTTTGAGATGAAATCATCGCCCTAGGCTCTGACATTGCCCATCTAGAGGGCGAGTTATCGGCTGCCCGTCAGGCCAAGGAGGAAAAGGAAGCGCAAACGGATCCTCACTTTAAAGAATTAAGAGCCCTGGTAAAATTTGCAGAGAGTCTGAAGACTTTCACCATAGAGCCCCTTGCCCTGAAGATCGAATGAGCTGCCCAGCTGGCCACGGCCAACCAAGAAGTGGCCAACCTGGAATCACAATGGAATGATTTGTGGGGGTCTTTCACCAAGGAGGACTTTCTTTAGGCCTGCATGGCTGGTTAAATCTAGGGTGAATGTCCCCTAGTCCTGAACATCTCCTTTGTTGCAACTTTTTAACTTTTCTATCTTTTAGGCTGACCATCTTGGCCAGCTTCCCTTTTGTTCTGATTGGCTTGACCGCTTGGCTGGCCTTTACAACCCTTGTTGATCATGTTACCCCAAATCCCACACAGTGGGGTAGAACTTTTTTTAGAAACTTGCCATTGATGGGCTTTAAGTGAATGTTTCCTTCTCCTTCTTTCAGCCTATAATCTCCCCCTTTTAATACTTGATGAACTAGGAGCGGGCCCTCCCAAGAGGGGGACCATTTTCTGTAGACAGGATCCTTAGTCCCTATTGGGAGGACGGCCTTTAGGACCATCTCGCCCTCTTGAAAACTTTTGGGTACTACCCTTTGGTTATAAAAGGCTGCCACCCTTACCTTTTGGGCCAGAATTCGATCTAGGGCCATAAATCGTTCTTCATCCAGGTCCTCCAGCGCGGTTAACATGGCCTCACTGTAAGCAGTGGGAGTCATCCCCTACTGGTATGCCACCCTTGTAGACCTGACACTTATCTCCATGGGGAGGACTGGGTCATGCTCATAGGTAAGAGCAAACGGCGTGGTCCCAGTACTGGTCTGTTGTGATGTCCTGAACGCCCACAAGACTTCGGACAACAACTCAGCCCATCTCCTTGGGTTCTCATCCACTACCTTTGCCAAGCAGTTCTTCAACACCTTGTTACTTGCCTCTGCCTGACCATTTTTATGGGCATAGTAGGGCATAGAATGGGTTATGGTGATCCCATAATCCGCGATAAACTCAAGGACCTGGTCGCGTGTGAAAACAGACCCATTATCACACGTGATGGTCTCGGGCAGCCCAAATCGATGAGCTATCTGGGTCTTTAAGAACCTGATAACCTCGATCTGGGACACTGACTTCATGGGGACTGCCTCCGCCTATTTGGAAAAGTAGTCTGTCACTACTATTATGAAGCAATGCCCTCTTATGGCTGGGGGCATTACCTTGCCAATCAAGTCCATTGCCCAACCCCTAAATGGCCACGGTTTGACTATTGGACTAAGTCCCACGGCCGGGGCGTGTTGTACTGGGCCATGCCGTTGGCAACCCTGGCACCCTTTAGCATACTTTATGCATTTTGCCAAGATGGTTGGCCAATGATAACCATGCCTTCTAATCAGCCATCGCATTTTGTGGCTGGCCTGATGTGATCCACAGATCCCCTCTTGCACCTCGGCCATGACCAGTATTGACTTGTTGAGGCTGACACACTTTAGCAACACGTAATCCTTTCCCTTTTTGAATAGTTCTTCTCCTACTAAGACATAACTGAGCGCTCTGTACTTAGTTCTCCTGCCATGCTGGGGTGCAGATTCTTCAGGTACTGGACTATCGGGGTTCGCCAATCTGGCTGTGTGTCTTCCACTTAGTTCACCTCCACCTGGTCCATGTCCAGCACTGACAAAGTCAACTGCTTTTGTACGATAATGGTTCACTCCAAGCAGTCCTCCGTGGGGTGCAGACCTGATGCTATCTGTCCCAGGACATTGATAGTCTAATTTTCATCCCGAGGGACATACCTTACGACCGCGTCGTCGAACTTGGCCATCAGGTTGGTTACCAATAGATAGTGGCATACCAAGTGCTCGCTTCTACATCGGTACTCCCCTGCCACTTTCTTAACTACCAGTTGGGAATCTCTTGTCGCCTGTACCGTCCTGGCCTTCATAGCCAGGAGGACCCTCAGTCCTATAATCAGAGCCTCGTATTTGTCTTGGTTGTTTGAACATGCGAACCCCAGATGGACAGCTAACTGGGTCTCAACCCCTAGCGGGGATCGGATTGCCACTCCTGCCCTGGCCGACTGGCTGGTTTTTGACCCGTCAAAGGCCAAGAACCAGGGGTGACGCCAATGTGCGTGACGTCTTTTGCCTCTTCTTCCCCTTCGCTCCTTGCAACCCTCATTGGTGGGTGGTCTACAAGGAAGTCAGCCAGCGCTTGGCCCTTTACTGCCTTCTGGGGCACATACTGGAGGGCAAATTCTACCAATGCCAATGCCCATTTCCTGACTCGTCCTCTCAAAATTGGGTGAGTAAGCATGTATTTAATAACGTCAGTCTGGCATATGACTTCGACTATAGTTGGTAGGAGATAGTATCGTAACTTTGAGCAAGACCAGAATAGTGCTAGGCATAACTTTTCTATTGACGTGTAGCGTTGCTCGGTCTTAGTTAAGGCTCGGCTAAGGTAAAACATGGCCTATTCGATCCCGACCTCATTATCCTGGGCCAACAGGCTAGCCACCGTGGAATCTGTATCCCTGATGTATAGCTTTAGCGGCACTCCTGCTCGTGGTGGGGCCAGCACCGGGGGCTTTACTAAGGAGTCCTTGATTGCATCAAATGCCCCCTGATGCTCGTCCGACCACCAAAAATCTTCTCCTGGCTTCAGCTTTAGTAAGGGTGAAAACACCCTGGTTCATCCTGCTGAATTAGATATAAAACGCAGGAGGAAGTTGACTTACCCTAGGAACCTCTGTAACTCCCTCTTGTTTGTTGGAGGCCTGACTTCTCGGATGGCCTTGGTTTTGTTTCTGTCTACTTCTATTCCTTTCCTGTGGACGAGGAAACTAAGGAAATTTCCAGCTGCCACTCTAAACGCACACTTGAGCAGGTTCATCTTCAGGCCGTGAGACCTCATCCTTTCAAATGTCTTCCACAAATGAACCAGATGTTCTCCCTCGGCCTTGGATTTTATCACTACATCGTCAATGTACACCAGGGCAAACTTGTGAATCATGTCATGGAAGATGGCATTCATGGCCCTCTGGTACGTTGCCCCAACATTTTTTAGGCCGAATGGCATTACAACCCGTTCGTAGGCTCTCAACGCTCTAGGACATCGGAAGGCCATTTTTGGTACGTCCTCCTTAGCTATGAAGATTTGATTGTAGCCCCCGTGTCCATCCATGAAGGACATTATCTGTCTCCTAGACGCAGAGTCCGCCAGCATGTATGTTATGGGCATTGGGTATTCGTCCTTCGGGGTTGCCTTGTTAAGGTCCCGAAATTTGATACATACTCATAGTTTGCCATTTTTCTTAACTACGGGGACTATGTTGGATAACCAGTCGACCGAGAGAGCAGGCCGTATGAATCCGGCCTTGAGTAATCGTTCGACATCGTCTTTCACCTTTAGGACGATGTTGAGCACCATGCGCCTAGGCAACTGCTTTACCGGCCTGAAATTATCTTTAATGGGCAACTTATGTTCGACCAATTTTTGGTCTAGGCTTGGCATCTCGAAATAGTCCCAAGCAAAGCAATCTTTATATTCTTTCAAAAGGGCTACGAGTTTCTTCTGAAATACAGGGCTAAGTAAACTACTAACAAAGATAGGACATCTGTCGTCCTGGTCTCCTAGGTTGACGTCTATTAATGGGTCCTATACTTCGAGCGATGTTTCCTCCAACTTTGACGGCGCGGGCTGCAGATCTTCCATTCTGATTTTTGTCTTGAGCTCCTTTTGTTTCTTGGCCCTCACTTCAGCCACAAAGCCTTCTTCAGCAGACATCCTCCTTTCCAGGCCTGAGACTGACAGCCTCCGAAGGATGCCTGCTACTATTTCACTGGTTGGGGATGACCGATGATAAGGAATCGCCCGTCCTATGCTGACGGTGATTCTAATCGCTCTGGCGCTGCCCTCGCCTGAAGGGTTGGTTGCATCACGGTTGCTGCTGTGACCAAAGAAGTTGATCTCCCGTACTCATCAGCCCCTATAAACTTGTTCGATCCAATGCCTCTCCCATAAAGGATGGAGTCGGTATGGCTAGCTTCTACCATGAACGGCCTGCTATCTACTGTCACTACCCTGATATCACCTTCATTGTGCTAGAAGATGAGGATCTGGTGTAGGGATGATGGCATGCACGCGTTGGCATGTATCCAGTCTCATCTAAGGAGGGCATTGTAATGGGCCGATGTATCCATGACAAAGAACGCCATCATGGAGGTACATTCCTCGACCTTCAATTCTATGGGCAGTACGCCCTTTGGCTTTGTAGCGTCCCCATGAAATTTGTCACGGATACTTCAACAGGAATAAGGTCCAATTCGTCCTTTTCTAAACGCTTCATCATTCGGGCTGGGAGGATGTTCACAGCTACCCCATTATCGACCAACACCCTAGAAACGGGCTTGCCCTCCATATGTGCATGGACATACAAAGGTTTCAAGTGCTGGCACATCTCCTTTGACGGTCTGCCTAGGACGTCTGGCACTTGCCCCTTAGCAATTGGGGTATGAACCATTCATTCGGTTTCTCTAGTGATTATCGTTTGAACGTTTTCTGGCAGCTGATCTTCTCTGTCTGGGACTATTTTGATGTCCATTACTCTAGATGTTATCTCCTCCAGGACGTCTCCCCCCAGCTGACTTACCTATCCAGGTTGATACTCGAATATCCGAGGGAGGATATATACCATGGAGACCTAAACTTGTGTTTCTACTGAGCCAAACATCATACTCACGAACTTAGCAAAGTCCATTTCTTCCTCGGGTGTACTTCCTTATGTGGAAGAATGCCTATCCCCCAATTGTTCCACTTGTGCGGCCTCCTCGGCTGGTTGGCCATCATTTCGGTTTGGGGAGTTGCTTACCAAGACCTCGAAGTCGCTCTCCTCTGTCTTGTAGTCTGATACTTCAGACTCCGGGGCCTGTCCCTTGCCCCTGGGCTCCTGTTCACCATGCCTAAGAATGGTGACTGAAGGCCATTCTACAACTGCCTCCCCATTTTCCTGTCCTGGCCTTGCTCGAATTCTTCTTAGGGCGGCTTGCTCCCATTGCCACCTCCTTCTTTGGGTCCTTGTCATTTCCATCACCCTTGGTTCAGCCGGGAATTTTGGGTGTCTAGTGACCATCCAATCGTCTGTCCTGATAGGCTTGGGGAGGACAGTCCTTCGCCTTCCTCCTAGCCTTGACTAGCTTTCCAGAATTATAAGCGAAGCGGCACTTCACGGGCATCCGGCCTAAACGATCTCTGACCGAAGGTCATGATGTTGTCAGTCGTCCGGTAGTCCGTATTATACGAGGCCAAATTTTAGCTCTTTTCCCTATAATCCTCTGTTGGAGAGGGGTAGTATACAGCGCGGGTGTCGGTCTATCCTTCCCGGGACTCTGGTCTTCGATCAACCGCTTGCAGGGGTAGTATACACGTGTGGCATTCTTTAGGTGGTGAGGCCCCCGGGCCACTGCTATACTCCTTGAACGTGCTGAATGGCTTTGGTCAGGTATTGCTCTCTCGATAAGCTTCATCCTGGAGTCCCCTTGGTGACCTGTCCTACCTGGTACGTTTATGGGTAGCCCGAGACGTACTAGCGGTCGGCCTGTTTCCCTTTGCCATAGTTGTCGTCTTAGTTGGTGAAGCGGGTGCAAAGACGGTCTGGATTTTGGGGTTGCTCTTTTGAACCCTGCTTCTGGGCTGTCCTGACTCTATGCCTGCAGGTCTAGTGGGGCTGGCTGTGTTTGCTGCTTCCGCCCTGGCCATCTTTGACAAGTCCGCACTGATCATGTTGACTGGGAAGGGGTTTTCGTCGATGGTCATCACTCCTTTCTCCCTTTCAGGAAAGTTGATTTGTCCTTCAGTAATGGCTTTCTACAAGGCATTACGCAACACAACATAGTTAATAGTCATGTGAGTCCGAGTATTATGCCACTTGCAATACTTCTATCCTTTCACATCTGCTTCTACCGGGATCTGAAGCCCTGGCGGCAGTTTGATCTGCTTATCTTTCAACAGTTGGTCGAAGATAAGCTCGGCCTTCGATATATCAAAGGGGTATTTGACTCTAGCATCAAAAGTCCACTAGGGAGTTGGCTTGGGCTGTTCAGCCTGTCGGTCGCTCATGGCCTGTTTGGCCAAGGCCTTACAAACGTAAGGCTTTCCCTTGGCTATTTCGGCCGCATCAGCCTCACAATCGAGGAAGCTGACAGTTTTGGATTCCCCCGCTCCTAAGAGTGGGTAACTGCCTGCTGCGGCCTCTTTGTAATAGGTTCCCAGAGAAGATGCCTTCTTTTGGTCTTCTTCTTTTAAGAGGACCTCATAAGGGGCCGCTTGTACTACCAACTACCCAAGATCTGCAAAGTTCTGGCCGA
This sequence comes from Telopea speciosissima, assembly GCF_018873765.1. Taxonomy (NCBI): domain Eukaryota; kingdom Viridiplantae; phylum Streptophyta; class Magnoliopsida; order Proteales; family Proteaceae; genus Telopea; species Telopea speciosissima. Next base: position 33,762,979 of record NC_057920.1, on the reverse strand, counting down.
CGAAACGTTTTCTCAGTTATAGGTTTAGTCCACCTAAGGCCATCTTTGCGTACTCACCCTCATGGAGGAGGGTGGGGCACTTGTATTTGGCTAGTTTGAATTGATTAACAAATTTGTCGATGGTTTCTCCTGGCTCCTGGCGCATGCAGGCCAGATCGCCAATAGTGGTCTCAGGCTCAGTTCTGTAGAACTGGGTGTGGAACAGTTCCTCCATCTCCTGCCAGTTCTGCACTGAATTGGCTGGTAAGTGTAAATACCAAGTAAAGGCGGTGCCTGTCAATGAATTAGGGAATAGTCTGAGTTTTATGACGTCATTTGCCCCCAAGTTTTCACATTGAACGGTAAAGCAGGCGATGTGCTCAATAGTAGACATGTTGTCCTCCCCTGAGAACTTTGTAAACTCCGGTATCTTCCCATTTCTTCCTAGATCAATATTGTCCAGATACTCTGGATAAGGTTTCCGGTAGACCGGCCTAGCCACCGATCGATAGGCTGGGTCTATGGTGCTTTGAATTAGGTGCATCAATTCCTCGTAGTTGAGTATTGGCCTATTCCCAATGGCCGCCTCGGGATTCATGGCCTGGTTAGGGGGTACCACCGCTACCCATGGGCTTGTGGTAGGCCACGTTGGGGTGCTTCCTGCCCCACGGCGGGCAGGGGCTCCTGTCGTGACCTGGTTCTGATATCCTCCTATGGGGATGGCATTCGCCCCTGTGGCCACAGGGGAAGGCCGTGTATTTGCTCCTATCTAACTAGCGTCTGTTCTGAAATCGTACTGCGTTGTCGTGACCCCAAATGAGGCCGCGATGGGTGCTGGCAGCGGCATGTAGACCAATCTGGCCTACGCTCTGTTTTCCCCTGTTGTTTTGGCGAACGTAAAAGTGGGGCCGTTGCTGGTTCCGGCTCCGGTATGGAATAAAGGGTTGCCGTACGCCACAGGCTGGTCTCCAGGGATGGGAGCCTGGCTGGAACTTCCAGTGTACGCATATTGCTGCCTACGGCTGGTCTGGGCTGTGTCTGGTTCAGGCGCAATGGTTTGAGATGCTGCAGCCTCGGGTGGTACAAACCGTAAGGGCTGGACCAATCCTTGAGGAACGGCCTGCCTTTGGGTCGTCAAGACCGTAATGAGATGGTCTAGATGCGAATCTTGGCCGGTGCTGAAGCGGTCTAAGTGGGCCTGCTGGTTTTCAGCGGCCTGATTATGAGTCTGAATAAGGTTACAGATATCTTCAATGACTGGCCTAATGGCGGTCACCAAGTGTCTCATATTCGCGATCATGGGCTCCAAGGCATCATGCATAGCGGTGGCGAACTGATGCGATAGTTCACCACTGCTGCCTATTTCCTAGGAGTCAGAGCCCTCGGTCTCCTGGCCATCTCGAGCCGCCAAGGGGTTAACCATCTCATCAGTTATCTCTCTTCTAATCTGATTCCTGTTCGCCTTCTTCTTCGGTCCCATTACAAACCTAAGCCTATGAGGGTCCCACTAGGCGTGCCAAAATGTGTTGGTGGAAAATCCAACACCTACAGGACGATGTGAACAGTGATAAATGTAGGGCATGCCAGAACCTTTGACACAGGTTCAAACGGACTGGGGCTAGCGGCCTATCTGACTACTAACCAGGGACGCTGAATTCCCTCATGCCTGAGTTATCTCCAAGGACTTTTGGGTTAGACTATATGGCGACAGACCCAAGAAGAATGCTTATAAAGATCCAATTGAGAAAGATGACTGAATTAGGATAAATTACTAAATTAAATAATGAGGAATACACTAACCACCTTAAGTCAGATCCAAACTCCACCAAGGCAGAATTTCCCAATGATTGGCTCAGCGAGACAGCAAGTACACTCCTCTAAGGACTGAAAAACTAGACTGAAAGCAAAGTAAAGCGACAAAAGTAAAGATAAATGCCAAGGGTGTTGAATGTGTGTGTCCCCTCCTTCATCTGCAACTGTTGCTCTTTATAGTGGCCCCCCTGGCAGGTTCCTTGTTGGACTCCAACTCTTCTCTCCCATCTCCACGTGGTAAAAGACGTTGCCTCTTTCCTAGGCCCCACCATTTTGAAAGAGACGTGGCTCACCCCTCTCTTTCCTAACGTTGAGGACCTCCTCCCTCGTGGGTGAGATTCCCTCCTATGGATGGATGGGGTCCGTCTTCTTCTCCACGCTCTGCTAACGTGGCTCCTCTCCTAACGGCCCTTGGCCGATGCTACTGTCGTAGGGCCCAATCCGAAATTACCCCTAACAACATCAAGCCATTTATGTTCTATATCCAATTCCTAAACCCAAACTTGGGTTTTTTGGGTGAAAACGCTAAGTTTTCAAGGCTTGGGTTGTATAACACTCCATTGGGAGGATTTAGGTGTGCAAAGGCATCCCAAGGGACTAGAATCATGTCCCCAACAAGAACATTGGATCCCAAGTAGAACCCAAGCCAAATCCAAACTCCCAAAATCCAAAACCCTAAGCTAAAAATAGAGAAATAGAGAAATGGAGGAGGAGAGATGGTTTACCTTCAATGGAGGCAGCAAGCACAAGGCTAGGTGAGCCTTCTTGAATCTCTCCTTCTCCTTCTTCCTTCTTCTTCTTCTTCTTCTTCTGCTTCTTCTTCTCCTTCTTCCTTCTTCCTTCTTTCCTTTCTTTTCTTCTTTCCTATCCAAACAGCAAGAGGGGAGGGAGAGAGTGTGAGTGAGGGAGTTGATTTATCCTTCCCCTTCTCTCCTTCTTCTTCTCCTTCTTCTTCTTCTCCTTCTTCTTCTTCTTCTTCTTCTTCTTCTTCCTTCTTCCTTCTTCTTCTTTTTCTCCTTCTCTGTGGTTTGGGCTCGAATGAGAAATGAGGGAAACTAAGAGATTTCTCCTCTATTTACCCTCTTAAGTCTAAATCAAATAACAAAATGTAAACTACCTAATTTACCCTTAACCTTATTCCCTTTTTCCAACAACAAGCCATGGTCTAACTATTGGGCCAAGGTTAAACCCATGGTCCTTAAACCAACCCAACTCCTCAAACCTAAAAAGAACCTATTGGCTATAAAACAAAATGGGCCTTAGGGCGAGTTTGGTTGGCAGCCCAAATCTCCAAAAATCCATTTTATCTTAAGTTGGACCTTAAGGTCAGTTTGGTTTCTTCTTTAAGACCCCAAGTATTAAGGTCCAATTGGTTAGGGTATGTTTGGCTTAGCTTAAGGCTCAAAAATGTGTTTTAGTCTAGGGCTTGTTTGGCTTGGTCCAATTGAAAGAAAAATCATTATTTATTTTAGTTAAGCCTTGTGGGCCCCAATACATAGCAAAATCAACATTCAAAGGTCAAGGGTGGGGTCCACCATGTCTGGGGGCATAACCCCGAGGTCTGGGACACAGGGACGTGGGCCCTACATAAGAAAACAATTAAAACCAGCATGATAGTACGGGCAGATTATCAATCGGATCCACCAGCAGTGGATTCAATTATGACTCCGATGTTGCTGTCAGGGCCCAAACTTTAAGGAAAGTTACGGGGCTTTGGCCCACACTTCCAAAACTTCGAAGGGATTCTTATTATAATATTTTGAGTCCAAGGTTATCAGTGTTGACCATAGCCATAGGGCATTACCCTTCAGTAAGGTCTAAATTACCCCGAGGTATTAGGGCATATTTTGGGTGCGGGTGTAACAGACACTTTCTTCCTCTTTGGGGCAGCGGTCTGGTGACTGGTAGTACCTAAGGCTGAGGGAGGGTGCTTGCTGCTCTTGTGACAAGACCGAAGTGGGAGAAGAGAATTGAAGTATGTGTCCCACCAGGCCATACTGTGGGCTCCCTAACAAAGAACTATAGCTTGAACTGTGAAAGGATTAAGCCATTCATGGCCGAGGCATGGAGTATGTCGGCCACGTTCGAATAGACCATCCTATCTAGCTCGCAGTCCGTAATGAAGTAGTAGTTGGGAGAGGGAATTGTCTGGAGGAGGCCGAATTGGCACTCGCAGAAATGGGGATTGTGCATTTTGAAGCCACAGGTGTTATTACCTAACGGCTCTAAAGTGACTCCGATATGAAGATCCTGGCAGACTAGGAACTTGCCCCACAAGGCTGGGTCGGACGTAGGACAGTCAATGGCTAGCGAGACCCACTCAGGGATGGCCTCTTATGTCTGGAAAGGAAGGAAGAAGCTACCACTTGGGTCGGGCTCAAAGGAAGAAAAGAAATCATAATACTCCCGCAAGGTCTTCAGATCATGATGGGGGGACGATGCAAACAGATAACCAGCCACAGGATGAAACGGGAGTGGCGAGGGCACGGCATACAGCTCAGTGAAGTAAGCGTGAAGCCACATCTAGAGGAGCCAGAATGGGCCACTGCTGTAATCAAAGTCGGGCTCAGTAATGTCGTTATAGCCCCGAAAGAGGGTGGCCAGAGCAAAAGAAGCTAGATCGACCACACGACCTTGCCCCAGGGCATTGGCCAAACGTAGGTAGGTCTTGGAAATCTTGTTGGACCGAACGCAGGCGACATAACGGCAGATCCAAAACATAAAGAAGGTCATAAGATCCAGGGGAGAAACGGAGCCGCGGGTCTCCCGATAGGCCCGTAGGTAGAAGCTATAGCTTGTAGACTTGGTAAATTCAAGACCGTGGTGTACCTCAAACTCGTGGTCATCGGTCAGGCCAGTGGATGAGCCATTGAACTCTTCTCCTTCGGCTTTCAGGCCGGTGAGGGCTCCGACATCCAGGAGGGTTGGGGCTGCCATTCCGAAGCGAAAATGGAAGGTGTTTGTGGACCGTGACCAGAATTGGAGCGCAGCCTGGAGCAGGGGACGGTCGAGAGGAACAGAGGTGGTCAAGAGTTGGACAGAATGAAGGATGCCGAGTTTGATCAACAGTTTAGAGCGGTCGCAGACCACTCTGTCAACCCAGGTTTTCCAATCTGAAAGGTAGTGGGGCCATAAACACGCAAAGGCCCTATCCTTGAGTTGCAGGGGGGGGCGACGATTGGAAGAGTAGATGTTTCTGCTCGTATTTTGCGGAGTTGGACAAGCCATAGGGCTGGGAAGCAAAGGACGGGCCTAGTCTAAAGATAGAGGGCTCAGAACAAGGGATCTGTACCTCGGTCAGGACTGAGGGGGGCAAGATTGATCGCTTCCGCACCAAGAGGTCTTTTGCATCTTCCGCCGCTGCTGGTTCTATTTTCTTAGCCATGGCGTCAGGGAAGGGAGCTGGGCGAAGACGGGAAGGAGAGATTGGGGGAGAAGATGGACGAAGGGCAATGAAGAATGAGAGGAAGAAGGGCTTTTCCATTGAAAGACCCTCGGTAATGGGCAAACGCTTAAATGATGGGCTGGAATTTGTGCCACCATTATGGCAGCAGGGTTTAAAATTCAAAACCCTAATGGCCTGAGAAGACGGAGCGGCGAAAGGGTTTTTGCACAAAGGATCAGCCAAAGGTAGCTACCATTTCGGCCTTTCCAACACAACCCCTATTGAGCTTGGGCCATGTGGCACCGCTCAGGAAGGTTGTGAGGGGCATTGTTTGCGGCTCAAAACTACTTGGTTCTGGTCAGGCTAGGCCAGGGAAGAGCCAGGGTTGAGCGGTCATCGTTGGGTCAAAAAGCATGGGAGGACATTGGAACGTGGCTGCACCCTGTCAGTTAGGGGCTGGCCCACATGTCAGAGGCATAGGCAGCGCTGAACGCAGAACTGCATCTCGTAAGGAACGAGAATGAGGATAAGGAAGGTAGGCCCCACCACTGCTTTGGCAAATGGGGGCAGAACAGGTTGGTGCCGTACATGGCAGCACCTGATTGAAGTAAGGAAACGTGGACCGAGAGGAATGGCCCTGGTGGAAGCAATTGTGCAGACTGATAACCATTGATGCTTATCCTATATAAGGAGGACGACGGATTTGAGGAGGGACACACAAACACACCTGACAACCAGCACTTATTTTATTCTCTTTACGTTTTACCTTCACTTGTTTCATTTTTCTGCATTCTTTATTGCTGTTCCTATCATTTTCTGAGGCTAAAGGATGTACAGTCACATACTGAGGTGTACGCACAGAGCTCATGCTTGTATCTGGTATGATTGATTAATACATTCATTAGTTCAGTTCATTGTTGTTTGTGTCTCAAATCACTCTCTTTTATCATAGGTCAATAGCATTTCGGGCTGTAGTCCATAGTTGCTGGCTTAACCCAAAAGACCTTAGAGCTACTCAGGCAGGAGGGAAACATACTAGCCTGGTAAGGAGTCAGATTAGGCTGCTCTCAGCCTCGTTTGAACCTGCGCAAAGGTTCTGGCATGCCCGCACTATTTGCACCACGTGCGTATCCCCGCGTGTGAGTGTTTGGGATTTCTATCAACAACAGGAGAAATATGATTGGTGAGATGACATAGGGTGCAGTACAAATGTCCACCTTGTTGTTGAGACATAAAACGACTGCCATGACCGCGGCCATAGCATTCACCTCGACCTAAAACTCAGCTAGTGGTAGAAGAACCTAAATCAAAACGTTGCACCTTGTTGGCCAAAGCAAAAGAAGCACTAGGAAAGGGCACCTCAGCAAGGCGCATCTTTTGAAAAGCATGAATGCTTTCATGGCTAAGGAGAAGACCACTTAATTCAGCAAAAGAAGGAGGTTCCAGGTGGTTTAGAATGGCGGAAATCACATCTTGTATATCAGAGCGTAGAGAGCGAAGCACATATGTATTAAAAGTTTCAGAAGCAAGGGGTTTCCCTGCCGTAGCTAATTCATCAACAATCACTTTGGCACGTTGAAGAAAGGCTGAAACAGACTTGTCACTGCCTTGTTGAAGATTCTGCAGACTCATATTGAGGGACATAAGTCGTGTGGTAGACGTAGATCTAAAGGTGCCCTGAAGGGTAAGCCATATTTCATGGGAAGTCTCCTTGTCGAGAACGAGAGAAAGGACCTCTTCTAATAGAGAAGCAAGAAGTAAGTTGGTGATTGCATAATCTTATGCAAGCCACTAGGAAGAATCATCAGGAGAAGAGGTGTCAAACCCTACTCCTGACTGGCTGGAATTTTGATTGAAGGACAGGAACCCCTGACCAAGCAACCAAGAACACTGTGGAGTATCACTCTAGTGATTTGGATTGATGAAGAAACCCTGTGCATGTCTTCCTACATACCTGTCAGAAGATGGATAGCTGACCCCTGCAGTTGCACAGCTCATAGCATTATGTATGGCCTGGACTCCAAGTAATCTCTCTCCTCTCCATAGTAGTGGGACCCACCCCTGGAAGTATGTTTAAAGAACCCTAAATGGCATGTGGGTACAAGGCCTTAACCATGGGTCAAACCCCTGTGCAAACCCACTGAGTTTTAGCCTTGTTGGGATCACTAGTCGATGCACTGGGCGATGCAGGCAATGCCCAGAGACATCGCCTAGTGTGAAAAACAGGATCTTTAAATGATTTTAAATTATGGGGACCACCCATAATGGACATGGGCACCCTCCATAGATAGAGGGGAGTCAATAGATAGAGGGGAGTCTGAGGGACCACCTCATACCCCTAGACCACTGTGGACCCCACCAGTATGCCCAGAATCACTGAGAATCAGTTTAAAAACTCATTTTGAAAAAGGGCCTTGGTAGCCAAACAGACCCTAGTATGGGCTGGGCCTATAAATAGCAGTGCCATGGGTTCATTTAAACCCCTTAGCTACTATTCAAATCGTGGGGAAGGGAGAAGAGAGGAAAGAGAGGAAAAGAGAGAGAAGCAGAAGAAGAAAGAGAAGAAGGAAGTAAGGGAGGAGCAGCTCACACATCTGAGCTCAGATTTTGTGGCACCCAAGCTCAGCTCAAGTATATAATCACTGCCCTACCTGTTACTCCCTTTGAATGCCTGTAGTTTGGATGATTTACAGCTCTTTGGCAGCCCAGAACAGCTAGGAACTGCCCTGGACTGCTCCAGATCTGCCATGCAAGTGTGAAGCATGGAAGATGTCACACCACAAACCACCCCCTAGGAGGATTGGGTAGGTGACCCAAATTGCACGACCGCAATCCGCCAAATCCCACGGATCTAGAAGCAGTGCTTACATTCATGAACCAAAATCCACACCTTAACCACAAGTAAGATCAGAGTAATGCAGGACATCTACAATTTCTTAGAAATAAACGGAAGCATAGCAATACAGGAAATGGTGATAATATATACATATAGAAACTTGTTTGTTACATTCCCCAGCACACATAACCCACAACAAAAGAAAACATAAGCTGATAGGCACAGCAATACATACATGATTATATACAAGGTCAGGGCACCCAACCCCAAAAGAAGAAAGAAAGAAAAACAACTAAAATCGGCCCATGGTCAAAACAGGAAACCTCTTAAGACAACAAAAAGGAGTTCCCAGCACAAAACATCAGAAGTACTCCTCAAAGGTCTTCATCCACGACCACCGAGAAAGTACACAGAATCGGTATGACCTCCGTCGGGGTCCATACCAACATCATCATAACCACCAAAACTCTCCTCCTCGAAATAGCCCGCCATGCCACAGCGGCATCCACCTGCAGGATCATCTAAGAAAAGAGCAACATATAATAGAGTGTGAGCCCCACCGAGCTCGTGAGCAAATAACATCCATCATGCATGCATATGCAACCACAATCCACAGATTCACATGATCTACACGATATGCAAGTTCAGTTTTATTATTAGCCACCTATCATTACAACTAAGTCAGGTCTATGCTACTACAATCCCAATGCATGTATCCCTAGAGTAGGCTTGGTTACCTCTTCCCGCAATACACTAATGGGGTTGTCGGAGAAAACCAGTCTGCTCCAAAATCCCTTCCTAGGTCAGCTCGACTAGCCCTCTGATGATTATCCTGGCAAGCAACCATTTCTTCCCTCATGCACCATATAGGTGTTATGAATCTATGCACCTTCCGGTGTTCCGATATATGCACTTTCTGGTGTTCTGATGATTACACCTTTCGGTGTTCCGATCCTAGTCACTCCCTGATAATTGCCTCCCAGGCATCCAGCACCTTAACACCTACTGGCAAGGGTTTGTAGCACGGGTGATGAAACTCTAACCCCATGTATATATGGTATAGCATGAGTCAAGCAGTGTCAACCGCATTCATAGTACGGGCTACCGCAGGCGTCATTTCCAAGCCGAGTACGACATCTATTCTAACAATCACAATCATCATATTTATTTCACAGTGTTGATCAACAATAGTCATTATACAGTGATTTGAGTAACTTTGATTATAAGCATGTAAATGCCATAACTGCCAAGATTCAATTATTAATAGCCGGCATCAGATCACAATTACATTTGCACATATGATAGTATTATTCACTCACCAGTACTTGGCTCTAGGTACTCAGTCATAGATTCAATTCCAGCTGTTGTCTGATTGTTGTCCTTGAGCACAGGATCAAGTCCTAGACATAAGAATCAAACAGTGTTTTATTCAGTTATTGGCCCTACACTGGTGCCCTAGGGTTTCCCTAACTTACTGGGTTGACCCAGGGTTTAGTTGGTCTCATTCGGAACATCGGGCCTTACACTGGGTCTTAGGTCATGTCCCGGTGCATGGGCCAAAGCCTAGGGCCCAGGGGCAATTTGGTAATTTATAGTGCCCACACCTGCCTCTAAGTCAGAGTTAGTCCATAATACATTGTACATAACAACATACTGCTGTCCAACTCAGGACAGTGCAGTAAAACCAAACACAGCAGTGCACAGTCATCTACGGGGCCCACTTAGGGTTCCAACCAATTTTCACATATGGACAGATGTGGGGGAAGGTCATTTTTATCATTTCCCACATCCCACAGTGTCCAAGGATCAAATCCCACAGGAAATTATAATTTTACCCTTTTGTATCAAAAGATTCCTTCACTGGGCGATGTCTCTAGGCCTTGCTGCATCGCCCAGTGCCTGCAATCGACAGCAGGGCTGAGTTTCCAAGGCTGGGCTTTGCAGGGCCAAGGGTCTAATGGATCCTCTGCATGTTGGGATGGTCCAGTAGCCCTAGTGGTGGTCTACCTTATGGTCCAATCCATTTCACCATCAGGGTTCCAGGCAGGCTGTATCTGGCTGTCCAGAATACCCTGATGAATAGTGCACAGGGTTTTGCAGATCTGAAATCTTGTGTTTCAGCCACATGTAAGGCTGAAACAATATGCCAGACAGGGTTTCAGGGCTGTACCCACCTAGGGTTAGGTCTCAGTAGCCCTGGCTTGCAGTCTGGGCTCCAATCCAGTAGCCAGAAGGGGGTCAAGGCTGTGCATGCATGCATGAACAGAATTCGGCCAAGGGAACAGCATATCAGATTTTTATTTTTCAACATAGATCATAGATTCACCATGCACAAGGTCTGCATGGCTTATCTGGACCAAGACTGGGCAAACCTAAGCTGTTCTAGGCTGCCCAGGGTTAAAAAACATAGTATGGAAAAGGGAAAGAATGGTGAACAGCAGATATGCAGGAAATTTTATACCTGAAACAGAGCTGAGAAGAAGCTCGGATGAGCTAGGGGAGTAGTTGGCAGCAACCCTTCTTCTTCCCTCCTTCTTCCTTCTTCTCCTTCCTCTTCTTTCTCTCTCTTCTTCCCTCTCTTCTCTCTTTCGGATTCAGGTACAGCCAAAGGTTCTAAATGAACCAAATGGCCTCCTATTTATAGACTTAAGGCCCATTGAGGTCTATTTGTTTGGTTAGGTCTCTTTTAAAAACTCATTTTTAAACTAATTATGTTCAGTTCTGGGTGCACATGTGGGGTCCACACTAAACTAAGGGTATGAGGTGGTCCCTCAGAGTCCCCTCTATCACTGGAGAGTGTCCATGGTCAAGTTAGGTGGTCCCCACAATTATAATAATTAAATATATGCAAAAATAGCCACTGGGCGATGTCACTGGGCCTTGCTGCTTCGCCCAGTGCATGACCTAGTGAATTCCAGCAACTGAAATCAACGGGGGATTGCACAGGGGTTTGACCCTAGGTCAGGGTATTGTCCCCACATGCCCACCATGGGTTTTTACATGATTTTTCAGAGGTGGGTCCCACCATTTTAGGGAGGAGAGAGATTACCTGGGATCCAAATCATACATTAGTCTGTGAGCTATGCAAGTGCAGGCGTCTACTATCCATCTTCTAATAGGTATATAGGGAAACCTGTTTAGAGCATTTTCATTGATCTCATTGAGTGGAGTGATGCTCCACAGTGATTCTGGTGGCCTGGCCAGGGGTTCCTGCACTTCAGTCAGATTTCAGACAGTCAGGGGGCAGGGTTTGACAGAAGATCGGAGAATTTTAAGGAAAAATACAGATCTATTATGCTGGTCTTGGAGTCGAAATCTGGTTGTGCATGGCTGCACTGCCAGATGCACTATTATTTAGCTATTTGGAGCCCTGGATGCAAGCCCTGGCTGCATGGGACCTAGTCCTAGGTGGTAGCAGCCCTATATTTCCATTTGATAGGTAAATACAGCTTTGTATGTGACTGAAACCAAGATCTGCTACTGTGAAAACCCTGTGATACTATTCACTGGGCTGTCTGGGCAGCCTCTGGCAGCCAAGTGGGGGGCCCGATGGAGAATCAACATGGACCAAAATGAAGACCACCCCTGAGGGTACCTAACACCCTAACATGCATGGGGAGATGTTTTGGTCACTGCCCATAGGCAGCAACCTAGGAATCTCAGCCAAATCTTGGTTTGAAGACTCTGGGCGATGCACCCAATGCCCACAACCATCGCCCAGTGAGGGATTTGCTACTATTTTGATGTCCTGACTTGGGGGACCTCACCCATTGGTCAGATAACTGTATGGGGAGGTGGAAAATGACCAAATTGCCCCTCTACACATCTGTCCATTTGAGGGAAGGCTTGGGAACCCAAGTGGGCCCTGTAGGATTTAGAAACCCTACCTGTGCTTGGTCCTGCAACATTGTCAAGTTGAGGACAGCACTATAAGCCTATTATGACCTAGGGTCAGGTGCTAATACTGTAAATGACCATTTTACCGCTAGCCCACCATCTCTGGATGATGCACCAGGGCATAGGCCTAAGGCCCAGTGCAAGACCCGGAGAATTCCATGTGAAAACCAACTGAACACCGGGTCAACCCAATGAGCTTAGGTTAACCCTAGGACCCCCAGAGATAGATTGGAATATTAAAATGACAACTTCTGATTTATATCTAGGATTTGATCCTGCGCTTGAGGCCTACAACCAGACTGTAGTTGGAACTGAATTTGCAATCGAGTTCGTAGAACCAGACCCAGGTGAGTGAAGTATTATCATATATGTATGTGAAACTGTGTTATTATGCCGGTAGTAAGAATCTTAAATTATAAATGTTGTGTTATCTAATTTTGTTCAATTATTCAAATTATTACACTTTGACTGTCTGTTGATCAACACTGTGAATCTTATCTGATGATTGTGAATGTTAGACTAGATGCCATAGTCGGCTTGGAAATGAGGCCTGTGGTAGCCCGTGGTATGGGATACGGTTGACATTGCTTGATTCATACGATTCCATATAGACATGGGGTTAGAGTTTCATCACCCGTGCTGCGTACCCTTGCCAACAGGGGTTAAGGTGTTGGATGCCTGTGAGGGTGACCATATGTGTATATGAGAAAAGAAAAGAAATGAAAGGAAATGAAAAGACATGTGTTTACACCGGAATGGTGATTATGGGCTATAAGCCAAAAATGGAAAGAAAAGAGAAAAGGAATGGATTACCCTACAGGTTAATCACAGAGGGCTGGTTGGGCTGACCTTGGTGAACGAATGCGGGAGCTGACTGGTCCTCTCCGATAACTCAATGGGTGTATCGCGGGAAAGGGTAACCAAGCCCGCACCAGGGATACATGTATTGGGGATTGTAGTAGCACTGACTTGACTTAGTTGTATTGCTAGGTGGCTAATACTTAATCTGGACTTGCATATCATGTAGGATCATGTGGATTGTGGCTGCATGTGCATGCATGATGATATGTTTTGCTCACGAGCTCAGTGGGGCTCACACTTTGCTATATATGTTTTTCTTTAGATGATTTTGCAGATCGATGCTGCTGTGGCATGGATGCTCATTACAAGGAGGAGAGCCTTGGTTATTATGATGATATTGGTGTGGACCCCGATGGAGGTCGTGCCGATGATGCGTGCATTCTCGGTGGTCATTGATGAAGACCGTTGAAGAGTGCACTTGATACTTTTTATCTTGGGGACTCCTTTTTGCTTTTGTTAGGAGTTTATCCCTGTCTTGCTTGTGGTTTAGCTATAGTTTTTCTTACTTTCTTTTTGGGGTTGAGTCAGCTCACCCTGTATATATATATATATGTATGTATTTTCTTTGGCTTTTGTTCTTGTCAGCTTTACTTCTCAGTTTGTGGGTAGTTTGGGGAATGTATCAGGACAAACATATGTATGTATATATTATCACCATTTCCCGTATCGCTACGCTTTCCCTTTGTTATTGTAATTGTAGTTTATCTGCAGCACTCTGATCTTACCAGTAGTAATGTGATGAATGTGGGACCGTGAATGTAATAACTGCTTCTAGATCCGTGGGATTTGGCGGATTGCCGTTACACAATTCGGGTCACCTACCTAATCCTCCCAGGGGGTGGTTTAGGGTGTGACAAGAGGGGCAAGACTGTGAGCCATCAATATAGGAGAACAGAAGTTGCCCTTTCAAGTAGGCAGTGATCTGTTTCAGCCAAGCAAGATAATTCTTTGTTGTTAGTTTAATTGAAACAAAGTGGTGTGCATGTGGAAGGACTATAGTGGTGGAAGATGATGTAAGGGAAGGGGAGGTAGAGGACACCGAACCAGCTTCAGTACCCATTGCTTACAAGAAGAAACGGTGGGAAAAAAAAATAGAAAAGAAGGAAAAGAGTCTCGTGTGAGTATGGCTTTGATACCATGAGAAGTGGTAAAGATCTATATTGACTTTTGTCTCTAAAGGGAGTAATATATATATATACAATCAAGCCTTAGTGATTGAGAGAAATCCAAGATAGGATAACTAAGTCAATATTGGCATTTTGAAAATAACTCTTTGTTGTTGACTCTTTCTCTCTCTCTCTTTCTTACTAGAGCATTTATGTAGGTTTGAAATGTTGCTCCAATTGTCCACTGCCACCACCTCTTATTCTTAGTTGGTGGAGTGGTTGGTTGTCCTCTTGACTTGTGAGAATGATCTCAATACCGTCCAATCGTCAAAGGTAAGGTTAGTCATATGCAATTCTGAATTGTTTATTTCATGTGGAAGAACAAAAAGATTATATCTTGGCAATATTTCTTTGTTGGTGATCTCATCATCTATTTGGAATGAAATTTTTGAAACAACTACACTGCTTTAATTAAACTCTAGTTTTAGTTTAAATTATATGTGATCGACTTGAGGGTACATACTCTCTTCTAATAAGTAGTTTAGTGTAGCTGCAGCTTTTTCTTCCCTTTCTCTAGACTTTATATCTTTTACACATTTTTATTTTCTATTCTGTAAGTTCAACTTCTTGATGGTGGAGTAGCTTATCTTATCATCTTAAGGTCATCTTTAGCTACCTTTAGTTGTTGTCCATGCTAGTTGGTTCTATCACTGTTGGTGACAGAAATCCCAAACACTCACACACGGGGATATGCACGTGGAGCAAATAGTGCGGGCATGCCAGAACCTTTGTGCAGGTTCAAACGAGGCCGAGGATAGCCTAATCTGACTCCTTACCAGGCTAGTAGGTCTACCTCCTACCTGAGTAGCTCTAAGGTCTTTTGGGTTAAGCCAACAGCTACAGACTATAGCCCGAGATGCTATCGATCTATGAGAAGAAGAGAATGATTTGGGACACAAACAATAATGAAACTGAAATACTGAATACACTAATCAATCATACCAGATACAAGCGTGAACTCTGTGCATACACCCTCGTCTCCCTTAGTATGTTATCGTACATTCCTTCAGCCCTAGATAAAGACAAGAACAACAATAAAGAATGCAAAAACAAAATAAGTAAAGCAAAAACATAAAGAAGATAAAGCAAATGCTGGTTGTCAGGTGTGTTTGTGTGTCCCTTTTAGATCCATTGCCTCCCTTATATAAGATAGGCACTAGCGATTATCAGCTCGCACAGCTACCCCCACCAGGGCCACTCTTTTCGGCCCATGCTCCTTTGCTCCAATCAAGCGTTCCATGCGTGCCACCAAACCTGCTCTGCCTCCAACTACCAAGGCAGTGGTGGGGCCCATTCCTGTGAGACTTTTCCATGCTCCCTGAATGACGCAGTTCTGCGCTCAATGATGCCTGCGCTGACACGTGGGCCAGCCCTTAACTATCAGGGTGCAACCACGTCCCAGCATCTTCCTGCATTTTTGGCCCCCTAGCATCAACTGTCTAACCTTGGCCCCTCTGGCCCAGCCTGACTAGAACCAGTAGGTTTGGGCCGTAAACAATGCCCCTCATAACCCTCTTGAGCGATGCCACGTGGCCCAAGCTCAGAGGGGGTTGTGTTGGAAAGACAGAAATGGCAGCTGCCTTCGGCTGAACCACCGCGCCAAACCTCTTTGCCGCTTCATCTTCTCGGGTAGTTAGGGGTTTTGAATTTCAAACCCCACTGCCATAATGATGGCACAAGTTCCAGTCCACATTTAAACCCTCTCGCCCATTACTGAGGGCTCAATCGACTTCTCGCCCTCTTTCTTCTCTTCATCGTCTTCCTCCTTCCATCTCCTCCCCTTCGCAAAGCCCTTCCTCCTCGACGCCATGGCCAGGAAACCTACAGAGCCTACAGTGGGGCAAGAGGTGGAAGACCTGTTGGCGCAGAAACGCTCGCTCCTGCCCTCCATAGTCTAGACTAAGGTACAGATCCCCTTTTCTGAGCCCTCTGTCTTAAAACTAGGCCTCGCCTTTGTTTCTCGCCCTACTGGCCTGTCCAACTTTCCCAAGTATGAGCAAGAACAGCTGCTCTTCCAATCCTCGGCCCCCTTGCAACTCTAGGACAGGGCCTTTGGGCGATTGTGGCCCCATTACCTCCCAGATTGGAAAACCTAGGTCGATCGGGTGGTCTACGACCGCTTTGATCTGTTGATCAACCTCGGTGTCCTGCACGCCGTCCAACTCTCGACCACCTCCATTCCTCTTGATCATCCTCTGCTCCAATCTGCTCTCCAGTTCTAGTCACGGTCATTCAACACCTTTCAATTTCGCTTTGGGATGGCAGCCCCAACTCTCTTGGATGTTGGAGCCCTCACCAGCCTGAAGGTCGAAGGAGAAGAGTTCAATGGCTCATCCCCTGGCCTGATCGATGATCTCGAGGTTGAGGTGGATCACGACCTCGAGTTTACCAAGTCCACAAGCTACAACTTTTATCTGTGAGCCTATCGTTAGACCCGTGGTTCTGTCTCAACCCAAGAGCTTACGGCCTTCTTTCTGTTTTGGATTTGTCGTTACGTCGCCTGTGTTCGATCGAACAAGATTTCAAAGACCTACCTCTGACTGGCCAATGCCCTGGGGCAAGGTCATGTGGTCGACCTAGCTTCTTTTGCTCTAGCAGCCCTCTTTCAGGGCTGCAACGACATTATTGAGTCTGATTTTACCTATGGCGGTGGCCCGTTCTGGCTCCTCCAGATGTGGCTTCGTGCTTACTTCACTAATTTGTATGCCGTGCCCTCACCGCTCTTGGTCCGAACTGTGGCCAGTTACTTGTTTGCCTCTTCTCCCCACCATGACCTGAAAACCTTGCAGGAGTACTACAATTTCTTTTCTTCCTTTAAGCCCGACCCAAGTGGTAGCTTTTTCCTCCCTTTTCAGACGCAAGAGGCCATCCCTGAGTGGCTCTCACTAGCCATCAATTATCCTATGTCCGCCTAGGCCATATGGGCCAAATTCTTGGTCTGCAGAGACCTTCATATCGGAGTCACCCTAGAGCCGTCGGGGAACAACACCTGCGACTTTGAGATGTACGACCCTCACTTCTGTGCGCGCCAATTTGGCCTCTGCCAGGCGGTCCCCTGTCCCAACTATTATTCCATCATGGATTGTGAGGTGGACCGAATGGTTTATTCGGACATGGCCAATATACTCCATGCTTCGGCCATAAATGCCCTAGTCCTTTCAAAGTTTGAACTACAGTTCTTTGTCAGAGAGCCCACAACAATCGAAGATTTTACAGCCTGGTGGGATGCATACTTCACTTCTCTCCTCCCACTTCGATCTTGTCACAAGAGTAGCAAGCATCCTCCCTCATCCTCAGGTATTGCTAGCCATTAGACAGATGCCCCAAAGTGGAAGAAAGCATCAGCCCCCAATCAAGCGCTAGTAAGCATCAAACCTCGCCTCTCCTTGTTCTGTTACCCTGCCTGTCTTTTGCTGACCGACCTTCTTGTGATCGTAGCCAAATCCTCAGCGTGGCCCACATCCTCGGTCCAGTCAGCCCAAAGTGATCATGGTTCATCACCAGAAGACAACAAAGACTCTGAAGATGAACCTCCTCCAATGAGTAAGAGGCTGAAAAGCATCAACCCATCGAAGGCCGCTCAATGCCAGGCCTCCCTTCCAAGTGTATTTCAAAGAGGCCAGACCATAAGCACTAGGCCTCACACTCCTACAGCATCTCCTTCGGTCACCTCTCACTTAGTGAAAGACCGCACTCGGTCCAGCATACGTCTGAAGTAGACCATTACCATTAAGTCCACCCAGGTTGTCCTCACCAGCTCCTCGGGGTCCAAGTCCTCCTCTCCCTCAAATGACGCCTCCGAAAGTGAAACCAAAGAGGAAGAAACTAGCACTGACGAGCTTGGTAGCCACGACGTGGCCGAATCCAGCGGGTCCAAGACCCCAGTTCATGAGCTTGATCCGCCTTCCCCTCCAAGCCACATTGCCCCTGCAGTGACTCCTATGGTATGTATGCCTTAACCCTGATATTAGTTCCCACGTTTTGCCAGTGTTGACATGTTCTTCCTTTCAGGCTGTCAATTTAGAAGCACTTCTGGCCGACCTGAGTTCCTCTGAAGATGAGAAAGAAACCGGCGACGCCTCAGGTCCCAGATCCATTCCTGCCCAGGTGGTCGAGGCAAAAGCACTCCTGCACTCCTTCCTATAATCTCGTTTTCATGAGGCCAAGAGTGCTGGTAACCTGACATCCATCACCGAAGCGCTTTGCACATTACTGTCATCACCAGACCTCCCCATCCCAGTCAAAGAATGGTTAGATGGGGTCGTTGCTTTTATGTTTAACGTGACCACCTCGGCCCCTCTCGCTCTCAAGAACGTTCAGACCTATGAAGCCCTTCTCAAGGAGAGCGATGCCATGGACGAGAACCTACGGAAACAATGACACGATCTCAAGATGATCCTGGATGAAGTGAAAGAGGGGCAAGATCGGTTAGCCCGAATTGACCAGGACATCTAAGGCTTGGAAGCCCGGCTCGCGACTCTTTGGTCTAAGAGGGCCATTTTAGATCAAGAGGTCAGAAAGAAACTTCTCAGCTCCCAGACCGTGTCCATGAAGGCAGTCTCTTCCAAGGCTCAAATCAAGTAGCAGAAAGCACAAAGGCCAAGCCGCCAAGGCAACCTGGCCATAGCCAATGAACACCTGTCAGTTATGGAGAAGAAATGGAGTGAAATTCAAGAATCCACTCCTCAGGACTTTTTCAAGTAGGCCTGTGTGCCTTCCCCCCCCCCCTTGTTAGAAGAACAGTGGTCTTTGTTTGTTTTCTGCCTTTCATTTTGTTCGGCTTGCTTAGGCCGTGTTTGCTTCCCTTGTAAGTAAAGCTTGCTTTCTTTCTTCTAATTCGCGGCCTTGCTCTTGGGGTGCTCCACCCTTGTTCCATCTATCCCAGGTCCCAGATCGTGGGATGGAAAGCTTTAAGGAACTTGCCATTGTTAGGCCTGATCTGGACGCATCCCTCCAGGTTGCACAACCTATAAGCCCCGCCACGGAGCACCTAATAGACCGTAAACGGTCCCTCCCACGTTGGGGACCACTTGCCCAATCTGGGGTCTTTTGTCCCAACTGGGAGCACGGCCTTCAGGACGATGTCTCCTTCTTGGAAGTGCTTTGGGCTGATTCTTTTATTATAAATTGCTACAACCTTTTTCTTCTGAACTTGCATCCTGTCCAGCACGACCAGACGTTCCTCCTCTAGGTCATCGAGCTTAGCCAGCATGGCCTCGCTGTAGGCTACTGGTGTGAGTCCCTGTTGGAATGCCACCCATGTTGACCTTATACTAACTTCAATGGGTAGCACTGCATCGTGGTCATATGTTAAGGCGAAGGGCGTGGTGGCCTTGCTGGTCCGTTGTGATGTCCTGAATGCCCAAAGTACTTCAGAGAGCATGTTTGCCCATCTTCGTGGGTTGTCATCCACAACCTTCGCCAAACACCCCTTGAGAGTCTTGTTACTTGCCTCGGCCTATCCATTGCCTTGCACGTAGTATGGGGTGGAATGGGTGAATGTTATCCCCAATTCAGTTGCAAACGCAACCACCTCATTGCTAACGAAAACACTCCCGTTGTCGCAAGTGACAGTCTCTGGAAGCCCAAACTTGTGAATGATGTGACTCTTGAGGAATTAGATGACATCGGCCTGACTGACTCCCTTCATTGGCACGGCCTCAACCCACTTGGTAAAATAGTCAGTGGCCACAATAATAAAGCAATGCCCCCACGTAGCCGGTGGGGTAATCTTCCCTATGAGGTCCATAGCCCATCCTCTGAATGGCCATGGTTTGACACGCCCAACATCCTTTAGAGTATCTGACACAGTCTGCCATCATCGTTGGCCAATAATACCTATGACGCCGAATCAACCATCTCATCTTAGGGCCAGCCTGGTGTGCCCCACATATGCCCTCATGTACCTCAGCCATGACCAATGTTGCCTCATTTAAGCTGACGCACTTGAGCAACAGGTCATCCTTCCCCTTTTTGTAGAGGTCTCCCGCAATCAATACATACCCTGTAGCTTTATCTCTGATTCTCTTGTTGAATTTCGATCCAGGGCTGCTCAAGTATTAGACGATGGGAGTTCGCCAATCAGGCTGAGTGTCTTCGATGTGGTTGACCTCCACTTGACCATTCTCAATACTAGAAGACCACGTCTGCCTCCTGATGGTGATGGTCCCTTTCCATACTATCCTCTAGCAGCCTGATGCCAGACGCTGCTTGAGCCAACTAGTTTGTGGCCTGGTTTCTAGACCGTGGAATGTGGCGAACAGCCACGTCATGGAATCCTTCAAGGAACCTCTTAGCCCGTGCGAGATATTCAACCAGATGCTCACTCTCACACCGGTATTCTCTAGCCAGCTACCTAATCACCAGCTGTGAGTCCCCGATGATCTCCACAACATTGGCTTTAAGGCTGAGAAGCAGGCTCATCCCAAGTATGAGGGCCTCATACTTAGCCTGATTATTGGAACAAGGGAAATTGAGCTGAAAGGCAAGTTGGGTCTCTGTCCCTTCTGGTGACCGTAGCATAACTCCTGCCCCGACGGCCTGCTCGATCTTGGATCCATCAAAGAAAAGCTTCCATGGAGTTAGGCCGACGAGGGGCAACTCCATTGCACCCCTTATAGTCTCCTCAATAGGAGGGTGGTCCACAAGAAAATCTGCTAACGCCTGCCCCTTGACTGCTTTCTGTGGAACATACTGGAGAGCGAACTCAATTAGGGCAAGAGTCCACTTCCCAATCCTCCCCTTAGAAATAGGATGCGTGAGCATGTATTTGATGACATCGGTCTGGTAGACCACATTCACCGTAGACGGCAAGAGATAGTACCTAAGTTTGCTGTAAGAGAAAAATAATGCCAAGCAGAGCTTCTCGATCGCAGGGTATTTTCGCTCTCCCTCTGTTAAGCCCCGGCTTAAGTAGAACATAGCCTATTTTTTTTCGGCCTCATTATCTTGTGCGAGCAGGCTTCCAATTGAGCCTTCTGCTGTAGACACATATAACTTCAAAGGCACCCCTTTTCTTGGAGGCATTAGGATTGGGGGCCTCGTCAAGTAGGCTTTTATATGGTCAAATGCCTCATGGTGAGCACCATCCCACCTGAAGTCCTCACCGATTTTTAACTTTACCAGTGAGGATAAAACCTTGGTCCACCCTGCGGAGTTAGAAATGAAGCGCCTGAGGAAGTTCACTTGTCCCAAAAATTTTTGTAGCTCCTTTTTGTTTGAAGGCGGCCTCGCCTCCTGGATGGCCTTGGCCTTAATTTTGTCAACCTCAATTCCTTTCTGATGAACCAAGAATCTGAGGAAATTGCCGGCTGCCACTCCAAAAGCACTCTTTAACGGATTCATCTTCAGGCTGTGAGTCCTCAAGCTGGAGAACACTTTTCTCAAGTGCTCAAGGTGTTCGTGCTCCTACTTCGACTTGACCACCATGTTGTCAATGTAGACCTCTACAAAGGTGCTGATCATGTCGTGAAAAATAGTATTCATCCCCCTTTGGTAGGTGGCACCGGCGTTCTTTAGCCCGAATGGCATGACTAGCCACTCATACGTCCTCAGAGCACCTGGGCAACGGAAGGCTGTCTTTGGGACATCCTCCTCTATGATGAAGATCTGATTGTACCCGGTGTGGCCATCCATAAAAGACATGATGCGATTATTCACGGCTACGTCAACCAGCATATCGACCACTAGCATCGGATACTCGTCCTTGGGGGTGGCCTTGTTCAGGTCTCTAAAGTCAATGCACACTCTTAGCTTCCCGTTCTTCTTTATGACCGACACTATGTTCCACACCCACTCCACATACCTGGCGGTCCTGATGAAAACCGCCTTGAGCAACCATTCAATTTTGTCCTTGATTTTTAGGACGACGTCCGATGCCATTCATCTGGGTAGTTATTTTACCGGCCTGTAGTTATCCTTGATGGGCAACCGATGTTCAACCAACTTTCGGTCTAGACTAGGCATCTCAGAATAATCCCAAGCAAAACAATCTTTAAATTCCTTCAATAAACTTACAATATCCTCCCTTAACTCGGGTGGGAGTAGACCACTGACATAAATAGGCCGGTGGTCCTCGGCCGTTCCTAAGTCTACCTCTATCAACAGGTCCTAGACCTCTGCCAGTGTCTCTTCCATCTTCGGTGGTGCAGGTGGCAGGTCTTACAGCCTAACTTCAGGGCCAACCACCATCTGCTCCTTGGCCGAGGCCTTAGCCACCATTCCTATTTCATGAGACATTCTCTGCTCCAGGCTTGCAACTGTCAGCCGGTGCATTATGTCTACCATAGTCTTCTGGCTTGTCTTCATAGATCATCTTGGTCAGTCTGCCTCTGCCATTCTCCGAGATTCGGCAGGGCTTCTATCCATGGTCCCCTCAACTGGAACACTTCTTCTAAGACCGTGGATGAGGTAACCAGGGATGTAAGCTTCCTATGCTCATCGGCCCTATGCATCCGTCATACAAAACGGCCTCTGCATGGCTAGCGTCGACCATTAATGGCCGATTATCGGCCATCACAAATCCGATCTATCCTCCCTTGCGCCAGAGCTCCAACAACTGGTGGAGAGATGAAGGGATACAGGAGTTTGCATGGATCCAGTCTCACCCTAAAAGGGCGTTGTAGTTGGCCATGGCGTTCATGACAAAGAAGGCTATCAAGGACATATGATTTTTGACCTTCAGATCGATCAGGAGCACCCCCCTCAGCCTGGTGGAGCCACCCAGGAAGTTTGTGATCGAGACATCAGCAGGTAGCAGATTGGTCTCATCTCTGTCGAGACGTTTCATCATTCTTAAAGGTAAGATATTCACCGCTGCTCCATTATTGACTAAAACCCTGGCCACTGGTTTGCCATCCATGTGGGACTGAATGTACAACAGCTTCATATGCCACGTCATTTCTTGGGTTGGTTCTTCAAATATGTTGGCCACCTTTCCTCGTGGTACTAGGGTGTCAAAAGTGTACTCTATTTCCCTGGTGATGATCGTCATAACGTTGTCCTTCAGGCCTTGCTGGTCTGGCTCATCGAAGTCTACCCTCTTCTTGGCCTGTTCTTTAACGGGAACCAATTCTATCCCGAGGACTCCGGAGGGTGAATCCCCTTCGTCCACATCTCCTTCTAGCTCCGTCGCCTGACTGGGCTGATACTGGAACATCCTCGGCAAGAGGTAAACCTTTGAGATCTGAACTTGGGTTGGTATCGTACTGAACATCATTTTAACCAGCCCGCCAAAGTCGATATTCGGTGAGTGGATGGGGCCACTGGTGTCTGCACTGTCAATTCTTAGGCTGGCGCTTGTCACTATGTCCCCGAAAACATCTGGGTCGCTGTCTACGGTCTTGTAGTTTGACACATCTGGCTCCAGGGCTCCTACTCCTCCAATAGTAGTGCTTGGGTCTTCTTCCCCTGAGGGCTCGTTGATCGCCTGGCTCTATTCTCCGGAGCTCATGCCTCCCTCAACTTGATCTTGGGGGAGCGCATTCCCATGACCCTCATTGGCCTGGGCCTGCTGGTTCCGTGTCTGGGCCACCCTCTTTCTTTGCCGCCTCCTTTTTTGCGCTCTGGTCATGTGAGCGGGTTTAAGGCTGGCCGGGAACTTCGGATGTCTTGCAACCTTCCACTCTTCTTCATCTGTCCTAGGAAAAACCATCCTCGGCCTATGGCCTCCTTGGTGTTGAGGGGCCTCCCATCCGGAGTACTCTGTACGAGAGTAATCTAGGTCGTATTGTTCATATGTCAGGCGCCTTCTTACTGAGAGCCTTCCAAGCCGGTCTTTGGTCGACGGCCTGAAAGTGTGGGTCGCTTGATGAGAAACCGGCCTCATGCCATATGTGGGCGCTAGATTAACCTCCTCCTTGGCTCTCGGGGTAGGCCATTTACCCTGATCGAACGACGTCCGACCTGATCGGGCTATGGTTTTGTTCTGTTGTCCCCCAATTGGCTGACAGCAACTGGGACAGACTTCCTGATGCAACCTTGGTGCTTCATTCAGCCTAGGTGTGCTAGTCCCCTACTCTTCCCCTCTCCCCAAGTCTTCTGGGGGATTAAACTCATAATGGGTGTTCATGATGGGTTGCTTGCCACGCCTCCGCCACTTCAGGGCCATTGTCTGCTTTTTAGCCCGAACTGACATGTTACTAGACCGGCCCATGATAGGTGCATTAGGCCATTCAGGTGGGGTCAGGAATCCCTGCATCATCTGGCCTATCGTAACTTCCAGATCATTCATAGCATGACCATCACTGGCCTGACTCTGGAAAGGAGCTGCCCATGGGTTCAGCCGAGATCCCTGCGGTCGCGTTGGCAGATTAGGCCTAGGTGAGGCACTTGTTTGCCTAAAGTTCCAAACTAGCGCCGAGCTCCCCCTTGGACCGGCTAGCTTCGAAAAGTCAGCGCTGACCATGTTAACTGGGAAGGGGTCTTCATCGACCATCATGACTCCCTTTTCCTTCCCTGGAAACTGAAGGCATCCCGCAGTAATTGCTTTCTGCAAGGCATTCCTCAAAACCACACAGTTAGTAGTAGAATGGGTACGGGTATTGTGCCACTTACAGTACTTTTGGTCTTTTAACTTGTGACTGGGAGGTATGTGGTGCCCTGGTGGCAACTTTATCTGCTTGTCCTTGAGCAACTGATCGAAGATCAACTCGGCCTTCAAAATGTCAAAGGAATATACTACCTTTGAGTCGAAGGTCCTTTGAGGAGCGATCTTGGATTGTTCAGCCTGCTTGGCCTGGTCGTTTGCCCTGGATAAGGCCTTACACACGTAGGGCTTTCCCTCTGCTATCTTAGCAACGTCCACCTCAAATTCCATGTAATCAAATTGCTTCTGGTCATTGTTCCCCAGCAGTGGGAAAGCATGACCAATAATATCCTTGTAACACGTCCCAATAGAGGCCGCCTTCCACTGACCCTCCTCCTTCAGGAGCTACTCATAAGGCGCGGCCTGCAGTACTAGTTGCCCAAGGTCGGCAAAGTATTGGCCAGCAAACCTCTTTTGAAGCTCAAAACTGAGTCCTCCCAAGGCCATCCTTGCGTATTCAGCCTCAAGCAAGGTAGTTGGGCACTTATACTTGGCCGTCTTGAACCGGGTGATGAACCCTTTGACAGATTCGCCTAGTTCTTAGGTCATTTTGGCCACGTCTCCTATGGTAACCTCTAGCTCAGTGTGATAGAATTGGGTGTGAAAGAGTTCCTCCATTTCTTGCCAACTCTGAACCGAATTGGCGGGCAGGTTAAAGTACCAGGTGAAGGCCAACCCCGTCAAAGACTTAGGGAATAGCTTGAGTTTGGCCGCCTCCACTCCCGCCAGGTTGCCACACTATACTGTGAAGTGAGCTATGTGCTCAATAGTGGACACCTTGTCCTCACCTGAGAACTTAGTGAACTCCAGGATTTTGGGATTTCTCCCGAGGTCCATTGAGTCGAAGTATTCGGGGTAGGGCTTCCTATAAGCAGGACATGGGGTCATCCTGTAAAAGGGATTAATGTTGTCCTGAATGATTCTGGTCAGCTCCCCACGGTCGATAACCACTGGTACCCCTGGTGCAGCAGGGTGGCTTATCGCGTCTGGCGGCCATAGGCTGCCGTGATAAGTCGGGCCTGGTTGTACGATCGGGAACTCCTCCGGTCTCTGTTCAAATCCGTGGGTATTTTCCCTGATCCTTACCCCTGGGGCTCTATACCCTGGGAATTTCGAGCCCGTATTATTTTGCCCTGGAGGTGGGTATCCCCCTTAGGGGACAATATTTGCCCCTATGGCTGCTGAACCTAGGCTTGACCTGGTGCCCCCGGCTTGGGCAGTGTTTGTAGCAGTCAGCCACTGACCCTAAGGCAATCGTATGACCAGCACTCCTGGGGACACTTATGGGAGGGCCATTGACCACGTAACTCCCTATGGGGTTACCGGCGCCGGGTGAGGTAGCCTAATATAGGGGGTTGACAAAGGTCATTGATGGCAGACTAACCCTAGGCCGGTCTCCGACGATAGGGTTTTGGCTTGAGCTACCGCCAAATGCGGCCTGTACGGGCAGACTCATTCGGCCTACCTCGAGTCCTCTACCTTCGGTTGCCATGGCAGTTCCATCAGGTGGTGTGACCGTTGTGTTCGGTCTTGCCCCTGATGTGGCCTGCTGCCTTAAGGCAATGAGGGTCTCCTGGAACTCCTCAAACTGATTTTGCTGGCTGGCTACGGACTTATTGACCGCAACCATCATGTGTCGTAAGTCATAAAAAATGGGTTTGAAGACGTCCACAAGCTACTGTATACTGCCTGCAAGGGGGTCTATAGTGTCATGCACCATAACAGCCAGTTGATGCGCTGAGTCATGGCTGACATTATTTCCATGTGAACTACATGGTTCGTCCTTGGCCTGGTCTGCAAATTTGACCGCCATGGGGTTCTCCATTTCATCATCCACCATAGTTTCCTTTTGAATACGAGGACGTCCAGGTCCTTTCTTTTGCTTATCCGTAGCAGTCATTGGCTTATGAGGGTCCCACCGGGAGTGCCAAAATGTGTTGGTGATAGAAATCCCAAACACTCACACGCAGGGCTATGCACGTGGTGTAAATAGTACGGGCGTGCTAGAACCTTTGCATAGGTTCCAATGAGGCCGAGGACAGCCTAATCTAACTCCTTACCAGGCTAGTAGGTCTCCTTCTTGCCTGAGTAGCTCTAAGGTCTTTTGGGTTAAGCCAACAGCTATGGACTATAGCCCAAGATGCTATCGATCTATAAGAAGAAGAGATTGATTTGGGACACAAACAATAATGAAACTGAAATACTGAATACACTAATCAATCATGCCAGATACAAGCGTGAACTCTGTGCATACACCCTCGTCTCCCTTAGTATGTGATCGTATATTCCTTTAGCCCCAGATAAAGACAAGAACAGCAATAAAGAATGCAAAAACAAAACAAGTAAAGCAGAAACGTAAAGAAGATAAAGCAAATGCTGGTTGTCAGGTGTGTTTATGTGTCCCTTTTTGATCCGTTGCCTCCCTTATATAAGATAGGCACTAGCAGTTATCAGCTCGCACAGCTACCCCCACCAGGGCCACTCTTTTCGGCCCCATGCTCCTTTGCTCCAATGAAGCATTGCCATGCGTGCCACCAAACCTACTCTGCCTCCAACTACCAAGGTAGTGGTGGGGCCCATTCCTATGAGACTTTTCCATGCTCCCTGAATGACGTAGTTCTGCGCTCAATGATGCCTGCGCCTCTGACACATGGGCCAACCCTTAACTGTGAGGACGCAACCACGTCCCAGCATCTTCCTGCGTTTTCGGCCCCCCCAGCATCGACCGTCCAACCCTGGCCCCTTTGGCCTAGCCTGACCAGAACCAGTGGGTTTGGGCCGCAAACAGTCACTAGATCCAATTCAATCTAGTCTATCCAAACCTATGACATCCTGTTATCTCCCCACCCACATCAGTTCAGTCAGTTCCTCCAAATAAATCTTGTTTTACTTTTATCATATGAAACTGAAAGTTGACTGGGTGTATTCTATAATAAAACCAGTCATTAGAAGAGGGGATTCTGTAACTAAGCTTCATTGTGATGTGTCAGATGCTATAATGCTGTCTAAGTGAATTTATAGGCTGCATCTCACCTGAATTTGTGTCATTTTTATTTGGATTTTTCTACTCTTCCTCCCTCCCTCTCCCTTTCTCACTTGTTTTATGGTACCTGCATTGTGGAAAAATATGCATATAAATTTTAGAGCTTGTTTATGTTGGTCAAGTAAAATTTCAGATATCTTGTTTTGAAAGTGTTTTTCCTATTTGACAACTCAAATTGTTATACGGTTTAGTTCTTGTTGTACATTATTGACCAATATAGTCGTTCTCACTCTTAGAACGTGCTATATTGGGTCCCTTCTATTAGTGTATCACCTACTATGTATATCTCCTTACCTTGTGTACCACCTACCATGTACTCCATGATTTGTGTATATCCTCTTACCCTATACAACCACATGTGATATGGATTCTTTCCTATTATCACATGTGGAGATTTGATCTTATTGGGATTCTCTAATCCCTTATAAATACATCTTGTAATAGATTGATATGAATTACAATGAAATCCTAATTACTAAGTCCAATATGGTATCAAGAGCCTAATTGCTCAAATGAGCTTTACCTTCTTCTTTTTCTCTCCTTCCTCCATGGCTGGAGAACATGATTCTGACAATTCCACCACTCCAATCATGGACAGCAGCAGTGCCCTCACCACACTTCCATATGGATCTTCTTCTCTTCATCATGCTCACCATTATCTTTCGGTGAAGCTTACATTAAAGAACTACCTGTTTTGGCAAACACAGGTTGAACCCTTTCTTGATGGCCAAGGTCTATTCGGCCATCTTGATGGGACTACTCCATGTCCCACTGATCCAACTGCTGCAACATCTTGGCATCGACAGGACTCCTTGTTACGAAGTTTACTCCTATCCTCTCTCTCTGAGGAAGTGTTCCCCTTGATCCTGGGGAAACGCACAAGCAAGGAAATATGGGACACCTTGCACACTGCATTTTCCTCCCCTTCAGAGAGCCGCATCATGTCTTTGACTATGGCTTTGCAAGAGTTAGAGCAAAAGCCCAAAGAATCAGTCTCTGCTTTCTTGCAACGTGCGAAGATAATCTCTGAAGAACTGAGTGTTGTTGGCCATCCCTTAAGATAGAGCACTTTCAATCTCCATGTCTTCAGGGGATTGAAATCAAATTTTAATGACATTGTTTCCTCTCTTCTAATGAGGACAACACCACTGCCTTATGATGACCTGCATGCAATGCTTTTAAGCCATGAATTTTTGCATGGATCTAAACTGTTTAAGCTTTTCCTTACTGATGCTGATAATACTAGTGCCCCCCTCCCTTTGCCAGTCAGGTCCAAAAGGCCTCCACCCAGATTGATAGCCATTCACCATCTTCTGGCCGAGGGGGTGGTCCTTGGCGTGGCCGCAGAGGTCGTGGTAGAGGAGGCCGTGGTTGATCTCAGGGCACCCGCCTATGGTGCCACTGGTGCAATCGGGATACCCATGACACCCTACATTGTTACAACAAACCAAAACCACCAGCCAATTTTCCTACCCGTCAACCATCCCACTTCCAATATCAGCCTCCCACCACACCGGCCGCTCACTATACCAACTACCATACCCAATCGGCACCACCCCTCCTCCCAACACCCACCTATGCACCCACCCAACCATTACCTTGGTACCCAGACACAGGCGCGACCCATCATGTGATGCCTGATCTCCGTGCCTTATCCACATATGATCCCTATACAGGCACAGATTCCCTGCAGGTCGACAATGGTAAGGGTGTTCCCATTTCCCACATTGGTACTTCATCCATTCCTTCTCACTCTTCATCTCATAATTTTATTTTATCTGATGTGTTGCATGTCCCTTCAATTTCCAAACCACTTCTTTCTGTTAATCGCTTTGCTACTAATAATGACGTATTTTTTGAATTTCATCCCTCTTGTTTTTTTGTGAAGGATCAGAGAACCAAAACTACCATACTGTCTGGTCCGAGTAACGACGGTCTATACACCATTCCTATGCACAATCCTCCTTCAGTAAATCTTACATGTCATACTTCTCTTGATGGCTGGCACTATCGTTTTGGCCATCCACATGCACAACTCCTTCGTCACATAGTCAAGAATAATAATTTACCTTCTTTGAATTCTTCTTTGAATAATTTATGTATTGCTTGTCAGATGGGAAAGGCCTGTCGCCATTCTTTAGGAAAAACATTTTCTCACAGTTTGTTTCCATTAGACCTTATATTCAGTGATGTTTGGGGACCTTCCCCTACTCCCTCCCCTGTTGGGCACCATTATTTTGTTATTTTTGTTGATGATTATTCTAAGTTCATATGGTTTTACCCAATGGTTCGCAAATCTGAGGTTTTTGGAATATTTCTTAATTTTCAAAAACTAGTTGAATGTCAATTTGATCGTAAGATCAAATCTATCCAAACGGACTGGGGGGGGATTTCAGACCCTACAAAAGTTTCTTCTCAGTGTGGGGATTTCACACAGGCTTTTTGCACCTCATACGCATGAGCAGCAAGGTGCAGTAGAACACTGACATCGGCATATTGTTGAAACTGGACTATCCTTGCTAGCCCATGCTTCGGTTCCTCAAGTTTATTGGATATTTGCTATTGAGACTGCGGTTTTTTTAATTAACCGCTTACCCTCTCGTGTCTCTTCAGAGGTCTCTCCCTACCAACTTCTGTTTCATCATGCTCCAAATTATTCCTTTCTTCGTGTTTTTGGGTGCCTGTGTTTCCCTCTTTTACGTCCATTCAATGCACATAAAATGGATTATAAATCTGCCCCATATGTGTTTTTGGGTTACAATCCTTCTCACCTAGCTTATCGCTGCCTTGATAGGTCGACTGGTCTCATTCAAGTATTTAGACATGTCTCCTTTTCTGAAAATATATTTCCCTTTGCCACAATCATACCTGCACTTGTGCCGACCTCACAGGTTCCCATTCCTTGGGCTGTATCGCCCAACCTAGCTGCCCCATTGCCGCAGCCTATACCACCCATTGTTCCATCACCACCATTGGGGCATCACAGCCCTAAACCAAGCCCTGTGTCAAGCTCGCCATCACCACCCCGCCATACCTGTTCCATAGCGGATCTCTACCATGATCCAGCTCCTCATGAACCACCACCACCGCCTTCCCATCATGCCATGCGCCTGCGCTCTCATAAAGTAGCGCTACACACCCTACCTTCATCACCAGCTCAACCCATTGAACCATCGTGCTTCTCACAGGCTGTCAAGGTCCCTGAATGGCGCCAGGCCATGGCTGAGGAATTTAATGCACTACTTAGGAATGGAACTCGGAGTTTAGTACCGCCATCTAAAAATGAAAATTTGGTGGGCTATAAGTGGGTCTTCCATATAAAGAGAAAAGCAGATGGTTCCATTGAAAGGTACAAGGCCCGACTTGTGGCCAAAGGGTTCCATCAGCAATAGGGGGTGGACTATGGTGAAACATTTAGTCCAATGGTGAAGCAACCCACCATTCGTACGGTGATATCATTGGCAGTGTCTAAAGCTGGCCCATATGCCAACTTGATGTGCAAAATGCCTTTCTCCATGGGGAATTGGCAGAAGAAGTCTATATGGCCCAGCCCCTAGGATTTGAAGATAAGTCCCACCCGGCCTATGTTTGCAAGCTGCACCGATCTCTATATGGCCTTAAACAGGCACCTCGGGCCTAGTTCCAATGGTTGTCCAGGTTCCTTCTATCCACAGGCTTTATTGCATCAAAGACTGATACATCATTATTTATTTCTCGACAGGGCAGCTCAATAATTTATGTGTTGGTGTATGTTGATGATATTCTAGTGACTGGTGATTCTCAGTCCAATATTTCAGCCCTGCTAGACAGCCTGACCTGGGAATTTTTGAAGAAAGACCTGGGCCCATTACATTATTTTTTGGGTATTGAAGCTACTCATACTCAAGGGGGGCTGGTTCTCTCTTAAAAGCACTACATCTTTGATTTACTTGATCGTGCAGGCATGAAGGATTGTAAACCTACCTCTACACCAATGCCTACCTCTACAAAGGCATCGGACTCAGGAGTGTACCTTACTAGGATCCCAGTCATTACAGATCCATTGTGGGTGCCTTGCAGTATGTCACCCTCACTAGACTAGATGTGGCCTTTGCGGGGAACCGCGTTTGCCAATTTATGCACTCTCCCATGAATGATGATTGGAGCCTTGTCAAGTGGATTCTAAGGTACCTAAAGGGTACTTCCCATGGCCTGTTCTTTCAAAAGTCACTTTCCATGACCCTTCAGGCATACATGGATGCGGACTGGGTAGGCAGTCCCATTGATCGACGATCCATAGGAGCATATGCAATATTTTTAGGACCAAACTTTAGTTCATGGAACTCACGGAAATAGAAGACAGTGTCCCGCTTTTCCACTGAGGCTGAGTACAAGGCTCTTGCTAATGCGGTAGCTAAATTAATTTGGTTACAGGCCTTGTTCAAGGAACTTGGGATTCCCCAGCCTACAGCACCAATATTATGGTGCTACAATATTGGTGCAACATATTTATCGGCGAATCCCATTTTTCTTGCACGCACCAAACATGTGGAAATTGATTTCCACTTCGTCCGTGAGAGAGTTGCTACCAAAACACTACAAGTCTAGTTCATCTCCACTCATGATCAGATCGCAGACATCTTGACCAAGGCATTGCCTTCCACACAATTTTAGTTTATGAGAGACAAGCTAAAGCTCCGCCACACCGGATCTTCATCTTGAGGGGGTGTATTGACCAATATAGCCGTTCTCACTCTTGAAACGTGCTATATTGGGTCCCTTCTATTAGTGTATCACCTACTATGTATATCTCCTTACCTTGTGTACCACCTACCATGTATTCCATGATTTGTGTATATCCTCTTACCTTATACAGCCACATGTGATATGGATTCTTTCCTATTATCACATGTGGAGACTTGATCTTCTTGGGATTCTCTAATCCCTTATAAATACATCTTGTAATAGATTGGTATGAATTACAATGAAATCCTAATTACTAAATCCAATATACATAAAACAACTTTAATATCCTGTTAATTCAAGAAATTGTGCACTTCTTTGAGGAAAAAAAGCCAACATATATACTAATATGAGTCTCAATTTAGACCTTGCAAAGGACTTGTGATAAGTAGAAATAGAGTTTTTTTCAAAGAAAACTTAAAAGAATTCTTCCTCTTTTTTTTCCTTAATAAATTTCATCATGCATTGCATCGTCTCAATCTTCAACACCAGATATTATTGTTTTTAACCAGCACAAGAATGAGGGATCCAAGAATGAGAGGTTTCCATTATAGGACACATGGTAATGCTGCTCAACATCTATAGAAGTTATATGTTTTAATTCTATTTTTAGTTTGAGCCCAGGATTGGGTCTCAGTCCAATTTGAGTCTTGATTTGGTCCTTACCAATCATGGCATACAACTCCTCAATGAGTTGAGGTTAATAAAATTCAGAGTTTCTAAAATTGCAATGGATTTAGCACTGCTGTTCTGAGTGAATATTTAAGTCTATACTTGGTGGATTTCGTAGGGGAGCGAGTGGATGAACCAAAACCAATGTTACTCCAACATTGGATTTTTTTTTTTGTATTACCAGAAAGGTGGTACCAGTGAGGCCTTTCACAGGGTTTTACCAAAGCATTTACCCCAATGCTATTATTTGAATCCATGACATGATTTATATCTCTTGTATGACCAACCAAAAACTGAGTGAATTATTGAGTAACATAGTAAAGAAACTAAACATACACACACGTAAGTCTTCATTCTTAAATAGTCTCACCAACATCATCAAGAGCCCAGATTTAAAGAGAAATCCAATTACAGTAAATAAAGAACCTACTAATGAATACATAAGAGTCTTGATGGACAACTCTGTAGGTCGATCCTACGGTCCATGGGATCATGGCGGTTCACCTTGGTAAACCAATAAAAATTATGTTTTGAGTTCCCTAATTTAAGGAACTCTAGGGTTGTCCCAAGGGAACCCTAGGGTTGCCATAGGGCACCCTAATCTGGCTTGGGCATCCTATTTTTAGTTTTAGGGTTACCTATGGTCGCCCATGGTGCCCTATAGGAATCCTACTAGGGTTTGGTATGACAGACCAATGCCCAGTCCATCTCTTTGAAGTTTAAATTTTAGGGTTTCCCATGGTCGCCCATAGGAACCCTGGTGCATCCCAATTAGGGTTTGGTCTGATAAACCAATGCCCTGTCCTTCTCTTTTGTGTCCCATGGAATTATGAAACCCAAAAGAGATGGAAAAATTCATCTCTGTTCCATCCCATGGAAAGAGGGATCCATTCCATACCTGAATGCACACCAGAAACAAATCGATTCGGATTTCTTTCGCATCCCATGAATAATCAATATAACAAATCAACATGAATTAACATAGAATTGCTAACCTGATGAGCTTCAAGTGTTGCTCCTCCAATACACAATGGTTCTTCCTCCGACGAGCACTCCAAGCAAACAGATCTGAACCTCCAATGGTGTAGCCAAGGTTCTTCAAGCCAATCCTAGATGCTCTTCAGTTCTTCAAGCATAGATCTGGGTTTCCAAAACCCTAACTCTCAAACCAAGTAGAGAGCAAGAAGAAGAAGAAGAAGAGATCACAAGAGAGAGGGGGAGGCCAAAAACATCCAAGGGGGGGGGGGGGGGTAGCAAAAAACGTGGAGACTTTTGCCCACCCTCTGCGTTTTTGGTTCCTTTATATGATACTAGGGTTTTTTAAAACCCTGGATGGGAAAATAAAATCCCAATGAGAGTCAGACTCTCTCTCTCCTTGTTTGACAGTTCTGTTTAAACTCAAAGTGCTTCTAATTGGTGAAGAAGCAGAATCTAATAGGGAATGATATAATTAATTACTTTATTTAATTTATGAATAATTACAATTAGCATCATATCCATTAATTAAATAAAGAATCAATTATTTTAGCAAATTCCAAATAACTCCCTATATGATAATAAATTATCATATACAACCCTCCACTAATCAACACTATCATTATGGAATCTAGGGCATGTACAATTGTACTACCAAAACCCATTCTATAGTACATGTCCATATAAGAGTGTCTATGTATTTGATTGGGTCCCGCAAAACTCGATAAAACACTTTATTCAAATAACAATATATAATCTATTATTTTATGTAAAATAGGTTTTGCAAAAATCATTTCCAAAACAGAACTGGATCCAGATTCCGATCCGACCATACACAGACAACTTCAATCTTGGTGTTCCCCAATCGGGCAGTGGTGACCATGTTGAGTAACTCCTTCACTCACAAAGTGTTTGCGCATTCCCAAAACACCGGCTTTGACTCACTGGAGTCTTAGTCATTGATGAACCAAAGGATGCGATCACACTTTGCAGTGACAGGGCTCCCTCAGGTAAAGGGTGTCGGTGACACATGTCTATCCCTTCCTACATCTAGCAGTAATACATGAGGGAATCGACAAAGTAGATTCTTCGCCAATACACACATCGATCATGTGAGTACTCGCATTCCTACCCTGACATCACATGTCTAGGCATACCCAATGCGATGACTATATGATAAGGGTGCCCAGCCCAAACCCTAGTCATGACTACCATTTTAAGTAAAACTTATGGACACATAATGCTCAAAAAATTTATATTGCATATGATAATATTAAACGTATAAAGGTTCAATACAAAGTAAAACCGGATTGAACCGGACTGAATCGGGTTTGATGGACACATATATCCAACAGACTCGAACCATAATCTCCTGGGAACAAACCCAAGTGCTCTTCCTGTTTGAGATAAAGACTCACTTATCTGCATAACCTATATTAGTTAAGTTCTATAATAAAAAGTTAACGAATCACAAAACATGGAATGATATAAAGAACAAATAGAGGAAAAAACAATTCAATTTCCATAAGTACACCATGACCAATAACACCACAGTTCAAAATAAAGATCGTAGGCACACTAATGCTCTATATCTTAATGATTGCAATCAATCAAAAGAAGATCTAAATACCAAGCATGCTTTCAAGCAACAACATTAGTAGCATTAAGTCACGAAAAACCTAAGATATTGACATGAAAATTGAGAGAGTAGGAATTTATGATAGGTTGGCACAAAATTGACGGTTATAGCAAAAGCCATTTTCATGACAGCAACACCTTCAAAGAAAGTAAAATTGAAAGCAAGACCTTCAAATTTAGATCAAGTTGTAATCATATAAAAGAAGCATTGTGACCTGAGAGTAATAACCAATTGGAGCTTGGAATTTTTTATTTATTGGGTACTAATTAGAGTTTGGATTTTGCTCACAAAATGCTCAATGTCAATTGTCCTTTATTGAGAAGGACCAAAACAATATAAACAAGCTTATTGAAGTGACACCCTTATCAATTAGATATAAACCAGATTCCATTGCTCAAATCAAATTTCACATCCACCTAAACCCCCAAAATGAAATGTTACAATATACCCATGTCACATCCCAAACCACCCCCTAGGAGGATTGGGTAGGTGACCCAAACTGCATAACGACAATCTGCCAAATCCCACGGATCTAGAAGCAGTGCTTACATTCATGGAACCACATTCATCTCATTACCATAAGTAAGATCAAAGTGCTACAATAAAACTACAATTTCAATAAATAAAAGAAGCAAAGTGATACTGGGAAATGATGATAATATATATATATATAAGAAAGGTTTATACATATCCAACCAACCCACAAACATAAAGACAAAGCTGACAAGAACAGAACTACATACATAAATATATACAGGGCGAGCATACTCAACCCCAAAAGAAAAGAAAGTAAAAACTACAACAGGACCACAATCAGAACGGGTATGAACTCCTAGCAAAAACAAAAAGGAGTCCCCAAAACAAAAGCATCAGAAGCACTTCTCAACGGTCTGCATCAATGACCACCGAGAAAGTACGCAGGGTCCGTATGACCTTCATCGGGGTCCACACCAACATCATCGTAACAACCAGGACTCTCCTCCTAGAGATAACCCTCCAGGCCATACTGGCATCTATCTACAAAATCATCTAAGAAAAATAATGTATAACAGAGTGTGAGCCCCACTAAGCTCGTGAGCAAATAACATCAATCATGCATGCATATGCAATCACAATTCACAGTTCATATGATCCTACATGATGTGCAAGTCCAGTTTATTATTAGCCACCTAACAATACAACTAAGTCAGGTCAGTGCTACTACAATCCCCAATACATGTATCCTAGGTGCGGGCTTCTAACCCCTTCCCGTGATACACCCATTGAGTTGTCAGAGAGGACCTGTTAGCCCCCGCATCAGTCACCAAGGTCAGCCCAACCAGCCCTCTGTGATTAACCTGTAAGGCAATCCATTTCTTTCCTCTTTTCTTTTCTTTGGCGTACAGCCCATATTCACCATTCCGGTGTTCTTTCATTTCTTTTCATTTCTTTTCTCATATACATATGGTCACCCTCATAGGCATCCAACACCTAAACCCCTGTTGGCAAGGGTGCATAGCACAGGTGATGAAACTCTAGCCCCATGTCTATATGGCATCGTATGAGTCAGGTGGTGTCAACCACATCCCATTCTATGGGCTACCACATGCCTCATTTCCAAGCCGACTACTGCATCTAGTCTAACAATCATAATCATCATATAAGAATTCATAGTGTTGATCAACAGATAGTCATTATGAAGTGATTTGAGTAATTTGAACAGAAGTAAATAACACAGCATATAAAATTCAATTCTTATTAGTCGGCATAGCATCATAATTACACATGCACATATGATAGTACTATTCACTCACCTGAGTTTGGTTCTAAATACTCGGTTGCAAACTCAGTTCCAACAGCAGTCTTGTTGTTGACCTCGAGCGCGGGATCAATTCCTAGGTATAAATCAAAAGCTGTCATATTAAGTTTTCAGCCTAGGGTTAACCTAAGCTTACTGGGTTGACCCAATGTTCAGTTGGTTCACACTTGGAATCAATGGGCCTTGCACTGGGCCTTAGGTCATGTCTTGGTGCATTGGCCAGAATCAGTGGCACAAGGGTAAAATGGTCATTTTCAATAGTTATACCTGACCCTAGGTCAGATCAGGTCCACAGTGCTGTCCACAGATTGCCTATGCTGTAGGACCAAGCACAACAGGGTTTCCTTCACCTGTGGGACCCACTAAGGTTCCAAAGTGTTCCTCCACCAAGGACACATATGGGGAAGGATTTTTGGTCATTTCCCAACCTCCCATAGTGTCCAAAAGCCAAAGGGTGAGTTTCCCCAAAATTAGATCAGCAATACAACAACTTTCCATTCACTGGGTGATGGCTCTAGGTGATGTCTGCATCGCCTAGAGGCTGCAATCGAAAATTTGGGCTGAGTTCCCAAGGTTGGGCCCACAGGGCTGAGGTCAGACTTGATCCTCTGCATGTCAGGGGGTTAGGAAGCCCCTGGGATGACCTTCAATTTGATCCTAATGGATCTCCTACTGGGTCCACCATCAGGCTGCCAATGGCTACCCAAACAACCTAGTGAATAGTGTCATAGGGTTTTTCTCAATCTTGGAATTCAATTCCAGCCACATGCAAGGCTGGAAATGGATGCAAAATAGGGTTTCATGGCTGTGATTACCTAGGATTAGGTCTGTGCAGCCCTAGCTTGCACCCAGGGTTCCAAATCATAGAGCAACAGGGCAATCTGGCAGTGCAGCTGTGCACAGTCAGTTTCGGTTCCCATAAACAGCAGATCAGCCCGCTAAAATCACTCATAGGTCACAGATCTTCCATGCACAAGGCTAGCATGGCAGATTTGGAGCTGATCTGGGCAAACCCTAGCTGTTCAGGGCTACCCAGGGAGCAGAAATACATCCAACACAGAGAAGAGATGAGGACAGCAGGTATAGGCATACATATTTATACCTGAGATGGCTGAGAGAGGGCTCGGTTCCAGCTGTGATGGGTGGCAGTACCTCCCCCTTCCTTCTTCTTCGTTCTTCCTGCTCCTTGTTCTCCTTTTTCTCCTTTCTTCCCTCTCTTCTCTCCCACGGATTTCAGATCTGTCAAGGGCTCTAAAATGAGCCCAAGACCTTCCTATTTATAGGCCCAGCCCTCACTGAGGCTTGTTTGCCTAGGAAGGCCTCTTTTGAAAATCAGTTTTTAAACTAATTTTGACTAATTCTGGGTACACTGGTGGGGTCCACAGTGAACCAAGGGTATGAGGTGGTCCCTCAGACTTCCCTTTATCCATGGAGGGTGCCCATGTTCATATTGGGTGGTCCTTATAATTAAAAATTATTAAAAATGTACTATTTCACTCACTGGGCGATCTCACTGGGCCTTGCTGCATCGCCCAGTGCCATCGTCCAGAGAATTCCAGCAAGCTGAAATTTAATGAGCTTACACAGGGGTTTGACCCTTGGTTAGGGTATTGTCCCCACATGCCCCATAGGAGATTTTACACACTTTTACAGAGGTGGGTCCCACCATTATAAGGAGGAGAGAGATTAACTGGGATTCAAACCATATATCAGGCAATGGGCTATTCATCTGCAGGGGTCTGCTGTCCACCTACTGATAGGCATGTAGGATGATCTAGACAGGGTTTCTTCATCAATCCAAGTCACTGGGGTGATGCTCCACAATGTTCCTGGTTGCCTGATCAGGGGTTCCTGTCCTTTAATCAAAATTCCAGTCAGCCAGGGGCGGGGTTTGGCATTTCTCCCCACCTTATAAAAATTTCATCCTCGAAATTTGCTTACCTTCAATTTCGAAGAGTTGAGGATATTTTTCTTTCATTTCATCCTCACGTTCCCATGAAGCTTCCTCTACCGGATTGTTTCCGCATTGAACCTTTACAAAAGCAACGGTGCGGTTACGGAGGTTATGCTCCTTTCTGTCCAATATCTCAGTGGGTTGTTATTCGTAGGTCATATCCACATCCAACTGTTCCGGTTCAGTTGACAGTACATGTGTCGGGTTGTTAATGTACTTTCATGGCATTGACACATGAAAAACATCATGCGCACCCGGCACAGAGATGGTGGTAACACCAGTCGGTATGCTATGGGTCCCACTTTATTAAGTATTTCATAAGGACCAATAAATCTTGGGCTCAATTTGCCTTTCTTGTTAAATCATAGCAATCCTTTAGTTGGAGATACTCGAAGGAATACTTTTTCTCCGACTTCAAACTCAATGTCCTTCCTTCTATTATCCGCATAACTTTTCTATCTTGACTGGGTTGTCTTGATCTTCTCTCTTATAACATCCACCTTGTCGTAGGTCGCTTGTATCATCTCAGGTCCGAGATACTTTCGCTCACCAACTTTATCCCAATATAATGGAGTTCTACATTTCCATCCATAGAGTGCTTCGAATGGTGCCATGCCAATGGTGGAGTGATAGCTATTATTGTATGTATATTCCACCAGAGGTATGTGAGCATCCCAATAGTCATTCATTTCCAAAACACAGGCTCGGAGCATGTCCTCCAGAGTCTGAATGGTTCTTTCTGATTGTCCGTTCGTCTGCGGATGGAAAGCTGTGCTAAGATTTAATTGAGATCCCAATGCCTTCTGCAAACTTCTCCAGAACCTTGAGGTGAATCGAGGATCTCTGTTAGATACAATACTGACAGGCACGCCATGTAACCGGACTATGTTTTCAATATATATACGGACAAGCTTCTTCATTGGGTAACTTATCGTGATCGGTATGAAGTGTGCTGCCTTTGTTAGTCTGTCTACAATCACCCAAATTGCATTCATGCCTTTCCTGGTGTTGGGCAGATTTATCATGAAATCCATAGTGATTCTTTCCCACTTCCACTCAGGTATGGGAAGTGGCTGCAACAATCCATACGATCGGTGTCTCTCTACTTTTATCTGTTGACAGGTGACGCACTTGGACACGTATATTGCTATGGTCTCCTTCATTCCCATCCACCAGTAATACCTCTTCAAATCTTTATACATTTTTGTACTCCTGGGGTGGATTGTGTAGGGTGAATTGTGAGCCTCTTTAAGGATTCGGTTGTGGATGTCAAAGTCATCAGGCACGCACAACCTATCTCAAAATTTCAATGCACCATCATGGGCCAAGGAAAAATCTGGGTCCTTACGGACACCTTGTTGAACTTCCCAAATTACTTTGGGCAGCTCGAGATCCAATGGTTGCTTCATAATTATTTCCTCTCGTATCGACGGCTGCAGGTTCATAGCTGCTAATTACATACCCGTTCCTTCGATCATGAGCTCCAAATCAAATTTTTGAGCTTCCTCTATTAACTGCTCACTTACGACCAAAGATGCGAGGGACGCAGTCTGAGATTTCCTGCTTAATGCATCTGCAACAACATTTGCCTTGCCAGGGTGGTACTGGATTTCACAATCATAGTCTTTACCAATTTCAACCACCGTCTCTGTCTCATGTTCAGCTCATTCTGGGTGAAGAAATAATTCAGACTTTTGTGGTCATTGAAGATTTCACTCTTTTCACCGTATAGGTAATGTCGCCAGATTTTTAGCGCGAAAACTACCGCTGCGAACTCTAAGTCATGAGTGGGGTAGTTCTTCTTATGTTCCTTCAATTGTCTGGAGGCGTAGGCGACAACTTTTCCTTCTTGCATCAAGACGCCACCCAATCTTGTCCTAGATGCGTCTGTATATACCA
The DNA here is from genome assembly GCF_018873765.1 of Telopea speciosissima. Taxonomy (NCBI): domain Eukaryota; kingdom Viridiplantae; phylum Streptophyta; class Magnoliopsida; order Proteales; family Proteaceae; genus Telopea; species Telopea speciosissima. The sequence goes on along the minus strand of NC_057920.1, from coordinate 33,721,756 downwards.
CCATTCCTCTGGTGCTGTCTGGAATGGTCAGGACTGGAGTTATTACCAAATGGTTCTTTAATTCTTGAAAACTTTTCTCACATGCTTCATTCCATTCAAATTTGGCTCCCTTCCTTGTAAGTTTTGTCATTGGTGCCAAAATCCATGAGAAATTCTCCATAAATTGTCGGTAATATCCGGCCAATCCTAATAAACTTTGAATCTCAGTGGCACTCTTCGGAGTCTCCCACTTGAGAATTGCCTTCACCTTGCCTGGGTCTACTTTAATGCCGTCTTTGGTGACGATGTGCCCCAGGAATCCAATTTGGTGAAGCCAAAATTCACATTTACTAAATTTGGCAAAAAGTTGGTGTTCTCGCAATCGCTGCAACACAAAAGTAAGGTGTCGCGCGTGTTCTTCCTCATCCTTAGAGTAAACTAGGATGTCATCAATAAATACTATGACGAACTTGTCTAGCACATCATGGAATACTCTATTCATCATATCCATGAATGCTGCCGGGGAGTTGGTTAATCCGAACAACAAAACTAGAAACTTGTAATGCCCGTATCAAGTTCGGAACACCGTCTTATGGAAATCACCATTCTTAATCTTCAATTGATGGTATCCCAACCTAAGATTGATTTTGGAGAAAACTCGTGCTCCTTGTAACTGATCGAATAGGTCATCGATACGTGGCAGCGGATATCGATTCTTGATGGTCAGCTTTTTCAACTCACGGTAGTCGATACACAGCCACATACTTCCATCTTTCTTCTTAACAAAAAGCAAGGGTGCTCCCCAGGGTGATACACTGGGTCATATAAATCCTTTCTTCAGTAGGTCTTGAAGTTGAACCTGCAACTCTTTCAATTCGATTGGCGCCATCCGGTATGGTGCCTTGGATATCGGTGTTGCACCAGGAATCAGATCAATCATGAATTCTATATTGCGGTCAAGCGGTAGCTGCGTCAGATCTTCTGGAAAGACATCAGGAAATTCTCTGATGACTTCTAGTTCCTCCAATGGTTCTATCTTTGCCTCCGTGTCTAATACCGTGGCCAAAAAGCCTTGGCATCCATTGTCAAGCAACTTTCGCACCTGGAGGGCTGACAAAGTTATTCTCCTGGGTTTCTTCTTGGGTTCACTTTGATAGGTAAAAGTTGACCCATCCTTCAAGTTGAATCTTATCTTCTTCTCTGCACACAAGACGTTTGCACCATAGGCCGACAACCAGTCCATGCCTTGGATTACGTCAAAATCATTTATATCCATCTTTATTAATCATGTGGTTAGTTTCTTCCCATAAATTTCAATCTGACTAGGGTCGTAGACCTTCTTTAAGTTCACGACACTCCCTGTTGGCATGTTGACTACTAGCTCATGCCTGATGTCTCTCGGTTGATCTTTTATCTTACTTGCAAAGGTCAAGGAGACGAAAGAGTGGGTCGAGCCCGAGTTGAATAGTACTCATGCGGGTATGGTCGAGACATTCAGGGTACCTAGGGTTTGTAGGAAATTTTAGGTTACATACAATAAGCCAATTAGTCCCTATAAGTTAGTAGTGTTCAAAAACTTACCTGTTAATACTTTGGGATTCGCCTTAGCTTCTTCATTCGTCATCGCAAACACCTTTCCTTGAGTCCGATTGTCCTGTGGCTGGAAAGTCCTAGCGTAGGGCTGATTCTGCGAGTTGTTGCTGTACCCACGCATTCTATAATCTCTGGCCATATGCCCTTCCTTATTGCACTGGTAACACTTAAAGGGTGGAGCAGCAGGTGTTGAGGCTTGGCTCACTTGACTTGTTGCTGGTCGGGCTGGCGAAGCTGCTATTATCGCTTGCTCATCGTATGTTGAGCAGGTCCATTAAAGGTGGGGAGGAAAGGGTTCTGACCCACGTTCGGCCTACGATACGGAGTCGAGACGGAGCTTGAATTGGTTCCGCGATAAACTTTATTTGGCCAGGCATAGGTCTGGAAACTGTTTGGCCTTTTGCCCACGGATGATGTCACAACTTTGTCTTTCTCTTTCTCCTTAAATCTATCTTCCATGGTTTTCGCTTTGTCGACCATCTGAGCATAATCCCTAATGTCCATGATTGACAACACTGATCCAATCTTAGTCTTGAGTCCTCTCTCAAATTGCTTTGCCTTACTAACTTCCCCTTTCAGGTGCTCTGGAGCAAAATGGAACAAGTCCTCAAATCGTTGTTGATAATCTAGCACCGACTTGGTTCCTTGCACCAGTGCGATGAATTCTGTTTCTTTTCTATCCCTGAAACTCTCTAGAAAGTAGCTCTTGAAGAAAACTTCTTTAAACTGCTCCCATGTGGGATTTAGGTGAGTGGCTTCCAAATTAGGTTTAGTAGCTTTCCACCAAGCTTCAGCTTCATTTTGCAACTGATAACCCGCACATATCAACTTTTGTGCATCCGTGCACTCAAGTACTTCAAATGCCTTTTATAGGGCACTGATCCATCATTCCGACTGCATTGCTTTAGAAGTTATTTTGGAAAATGCAAGCGGTTGAAGTTTCTTAAATCTTTCCATAACCTTAGTGGTAGAGTTCTCCGCTAAATGTTGAGGCACATGTGGTGGAAATAGTACAGGTCGATTGGGTGGTGGTGGTGGTGCAGTGTGCTCGTGCATCATGGTTGCAAACTGTGTGGACATTTGACCAAGCAATTCTTGTTGTTGTTGCATGGTCCGCATCATTGGTCATGAATGCAGTCACGTCACCAGCTGCCACATTTGGCTGAGGTGTAGCAGTAGTGGCTCGAGCGGTCGCGGGTGCCTCGGACGAAGCAGTTGATGCTTCCACATTTTGAGCCTCAGTTCCGTTAGGCAGCTTAACCTCTGGTACAACTCGAGGTTGTTTTCCTTTACGACCACCACGAGACCCTCTTCTGGTGTTAACCATTATTGCTTCTCTGAAAAGAGGAGCGTGTTCAATATTCCAATATCATCCCTATAGATCAACAAATATTTCCTAGCTAGAGCAGGTATAAATCTAGCCCACAGTTCCAATGAGTTTTGTGAGTCGCACCAGTAAGGTGGATTGTTAGATTACATTATCTTGGTTTATTATGTGATGGGTCTTATTGAGTGCATTATGTTTCACTTTCTTATGCATTTCATGTATCAATATACTATGCATGGTACTATATGAGAGATTTCAAATTTTTAAATAAAAGACTTTTAATTATTTACTTGGTCTAATAGGCAAGCATCTCCAGCTTCTTCCCGGTCACAAACTCCATCTCAAGAAGAAATTCTATGTCAGCTCTTACCTCTTCAGCTAAGGTCATAAAATATTCTCGCTCTTCTGGTCCACTAATGGTAGCAATGGCTAAATAAAAATCCAATCGATTCTCGGCTCGGGTAGTACTAGTCGTATCCGTCTCAGTCTCTCTCGTAGATGTCTAATATAGATCATGATGCTGGGGTCTCCAGCCTGGTCAAGGTAATGGGTCCTGTCATGGAAAATGATTCTAATCATTAGGTCATACTTAATTAGAAGAATTAAGTACAAATCTACTGAAATTGAATAACTAAAGGTCGATGAAACTAATTCTTGGGTTGGCTCGAGGTACCTTAACATCTAGGTGTTTAATTTACTAGGAACCCTATTAGGTCCTATTCCCAGCTATCCTAGACTTTAGTTAGGATGAGATCTACGCTCCCTGTACTTACTAAACCCTTATTACAACATACCTACATAACTAAGTTCTGTTTGCATAGCAACACTCCAGTCAGTTTGTACATCACAGTATTCAAAGATGTAGCAGTTAGGTAGTACTCACCCTAACCTATAATTATGCATACACGTACATTCATATTTATATAAATATATTAAGTACTTAGTTTAATTATATCCACAAAATGTTCCTAGTCCCTATGTGTTCTACTAAAACCACATGTAGAAATTCACCCTTTTGACCTTAAGAAGACTAGGTTGGTTGCCCTCTTAGGTCATTTGAATATTATTATTTTGTTTAAACATTAATAAAAATCGGTATTTTAGTGTTGTCTAAGGTCACTTTAGGTATTCCCAAAGGTTCCATAAGCTAAAAGTCAAAAACCAGTAAGATTCCCTCACTGGGCGATGTCTATGGGCGTTACCACATTGCCCAGTGCCATCGCCCAGAGAATCGGGGCTCCGACTTTTTATATTCGAGAGGGGCCCATTTTCATTTTAACTTTTTCTAACCTCTCCCTTTCACCTAGGAACAGTCTTTGGAAAATAGTGGGACTCATTCCACACCAAATCCTTGCACTTCCATGTGTTTTTGGTGAACCTTCACCTAGGTAAGATTTCTTAACGTTTTCCCTATTTTAACTCTTCCTTTTACTTCCCTAATGTTTTGGTTAGGGTTTTTTTTTTTTTTTTAATCTACTATGTAATTGTTAAACTTTCAGTTTGCCAATGAAACTTATGTAGTGGCTTGGCCACAGTTATCATTTATTTAATGGAAATTATACATCTTTTATTTAATTGCAACTACCTCCCCTGTAGCTTTTAACTATTACATATTTTATTATTTCAAGCTTATAGTCCTAGTCTGCACTCCATAAATGTAAGAAGAGCCTCATGCTCTGATACCAAGCTCTGTCACACCCCAAACCACCCCCTAGGAGGATTGGGTAGGTGACCCGAATTGCATAACTGCAATCCACCAAATCCCACGGATCTAGAAGCAGTGCTTACATTCACAGAACCACATTCATCTCATTACCATAAGTAAGATCAGAGTGCTGCAGTAAAACTACAATTTCAATCAATAAAGGAAGCATAGTGATACAGGAAAATGATGATAATATATATACATAAGAAAGGTTTGTACATATCCCACCAACCCACAAACATAAAGATAAAGCTGACAATAACAGAACTACATACATAAATATATATAGGGTGAGCATACTCAACCCCAAAAGAAAAGAAAGTAAAAACTACAACAGGACCACAATCAGAAGGGGATGAACTCCTAGCAAAAACAAAAAGGAGTCCCCAAAACAAAAGCATCAGAAGCACTTCTCAACGGTCTTCATCAATGACCACCGAGAAAGTATGCAGGATCGGTATGACCTCCGTCAGGGTCCACTCCAACATCATCGTAACAACCAAGACTCTCCTCCTCGAGATAACCCTCCAGGCTACACTGGCATCTATCTGCAAAATCATCTAAGAAAAATAATGTATAACAGAGTGTGAGCCCCACTGAGCTCGTGAGCAAATAACATCAATCATGCATGCATATACAATCACAATTCACAGTTCATATGATCCTACATGATGTGCAAGTCAAGTTTATTATGAGCCACCTAACAATACAACTAAGTCAGGTTAGTGCTACTACAACCCCCAATACATGTATCCCTGGTGCGGGCTTCTAATCCCTTCCCGTGATACATCCATTGAGTTGTCGGAGAGGACCAGTCAACCCCCGCATCAGTCACCAAGGTTAGCCCGACCAGCCCTCTGTGATTAACCTGTAGGGCAATCCATTTCTTTCCTCTTTTCTTTTCTTTGGCTTATAGCCCATATTCACCATTCTGGTGTTCTTTCATTTCTTTTCATTCACCATTCCGGTGTTCTTTCATTTCTTTTCATTTCTTTTCTCATATACATATGGTCACCCTCACAGGCATCCAACACCTAAACCCCTGTTGGCATGGGTGCGTAGCACGGGTGATGAAACTCTAGCCCCATGTCTATATGGCATCGTATGAGTCGGGTGTGTTAACCGCATCCCATTCTATGGGCTACCACAGGCCTCATTTTCAAGCTAACTTTGGCATCTAGTCTAACAATCACAATCATCATATAAGAATTCACAGTGTTGATCAACAGACAGTCTTTAAGCAGTGATTTGAGTAATTTGAACAGAAGTAAATAACACAGCATATATAATTCAATTCTTATTAGCCGGCATAGCATCATAATTACACATGCACATATGATAGTATTATTCACTCACCTGAGTTTGGTTCTAAATACTCGGTTGCAAACTAAATTCCAACAGCAATCTGGTTGTTGACCTCGAGCGCGGGATCAATTCGTAGATATAAATCAAAAGTTGTCATAGTAAGTTTTCAGCCTCTCACTGGTACTCCTTGGGTTAACCTAAGCTTACTGGGTTGACCCAATGTTCAGTTGGTTCATACTTGGAATCACTGAGCCTTGCACTGGGCCTTAGGTCATGTCCCGGTGCATGGGCCAGAATCACTAGCACAAGGGTAAAATGGTCATTTTCAATAGTTGTACCTCACCCTAGGTCAGATCAGGTCCACAGTGCTGTCCACAGCTTGCCTATGCTGTAGGACCAAGCACAATAGGGTTTCCTTCACCTGCAGGACCCCCTAGGGTTCCAAAGTGTTCCTCCACCAAGGACAGATGTGGGGAAGGCTTTTTGGTCATTTCCCAACCTCCCACAGTGTCCAAAAGCCAAAGGGTGAGTTTCCCCATAGTCAGATCAGAAATACAACAACTTTCCATTCACTGGGCGATGGCTCTGGGCGATGCAGACATCGCCCAGAGACTGCAATCGACATTTGGGCTAAGTTCCCATGGTTGGGCCCACAGGGCTGAGGCCAGACTTGATCCTCTGCATGTCAGGGGGGTTAGGTAGCCCCTGTGATGACCTTCAATTTGATCCTAATGGATACCCCACTGGGCCCACCATCAGTCTGCCAATGGCTACCCAAACAACCCAGTGAATACTATCACAGGGTTTTTCTCAATCTTGGAATTCAATTCCAGCTACATGCAAGGCTAGAAATGGATGCAAAACAGGGTTTCATAGCTGTGATTACCTAGGGTTAGGTCTCTGCAGCCCTAGCTTGCACCTAGGGTTCCAAATCATAGAGCAACAGGGCAATCTGGTAGTGCAACTGTGCACAGTCAGTTTCGGTTCCCATAAACAGCATATCAGCCCACTAAAATCACTCATAGGTCATAGATCTTCCATGCACAAGACAAGCATGGTAGATCTGGAGCTGAACTGGGCAAACCCTAGCTGTTCAGGGCTGCCTAGGGAGCAGAAATACATCCAACACAGAGAAGAGATGACGACAACAGGTATAGGCATACATATTTATACCTGAGATGGCTGAGAGAGGGCTTGGTTCCAGCTGTGATGGGTGGCAGTACCTCCCCCTTCCTTCTTCTGCCTTCTTCCTTCTCCTTTTGATCCTTTTTCTCCTTTCTTCCCACTCTTCTCTCCCACGGATTTTAGATTTGTCAAGGACTCTAAAATGAGCCCAAGACCTTCCTCTTTATAGGCCCAGCCCTGACTGAGCCTTGTTTGCCTAGGAAGGCCTCTTTTGAAAATCAGTTTTTAAACTGATTCTGACTGATTCTGGGCACACTGGTGGGATCCACAGTGAACCAAGGGTTTGAGGTGGTCCCTCAGACTTCCCTCTATCCATGGAGGGTGCCCATGTTCATACTGGGTGGCCCCCGTAATTAAAAATTATTAAAAATGTACTGTTTCACTCATTGGGCGATGCCTTTGGGCCTTGCTGTATCGCCCAGTGCCATCGTCCAGAGAATTCCAGCAAGCTGAAATTCATTGAGCTTGCATAGGAGTTTGACCTTTATGTCAGGGTATTGTCCCCACATGCCCCATAGGAGATTTTACACACTTTTATCGAGGTGGGTCCCACCATAATAAGGAGGAGAGAGATTACCTTGGATTCAAACCATGTATCAGGCAATGGGCTGTACATCTGCAGGGGTTTGCTGTCCACTTACTGACAAGTATGTAGGATGATCCACACAGGGTTTCTTCATCAGTCCAAGTCACTGGGGTGATGCTCCACAGTGATCCTTGTTGCCTGATCAGGGGTTCCTGTCCTTCAATTAGAATTCCAGTCAGGCAGAGGCAGGGTTTGACAACCTAGATAGTAAAATTTAAAGCAGATCAAGCTTTAAATTTTAACGCATCTTCTTAAATATCATCTCACTTTGCACATAAAAAATGCGTTCTTCCTTCACTGTATCAAAATTTAAAGCAGATAAAGCTGAGCAACAAACAAAAAGCATTTTAATGCAATAAAATTGTTGGACTCTATTTCTACTCACTTCATGTCCTTAATGTTGCTAGAAAATAATTACACAAACAAACTCACTCAACTGATGAAAACAGAGAAGGAAAATGGGAGAACCACGATTTCTCTACCAAGATCCCGTGAAGATAAAAATAGAGAAGAAAGGTTACCAGTTCCTCTGGTCTGTTTGGGAACAGAGTGAGAGGCACTGCAAAGGACACAGACTCGTTGTGTGATGGTCACAATGGCAGGGTGAGGCACTATTTGCCTTCTCTAATGTTTACTCCACCGAAAGCGAGAGGAGTGAGATGCGCAGCAACAGGACGATGGGTATTCAGTCATGTGATGGTAACAATCATCGATTTGAGGGACTGATGGCCCCTTTTGGAGTGAGTGTTGCCTTTCTCACTAGGTCCCTCCGTCACAATGGCAGAGTGAGGCACTTGTTGCCTTCTTCGATGGTTAACCAGACAAAGCAAGAGGAGTGAGAGTTACTGCAGAGGATGCACGATCGTCATGTGATGGTCACATCAGCACGGTGAGGTAGTGAGAGACATCAACGATGGGCACTTTGCTGAAGCGAGAGGAGTAAGGGAGAGGTTCAAGAGAGAGAGAGAGAGATTGATTTTAGGATTAAGGGACAAAAGTTTAGCAGTTCAAAATTGCCCATTGGATTTTGGTAGGACACATGTCGACCATTTAAGATGGGAAATTGGGGAAATTGAGGGTGTTAGAAATTGAGAGGATAAAACAAAAGGGGTTTAGAAATCTTCTTTTCAATTCTAACTGCCTTCTTTTATCCCCTAATGACTTCTTTTTTTAATATTGAAGAATTTCTATTATGGAGGGTTCTAGCTATGGAGATTGTGTTGGAATGGGAATTATGTCATCAATAAGGCTCTCTTTAATATCATTTTTAGTTTTGTGTATGGTCAATTTAAAGAAAAAACATGAGTGAAAGGATTGTTATTCATTTAAAGGGTGGGTTACATTTGGAAAAATAACAAAATAGTGAAAAGACTAATATACAATGAGGAATGAGCATTGAAGGATCAATTAAATGGGGCCAGTTAGAACATTTCATTTTCTTTTATTTAAAACTCATAACTATCTTGCAAATTAACAATGCAAATGGCATTTCTGTCATTTCATCATACTCCCTACCTTCCCCTCTCATTTCTGGTAGGGATCGAGCTCCTTTCGAAGAGTTGGCTTAGATCGAAGCCTCCTCCTCAACGAAGACAACCGACCAACTGTCACAACCCAACCCCACCCTAGGGTTTTGATATGACTAGGATGCTTACTAACATCCTAAACCACCACTAGGATCTCGATGCAATGGCCAATTCATAGTCAACTCATCATAAATATCACAAATATGTCAGAGTGCGGAAGCTAAACACTTACATTACAATAAGAATGTAAATCAAAAGAGAGTGCGGAACCATTTACAATAGTAACATAATAATCTTTCATCTAAGTGATAGATAACTCAATACTTAACAACTTATCTAAAAAAACCAACAAAAGACTTACACAAAAGTAAGTATAATTATGAAAACTTATACATACAAATGGTAAAACTCAGAAAGAAACAAAAGGTAAGAGTTCTCGATCAAGGTTCCCCATAGGCACAATCATCACACGAACACCCAACACTATGATCCATAGTCACCGACTCTGGGTCACCAGCACCGAATAAATCATACCCAAAAGAATGAGCCTCAGGGTTCGCCACCAAAATATCACCTACAAACACATCTAAAAGATTACGCAAAGGGGGGAGGTATGTCAAACCTACCCTTACTGGTTGGGAATTTGAATGAAGCACAGAAACCCCTGGCCAATCATCCAAGCACCCTGTGGAGCATCACACCAATAGTTGATCCATTGGGAATGACCTCCTACATACCTGCCAGAAGGTGGATTGCAGCTCCATGCTGTTGTACTGCACACTGCATAATGTACAGCTTGGATTCCAGGTATGCTCTCCTCTCCGTAAATGTGGGGCCCACACTTGGAAAGATGTGTATTGGACCCTGGGTGAGGTGTAGGTACAAGGCCTAAGCCCTGGGCCAAGCCCCTGTGCAAGCACAGTGAGATTACAACTAAGCTGTATTCTCTGGGTGATGCACTAGGCGATGCACCTATCATCCAGTGAATCGCCCAGAGTGGTAAAACTGATTATTTTAAACTCCAGACAAGTGGGGACCATCTATACAGACCATGGACACCCTCTAGGGGTAGATGGTAGTCTTGGGAACCATAACCTACCCTTGGACCCCTGTGGACCCCACCAGAGTGGCAAGAATGGCCCAAAATCAGATATAAGAATGCATTCTTGGGGTGGGGCTAGGCGACCAAATAGACCTTATGTTGGGCTGGTCTATAAATAGACAAACCCAGCCCAACATTATAACCCTTACACTATTGAAACCGTGGAGGGGGAGAGAAGAGAGAAAAGAGAAGAATAGGAGAGAGAAAGGAAGGAGAAGAAGAAGGGAAGGAAGAGAGGAGCATACCTTGCCTCCAACTCAGCTTTAGCAGCATATCCAGGCCATTCTCAGGTATAATCCTTACCTCCCATATGCTGCTACTGCTGGTTTACTATTCCCTCCTATGGATCTTTGCATTTTGGATGTGAAACTGGTTAAAGACAGCCCAGAACACCTGGGGGCTACCTTGTACTGCCTCAGATCTAACATGCAAACTTGTTGCATGGAAGATCTAAGTGTTTTTCATGTAATTTAGTTGTTGTTTCTTACCTGAGACTGAAATCAGTCTCTGTGCCAAACTGCATTGCCTTATTGCACCCAGAATAGGCAGTCTAGGCTTGGATCTGTACATGCAAGCTAGTCCTTCCCTGGATCTTGGTAGGGACAGCCTACTGCTATGTTATTACACGTATATATGTCCTTGCATGTAGCCCAAAGCATGACCTTGACCTGTGACACAGCTGGACAACTGTTCTCTATGCTGACTGGACAGCTCCTGGTTGCCAAATGGTGGGCCCAGGTCATGATCCATGTGGACCACTGAAAACCACTCCTCATGGGGTCCACAACAACCCTACATGCATGGTGGGTTGACCTAGGCACTGCCCATGGTAAAAAATGCCAATTTTGGAGCCTGTTCACGCTTCAAATAGGCTTTGGGCGATGCACCTATCGCCCAGAGAATGGAAATGGGCTATAATGTTGACCTGACTCTGTGGGCCTTCACCAGTGGGCCATGTATAGTGTAAGGAGGTGGTAAATGACCAAAATACCCCTCCTCACATCTGTCCACTAATAATTACACCTTGGGTACCAAAGTGGGCCCCACAGGGCCTGGCAACCCTGCCAGAGACGGTCCAGCTGAACTACTGACCTAAGGATTGAATTGTGAGACTGTCGGGACCATGTACAACTTGTTACACTGGTAAAATAATAGACTTGACACTGAATCACATCTCCGGACAGGGACCTAAAGGCTCAGTGCAAGACCCGGGACAGAGACCTAAAGGCTCAGTGCAAGACCTGGAGAATTCTAAGTGATACTAGACTGAACACCAAGTCAGACCAGTGAGCCTAGATCAGTACTAGGACCTCCAAAAAAGTTTTACTAATTAAATGATACGTTTCTGATTTATTACTCTAGGGTTTCATCCCCACGCTCGAGGTACACTGCCAGACTCCGGCCAGAACTGAACCAGCAACAGAACCTATAGGACCAGACCAAGGTGAGTGGAATGTCATCATGTGTGTAGAAATAACATAATTAATATGTTGAATTGAATAATTAGTTTAATAATGCTGTGCTTCATATTAAATTCATGAATCTTGAAAAAAACAAAACTCAAAATAATACTGTGTTGACTGCTGGAAATTATGGTTGAACACTGTATGCTGAATGTGTATGCTAGATTAGATGCCGTAGCCGGCTTGGAAATGAGGCCTGTGGTAGCCCATAGAATGGGATATGGTTGACACCGCCTGACTCATACGATGCCATATATAAATGGGGTTAGAGTTTCATCATCCGTGCTACGCACCCTTGCCAACAGGGGTTAAGGTGTTGGATGCCTGTGGGAGTGACCTTATATATGAGAAAAGAAATGAAAAGAAATGAAAAGAAAAGAAATATGATTGCACCGGAATGGTGAATATGGGCTATATGCTGGGCTATAAACTAGAAAAGAAAAGAAAAAGAGAAAAAGGGATGGATGCCTCATAGGTTAATCACAGAGGGCTGGTCGGGCTGACCTTGGTTAACGAATGCAGGAGCTGACTGGTCCTCTCTAACAAATCAATGGGTGTATCGCGGGAAGGGGTCAAAAGCCCACACTAGGGATACATGTATTGGGGATTGTAGTAGCACTAACCTACCTTAGTTGTGATGTTAGGTGACTAATAAATAACTGGACTGCACTTCATGTAGGATCTATATGGTTGTGATTGCATATGCATGCATAATGATATATTTCACTCACGGGCTTGGTGGAGCTCACACTCTGTTATACATGTTCTCTGTTAGATGATTCTGCAGGTAGATGTCACTGTGGCGGGGAGGCTTATTACGTAGAGGAGAGCCATGGTGGTTATGACCATATTGGTGTGGACTCTGACAGAGGTCATGCCGATGATACGAGTATTCTCGGTGACTACTGATGATGACCCGTGAAGGGTGTTGCTATTGATGTTGATGCTTTTTATCTTGGGGACTCCTTTTTGTTTTTGACAAGAGTTTATCCCCGTTCCTACTTTTAGTCTAGTTTTTCTTCTTTCTTTTTGGGGTTGAGTCATCTCGCCCTGTATTGCTACGCTTCTTTTATATTTCAATGTAAATATAGTTTTCTGCAGCCCTCTGAGTTTTACATGTTGTATTACGATGGATGTGTGTCTGTGAACGAATTAATTGCTTCTAGATCCGTGGGATTTGGCAGATTGTTGGCATGCAATTCGGGTCACCTACCTAATCCTCCCAGGGGTGGTTTGGGGTGTGACAAAGCTTGGTATCAGAGCGTGAAGCTCTTTCTACATTCACAGACGGCGGAATAGGCATAATAAATTGCAAGATAATAAAACATGCAATAATTAAAAAAAGCTATAGGGGGGTAAATGTAAATAAAAGACAGAACACATATATACATTAATAAAAAGTTAACTGTGGCCGAAGCCACTACATAAAGTTTAATTGGAAGTACTACTTCCAAATACATCAGTTGTAACAAAACAAAAAAAAAAAAAAAAAAAAAAAACTACTACATAAACTATGATAAAAAAAAAGAGTTAGGACTACATCAAGATAAGTTAGGCTGAATATGAACTCAGGTTGGGAAAGCTACTCCTGAGGAGGTACGTCGCTCGACGGAGGCTGAGTCTGTCGGGAGTTGACGTGATAATAAGAGTCCCAAAAATCCAAGCCCCGCTCCACAGAACCTACTCTCCGCTCCAGGGATGTGAAGCCTTGATCCATCCGCGTAGACATCTCTGTAAGCTGGGTATAGAGGCCCTGAAACTGTGCCATCATGTCAAACCATCCGTAGGACTCTGACACCCGTGAACTAGTAGCACCGGTTGGCTCATAGGCAGGCAGATCTATAAATTGTGTCCTAATCCCCTCTAGATCACCCTGCTCCTCTAAACCAACCCCTTGCTCCATCTCATCTCCATCCTCTAGATCACTCTCAGGCTCCCCCTGTGTCACACCCCCATCCTGATGTAATACATATACTGCCACATAGGGGGTGATTGGGACAATCACACATCATCCCACTACCTATCAGGATCACATATGCAGTGTCCCAAGCCACAGTCCACCCTGTCATCACACATTGATAACAGAAAGGAACATACCAAAAGGAATAAATCGTTCCAATTATAGAGTTAGCGAAAGAGAAATTTAAATAAATCATGTGAAATTATAGAGCACTAGTTCTCTAATGATAACACATACTATAATTTCCATATAAGTAACCAATCATTAGTCTCCTTATAAATAAACATACAGTTTATGCATGATTGTGGAATGAAGATAGAAAATAAGAAAATAACAAATAATTTCCCCAGGGGCACCAATCTTGGGTGTACATCTACATCCAAGTCACAGTCACGGCTCTACTTGATTCGCATCCAATGGTGCGCATCTAAATAGTACCTCCTGCATAACAATTGAAAGGGGGTTGCACAACAGGTTAGTTGTGAATTCACCTAGAGGGGGGTGGTGAATAGGTGAAGCTAGGAAATTATATAAAATTATACAAAAATAAAAAAATCACCAAGGTTAAGACAAGCAATGTGAGGACAATCAAGCAATAATTAGAAGAGTGATACAAGAGATTTATAGTGGTTCGGCCAACACGTGCCTACGTCGACTCCTCTCACCTTAGAGAGAATTTCACTATAACAAATCTTGAGTAAGAACAAGAGGACTCATACAACTCTTGAGAAATGAGTAAGAGAACTCAATCAACAACTAATCTTATTGAGCAAGAGGACTCATACTACTCTTGATTCTGAGCAAGAGGACTCAAAACACCATATAAAATGTAAGTAAATACTAAAATTAAAGTTACCTCAACGTTAGTGAAGCTTTGCTACCTTTCAAACTATGAAGCTTGAGTGCAAGTATGAATGAAGGGAGCTAAGTGAGATTGAATGCTTTAGATTGGTACTTGAATTCTCACTTGAAGTTGATTTGTTTATGGAGGCTCTTGATTGTGATTAGTAGTAGTGATTAAAGCCTAAAACAAGTGAGTATTTATAGTCTAAGAGGCTTGAATTAATTAGGAATCTAAGTAAGGATCGGATTCCACAAGCCATAAATAATCCGGTATGCTGGATGGGAATCCGGTATGCCGGATCACCTAATTTCCATTTAAAACACAAGAATAACGATCAAATTAAGACTCAGCAATACACTAATCTGGTATGCTGGATAGTCATTCGGTATGCCAGATCAGGGCATTGTACAGGCACGGTAGGATCCAGTATGCTGGATCCTTATCTAGCTTGCTTAAGTGAGCCACTGTGACCATTTTCCTGAGATTTTCATTAATCCGGTATGCCAGATCAGGAACCGGTATGCCGGATTGGGCAATTTCAGTGGAAATAAGTCCAATTCCAATAAGGGTTTGGTTTGGGGGATTCAAACCCAGAAAGTCAAATGTTTAAGGGGTCAATTTACCACCTAAGGACATTCTAAATGGATGAATCGGTGCGTGTGTGCATTACATCAATTGTGACTTGAAATTAAAAAAAAAAAAGATTACAAAGTCATAACAAAGTCTTCAATCTTCAATAGGCTTTTTGGTCTTCAAGCATTTTGAGTAATTATTCTTGTATGTTTTTATGCATTTGTATATGCTCCCCCTCACTTGGTGCTATGCTTCAAAACTGAATAACTTGAACACAAGCATTAGTTTAAGGATGGTCTTATTTGTTATCATCAAAACATCTATATCATCATGGAGATGACTTGGAGTGTATAGGGCCATTTGCATTTCCCTAACATTAGCTACACTAGCTAGTGAGGGAGCAAAGGGGAATACACATACACCATACAATGAGTATCAATCAGAATGATGCATGCTAATTTTAGATTCATTTTTCACCTAGCACATAATTCTATCGGTCAAGTGTATGCTACTGTGATAACTCGGGAGACACAGAGGGTCATTTATCTTATCGCCCCAGTGAAACCTCAATTATCACGAGGGGACCAACACCAGTAGAAGCCATCATGACCACTTAGTGGCGAACCCCGGTAGCCATTACTTCCCCTATTCTGGCTTCTCCCACCTCCACAGACCACAGGTGCTCAGACTATCCAACACATAAACCCCTGTTGGCAAGGGTCGTAGCATAAGGGAACAAGCATCCTAATCGCAGATATACTATATGTAAGTCCTATCGTCCCGAGAGGTATTCTGGGTGCATCAACATCCCATTCCATTTAGTACCCGGGTACCAGCATGGCACGACACATATAGATCAGGATGACATACAACAGTTTTCATAATTTAAATAAATTAGGGTTTCGATACTGGCACACCCGGCACCATAGCCCGATACAATGGTGAGCATAATATCACATTCACAACAGATCACATTTAGATAATAATGCAATGCGCATAATGCTTATAGATATATAATAGCATGCTTAAGATTTCATATTAAATATATATTCAAGCCCAACAAATCACCTAGAACCCACTCACCTAACACGGGCGTCGTCGTGTGTGGTTGGCATGAATCTCACCTGGGCTCCCCGCTATCCATCAAGTTGGTAGTCTAGGAATACAAAAATAATCATTAAAGCATGCATAGAAGGGTCCCATGCTAGGCCCTTGAGGTTCAAAACAAATTTCAACTAAGACAGCACGAGCGGACTCACGAACGGTTTTAGTAGAGGTGAATCCGCCCCTGACTCCGTTCAAGCCAAAAGGCAAAGACATAGCAAGTGGACCAATGAGTGGAACATTTCACTTAAATCCGGTCGTGCATTTGTTTGACACCTGAGGCATAACTAAAAGGGAGCGGATTAGTGGGTGGATGTGCTTCGTGGGTCCGCCCCTACATCTGTACATTCCCTGAGACACACCCAAGAGCAACAGGCCCAGGGCGAAGGCAAACAGAGTGAATCCGTGCCTTCGTTCGCTCAGGCCAGCACACAGGGTTTGTACTGGGTAGATTGACGGACGGTACCATGATTGGTGGATCCGATCGTTCATCCGTTGACAGTCTCTTCTGAGATTTCAGAGGGCTTTTGCTCCAGCTTGAAGCTTGGAGTGCCCCAAGATCTCAGGGACGAGGGAGCGGTGTCTAAGCCTTCCTAAGGTCACTAGGTCTTAGCCTCACCTCAAGGATCTAAGATCCTACAAGGTTTGGGTCTCACATTGGTCCAAGGGTTAGGTTTCAAGGTTCAAACCAGGGATTCATTGGCCATGGCTGCAATTGCAACATTTAGAGGCCTAGGTTAGCATCATTGGAGCTCCCAACTAAGGCCGACCTTCACCTTGAGTCCCAAATGGAACCCTAGGTTAGCCCTAGATCAAGAAACCATCAAAATCAAAGAGAAATGGGGGAGAGCTAGGTTTGGGGAGCTTACCTTAGTGAGCTTCCTTCTTCCAGCCACTCTCTCCATCTCTTCTCCTCCTCTTTCTCTTCTCCCTTGAGTCCGGCCAGCTTGGGGAGGAGATGTGGGGCTGCCAGCCATATTGGCATGGCATCCATCTTCTTCCCTTCCCCTCCTGTTCCTCTCCTACTTCTACTTCTTCTTCTTCTTTCCTTCTTCTCCTTCTTCTCTTGTCTCTTCTCCTCCACGATTTATTGGGGAGGGAGAGAGATGAGAGAATAAGGATTCTCTTATCCTTTTAAGGGTCAAATGGGCCTTAGGCCATGTTTGGTTTAAGCACCCCAAACACTTAGTGGCCCTTAGGTCTTTAAATGGGTTCTAGTTAGGTCTTAGGGTTTGTTTGGTTTTGGTCATCACCATTAGGTCCATTAGGTCGTGTTTGGGGTGCACCCTAAGTCCATAAGACCCAATTGTCCACTAAGGTCTGTTTGGTTTAGGTTAGGGTGTATAAAACCCATTACTCACCTAAGTTAAGCCTTGTGGGCCCATTCTCATGGTCCAACTAACCATCTAATGGTAAGGGCAGGGGTCCATATGGTCCAAAGGTTCAATTATAGTGTCTGAGACATGGGGATGTGGGTCCCATGGGAAAAATCCAAAAAGGTAGATGACAGCATGGGCAGATCCTTGAGCGAATTCAGCACGAGTGAGTCCGTTCATGACTCCAGTGCTGCTGTCAGGGCCCAAACTTCAAAGAAAGTTGTGGGGCTTTAGCCCACACTTCCAAGGCTTTGAGGGGATACTTTTAGTAATATTTTAAGTATGAGGTTATAGGTGTTGGCCAATGCTACCGTGGCATTACCCCTAGGTAAAGGTCTAAACTGCCCCGGGTATAGGGGTATATTTGGGGTGCGGGTGTAACACCCTACATCTTCATCTTCTGGATCGAGGTCTTACTAATAGGTCTCGACCTGTCTCTATCCATGTACTCTCCAGCCAGGGGGACTCCAAAATACCAAAACACTAGAGTTAGGAACTTCCCATAAGGTAGGTTCCCATCAGAAGGGTTCTGTACATGGTAGAGCATAGCCTGCATCAGTAAATACGGGAGGTTGATCACTGGATGCCCCTTACCAGCCCCCAACAAACAGTAGGTAATATAGGCATGGAGCATAGAAATACTACCCTGGTTACCACCCTTCGGGTATATGTTGTAGGAGATGCATCTGCTAATAATCCTAGCACTAGGCTTGTAGTCAGCCTCAAATTTTAGAACCCCCTTTGATCCGGTCAATGCTTTGAAGACCATCCTCCTAGTCTCCAAGGAAAACATGTCATAAATGTCTATCCTAGGTTTGTAGTAGCATCTCTCGCCTATGTTAGGCAGCCCTAGGATCTCTGCTAGGATGGCAATGGTAAGTCTGATGTCAACCCCTTTCACCCGACTCTCCAGACCAAATTCTAGTGCCCCAGATGGCATAAGGTTGCAATAAAAGTACCGAACCAGGTTCAGGTAGCATGGCTCTATGGGTGATAACATAGATGCCCAGCCTAGGGCATTGAACTTAGTATATAAACCATAGTGGTGAAAGTCATCCATCTGGACCATCCTCCCATTCATTATACTCTTCGACTTGAATTTGGCTCAATCCCTGGAATGCTCAAACCTAGAGAACCAAAATCGATCAAATTCAAGTTCTTTAGAAGAAGAATCCTCTCCTGGTGAGGCGGGTGGCACTGTAGATGATGAGGAAGATGCGGGATCTGACCGCAGCCTCTTGCGTGCCATAGTTTTCCTTGCCGTACTATGTCTTGTATACATGGTGCTGCAAGAAGAAAGAATAAAACAGAATTAGGGCATGGGAATCTGGAAATCTAAAGCAAAAAGACACAAATTTGTGGACAGTAGTCCAAAATAGAAAAGAAATGTGAAAAACTTACCCTAGATGCATGTGGGTGCGCGGGAGACTTGTGTAAACATGTGGATTTGGTGAGGAAGAAGTCAAAATAACCCTTGGAGCTTTGCCCTAGGAGTTTAGAAGGCTGGGGAGTGAAAATGAAGTGAAAATGACACTTCTCGGACTGAAATAGGCTGGGCCCTGATTCTCTGGGCGATGCACTGGGCGATGGGGCCTAACGCCCAGAGAATCGCCTAGAGGATGATTTTTCAGCAGTTTGAATGTAGTTGTTTATGGACTTGTAAATTTCACCCAAAAATAGTATAATGAACATAAAAACATCATTTAAATAATTATTTGAATAAAAAAAATAAAAATAAATAATGTAATAAAATAAATAATTTAAATAATAATAAGTATTATTGAACAATTAGGGAATAATAGGTTATCACATAGGAATAAACTAATAAAGCATGGAATAAGAGAATAGAGGAAATAAAATTTCTCTTTTATTTGAATGGTATAAAAAAAATTATATATATATATATAAAATAATAATAATGGGTACTTTTAATATTAAATATTATGTGCTTATATACATGTGTGTACGAACCATGGTTGAGTGATGCTCTTCAAGTTGAACATAGGTATATAGGTATGTTGAATTGTGTGGTTATAGAACCCCAGGCAGCGTAGACCCTACCATACCCATAGCCTAGTTCAACCAGGAATAGAACCTAATAGGCTGCCGAGTGAGCTTTGAATCCCATAGGTACTGAAACACCATGTGCAGCCTCGAGCTGACCTATTTATTTCCTGTTCATGCTACTTAATTTCCCTATAGTGCTATACTTAATTTTTGAGATTAAGTAACCATAATGGCCTGATACTTAGAACTTCTCCATGGCAGGACCTTATTGCGTTGTTCGGGCTTAGAGACCCCAGCAACATGCTTTATATTAGACAACTAAGGAAGAGACTGATTCAGATATGAGAGATATAGACCCGTGCTGAGAACTAGTTGGTTGTTTACCTAGCACTTGTAGATACTAGTGGACCCATGGGTCGAGCCATTTACCTAACCCTAGCTGACGCAGTTAGGAGCGACATAGGATATCTCTATGTGTAGGCTCTTATCACCAGTTGGAAGTTGAAGAGACTGGCATGCTAGACACAGCTATATAACTAAGAAATTGCTGTTTGAATTAAAATTCGAGATAACATCATGCACAACATATCACAGCATAAAACATTCCTCGAACATAAAACAAATAACAAGGATAAGCAATAAACAAATAATACACCTTGCTGGGATGACGACATGATTTCACTGGAACTGTGGAATAGGTAACGTACATGTGTTAGATAGGAATCATTTGTTGACCACGATAAGAAGTGTTGGATTATTTAACAAGTAGCTTTTTCCAGAAAAGCAGCCATGGTCAACACTAGAACCAACCAAGGTGGTTATTGAGGAAGACGCCCTCAAAATGTCCCAGAAGTTGAGCTGCCGAATGGAACCGAAGCTCAAAATTTTGAAGTGTCGGCTACCTCGTCGAGGGTACCAATGGCTGCTCAAGCCATTGCTGTGGCACCTCAGCCAGGTATAGCAGCTGGTGAGGTGAATGCCTTCATGACCACCATGGTGCGGACCATGCAGCAACAACAGGAACTACTGGGCCAAATGTCTACACAGTTTGCCGCCATGATGCAAGAACGGGCAGCACCACCTCTACCACCCAACCGGCCAATACTTTTTCCACCACCTGTACCTCAACACCTAGCGGAAAACTCTATAGCCAAGGTCATGGAGAGGTTCAAGAAACTCTAGCCACCTGTGTTTTCAAAGTTAAACTCGGAGGCAATGCAGCCGGAATGGTGGATCAGTGCCCTAGAGAAGGCATTTGATGTGCTTGAATGTGCGGATGCACAAAAGCTGGTATGTGCGGGTTATCAGCTACAGAAACAATTCAAAGATGTTTTCTTCAAGAACTACTTCCCAGAGATCTTTAGGGATAGAAAGGAAGCTGAGTTCTCTGCTCTGGTGCAAGAAACCAAGTCGGTGCTGGACTATCAACAATGGTTCGAAGATCTGTTCCATTTAGCTCCGGAACACCTGAAGGAGGAAGTAAGTAAGATGAAGAAATTTGAGAAGGGACTCAAACTAGAGATCAGGTCCATCCTGTCAATTATGGACATTCAGGATTACGCTCAGATGGTCGACAAGGTGAAGACTATGGAAGATAGATTAAAGGAGAAAGAAAAAGAGAAAGCTACAACATCGCCTTGATTGGGCAAGAGGCAAAATATCTACCAGAACTTTGGTTGGCCGAATAAGGTTTTCCGAGGAGCTAGTTCGAGCCCCAATCTAACTCCGTACCATAGGCCACATGTGGGTTAGAACCCTTTCCGCCCCACTTATAATCGGCCTATCCAACCACCCATGAGTCAAGCGACAACGGCAGCCTCGCCAGCCCGACCAGCTACAAGTCAAGGGAGCCAAGCCTCATCATCGGCCATTCTGTCCAACAGATGCTACGTGTGCAACAAAGTAGGACATATGGCTAGGGAATGCATACACCACGGATACAACACTTACTTGCCAAACTAGTCCTATGCTAGACCTTTTTAGCCACGAGATAATTGAATACGAGGAAAGGTATTCGCGTTGACTAATGAAGAAGTGGGGCACCGATGTAATGACAGGTAAGTCCATTGATGTCAAACCCTGCTCCTGACTGGTTGGATTCATGATTTAAGGGCAGGAACCCCTGCCCAGGCAACTAGGATCACTATGGAGCATCACACCACTCAATGAGATCAATGAGAATACTTTGAACAGGTTTCCCTATATACCTGTCAGAAGATGGATAGCAGACCCTTGCAACTGTGCAGCTCACAGCCTAATGTATGACTTAGATCCCAGGTAATCTCTCTTCTCCCCAAACAATGGGACCCACCTATCTAAAAAGTATGTAAAATATCCTATTTGGCATGTGGGGACAATACCCTGACTTAGGGTCAAACCCTGTGCAAGCCCCATTGAATTTCAGCTTGCTGGAATTCTCTAGGCGATGGCACTGGGCGATGCACCAAGGCCCAGAGACATCGCCCAGTGATTGATTTTGCATATTTTAATGGATTTTATTGGTGGGGACCAACCAATATGGACATGGGTACCCTCCACTGATAAAGGGGAGTCTGAGGAATCACCTCATGCCCTCAGTTCACTGTGAACCTCACCAGAGAGCCCAGAATCAGTTAGAATCAGTTTAAGAACGGATTTTTAAAAAAGGGACTTAATGACCAAACAAGCCTTAGTTGGGGCTGGGTCTATAAATAGGCAGGTCTAAGCTCATTTAGAGCTCTTATTTCCGGCTGAAACCGAGAGGAGAGAAAGAAAAGGAAAAGGAGAGAAAGAGAAGAAGAAGAAGAAGAAGAAGAAGAAGGGCAGTTGCCACCACCTCCATCTAGGCTGGAACTGAGCCTCTCTTGGCTCTGTACAGGTATAAAACACCCTTATATGCTGTTGTTCCCTATACCTTCCTTGCTTTCACTATGTTTATGCTTCCTGGGCAGCCTAAACTAGCTAGGGTTTGCCTAGATTTAATCTAGATCAACCAAGCAGACCTTGTGCATGGAAGATCTGAGATTTTTATAGAAAAATAAAAGGCTGTTATGCTGTTCTTGAGGCCGAAACCTGGCTGTGCACAACTGCACTGCCCAGGTGCCCTGAAGCTCTATGGATTGGAACCCTGAGTGTAAGCCATGGCTGCAAAGACCAAACCCTAGGTGGTTGCAACCATGAAACCTTGTTTAGCATCCATTTCCAGCCTTGTATGTGGCTGAAATCAGATTCCCAAACTTGACAAAACCCTATGACACTATTCACTGGGACTATTTGGGCAGCCATTGGCAGCCTGATGTTGGATCTGATGGAGGATCCAATTGGACCAATAGGGGGCCATCTCAGGGGCTACCAAACCCCCTGACATGCAGAGGATCAAGATTAAGCTCAGCCCATAAGGCCCCACCTTGGAAACTTAGCCCATATCAATTCTACAGCCACTGGGCGATGCACTGGGCAATGCAGACATGGCCCAGAGCCAATGCCCAGTGAAGAGAAATTGGCTGGATTGAGGGACAGACTTGGAGGATCTCACCCTTTGACCCCTGGACACTGTGGGAAGGCTAGAAAATTACCAAAAAGCCCTTCTCCACATCTGTCCTTAATTAGAGATGCTTTAGAACCCTAGTGGGATTCGCTGGTGGAAGAAACCCTGCTGTGCTTGGTCCTACAGCATAGACAAGTTGTGGACAGCACTGTGGACCTGATCTGACCTAGAGTTAGGTACAACCATTGAAATGACCATTTTACCCTTTGAGCCACTGCCATTGGTTGATGCACCAGGACATGACCTAAGGCCCAGTGTAAGGCCAGTGATTCCAAGTGAGAACTAACTGAACCCCGGGTCAACCCAGTAAGTTTAGGGTAACCCTAGGACTTCTAGTGACAGGCTGACAACTTAACATGACAACTTTTGATTTACATATAGGACTTGATCCCGTGCTCGAGGACCACTATCAAACTACTATGGGAACTAAGTTTGCAACTGAGGTCTTAGAACCCAACTCAGGTGAGTGAATAATTCTATCATATGTGTAAATGTAATCATGATCCGATGCCGGCTAATAAGAATTGAATATAATTGTTGTGTTATTTACTTCTATTCAATTACTCAATTCACTGGATAATGACTGTCTGCTGATCAACACTGTGAATTCTTCTATGATGATTGTGAATGTTAGAATAGATGCCGTAGTCGACTTGGAAATGAGGCCTGTGGTAGCCCGTAGTATGGGATGCGGTTGACACCACCTGACTCATATGAAGCCATATAGACATGGGGCTAGAGTTTCATCACCTGTGCTACGCACCCTTGCCAATAGGGGTTAAGGTGTTGGATGTCGGTGGGGGCGACCATCAAAAAATGAGAAAAGAGAAAAAGAAATGAATAGAACACCGAAATGGTGCATGAATGAAAGAACACCGGAATGGTGATATTGAGCTATATGCCGGGATATAAGCCAGAAAAGAAAAGAAAAGAGAAAAGAAATGGATTGTCCTATGGGTTAATCACAGAGGGTTGGTCGGGCTGACCTTGGTGACTGGTGCAGGAGCTCACTGGTCCTCTCCGACAACTCAATGGGTGTATCGCGGGAAGGGGTTAGAAGCCCGCACCAGGGATACATGTATTGGGGATTGTAGTAGCACTAAACTGACTTAGTTGTATTTCTAGCTGGCTAATAATTAAACTGAACTTGCATATCATGGACCATATGAATTGTGAATTGTGATTGCATATGCATGCATGATTGATGTTATTTGCTCATGAGCTCAGTGGGGCTCACACTCTGTTGTACAATGTTTTTCTTAGATGATTTTGCAGGTGGATGCTACTGTGGCATGGTGGACTATCTCGAGTAGGAGAGTCCTGGTTGTTACGACGATGTTGGTGTGGACCCCGACGGAGGTCATACCGATTCTGCACACATTTTCAGTGGTTGTTGATGAAGACCATTGAAGTGTGTTCATGATAGCTTTTTGGCTGGGGGACTCCTTTTGGGTTATCTGGAGTTATCCCTGTTCTGATTTAGTTGTTGTAGTTTTTATTTTTTTCTTTTTGGGGTTGAGTATGCTCGCTCTGTACATGTTTTTGTATGTAGTACTGTACTTATCAGCTTTGTTTCTTTGCTTTCTTTGTGTGTGGGTTGATGGGAAATGTAAAACTTTTATATGCATATATTATCACTATTTCCCCGTATCGCTATGCTTCCTTTTGATTATCAAATTGTAGTTATCTGTGACACTGTGATCTTACCTATGGTAAAGAGATGGTTATGGTTCCATGATCGTAAACACTACTTCTAGATCTGTGGGATTTGGCGGATTACTGTTATGCAAGTCGGGTCACCTACCCAATCCTCCTAGGGGGTGGTTTGGGGTGTGACAGAGCTTGGTATTAGAGCGTGAGGCTCTTCTTACGATTATGGATTGCAGACTAGGACTAATAAGCTTTAAACAGTAAAACATGTAATAATTAAAAGCCATAAGGGGGGTAGATGTAAATAAATAAAAGTGCATAAATTCCATTAACTAAAAGATAATTACAACTAAGCTATTACATAAGCTTTAATTACATGGACTGAAATGCAATAACTACATAGCTGATAAAAAACAAACAAACAAGCACTAAACTAGATTCATTTCAAACAAAGAAAAGTACATAAGCTTAAAGAAAAAAAAAAGAAAAGTAATTAGAACCACGTAGCGAGAATGTCCAGAACTGCTGAAACTGCTCAGTCGAAGGCAGATCACTAGGAGGAGGTTGAGTTTGACGAGAGTCAACTCTATAGAACCTGTCCCAGAAGTCTAGATGCTGCTCCATAGACCCCACTCTCGTCTCTAAAGAAGTGAAGCCCTGATCCACCCTGGTCGCCAAGCTGGAGAGCTGAGTGCCAAGACTATGGAAGTGTGTCATCAACTGCGCCCACTCTGGAGGTCTTGGAACCTGGAAGCTAGTAGTGCCTGTCGCCTCATAAGAGGGTAAGTCAAAAAACTGAGTGTCAATGCCCTCAAAACCACCTTGACCTATGTCCTGCTCCGCTACATGTATGCTCTGGGTAGCTACCCCGATGTCTCCCTGCTCCATCCCTTGCACCTCCTCATCGTGCACATCATCACCATGCTCCACTCCATTCTCCTCTCCCTGCTACATCCCCCTCTGTCCCTCACCCTCTGGTGGATCCTCCCTAGGTACCTTCATCTTCCGAATGGAAGTCTTGTCTATGGGCCTGGATCTGGTCTTATCAACATACTCACCCTCCAATGGAACCCTAAAATACTGAAAGACCAAGGTGAGAAACTTCCCATAAGGAAGGTTCCCATCAGCTGGGTTCTGGGCATGGTAGAGCATCAGCTGAAGTACTAAATAGGAAAGGTTGATGATTGGACCCCCTTGACCAGCTCCCAAGAGACAATAAGTAATGTATGCCCTCATCATGGATATGCTACCCTTGTTACCCCCTTTAGGGTAGATGTTGTAAGTCACACATCTGCTAATGACACGGGCACTGGGTTTGTAAGAAATCTCGGATTTGGGTGTGCTCTGTGACCCTGTCAATGATTTGAAGACCATCCTCCTGGTCTCCAAAGAGAACATATCTGATATGTCCATACGAGGTTGATAGTAAACCCTCTCTCCTCTATCAGGTAAGCCCAAAATCTCTGCCAATAGGGTAGTGGTCAGCCTGATATCCACTCCCTTCACCCTACTCTCCACTCCAAACTCCTGGGCATTGGAAGGCCCCAGGTTACAATAGAAGTACCGAACCAAGTTGGGATAACAAGGTTCGGTAGGAGACAACATCGATTCCCAACCTAGGGCATTGAATCTGGCGAAGAGGTTGTATTGGTGGAAGTCCTCTACTCGCACCACCCGGCCATTCACTATCTTTACGAAAACAAAATTCTTCCACTCCTTAGTGTACTCATACCTGGAGAAAATATGGTGGTCAAAATCTGATTCGTCGGAAGACGAATCCTCTCTAGGGGACGTAGGTGGTATTGAAGAATAGGACGATTCCTCGGATTCAACCCATAGCCTCTTTTAGGCTACCGATTTCCTAGCGGTACGATGACTTGTAGACATCTCCTACAAGGAATAACAAAAATAATTAGGTTAGGGTAAGGAAGAATAGAGAAAACCCTAACCCAAGGAAGGATTTAAAGAAATAAACATCTATCTAGGTAATGTAGTGAAGAAAGCATACCTAGGCACGTGTAGACTCGCAAAAATCACGGGGGATTGTGAGGAATTGGTGTGGAATAGGTCACACTACCCTCGAAGAGCTACTCCCAGGTGATTAGGTGTGTTTTGAGAGGAATAGAACCAAAATGGGCCCCTCTCGGACTTATAAAGCCTGTGCTCAATTCTCTGGGCGATGGCGCTGGGCGATGTGGCAACGCCTAGAGACATCACCCAGTGTGTGCAATTTTGCTATTTTGGGCTATTTACATACAAGGATTTGAGATTTGACCATATTACCCCTAATAAACATAAAATATGAACTTTCTCAAATGGTCTTAAAAAAAAAAAAAACAAATATAAAAAAAAATTAATCGAGTAGTAAGAAAACACGACCTTCTTAAACCCAAAGGGGTGAAATTTCTATTTGAAGGTTGAATAGAGCACATAGGGTTTGAAAAACTTTTGTTAACATGTTTTTGATAAATATTTAATAGATATAGATAAATGTGTATAATGATTGGTGAATACTACCTAACTACTATATGCTTGAATATTGTGATGTACAAACTGATTGGAGTGTTGCTATGCAAACAGAACTTAGATATATAGGTATATTGTAATAAGGGATTAATAAGTACGGGGAGCGTAGATCTTACCCAAATCGTGGACTAGGTTGACCAAGAATAGGCTGTCTAACCAATCGAAGTACTTAGACAATAGGGTACGTCGAGCCAACCCAAAAGTTAGAATTTTATCTGTAGTCACTAAAATTTCAGTAGATATGTACTTAATTCTTTTAATTAAGTATGCCCTAATGCCTAGAACCATTTTCTGTGGTAGGACCTATTACCTCAGCCAGCCTGGGAACCCTGACGTCATGCAACTTATTAGGCAATTGAGAAGGAGGTTGATTAGGATACGTGATACCTGAGCCCGTGCCGAAAACCTACTGGTAGTATACTTAGCTCTTGCAGAAGTTACAGAGCAAGGAGAACGGGATTTCTATTTAGCATTAGTCGAAGAGGTTACAGCCAACATAGGATATTTGCACGCAATGGAATTTGTGACTGGGAAGAAGCTGGAGAGGTTTGCCTGCTAGATCAGGTAAATAATTAAAAGCCTTTATTAAAAAGTCTAAAATTTTTCATTAGTGCCATGCATAGCATCTTGACCCATAAAACGCATAAGAAAGTGAAACATAAAGCATTCAATAAGACACGTCACTTAAGAAACCAAGTTAATGAATCTAACAAACTACCTTACTGGTATGACTCATGATACTCATTGGAACTGTGGACTGGATTTGTACCTGCTTAGCTAGAAAACAACTATTTATCCACATAGATGAAATTGGGAATATTGAACACGCTCCTCTTTTCAGAGAAGCAACAATGGTCAACACTAGAAGTTCTCGTGGAGGTCATAAAGGTAAACAACCTAGAGTTGTACCGGAGGTTGAGCTGCCTAATGGAACTGAGGCTCAAAACTCTGAGGCATCGGCTACTTCCTTAGAAGCACCAACGGCTGCATAAGCCACTACTACTGCACCTCAGCCAAATGTGGTAGCTGGTGACGCGACTGCGTTCATGACCACTATGATGCGGACCATGCAACAGCAACAAGAAGTGCTTGGTCAAATGTCAACTCAATTTGCAACCATGATGCACGAGCGCGCTGCACCACCACCACCACCACCACCCAATCGACCCGTACTATTTCCACCACTAGTACCTCAGCATTTAACGGAAAACTCTACCGCCAAGGTTATGGAGAGGTTCAAGAAGCTCCAACCGTTTACATTTTCCAAAGTAACATCAGAAGCGATGCAGTTGGAGCGGTGGATCAGTGCCCTGGAAAAGGCATTTGAAGTACTTGAGTGCACGGATGCACAAAAGTTGATATGTGCAGGTTATCAGCTGCAGAATGAAGCTGAAGCTTGGTGGAAGGTAACTAGGCCTAATTTGGAAGCTACTCACCCAAACTCCACATGGGAACAATTTAAGGAAGTTTTCTTTAAGAACTACTTTCTTGAGAGTTTTAAGGACAGGAAGGAAGCGGAATTTATCGCACTGGTGCAAGGAACTAAGTCAGTGCTGGACTATCAACAGCGATTTGAGGATTTGTTCCATTTTGCTCCAGAGCATTTGAAGGGAGAAGTTAGTAAGGCGAAGAAATTTGAGAAAGGACTCAAGACTGAGATCAGATCCGTGTTGTCAATCATGGACATTCGGGATTATGCTCAGATGGTCGACAAAGAGAAAACCATGGAAGATAGATTTAAGGAGAAAGAGAAAGAGAAAGCTGTGACGTCGTCCGTGGGCAAAAGGCCAAACAATTTCCAAACCTATGCCTGGCCAAATAAATTTTACCGCGGACCCAATTCAGGCTCCGTCTCAACTCCGTATTGTTGGCCTAACGTGGGTCAGAACCCTTTTCGCCCCACCTTTAATCGACCTACTCAACCTGCGATGAGCCAAGCGACAACAGCAGCTTCGCCAACCCGACCAGCAACTAGTCAAGTGAGCCAAGCCTCAACACCTATTGCTCCACCCTTTAAGTGTTACCAGTGCAATAAGGAAGGGCAAATGGCCAAAGATTGTAGAGTGTGTGGGTACAGCAACAACTCGCAGAATCAACCCTACGCTAGGACTTTCCAGCCACGGGACAATCGGACGCGAGGAAAGGTGTTTGCAATGACGAATGAAGAAGCTGAGGAGAATCCCAACGTATTGACAGGTAAGTTGCTAAACACTACTAACTTATACGGACTAATTGGCTTACTTCATGTAACCTAAACTACCTACAAACCCTAGGTACCCTGAATGTCTCAACCATACCCGCACGAGTATTATTCAACTTGGGCGCAACCCACTCTTTCGTCTCCTCAACCTTTGTGAGTAAGATGAAAGAACAACCGAGAGACATCGGGCACAAGTTAGTAGTCAGTACGTAGACAGGAAGTGTCGTGAGCTTGAAGGAGGTCTATGACCCCTGTTAGAATTAAATATGTGGGAAGGAACTAACCGCACAATTGATAAAGATGGATATAAATGATTTTGACGTAATCCTAGGCATGGACTAGTTGTTGGCCTATGGTGCAAACGTCTTGTGTGCGGAGAAGAAGATAAGGTTCAATTTAAAAGACGGGTTAACCTTCACCTATCAAAGTGAACCCCAGAAGAAATCTAGGAGAATAACTTTGTCAGCCCTCCAGGCGCGTAAGTTGCTTGACAATGGATGCCAAGGCTTTTTGGCCTTGGTAATAGACATGGAGGTAAGGATAAAACCATTGGAGGAACTAGAAGTTGTTAGAGAATTTCCTGATGTCTTTCCAGAAGATCTGACGCAGCTACCGGCTGATCGAATTCCTAGAGCAGCACCGGTATCTAAGGCACCATGTAGAATGGCACAGGTCGAGCTGAAGGAGTTGCAGGTTCAACTTCAAGACCTACTGAAGAAAGGATTTATACGACTCAGTGTATCACCCCGGGGAGCACCCGTGCTATTTGTTAAGAAGAAAGATGGTAGTATGCGGCTGTGTATCGACTACCACGAGTTGAATAAGTTGACAATCAAGAATCGATATCCATTGCAGCGTATCGATGACCTATTTGATCAACTACAAGGAACAAGAGTTTTCTCCAAAATTGATCTTAGGTCGGGATACCATCAACTAAAGATTAAGAGCGGTGATATCCATAAGATGGTGTTTCGAACTCGATACGAACATTATGAGTTCTTAATTTTGTCGTTCAGGTTAACCAACGCCCCGACAGCATTCATGGATATGATGAACAGAGTGTTCCATGATGTGCTAGACAAGTTCATCATAGTATTTATTGACGACATCTTGGTGTACTTTAAGGATGAGGAGGAACACGCGCGACACCTTACTTTCGTGTTGCAGTGGTTGCGGGAACACCAGCTCTTTGCCAAATTCAGTAAATGTGAATTTTGGCTACTACTGACTATTTATTGAGAATTTCTCACGGATTTTGGTACCCATGACAAAACTCACAGGGAAGGGAGCCAAATTTGAATGGAATGAAGCATGTGAAAAAAGTTTTCAGGAATTGAAGAACTAGTTGGTAACAGCTCCAATTCTAACCATTCCAGATGGAATTGGAGGAATGGTAGTATACACCGACGCATCCAAAATAGGATTGGGTGGCATCCTGATGTAGAAAGGTAAAGTAGTCGCCTAAGCCTCTAGGCAATTGAAGGAACACGAGAAGAACTACCCCACTCATGACTTGGAATTGGTGACATTACCTATATAGTGAAAAGAGCGAGATCTTCAGCGATCACAAAAGTCTGAAGTATTTCTTCACCCAAAAGGAGCTGAATATGAGACAGAGGCGATGGTTGGAATTGTAAAAGACTACAATTGTGAAATCTAGTACCACCCTAGTAAGGCCAATGTTGTGGCGGATGCACTAAGCAGGAAATCTCAGACTGCATCTCTCGCCTCCTTAGTTGTAAGCGAACAACTAGTAGAAGAAGCTCAAAAATTTGATCTGGAACTCGTGATCGAAGGAACGGCTATGCAATTAGCGGTCGTGGATCTATAGCCATCGATACGAGAAGAAATAATTGTGAAGCAACCATTGGATCCCGAGCTGGCCAAAATAAATTGGGAAGTTCAATAAGGTGTCCATAAGGACCCATATTTTTCCTTGGCCCATGATGGTGCATTGAAGTTTCGAGATAGATTGTGCATGCCTGATGATTTTGACATCCAAGACCGAATTCTTAAGGAGGCGCACAACTCACCCTACACAGTCGACCCTGGAAGTACAAAGATGTACAAAGATTTGAAGAAGTATTACTGGTGGATGGGAATGAAAGCAACCATAGCAATATACGTATCCAAGTGCCTCACCTGTCAATAGATAAAAGCAGAGAGACACCGACCGTATGGTTTGTTGCAGCCACTTCCCATACCTGAATGGAAGTGGGAAAGAATCACTATGGATTTCGTGACAAATCTGCCCAACACCAGGAAAGGCATGAATGCAATTTGGGTGATTGTAGACGGACTAACAAAGGCAGCTCACTTCATACCAATAAAAATAAGTTATCCAATGGAGAAGCTTTCCCAGATATACATTGAGAACATAGTCCGCTTACATGGCATGCCTGTCAGTATTGTGTCTAACAGAGATCCTCGGTTCACCTCAAGGTTTTGGAGAAGTTTAGAGAAGGCATTGGGATCTCAACTAACTCTTAGCACGGCTTTCCATCCGTAGACGGACGGACAATCGAAAAGGACTATTCAGACTCTGGAGGACATGCTCCGAGCCTGTGTTTTGGAAATGAATGACAGTTGGGATGCTCACATACCTTTGGTGGAATTTGCATACAATAATAGCTATCACTCCACCATTGGCATGGCACCATTTGAAGCACTCTATGGAAGGAAGTGCCAAACTCCGCTATATTGGAATGAAGTTGGTGAGCAGAAGTATCTCAGACCTGAAATGATTCAAGCCACCTGCCACAAGGTGGATGTCATAAGAGAAAAGATTAAGAGAGCCCAGTCAAGATAGAAAAGTTATGCGGATAATCGAAGGAAAGATATTGAGTTTGAGGTCAGAGAAAAAGTATTCCTTCGAGTATCTCCAACCAAGGGATTGCTACGTTTCAACAAGAAGGGTAAGCTGAGCCCAAGATTCATCGGTCCATACAAAATTCTTAATAAAGTGGGACCCATAGCATACCGATTGGCTCTACCACGATCTTTGTCGGGCGTCCACGACGTTTTCCATGTGTCAATGCTGAGGAAGTATATTCAAAACCTGACACATGTATTATCAACTAAACCTGAACAGTTAGATGTGGATATGACCTATGAAGAACAACCCACGGAGATATTAGACAGAAAGGAGCATAACCTCCGTAACTGCACCGTCGCTTTTGTGAAGGTTCGATGGGGAAACAACCCGATAGAAGAAGCTTCATGGGAACGTGAAGAAGAAATGAAAGAGAAGTATCCTCAACTCTTTGGATTACAAAGTAAGCAAATTTTGAGGATGAAATTTTTGTAAGGTGGGGAGAAATGTCAAACCCTGCTCCTGACTGGTTAGATTCTTGATTTAAGGTCTGGAACCCCTGTCCAGGCAACCAAGATCACTGTGGAGCATCACACCACTTAATGAGATCAATGAGAATACTTTGAACAGGTTTCCCTATATGCCTATTAGAAGATGGATAGCAGACCCTTGCAACTGTGCAGCTCACAGCCTAATATATGACTTGGATCCCAGGTAATCTCTCTCCTCCCCAAACAGTGGGACCCACCTATGTGAAAAGTGTGTAAAATCTCCTATTTGGCATGTGGGGACAATACCCTCACTTAGGGTCAAACCCTGTGCAAGCCCCATTGAATTTTAGCTTGCTAGAATTCTCTAGGCGATGCCTAGTGACTGATTCTGAATATTTTAATGGATTTTATTGGTGGGGACCACCTAATAGGGACATGGGTACCCTCCAATGATAGAGGGGAGTCTGAGGAATCACCTCATACCCTCAGTTCACTATGAACCTCACCAGAGAGCCCAGAATCAGTTTAAGAACTGATTTTTAAAAAGGGGACTTACTGACCAAACAAGCTTTGGTTGGGGCTGGGTCTATAAATAGGCAGGTTTGAGCTCATTTAGAGCTCTTATTTCCTGCTGAAACCGAGAGGAGAGAAAGAAAAGGAAAAGGAGAGAAAGAGAAGAAGAAGAAGAAGGAGAAGAAGGAAAAAGGAAGGAAGAAGAAGGGCAGCTGCCACCACTTCCATCTAGGCTGGAACCGAGCCTCTCTTGGCTCTGTGTAGGTATAACAAACCTTATATGCTGCTGTTCCCTATCCCTTCCTTGCTTTTACTATGTTTATGCTTCCTGGGCAGCCCAAACTAGCTAGGGTTTGCCCACATCTAATCCAGATCAACTATGCAGACCTTGTGCATGGAAGATCTGAGATTTTTATAGAACAATAAAAGGCTATTATGATGTTCTTAAGGCTGAAACCTGGCTATGCACAACTGCACTGCCCATGTGCCCTGTAGCTCTATGGATTGGAACCCTGAGTGTAAGCCATGGCTGTAGAGACCAAACCCTAGGTGGTTGCAGCCATGAAACCTTGTTTAGCATCCATTTCCAGCCTTGCATGTGGCTGAAATCAGATTCCCAAGCTTGACAAAACCCTATGATACTATTCACTGGGACTGTCTGGGCAGCGATTGGCAACCTGATGTTGGATCTGATGGAGGATCCAATTGGACCAATAGGTGGGCCATCTCAGGGGCTACCAAAACCCCTTGACATGCAGAGGATTAAGATTAAGCTCAGCCCATAAGTCCCCACCTTGGAAACTCAGCCCATATCGATTCTACAGCCATTGGGTGATGCAGACATCGCCTAGAGCCAACGTCCAATGAAGGGAAATTGGCTGGATTGATGGATAGACATGGGGGATCTCACCCTTTGACCCCTGGACACTGTGGGAAGGCAGGAAAATTACCAAAAAGCCCTTCTCCACATCTGTCCTTAATTGGAGATGCTTTGGCACCCTAGTGGGCCCCGCAGGTGGAAGAAACCCTGCTGTGCTTGGTCCTACAGCACAAACAAGCTGTGGACAGCACTGTGGACCTGATCTGACCTAGGGTCAGGTATAACCATTAAAATGACCATTTTAGCCCTTGAGCCACTGCCATTGGTTGATGCACTGGGACATGACCTAAGGCCCAGTGTAAGGCCAGTGATTCCAAGTGAGAACTAACTGAACCCTAGGTCAACCCAGTAAGTTTAGGGTAACCCTAGGACTTCTAGTGACAGACTGACAACTTAACATGACAACTTTTGATTTACATATAGGACTTGATCCCGTGCTCGAGGACCACTATCAAACTACTGTGGGAACTGAGTTTGCAACTAAGGTCTTAGAACCCAACACAGGTGAGTGAATAATTCTATCATATGTGTAAATGTAATCATGATCTGATGCCAGCTAATAAGAATTGAATATAATTGGTGTATTATTTACTTCTGTTCAAGTACTCAATTCACTGCATAATGACTGTCTGTTGATCAACACTGTGAATTCTTCTATGATGATTGTGCATGTTAGATTAGATGCCGCAGTCGGCTTAGAAATGAGGCATGTGGTAGCCTGTAGTATGAGATGCGATTGACACCACCTGACTCATACGATGCCATATAGACATGGGGCTAGAGTTTCATTACCCGTGCTACGCACCCTTGCCAACAGGGGTTAATGTGTTGGATGCCTGTGGGGCCGACCATCAGAAAATGAGAAAAGAGAAAAAGAAATGAATAAAACACCGAAATGGTGCATGAATGAAAGAACACTGGAATGGTGATATTGAGCTATATGCCGGGCTACAAGCTAGAAAAGAAAAGAAAAGAGAACAGAAATGGATTGTCCCACGGGTTAATCACAGAGGGTTGGTCGGGCTGACCTTGGTGACTAGTGTGGCAGCAGACTGGTCCTCTCTGATAACTCAATGGGTGTAACGCGGGAAAGGGTTAGAAGCCCGCACCAGGGATACATGTATTGGGGATTGTAGTAGCACTAAACTGACTTAGTTGTAATGCTAGGTGGCTAATAATTAAACTAGACTTGCATATCATGTAGGACCATATGAATTGTGAATTGTGATTGCATATGCATGCATGATTGATGTTATTTGCTCACGAGCTCAGTGGGGCTCACACTCTGTTGTACAATGTTTTTCTTAGATCATTTTGCAGGTGGATGCCGCTGTGGCATGGCGGACTATCTCAAGGAGAGTCCTGGTTGTTACGACAATGTTGGTGTGGACCCCGATGGAGGTCATACTGATTCTGCACACATTTTCGGTGGTTGTTGATGAAGGCCATTGAAGTGTGTTCGTGATAGCTTTTTGCCTAGGGGACTCCTTTTGGGTTATCTGGAGTTATCCCCGTTCTGATTTAGTTGTTGTAGTTTTTATTTTTTTCTTTTTGGGGTTGAGTATGCTCGCCCTGTACATGATTTTGTATGTAGTACTGTACTTATCAGCTTTGTTTCTTGGCTTTCTTTGTGTGTGGGTTGATGGGAAATGTAAAACTTTTATATGTATATATTATCACTGTTTCCCCGTATCACTATGCTTCCTTTTGATTATTAAATTATAGTTATCTACGACACTCTGATCTTACCTATAGTAAAGAGATGGTTGTGGTTCCATGATCGTAAGCACTGCTTCTAGATCCATGGGATTTGGTGGATCGTCGTTATGCAATTCGGGTCACCTACCCAATCCTCCTAGGGGGTGGTTTGGGGTGTGACAACTGAACACTACTAAATTGTAGGGAATAACCTGTGAATACGTGAAACCTAAATCTTAGACAAACCCTAGGTACCCTGAATGTCTCAACCATTCCCGCACGAGTACTATTCGAGTTGAGCGCATCCCACTCTTTCATTTCTAATACCTTTCCAAGTAGGATGACTGATCAACCGAGGGACATCAGGCACGATTTAGTAGTCAGCACACCGATGGGTAGTGTCGTGAGCCTGAAGGAAGTCTACGACCCCTTTCAGGTAGAAATTTGTGGGAAGAACCTGACCGCACGTCTGATAAAGTTCGATATGACGGACTTTGACGTAATACTAGGCATAGATTGGTTATTCGCCTATGGAGCAAACGTCATGCGTGTGGAGAAGAAGATTATATTCAAGTTAGATGATGGCTCGGTTTTCACCTACCAAAGTGAACCGATGATGAAGCCCAAAAGAATAACCTTATCTGCCCTCCAAGCGTGGAAGTTGCTGGATGAAGGATGTCAAGGCTTTTTGGCCACTGTGATGGACACCGAGGCAAAGATAAAGCCTTTGGAGGAACTTGACATCGTCAGAGAATTTCCTAATGTTTTTTCAAAAGATCTGACCCAGCTACCACCTGATCGCGAGATAGAATTCACGATTGATCTGATCCCTGGTGCAGCACCAGTGTCCAAGGCACCATATCGAATGGTACCTATTGAGTTGAAAGAACTACAGGTCCAACTACAAGATTTGCTGAAGAAGGGTTTCATACGACCTAGCATGTATCCCTGGGGAGCACCCATGCTATTCGTGAAGAAGAAGGATGGTAGTATATGGTTGTGTATCGACTATCACGAACTAAATAAACTAATGATCAAGAATCGATACCCACTGCCACGCATTGATGACTTATTTGATCAACTACAGGGAGCAAGAGTTTTCTCCAAGATCGATCTTAGGTCCGGATACCACCAGTTGAAGATCAAGAGTAGCGATATTCATAAAATGGCATTTAGAACCCGATATAGACATTATGAATTTCTAATCTTATCGGGTTAACCAATGCTCCGTCAACGTTCATGGATATGATGAATAGAGTGTTCCATGACGTGTTAGATAAGTTCATCATCGTATTTATCGACGACATTCTAGTGTACTCCAAGAGTGAAGAGGAGCATGCTCGACACCTTACCTTCGAGTTGCAATGTTTGCGGGAACACCAGCTATACACCAAGTTCAGCAAGTGTGAATTTTGGCTTCACCAAATTGGATTCTTGGGAAGCATCGTCACCAAGGACGGCATCAAGGTAGACCCAGACAAGGTGAAGGTGGTTCTCGAGTGGGAGACCCCGAAGAATGCCACTGAGATCCGAAGTTTCTTTGGTTTGGCCTGATATTACCGCCGGTTTATTGAAAATTTCTTGTGCATCTCAGTGTCCATGACGAAGCTGACAAAGAAAAGCGCAAAGTTCGAGTAGAATGATGCTTGCGAGAAAAGCTTTCAAGAATTGAGAAACCGATTGGTGACAACACCAGTTTTGACTATTCCAGATGGCACCGGAGGAATGGTGGTATACACCGACACATCTAGAAATGGGATTGGGTGGCGTCTTAATGTAGAAAGGTAAAATGGTCGCCTATGCCTCAAGGCAGCTGAAGGAACACGAAAAGAACTACCCGACTCATGACTTAGAGTTGGTTGTGGTAGTCTTCGCGTTGAAGATATGGCGACATTACCTCTATAGTTAAAAGAGTGAGATCTTCAGCGATCACAAAAGTTTGAAGTATTTCTTCACCCAGAAGGAGTTGAATATGAGACAGAGATAGTGGTTAGAATTGGTGAAGGACTATGACTATGAGATCCAGTACCACCCTGGCAAGGTCAATGTAGTGGTAGATGCGTTAAGCAGGAAATCACAAACCGCATCTCCCGCTTCCTTGGTTGTAAGCGAGCAACTGATAGAAGAAGCTTGGAAGTTTGATCTAGAGCTTATGATCGATGGAATGGCTACGCAGCTAGTAGCTATGGACATACAGCCATCGATGCAGGAGGAGATAATTGAAAAGTAGCCTTTTGACCCCGAACTGGCCAAGATAATCTGGGAAGTGCAACATGGTATCCACAAGGACCCAGACTTTTCACTGGCCCATGACAGGGCATTGAAGTTCAGAGATAGATTGTGCGTGCTTGAAAATTACTAGGTACAAGACCAAATCCTTAAGGAGGCACATAACTCACCCTATTTAATCCACCTTGGGTGTCACACCCCAAACCACCCCGGGGAGGATTAGGTAGGTGACCTAAATTGCATGTCCGTAATCCGCCAAATCCCATAGATCTAGAAGCAGTTAATCCATTCACAGATACACATCCATCGTAATACAATGTGTAAAACTCAGAGTGCTGCAAAAAACTATATTTACATTACCAAATATAAGAAGCGTAACAGTACAGAAAATGATGTTATATACATAAATAAGTCGAATCAGTCCCTCACTCACACCCACAGACAGAACAATAGAAGGTACCATATACAACTTCTAAAACAAAAGAAAATATATATATACAGGGTGAGATGACTCAACCCCAAAAAGAAAGAAGAAAAACTAGACTAAAAGCAGGAACGGGGATAAACTCCTATCAAAAACAAAAAGGAGTCCCCAAGACAAAAAGCATCAGCATCAACAGCAACACCACGGGTCATCATTAGTAGTCACCGAGAATACTCGCATCATCGGCACGACCTCCGTCGGGGACCACACCAATATGGTCATAACCACCAAGGCTCTCCTTCGCGTAATAAGCCTCCCTGCCACAGTGACATTTACCTGCTGAATCATCTAATAGAGAACATGTATAATAGAGAGTGAGCTCCATCGAGCCTGTGAATGAAACATATCATCATGCATGCATATGCAATCACAATCATATGGATCCTACATGAAATGCATTCCAGTTATTTATTAGCCACCTAGCATCACAACTAGGGCTAGGGGTGTCAATACCTAACCCAAACCGGCCTGAACGAGCCTAAACCACACCGGACCGATCTCTTATTGGATCGGGTTTAGTTTATGGACTTAGGGAGCATTCGGTTTCAGTTCATTTTGGGCTAGCCCAACGGTGCACCGATGGGCCCGACCGTTAGACCCGAACCCAAACCGAACCAACCCAACCAGATCAAACCCTACTAAAACTTAAATGAGTAAATGCCTAATGCCCCATAAATGCCCTAATCACTTTCACCCTCTCATCTTGACTCCCACTCTCTCAGCGGCCTCACTCCTCAGCCACTCAACAACACTCACTCAAGCTTCAAGCAATCAAGCCTCAAGGGCTCAAGGTTACTCGACAATCTGCACTCAACGACACCAACATTCGGTAACGGGCAACGGCACACGCACAAGTCACAATCGGAGGTTCTAATTGCCCTTTCTTTTTTTTCAATCTCAACTCCTGATTCTTCACTTCTTTGTTTGATTGTTTCTATTAGCTATATGCCTTAAAAAAACCTACATAAACCATGATAAATAAATAAAAAAAGTAAGAGAAGACAAAAAGTCACAACTACATCATGTCAGGTCTGACTAAATAGAAGCTGGTTGGGATACTACTCTGTCGGAGTTAAGTCACCCAGTGGAGGCTAAAACTGGCATGAGTCGACATGATAGAATGTGTCCCAAAAGTCCAGGCATCGCTCTACAGATCCCACTCTACTCTCCAAGGACGAGAAGCCCCGATCCATCCTGGTAGCCATGTCAGTAAGCTGGGTGCTGAGGCCCTAGAACTGCGACATCATCTGAGACCACCCAAAGGACTCTGGCACCTATAAACTGGTGGCTCCAGTCGCCTCATAAGGGGGCAAATTAGAAAACTGTGCTCCAACCCCCTCAAAGTCGCCCTCCTCACCCTGTATATCTCCTTGCTCCTCTCCCTACTCCTCGCCTTGCTCCTCCTGAAGACCCTCCTCTGGATCACTCCCTGGCTCCCCTGGCACCCTCATCTTCAGGATCGAGGTCTTTTTGATGGGTCTAGACCTATCCCTCTCCATATACTCGCCGCCCAAAGGAACATCAAAGTGTCTGAAGACCAAAGTGGGGAATTTCCCATATGGAAGGTTCCCATCAGAAGGGTTTTGGGCGTGATACAATATGACCTAAAGTAGTAGATACGGGAGGTTTATAACTGGATCCCCCTTGCCCGCTCCCAGTAGACAATAAGTAATGTAGGCCCTCAACATAGAAATATTGCCTTTGTTCCCGCCCTTCGAGTAGATGTTGTATGAGACACACCTACTAATGACCCGAGCACTGGGCTTATAGGCAGCCTCAGATTTAGGAGTCCCCTCTGAACCGGTCAATGCCTTGAAGATCCTCCTCCTAGTCTCCAAGGAAAATATGTCTAAAATGTCAATCCTGGGCTTATAATAGCACCTCTCACCTGTGTTAGGCAACCTTAGGATCCCTGCTAAGGTGGCAGTGGTAAGTCTATTGTCCACTTCCTTAACTCTGCTCTCTAACCCAAATTCCCGTGCCCCAGATGGCACTAGGTTGTAGTAAAAATATCAAACCAAGTTAGGGTAACATGGCTCAGTGGGCGATAACATAGATGCCCAACCTAGGATGTTGAATCTAGTATATAAGTTGTATTGGTGGAAGTCATCCACTTGTACTATCCTCCCATTCACAATCTTAAGGGACCTAAATTTGTCCCAATCCCTGGAGTGCTCATACCAAGAAAATAGGAACCGATCAAGATCTGGCTCCTTTGATGATGAATCCTCTCTCGATGAGGTAGGTGGCACAGAGGAAGATGAGGAATGCTCGCTCTCGAACCATAGCCTCTTGCGTGCTTTTGGATTTCCTCGCCGTTCTATGACTAGTAGACAAGGGGCTGCAAAAAGGAAAGAATAGAAATAGTTAGGGCAAGAAAAAGATTTGTAAAACCCTAGCCAAAACAAGAAAGACAGAGAAAATGACCTAAAACAAAGAGAAAAGTCAAAGAATCTTACCCAAGGTCGCGTAGGATCGCGGGGGACCCATGAAAATGGGTGGATTTGGTGTGGAAGAGGTCACACTAGGCTCCAAAGCTCTGCCCTAGGTGTTTAGGAAGCTGTAGAGGAAGAATGAAATGAAAATTAGAGGTCTCAGACTGTTATACCTGGGCCCCGATTCTCTGGGCGATAGCACTGGGCGATGCATCTAACGCCCAGAGAATTGAATTTTTGCTGTCTTTGCAGGAAAACATGTGAATTTGTGAGTTTCACCTAGAAATGACTTAATAAACATAAAATGTAAATTTCACAAGTATATGGTTATAAATAAAATAATAATAAAAATTAAAATTAAAATATTTAATTAATGATACATCTATGACTAGATAAAGTAATGTTTGTGGGCTATCATAGTAAAATAGATGCATAGAGATTTTAGGAAATTCTTTCCTTGTTTAGGATGAATGGTAATAAATAAATATGCCTATATGCGTAAGTAGTGTGTACATAAATATTTAATGTTATGTGCCTAGTACTATGCATGTATGAACCAAGTGGTGTGATGCTATGCAAACTTGAACATAGGTACTAGGTATGTTGTAATATGTATTTATGAGATTTTAGGGAACGTAGGTCTCACCATACCCACAACCTAGATCAACTAGGAATAGAATTCAATAGGTTGTCCAGCCAAGTTGAACCCCCTAGACGCTAAGATGCCTCGAGCCAACCCATTTATTTTCTCCTGCTTATGACTACTTGAATTCCTGTAGGCATGTACTTAATTCTTTTAATTAAGTATTTATAGTGACTTGATGCCTAGAACCTCTTCGTGACAGGACCTTACTACCTCACTCAAGCCTGGAGACCCCAGCAACATGCGATATATTAGGCAACTGAGGAGAAGACTGATCAGGATACGTGAGATACAAGCCCGTGCCGAGAACCAATTAGTAGCTTACCTAGCTCTTGCGGACGCAAGTGGACCTGTGGATCGAGCTATTTACCTATCCCTAGCAGAGGAGGTTAGAGGTGATATAGCCTACCTTTACGTGCAGAACATTATCACTAGTTGGCAGTTACAGAGACTTGCCTGTTAGACACAGGTACATAATTAAGATAATTTTTGTTAAAAAATTTTTTTTAAAAAAAAACATGCATAATGTAACACAAAACAAATAAAAGTGAGAACTGAATGAATAAGCAAATAACACACACCTTGCTGGTATGACTACATGAATTCACTGGAACTGTGGAATTGGTATGTACAAGTATTAACTAGGAATTTTCTGTTGACCTCGATAAGGAGTGTTGGATTATTGAACATGTTGCTCTTTTCAGAGAAGCAACCATGGTCAACACAAGAAGTTCTCAAGGTGGTCGTCGAGGAAAACGACCTCGTGTTACACCGGAGGTTGAACTGCTGAATGGAACTGAGGCCCAAGATTCTGAAGCATCGGCTGCTTTGTTAGGGGCACCAATGGCTGCTCAAGCCACTGCTGCGGCACCTCAGCTGGGTATCGCAGTCGGTGAGGTGAATGTTTTCATGACTAGTATGATGCGGAGCAATGCAGCAACAACAAGAACTGCTGGGTCAAATGTCTACGCAATTTGCGACCATGATGCATCAACGTGCAGCACCACCTCCACCACCCAACCGGCCCATACTTTGCCCACCACCAATGTCTCAACACTTAGCAGAAAACTCTACCGCTAAGGTAATGGAGAGATTCAAGAAACTCCAACACCCATGTTTTCCAGGTTGAATTCTGAGGCAATGCAGCTAGAATGGTGGATTAGCGCCTTAGAGAAGGCATTTGATGTGCTTGAGTGTTTGGATGCGCAAAAGCTGATATGCGCAGGCTATCAGCTACAAAATGAGGCTGAAGCTTGGTGGAAGGCCACTAAGCCAAACCTTGAGGCCACTCATCCCGCGCGAACACCTTTCCTCAAGTCTGATTGTCCCATGGCTGAAATGGTCTGGCGTAGGACTGATTTGGCAAGTTATTGCCATATCCACGCTGCCTGCATTCCTTGGCCATGTGCCCTTCTTTATTGCACATGTAACACTTATAAGGTGGAACAGTTGGTGTTGAGGCTTGGCTCACTTGACTTGTGGCTGGTCGGGCTGGCGAAGCTGCTGTTGTCGCTTGACTCGTAGCGGGTTGAGTAGGTCGATTGAAAGTGGGGCGGAAAGGATTCTGACCCATGTTTGGCCTGTAGTATAGAGTCGGATTGGGGTTTGAACTAGTTCCACAAAAAACCTTATTTGGCCAACCAAAAGTCTGGAAATTACTTGGCCTTTTGCCCAACCGGGGCGACGTCGTAGCCTTCTCTTTTTCTTTCTCTTTAAATCTATCTTCCATCGTCTTTGCCTTGTTGACCATCTAAGCATAATACCGGATGTCCATAATTGATAGAACTAACCCGATCTAGGGTTTAAGTCCCTTTTCAAACTTCTACGTCTTGCTAATTTCCCCTTTCAGGTGCTCTAGAGCGAAATGGAACAGGTCTTCAAACCGTTGTCCAGCACTGACTTGGTTCCTTATACCAGTGCAAAGAACTCAGCTTCTTTCCAGTCCCTAAAACTCTCTGAGAAGTAGTTCTTGAAGAAGACTTCTTTAAATTGCTCCCATGTGTAAATATGTAACCTAAAATTATATACAAACCCTAGGGACCCTGAGTGTCTCAACCATTCCAGCACGAGTACTATTCGACTCGGGCGCATCCCACTCTTTTTTTTCCACCACCTTTGCAAGTAGGATGAAAGATCAACTGAGAGACATCGGACACGATTTAGTGGTTAGCACACTGATGGGTGGTGTCGTGAGCTTAAAGGAGATCTACGACCCCTGTCAGATAGAAATTTATAGAAGGAACTTGACCGCACGGCTAATAAAGCTCGATATAAAGGACTTTGACGTGATATTAGGCATGGATTG
The DNA here is from genome assembly GCF_018873765.1 of Telopea speciosissima. Classification (NCBI taxonomy): domain Eukaryota; kingdom Viridiplantae; phylum Streptophyta; class Magnoliopsida; order Proteales; family Proteaceae; genus Telopea; species Telopea speciosissima. The sequence goes on along the minus strand of NC_057920.1, from coordinate 33,677,729 downwards.
GCTGTCCACCTATGGAGCAAACATCATGTGTGAGGAGAAAGAGATAATGTTCAAATTGAAGGATGGGTCAGTTTTCACCTATCAAAGTGAACCAAAGAAGAAGCCCATAAGGATAACCTTATCCGTCCTCCAAGCGCGAAAGTTGCTGGATGAAGGATGTCAAGGCTTTTTGGCCACGGTGATGAACACCAAGGCAAGGATAAAGCCCTTGGAGGAACTTGACATCGTTAGAGAACTTCCTATGTTTTTCCAAAAGATCTGACCCAGCTACCGCCTGATCGTGAGACAGAGTTACAATTGATCAAACCCCTGGTGCAACACTAGTATCTAAGGCACCATTTCGAATGGCACCTATTGAATTAAAGGAGTTGCAGGTCCAATTGCAAGACCTGCTGAAGAAAGATTTTATACGACCTAGCGTGTCCCCCTGGGGAGCATCTGTGCTCTTCGTAAAGAAGAAGGATGGTAGCATGCACCTGTGTATCGACTACTGCGAGCTGAATAAGATGACCATCAAGAATCGAAACTCGTTGCCGTGCATTGATGACCTATTTGACCAGCTGCAAAGAGTAAGAGTCTTCTCCAAGATTGATCTTAGGTCCGGATACCATCAGTTGAAGATCAAGAGCGATGACATTCACAAGACAGCGTTTAGAACTCGGTACGGACATTATGAATTCTTAGTATTATCGTTCAGGTTAACTAACGCCCTGGTAGCATTCATGGACATGATGAATAGAGTATTCCATGACGTGTTGGACAAGTTCATCATCGTATTTATTGATGACATTCTAGTGTACTCCAAGAGTGAAGAAAAGCACGCTCGGCACCTTACGTTCATGTTACAGCGGTTACGGGAACACCAGCTTTATGCCAAGTTCAGCAAGTGTGAATTTTGGCTTCACCAAATTGGATTCCTGGGGCACATCATCACCAAAGATGGCATTAAAGTGGACCCAGACAAGGTGAAAGCGGTTCTCGAATGGGAGACTCTGAAGAGTGCCATCAAGATCCAATGTTTCTTAGGTTTGGCTGGATATTACAGCCGATTTATTGAAAATTTCTCACGTATCTCAGCACCCATGATGAAGCTAACGAAGAAGGGCACCAAGTTTGAATGGAATGAAGCATATGAGAAAAGCTTTCAAGAATTAAGGAACCGGTTGGTGACGGCTCTAGTTTTGACCATTCCAGATGGCATTGGAGGAATGGTGGTATACACTAACATATCCAGAATGGGATTGGGTGGCGTCTTAACGCAGAAGGGTAAAGTGGTCGCCTATGTCTCAAGACAACTGAAGGAACACGAAAAGAACTACCCCACTCATGACTTGGAATTGGCAGCGGTAGTCTTCGCGTTAAAGATATGGCGACATTACCTATACCGTGAAAAGAGTGAAATCTTCAGCAATCACAAAAGTCTAAAGTATTTCTTCACCTAGAAGGAGCTGAATATGAGACAGAGGCAGTGGTTAGAACTGGTGAAGGATTATGACTGTGAAATCCAATACCACCTTGGCAAGGCCAACGTTGTTGCGGATGCGTTAAGCAGGAAACCTCAGACTGCATCCCTCACTTCCTTGGTCGTAAGCGAACAGTTGTTAGAAGAAGTTCAGAAGTTTGATCTGGAACTCGTGATCAAAGGGATGGCTATATAATTAGTAGCTATGGATTTACAACAGCCAATAAGAGAGGAGGTAATTGCGAAGCAACCATTGGACCTCAAGTTGGCCAAAATAATTTGGGAAGTTCAGCAAGAAGTCCATAAGGACCCAAATTTTTCATTGGCCCAAGATGGGGCATTGAAGTTTTGAGACAGGTTGTGCGTGCCTGATAATTATGATACCTAAGGCCGAATCCTTAAAGAGGCACATAACTCACCCTATTCAATCCACCTCGGAAGCACGAAGATGTACAAGGATTTGAAGAAGTACTATTGGTGGATTGGGATGAAGGAGACCATAGCGATATACGTGTCTAAATGCCTCACCTACCAACAAATTAAAGCGAAGAGACACCGACCGTATGGATTGTTGCAGCCGCTCTCTATACCTGAATGGAAGTGGGAAAGGATCACTATGGATTTTGTGACAAATCAGCCCAACACCAAGAAGGGAATGAGTGCAATTTGGGTAATTGAAGACAGACTGACAAGGGCAGCCCACTTCATACCAATCAAAATAAGTTACTCAATGGAGAAGCTTGCCCAACTATATATAGAAAATATACTCCTCTTACACGGCGTGCCTGTCAGTATTGTATTTGATAGGGATCCTCGATTTACCTCAAGGTTTTGGAGAAGTTTCCAAAAGGTATTGGGATCTCAACTAAATCTTAGCACGGCCTTCCATCCGCAAACGAACGGACAATCCGAAAGAACTATTCAGACTCTGGAAGACATGCTCAGAGCCTGTGTCTTGGAAATGAACAACAGTTGCGGTGCTTACATACCCTTGGTGGAATTTGCATACAATAATAGTTACCACCCCACCACTGGCATGGCACCGTTTGAAGCTTTTTATGGTCGAAAGTGCCAGACCCCGTTGTATTGGGACGAGGTTGGAGAACGGAAATATCTCGGGCCAGAGATGATAGAAGCAACCTGTGACAAGGTAGATATCATTAGAGAGAAAATCAAGGCGGCCTAATCAAGGCAAAAGAGTTATGCTGATAATCGGAGGAAGGATATTGAATTTAATATCAGAGAAAATGTATTCCTCCGGGTGTCTCCGACAAAAGGATTGCTACATTTTAACAAGAAGGGTAAGTTGAGCCCAAGATTCATTGGTCCTTATGAAATTCTCAACAAAGTGGGACCCGTAGCATACGGACTAGCATTACCACCATCTTTGCAAGGCGTCCATGATGTTTTCCATGTGTCAATGCTAAGGAAATATATCAACAACCCGACACATGTACTCTCAACTGAACCTGAACAGTTGGACGTGGATATGACCTACAAAGAACAGCCTACGGAGATATTGGATAGGAAGGAACATAACCTCCGCAACCGCACAGTCGTCTTTGTAAAGGTTTGATGGGGAAACAATCCCATAGAAGAGGCTTCGTGGGAACAGGAAGAAGAAATGAAAGAAAAGTATCCCCAACTCTTTGAACTACAAGGTAAGCAAATTTTGAGGATAAGATTTTTGTAAGGTAGGGAGAAATGTCAAACCTGCCCCTGACTGGCCAGAATTTTGATTAAAGGACAGGAACCCCTGACATGGCATCCAAACACACTGTGGAGTATCACTCCAGTGATTGAATTTGATGGAGAACCCCCGAGGATGTCCTCCTACATACCTGTCAAAAGATGGATTGCTGATCCCTGTAGTTGCACTGCCCACAGCATAATGTACTGCATGGACTCCAGGTACTCTCTCTCCTCTCCATGAATGTGGGTCCCACACCTAAAAATAGGTGCAAAGGGCCTTGAGTGGCATGTGGGTGCAAGGCCCCAACCCTAGGTCAAACCCCTGTGCAAGCCCAAGAGAAACAACCTTACTGAAATCTCTGGGCGATGCAAACATCACCCAGAGTGGAAAAATGCATTATTTTATTATACAGATGTGTGGAGAGCACCTATATTGGACATGGGCACCCTCTATAGGTTGAAGGGAGTCTGGGGGACCACCTCATACCCTTGGATCCCTGTTGGACCCCACCTGAGTACCTAGAATGGCTGAGAATCAGTTTAAAAACACATTCTCAAAAGGGGCTTCAGCAAGCAAACAGGCCTCAGTAAGAGGCTGGTCTATAAATAGAGGGCCTTAGGCTCATTTTAAAGCTCTAAGCACTATTGAAATCATGGAGAGAAGGAGAAGAAAGAAAAGAGAGAAAAGAGAAGGAGAAGAAGGGGAAGAGCTCACCTTGCATCAAATCTTCTCCAGCATCCATTCTCAGCTTAGTTTAGGTATAAAACTAAACCTATACCTGCTGTTGTGATGCTGCTACTAGTCTTCTCCATGAATCTCGGGTATTCTTGAAGCATTTTTGGCCATTGGCAGCCCATAACAGCTGGGGGCTGCCATGAACCATCTTAGATCCAACATGCAAGTATGATGCATGGAGGATCTGAGTTGTTTATGATGTTTGATGGCTGTTCTACACCTGAGACCGAAACCCAAGCTTGTGCCAGACTATACTACACTGTTACACCAAGAACAGGCAGTCTGGGCTCAGATCTATGTGCCCTGGCTGCATGCAGCCTAGCCATGAGCTGCAATAGCCTTAGATTACTGTTACATATGAAACAACCCTTGCATGCAACCAAATCCATGGTCTGCAGCTGAAGCTATACTGGGTTACTATTCACTGAGCTATCTAGGCAGCTCCTGGCAACCAAGTGTGAGCCCCACTGAGCTCATGAGAAAAACATATCATCATGCATGCACGTGCAACCACAATCCACATGATCCTACATGATATGCAAGTCCAGATTATTTATTAGCCACCTAGCAATACAACTAAGTCAGGTTTGTGCTATTATAATCCCCAATACATGTATCCCAGGTGCTGGCTTGGTTACCCCTTCCCACGATACACCCATTAAGTCACCGGAGAGGACCAGTCAGCTCCTGCATTCGTTCACCAAGGTCAGCCCTACCAGCCCTCTGTGATTAACCTGTGGGGCAATCCATCACATTTCTCATTTCATTTCTTTTATGGCATATAGCCCATAATCACCATTCCGGTGCAAACACATTTCTTTTCATTCCATTTCTTTTCTTTTCTCATATACACACATGGTTACCCTCACAGGCATCCAACATCTTAACCCCTGTTGGCAAGGGTGCGTAGCACTGGTGATAAAACTCTAACCCCATGTCTATATGGTATCGTATGAGTCAGGTGGTGTCAATCGCATCCCATACTATGGGCTACCACAGGCCTCATTTTCAAGCCGACTACGGCATCTAATCTAACATTCACAATCATCAGATAATATTCATAGTGTTGATCAACAGACAATCATTGTTTAGTAATTTGAGTAATTGAACAGAATTAAATAACACAACATTTAAGATTTAAAAATTATTTACCGACATACAGTTACACATGCATATATGATAATACTTCACTCACCTGGGTTTGGTTTTAGGAACTCGGTTGCAAATTCAATTCCAACAGCAGTCTAATTGTAGACCTTGAGTGTGGGATCATATCCTAGATGTAAATCAGAAAGTGTCATGTTAAGTTTCCAGTCTATCTCTGGTAGTCCTAGGGTTAACCTAAGCTTACTGGGTTGACCCGATGTTCAGTTGGTTCTCACTTGGAATCCTCTGGGCCTTGGACTAGGCCTTAGGTCTATGTCCTGGTGCATCACCCAGAGATGGTGGTATAGGGTAAAATGATCATTCTCAGTGATTGTACCTGACCCTAGGTCATATTAGGTTTACAGTGTTGTCCATAGCCTGACAGTGCTGCAGAACCAAGCACAGGCAGGGTTTCCATCACCTGCGGGGCCCACTTAGGTTCCCAAGCCATACCTTCATAAGGACAGATGTGGGGAGGGGCATTTAGGTCATTTTACACCTTCCCATACTACACCATGGCCAATGGATGAGGTTCCCTAAGCCAGGTCAGTAATTCTGCCAACATCCATTCACTGGGCGATGTCTCTGGGCGTTGGCTGCATCGCCTAGAGTCTTCAAATCGACAATGGGCTGAGATGCCAAGGTTGCAGCTCATGGGCAGTGATCAAATCATCACCCCATGCATGTTAGGGGACCCCTAGGGCGATCTTCTTCATGGTCCATTTGGATTTTCCACTGGGCCCACCACTTGGCTACCAGAGGCTGCCCAAACAGCCCAATGAATAGTATCACAGGGTTTTCTCTAGTTGCAGATCTGGATTTTGGTCACATGCAAGGCTGGAAAGAGATATAAAATGATGTTCTAGGGCTGCTTCCACCTAGGGCTTGGTCCCATGCAGCCAGGGTTTACATCCAGGGTTCCAATCAGTCAGGCAACTGAGCATCTGGTAGTGCAGCTGTGCACAGCCAGATTTTGGCTTCAAGAACAGCATATCAGACTTATAAAATTTACTAAAAATCACAGATCTCCCATGCTCTATGCTTGCATGGCAGATTTGGAACCATCCATAGCATTTCCCATCTATTATGGGCTGCCTAAGAGCGGAGAAATCAACAAACAGCAGAGTTCTCAAAAGGGCAGCAGGTATTTCATGAGATTTTTATACCTACATAGGTGTGAGAAGCTCGATCCCAAGCCTTGGATGAGAGGCTACACTTCCCTTCTTTCTTCTCTTCCCTTTCCTTCTTCTTTCTTCTTCGCCTTCCTCCCTTTTCTCTCTTCTCTCTCTTCTTTCTCTCCTCATGGTTCCAATAGTGCTAAGGGCTCTAAATGAGCCCAAGGCACCGTTATTTATAGGCCAGCCCATGACTAGGGCCTGTTTGGCTATTAAGTCCTATTTCCAAAATGCATTCTTTACTGCATTTATAACCACTCTGGGCTCTCTGGTGGGGTCCACAGTGAACCAAGGGTATGAGGTGGTCCCTCAGACTCCCCTCTATCTTTGGAGGGTGCCCATGTCCATTATGTGTGGTCCCCATAGTTTAAATCCATTAAAATATACTGTTTTACTCACTGGGCGATGTCTCTAGGCCTTGTCTGCATCGCCCAGTGCCATCGCCCAGAGATTTCAGCAAAGCTGAACTCAGTGGGGCTTGCACAGGGGTTTGACCCTTGGTCAAGGCATTGTCCCCATATGCCATTTAGAGGTTTTTACACACTTTTCTAGAGGTGGGTCCCACAGTTATGGGGAGGAGAGAGATTACCTGGGGTCTAGGCCATACATAATGCTATGAGTTGTGCAGCTGCAAGGGTCTGCTATCCACCTTCTGACAGGTATATAGGAGGACATACACAGAGTTTCCTCATTAATCCAAGTCACTGGAGTGATGCTCCACAGTGTTCCTGGTTGCCTGGTCAGGGGTTCCTATCCTTCAATCAAAAATTCCAGCCAGTCAGGAGCTGGGTTAGACATTTCTCCCCACCTTACAAAAATTTCATCCTTGAAATTTGCTTACCTTGCAATTCGAATAGTTGAGGATATTTCTCTTTCATTTCTTCTTCTCATTCCCATGAAGCTTCTTCCACTAGGTTGTTTCCCCAATGAACCTTTACAAAAGCGACAGTGCGGTTACGGAGGTTATGCTCCTTTCTATCCAATATCTTCGTAGGTTGCTCTTCGTAGGTCATATCCACATCCAACTGTTCAGGTTCAATTGATAGTACATGTGTCGGGTTGTTAATGTACTTTCTTAGCATTGACACATGGAAAACATCGTGGACGCCTGACAAAGATGGTGGTAGTGCCAGTCGGTATGCTACGGGTCCCACTTTATTGAGTATTTCATAAGGACCGATGAATGTTGGGCTCAACTTGCCCTTCTTGTTAAAACGTAGCAATCCTTTAGTTGGAGACACTCAAAGGAATACCTTCTCTCAGACTTCAAATTCAATGTCCTTCCTTCGATTATCCACATAACTTTTCTGTCTTGACTGGGCTGCCTTGATCTGTTCTCTTATGACATCCACCTTTTCGTAGGTTGCTTGTATCATCTCGGGTCTGAGATATTTTCGTTCGCCAACTTCATCCTAATATAGCGGAGTTCGACATTTTCGTCCATACAGAGCTTTGAATAGTGCCATGCCTATGGTGGAGTGATAGCTATTATTGTAGGCAAATTCCACCAGAGGTATGTGAGCATCCTAACTATTGTTCATTTCCAAAACATAAGCTTGGAGTATGTCCTCCAGAGTCTGGATAGTTCTTTCTGACTGTCCATCCGTCTGCAGATGAAAAGTTGTACTAAGATTCAGTTAAGATCCCAATGCCTTTTGTAAACTCCTCCAAAGCCTTGAGGTAAACCGAGGATCTCTGTCAGACACGATACTGACGGCACACCATGTAAGCGGACTATATTTTCTATGTATAATTGGGCAAGCTTCTCCATAGAATAACTTATCTTGATTGGTACAAAGTGAGCTGCCTGTGTCAGTCCGTCTACTATCACCCAATTCGCATTCATGCCCTTCCTGGTGTTGGGCAGATTTGTCACGAAATCCATAGTGATCCTTTCCCACTTCCATTCAGGTATAGGAAGTGGCTACAATAATCCATACGGTCGGTGTCTCTCAACTTTTATCTGTTGACAGGTGAGGCACTTGGACACGTATATTGCTATGGTTTCCTTCATTTCCATCCACCAATAATACTTCTTCAAATCCTTGTACATCTTTGTACTTCCGGGGTGGATTGTATAGGGTGAGTTGTGCGCCTCTTTAAGGATTCGGTCTTGGACATCATAATCACCAGGCACGCATAATCTGTCTCAAAACTTCAATGCACCATCATGGGCCAAAGAAAAATATGGGTCCGTATGGACACCTTGTTGTACTTCCTAAATGATCTTGGCCAGCTCGGGGTCCAATGGTTGCTTCGCAATTATCTCCTCTCGTATCGACGGCTGTAGGTCTATGGTTGCTAATTGCATAGCCGTTCTTTCGATCACGAGTTCTAGATCAAACTTCTGAGCTTCTTCTATCAACTGCTTGCTTACAGCTAAGGAAGCGAGAGATGTAGTCTGACATTTTCTGTCTAATGCATCCACTACAACGTTGGCCTTTCCAGGGTGGTACTGGATTTCACAGTCATAATCTTTTACCAGTTCTAACCACTGCCTCTGTCTCATATTCATCTCTTTCTGGGTGAAGAAATACTTCAGGCTTTTATGATCACTGAAGATTTCACTCTTTTCACCATATAGGTAATGCCGCCATATCTTTAACACGAAGACCACCACTGCCAATTCTAAGTCATGAGTGGGGTAGTTCTTCTCGTGTTCTTTTAATTGTCTGGAGGCATAGGCGACTACTTTACCTCTCTGCATCAAGACGCCATCGAATCCTGTTCTGGATGCGTCAGTTTATACCACCATTCCTCCGGTTCCATCCGAAATGGTCAGGACTAGAGCTGTCACCAATCTGTTTCTCAATTCCTGAAAAATTTTCTCGCACACTTCATTCCATTCAAATTTGGCTCCCTTCTTTGTAAGTTTTGTCATGGGTGCCAAAATCCGTCAGAAATTTTCAATAAATCGTCGGTAGTAACCGGCCAACCTTAAGAAACTTCCTATCTCAGTGGCACTCTTCAGAGTCTCCCATTAGAGTACCACTTTCACCTTTCCTGAGTCCACTTTAATGCCATCCTCGGTGACGATGTGTCCCAAGAATCCAATCTGATGAAGCCAGAATTCACACTTACTGAACTTGGCATAAAGTTGGTGCTCTCGCAGCCATTGCAACACAAAGGTAAAGTGTTGAGCATGTTCTTCCTCATTCTTGGAGTACACCAGGATGTCGTCAATAAACACAATGACAAACTTATCCAATATGTCATGGAATACTCTATCCATCATGTCCATAAATACTGTCGGGGCGTTGGTTAATCCGAATGACAAAATTAGGAATTTGTAATGTCCATATCGAGTTCGAAACGCCATTTTGTGAATGTCATTGCTCTTGATCTTCAATTGATGGTATCCTAACCTAAGATCGATTTTGGAGAAAACCCTTGCTCCTTATAACTGATCAAAATAGGTCATCGATGGACGACAATGGATATCGATTCTTGATAGTTAGCTTATTCAACTCGCGGTAGTCGATACATAGCCGCATACTACCATCCTTCTTCTTAACAAACAGCACGGGTGCTCCCCAGGGTGATACGCTGGGTCGTATAAATCCCTTCTTCAGCAGGTCTTGAAGTTGAACCTGCAACTCTTTCAGTTCGATTGGCGACATTCAATATGGTGCCTTGGATACCGGTGTTGTACCAGGAATTAGATCCATCACGAACTCTATATCGTGGTCAGGCAGTAGCTGCGTCAGATCTTCTGGAAAAACACCAGGAAATTCTCTGACGACCTCAAGTTTCTCCAAGGGTTTTATCTTTGCCTCTGTTGTTTGAGTTAAAATAATACCGCAAGCGCACGGGTCAATCGCACCTACGGGTCGAACACGAGGAGATATACGCCACTCTATTTAACTAACTTAAAAGTAATGCAAAGTGAACCAAATTAAAGTGTTAAATTAAACTAATGAAAATTAATGCAACCTAACTTATAAGCATCTAACAAAATTAAGGGATTAAATTGGCATCCTAACACATTAGCATCTAACTTATCAAACTAACACAAATTGAAAGGAATAAAATTGCAGCCACACATAATAACCACATAAAAAGGAATAAGGGGATAAAAGTGCATCCACAAACCACAACCACATAAAAAAATAAAAGAAATAGAGGGAGAAGAAGAAGAAGATAGAGAGATAGAGGAAAGGAAGAATGAGATTAAGGGTTTAGAGAATGAGATACCTTGATGTGCTTGAATAAACTTACCATGGCTTCCTCTTCTAAATCTCCAAGTCTTATCATCAACATAGGAACTTAGACTAGGAAGCTTTAAACTAAAACTACTACAACCATTAGACTAGACTTATGAAATCAAAACTAAGAATTTGAAATCAAAACTAGGAACTTGAAAGTCAAAAATCACAATTTAGAAGAAAAAGAAGAGAAGAAATTTCACTAATTAATTGAACTAAAAACTACACTAAAAATTGAATTAAAATTGAACTAGAAACTAACTAAAAACTGAACTAAAAACTAACTTGTTACAACCCAAAGGGCAATGGGTATTTATAGGGGGAAGGGAGAAGAGAGAAGAGGGAAGTTGTAGGAGAAATATTCCCTAAGAAAAGAGAATATTTTCTTCTCCTTCCTCCTTTACATTGCCTTGAATCCCAAGAAAAAAGAAAAAAAATAGAAAGAGGGAGAGAAAAGAATCTTAGATACATAAACCTTCTATTTATTAAAAAGTAACTTTCTAATTCTAACTTGTGCTTCCTTTTCTTTGTAGGTGTCTTCTCCAAGCAATGAGATTAAGGCATCTTTGACTTTTCAACCTTCCATAGATGAGAGAATATTTTTCAAAAGAAATCTATCCAAAGTAGAATTTCAAAAGTGCCCTTGAAAAGTTGGAGGAGAGAGAGAGCAAGGGTGATGACTAGGATTCCACTCACAATTAATGAAATATCAAATCTGTCCTTCAAAAACCGTAGAGCATGGGATGCTTATATGGGTCTCACTGTTGTATTCCTTACAAAAAATCACCCAAAATAGATCCAAATCTCGTCCAATTTAGAGTTCGGGAGCCCAAGATATCTCAAGCTGAAGTTGGACTGCTCCAGAGCCTTCCAAATGGAATCTTTCAACTGATAGAAAGATAAATTCAAATAATTGCACTAAGGCCCCTAGAATCTGAACTTCCACTTTACTTTGTCCCCGGCCGACTATCAATAATTATAAATAAACCCCTATCCACGCAAACGGCCGTAACTTCTTCGTTTCAACTCGGAATCAAGTGCCGTTTGAACCGTTGCGAAGCTGACTCGACTGACTACGCATCCATACTATTAACACCTCAAAATTATGCTAAGGGGCCCACTGTACTCATGTTCAAATTTGAATGATTGGCGTAATTCTTTCAGTGCTCAATCCAAACTTGATTTTCTCGACTCCTGGGCGCTTCTGGCTATTCTTAGCATGTTTTGCTCCATTTTCACAAGAATTCACCTAAAACCTGAAAAACACAAGAAAGCACCGAAGTAACTCTATCCAATGTGATAAAATGTATGATTTATGCCCTAAGATTTCACACATAAATGTGCTCATCAGATTCCCCCACACTTGAACGTTACTTGTCCTCAAGTAAAGCAAAAGAAAAACTAATCTAGAATGCAAAAAATCCTAACTCATTTTCGTAGGAATCACAGTTGCACTTAGCATGTGCAACAAGCCTTTGAACCCCTAGGTTGCCCCTAGTGGACGAGTTTTGTCTCGTGGGTCTTTGCAGTGAATATACACCCAAAATTCAATTGTAAATGAATGCTACAAATTTTAATCATGGCATAAGTAGGATAGTGCACATAATCCCAAAAAGTGTTCAACTAAAGATCAAGGAGCCAAAGGTTCCCCCACACTTGAATTTTATCACCCCACATCAATTCAAGTAACAATCATGCATCAAGATTAAGGGATCACCTCATATTTTCTGAACACTACTCACATTCAAGTAAACCACTCATAATATCAATGGAACCAAAGACTTAGGCTTTGAGTATTTTTTACCATACTTTTTTTTTTTTCAGGCAGTAAGGCAAAAGCTTTTTTTTTTTTTTCTCAACCACAAACTCTATTTCTACTCCACTACTGTTCTCTCAATGACATGGTGGAGCATACACCAAACACCCATATACTTGGTAGCTTCGCTTTTTGCATATATCTGTAAAGACTTTGAGACATTGATGCAAGAGTTTTTTGAGTTTCCTTCCAAGGAATTTCGATCAAGTCACCCTGCTTCATGAGGCACAGTGCCCTGTCTAGTCCCAAGGAATTCCACTTTCCTTTCTTTTTCTTTTTTTTCCATTCACTTTCACTTTCATGCCTTGCCTTGCCACAAACAAATTGGTCTCAACTACTAACCAAAAGATTAAAGGGTCCATAAAACACATAGAGGAATCTAGCCATCAAATGAAATAATGCTCATATTTTCCAATTCAATCCCTCACCGGATACAAACCAACTATCGTCTTTGAAAAGGGATATTTTTTTATTTTGCATGCTAGGGCACCTAATTCCCTCTTTCTCTCGCTTTGCAATCAAAGAAACGTATGCACAACACCAAACTAACGCCACAATCAAAATTTACCAAATAAACAAGCTCACACCCCCCCACACTTAAGTCATGCAGTGTCCTCAATGCATGCATAAAAGAAATAATAAGGATAAGGGAAGAGATGAGGGGGCTTACCAGATAGAATAAAAAAGAGGATCATGAAGAGTCATGAGCTCTACAACAAGTACTTGGGGCATCAAAAGAAATCTCAATCCATGGCCGGCAAATGTAAAAAGGGCTTCAGAATCAGAAAACACTCGACCATGAATTTTAGTAAAGTGAGAAATAATATAGAAGTTAAGCACAATTGAGAAATATCCAATAGAAAAATCTGTCCTCATGGGACAATGGAAAATGAAGGCATTAAAACTCATGCCATAAATCCTCCCCTTCTCTCCCGTTTGCAATGTAGAACACATGTCATGTTTAGAAAAACTAACCAAAAATGGATCGCAGTAAGCATAAAAAAGATCATGAATGTCAGTAACCTCATCAAAATAATCATAAAAAATGGGAGGTTTACTCAAATCAATCCTAGCAATATAACTATTCGCCCTTTGCATAACTTGGTTTTCCAAATAAGGATCGTGATAAAATGCTTGAAGAGCATTAAGACTAACATTGTTCTCCTCACTAAAATCATTAAACCTAGGAGGCTTGGACAAATCAACATGTGGGACAATGGAATCCTCAAAATGACAATCATCTGGGTTGTCCAAAGAGAGAGGGGGAGATCGAATTTCTAAGCTATCATAAAAATCTGATTCTAAATCAGTGGAAACACTAGGCTCACTAAGATCATAAATTTCAGGCAAAAGTTGGACGTCCCTAGGTAGCTCATCAAACTCCGCTTCACTAACATATTTAGGAGACTCATTCTCAACAAATAAATCATCATGTTGGGGTTGACTCTTGTTAACCTCAAACTGGGGTGGTGGACTTTCAACATCATTAAACTGGGGGTGGGGTGGTTCATTCTGAACAGGAATCTAGTAAAATAGACTAGGTTCAGGCTAACTAGGTAATGTACCCATTTTCTCCTCCTGTAACATGGTGATCAGTTGAGAGAGTTGCTTCTCCATTCTATCCTAGTCCTTTCTAGCTCATTCATTCTTGTTGAATGCATTAGAGGGTTGGGCATTGGAGGACCAAACTGACCATGACATTGAAAATTGGGTGGTCCAGCTTGGTTATTCCATTGATCCCATGAGAAATTGGGATGATCACTCTACCCCTGATTGTAAGTGCCAAAAGAATTGTACTGAAATAGAGGACTCATATTCTCATCACCAAAGCTAACCCCATAAAGATTAGGGCATCCTTCCATAACATGGGTAGTCTGGGGATGTGACCAATCAATATTTTCCGAAAGCCCATAGTTGGGTTGGGGAGCAAAATTGTATTGGGGTGGTGCAAAATTGTTCTCTATCTCACTACTTTTGGCTTCCCTAGCCTGTTTAAACATTTCTCCCAAAGTCATGGTTGCCTTAGCATAGTTTCATCTTTCCCCCAAAGTCATAGGTGGAAGTGTATCTCCCATTATTTTAAACTAACCACCTATCCCAAATTGAGGTCTCCCTTAGAAAAATTAAAGAAAAATAAAAGACTAAAAAAAAATTCACTAAAAACATGAGGGAATAAATAGACAGTTGGTGCATTGCCCTAAAAAATGGAAACAATGATTCCAAAGCTGTAAGGTTGCCAAATAGGTTGACAGCAAGGGAACCCGTATAGTCTTCAAGAGCCACATACGGGCGACTCCAATTGGATTCTAATGTAGAGTGGAGGACTACTATACATTTTTGTTTCCAAGGCACTTACTATGTTGCTTTCCTGTTATCAAAGTTGGTCACCTCCAAAGATAAGCCATATGCCATTCCACCCAACCAAGTCAAGGTGCAGCGTCATAGGTAACCAAATCCTATGAGGGACACCAAAAGAGGTTGGGTTTGAGCATAAGAAGGACTTTAGATTAGGCGCACAGTCTTTGAAACAGAAGAGAAACAAGATGAGGTTTTCAACAACTGATTTTTTTTTTTTTTTAGAAGAAAAGGTAAAATAAAATAAAGCACTTCGAATTACTTAGAAATCAAAAAAATAAAGTGGACAATAATCTCTCTGGCAACAGCGCCAAAAACTTGTTTGAGTTAAAATAATACCGCAAGCGTACGGGTCAATCGTAGCTACGGGTCGAACACGAGGATATATACGCCACTCTATTTAACTAACTTAAAAGTAATGCAAAGTGAACCAAATTAAAGTGTTAAATTAAACTAATGAAAATTAATGCAACCTAACTCATAAGCATCTAACAAAATTAAGGGATTAAATTGGCGTCCTAACACATTAGCATCTAACTTATCAAACTAACACAAATTGAAAGAAATAAAAATGCGGTCACATATAATAACCACATAAAAAGGAATAAGGGAATAAAAGTGCATCCACAAACCACAACCATATATAAAAAAAAATAAAAGAAATAGAAGGAGAAGAAGAAGAAGATAGAGAGAGATAGATGAGAGGGAGAATAAGATAAAGGGTTTAGAGAATGAGATACCTTGATGTGCTTGAATAAACTTACCATGGCTTCAACTTCGAAATCTCCAAGTCTTGTCATCAACATAGGAACTTAGACTAGGAAGCTTTAAACTAAAACTACTACAACCATTAAACTAGACTTATGAAATAAAAACTAAGAGCTTAAAATCAAAACTAAGAACTTGAAAGAACTAATCTTATGAAAGCAAAACAAAAAACTAGAAAGCCAAAAATCACAATTTAGAAGAAAAAAAAGAGAAGAAATTTCACTAATTAATTGAACTAAAACCTACACTAAAAATTGAATTAAAATTGAACTAGAAACTAACTAAAAACTGAACTAAAAACTAACTTGTTAACCCAAAGGGCAAGGGGTATTTATAGGGGGAAGGGAGAAGAGAGAAGAGGGAAGTGGTAGGAGAAATATTCCCTAAGAAAAGTGAATATTCTCTTCTCCTTCCTCCTTTACATTGCCTTGAATCCCAAGAAAAAAAAAAAAAAAATAGAAAGAGGTAGAGAAAAGAATCCTAGATACATAAACCTTCTATTTATTAAAAAGTAACTTTCTAATTCTAACTTGTGCTTCCTTTTCTTTGTAGGTGTCTTCTCCAAGCAATGAGATCAAGGCATCTTTGACTTTTCAACCTTTCATAGATGAAAGAATATTTTTCAAAAGAAATCTATCCCAAGTAGAATTCCAAAAGTGCCCTTGAAAAGTTGGAGGAGAGAGAGCAAGGGTGATGACTAGGATTCCACTCACAATTAATTAAATGTCAAATCTGTCCTTCAAAAAATATGGAGCATGGGATGCTTATATAGGCCTCACTGTTGTATTCATTGTGAAAAATCACCCAAAATAGACCCAAATTTCGTCCAATTTGGAGCTCGGGAGCCCAAGATATCTCAAGTTGAAGTTGGACTGCTCCCGAGCCTTCCAAATGGAATCTTCCGGCTGACAGAAAGATAGCTTCTGATAATTGCGCTAAGGCCCCTAGAATCCAAACTTTTGCTTTACTTTGTCCCCAGCCGACTATCAATAATTACAAATAAACCCCTATCCATGCAAATGACCGTAACTTCTTCGTTTCAACTCGGAATCAAGTGCCGTTTGAACCATGACGAAGCTGACTCGACGGACTATGCATCCATACTATTAACACCTCAAAATTATGCTAAGGGGCCCACTGTAATGTTTAAATTTGACTGATTGGCATGATTCTTTCAGTGCTCATCCAAATTTGACTGAAAAGCAAAAGAAAGCACCAAAGTAACTCTGTCCAATGTGGTAAAATGTATGCTTTATGCCCTAAGATTTCACACATAAATGTGCTCATCATCCGTGTCTATCACAGTGGCCAAAAAGCCTTGACATCCATCATCAAGCAACTTTCGCGCTTGGACGGCTGATGAGGTTATTCTCCTGGGTTTCTTTCTTGGTTCACTTTGATAGGTGAAGATTGACCCATCTTTCAACTTAAACATTATCTTCTTTTCCGCACACAAGACGTTTGCACCATAGGCAGACAACCAATCCATGCCTAGTATTACATCAAAATCCTTTATATCCAACTTTACCAATCGTGCAGTTAGATTCTTCCCATAAATCTCAATCTAACAAGGGTCGTAGACTTCCTTCAAACTTACGATACTACCCGTCGGTGTGCTGACTACTAGGTCGTGCCCGATGTCTCTCGGTCAATCTTTCATCCTACTCGCAAAAGTGGTAGAAACAAAAATCAAATAACACTCGTCCAGGTATGGTTGAGACATTCAGGGTACCTAGGGTTTGTAGGTAATTTAGGTTATATGAAGTAAGCCAGTTATTCCCTATATTTTATAGTGTTCAGCAAACTTACCTGTCAATACATTGGGGTTCACCTCAGCTTCTTTATTCGTCATCGCAAACACCTTTCCTCGCATCCAATTGTCCCGCAGCTGAAAAGGTCTGGCGTAGGGCTGATTCGGCGGGTTGTTGCCATACCCACGCGATCTGCAATCACTAGCCATGTGTCCTTCCTTATTGCACACATAGCACTTATAGGGTGGAGCAGTAGGTGTTGAGGGTTGGCTCACTTGACTTGTTGATGGTCGGGCTGGTGAAGCTGCTATTGTCGCTTGACTCATAGTCTGTTGAGCAAATCGATTGAATGTGGGATGAAGAGGGTTCTGACCCACGTTCGGCCTACGATATGGAGTCAGATTAGGGCTTGAACTTGTTCCTCGATACACTTTATTTGGCCATCCAAAAGTTTGAAAATTATTTGGCCTTTTGTTCAACCCAGGCGACGTCATAGCCTTCTCTTTCTCCTTTTCTTTAAATCTATCTTCCATTGTCTTCGCCTTGTCGACTATTTGAGCATAATCCCGGATGTCCATGATTGACAATACTGATCCGATCTCAGTCTTTAGTCCTTTCTCGAATTTCTTTGCCTTACTTACTTCCCCTTTTAGGTGCTCTAGAGAAAAATGAAACAAGTCTTCAAATCGCTGTTGGTAATCCAATACTGATTTGGTTCCTTGCACCAGTGTGACGAATTCAGCTTCTTTTCGGTCCCTGAAACTCTCTAGGAAGTAGTTCTTAAAGAAAACTTCTTTAAATTGCTCCCACGTGGGATTCGGGTGAGTAGCTTCCAAGTTAGACTTAGTAGCTTTCCACCAAGCTTCGGCTTCTTTCTGCAACTGATAACCCGCACATATCAATTTCTGTGCGTCCGTGCACTCAAGTACTTCAAATGCCTTCTCGAGGGCACTGATCCACCGTTCCGGCTGCATGGCCTTGGAAGTTATTTTAGAGAAAGCAGGCGGTTGTAGTTTCTTGAATCTCTCCATAACCTTGGCAGTAGAGTTCTCCGCTAAGTGTTGAGGCACAGGTGGTGGAAATAGCACAGGCCGGTTGGGTGGTGGTGGTGGTGCCGCACATTCGTGCATTATGGTTGCAAACTGTGTAGACATCTGACCAAGCAATTCTTGTTGTTGTTGCATGGTCCGCATCATAATGGTCATGAATGCAGTCACATCGCAGGCTGCCACATTTGGCTGAGGTGCTGCAGCAATGGTTTGTGTAGCCACTGGTGCCTCTGACGAAGCAACCGATGCTTCAGAATTTTGAGCCTCAGTCCCATTAGACAGCTCAACCTCCGGTATAACACGAGGTTATTTTCCTTTGCGACCACCACGAGAACTTCTTCTGATGTTAACCATGGTGGCTTCTCTGGAGGAGTAGGTTCAATATTCTAATATCACTCATCGAGGTCAACAATTATTTCCTAGCTAGTACAGGTACAAATCTAGTCCATAGTTCCAGTGAACTTCATAAGCCGCACCAGTAAGGTGGATTGTTAGATATGTTATCTTTGTTCATTATGAGGTGTTTCTTTCATTTTGTATTTTGTTTCTCTTCTTAAATATTTTATGTAATGGTAGGCTATGCATGACACTATATGAGAGATTTCAAAATTTTAAATAGAAGGCTTTTAATTATTTACCTGGTCTAACAGGCAAGAAATTCCAGCTTTTTCCCAGTTACAAACTCCATCGCAAGTAGGTACTCTATGTCGGCTCTTACTTCTTCAGCTAAGGACATAAAATAGTCTCGCTCTCCCGGTCCACTAATGGCAGCAAGGGCTAAATAAAAGTCCAACCGGTTCTCGGCTCGGGGTAGCACTAGTCGTATCCATCTCAATCTCTCTCGTAGCTGTCTAATATAGATCATGATGCTGGGGTCTCTAGCCTTGGCTAAGGTAATAGTTCCTGTCATAGAAAATGGTTCTAAGCATCAGGTTATACTTAATTAAAAGAATTAAGTACATGTCTACTAGAATTTAAATGACTTAAAATCAGTAAAAATATACTTGGGTTGGCTCGAGGTACCTTAGCGTCTAAAGTGTTTTGGATTGGCTAGACAACCTATTAGATACTATTCTTGGCTAACCTAGACTTTGGATAGGGTAAGATCTACGCTCCCTACATGTAGTAAATACGTATTGCAACATACCTACATATCTGTGTCCGATTTTGCATAGCAACACTCCACTCAGCTCATACATCACAATATCAAGCACATAATAACTAAATAAATTACACACAAAAACATTCATAAGTATAAGTATATTTATTTGTCGTTGGATACTTACACTAATAAGGAAATCCATTTACATTTATTTCACTAAAAACCCCAAATAGGAGTTATATTCCCTTAGTCTTATGAAATTAGTGTTTGTTTAACTAATTAGTTTAATTTATTGTATCTTATTATTATATATTATTATTGTTATTTATTTATTTTTTAAAACCAATTATGAAAATTTATATTTTCAGGTTTATAAAGGTCATTATAGGTGAAATCCAAGTTTCCATGTGTCAAAACTTCAAAACCAGCAAAATACATTCACTGGGCAATGTCTCTGGGCGTTCGGTGCATCGTCCAGTGCCATCACCCAGAGAATCGGGGCGCAGGTATATGAGTCCGAAAGGGGCCCATTTCAATCCTAACTTCTTCTAAACTTCCCTAAACACTTGGAGGGTAGTGTGACTATTCCCACACCAAATCCTCACATTTCTTCGAGTTCTTTGTGAATCCACACGTGCCTAGGTAAGGATTCTTGGTTGCTTTCACTATTTTAGCTCTTTCTTTTGCTTTCCTCTTACTTTGGCTAGGGTTTTGCTAAAATTTTCTTGCCCTAACTACCGCTTTTCTTCTCTTCTTGCAGCAAGATGTCCACTAGCCACCATACGGCTAGGAAATCGATAGCCCAGAAGAGGCTACAGGTGGAGAGTGATCATTCTTCATCATCATCATCCACAGTGCCACCAACTTCTCCTAGAGACGATTCTTCTTCGGAGGAGCCCGAGTTTGACCGGTTCCTCTTCTCTAGGTACGAGCATTTTAAGGAGTGGGACAACTTTAAATCCCTAAAAATTGTAAATGGCCGGGTTGTTCGGGTGGATGACTCTCTTTGCTAGGTTCAATGCCCTAGGTTGGGCCTCTATGTTGACACCTACCGAGCCTTGTAATCCCAACTTGGTTCAGTACTTTTACTGCAACTTGGTGCCATCTGGGGCACAAGAGTTTGGACTGTTGAGTGGGGTAAAGGGAGTGGATATTAGGTTGACCACTGCCTCACTAGTAGGGATATTAGGACTGCCTGATACAGGAGAGAGGTGTTACTACAAGCCTCGAGTTGACATTTCTGAGATGTTTTTTTTGGAGACCAGGAGGCTGGTTTTCAAAGCACTGACAGGGTCACAGGACACACCTAAGTCTAAGGCTTCCTATAAGCCTAGTGCTAGAGTGACCAGTAGGTGTGTTACCTACAACATCTACCCCAAGGGCGGCAATAGGGGTAGTATCTCTATGATGAGGGCGTATATCACATATTGTCTACTGGGAGCTGGCAGAGGGGGTCCGATCATCAACCTCCTGTACCTATTACTCCAGGTTATGTTGTACCATGCACAGAACCCTTATGATGGGAACCTTCCGTATGGGAAGTTCCTCACCTTGGTCTTTAGGCATTTTGAGGTTCCTTTGGTGGATGAGTACATGGAGAAGGATAGATCCAGGCCTACTGATAAGACCTCGATACTGAAGAAGAAGGTGCCAGGGGAGGATCCACCAGAGGATGAGGAGCAGATAGAGATGTAGCAGAGGGATGAGGAGTTGGAGGAGGTGCAGGGTGGTGATGAGCATGAGGAGGTGCAGGGTGATATCGAGGGTATGCATGGAGAGGAGCAGGATGTTGGTCTGCAGGACGTGGGTCAGGGCAACTTTAAGGGTGTTGGCACACAGTACATAGACTTACCTGCCTATGAGGCAACAGGTGCCACCAGTTCTCAGGTTTTAGGGCCTTTCGGGTGGGCGCAGATGATGTCACATTTCCAGGGCCTCAGTACCCAGCTTTCTGACATGGCGACTAGGATGGATCGGGGTTTCACTTTATTGGAGAGCAGGGTAGGATCTGTTGAGCAGGGCTTGGACTTCTGGGACAGATTCTATCGTGTTGACTCACGCCAGGCACATCCTCCTTCGAGTGACTTACCTCCATCGGAGTAATTCTTCTTACCAGCTCTGGTGTCTATGCTACGTGGTTCTGACTTATCTTTTCTTTTCTTTTTTAGCTTATGTACTTTTCTTTATTTTTTTTTCTTTTATGTTGGGTTTATATGTAGTTTTCTTTTTGTCAATTTATGTAATTATCTGAAAGTAGTACTATCAGTCAAGATTTATGTAGTGGCTTAGCCACAGTTGTCTTTTATTTAATGGAAATTATGCATGTTTTATTTAATTACATCTACCTCCCCTGTGACTTTTAATTATTACTTGTTTTAGTGTTGATAGCTTATTATCCCTAATCTGCATCCCATGAATGTAAGAAGAGCCTCACGCTTTGATACCATGCTCTGTTACACCCCAAACCACCCCTTGGGAGGATTAGGTAGGTGACCCGAATTGCATAACGGCAATCCGCCAAATCCCACGGATCTAGAAGCTGTTATTATATTCATGTGTCCACAGTCATCACATTACTATAGGAAAGATCAGAGTGCTACAGATAAACTACAATTACAATAACAAGAGGAAGCATAGCGATACGGGAAATGATGATAATATATACATACATGTGATTGTTCTGGTACATATCCCAAACTACCCACAAATTGAAAAGTCAAGCTGACAAGAAACAAAACCAAAGAAAATACATACATATATATATATATATATATATATATATATAGGGTGAGCTAACTCAAACCCAAAAAGAAAGTAAGAAGACTACAACAGAACCACAGGCAAGACATGGATAAACTCCTAAACAAAACAAAAAGGAGTCCCCAAGATAAAAAGAATCAAGTGCACTCTTCAATGGTCTTCATCAATGACCACCGAGAATGCACGCATCATCGGCACGACCTCCGTAGAGGTCCACACCAATATCATCATAATAACCAGGGCTCTCCTCCTCGTAATGAGCCTCCATGCCACAGCGGCATCGATTTGCAAAATCATCTAAGTAAAACATATATAACAGAGTGTGAGCCCCACTGAGCTCATGAGCAAAACATATCATCATGCATGCATGCGTAACCATAATCCACATGATCCTACATGATATGCAAGTCTAGATTATTTATTAGCCACCTAGCAATACAACTAAGTCAGGTCTGTGCTACTACAATCCCCAATACATGTATCCCTGGTGCGGGCTTGGTTACCCCTTCCCGCGATACACCCATTGAGTTGTCGGAGAGGACCAGTCAGCTCCCGCATTTGTTCACCAAGGTCAGCCCAACCAGCCCTCTGTGATTAACCTGTGGAGAAATCCATCACATTTCTCATTTCTTTTCTTTTCTGGCATATAGCCCGACATATAGCCCATAATCATCATTCCAGTGCAAACACATTTTTTTTCTTTTCTCATATACACATATGATTACCCTCACAGGCATCCAACACCTTAACCCCTATTGGCAAGGGTGCGTAGCACGGGTGATGGAACTCTAACCCCATGTCTATATGGCATCGTATGAGTCAGGTGGTGTCAACCGCATCCCATACTACGGGCTACCACAGACCTCATTTCCAAGCCGACTACGACATCTAATCTAACATTCACAATGATCAGATAATATTCATAGTGTTGATCAACAGACAATCATTGTTCAGTAATTTGAGTAATTGAACAGAATTAAATAACACAGCATTTAAGATTTAAAAATTTTTGCCGGCATACAGTTACACATGCATATATGATAATACTTCACTCACTTGGGTTTGGTTCTAGGAACTCGGTTGCAAATTCAGTTCCAACAGCAGTTTGATTGTAGACCTCGAGCGTGGGATCAAATCCTAGATGTAAATCAGAAAGTGTCATGTTAAGTTTCCAATCTATCTTTGGTAGTCCTAGGGTTAACCTAAGCTTACAGGGTTGACCCGGTGTTCAGTTGGTTCTCACTTGGAATCCTTTGGGCCTTGCACTGGGCCTTAGGTCTACATCCCGATGCATCACCCAGAGATGGTGGTCTAGGGTAAAATGGTCATTCTCAGTGATTGTTCTTGACCCTAGGTCATATTAGGTTTACAGTGCTGTCCATAGCCTGACAGTGCTGTAGAACCAAGCACAGGCAGGGTTTCCATCACTTGTGGGGCCCACTTGGGTTCCCAAGCCATACCTTCATAAGGACAGATGTAGGGAGGGGCATTTAGGTCATTTTCCACCTTCTCGTACTGCACCATGGCCAATGGATGAGGTTCCCTAAGCCAGATCAGCAATTCTGCCAACATCCATTCACTGGGAGATGTCTCTGGGCGTTGGGAGCATCGCCCAGTGCATCACCCAGTGCATCGCCCAGAGTCTTCAAATCGACAATGGGCTGAGATCCCAAGGTTGTAGCTCATAAGCGGTGATCAAATCATCACCCCATGCATGTTAAGTCATAAGGTGACCCCTGGGGCGATCTTCATCATGGTTCATTTGGATTTTCCATTGGGCCCACCACTTGGCTGCCAAAGCCTGCCCAGACAACCCAGTGAATAGTATCATAGGGTTTTCTCCAGTTTTAGATCTGGATTTTGGTCACATGCAAGGCTGGAAACAGATGTAAAATGATGTTCTAGGGCTGCTTCCACCTAGGGCTTGGTCCCATGTAGCCAGGGTTTACATCCAGGGTTCCAATCAATCAGGCAACTGAGCATCTGGCAGTGCAGCTGTGCACAACCAGATTTCAGTTTCAAGAACAACATATCAGACTTAAAAAATTTACTAAAAATCTTAGATCTCCCATGCTCTATGCTTGCATGGCAGATCTGGAACCATCCATAGCATTTTCCAGCTATTATGGGCTACTTAAGAGTAGAGAAATCAACAAACAGAAGAGTTCTCAAAAGGGCAGTAGGTGTTTCATGAGATTTTTATACCTACACAAGTGTGAGAAGCTCGATCCCAAGCCTTGGATGAGAGGCTGCACTTCCCTTCCTTCTTCTCTTCCTTTTCCTTCTTCTTTCTTCTTCTCCTTCCTCCCTTTTCTCTCTTCTCTCTCTTCTTTCTCTCCTCACAGTTCCAATAGTGCTAAGGACTCTAAATGAGCCCAAGGCACCCCTATTTATAGGCCAGCCCATGACTAGGGCTTGTTTGGCTATTAAGTCCTATTTCCAAAATGCATTGTTTGCTGCATTTACAGCCACTCTAGGCTATCTAGTGGGGTCCATAGTGAACCAAGGGTATGAGGTGGTCCCTCAGACTCCCCTCTATCTATGGAGGGTGCCCATGTCCATTATGGGTGGTCCCCATAATTTAAATCCATTAAAATATGTTGTTTTACTCACTGGGCGATGTCTCTAGGCCTTGTCTGCATCGCCAAAGGCTTATCGCCTGCAGATTTCAAAGAAAGTCGAACTCAGGCTGGGGCTTGCACAGTAGTTTTACCCTTGGTCAAGGCATTGCACCCACATGCCATTTAGAGGTTTTTACACACTTTTCTAGAGGTGGGTCCCACAGTTATGGGGAGGAGAGAGATTACCTGCGGTCCAAGCCATACATACTGCTATGAGCTGTGCAGTTGTAGGGGTTTGCTATCCACCTTCTGACAGGTATTTAGGAGGACATGCACACAGTTTCCTCATTAATCCAAGTCATTGGAGTGATGCTCCACAGTGTTCCAGGTTGCCTGGTCAGGGCTTCCTGTCCTTCCATAAAAATTTCTAGCCAGTCAGGAGCTGGGTTTGACAGCTACGCTTTCTCTTTCTTCCTATAATTGTAGATTACCTACAACACTCTGATATTATTTGTGATAATGTTTTGGATGTGTGTCCGTGAGTGTATTAACTGCTTCTAGATCCGTGGGATTTGGCGGATTGTCGTTATGCAATTCGGGTCACCTACCTAATCCTCCCAGGGGGTGGTTTGGGGTGTGACATATATATATATATATATATATATATATATATATATATATATATATATGTAAAACCAAGTTCAACCACCAGATTGTTCCAGATTCCTGCTTGGGAATGATTGTGACGCACCCAACTCAAAATACATGGTTCCATCCATCCCAAACTCAAAGTACGTACATCCATCATTTCCAAAGTTCCCAAACCAACTGATAAAAAAAAAAAAAAAAAAAAAAAAAAAAAGGGAGACAGACAAGAAAACAAAGAAAACTAAAAGAAAAGTTCCAACAACATCTGATCCAAAGACAAGTGAAAAAAAGTCTGGTTTAAAGCAACTTCAAATTTTCTAAGAGAGAGAAATGGGCTAATCCTCCATGCCATCGCCACCACCACGGACGAGAAAGGTGTTGTTGTCATTCAAATCCTTCTCCATTCTCCCGAGGCACTGACCCTTAGAGGAGAACTGCTTCTTGACATCTTCAAAGCCCTCCATCATCCTTAGGTTCATCCACCTGATGGCCAACAGAATATCACTCCTACCTCCCTCTCGAGCACCATAAGTCCCTGCAGCAAATGGACCGGATCCCATGAACTCAATGTCATCATCATCATCATCATCGATCTTTCTGGGTCTTCCACCCTCCCCATACTTGACCTGCTCCTTGGAACTATCATAGTCGCAATACAATCCCATCCTCTATATGGCATTAAACCCAAAAGGCCCCTCAGAGCTGGTTTCCTTGGGTTCATGATCAAGGTCTATCCCAAAATACCGAAAGATCTGGGTAAGCAGTCTACCATATGGCAAAGTGTTCTTGCAGGTAGGATTTATTACTGCATGGACCATGTGTTGAATGATCACATATGGAAGACAAATGTGCTGGCCAGTATATAGGGAGTATGCCAGTGCTGCTGCCATCAAAGGAGGTTGAGTGTTGTGTCCTTTGGAGGGAGCCAAATTAGTCTAGGCTATGAATGTGAGAACCCGCTGAGAAGGAGGAAACCTTAAAAGATCTTCATTTTCATTAGAATTATTGTTTGTGAGTGTCCTAAACAATTTTTGATTATCTGCTGGGGACAAACACCTGTTGGGATCACTGCCAGGGGCATGATAGACCCTGTCTCCCTGTGCAGAAACATCAAGAAGGATCCCCAACTTCACCTCATTGAAAGCAATGGTGACCCCCTTCACAAAAGAGGTTAGCTTGATGCCCTCCTCATCCTCCTTGACCAACACCAGATTTGAATAAAATTCCCTAACCAATGTGGGGTAATAAAAGTCCAGATGAGTCAACATGCTACTCCAATTTAGCTTGCTGAATCTGGCCCCCACCTTGTAAGCAAGTAACTCTTCTACCACCATGTCCCTCTCTACCAAGATTTTCTGTTGTGGAGGTGCTCTCGGAAGATTCCCTCAGTTTTTGCCAATATGAACCTCCCCACATTATAGGCTATAGGAAGAGATGGTACTATGGCCAGATCCTTTTTCCTTTTTGGAGCCATGAGTAAAATCCTACACACAAGACACCACCCTAGAAGACAACAATAGTAAGCCAAATTGGAATAAATGAGATATGAGTGGCACGTATAATTATAAATGCAAATGCCTATGTGATATGGAAACTATTGGATGAGAAGATTTCACAATGAGAAGGTTGGACATGATTACCATTGGAAATATGATTAAACTAAGAGAAGAAAGATAAGAGTTATAAATCCATAGGAGAATCTTATAGCATAAGCATGAAGGGATGAGATTGATATGAACAATTTATGCTTTTGGCTACCCTACACCCCAACCAATACCAAACAAGCAAGTGATTGAATGAAATATCCAAATAAGAGACAAAGATTGATTTTTATATAGTAAAAGGGGAGGGGATGAATTTTAAAGATTTCACTAACACCCACATGAACAAGGAAAAATGCTTGAGGATGTATTAAGGGAATGATTATCTATGAAGTTTTAGGGCAAAGAATAAGTTAGACATATCTTTGAAGAGTTTTCCCAAAGTATTGAGAATTTGAGAATTTTATCTCAACCAAAAACCCTAGCCTCAATCGATTTTGGCATGGTTTTGGTTTATACATGGCAAGGAAAATACAACCAAAGGCAAAATACAATAGCAAACTTGAGATGTTTATCCCTAATCCATGGAAAGGGGGGAGAAGATGAAGAGACACCACCACAAACCCTAGAAATGGAAAGAAGAGAGAAAGGAAGGGAGAAATGGGGAGAGAACCATACCTTGAGAAAGTGAGAGATAGATCCTAGGGCTTGGACTTGCCAAGAACCACCAAAGAGGGGCAAGGATGCTTGGATAGAAGTTCTTTGGAGAGCCTTTTCCCCTATGGTTGTATCCCTCTCTTTTGGAGCCAAAATGAGTTTGAAAACTCGTGGCTTTGTTTTTATAAAATTCGATGAATGGACGCACGAACGGATCCACTATCGTGATTCTGCCCATGAATCCACCCTCATAAAATTATAAATTTTCATTATTAAAGCTGCACGGAACATCGAACGGATCCACCCTCGTGAGTCCGTCCGAAGATCCGATCGCCTCAGTATTTTTATAAAACCTAGTCTTCTAAGAATGGATGAACGAACGGATTCACATTCCACATCCGTCTGTTAGTCCGTCCTACTTGTTTTGCGATGGAGCCAGGAACGAACTTATAGCAATGATTCCGCCCGTGAGTCCATCCATTTTCTTTTAGGATTTTGAGCCCAGAATTTTTAGACCTTTTGGCCACACCTATATTTGATGATTATGTGCCTATATCCTAGTTTTACACCCATGTAGTTTAGCCCATACGTGGTTATTGTTTGATCTAGATGTAAACTATGGTGTCTACATTTTAGGGCCTACCTCAGCCGGGCCAGCCAATAAAAAATGGCAGGCATTAGTACCGGTGTGGCTCCCCTCTTATATGTGAAAATGAGAGCTGCCCTTGAAGATGAAACCTTAATAGGTGTACCAAATGTAAAATTTGTGTTTAGACAGGGCAAGAAGGGTGACGACCTAATGTCAAACTTGTTACCCTAGACTTAGTTATAATGACCAATAGAGACCTAGTCTAAATGAAAATCACTTACGAAACCCCACAGGTAAGTGGCAATCCTAATTGGAATTTTACTTGGTATATCCAACTCTTTTACTTAGATCCATAGATGGAGTCTTGAGTCATATTTAGACTTTTAAAACAACCTAGTATACCGTACCTAAGACTAGCCTACCCTTGTGAATTTACCTAGGTGACAGATTCATCCTTAGGGATATGAATGTAATTATTGAACTTATACTTATGTATTTGTGTGAATTTAAAATAAAATAAATATATCACTTAAGTCTTGGAGTGTGTGGCTAGACTGATTTCTCCAGCACTATAAATGCGACCTTGTCTTGACCTTACTATATTGGCTAGTTGGGCCCCGACCTTAGTCAAGTTGATTATGGGTTAGTGTTCAATGGATTCGGTTGTGACCGGATAGATCCTGGGTAGGTTAAAGGTTAAGACCTACTTAAAAGAAATGGCTTAGACCAAAACTGGTAAGAGATTGTTAGTTTTCGAAAGAAGACCAGTATAGACTTTCTCTGATGAGTTGACCGAGTTGTAAATTATAAGGTTGTGAGGGCTGGAACTAAAGGATGTAACAAGACCTTCTCCAACAATAGGAGATTCCATCAATATTCCAAATCATTCTAAAGTTGGGTTAGGTAATGAGATAACCCAAAGTGAAAGTATTCAAATATGAACCCTATGTTGGGGACTATATAAGGTTAAATCTTGTAACTCAAGGATGATAAAGTGTAATACCGACCTGATTGGGAAGATCTGAGGGACCTTCTGTTCCTTGTAACTTAACTTAGTATTTGGAGCCTTGTTTCCCTTGGGGTATTGTAACCATCAACTCTTAACCCAGTTAAGTCCAGAGTTACTGTGAACCGTACCCCGTGGTAATGTGACTCTTAAAGGAAGGGGAATTGTAAGCCCTGATTTGCTGTGTCATATAGGCACTGCCCCACCTTAACCGGATCCTTGGCTTAGTTCATGCAGTGGGTGACTAAAGGTGTTGTTACTCAATAGTCCTCACGCATTGAGGCCCTAGACGCGTCAAATTTTGGGGATGAAATTTTTAATAAGGTTTGGGAAATGTTACACCCGCACCTGAAATATACCCTAATACCCTGGGACAAATTAGACTTTTATCAATGGGTAATGCCATGGTGGCAATGGTCAACATCTATGGCCTTGAACTTAAATTACCACTATGAGTGTTCCCACAAAGTCCTGGAAGTATGGGTTAAAGCCCCGTATCTTTCCTTGAAGTTTGGGCCCTGACAGCAGCAATGGAGTCACGAACGGACTCACTCGACTGGTTCCGCTAGTGGATCTGCCCATGCTATTGCTTGTCCTTTTGATTTATTTTCCTATGGGACCCACATCCCCGTGTCCCGGACACCATAATTAGATCCCCAGACAATATGAACTCCCACCATTACCATTAATTGGTTAATTGGGCCATGAAAGTGGGCCCACAAGACCTAAAAATAAATAATGAGTTCTTCTATTTTAGCATGAACCAAACAAACCCTAAAGACTATTATGCCTTATAGGACTTAGGGCTGACCCAAACATGTCCTAACTAAATGGCCCTAATAGGATATGACCTTGGCCAAACAATCCCTAAAGCCCATTTAAATCTAAAAGACCATTGTGTGTTTTAGGGGCACCTAAACAAATAAGACCTAAGGCCCCTTTTGATCTTTAAAAGATAAAACATGACTTCATATTCTCTTATCTCTTCCCCTCCAAGCAAACCGTGGAGGAGAAGAGACAAGGAAGAATAAGAAGTGGAAGTAGGAAGAGGAATGAGAGGGGAAGCGAAGAAGATGGAAGGCATGCCAAGAAGGCTGACTGCCCTACCTTCTTCCCTCCTCATGCTCGACCAAGGCTTGAAGAAAAGAAGAAAAAGGGAAGAAGGAGAAGAAGAGAAGGAAGGAAAGGAAGAGAAGGAGGAAGTGGAGGTGGATCTTCAAGGCTGGCTAGGGCTGGGATTGGAGCTCCACTCAGCAAGGTATGACCTAATTCTTGGTACATCCCTCTTTTCCATTTTTTATTCTTGATTAAAGTAGATTCCTTGAGCTTGAGCTAACCTAGGGTTCCATTTGGGACTCAAGGTGAGGCTTAATCCTTAAATGGAGCTCTAATGGTGATGACCAAACCCTAGTTAAGGTTTCTATAAGCTGCCTTGCAGCCATTGTTGCTGAATCCTTAGCTAAACCCTTATGTGGTCTTAGATCCATGAGGTAGACCTTGGATCTAATGACCCTAGGGAGACCTAAGACACCCCCTCCATGACCCTGAGTGTCATGTGAACTCTAGGTTCCAAGCTAGAGGAAAGACCCAGAAAAATCTCGAAAAAGAATTTCAACGGACGAACGAATGGATTCACCATCAAGGTTCCGTCCGTCCGTCCATCCAGTATAATCCCAGTGACTAGACCTGAATGGATGAAGGAACGGAATGACTCTGTTGCCTCCGCCCGCGGGTCTGTTTAATCTCGGGAATGTCTTAGGGATCGAACGGATGCAGGGATGGATTAAGATGATGCTTCCATCTATGGTTTTGCTCGCTCTCGGATGTGTCTCAGAAATCGAATAGATGTAGGAACGGATCCAAGTAGAAGTTTCATCCATCGTGTTTTGACCTTTTGGCCTAAATGGAGTTAGGGACGAACTCACCCTGTTACTGTCGTCCGTAAGTCCGTCCGTGCTGTCTTGGTTGAAACTTGATTTTAACTTTGGGGGCATAACATGGGACCCCTCTATACATCTTTTGATGATTGCTTTTATATTCTACCCAACTCGATGGATAGCTGGTGCACCAGTGAGATTCATGTCAACCACGCCGGGTGACATCTGAGTTCAGTGAGTGGGTTTTGGGTGACTTTGTTGGGCTTAAATATATATATTAAGCAATCATTACCATGCTATTATATAAAATATATGCATTGTGTGCATTGCATTATTTATCTCAAATGTGATTTGTTATGAATGTGAGGTAATATTGTTCTCACTATTGTATCGGATTATGGTGCCGGGTGTGTCGGTACCGGAACCCCAGAATTTAATTATAAAACTTGTTATCTGTCATCCTGATCTGTATGCACCATGCTGTACTGGTACCCCGGTACTAGATGGAATGGGACGTTGATGCACCCGAAATACCTCTCGGGATGATAGGACTTGCATGTAGTATATCTGTGGCTAGGATTCTTGCTTCCTTATGCTACGACCCTTGCCAATAGGGGTTTATGTGTTGGATAGTCTAAGCACCTATTGCCTGTGGAGGGGAGAGAGGCCAGGTCAGGGGTAGTGATGGCTATCGGGGTCTGGCACTAGGTGGTCTGATGGCTTCTACTAGCGTAGGCTCCTGTGTGATAAATGAGATTTCATTAGGGCAATAAGTTAAGTGACCCTCAGTTTCTCCCGAGTTATCACAGTAGCATACACTTGACTTAGAATATGTGTGCTAGATGGAAAATGAATCTAACATTAGCATGCATCATGGATTGCTTAAAATTGCGTGTTTATGTGTATGTGCATTCCCCCTTTGCTCTCTCACTAGCTTGTGGAGCTAATCCCATTGCGCAACCCCTTTTTAGTTGATATACAGGTAATCTCTTGATGCGCACTTATAGTTACGAATCAAGTGGAGCCGGTGGCTATTACTTGGATGTCGATGTATACCCAAGGATGGTGCCCTAGTGGCGTGATTTATTATTTATTTTTGTATTCATTTTCATACATGTATAAACTTTACGTTTAATTATAAGGAGAGAAATGAATTGTTATGAAATATTAAAATTGTATTACATGTTACCATTAGAGAACCGATGGTCTATATTCACATGATTTAAATAAATTTTGCTTCCGCTAACTTTGTAATCGGAACGATTTATTCCATTGGGTACGTTTCCTGCTGTTATCATGACTTGATGACAGGGTGGAATGTGGCTCGGGACACTGTATCAGTGATCCTGGTAGGTATTGGGATGACACTGGTTGTCCCAGTCACCCCCTTTATTGTAAAATACCTTTCATCGGGTTGGGGGCATGGCACTTTCTCCCCAAAAGCATGTAATAACCCAACCTTGCCTAGCAATGGAAAGACTAAAAAATCCGGGTGGACTGGGGTGCCTAATACCTTTCCCAGACCATAACTTAACCTGTACCCAGACTAATGGACTGATCAGTCCCTAATGGGTACCACATGAGAGTCTTTACATTTACATTTCGGGTCCTAGACCCTCCTCTAGGTGGCGGCTCCAACTTTCACATTCGCCCCTCTCGCTTGGACCCCCCACGAAGGCGAAGAGGTGGAGTCCATATGGCAATCCCCTGCCATGTCATTGTCCTCACAGTGGCAACTCTGTTGGGGAGTAATTCACTTTACTTGTATAGTTTAGGTCAGACTTTTGATGTTACATCCATGCCTGGATTTGCTATTAATTATAATTTCTCTCTCTTATGACGTGTAGATTCTGCTGCCGTGTACGTTGGTGAGCTATTTTCGCTCGTGGTCCAACCTAGCCACAAGATAGTTGACCATTTCACAGGCCTGCTTATGGAGGAGAGGTTCCTTAACTAGTAGTGGGGAAGATTTATCAATGGTGATTTCGTCGATCATTCTCCTAGTACTAGTCCCCGGAGTGAAGAGTACCAGAAGGCGTTCCCTGTGTCCCAACACCTAGACACCTCTTTTGGCGATGAGCTTAGCATTGCGATCGAGAAACTCTTCGGGATCACAAAGGACATGTCGTGACGGTTAGGGGTAAGATACTGCCCTTGTGAATATTAGTATACCTTCCCCTTGTTGGCCTTGAAGTGTGGGACAAAGCCCAATCAATTTCCTTAGGGTTCTGCCCTTTACAGCAGCAACGGACACACGAACAGACTCACCAAGACTGCTACCGTCCAATAGTCCACCCATGCTATTTAAGGCTTTTGTGTGTTTTCCTTGTGTGGGACCCACACCTTATACCCCGAGCATCCTATCTAGGCACCTAGACAAGGTTGGCCCAGCCCTTGGTCTCATTGGCTTGTGGGTGTGCCATATAGGTGGACCCATTTGCCTAAGTAGGCTTTTAAATGAGTTTTGGCGCTTAAAGCCCAAGCCAAACGGGCCCTAAGTGGGGATTAGTCTTAAGGGCAAGACTTGGCCATTAAGGCTCATTACTTCTCCTATCAACCCAAAACGTTGGGAGCTGAGGAGTATTGAAGGCCTTGGAGAAGAAGAGCTTGGAGGGACTATGGACGTGGAAATCACCTATTAATCCATCTTTGAGGTAAATATCCTCATCTTCCTCCCTCTCTTTTTCATTTTCGGGTTTGGGGATCCCCTTGGGATTGATTCCAAGCTTGGAGTTTCCTTTGGGAACCCAATAATCCCTAATTAATACTTCATTTGAGACTCATATCCCTTTCCCTTAATGCCTTCATGGTTGTGATGATCTAAATTTGTTGTTCAAGCATTGAAGACCTAGATTAAGTTTTGGAAAAACATTGGAGATGAATCTAACCCCTTGAATCCTTTAAGTTCTTTAATGAACTATATATTTGGACCTCCAAAGAAGGTTTGGACTCACCCCCCCAACCCTAGAACCTCTATGGTTCCATGGATGAAGGGCTGGAGGTGGGGATCTTTATAGATTTCAAAAGAAGGGCGACAAATCCACGAGCTAATCCACTGTCGTGTTTCCGCCCGTTAGTCCATCCAGTATAACCTAGCTGTTTAGCTTGGGCGGAGCCACGAACGGACTCACTGGGTGAATTTGCCCGTAGCTCAGTTCACTCTCGGGAATGTCTCAGGATTTGGACAGATGCACGAGCGGATCCATGTTCCACATCCGCCCGTGAGTCTGTTCCATATATTTTCTAGGTTTAGCCTGGATGGATCCATGATCGGACCCACCTGGCTGCCTCCGTTCCTGCATCCCCCCCTCCTATCTTGACATAAACTTTAAAGAAATTGTTGGGACCCACCTACACACTTCTAACTATTTTCTCATGCATCCTCAGACTTTGAAATCTGTACGGGAGTACGTGCATTAAGGCAAACCCTACCAAACACACCGAACGATAAGCAAGCAAACTGTGAGTGGATTTTGGGTGATGTTTGGGCTTGATACATACTATGTAACTATATAGAATACATGATGTTTTGTATGCTTACATTCATTCTTACCATGTTGCATCTTTGCATATAAAACCATGTTGGATACGAAATGATGATATGTGGATATATTTACTTTACTTTATTATATTGGGTTACGGTGCCAGGTATGCCGGTGCTGGAATCCTAGAGATTCTAGTTGTATTCATTGCTTACCATCCTGGTCTGTATGCACCGTGCCGTGCGGGTACCCGAGTATTAGATGGAATGGAACGCTGATGCACCCGAAATACCTCTTGGGACGATAGGACTTGCATGTAGTATATTTGTGGCTAGGATTTATGCTTCCTTATGCTACGACCCTTGCCAATAGGGGTGTATGTGTTGGATAGTCTGAGCACCTATTGTCTGTAGAGGTGGGAGAGGCCAAGTCAGGGGTAGTGATGGCTATCGGGGGCTACCACTGGGTGGTCTATGGCTTCTACCAGCGTAGGCTCCCTTGAGATAATTGAGGTTTCACTGGGGCGATAAGTTAAGTGACCCTCAATGTCTCCCGAGTTATCACAGTAGCATATACCAGGACTTAGACTGTTTGTTAAGTAAAAAATATATTTAACATTACATTCATCATGGACTATGTGTGATTGTGTGATTGTGTGTTTGTGCACTCCCCTTTCTCCTCACTGGCTCAGTGGAGCTAACCCCCTGTGTACACAACTTTTTAGATTTTGATGCAGATGGTGGGTACTTGGATGGCTTAGAAGCTCAGCCAGTAGAGTACGATAGTATTGGCAGAGAGGAGCCTGAGTTTGTGTAAGATGAACACGGCGACGGTTGCCCCTGTGACGATTGTGCTTAGGGCACTGATGTTGTTTGGGGATCGCCCCACCTTTTGATTCTTTTGGGGCTTGGTGCCCATCATTAACACTTTTTTTAATAACTTACTATCATTCTGAGTAGTTATGTCATGGTCAGCGATTGTCGGTATTAAACTATTACTGTATCACCTAGCCATCTGAACATATTATAACTGCTGATGTAAATATTGCTTTCACTCATATTATCTCTAATGTTTAGTGGAATATTCCTTTCTTGATATGCAAATGTATTCATTTGGGTGGGTCCTTGGTTGTTGATTATGGCTTGGGACTTTGTGTCGTTGATCCTGGTAGGAATTGGGGTGACGGGTGTTATCCTAATCACCCTCTTGACTGTGCTTATGGCCTAAGCTTGGGATAGGGGCGTGACAGCGTGGTATCAAAGCATGATACTCTGCACCAAACATGGTTCACCAATAACTCTTGATTTACTCTACACAATAGGGTCTAAATTATAAGCCTTCAACTGACATAATTGGAATGTGTGCAGAGGGAGAAGACTAGTTAGGGAGAAATTTGGGAACCATGGCAAATAATAGGGACAACATTAGAATTAAAGAGTCAATATATATAGCTATATAAGTTCCCTATACATCCATCTATCTGTTTGCTCAACCTCCAGTGGAGGCAAGCAAACCCCACACAAACTCAAAAGAAAGTTCCCAAAATTACAGCCAGAAGAACTATAATCACACACTCAAAAAAAAAAATAAAAGAGAAAAGAAAAGAGCGAAAATAAAATATTGTTCACAAACATCCCTCCAAACCATAAGGATATCATCCAGAGAAAGTCAAAATGTAACTCCAATAGCCTGGGGTCTAGTCACCCATCTCCTCATCACTACCCTCATCTTCTTCATCATTGCCTTCATAATACAGGTAGGCATTGATGTCATGAATGTCCTCTGTCCATGGATACCTGCAAAACCTTGTAGCATGTCTGAATTGAGCCTAGCCATGTTGGTATTCAGCTGGCCAAGGGCATCAAAAATAGCACCCATATTTGAGGTTCCAGAACTGGAAGCTCCAGCAGCAGACTGCATTGGAACTCCTCCCTCATCATCACCATCACTTTCCTCGGTACTCACATCTTCACCACCCCCTGGGGCCACTGGCTCCCCATTACTGAATGTGTTGCATCTGATTTGCATTCGGGCCAGGGAATTTCTCCCAAAAGGTTCCTTGTAGCTCTCACAGGGTGGCTCATCTTTTAGGTTAACCTGAAAATGCTCAAGGTTGTGGGTGAGAAGCCTTGCATAAGGTAGAGTCTTCTCTATTCTAGACTTGAACAGCACCTGCTCCATGTGCTTGACCATGATGAAGGGCAGACTTACTTCGACACCCTGATGCAAACAGTACCCCAAAGTTGCAGCCATGAGAGATGGTTCTGTGTTGTGCCCCTTGACCAGAACCAGGTTGGTCTTGGCTATCATAGTCAAAATCCGTTGTGACTTGCCAAAGGAGGTCAAGTTCACTCGGTACTCGTACTTATCATTAGTCATGGTAGTGTATAGCTGCTTGTACTTTGCCTTGGACATGTAAGTCAAAGGATCCCTTCCTAGTGGGTGATAAACACGGTTCCCAGCAGAACTGATCCCTAAGATAACTCCCAATTCCACCTCATTGAATGATATCCTGACTCCCTTCACAAAAGAACTAATTCGAAGCCTCCCTGCATCCTCCTGAATAACCGTCATGTTGGAGTAGAAATGCCCAATTAGTTTGGGGTAGTAGTACCTGGGCAAGGCTAGCATGTCAAACCACACCAAGTACTCGAATCTCGGCCCCACTTTGAAGGCAACCAACTCCTCTACTATGACATCTCTTCCCACCTCAATCTTTCTGTGGCGAAGCTTCTGAGGGTATAAGCTTTCCGCCTCTGCTGACACAAAGAAGTTGGTATCAAAGCGAACCGAGGCTGGAACTGGTGGTGCTGCTGCTGTAGGAGCCCTGTTTCCCCTAGTTTTGGGGGCCATCTTTTCACCTTAATAATCTACATACACAATCAATTAAACAAAAAGGATAATGTGAGTGCTTAGACACTCTAACTCCAACAAGATATAGAGATTAAGAGTAAAACACAGCAAACAATTGATCCACATTCATTAAGACAATAAAAGAGGATTGGGAGGAAGAAAATCCCAATAAACCTTCCACAAAACCAATCATGACATTAAAAAGATCAAACACAAAGGCACAATTAATATGTTGTAAGTGGATAACAATACATCTAAAGTACAGAATAAATTCCTTCTCAAATGGCAAAATTTGGGAATTCTTGCAAATTTCCCTTTAAGGCATTGACAATGATGATAAACAAGTAATAGTACATCAAAAATTATAACAAACTCATGGAATGTGGGAAGAATTAAAATGAATTTCATGTCACAAAACTGATTACCCAAAACAGTGGGAAATTTTAGTTTTGGCAAAGGTTTGACTAACCCTAGCCCTAATCGATGGGTGTATACATGGTTAAACATGTTCACAAACAGATTAGGAGTTGAGGAAATAAGAAACACAAGATTTCAACATCCTTTAAGTAATCAAACACAATACTACGGAAAAAGTGAAGAAAAACCTAACTAGAAACCCTAGAGAAGGGCTAAGAACAAGTTCAAGGAAGCCACGATGGGAAAGAATCACATACCTTGAAGTGAGAAGTTAAGATTTGAGGTTGAAGAGGTCCAAACACACAACCTTAGGGCTAGAAATTTAGAGCGAAAGAAGTGTAGACTTCCCTTGCTCTGTGCCTCTGCCTTCTCCAAACAAGCAAAATGAAAGGGAAAGGCACCGTTTGTATTCTTCTTAAAATTTTTCGAGCGGACGCACAATCAGACTCAATATCGTGATTCTTCCCTTAAATCTGTTGAGTATAGAAGGCCTGACCTTTCATAAGTTGAACTGCGCGGACGAATGAACGGAACCACGATATAAGGATCCGTCTATAGTTCCATTCGGCTCAATCTTCTCGGCCAATGAACACCCTAAGAACGGACGCATGAACAAACTCACGTTCCCCATCCGTTTGTTAGTCCATCCAGCCAAATTTTACGACGGAGTCACGAACGGACCCAGAAGATTAGATCCGTCCATGTTCTAAAGGGCTATTGGCCTATTTTGACATATGTTCATTTTTTGTTTAAACCGGACCGGGTGGGCCGTTTGGGATAATTTGGGGGCATTTTTGTAGTTTTTTGGGTTTGGTATTTTCTAAAAAGTGTCCTTTTCTCTTATTAGACGTGTGGATGCGATGTTGAGGGTCGTGACCTTCAAATCGATACCTATTTTGGCATATGTTCATTTTCGGTTTAAACCTGATTGGGTAGATCGTTTGTGGTTATTTGGGGGCATTTCTGTACTTTTTTGGGTTTGACATTTTCTAAGAAGTGTCCTTATCTCTTATTGGACGTGTGGATGCGATGTTGAGGATCATGACATGTTTGAATCGATACCTATTTCGGCATATGTTCATTTTTGGATTAACCCTGACCGGGTGGGTAGTTTTGGGTTATTTGGGGGCATTTCTGTACTTTTTTGGATTTGGGATTTTCTAAAAAGTGTCCTTATTTCTTATTAGACGTGTGGATGCAATGTTGATGGTCGTGACCTCCGAATCGATACCTATTTCGACATATGTTCATTTTTTATTTAAACAAGATCAGGTGGGTCGTTTGGAGTTATTTGGGGGCATTTCTATACTTTTTTGGGTTTTGTATTTTGTAAAATGTGTCCTTCTCTTAATAGTCGTGGATGCGATGTTCAGGGTCGTGACTTCCGAGTCAATACCTACTTTGGCATATGTTCATTTTCGGTTTAAACCAGACCGGGTGGGTCGTTTTGGGTTATTTTGCGGCATTTCTATACTTTTTTGGGTTTGGAATTTTTTTAAAAGTGTCCTTATCTCTTATTATATGTGTGGATGCGATGTTAAGGGTCGTGACCTTCAAATCGATACCTATTTCGACATATGTTGATTTTTTATTTAAACCAGACCGTGTGGATCGTTTGGGGTTATTTGGGAGCATTTCTGTACTTTTTTGGGTTGGGTATTTTCTAAATAGTGTCATTAACTCTCATTAGACATGTGGATGCGATGGTGAGGGTCGTGACCTTCGAATCAATACCTATTTCAGTATATATTCATTTTCAGATTAAACCTGACCGGGTGGGTCGTTTGGGGTTAATTGGGGGCATTTCTGTACTTTTTTGGGTTTCTAATTTTCTAAAAAGTGTCCTTTTCTCTAATTAGACGTGTGGATGCGATGTGGAGGGTCGTGACCTTCTAATCGATATCTATTTCGACATATGTTCATTTTCGGTTTAAACCAGACTGGGTGGGTCGTTTAGGGTAATTTAGGTGCATTTTTGTACTTTTTTGGGTTTGATATTTTCTAAAAAGTGTCCTTATCTCTTATTAGACGGGTGGATGCGATTTTGAGGGTCGTGACCTTCGAATCGATACCTATTTTGGCATATGTTCATTTTTGGTTTAAATCAGACCGGGTGGGTCATTTTGGGTTATTTGGGGGCATTTTTGTACTTTTCTGGGCTTGGGATGTTCTAAAAAGTTTCCTTATCTCTTCTTAGATGTGTGGATACCATGTTGAGGGTCGTGACCTTCGAATCGATACCTAATTCGACATATATTCTGTTTCGGTTTAAACCAGACTAGGTGGGTCATTTGGGGTTATTTGGGGGCATCTGTGTACTTTTTTGGGTTTGGGCATTTCTAAATAGCATCCTTATCTCTTCTTAGATGTGTGGATACCATGTTGAGGGTCGTGACCTTCGAATCGATACCTAATTCGACATATATTCTGTTTCGGTTTAAACCAGACTAGGTGGGTCATTTGGGGTTATTTGGGGGCATCTGTGTACTTTTTTGGGTTTGGGCATTTCTAAATAGTATCCTTATCTCTTATTAGACGTGTGGATGCGATGTTGAGGGTCGTGACCTTTGAATCGATACCTATTTTGACATACGTTCACTTTCGGTTTAAACCAGATCTGTTGGGGTTATTTTGGAGCATTTCTATACTTTTTTGGGTTTGAGATTCTCTAAAAAGTGTCTGTATCTTTCATTAGACGTGTGGATGCGATGTTGAGGGTCGTGACCTTCGGCATATGTTCGTTTTCGATTTAAACAAAACCGAGTGGGTCGTTTGGGGTTATTTGGGGGCATTTCTGTACTTTTTTGGGTTTGGCATTTTCTACAAAGCGTCCTTATCTCTTGTTGGACATGTGGATGCGATGTTGAGGATCACAACACGTTCGAATCGATACCTATTTTGGCATATGTTCATTTTTGGATTAAACCTGACCAGGTGGGTTGTTTTGGGTTATTTGGGGGCATTTTTGTACTTTTTTGGGTTTGGGATTTTTTAAAAAGTGTCCTTACCTCTTATTAGACGTGTGGATGCGATGTTGATGGTCGTGACCTCTGAATCAATACCTATTTCGACATATGTTCATTTTCGGTTTAAACAAGACCGGATGGGTCGTTTGGGGTTATTTGGGAGCATTTCTGTACTTTTTTGGCTTTGGTATTTTGTAAAAAGTGTCCTTATCTCTTAATAGACATGTGGATGTGATGTTGTGGGTGGTGACCTACGAAGCGATACCTATTTCAACATATGTTCATTTTCGGTTTAAACCATACCGGGTGGGTCGTTTGGGGTTATTTGGTGGCATTTTTGTACTTTTTTGGGTTTGGGATTTTCTAAAAAGTGTCCCTATCTCTAATTAGACGTGTGGATGCGATGTTGAGGGTCGTGACCTTCGGATTGATACCTATTTCGGCATATGTTTATTTTCTGTCTAAACCAGACCGAGTGGTTCGTTTGAGGTTATTTGGTGGCATTTCTGTACTTTTTTGGGCTTGGGATTTCCTAAAAAGTGTCCTTCTCTCTTATTAGAATTGTGGATGTGCTGTTGAGGGTCGTGACATTCGAATCGATAACTATTTCGACATATGTTCATTTTCGGTTTAAACCAGACCGGGTGGGTCATTTGGGATTATTTGGGGGCATTTCTGTACTTTTTTCGGCTTGGGATTTTCTAAAAGTGACCTTATGTGTTATTGGACGTGTGGATGCGACATTGAGGGTCGTGACCTTCGAATCAATACCTATTTCGGCAAATGTTTATTTTTGGATTAAACCTGACTTGGTGGGTCGTTTGGGGTTAATTGAGAGCATTTCTATACTTTTTTGGGTTTCGGATTTTCTAAAAAGTGTCCTTATCTCTTATTAGACGTGTGGATGCGATGTTGAGGGTTGTGACCTACGAATAGATACCTATTTCGGCATATGTTTATTTTCGGTTGAAACCAGACAAGGTGGGTCATTTGGGGTTTTTTGGAGGCATTTCTGTACATTTTGTTGGACAAGTGAGTGTCCATCAAACCCGGTTTGGTCCGATTTAACTTGGTTCACCTTTATATTGAACATTTATACATTTTAGTTTAATATTGTCACATGCGATATAAACTTTTTGAGCATTATGTGTCCGTAAGTTATACTTAAAATGGTAATCACGACTAGGGTTTCGGCTGGGCACCCTTATCATATGGTCGTCGCTCTGGGTATGCCTAGACATGTGATGTCAGGGTACGAATGCGAGTGCTCACATGTTTGATGTGTGCATTGGCGAAGAATCTACTTTGTTGATTCCCTCATGTATTACTGCCAGATGTAGGAAGGGATAGACATGTGTCACCGACACCCTGTACCTGAGGAACCCTGTCACTGCAAAGTGTGATCGCATTCTTTGGTTCATCAATGATTGAGACTCAAGCGAGTCAAAGCCGGTGTTCTGGGAATGTGTGAACTGTGCATGGTCGGATCAGAATCTAGATCCAGTACCGTTTTGGAAATGGTTTTGCAAAATTTATTTTACATAAAATGATACATTATTTATAGTTATTTCAAATAAAGTGTTTTATCGAGTTTTGCAGGACCCGATCAGATGCACAAACGCTCTTATATGGACATGTACTATGGATTGGGGTTTGGCAATACATGTGCACATGCCCTACATTCCATAATGATGGTGTTGATTAGTGGGGGGGTTGTATATGATAAATTGTTATCATATAGGGAGTTATTTGGAATTTGCTAATTTAATTGGCTCTTTATTTAATTAATGGATTTGGTGCTAATTATAATTATCCATTAATAATTAAATAAAGAATCTAATTAATACTTTTCCTATTAGATTCTGCTTCTTCACCTGTGTAGCACTTTGAGTTTAAACAGAACTACCAGACTGAGAGAGAGAGTCAGACTCTCACTAGGGCTCTATTAAATCTATCTAGGATTTAATTAAACCCTATTATTATAAATAGGGGACCAACACGTAGGAGGCAGGGAGCTCTCCATGTTTTTGAAGCAGACACTCTCTCTCCTACATTTTTGGTTTCTCTCTCTCCCTCTTGTGATCTCTCTTCTTCTTCTTGCTTCTCTCACCTGTGTTTGAGAGTTAGGGTTTGTGAAACCCTAGATCTATGCTGAGGAGTTTGAGGGCATCTGGGATTGGCGTGTAAAACCTTGGTAGCACCATTGGAGGTTCAGATCTGTTTGCTTGGAGCGCTCACTGGAGGAAGAACCATTGTCTATTGGAGGAGGAACACTTGAGGCTCACCAGGTTAGCAGTTCTTTATTAATTCCTTCTGTTCATTGATTATTACTATTAATGGGATGCAAAAGAAACTCGAATCAATTAATCTCCGCTGTGCATTCGAGTATGGGATGGATCCCTCTTGCCAGGTGATGGACTAGATACAAATTTCTCCGTCCCTATTGTGATAATTAATTTTATGGGACGCAATAGGGAAGGAGAAACCCTAATAAGGATGCACCAGGGTTCCTATGGGCGACCATGGGAAACCCTGAAATTTAATGGGGTGCCCATGGGATAACCCAGGGTGTTCAAAACCCTAATTTTTCTGTATATTGGTTTTCCTAGGGAACCATGGTTTGATCCCTGGACCGTTGTGAGACCAACAATGTGGTATCAGAGCCACCTTTCCCACCCATGAATATTAGATAATTGATGGTTAATATGATTATCATGAGTGGGATGCAAGTTGGCACATGGGTGGTTAAAATTATGGTTGTTGTAACAACCTTCCCATGTGCACATGGGTAGTTACAAGGTTGTTAGTGTAACAACCTACCCGTGTGATGATGGATTTGGTTTGTTTTATTTATTCCAATTGTTGAAGCATGTATCCAATTAAGGAGTGATTATTAATTTTATTAATTTAAATTTTTTAATCATGATTTATATGTGCCCACCCCCTATTGCCTGCCTATGTGCACATCCCCTTTCGGGCTGCTGCCTATGAGCAGCAAGCTTGCGAGCTGCGGGCCTACAGGCTACCGTCCGTGGGCTTTAGCCTACAGGCAGCAGGCCTGCGGCCTGTAGCCCAAGGCTGCTGTCCGTGGGCCTTGTGCCTATGGGCTGTATGCACCCCCCCTTGTTTTCCCTCCAGTTTAACAATAAAGAAAAAACAAAAAAAGATTTTTCAAAACAGAATTTTATTCATTTGTTTTATTTTTTGGAGGATGATGGGTGAAGAGATTCCCTCTTTACCCACTTACAATTAAAATGCGATTTTAATTTTATGGGCTTGGATACATGTTATCACATGCGATGTGGTGGTTCCATAATTGAAGGAATCCATATTTTTATTTTTGGTTCACTTGCTTTAATGCCCATGCATGAAATTATATTATGATGTGATTATGGGAATGGCATTCTAATAAATGGATGGATTGTTTATGTATGTGATACATGGGGTTATGGGAGGATGTGATGCTTCTCTCTCTTTCTCTCTCTCCCCCTTTTCTTTTTTATAAACAAATGTACTCCACCCCATGGGCAGCTCAAATGGTGGGCTGGTTTCTCCATGCGGGGTTTCTTTATTATTATGGAATGGAAAGTGTATAGAATTTTTCCTAGCTTTCTATTGTAATTTTAGAGGAGTTAGGACTCCCAGGGCATGTAGATGGTGATCCACATGTGGCGCTCAAATCTTATGGAGATGCAAGTCACCTACTTTGAAGACGTGATCGGATGGAGGAGATGATCGAGGCGTGACATCCATGGCATGATAAATGCACCCAAAGTTATTAATTTTATTTTTATTGGGAGGGTTCTTTAATTGCTTCTGATAAAATTACCGCCATCCCATAATCACATTTAATTAATGTTGATTA
Organism: Telopea speciosissima; assembly: GCF_018873765.1. NCBI lineage: Eukaryota > Viridiplantae > Streptophyta > Magnoliopsida > Proteales > Proteaceae > Telopea > Telopea speciosissima. The sequence goes on along the minus strand of NC_057920.1, from coordinate 33,633,250 downwards.
ATTATGTTATTTTATTCCATCCATGATATGTATGTGAGAGTTGCTTAATCCCTCTTTAATTATAATACATATATGATATGGACTAGTCTTAATCGGTAGACATGTCCATGGCCTCCTATTGAAGATAAATGTAGAGATTGTGTGATATGCCCCGCATATGCCGATAGAACATTGCCAGCACCACTGTCACATTTATCTATATTTACCTCTATCGAGATACGTTAGGGTATGGATAGTGAGAGGGCACTGCGACAGTGGGCCATCTTTCATGATTCCATGATTCTAACTAATGCGATAGGTAAGTACATGACTTGGGTGGGTGTGTGTCAGCCGACAGGATCTAGACATGGCACCTAGGTGGCCAAAAATATTGGAAGCCCATGAGACGGACAGCTTAGTCCACACTACCACGGTGTGTATAATAACTCCCGACTGGGTAAGTTATGCATGCAAGGGTTGTAGGTATGTAATTCATCTTTTGGGTTATAAGGGAAACCCAAATCATGAAAGACCATTGATGTGTGTGCTCAATTTATTATTTTCAATGGTCATTAATTAGCATATGGTTATTTACTTCTGCATGTGTAGATTAATATACGATGGCTGCCATTAATTCCAACCTGTTAACACTCATTAGCAACTTAATGGTACAAACTATGTCGATTGGTACCGAAGCATTAAGTTGGTCCTGACTGCTGAAGGACTATACACAGTTCTAGATGAAAAAGTTCCTCCTCAACCCGACCCGAACGATTTTGAGGCAAATGAAGAGATGCAGGAGTTCCTCATGAGGGATTCCAAGGCATCACTCTATATCCTGGGATCGTTGAAAAAGTCAGTTGTAGACTCAGTCAAGGATATACGTACTGTTGGGGGTAAAATGGATAAGCTTGCTAAATTATTCAACTGGCAGTTGACACATGCACATTCTGATGCGATGAGTCAAATCCATAATTCCAAGATGTCCCAGGGGACTCCAGTGATGGATCATGTAATGAAAATGATCAATCTGTTTGAAAAATTGGAATCCATGGGGATTGATTTTAGCCTACGATACAAGACTGATGTGATCTTAGCCTCACTCACTTCTGCCTACGCACCTTTTAGGATGTCCTACAAGATGTCCGAGAAAGAGATGGAGCTCACCGAGCTTGCTAATGCACTGGTAGAGGCTGAAGCGTCATTGAAAAAGAACAAGGCTGAGGTCAATGCAACTGATGCAAAGCCTTCTTCAAACGGGAAGAAGAAGAAAAAGGGAAGTAAGGGTAAGACCCTAAAAGCCAAGGGTGGGAAGTCTGGCAATAAAGACAAAGGCAAGTGCTTCTATTGCAAGAAGGAGGGTCACTAGAAAAGAAACTGTCGTGCTTACCTGGAAACTTTGAAAGACAAGAAGCTAGATGAAATAGAGGCTGCTAAAGAAGGTACATGTGATGTTCACGTTCTTTATGAGTCTAATTTGTCTTTTAAACCGATCAATTCTTGGTTGGTGGATAGTGGATCCACTGTTCACATTTGCAATGATTTGCAGGGGTTCAAGGAGACAAGGAACTTAGAAAGAAATGAAGTGTGTCTTCAGATGGGCACTGGAGCTGAGACCATGGCGTTGGCTGTGGGACTTTTATTTTAAATTTTAGTTCTACTAGTTTAGTTTTAAAGGATTGCTATTATGTACCCTCTTTCAAGAGGAAGATAATTTTAGTTTCAAAACTTGTTTTGGATGGATATAGTTTTTCCTTTAATTCTAAATTGCTTATTCATTTTAATAATTTCTTTGTGGCATCCAGATATATGCAAAGTGATTTGTATTTTATAGATTGTCCAATTAGAACGAATGTTATTTCAAATGTGGATTTGAAACGGAAAGCAGCTCCAATGAACTCAACATATCTGTGGCATCTAAGATTGGGTCACATTAATGTGGACCGAATTAGTAGATTGGTAAGGGATGGGCCCTTAGAGAGTCTGAGGGTGGAACCATTCCCCACCTGTGAGTCATGCCTTCAGGGCAAAATGACCAAGAAACCCTTTAGCAATAAAGGTGCTAGAGCCACAGATCTGTTGGAGTTGATACACACTAACGTGTGTGGACCCATAAACATACAAGCAAGATATGGGTATGAGTACTTTATCACGTTCAGTGATGATTACTCTAGATATGGTTACATATACTTGATGCGTAGAAAATCGGAAGCCTTTGATAAATTCAAAGAACCAGGCCGAGGTCGAAAGATAGCTCGATAAACGTGTCAAGTCCTTACGATCAGATCGTAGAGGGGAGTATCTATCGGATGAGTTTAAAGAACATCTCATATCCCAAGGGATAGTTAGTCAGCTAACTAATCCAGGCACACCACAACAAAATGGTGTATTTGAACGACGCAATTGGACCCTATTGGATATGGTCAGGACAATGCTCACTTATAGTGAGCTGCCTCTTTCTTTCTGGGGATACGCTTTAGAGACGGCGATATATATCTTGAATAGGGTTCCTTTTAAGTCTGTAGCCAAGACACCCTTTGAGTTGTGGAAAGGGCGAAGCCCAGTATTCAATACCTTAGGGTATGGGGCTGCATAGCACATGTGCAAAAGCAACAGACAGACAAGTTGGAATCCAAGACTTCGAGATGCTATTTCTTAGGCTACCCCAAAGGCACGATAGGCTATTATTTCTATGACCCAGTTGACCAAAAGGTCATTATAAGTAAACATGTCACATTTTTGGAGGAAGAAATGATGACCCAGAGGTCCGAACCAATAGTCATAAAAGAGCTGTCAGATGGCTCAGAAATGTCACTTCCAAAAGTGAGACCAACTGACATACCCACTGAAATACCAACACCTGAGGAACCTCGACGCAGTAGGAGGACTATTAGACCACCTACCAGGCTAACTCTTCTAACCGAAGAAAAAACAGTGGAAGAGTTCCACATGGTATCGGTTGAATCGGATGATGATCCGATGACATACTCGAAGGCTCTAAAGGATGTTGATGCCACTAGGTGGCTGGAAGCAATGCGCTCTAAAATTGATTTGATGCATTCCAACAAGGTCTGGACTCTAGTTGATCCCCCACTTGGCGTTAAGCCGATTGGATGTAAATGGATCTTCAAGAGGAAGAAGGGCGCAAATGGAAAGGTCGAGAGATTCAAAGCGAGACTGGTGGCAAAGGGTTATACCCAGAAAGAGGGTATAGACTATGAGGAAACCTTTTCACCAGTAGCGATGATGAAATTCATCAGGATTTTATTGGCTATCGCAGTACACTTTGATTATGAGATCTGGCAGATGGATATGCAAACTGCATTTCTAAATGGGTTCCTTTAAGAGGAAATCTATATGGAATAGCCAGAGGGGTTCTCTTCCTTGGAGGAAGAAAGAAAGGTGTGTAAATTGTAGAGGTCCATTTATGGGCTGAAGCAGGCTTCCAGGAGCTGGAACATTAGGTTTGATCAATCAATCAAATCATTTGGTTTTGATCAAAACATGGATGAACCATGGTTTACAAGAAGATCAGTGGGAGGGCAGTATGTTTTCTTGTTTTATACATAGATGACATATTGCTGATTGGTAACGATGTAGGATTCCTTTTATCAGTAAAATAGTGGTTATCCACAATGTTTTGATGAAAGACCTTGGTGACCCTTGGGATCAAACTCTTAAGAGATCGCCAGAAAAGGATGCTAGGCTTGTCACAGGCTACCTATATAGACAAAGTCCTGGCTAGATTTAGTATGGAGAACTCCAAGAGGGGAAGTGTTCCCTTCAGACATGGAGTCAGTCTTTCCAGATCTCAATGTCCTCAGTCTCAGACAGACATTGAAGAGATGAAGAGGATTCCCTATGCCTCAGTAGTAGAGAGTCTTATGTATGCTATGTTATGTACGAGGTCAGACATTTGCTATGCAGTAGGTATGGTAAGTCGTTATCAATCTGACCCTGGACGCGAGCATTGGAGTGCTGTCAAGAATATCCTCAAGTACCTGAGAAGGACTAAGGAATATTTCTTGGTTTTTGGATCTAACCAGTTGTCAGTATTGGGATACATAGATTCAGATTTCTAAACTGACAAGGATGACAGAAAATCCACGTCCGGGATAGTATATCTAATGGGTGGAGGTACCATTGTGTGGTGGAGTGCGAAATAAAAGTCTACAGCCTATTCTACTACCGAAGCAAAATACCTTGCAGCTTGTGATGCAGCAAAAGAAGGTGTTTGGCTGAGGAAACTCCTATCAGATTTGGAGGTAGTCCCTGATCTTGTCAAGGGCCCTATTCCCCTGTTATGTGACAACAGAGGGGCTATTGCACAAGCTAAGGAGCCTAGGGCTCATCAGAGGAACAAGCACGTGCAGCAGAAGTATCACCTCATCAGAGAGATTATCTAGCAGGGTGACGTGAGTATCTCCAAAGTGGACACAACTGAAAATGTGTCTGATGCCATGACAAAGGGTTTGTCACCAGGAGTGTTTGAGAAATACATGGAGGGCATGGGTTTAAAATGTATGAGGAATTGGCTTTGATGTACAAGTGAGAGATTGTTCAACAAGTGTGTGTCCATCAAACCCAATTCGGTCTGGTTCAACGCGGTTCACCTTTGTATTGAACATTTATACATTTTAGTTTAATATTATCACATGTGATATAAACTTTTTGAGCATTATGTGTCCGTAAGTTATACTTAAAATGGTAGTCACGACTAGGGTTTGGGCTGGGCACCCTTATCATATGGTCGTCGCATTGGGTATGCCTAGACAAGTGATGTCAGGGTACGAATGCGAGTGGTAACATGTTTGATGTGTGCATTGGCGAAGAATCTACTTTGTCGATTCCCTCATGTATTACTGCCAGATGTAGGAAGGGATAGACATGTGTCACCGACACCCTATACCTGAGGGAACCCTATCACTACAAAGTGTGATCGCATTCTTTGGTTCATCAATGACTGAGACTCAAGCGAGTCAAAGCCAGTGTTCTAGGAATGCGTAAACACTTTATGAGTGAAGGAGTTATCCAACACGATCACCACTGCCCGATTGGGGAACACCAAGATAGAGACTGTCTGTGCATGGTCGAATCAGAATCTGGATCCAGTACCATTTTGGAAATGGTTTTGCAAAATTTATTTTACATAAAATGATACATTATTTATAGTTATTTCAAATAAAGTGTTTTATCGAGTTTTGCAGGACCCGATCAGATGCACAGATGCTTTTATATGGACATGTACTATGGATTGGAGTTTGGCAGTACATGTGTACATGCCCTAAATTTCATAATGAAGGTGTTGATTAGTGGGGGGGTTGTATATGATAAATTGTTATCATATGGGGAGTTATTTGGAATTTGCTAATTTAATTGGTTCTTTATTTAATTAATGGATTTGGTGCTAATTATAATTATCCATTAATAATTAAATAAAGAATCTAACTAATACTTTCCCTATTAGAGTCTGCTTCTTCACCTGTGTAGCACTTTGAGGTTAAACAGAATTGCCAGACTGTGAGAGAGAGAGCCAGACTCTCACTAGGGCTCTATTAAATCTATCTAGGATTTAATTAAACCCTATTATTATAAATAGAGGACCAACACACAGGAGGCAGGGAGCTCTCCACATTTTTGAAGCAGACACTCTCTCTCCTACGTTTTTGGTTTCTCTCTCTCCCTCTTGTGATCTCTCTTCTTCTTCTTGCTTCTCTCACCTATGTTTGAGAGTTAGGGTTTGTGAAACCCTAGATCTGTGCTGAGGAGTTTGAGGGCATCTGGGATTGGCGTGTAGAACCTTGGTAGCACCATTGGAGGTTCAGATCTGTTTGCTTGGAGCAAGAACCACTGTCCATTGGAGGAGCAACACTTGAGGCTCACCAGGTTAGCAGTTCTTTATTAATTCCTTCTGTTCATTGATTATTAATATTTATGGGATGCAAAAGAAACTCGAATCGATTAATCTCCTCTGCGCATTCGAGTATGGGATGGATCCCTCTTGCCAAGTGATGGACTAGAGACGAATTTCTCTGTCCCTTTTGTGATAATTAATAGTATGGGATGCAATAGGGATGGAGAATCCCTAATAGGGATGCACCAGGGTTTCCATGGGCGACCACGGAAAATCCTAAAATTTAATGGGCCACCCATGGGACACCATGGGATAGCCTAGGGTGTGCAAAACCCTAATTTTTTCGTATACTGGTTTCCCTAGGGAACCATGATTTGATCCCTGGACCGTTGTGAGACCAACACTTTTTTGGTTTGGGATTTACTAAAAAGTGTCCTTATCTCTAATTAGACGTGTGGATGCGATGTTGAGGGTCGTGACCTTCGTATCGATATCTATTTCGACATATGTTCATTTTTTTGTTTAAACCAGATCGGGGGGTCATTTGGGCTAATTTGGGGGCTTTTCTGTACTTTTTTGGATTTGGTATTTTCTAAAAAGTGTCCTTATCTGTTATTAGATGTGTGGATGTAATGTTCAGGGTCGTGACCTTCGAATCAATACCTATTTTGGCATATGTTCATTTTCGATTTAACCCAGACCAAGTGGGTTCTTTGGGGTTATTAGGGGGCATTTCTATACTTTTTTGGGTTTGGGATTCCCTAAAAAGTGTCCTTATCTCTTATTAGACGTGTGGATGCGATGTTGAGGGTCGTGACCTTCGAATCGATGCCTATTTCGACATATGTTCATTTTTAATTTAAACCATACCAGGTAGGTCGTTTGGGGTTATTTGGGGGGCATTTTTATACTTTTTTGGGCTTGGCATTTTCTATAAAGTGTCCTTATATCTTATTAGACGTGTGGATGCGATGTTGAGGGTCGTGACCTTCGAATCGATACCTATTTCGACATATGTTCATTTTCGATTTAAACCAGACTGGGTGGGTCGTTTGGGGTTATTTGGGGGCATTTCTGTACTTTTTTGGGTTTGGTATTTTCTAAAAAGTGTCCTTATCTCTTATTAGACGTGTGGATGCGATGTTGAGGGTTGTGACCTATGAATCGATACCTATTTTGACATATGTTCATTTTCAGTTTAAACCAAACAAGGTGGGTCGTTTCGGGTTATTTGTGGACATTATTGTACTTTTTTGGGTTTGGGATTTCCTAAGAAGTGTCGTTATCTTTAATTAGACGTGTGGATGCTATGTTGAAAGTCGCGACCTTCGGATCAATACCTATTTCGGCATATGTTCATTTTCGATCTAAACCAAACCGGGCAGTTTGTTTGGGGTTATTTGGGGGCATTTCAGTACTTTTTTGGGCTTGGGATTTGCTAAAAAGTGTCCTTATCTCTTATTAGACTTCTAGATGCGATGTTGAGGGTCGTGACGTTCGAATCGTTACCTATTTCGACATATGTTCATTTTTTGTTTAAACCAGACCGGGTGGGTCGTTTAATGTTATTTGGGGGCATTTCTATACATTTTTGGGCTTGGGATTTTCTATAAAGTGTCCTTATCTCTTATTAGACGAGTGGATGCGATGTTGAGGGTCGTGACCTTCGAATCGATACTTATTTTGGCATATGTTCATTTTCGATGTAAACTAAACTGGGTGGGTCGTTTGGGGTAATTTGGGGGCATTTCTATACTTTTTTGGGTTTGGTATTCTCTAAAAAGTGTCATTTTTTCTTAATTGAAGTGTGGATGCGATGTTGAGGGTCGTGACTTTCGAATTGATATTTATTTCGGCATATATTCATTTTCAGTTTAAACCAGACCGGGTGGGTCGTTTGGGGTTAATTGGGGGCATTTCTATACTTTTTTGGCTTTTGGATTTTCTAAAATTGTCCTTATCTCTTATTAGACGTGTGGATGCGATGTTGATGTTTGTGACCTCCGAATCGATACCTATTTCGACATATGTTCATTTTCAGTTTAAATAAGACCGGATGGGTGGTTTGGGGTTTTTTGGGGGCATTTCGATACTTTTTTGGGTTTGGTATTTTGTAGAAAGTGTCCTTATCTCTTAATAGCCGTGTGGATGCAATGTTGAGGGTCGTGACCTCCGAATCAATACCTATTTCGTCATATGTTCATTTTTTATTTAAACCAAACCAGGTGGGTCGTTTGGGGTTCTTTTGGGGCATTTTTGTTCTTTTTTGGGTTTGGTATTTTGCAATGTTGAGGGTCGTGACTTTCGAATCGATACCTATTTCGACATATATTTATTTTCGATTTAAACAAGACCAGGTGGGTCGTTTGGGGTTAGTTGGAGGCATTTCTATATTTTTTTGGGTTTGATATTTTCTAAAAAGTGTCCTTAACTCTCATTCGATGTGTGGATGCGATGTTCAGGGTCGTGACCTTCGTATCGATACCTATTTCGACATATGTTCAGTTTTGGTTTAAACCAGATCGGGTGGGTCGTTTGGGGTAATTTGGGGCCATTTCTGTGATTTTTTGGGTTTGGTATTTTCTAAAAAGTGTCCTATCTCTTGTTATTTGGATGCAATGTTCAAGGTCATAAACCTTCGAATCGATGCATATTTCGGTATATGTTCATTTTCAATTGAAACCAGACTAGGTGGGTCATTTGGGGTTATTTGGGGGCATTTCTGTACTCTTTTGGGTGTGGGATTCTCTAAAAAGTGTCCTATCTCTTATTAGACGTGTGGACGCGATGTTGAGGGTCATGACCTTCGAATTGATACCTATTTTGACATATGTTCATTTTCGGTTTAAACCAGACCAGGTGGGTCATTTCGGGTTATTTTGGGGCATTTTTGTACCTTTTTGGGTTTGGGATTTCCTAAAAGTGCTGTTATCTCTAATTAGACGTGTGGATGCGATGTTGAAGGTCGTGACCTTCGGATCGATACCTATTTCGACATATATTCATTTTCTGTCTAAATCAGACTGGGCTGCTAGTTTGGGGTTATTTGGGGCACTGTTGTACTTTTTTGAGCTTGGGATTTGCTAAAAAGTGTCCTTATCTCTTATTAGACTTGTGGATGCGATGTTGAGGGTCGTGACGTTTATATCGATACCTATTTCGACATATGTTCATTTTCTGTTTAAACCAGACCGGGCAGGTCGTTTGGGGTTATTTGGGGGCATTTCTGTACTTTTTTAGGCTTAGGATTTTCTATAAAGTGTCCTTATCTCTTATTAGACGTGTGGATGCGATGTTGAGGGCCATGACTTTCGAATCGATACCAATTTTGGCATATATTCATTTTCGGTTTAAACCAGACTGGGTAGGTCGTTTGGGGTTAATTGGGGGCATTTCTATACTTTTTTGGGTTTTATATTTTCTAAAGAGTGCCCTTATCTCTTATTAGACGTGTGGACGCGATGTTGATGGTCGTGTCCTCCGAATCGATACCAATTTTGACATATGTTCATTTTCGGTTTAAACAAGATCGGATGAGCCGTTTTGGGTTATTTGGGGGTATTTCTGTACTTTTTTGGGTTTGGTATTTTGTAAAAAGTTTCCTTATCTCTTAATAGCCGTGTGGATGCGATGTTGAGGGTCGTGACCTCCGAATCGATACCTATTTCGGCCTATGTTTATTTTCGATTTAAACCAGACCGGGTGGGTCGTTTGGGGTTATTTTAGGGCATTTCTGTACTTTTTTGGGTTTGGTATTTTTTTAAAAGTGTCCTTATCTCTTATTAGACGTGTGGATGCGATGTTGCGGGTCTTGACTTTCGAATCAATACCTATTTCGACATATGTTGATTTTTTATTTAAACAAAATCGGGTGGATCGTTTGGGGTTATTTGGAGGCATTTCTGTACTTTTTTGGGTTTGGTATTTTTTAAAAAGTGTCCTTAACTCTCATTCGACGTGTAGATGCGATGTTGAGGGTCGTGACCTTCGTATCGATACCTATTTCGACATATGTTCATTTTTGGTTTAAACCAGACAGGGAGGGTCATTTGGGGTAATTTGGCGTCATTTCTATACTTTTTTGGGTTTGGTATTTTCGTAAAAAGTGTCCTTATCTCTTGTTTGACGTGTGGATGCAATTTTCAGTGTCGTGACCTTCGAATCGATGCCTATTTTGGCATATGTTCATTTTCGGTTTAAACCAGACCAGGTGGGTCATTTGGGGTTATTTGGGGGTATTTCTATACTTTTTTGGGTTTGGGATTCTCTAAAGAGTGTCCTTATCTCTTATTAGACGTGTGGAGGCGATGTTGAGGGTCTTGACGTTCGAATCGATACCTATTTCGGCATATGTTCATTTTTTATTTAAACCAGACCGAGTATGTCATTTGGGGTTATTTCTATACTTTATTGGGTTTTGGATTTTCTAAAAACTGTCTTTATCTCTTATTGGACGTGTGGATGCGATGCTGAGGGTTGTGACTTGTAAATCAATACCTATTTCGACATATGTTGATTTTTGGTTTAAACCAGCCCAGGTGGGTCGTTTGTGGTTTATTGGGGGCATTTTTGTACTTTTATGGGTTTGGGATTTTCTAAAAAGTATCCTTATCTCTAATTAGACGTGTGGATGCGATGTTGAGGGTCGTGACGTTCGGATCGACACCTATTTCGGCATATGTTCATTTTCGGTCTAAACCAGACCGGGCGGTCTGTTTGGGGTTATTTGGGGGCATTTTGGTACTTTTTTGGGCTTGGGATTTCTTAAAAAGTGCCCTTATCTCTTATTAGACTTGTGGATGCGATGTTGAGGGTCGTGACATTCGAATCGATACCTATTTTGACATATGTTCATTTTCAATTTAAACCAAACCGGGTGGGTCGTTTGGGGTTATTTGGGGGCATTTTTGTACCTTTTTGGGCTTGGGATTTTCTAAAAAGTGTCCTTATCTCTTATTAGATGTGTGGATGCGATATTGAGGGTCGTGACTTTCGAATCGATATCTATTTTGGCATATATTCATTTTCGATTTAAACCAGACCGGGTGGGTTGTTTGGGGTTAAATGGGGGCATTTCTATACTTTTTTGGGTTTTGGATTTTCTAAAACGTGTGCTTATCTCTTATTAGATGTGTGGATGCGATGTTGAGGGTTGTTTCTAGCGACTCGATACCTATTTCGACATATGTTCATTTTCGGTTTAAACCAGACAAGGTGGGTCGTTTGGGGTTTTTTGGGGGCATTTTTGTACTTTTTTGGTTTGAAATTTTCTAAAAAGTTTCCTTATCTCTAATTAGACGTGTGGATGCGATGTTGAGGGTCATCACCTTCGAATCGATAACTATTTCAACATATGTTCATTTTCGGATTAAATCAAACCGTGACCTTCGAATTAATACTTATTTTAGCATATGTTCATTTTCGGTTTAAATCATACCGTGTGGGTCATTTTGGGTTATTGGGGGGCATTTCTGTACTTTTCTGGGCTTGGGATTTTCCAAAATGTGTCCTTTTCTCTTATTAGACATGTGGATGCGATGTTGAGGGTCGTGACCTTCGATTCGATACCAATTTTGACATATATTCATTTTTGGTTTAAACCAGACCAGGTGGGTCGTTTGGGGTTATTTGGGGGAATTTGTGTACTTTTTTGGGTTCTGCATTTTCTAACATGCGTCCTTATCTCTTGTTGGTCGTGTGGATGCAATGTTGAGGATCATGTCACGTTCGAATCGATACCTATTTGGGCATATGTTAATTTTTGGACTAAACCTAACCGGGTGGGTCGTTTTCGGTTATTTGGGGGCATTTCTGCACTTTTTTGGGTTGGGGATTTTCTAAAAAGTGTCCTTATCTCTTATTAGACGTTTGGATGCGATGTTGAGGATCGTGACCTCCTAATCAATACCTATTTTGACATATGTTCATTTTCAGTTTAAACAAGACCGGATGGGTCGTTTGGGTTATTTGGGGGCATTTCAATACTTTTTTGGGTTTGGGATTCTCTAAAAGGTGTCCTTATCACTTATTAGACGTGTGGATGCGATGTTGTGGGTCGTGACCTTCGAATCGATACCTATTTTGGCATATGTTCATTTTCGGTTTAAAGCAAACCGGGTGGGTCGTTTGGGGTTATTTGGGGGCATTTCTACACTTTATTGGGTTTGGGATTTTCTAAAAACTGTCCTTATCTCTTATTAGACATGTGGATGCGATGTTGAGGGTTGTGACCTGCTTATTAATACCTATTTCGACATATGTTCATTTTTTCACTGTTTTGGGTTTGGGATTTTCTAAAAAGTATCCTTATCTCTAATTAGACGTGTGGATGCGATGTTGAGGGTCGTGACCTTCAAATCGATACCTATACCTATTTCGGCATATGTTCATTTTCGGTCTAAACTAGACCGACGGTTCATTTGGGGTTATTTGGGGGCATTTCTGTACTTTTTTGGCTTTGGATTTCTTAAAAAGTGTCCTTTTCTCTTATTAGACTTGCGGATGCTATGTTGGAGGTCGTCACATTCGAATCAATACCTATTTCGACATATGTTCATTTTCGGTTTAAACAAGATCGGGTGGGTCGTTTGGGGTTATTTGGGGGCATTTCTTTACTTTTTTGGGCTTGGGATATTCTAAAAAGTGTCATTATCTCTTATTAGACGTGTGGATGCGATGTTGAGGGTCGTGACTTTCGAATCAATATCTATTTCGACATATATTCATTTTCGGTTTAAACCAGATAGGATGAGTCATTTGGGGTTAATTGGGGGCATTTCTATACTTTTTTGGGTTTTGGATTTTCTAAAAAGTGTCCTTATCTCTTATTAGATGAGTGGATGCGATGTTGAGGATTGTGTCCTACGAATCTATACCTATTTCGACATATGTTAATTTTTTATTTAAACCAGACAAGGTGGGTCATTTGGGGTTATTTGGGGGCATTTCTGTACTTTTTTGGTTTTAGATTTTCTAAAATGTGTTATTGTCTCTAATTAGACGTGTGGATGCGATGTTGAGGGTCGTGACCTTTGAATTGACAACTATTTCGACATATGTTCATTTTCGGTTTAAATCAGACCGGGTGGGTAGTCTGGGGTAATTTGGGAGCATTTCTGTACTTTTTTGGGTTTGGTATTTTCTAAAAAGTGTCCTTATCTCTTATTAGACGTGTGGGTGCGATTTTGAGGGTCATGACCTTCGAATCGATACCTCATATGTTCATTTTCGGTTTAAATCAGATCGTGTGGGTCATTTTGGGTTATTTGGGGGCATTTCTATACTTTTCAGGGCTTGGGATTTCCCAAAAGGTGTCCTTATCTCTGATTAGATGTATGGATACGATATTGAGGGTTGTGACCTTCGAATTGATACCAATTTCGACATATATTCATTTTCGGTTTAAACCAAACCAGGTGGGTCGTTTGGGGTTATTTGGGAGCATTTGTGTACTTGTTTGGGTTTGGGCTTTTCTAAAAGTGTCCTTATCCCTTATTAGACGTGTGGATGCGATGTTGAGGGTCGTCACCTTCGAATCGATATATGTTCATTTTTCGATATATGTTCATTTTTGGTATAAACCAGATCGGGTGGGTCGTTTGGGGTAATTTAGGGGCATTTCTATACATTTTTTGGTTTGGTATTTTCTAAAAAGTGTCCTTTTCTCTTAGTAGAAGTGTGGATGCAATGTTGAGGGTTGTGACTTTCGAATCGATATCTATTCCGGCATATCTTCATTTTTTATTTAAACCAGACCGGGTGGGTCGTTTGGGGTTAATTGGTGGCATTTATGTACTTTTTTGGGTTTCGGATTTTCTAAAAAGTGCCCTTATCTCTTATTAGACGAGTGGATGCGATGTTGAGGGTCGTGACATTCGAATCGATACCTATTTTGACATATGTTCATTTTCGGTTTAAACCAGACATGGTGGGTCGTTTGGGGTTATTTGTGGGCATTTTTGTACTTTTTTGGGCTTGGGATTTTCTAAAAATTATCCTTATCTCTTATTAGACATGTGGATGCGATGTTGAGGGTCGTTACTTTCAATTCGATATCTATTTCGGCATATATTCATTTTTTGTTTAAACCAGACCGGATGGGTCGTTTGGGGTTAATTGGGGGCATTTCTGTAAATTTTTGGGTTTCAGATTTTCAAAAAAGTGTCCTTATCTCTCATTAGACGTGTGAATGCGATGTTGAGGGTTGTGTCCTGCAAATCGATACCTATTTCGACATATGTTCATTTTTTGTTTAAACCAAACCTGGTGGGTCGTTTGGGGTTATTTGGGGGCATTTCTGTACTTTTTTGGTTTGGGATTTTCTAAAAAGTGCCCTTATCTCAAATTAGACGTGTGGATACGATGTTGAGGGTCGTGACTTTCGAATCGATAACTATTTCGACATATGTTCATTTTCGATTTAAACCAGACCAGGTGGGTCGTCTGGGGTAATTTAAGGGCATTTTTGTACTTTTTTGGGTTAGGTATTTTCTAAAAAGTGTCATTATCTCTTATTAGACGTGTGGATACGATTTTGAGGGTCGTGACCTTTGAATCGATATCTATTTCGACATGTATTCATTTTCGATTTAAACCAGACTAGGTGGGTCGTTTGGGGTTATTTGGGGGCATTTATGTACTTTTTTGGGTTTGGAGGTTTCTTAAAAGTGTCTTTATCTCTTATTAGACGTGTGGATTCGATGTTGAGGGTCGTGACCTTCGAATCAATTTCTATTTCGACATATGTTGAATTTCAATTTAAACCAGACTGGGTGGGTCGTATGGGGTTATTTGGGGTATTTCTGTACTTTTTTGGGTTTGGTATTTTCTAAAAAGTGTCCTTAACTCTCATTAGACATGTGGATGCGATGTTGAGGGTCGTGACCTTCGAATCAATACCTATTTTGTCATATGTTCATTTTTGGATTAAACCTGACTGGGTGGGTCGTTTGGGGTTAATTGGGGGCATTTATGTATTTTTTGGGTTTCGGATTTTCTAAAAAGTGTCCTTATCTCTTATTAGACGTGTGGATGCGATGTTGTTGGTTGTGACCTGCGAATAGATACCTATTTTGACATATGTTTATTTTTGATTTAAACCAGACAAGGTGGGTCATTTGGGGTTATTTGGGGGCATTTCTGTTGGTGTGGGATTTTCTAAAAAGTGTCCTTATCTCTAATTAGACGTGTGGATGCGATGTTGAGGGTCGTGACCTTCATATCGATACCAATTTCGACATATGTTCATTTTTTGTTTAAATCGGACCGGGTGGGTCATTTGGGGTAATTTGGAGGCATTTCTGTACTTTTTTGGGTATGGTATTTTCTAAAAAGTGTCCTTATCTTTTATTAGACGTGTGGATGCGATGTTCATTTTCGGTTTAAACCAGACCAGGTGGGTCTTTTGGGGTTATAAGGGGCATTTTTGTACTTTTTTGGGTTTAGGAATCTCTAAAAAGTGTCCTTATCTCTTATTAGACGTGTGGATGCGAAGTTGAGGGTCGTGACCTTCGAATCGATACCTATTTCGACATATGTTCATTTTTTATTTAAACCAAACCAGGTAGGTCGTTTGGGGTTATTTGGGGGCATTTCTATATTTTTTTGGGCTTTGGATTTTGTATAAAGTGTCCTTATCGCTTATTAGACGTGTGGATACGATGTTGAGGGTCCTGACCTTCGAATCGATACCTATTTTGGCATATGTTCATTTTCGGTTCAAACCAAACCGGGTGGGTCGTTTGGGGCTATTTGGGGGCATTTCTGTACTTTTTTGGGTTTGGAATTCTTTTAAAAGTGTCCTTATTAGTTATTAGACGTGTGGATGCGATGCTGAGGGTCGTGACCTTCGAATCGATACCTACTTCGGCATATGTTCATTTTCGGATTACACCAGATTGGGTGGGTCGTTTGGGGTTATTTGGGGGCATTTCTATACTTTATTGGGTTTAGGATTTTCTAAAAACCATCCTTATCTTTTATTAGACGTGTGGATGCTATGTTGAGGGTTGTGACCTGCGAATCAATACCTATTTGGACATATGTTCATTTTCGTTTTCAACTAGACCAGGTGGGTCGTTTGGTGTTATTTGGGGGCATTTTTGTACTTCTTTGGGTTTGGGATTTTCTAAAAAGTGTCATTATCTCTAATTAGACGTGTGGATGCGTTGAGGGTCGTGACCTTCGGATCGATACCTATTTCGGCATAAGTTCATTTTCGGTCTAAACAAGACTAGGTGGTTCATTTGGAGTTATTTGGGGGCAATTTTGTACATTTTTTGGCTTGGGATTTCCTAAAAAGTGTCCTTATCTCTTACTAGACATGTGGATGCGATGTTGAGGGTCGTTACATTCGAATCGATACCTATTTTGACATATGTTAATTTTTGGTTTAAACCAGACCGGGTGGGACTTTTGGGGTTATTTGGGGGCATTTCTGTACTTTTTTACGCTTGGGATTTTCTATAAAGTGTCGTTATCTCTTATTAGACGAGTGGATGCAATGTTGAGGGTCGTGACCTTCGAATCGATACCTATTTAGGCATATGTTCATTTTCTGTTTAAAACAGACTGGGTGAGTCGTTTGGGGCATTTCTATACTTTTTTGGGTTTGGTATTTTCTATAAATAGTCATTTTGTCTTATTAGAAGTGTGGATGCAATGTTGAGGGTCGTGACTTTCGAATCGATATCTATTTTGGCATATATTCATTTTCGATTTAAACCAGAACAGGTGGGTCGTTTGGGGTTAATTGGGGGCATTTCTATACTTTTTTGGTTTGGGATCTTTTAAAAAGTGTCCTTATCTCTAATTAGACGTGTGGATGCGATGTTGAGCGTCGCGACTTTCGAATCGATACCTATTTTGACATATGTTCATTTTTTATTTAAACCAAACCAGGTAGGACGTTTGGGGTTATTTGGGAGCATTTCTATACTTTTTTGGGCTTTGGATTTTGTATAAAGTGTCCTTATCGCTTATTAGACGTGTGGATACGATGTTGAGGGTCGTGACCTTCGAGTCGATACCTATTTTGGTATATGTTCATTTTTTATTCAAACCAAACCGGGTGGGTCGTTTGGGGTTATTTGGGGGCATTTCTATACTTTTTTTGGTTTGGAATTCTTTAAAAAGTGTCCTTATCTCTAATTAGACGTGTGGATGCGATGTTGAGCGTCGCGACTTTCGAATCGATACCTATTTTGACATATGTTCATTTTTTATTTAAACCAAACCGGTAGGACGTTTGGGGTTATTTGGGAGCATTTCTATACTTTTTGGGCTTTGGATTTTGTATAAAGTGTCCTTATCGCTTATTAGACGTGTGGATGCGATGCGAGGGTCGTGACCTTCGAATCGATACCTACTTCGGCATATGTTCATTTTCGGATTACACCAGACTGGGTGGGTCGTTTGGGGGTTATTTGGGGGCATTTCTATACTTTATTGGGTTTAGGATTTTCTAAAAACTGTCCTTATCTCTTATTAGACGTGTGGATGCTATGTTGAGGGTTGTGACCTGTGAATCAATACCTATTTCAACATATGTTCATTTTCGGTTTCAACCAGACCAGATGGGTCGTTTGGGGTTATTTTGAGGCATTTTTGTACTTTTTTGGGTTTGGGATTTTCTAAAAAGTGTCCTTATCTCTAATTAGACGTGTGGATGCGTTGAGGGTCGTGACCTTCGGATCGATACCTATTTCAGCATAAGTTCATTTTCGGTCTAAACCATACTAGGCGGTTCATTTGGAATTATTTGGGGGCAATTTTGTACATTTTTTGCCTTGGGATTTTCTAAAAAGTGTCCTTATCTCTTATTAGTCGTGTGGATGCGAAGTTGAAGGTCGTGACCTTCGAATCGAAACCTATTTCGACATATGTTCATTTTTTATTTAAACCGAACCAGGTAGGTCGTTTGGGGTTATTTGGGGGCATTTCTATACTTTTTTGGGCTTTGGATTTTGTATAAAGTGTCCTTATCGCTTATTAGACGTGTGGATACGATGTTGAGGGTCGTGACCTTCGAATCGATACCTATTTTGGCATATGTTCATTTTTTGTTCAAACCGAACCGGGTGGGTCGTTTGGGGTTATTTGGGGGCATTTTTGTACTTTTTTGGGTTTGGAATTCTTTAAAAGTGTCCTTATTAGTTATTAGACGTGTGGATGCGATGCTGAGGGTCGTGACCTTCGAATCGATACCTACTTCGACATATGTTCATTTTCGGATTACACCAGACTGGGTGGGTTGTTTGGGGTTATTTGGGGGCATTTCTATACTTTATTGGGTTTAGGATTTTCTAAAAACAGTCCTTATCTCTTATTAGACGTGTGGATGCTATGTTGAGGGTTGTGACCTGCAAATCAATACCTATTTGGACATATGTTCATTTTCGGTTTCAACCAGACCAGGTGGGTCGTTTGGGGTTATTTGGGGGCATTTTTGTACTTTTTTGGGTTTGGGATTTTCTAAAAAGTGTCCTTATCTTTAATTAGACGTGTGGATCCATTGAGGGTCGTGACCTTCGGGTCGATACCTATTTCGGCATAAGTTCATTTTCGGTCCAAACCAGACTAGGCAGTTCATTTGGCGTTATTTGGGGGCAATTTTGTACATTTTTTGGCTTAGGATTTCCTAAAAAGTGTCCTTATCTCTTACTAGACATGTGGATGCGATGTTGAGGGTCGTGACATTCGAATCGATACCTATTTCGACATATGTTAATTTTTGGTTTAAACCAGATCGGGTGGGTCTTTTGGGGTTATTTGAGATCATTTCTGTACTTTTTTGCGCTTAGGATTTTCTACAAAGTGTCGTTATCTCTTATTAGACGAGTGGATATGATGTTGAGGGTCGTGACCTTCGAATCGATACCTATTTAGGCATATGTTCATTTTCTGTTTAAACCAGACTGGGTGAGTCGTTTGGGGTAATTTGGGGGCATTTCTATACTTTTTTTGGGTTTGGTATTTTCTAAAAATAGTCCTTTTCTCTTATTAGAAGTGTGGATGCAATGTTGAGGGTCGTGACTTTCGAATCGATATCTATTTCGGCATATATTCATTTTCGATTTAAACCAGACCAGGTGGGTCGTTTGGGGTTAATTGGGGGCATTTCCATACTTTTTTGGTTTGGGATCTTTTAAAAAGTGTCCTTATCTCTAATTAGACGTGTGGATGCGATGTTGAGCGTCGTGACTTTCGAATCGATACCTATTTCGACATATGTTCATTTTTTATGTAAACCAGATCGGGTGGGTCGTCTGGGGTAATTTGGGGGCATTTTTGTACTTTTTTGGGTTTGGTATTTTCTAAAACGTGTCCTTATCTCTTATTAGAATTGTGTTTGTGGGTCGTGACCTTCGAATCAATACCTATTTTGGCATAAGTTCATTTTTCGTTTAAATCAGACAGGGTTGATCATTTTGGGTTATTTGGGGGCATTTCTGTACTTTTCTTGGCTTGGGATTTTCTAAAAAGTATCCTTATCTCTCATTAGACGTGTGGATGCGATGTTGAGGATCGTGATCTTTGAATCGATACCTATTTTGACATACGTTCATTTTTTATTTAAACCAAACCAGGTAGGTCGTTTGGGGTTATTTGGGGGCATTTCTATACTTTTTTGGGCTTTGGATTTTGTATAAAGTGTCCTTATTGCTTATAAGACGTGTGGATACGATGTTGAGGGTCGTGACCTTCGAATCGATACCTATTTTGACATATGTTCATTTTTTATTTAAACCAGACCGGGTGGGTCGTCTGGGGTAATTTGGGGACATTTTTGTACTTTTTTGGGTTTGGTATGTTCTAAAAAGTGTCCTTATCTCTTATTAGAATTGTGGATACGATTTTGTGGGTCGTGACCTTCGAATCGATACCTATTTCAGCATAAGTTCATTTTCGGTTTAAATCAGACAGGGTTGATCATTTTGGGTTATTTGGGGGCCTTTCTATACTTTTCTTGGCTTGGGATTTTCTAAAAAGTGTCCTTATCTATTATTAGACGTGTGGATGCGAAGTTGAGGGTCGTGACCTTCGAATCGATACCTATTTCAACATATGCTCATTTTTTATTTAAACCAAACCAGGTCGGTCGTTTGGGGTTATTTGGGGGCATTTCTATACTTTTTTGGGCTTTGGATTTTGTATAAAGTGTCCTTATCGCTTATTAGACGTGTGGATACGATGTTGAGGGTCGTGACCTTCGAATCGATACCTATTTCGGCATATGTTCATTTTCGGTTCAAACCAAATCGGGTGGGTCGTTTGGGGTTATTTGGGGGCATTTCTATACTTTTTTGGGTTTGGAATTCTTTAAAAAGTGTCCTTATCAGTTATTAGACGTGTGGATGCGATGCTGAGGGTCGTGACCTTCGAATAGATACCTACTTCGGCATATGTTCATTTTCGGATTACACCAAACCGGGTGGGTCGTTTGGGGTTATTTGGGGGCATTTTTGTACTTTATTGGGTTTAGGATTTTCTAATAATTGTCCTTATCTCTTATTAGACGTGTGGAAGCTATGTTGAGGGTTGTGACCTGCGAATCAATACCTATTTCGACATATGTTAATTTTCGGTTTCAACCAGATCGGGTGGATCGTTTGGGGTTATTTGGGGGCATTTTTGTACTTTTTTGGGTTTGATATTTTCTAAAAAGTGTCATTATCTCTTATTAGACAAGTGGATGCGATGTTGAGGGTCGTGACCTTCGAATCGATACCTATTTAGGCATATGTTCATTTTCTATTTAAACCAGACTGGGTGGGTCGTTTGGGGTAATTTGGGGGCATTTCTATACTTTTTTGGGTTTGGTATTTTCCAAAAATAGTCCTTTTGTCTTATTAGAAGTGTGGATGCAATGTTGAGGGTCATGACTTTCGAATCGATATCTATTTCGGCATATATTCATTTTCGATTTAAACCAGACCAGGTGGGTCGTTTGGGGTTAATTGGGGGCATTTCTGTACTTTTTTGGTTTGGGATCTTTTAAAAAGTGTCCTTATCTCTAATTAGTCGTGTGGATGCGATGTTGAGCGTCGTGACTTTCGAATCGATACCTATTTCGACATATGTTCATTTCTTATTTAAACCAGACCGGGTGGGTCGTCTGGGGTAATTTGGGGCCATTTTTGTACTTTTTTGGGTTTGGTGTTTTCTAAAAATTGTCCTTATCTCTTACTAGAATTGTGGATTCGATTTTATGGGTCGTGACCTTCGAATCGATACCTATTTTGGCATAAGTTTATTTTTGGTTTAAATCAGACAGGGTTGATCATTTTGGGTTATTTGGGGGCATTTTTGTACTTTTCTTGGCATGGGATTTTCTTAAAAGTGTCCTTATCTCTCATTAGACGTGTGGATGCAATGTTGTGGATCGTGACCTTCGAATCGATACCTATTTTGGCATATGTTCATTTTCGATTTAAACAAGATCGGGTGGGTCGTTTGGTGTAATTTGGGGGCATTTCTGTAGTTTTTTGGGTTTGGTATTTTCTACAAAGTGTCATTTTCTCTTATTAGAAGTGTGGATGCAATGTTGAGGGTCGTGACTTTCGAATCGATATCTATTTCGGCGTATATTCATTTTCGGTTTAAACCAGACTGGGTGGGTCGTTTGGGATTAATTGGGGGCATTTCTATACTTTTTTGGGTTTTGGATTTTCTAAAAAGTGTCTTTATCTCTTATTAGACATGTGGATGCGATGTTAAGGGTTGTGACCTTCGAATCGATACCTATTTCGACATATGTTCATTTTTTATTTAAGCAAGACTGAGTGGGTCGTTTATGGTTATTTGGGGGCATTTCTTTACTTTTTTGGGTTTTGCAATTTCTAAAAAATGTCCTTATCTCTTGTTGGATGTGTGGATGTGATGTTGAGGATCATGACACGTTCGAATCGATACCTTTTTCGGCATATGTTAATTTTTGGATTAAACCTGATCGGGTGGGTCGTTCTGGGTTATTTGGAGGCATTTCTGTACTTTTTTGGGTTGGGAATTTTCTAAAAAGTGTCATTATCTCTTATTAGACGTGTGGATACGATGTTGATGGTCATGACCTCCGAATCGATATCTATTTCGACATATGTTCAATTTCAGTTTAAACTAGACCGAATGGGTTGTTTGGTGTTATTTGGGGGCTTTTCTGTACTATTTTGGGTTTGGTATTTTATAAAAGGTGTCCTTATCTCTTAATAGCCATGTGGATGCGATGTTGAGGGTTGTGACCTCCGAATCGATACTTATTTTGGCATATGTTCATTTTCGATTTAAACTAGACCGGGTGGGTCGTTTGGGGTTATTTTGGGGCATTTCTGTGCTTTTTTGTGTTTGATATTTTTTAAAAAGTGTCCTTATCCCTTATTAGACATGTGGATGCGATATTGAGGGTCGTGACCTTCGAATCGATACCTATTTTGATATATGTTCATTTTCGATTTAAACCAGATCGGGTGGATCGTTTGGGGTTATTTTGGGGCATTTCTGTACTATTTTTGGGTTTGGTATTTTCTGAAAAGTGTCCTTAACTCTCATTAGTTGTGTGGATGCGATATTGAGGGCCGTGACCCTTGAATCGATACCTATTTTGGTATTTGTTCATTTTCACTTCAAACAAGACCGGATGGGTCGTTTGGGGTTAATTCGGGGCATTTCTGTACTTTTTTGGGTTTCAGATTTTCTAAAAGGTGTCCTTATCTCTTGTTGGACGTGTGGATGCGATGTTGAGGATCATGACACGTTCGAATCGATACCTATTTCGGCATATGTTAATTTTCGGATTAAACCTGACTGGGTGGGTCGTTCTATGCTATTTTGGGGCATTTCTGTACTTTTCTGGGTTTAGGATTTTCTAAAAAGTCTCCATATCTCTTATTAGATGTGTGGATGCAATTTCTAGGGTCGCGACGAATCGATACCTATTTCGGCATATGTTCATTTTCGGTTAAAATCAGATCGGGTGAGTCATTTTGGGTTATTTGGGGGCATTTTTGTACTTTTCTGGGCTTGGTATTTTCTAAAAAGTTTCTTTATCTCTTATTAGACGTGTGGGTGCGATGTTGAGGGTCGTGACCTTCGAATCGATACCTATTTTGACATATATTCATCTTCAATTTAAACCAGACCAGGTAGGTCGTTTGGGGTTATTTGGGGGCATTTATGTACTTTTCTGGGCTTAGGATTTTCTAAAAAGTGTCCTTATCTCTTATTAGACGTGTGGATCAAATGTTGAGGGTCGTGACCTTCGAATCGATACCTATTTCGATATATGTTCATTTTCATTTTATACCAGACCGGGTGGGTCGTCTGGGTAATTTGTGGGCATTTCTGTACTTTTTTGGGTTTGGTATTTCCTAAAAAGTGTCCTTATCTCTTATTAGACGTGTGGACGCGATTTTGAGGGTCGTGACCTTCGAATCGATACCTATTTCGGCATATGTTCATTTTCGATTTAAATAAGACTGGGTGGGTCATTTTGGGTTATTTGGGGGCATTTCTATACTTTTCTGGGCTTGGGATTTTCTAAAAAGTGTCATTATCTCTTATTAGACGTGTGGATGCGATGTTGAGGGTCGTGACCTTCAAATTGTACCTATTTTGACATATATTCATTTTCGATTTAAACCAGACCAGGTGGGTCGTTTGGGGTTATTTGGGGGCATTTGTGTACTTTTTTGGGTTTGGGTTTTTCTAAGAAGTTTCCTTATCGCTTATTAGACCTGTGGATGCGATGTTGAGGGTCGTGACCTTCGACTCGATACCTATTTTGACATATGTTCATTTTCGATTTAAACCAGACCGGGTGGGTCGTTTGGGGTAAATTGGTGCCATTTCTATACTTTTTTGGGTTTGGTATTTTCTAAAAAGTGTCCTTATCTCTTGTCAGACGTGTGGATGCGATGTTCAGAGTCGTGACCTTCGTATCGATGCCTAATTTGGCATATGTTCATTTTCAATTTAAACCAGACCAGGTGTGTCGGTTGTGGTTATTTGGAGGCATTTCTGAACTTTTTTGGGTTTGGGATTCTCTAAAAAATGTCCTTATCCTTTATTAGATGTGTGGATGCAATGTTGAGGGTCGTGACCTTCGAATCGATACCTATTTTGACATATGTTCTTTTTCGATTTAAACCAGACCGGGTGGGTCATTTGGGGTTATTCGGGGGCATTTTTGTACTTTTTTGGGTTTGATATTTTCTAAAAAGTATCCTTATCACTTATTAGACATGTGGATTCGATGTTGAGGGTTGTGACCTTCGAATCGATACCTATTTTGGCATATGTTCATTTTCGGTTTAAACCAAATCGGGTTGGTTGTTAAGGGTTATTTAGGGGCATTTTTGTACTTTTTTGGGTTTGGGATTCTCTAAAAGGTGTCCTTATCACTTATTAGATGTGTGGATGCGATGTTGTGGGTCGTGACCTTCGAATCAATACCTATTTTGGCATATGTTCATTTTCGGTTTAAACCAGACCGAGTGGGTCGTTTGGGGTTATTTGGAGGCATTTCTATACTTTATTAGGTTTTGGCTTTTCTAACAACTATCCTTATCTCTTATTAGACGTGTGGATGTGATGTTGAGGGTTGTGACCTGTGAATCAATACCTTTTTCGACATATGTTCATTTTCGGTTTAAAGTAGACTAGGTGGGTCGTTTGTGGTTTATTGGGGTCGTTTTTGTACTTTTTTGGGTTTGGGATTTTCTAAATATTATCCTTATCTTTAATTAGACGTGTAGATGCGATGTTGAGGGTCGTGACCTTTGGATCAATACCTATTTCGGCATATGTTCATTTTTTATCTAAACCTAACCAGGTGGTTCGTTTGGGGTTATTTGGGGGCATTTTTGTACTTTTTTGGGCTGGGGATTTCTTAAAAAGTGTCCTTATCTATTATTAGATGTGTGGATGCGATGTTGAGGATTGTGACCTGCGAATCGATACCTATTTCGACATATGTTCATTTTCGGCTTAAACTAGACATGGTTGGTCGTTTGGGGTTATTTGGGGGCATTTCTGTACTTTTTTGGGTTGGAATTTTGTAAAAAGTGTCCTTATCTCTAATTAGACATGTGGATGCAATGTTGAGGGTCGTGACCTTCGAATCGATACCTATTTCGGCATATGTTCATTTTCGATTTAAACCAGTCCGGGGGGGTCGTTTGGGATAATTTGGGGCATTTCTGTACTTTCTTGGGTTTAGTATTTTCTAAAAAGTGTCCTTTTCTCCTATTAGAAGTGTGGATGCAATGTTGAGGGTCGTGACTTTCGAATCAATATCTATTTCGGCAAATATTCATTTTCGGTTTAAACCAGATTGGGTGGGTCGTTTGGGGTTAATTGGGGGCATTTCTATACTTTTTTGGGTTTTGGATTTTCTAAAAAGTGTACTTATCTCTTATTAGACGTGTGGATGTGATGTTGAGGGTTGTGACCTATGAATCGATATCTATTTTGACATATGTTCATTTTCGGTTTAAACCAAATAAGGTGGGTCATTTGGGGTAATTTGGGGGCATTTCTGTACTTTTTTGGTTTGGGATTTTTTAAAAAGTATCCTTATCTCTAATTAGACGTATGGATACTATGTTGAGGGTCTTGACCTTCGAATCGATACCTATTTAGACATATGTTCATTTTTGGTTTAAACCAGACCGGGTGGGTCGTCTAGGATAATTTGGGGGCATTTCTGTACTTTTTTAGGTTTAGTATTTTCTAAACACTATCCTTATCTCTTATTAGACGTGTGGATGCAATTTTGAGGGTCGTGACCTTCGAATCGATACCTATTTTGTCATATGTTCATTTTTGGTTTAACTCAGGCCGGGTGGGTCATTTTCGGTTATTTGGGGGCATTTCTGTACTTTTCTGGGCTTTGGATTTTCTAAAAATGTCCTTATCTCTTATTACATGTGTGGATACGATGTTGAGGGTCGTGACCTTCGAATCAATACCTATTTCGACATATATTCATTTTTGATTTAAACCAAACTAGGGGGGTCGTTTCGGGTTATTTGGGGGCGTTTGTGTACTTTTTTGGGTTTGGACTTTTCTAAAAAATGTCCTTATCTCCTATTAGATGTGTGGATGCGATGTTGAGGGTCGTGACCCTCGAATCGATACCTATTTTGATATATGTTCATTTTCGATTTGAACTAGATCAGGTAGGTCGTTTGGGGTTATTTTGGGGAATTTCTTTACGATTTTGGGTTTGGTATTTTCTAAAAATTGTCTGTATCTCTCATTAGACGTGTGGATACGATGTTGAGGGTCGTGACCTTCGAATCGATACCTATTTCGTCATATGTTCATTTTCGATTTAAACAAGGCTAGGTGGGTCGTTTGTTGTTATTTGGGGGCATTTCTGTACTTTTTTTGGTTTTGTATTTTCTAAAAAGCGTCCTTATCTCTTGTTGGATGTGTGGATGTGATGTTGAGGATCATGACACGTTCGAATTGATACCTATTTCGACATATGTTAATTTTCAGATTAAACCTGATCGGGTGGTTCGTTCTGGGTAATTTGGGGCCATTTCTGTACTTTTATGGGTTTGGGATTTCCTAAAAAGTGTCCTTATCTCTTATTAGACGTGTGGATAAGATTTTTATGGTCGTGACCTCCGAATCGATACCTATTTCGACATATGTTCATTTTTGATTTAAATAAGACTGGATGGGTTATTTGGGGTTATTTGGGGGCATTTATGTACTTTTTTGGGTTTTATATTTTGTAAAAAGTGTCCTTATCTCTTAATAGCCGTGTGGATGCGATGTTGAGGGTCGTGACCTCCGAATCGATACCTACTTTGGTATATGTTCATTTTTCGATTTCAACCAGACCGGATGGGTAGTTTGGGGTTATTTGGGGGAATTTCTATACTTTTTTGGTTTAGTATTTTTTAAAAAGTGTCTGTTCTCTTATTAGACGTGTGGATGTGATGTTGTGGGTCATGACCTTCGAATCGATACCTATTTCCGCATATGTTCATTTTCAGTTTAAACCAAATTGGGTGGGTTGTTTAGGGTTATTTGGGGGCATTTCTGTACTTTTTTTATTTTGGGGTTCTCTAAAAGGTGTCATTATCACTTATTAGACGTGTGGATGCGATGTTGTGGGTCGTGACCTTCGAATCGATACCTATATTGGCATATGTTCATTTTTGGTTTAAACCAGACCGGGTGGGTCGTTTCGGGTTTTTTGGGGGCATTTCTATACTTTATTGGGTTTTGGATTTTCTAAAAACTGTCCTTATCTCTTATTAGACATGTGGATGCGATGTTGAGGGTTGTGACTTGCGAATGAATACATGTTTCGACATATGTTCATTTTTCGTTTAAGCCAGACCAGGTGGGTCGTTTGTGGTTTATTGGCTGCATTTTTGTACTTTTTTGGGTTTGGGATTTTCTAAAAAGTATCCTTATCTCTAATTAGACGTGTGGATGCGATGTTGAGGGTCATGACCTTCGGATCGATACCTACTTCGGCATATGTTTATTTTCGATCTATACCAGACCGGGTGGTTCGTTTTGGGTTATTTGGGGGCATTTCTGTACTTTTTTGGGCTTGGGATTTCTTAAAATGTGTCCTTATCTCTTATTAGATTTGTGGATGCGATGTTGAGGGTCGTGACATTCGAATCGATACCTATTTTGACATATGTTCATTTTTGGTTTAACGCAGACCGGGTTGGTCATTTGGGGTTATTTAGGGGCATTTCTAAACTTTTTTGCACTTGGGATTTTCTATAAAGTGTTGTTATCTCTTATTAGACGAGTGGATGCGATGTTGAGGGTCATGACCTTCGAATCGATACCTATTTTGGCATATGTTCATTTTCGATTTAAACCAGACTGGGTGGGTCGTTTGGGTTAATTTGGGGGCATTTCTATACTTTTTTGGGTTTAGTATTTTCTAAAAGTGTCTTTATCTCTTATTAGACGTGTGGATGCGATTTTGAGGGTCGTGCCCTTCGAATCGATACCTATTTTGGCATATGTTCATTTTCGGTTTAAATCGGATCGGGTGGCTCATTTTGGGTTATTTGGGGGCATTTTTATACTTTTTTGGGCTTGGGATTTTCTAAAAAGTGTCCTTATCTCTTATTAGACGTGTGGATGCGATGTTGAGGGTCGTGACCTTCGAATCGATACCTATTTCGACATATGTTATTTTTCGGTTTAAACCAGATCGGGTGGGTCGTTTGGGGTTATTATGGGGTATTTCAATACTATTTTGGGTTTGGTATTTTCTAAAAAGTGTCTGTACCTCTCATTAGACGTGTGGATGCAATGTTGAGGGTCGTGACCTTCGAATCGATACCTATTTCGGCATATGTTCATTTTTGATTTAAACAAGACCGAGTGGGTCGTTTGTGGTTATTTAGGGGCATTTCTATACTTTTTTGGCTTTTGCATTTTCTAAAAAGCGTCCTTTTCTCTTGTTGGATGTGTGGATGCGATGTTGAGGGTCATGGCACATTCGAATCGATACCTATTTCGGCAGATGTTAATTTTTGGATTAAACCTGACCAGGTGGGTCATTCTGGGTTATTTGGGGGCATTTTTGTACTTTTTTGGGTTCGGGATTTTCAAAAAAGTGTCCTTATCTCTTATTAGACGTGTGGATGCGATGTTGATGGTCGTGACCTCCGAATCGAAACCTATTTCGACATATGTTCAATTTCGATTTAAATAAGACTGGATGGGTTGTTTGGGGTTATATGGGGGCATTTCTGTACTCTTTTGGGTTTGGTATTTGTAAAAAGTGTCCTTATCTCTTAATAGCCGTGTAGATGCGATGTTGAGGGTCGTGACCTCCGAATCGATACTTATTTCGGCATATATTCATTTTCGATTTAAACCAGGCCGGGTGGGTCGTTTGGGGTTATTTTGGGGCATTTCTGTACTTTTTTGTGTTTGATATTTTTTAAAAAGTGTCATTATCTCTTGTTAGACGTGTGGATGCGATGTTGAGGGTCGTGACCATCGAATCGATGCCTATTTAGACATATATTCATTTTTAGTTTAAATTAGATCGGGTGGGTCATTTGGGGTTATTATGGGGCATTTCTGTACTATTTTGGGTTTGGTATTTTCTAAAAAGTGTCTGTATCTCTCATTAGACGTGTGGATGTGATGTTGAGGGTCGTGACCTTCGAATCGATACCTATTTCCGTATATGTTCATTTTTTGTTTAAACAAGACCGGGTTGGTCGTTTGGGGTTAATTGGGGGCATTTCTGTACTTTTTTGGGTATCAGATTTTCTAAAAAGCGTCCTTATCTCTTGTTGGATGTGTGGATGCGATGTTGAGGATCATGACACGTTCGAATCGATATCTGTTTCTGCATATGTTAATTTTTGGATTAAACTTGACTGGGTGGGTCATTCTATGTTATTTGGGGGCATCTTTGTACTTTTTTAGGTTTTGGATTTTCTAAAAAGTGTCCTTATCTCTTATAAGACCTGTGGATGCGATGTTGATGGTCGTGACCTCCGAATAGATACCTATTTCGACATATGTTCATTTTTGGTTTAAAAGATCGGATGGGTTGTTTGGGGTTATTTGGGGGCATTTCGGTACTTTTTTGGGTTTGGTATTTTATAAAAATTATCCTTATCTCTTAATAGCCATGTGGATACAATGTTGAGGGTTGTGACCTCCGAATCGATACCTATTTCGGCATATATTCATTTTTTATTTAAATCTGACCGGGTGGTCGTTTGAGGTTATTTTGGGGCTTTTCTATACTTTTTTGGGTTTGGTATTTTCTAAAAGTGTACTTATCACCTATTAGATGTGTGGATGCGATGTTGAGGGTCGTGACCTTCGAATAGATACCTATTTCGACATATATTCATTTTCGATTTAAACCAGACCGGATGGGTCGTTTGGGGTTATTTGGGGGTATTTCTGTACTTTTTTGGGTTTGGTATTTTCTAAAAAGTGTCCTTGTCTGTTATTAGATGTGTGGATGCGATGTTGAGGGTCGTGACCTTCGAATCGATGCCTATTTTGGCATATGTTCATAATTCGGTGTAAACCAAATCGGGTGGATTGTTTAGGGTTATTTGGGGACATTTCTGTACTTTTTTGTGTTTGAGATTCTCTAAAAGGTGTCCTTATCACTTGTTAGACGTGCGGATGCGATGTTGTGGATCGTGACCTTCGAATTGATACCTATTTTGGCATATGTTCATTTTCGGTTTATACCAGACCAGGTCGGTCGTTTGGGGTTATTTTGGGGCATTTCTATACTTTATTGGGTTTGGGATTTTCTAAAAACTGTCCCTATCACTTATTAGACATGTGGATGCGATGTTAAGGGTTGTGACCTGCGAATCGATACCAAGTTCAAAATATGTTCATTTTCGGTTTAATCCAGACCAAGTGGGTCATTTGTGGTTTATTGGGGGCATTTTTGTACTTTTTTGGGTTTGGGATTTTCTAAAAGGTATCCTTATCTCTAATTAGACGTGTGGATGCGATGTTGAGGGTCGTGGACTTCGGATTGATACCTATTTTGGCATATGTTCATTTTTGGTCTGAACTAAACCGGGCAGTTCGTTTGGGGTTATTTGGGGGCATTTCTGTACTTGTTTGGGCTTGGGATTTCGTAAAAAGTGTCCCTATCACTTATTAGACTTATGGATGCGATGTTGAGGGTCGTGAGATTCGAATCGGTACCTATTTCAACGTATGTTCATTTTCGGTTTAAACCAGACCGGGTGGGTCGTTTGGGGTTATTTGGTGGCATTTCTGTGCTTTTTTATGGTTGGGATTTTCTATAAAGTGTCGTTATCTCTTATCAGACGAGTGGATGCGATGTTGCGGGTCGTGAGCTTCGAATCAATACCTATTTCGGCATATATTCATTTTCGATTTAAACCAAACCGGGTGGGTCGTTTGGGATAATTTGGGGGTATTTCTATACATATTTGGGTTTGGTATTTTCTAAAAAGTGTCCTTAACTCTCATTAGATGTGTGGATGCGATGTTGAGGGTCGTGACCTTCGAATCAATACCTATTTCAGTATATGTTCATTTTCTGTTTAAACCAGACTGGGTGGGTCGTTTGGGGTAATTTGGGGGCATTTCTATACTTTTTTGGGTTTGGTATTTTCAAAAAATAGTCCTTTTCTCTTATTAGAAGTGTGGATGCAGTGTTGAGGGTCGTGACTTTCGAATCAATTTCTATTTCAGCATATATTCATTTTCAGTTTAAACCAGGCCGGGTATGTTATTTTGGGTTATTTGGGGGCATTTCTAAACTTTTCTGGGCTTGGGATTTTCTAAAAAATGTCCTTCTCTTATTAGACGTCTGGATGCGAGTTTGAGGGTCGTGACCTTTGAATCGATAACTATTACGACATACATTAATTTGCGGTTTAAACTAGACCTGGTAGGTCGTTTGGGGTTATTTGGGGGCATGTGTACTTTTTTTGGTTTGAGCTTTTCTAAAAAGTGTCCTTATCTCTTATTAGACGTGTGGATGCGATGTTGAGGGTCGTGACCTTCGAATGGATACCTATTTCGACATATGTTCATTTTCGGTTTAAACCAGTTCGGGTGGGTCGTTTGGGGTTATTTTGGGGCATTTATGTACTATATTGGGTTTGGTATTTTCTAAAAAGTGTCTGTATCTCTCATTAGACGTGTGGATGCGATGTTGAGGGTCGTGACCTTCGAATCGATACCTATTTCGGCATATGTTAATTTTTGGAATAAACCTGATCGGGTGGGTCGTTTGTGGTTATTTGGGGGCATTTTTGTACTTTTTTGGGTTATGCATTTTCTAAAAAGTGTCCTTATCTATTATTAGACGTGTGGATGCGATGCTGATGGTTATGACCTCCGAATCGATACCTAATCCGACATCTGTTCATTTTCAGTTTAAACAAGATTGGATGGGTTGTTTGGGGTTATTTGGGGGCATTTCTATACTTTTTTGGGTTTGGTATTTTGTAAAAAGTGTCCTTATCTCTTAATAGCCGTGCGGATGCGATGTTGAGGGTCGTGACCTTCGAATCGATACCTATTTCGGCATATGTTCATTTTTAATCTAAACTGGGTGGGTCGTTTGGGGTTATTTTGGGGCATTTCTGTACTTTTTTGGGTTTGGTATTTTTTAAAAAATGTCCTTATCTCTTATTAGACGTGTGGATGCGATGTTGAGGGTCATGACCTTCAAATCGATACCGATTTCAACATATGTTTATTTTCGGATTAAACCAAATCGAGTGGGTTGTTTAGGGTTTTTTGGGGGCATTTCTGTACTTTTTTGGGTTTGAGATTTTCTAAAAGATGTTCTTATCACTTATTAGATGTGTGGATGCGATGTTGTGGGTCATGACCTTCGAATTGATACCTATTTCGGCATATATTCATTTTTGGTTTAAACCAAATTGGGTTGGTTGTTTGGGGTTATTTTGGGGCATTTCTATAAATTTTTGGGTTTGGAGTTCTCCAAAAGGTGTCCTTATCACTTATTAGACTTGTGGGTGCGATGTTGTGGGTCGTGACCTTCGAATCGATACCTATTTTGGCATCTGTTCATTTTTTGTTTAAACTAGACCGGGTGGGTAGTTTGGGGTTATTTGGGGGCATTTCTATACTTTATTTTGTTCGGGATTTTATAAAAACTGTCCTTGTCTCTTATTAGTCGTGTGGATGCGATTTTGAGGGTTGTGACTTGCGAATCAATACCTATTTCGACATATGTTCATTTTCGATTTCAACCAGCCCAGGTGGGTCGTTTGTGGTTTATTGGGGGCATTTTTGTATTTTTTTGGGTTTGGGATTTTCTAGAAAGTATCCTTATCTCTAATTAGACGTGTGGATGCGATGTTGAGGGTCGTGACATTCGAATCGACCTATTTCGACATATGTTCATTTTTGGTTTAAACCAGACCGAGTGGGTCGTTTGGGGTTATTTGGGGGCATTTTTGTATTTTTTTGGGCTTGGGATTTTCTAAAAACTGTCCTTATCTCATATTAGACGTGTGGATGCGATTTTGAGCGTCGTGACTTTCGAATCGATATCTATTTCGACATATGTTCATTTTCGGTTTAAACCAGACCGGGTGGGTCGTTTGGGGTTATTTGGGGGCATTTCGGTACTTTTTTGGGCTTGGGATTTTCTAAAAAATGTCCATATCTCTTATTAGAAGTGTGGATGTGATTTTGAGAGTCATGACCTTCGAATCGATACCTATTTTGGCATATGTTCATTTTCGATTTAAATCAGACCGTGTGAGTCATTTTGGGTTCTTTGGGGGCATTTTCGTATTTTTTTGGGCTTGGGATTTTCTATAAAGTATCCTTATCTCTTATTAGACGTGTGGATGCTATGTTGTGGGTCGTGACCTTCGAATCGATACCTATTTTGGCATATGTTAATTTTTTGTTTAAACCAGACCAGGTGGATAGTTTGGGGTTATTTGGGGGCATTTCTATACTTTATTTTGTTTAGGATTTTCTAAAAACTGTCCTTATCTCTTATTAGACGTGTGGATGCGATGTTGAGGGTTGTGACTTGCAAATCAATACCTATTTCGACATATGTTCATTTTCGGTTTAAACTAGCCCAGGTGGGTCGTTTGTGGTTTATTGGGGGCATTTTTGTATTTTTTTGGGTTTGGGATTTTCTAGAAAGTATCATTATCTCTAATTAGACGTGTGGATGCGATGTTGAGGGTCGTTACATTCGAATCGATATCTATTTTGACATATGTTCATTTTTTATTTAAACCAGACCGAGTGGGTCGTTTGGGGTTAATTGGGGGCATTTCTGTACTTTTTGGGGTTTGGTATTTTCTAAAACGTGTCCTTGTCTCTTATTAGACGTGTGGATACGATGTTGAGGGTCGTGACCTTCAAATCGATACCTATTTCGACATATGTTGATTTTCCATTTAAACAATACCGGGTGGGTTGTTTGGGGTTATTTGGAGGCATTTTTGTACTTTTTTGGGTTTGGTATTTTCTAAAAAGTGTCCTTAACTCTCATTAGACGTGTGGATGCGATGTTGAGGGTCGTGGCCTTCGAATCAATACCTATTTCAGCATATGTTTATTTTCGGATTAAACCTGACCGGATGGGTCATTTGGGGTTAATTAGGGGCATTTCTGTACTTTTTTTGGTTTTGGATTTTTTAAAAAGTGTCCTTTTCTCCAACTAGACTTGTGGATGCGATGTTGAGGGTTGTGACCTGCGAATCAATACCTATTTTAACATATGTTCATTTTCGATTTAAAGCAGACCAGGTGGGTAATTTGTGGTTTAGTGGGGGCATTTTTATACTTTTTTGGGTTTGGGATTTTCTAAAAAGTATCCTTATCTCTAATTAGACGTGTGGATGCGATGTTGAGGGTCGTGACCTTCGGATCGATACCTATTTCCGCATATGTTCATTTTCGGTCTGAACTAGACCGGGCGGTTCGTTGGGGTTATTTGGGGGCATTTCTATTTTTTTTTTGGCTTGGGATTTCTTAAAAAGTGTCCGTATCTCTTATTAGACTTGTGGATGCGATGTTGAGGGTCGTGACATTCGAATCGATACCTATTTTGACATATGTTCATTTTCGGTTAAACCAGACCGAGTGGGTCGTTTGGGGTTATTTGGTGGCATTTTTGTACTTTTTTGGGCCTGGGATTTTCTAAAAAGTGTCATTATCACTTATTAGACGTGTGGATGCGATTTTGAGGGTCGTGACTTTCGAATCGATATCTATTTTGACATATGTTCATTTTCTATTTAAACCAGACCAGGTGGGTCGTTTGGGGTTATTTTGGGGCATTTTGGTACATTTTTGGGCTTGGGATTTTCTAAAAATTGTCGATATCTCTTATTAGAACTGTGAATGTGATTTTGAGGGTCGTGACCTTTGAATCGATACCTATTTTGGCATATGTTCATTTTCGATTTAAATCAGACCGTGTGGGTCATTTTGGGTTATTTAGGGGCATTTCGTGTTTTTCTGGGCTTGGGAGTTTCTAAAAAGTATCCTTATCTCTTATTAGACGTATGGATGCGATGTTGTGGGTCGCGACCTTCGAATCGATACCTATTTCGGCATATGTTCATTTTTTGTTTAAACCAGATTGGGTGGGTAGTTTGGGTTTATTTGGGGGCATTTCTATACTTTATTTTGTTTGGGATTTTCTAAAAACTGTCCTTATCTCATATTAGACGTGTGGATCCGATGTTGAGGATTGTGACCTGCGAATCAATACCTATTTCGACATATGTTCATTTTCGGTTTAAACCAGCCTAGGTGGGTCATTTGTGGTTTATTGGGGGCATTTTTGTATTTTTTTGGGTTTGGGATTTTCTAGAAAGTATCCTTATCTCTAATTAGACGAGTGGATGCGATGTTGAGGGTCGTGACATTCGAATCGATACTTATTTCGACATATGTTCATTTTTTGTTTAAACCAGACCGAGTGGGTTGTTTGGGGTTAATTGG
This sequence comes from Telopea speciosissima, assembly GCF_018873765.1. NCBI lineage: Eukaryota > Viridiplantae > Streptophyta > Magnoliopsida > Proteales > Proteaceae > Telopea > Telopea speciosissima. Next base: position 33,597,942 of record NC_057920.1, on the reverse strand, counting down.
GGGCATTTCTGTACTTTTTTGGGTTTGGTATTTTCTTAAAAGTGTCCTTATCTCTTATTAGACGTGTGGATGCGATGTTGAGGGTCGTGACCTTCGAATCGATACCTATTTCGACATAAGTTGATTTTCGATTTAAACAATACCGGGTGTGTTGTTTGGGGTTATTTGGAGGCATTTCTGTATTTTTTTGGGTTTGGTATTTTCTAAAAAGTGTCCTTAACTCTCATTTGACGTGTGGATGCGATGTTGAGGGTCGTGACCTTCGAATCAATACCTATTTCAGCATATGTTTATTTTCGATTTAAACCTGACCGGGTGGGTCGTTTGGGGTTATTTGGAGGCATTTCTGTATTTTTTTGGTTTCGGATTTTTTAAAAAGTATCCTTATCTCTAACTAGACGTGTGGATGCGTTGTTGAGGGTCGTGGCCTTCGTATCGATACCTATTTCGATATATGTTCATTTTTTGTGTAAATCAGACCGGGGTGGGTCGTTTGGGGTTATTTGGGGGCATTTCTGTACTTTTTTAGGTTTGGTATTTTTTTAAAAGTGTTCTTATCTCTTATTAGATGTGTGGATGCGATCTTGAGGGTCGTGACCTTCTAATCGATACCTATTTCGGCATATGTTCATTTTCGTTTTAAACCAAATCGAGTGGGTTGTTTCAGCATATTTGGGTGAATTTCTGTAGTTTTTTGGGTTTGGGATTCTCTAAAACGTGTCCTTATCACTTATTAGACGTGTGGATTCGATGTTATGGGTCGTGAGCTTCGTATCGATACCTATTTCGGCATATGTTCATTTTTGGTTTAAACCAAATCGGTTTGGTTGTTTGGGGTTTTTTGGGGGCATTTGTATACTTTTTTGGGTTTGGGATTCTCTAAAAGGTGTCCTTATCACTTATTAGACGTGTGGATGCGATGTTGTGGGTCGTGACCATCGAATCGATTCCTAATTTGGCATTTGTTCATTTACGGTTTAAACCAGACCGAGTGTGTCGTTAGGGGTTATTTGGGGGCATTTCTATACCTTATTTTGTTTGCGATTTTCTAAGAACTGTCCTTATCTCTTATTAGACGTGTGGATGTGATGTTGAGGGTTGTGACCTGCGAATCAATACCTATTTCGACATATGTTCATTTTCGATTTCAACCAGACCGAGTGGATCGTTTGGGGTTATTTGGGGGCATTTCTGTACTTTTTTGGGCTTTGGATTTTCTAAAAAGTGTCCTTATCTCTTATTAGACATGTGGATGCGATTTTGAGGGTCGTGACTTTCGGATCGATATCTATTTCGACATATGTTCATTTTCGGTTTAAACCAGACTGGGTGGGTCGTTTGGGGTTATTTGGGGGCATTTCGGTACTTTTTTGGGCTTGGGATTTTCTAAAAAGTGTCAATATCTCTTATTAGAATTGTGGATGTGATTTTGAGGGTCGTGACCTTCGAATCGATACCTATTTTGGCATATGTTCATTTTCGGTTTAAATCAGACCGTGTGGGTCATTTTGGGTTATTTAGGGGCATTTTCGTATTTTTCTGGGCTTGGGATTTTCTAAAAAGTATCCTTATCTCTTATTAGACGGTGTGGATGCGATGTTGTGGGTCGTGACCTTCGAATCGATACCTATTTCGACATATATTCATTTTTTGTTTAAACCAGACCGGGTGGGTAGTTTGGGGTTATTTGGGGGCATTTCTATACTTTATTTTGTTTGGGATTTTCAAAAAACTGTCCTTATCTCTTATTAGACGTATGGATGCGATGTTGAGGGTTGTGACCGGCGAATCAATACCTATTTCGACATATGTTCATTTTTGGTTTAAACCAGCCCAGGTGGGTCATTTATGGTTTATTGGGGTCATTTTTGTATTTTTTTGGGTTTGGGATTTTCTAAAAACTATCCATATCTCTAATTAGACGTGTGGATGCGATGTTGACGTGACATTCGAATCGATACCTATTTCAACATATGTTCATTTTTTGTTTGAACCGGACCGAGTGGGTCGTTTGGGGTTAATTGGGGGCATTTCTGCATTTTTTTGGGTTTGGTATTTTCTAAAAAGTGTCCTTATCTCTTATTAGACGTGTGGGAAATGCGATGTTGAGGGTCGGGACCTTCGAATCGATACCTATTTCGACATATGTTGATTTTCGATTTAAACAATACCGGGTAGGTTGTTTGGGGTTATTTGGAGGCATTTCTGTACTTTTTTGGGTTTGGTATTTTCTAAAAAGTGTCCTTAACTCTCATTAGATGTGTGGATGCAATGTTGAGGGTCGTGACCTTCAAATCAATACCTATTTCAGCATCTGTTTATTTTCGGATTAAACCTGACTGGGTGGGTCGTTTGGGGTTAATTAGGGGCATTTCTGTACTTTTTTTGGTTTCGGATTTTTTAAAAAGTGTCCTTATCTCTCACTAGACGTGTGGATGCGTTGTTGAGGATCGTGACCTTCGTATCGATACCTATTTCGACATATGTTTATTTTTGGTTGAAATCAGACCGGGTGGGTCGTTTGGGGTTATTTGGGAGCATTTCTGTACTTTTTTAGGTTTGGTATTTTTTAAAAAGTGTTCTTATCTCTTATTAGATGTGTGGATGCAATGTTGAGGGTCGTGACCTTCGAATCGATACCTATTTTGGCATATGTTCATTTTCGGTTTAAACCAAAGCGAGTGGGTTGTTTCCGGTTATTTGGGGGAATTTCTGTACTTTTTTGGGTTTGGGATTCTCTAAAAGGTGTCCTTATCACTTATTAGATGTGTGGATGCGATGTTGTGGGTCGTGAGCATTGAATTGATACCTATTTCGGCATATGTTCATTTTCGGTTTAAACCAGGCCGAGTAGGTCGTTTGGGGTTATTTGGGGGCATTTCTATACTTTATTTTGTTTGCGATTTTGTAAAAACCGTCCTTATCTCTTATTAGACGTGCGGATACGATGTTGAGGGTTGTGATTTGCGAATCAATACCTATTTCGACATATGTTCATTTTCGGTTTTAACCAGACCAGGTAGGTCATTTGTGGTTTATTGGGGGCATTTTGTACTTTTTTGGGTTTGGGATTTTCTAAAAAGTATCCTTATCTCTAATTAGACGTGTGGATGCGATGTTGAGGGTCGTGACCTCTGGGTCGATACCTATTTCAGTATATGTTCATTTTTGGTCTAAACCAGACCGGGCGGTTCGTTTGGGGTTATTTGGGGGTATTTCTGTACTTTTTTGGGCTTGGGATTTCTTAAAAAGTGTCATTATCTCTTATTAGACTTGTGGATGCGATGTTGAGGGTCGTGACATTCGAATAGATACCTATTTCGACATATGTTCATTTTCGGTTTAAACCAGACCTGGTGGATCGTTTGGGGTTATTTGGGGGCATTTCGGTACTTTTTTGGGCTTTGGATTTTCTAAAAAGTGTCCATATCTCTTATTAGAAGTGTGGATGCGATTTTCAGGGTCATGACTTTCGAATCGATATCTATTTCGGCATATATTCATTTTTGGTTTATACCAGACCGGGTGGGTCGCTTGGGTTTAATTGGGGGCATTTCTGTACTTTTTTGGGATTCGGATTTTCTTAAAAGTGTCGTTATCTTTTGTTTGACATGTGGATGCAATGTTGAGGGTTGTGTCCTGCGAATCGATACATATTTCGACATTTGTTCATTTTCGGTTTAAACCAGACAAGGAGGGTCGTTTGAGGTTATTTGGGGGCATTTCTGTACCTTTTTGGTTTGGGATTTTCTAAAAAGTGTCCTTATCTCTAATTAGACATGTGGATGCGATGTTGAGGGTCGTGACCTTCAAATCGATAACTATTTCAACATATGTTCACTTTCGGTTTAAACCAGACTGGGTGGGTCGTCTAGGGTAATTTGAGGGCATTTCTGTACTTTTTTGGGTTTGGTATTTTCTAAAAAGTGTCCTTATCTCTTATTAGACGTGTGGATGTGATTTTGAGGGTCATGACCTTCGAATCGATACCTATTTTGGCATATGTTCATTTTCAGTTTAAATCAGACTGTGTGGGTCATTTTGGGCTATTTGGGGGCATTTTCATATTTTTCTGGGCTTGGGATTTTCTAAAAAGTATCCTTATCTCTTATTAGATGTGTGGATGCGATGTTGAGGATCGTGACCTTCGAATCGATTCCAATTTTTGCATATATTCATTTTCGGTTTAAACCAGACCAGGTAGGTCGTTAGGGGTTATTTGGGGGCATTTGTGTACTTTTTTGGGTTTGGGCTTTTCTAAAAAGTGTCCTTATCTCTTATTAAACGTGTGGATGCGATGTTGAGGGTCGTGACTTCGAATCGATACCTATTTCGGCATATGTGCATTTTTGGTCTAAACCAGACCGGGCGGTTCGTTTGGGGTTATTTGGGGGCATTTCTGTACTTTTTTGGGTTTGGTATTTTCTAAAAAGTGTCCTTTTCTCTTATTAGAAGTGTGGATGCAATGTTGAGGGTCTTGACTTTCGAATCGGTATCTATTTCGGCATATATTCATTTTCGGTTTAAACCAGAGCGGGTGGGTCGTTTGGGGTTAATTGGGGGCATTTTTGTACTTTTTTTGGTTTTGGATTTTCTAAAAAGTGTACTTATCTCATATTAGACGTATGGGTGCGATGTTGAGGGTTGTGACCTGCGAATCGATACCTATTTCGACATATGTTCATTTTCGGTTTAAACCAGATAAGGTGGGTCATTTGGGGTTATTTGGGGGCATTTCTATACTTTTTTTGTTTGGATTTTTTAAAAAGTGTCCTTATCTCTAATTAGACGTGTGGATGCGTTGTTAAGGGTCCTGACCTTCGAATCGATACCTATTTTGACATATGTTCAATTTTTGTTTAAACCAGACCAGTCGGTCGTTTGGGATAATTTGGGGGCATTTCTGTACTTTTTTGGGTTTGGTATTTTCTAAAAACTGTCCTTATCTCTTATTAGACATGTGGATACAATTTTGAGGGTTGTGACCTTCGAATCGATACCTATTTCGGCATATGTTCATTTTCGATTTAAATCAGAACAGGTGGGTCATTTTCGGTTATTTGGGGGCATTTCTGTACTTTTTTGGGCTTGGGATTTTCTTAAAAGTGTCCTTATCTCTTATTAGACGTGTGGATGCGATGTTGAGGGTCGTGACCTTCGAATCGATAACTATTTCGACATATGTTCACTTTCGGTTTAAACCAGACTGGGTGGGTCGTCTGGGGTAATTTGAGGGCATTTCTATACTTTTTTGGGTTTGGTATTTTCTAAAAAGTGTCCTTATCTCTTATTAGACGTGTGGATGTGATTTTGAGGGTCGTGACCTTCGAATCGATACCTATTTTGGCATATGTTCATTTTCGGTTTAAATCAAACTCTGTGGGTCATTTTGGGTTATTTGGGGGCATTTTCATATTTTTCTGGGCTTGGGATTTTCTAAAAAGTATCCTTATCTCTTATTAGATGTGTGGATGCGATGTTGAGGATCGTGACCTTCGAATTGATTCCAATTTTTGCATATATTCATTTTCGGTTTAAACCAGACCAGGTAGGTCGTTAGGGGTTATTTTGGGGCATTTGTGTACTTTTTTGGGTTTGGGCTTTTCTAAAAAGTGTCCTTATCTCTTATTAAACGTGTGGGTGCGATGTTGAGGGTCGTGACTTCGAATCGATACCTAGTTCGGCATAGGTGCATTTTTGGTCTAAAACAGACCTGGCGGTTCGTTTGGGGTTATTTGGGGGCATTTCTGTACTTTTTTGGGTTTGGTATTTTCTAAAAAGTGTCCTTTTCTCTTATTAGAAGTGTGGATGCAATGTTGAGGGTCTTGACTTTCGAATCGGTATCTATTTCGGCATATATTCATTTTCGGTTTAAACCAGAGCGGGTGGGTCGTTTGGGGTTAGTTGGGGGCATTTTTGTATTTTTTTTGGTTTTGGATTTTCTAAAAAGTGTACTTATCTCATATTAGACGTATGGGTGCGATGTTGAGGATTGTGACCTGCGAATCGATACCTATTTCGACATATGTTCATTTTCGGTTTAAACCAGACAAGGTGGGTCATTTGGGGTTATTTGGGGGCATTTCTATACTTTTTTGGTTTGGGATTTTTTAAAAAGTGTCCTTCTCTCTAATTAGACGTGTGGATGCGATGTTGAGGGTCCTGACCTTCGAATCGATACCTATTTTGACATATGTTCATTTTTGGTTTAAACCAGACCAGTGGGTCGTCTGGGATAATTTGGGGGCATTTCTATACTTTTTTGGGTTTGGTATTTTCTAAAAACTGTCCTTATCTCTTATTAGACATGTGGATACAATTTTGAGGGTTGTGACCTTCGAATCGATACCTATTTCGGCATATGTTCATTTTCGGTTTAAATCAGACCAGGTGGGTCATTTTCGGTTATTTGGGGGTATTTCTGTACTTTTTTGGGCTTGGGATTTTCTTAAAAGTGCCCTTATCTCTTATTAGACGTGTGGATGCGATGTTGAGGGTCGTGACCTTCGAATCGATGCCTATTTCGACATATATTCATTTTTTGTTTAAACCAGACCAGGTGGGTCGTTTGGGGTTATTTACGTGGCATTTATGTTCTTTTTTGGGTTTGGACTTTTCTAAAAAGTGTCCTTATCTCCTATTAGATGTGTGGATGCGATGTTTAGGGTCGTGACCCTCAAATCGATACCTATTTTGACATATGTTCATTTTCGATTTAAACCAGATCGGGTAGGTCGTTTGAGGTTATTTTGGGGCATTTCTGTACTATTTTGGGTTTGGTAGTTTTTTAAAAATTCTCTATATCTCTCATTAGACGTGTGGATGCGATGTTGAGGGTCGTGACCTTCGAATCAATACCTATTTCGTCATATGTTCATTTTCAATTTAAACAAGACTGGATGGGTCGTTTGTGGTTATTTGGGGGCATTTCTGTACTTTTTTTGGTTTTGCATTTTCTAAAATGCGTCCTTATCTGTTGTTGAATGTGTGGATGTGATGTTGAGGATCATGACATGTTCGAATCGATACCTATTTTGGCATATGTTAATTTTCGGATTAAACTTGATCGGGTGGTTCGTTCTGGGTTATTTGGAGGCATTTCTGTACTTTTTTGGGTTTGAGCTTTTCTAAAAATTGTCCTTATCTCTTATTAGACATGTGGATGCGATGTTGATGCTCATGACCTCCGAATCAATACCTATTTCGACATATGTTCATTTTCGGTTTAAACAAGACCGGATGGGTTGTTTGGGGTTATTTGGGGGCATTTCTATACTTTTTTGGGTTTGGTATTTTGTAAAAAGTGTCCTTATCCCTTAACAGCCGTGTGGATGCGATGTTGAGGGTTGTGACCTCCGAATCGATACCTATTTCGGCATATGTTCATTTTTCAATCCTGATCGGGTGGGTCGTTTGAGGTTATTTTGGGGCATTCCTGTACTTTTTGGGGTTGGGTATTTTCTAAAAAATGTCCTTATCTCTTATTAGACGTATGGATGCGATGTTGAGGGTCGTGACCTTCGATTCGATACCTATGTCGACATATGTTGATTTTCGATTTAAACAAGATCGGGTGGGTTATTTGGGGTTATTTGGAGGCATTTCTGTACTTTTTTGTGTTTGGTATTTTCTAAAAAGTGTCATTAACTTTCATTAGACGTGTGGATGCGATGTTGAGGGTCGTGACCTTCGAATCAATACCTATTTTAGCATATGTTTAATTTCGGATTAAACCAAATTGGGTGGATTGTTTAAGGTTATTTGGGGGCATTTCTGTACTTTTTTGGGTTTGGGATTCTATAAAAGTTGTCCTTATCCCTTATTAGACATGTGGATGCGATGTTGGGGGTCATTACCTTCGAATTGATACCTATTTCGGCATATATTCATTTTCGGTTTAAACCAAATTGGGTTGGTTGTTTGGGATTATTTGGGGGCATTTCTATACGTTATTTTGTTTGGGATTTTCTAAAAACTGTCCTTATCTCTTATTAGACGTGTGGATGCGATGTTGGGGGTTGTCACCTGCGAATCAATACCCATTTTGACATATGTTCATTTTTGGTTTAAACCAGCCAAGGTGGGTTGTTTGTGGTTTATTGGGGGCATTTTTGTAATTTTTTTGGGTTTTGGATTTTCTAAAAAGTATCATTATCTCTAATTAGACGTGTGGATGCGATGTTGAGGGTCGTGACCTTCGGATCGATACCTATTGTGGCATATGTTCATTTTCGATCTAAATCGGATTGAGCGGTTCATTTGGGGTTATTTGGGGGCATTTCTATACTTTTTTGGGTTTTGGATTTCTTAAAAAGTGTCCTTTTCTCTTATTAGACTTGTGGATGCGATGTTGAGGGTCGTGACATTTGAATCGATACCTATTTTGACATATGTTCATTTTCGGTTTAAACCAGACCGGGTGGGTCGTTTGGGGTTGTTTGGGGGCATTTCTATACTTTTTTGGGCTTGGGGTTTTCTAAAAAGTGTCCTTATCTCTTATTAGACGTGTGGATGCGATTTTGAGGGTCGTGACTTTCGGATCGATATCTATTTTGGCATATATTCATTTTCGGTTTAAACCAGACTGGGTAGGTCGTTTGGGGTTAATTGGGAGCATTTCTGCATTTTTTTGGGTTTGATATTTTCTAAAAAGTGTCCTTATCTCTTATTAGATGTGTGGATGCGATGTTGGGGGTTGTGACCTTCGAATCGATACCTATTTTGACATATGTTGATTTTTTATTTCAACAAGATCGGGTGGGTTGTTTGGGGTTATTTGGAGGCATTTCTGTACTTTTTTGGGTTTGGTATTTTCTAAAAAGTGTCCATAACTCTCACTAGTCGTGTGGATGCGATGTTGATGGTCGTGACCTTCGAATCAATAGCTATTTCAGCATATGTTTATTTTCGGATTAAACCTGACCGGGTGGGTCGTTTGGGTAAATTAGGGGCATTTCTGTACTTTTTTAGGTTTCGGAATTTTTAAAAAGTGTCCTTATCTCTAATTAGACTTGTGGATGCGATGTTGAGGGTCGTGACCTTCGTATCGATACCTATTTCGACATATGCTCATTTTTGGTTTAAATCAACCCGGTGGGTCGTTTGGGGTTATTTGGGGCCATTTCTATACTTTTTGGGTTTGGTATTTTTTAAAAAGTGTTCTTATCTCTTATTAGACGTGTGGATGCGATGTTGAGGGTCGTGACCTTCGAATCGATACCTATTTTGGCATATGTTCATTTTCGATTTAAACCAAATCGGGTGGGTTGTTTAGGGTTATTTAGGGGCATTTCTGTACTTTTTTGGGTTTGGGATTCTCTAAAAGGTGTCCTTATCGCTTGTTAGACATGTGGATGCGATGTTGTGGGTCGTGACGTTCGAATCGATACCTATTTCGGCATATGTTCATTTTTTATTTAAGCCAAATCGGGTTGGTTGTTTGCTGTTTATTGGGGGAATTTCTGAACTTTTTTGGGTTTGGGATTCTCTAAAAGGTGTCCTTATCACTTATTAGACGTGTGGATGCAATGTTGTGGGTCGTGACCTTTGAATCGATACCTATTTCGGCATATGTTCATTTTCGGTTTAAACCAGACCAGGTGGGTCGTTTGGGGTTATTTGGGGGCATTTCTGTACTTTATTTTGTTTGGGATTTTCTAAAAACTTTCCTTATCACTTATTAGACATGTGGATGCAATGTTGAGGGTTGTGACCTGCAAATCAATACCTATTTCTACATATGTTCATTTTCGATTCAAACTAGATAGGTGGGTCATTTGTGGTTTATTGGGGGTATTTTAGTACTTTTTTGGGTTTGGTATTTTTTAAAAACTGTCCTTATCTCTTATTAGATGTGTGGATACGATTTTGAGGGTTGTGACCTTCGAATCAATACCTATTTCGGCATATGTTCATTTTCGGTTTAAACCAGACCGGGTGGGTCGTTTGGGGTTATTTGGGAGCATTTCTGTACTTTATTTTGTTTGGAATTTTCTAAAAACTTTCCTTATCACTTATTAGACATGTGGATGCGATGTTGAGGGTTGTGACCTGCGAATCAATACCTATTTCTACATATGTTCATTTTTGGTTTAAACTAGATAGGTGGGTCGTTTGTGGTTTATTGGGGGCATTTCTGTACTTTTTTGGGGTTGGTATTTTTTAAAAACTGCCCTTATCTCTTATTAGACGTGTGGATACGATTTTGAGGGTTGTGACCTTCGAATCGATACCTATTTCGGCATATGTTAATTTTCGGTTTAAATCAGACCAGGTGGGTCGTTTTGGGTTATTTGGGGGCATTTCTGTACTTTTTTGGGCTTGGGATTTTCTTAAAAGTGTCCTTATCTCTTATTCGACGTGTGGATGCGATGTTGAGGGTCGTGACCTTCGAATCGATACCTATTTCGACATATATTCATTTTTGGTTTAAACCAGACCTGGTGGGTCGTTTGGGGATATTTGCGGGGCATTTGTGTTCTTTTTTGGGTTTGGACTTTTCTAAAAAGTGTCCTTATCTCCTATTAGATGTGTGGATGTGATGTTTAGGGTCGTGACCCTCGAATCGATACCTATTTTGACATATGTTCATTTTTCGATTTAAACCAGATCGGGTAGGTCGTTTGGGGTTATTTTGGGGCATTTCTGTACTATTTTGGGTTTGGTATTTTCTAAAAATTCTCTGTATCTCATTAGACATGTGGATGCGATGTTGAGGGTCGTGACCTTCGAATCAATACCTATTTCGTCATATATTCATTTTCGATTTAAACAAAACTGGATAGGTCGTTTGTGGTTATTTGGGGGCATTTCTGTACTTTTTTGGGTTTTGCATTTTCTAAAATGCATCCTTATCTGTTGTTGAATGTGTGGATGTGATGTTGAGGATCTTGACACGTTCAAATCGATACCTATTTCGGCATATGTTAATTTTTGGATTAAACCTGATCGGGTGGTTCGTTCTGGGTTATTTGGAGGCATTTCTGTACTTTTTTGGGTTTCGGATTTTCTAAAAAGTGTCCTTATCTCTTATTAGACGTGTGGATGCGATGTTGATGGTCATGACCTCCGAGTCGATACCTATTTCGACATATGTTCATTTTCGGTTTAAACAAGACCGGATGGGTTGCTTGGGGTTATTTGGGGGCATTTTTATACTTTTTTGGGTTTGGTATTTTGTAAAAAGTGTCCTTAACTTTCATTAGACGTGTGGATGCGATGTTGAGGGTCGTGACCTTCGAATCAATACCTATTTCAGCATATGTTTATTTTTGGATTAAACCTAATTGGGTGGGTTGTTTAAGGTTATTTGGGGGAATTCCTATACCTTTTTGGGTTTGGGATTCTATAAAAGGTGTCCTTATCCCTTATTAGACGTGTGGATGCGATGTTGTGGGCCATTTTACCTTCGAATCGATACCTATTTTGGCATATATTCATTTTCGATTTAAACCAAATTGGGTTGGTTGTTTGGGATTATTTGGGGACATTTCTATACTTAATTTGTTTGGGGTTTTCTAAAAACTGTCCGTATCTCTTATTGGACGTGTGGATGCGATGTTGGGGATTGTCACCTGCGAATCAATACCCATTTCGACATATGTTCATTTTCGGTTTAAACCAACCAAGGTGGGTCGTTTGTGGTTTATTAGGGGCATTTTTGAAATTTTTTTGGGTTTTGGATTTTCTAAAAAGTATCCTTATCTCTAATTAGACGTGTGGATGCGATGTTGAGGGTCGTGACCTTCGGATCGATACCTATTGCGGCATATGTTCATTTTCGGTCTAAACCGGACCGGGCGGTTCATTTGGGGTTATTTGGGAGCATTTCTATACTTTTTTGGGTTTGGGATTTCTTAAAAAGTGTCCTTTTCTCTTATTAGACTTGTGGATGCGATGTTGAGGGTCGTGACATTCGAATCGATATCTATTTCGGCATATATTCAATTTTGGTTTAAACCAGACTGGGTAGGTCGTTTGGGGTTAATTGGGGGCATTTTTGCATTTTTTTGGGTTTGGTATTTTCTAAAAAGTGTCCTTATCTCTTACTTGATGTGTGGAGGAGATGTTGGGGGTTGTGACCTTCGAATCGATACCTATTTTGACATATGTTGATTTTTTATTTAAACAAGACCAGGTGGGTTGTTTGGGGTAATTTGAAGGCATTTCTGTAATTTTTTGGGTTTGGTATTTTCTAAAAAGTGTCATTAACTCTCACTAGTCGTGTGGATGCGATGTTGATGGTCGTGACCTTCCAATCAATACCTATTTCAGCATATGTTTATTTTCGGATTAAACCTGACCGGGTGGATCATTTGGGATTAATTAGGGGCATTTCTATACTTTTTTAGGTTTCGGATTTTTTAAAAAGTGTCCTTATCTCTAATTAGACTTGTGGATGCGATGTTGAGGGTCGTGACCTTCGTATCGATGCCTATTTCGACATATGTTCATTTTTGGTTTAAATCAAACCCGGTGGATCGTTTGGGATTATTTGGGGGCATTTCTATACTTTTTGGGTTTGGTATTTTTTTAAAAGTGTTCTTATCTCTTATTAGACCTGTGGATGCGATGTTGAGGGTCATGACCTTCGAATCGATACCTATTTTGGCATATGTTCATTTTCGATTTAAACCAAATCGGGTGGGTTGTTTAGGGTTATTTGGGGGCATTTTTGTACTTTTTTGGGTTTGGGATTCTCTAAAAGGTGTCCTTATCACTTATTAGACATGTGGATGCGATGTTGTGGGTCGTGACGTTCGAATCGATACCTATTTCGGCATATGTTCATTTTCGGTTAAAGCCAAATCGGGTTGGTTATTTGGTGTTTATTGGGGGCATTTCTGAATTTTTTTGGGTTTGGGATTCTCTAAAAGGTGTCCTTATCACTTATTAGATGTGTGGATGCAATGTTGTGGGTCATGACCTTTGAATCGATACCTATTTCGGCATATGTTCATATTCGGTTTAAACCAGACCGGGTGGGTCGTTTGGGGTTATTTGGGGGTATTTCTGTACTTTATTTTGTTTGAGATTTTCTAAAAACTTTCCTTTTCACTTATTAGACATGTGGATGCGATGTTGAGGGTTGTGACCTGCGAATCAATACCTATTTCTACATATGTTCATTTTCGGTTTAAACCAGATAGGTGGGTCGTTTGTGGTTTATTGGGGGCATTTTTGTACTTTTTTGGGTTTGGGATTTTCTAAAAAGTATCCTTATCTCTAATTAGACATGTGGATGCGATGTTGAGGGTCGTGACCTTCGAATCGATACCTATTTCGGCATATGTTCATTTTCGGTCTAAACCAAACCGGACGGTTCATTTGGAGTTATTTTACGGCATTTCTGTACTTTTTTGGGCTTGGGATTTCTAAAAAAGTGTCCTTATCTCTTATTAGACGTGTGGATGCGTTGTTGATCGATACCTATTTCGACATATGTTCATTTTCGATTTAAACCAGACCAAGTGGGTCGTTTGGGGTTATTTGGTGGCATTTCGGTACTTTTTTTGGCTTGGGATTTTCTAAAAATTGTCCATATCTCTTAGTAGAAGTGTGGATGTGATTTTGAGGGTCGTGACTTTCGAATCGATATCTATTTCGGCGTATATTCATTTTCAATTTAAACCAGATCGGGTGGGTCATTTGGGTTTAATTGGGGGCATTTCTGTAGTTTTTTGGGTTTCGGATTTTTTAAAAAGTGTCGATATCTCTTATTAGACGTGTGGATGCGATGTTGAGGGTTGTGTCTTGCGAATTGATACCTATTTTGACATATGTTCATTTTCGATTTAAACCTAACAACGTTTGAGGTTATTTGGGGGCTTTTATGTACTTTTTTGGTTTGGGATTTTTTAAAAAGTGTCCTTATCTCTAATTAGATGTGTGGATGCGATGTTAAGGCTCGTGACCTTCAAATCGATAACTATTTCGACATATGTTCACTTTTGGTTTAAACTAGACCGGGTGGGTCGTCTGGGGTAATTTAGGGGCGTTTCTGTACTTTTTTGGGTTTGGTATTTTCTAAATAGTGTCCTTATCTCTTATTAGATGTATGGATGTGATTTTGAGGGTCGTGACATTCGAATCGATACCTATTTTGGCATATGTTCATTTTTGGTTTAAATCAGACCGTGTGGGTCATTTTGGGTTATTTGGGGGCATTTTCATACTTTTCTAGGCTTGGGATTTTCTACAAAGTATCCTTATCTCTTATTAGATGTGTGGATGCGATGTTGAGGATCGTGACCTTCGAATCGTTTCCAATTTCGACATATATTCATTTTCGGTTTAAACCAGACCAGGTAGGTCGTTTGGCTTATTTGGGGGAATTTGTGTACTTTTTTGGGTATGGGCTTTTCTAAAAAGTGTCCTTATCTCTTACTAGATGTGTGGATGCGATGTTGAGGGTCGTGACCTTCAACTCGATACCTAGTTTGGCATATGTTCATTTTCGGTTTAAACCAGACCGGATAGGTCATTTTTGGTTATTTGGGGGCATTTCTGTACTTTTTTGGGTTTGGCATTTTCTAAAAAGTGTCCTTATCTCTTGTTGGATGTGTGGATGCGATGTTGAGGATCATGACACGTTCGAATCGATACCTATTTTGGCATATGTTCATTTTCGGATTAAACCTGACCGGGTGGGTCGTTTTGGGTTATTTGGGGGCATTTCTGTACTTTTTTGGAGTTGGTATTTTGTAAATAGTGTCCTTATCTCTTATTAGACGTGTGGATGCGATGTTGATGGTCGTGACCTCCGAATCGATACCTATTTCGACATATGTTCATTTTTTATTTAAACAAGATTGGGTGGGTCGTTTGGTGTTATTTGGGGGCATTTCTGTACTTTTTTGGGTTTGGTATTTTATAAAAAGTGTCCTTATCTCTTAATAGCCATGTGGATGCGATGTTAAGGGTCGTGACCTCCGCATTGATACCTATTTCAGCATATGTTCATTTTCGGTGTAAACCAGACCGGGGGGGTTGTTTGGGGTTATTTTGGAGGCATTTCTGTAATTTTTTGGGTTTGGTATTTTCTGAAAAGTGTCCTTATTTCTTATTAGACGTGTGGATGCGATGTTGAGGGTCGTGACCTTCGAATCAATATAAATTTTGGCATATGTTCATTTTCGGATTAAATCTGATCGGGTGGGTCGTTTGGGGTTAATTGGGGGCATTTCTGTACTTTTTTGGGTTTCGGATTTTCAAAAAAGTGTCCTTATCTCTTATTAGACATGTGGATGCGATGTTGAGGGTTGTGACCTGCGAATAGAGTCATATTTCGACATATGTTTATTTTTTGTTTGGACCAGATAAGGAGGGTCGTTTGGGGTTATTTGGGGGCATTTCTATACTTTTTTGGTTTGGGAATTTCAAAAAAGTGTCCTTATCTCTAATTAGACGTGTGGATGCGAAGTTGAGGGTTGCGACCTTCGTATCGATACCTATTTCGACATATGTTCATTTTTTATTTAAACTAGACCAGGTGGGTCGTTTAGGGTAATTTGGGGGCATTTCTGTACTTGTTTGGGTTTGGTATTTTTTAAAATATGTCCTTATCTCTTATTAGACGTGTGGATGCGATGTTGAGGGTCGTGACCTTTGAATCGATGCCTATTTCGGCATATGTTCATTTTTGTTTTAAACCAGATCAGGTGGGTTATTTGTGGTTATTCGGGGGCATTTCTGTTCTTTTTTGGGTTCGATATTTTCTAAAAAGTTTTCGTATCTGTCATTAGACGTGTGGATACGATGTTGAGGGTCGTGATCTTCAAATCGATACCTATTTCAGCATATGTTCATTTTTGGTTTAAACCAGACTGGGTAGGTCGTTTGTGGTTATTTGGGGGCATTTCTATACTTTTTTGGGTTTGACATTTTCTAACAAGTGTCCTTATCTCTTATTTGATGTGTGGATACGATGTTGAGGATCATGACACGTTCGAATCGATACCTATTTCGGCATATGTTCATTTTTGGATTAAAACTGACCGGGTGGGTAGTTTTGAGTTATTTGGGGGCATTTCTGTACTTTTTTGGATTTGGGATTTTCTAAAACGTGTCCTTATCTCTTATTAGACGTGTGGATGCGATGTTGATGGTCGTGACCTCCGAATCAATACCTATTTTGGTATATGTTCATTTTCGATTTAAACAAGATCGGGTGGGTCGTTTGGGGTTATTTGGGGGCATTTTTGTACTTTTTTGGATTTTGTATTTTGTAAAATGTGTATTTCTCTTAATAGTCGTGTGGATGCGATGTTGACAGTCGTGACCTCTGAATCGATACCTATTTTGGCATATGTTCATTTTCGATTTAAACCAGACCGGGTGGGTCGTTTGGGGTTATTTTGGGGCATTTCTATACTTTTTTGGGTTTGGAATTTTTTAAAAAGTGTCCTTATCTTTTATTAGATGTGTGGATGCGATATTGAGGGTCGTGAGCTTCAAATCGATACCTATTTCGACATATATTGATTTTTTATTTAAACCAGACCAGGTGGATCGTTTGGGGTTATTTGGGGGCATTTCTGTACTTTTTTGGGTTTGGTGTTTTCTAAATAGTGTCCTTAACTCTTATTAGACGTGTGGATGCGATGTTGAGGGTCGTGACCTTTGAATCAATACCTATTTCGGTATATGTTCATTTTCGTTTAAACTGACCGGTAGGTCGCTTTGTGGTTAATTGGAGGCATTTCTTACTTTTTTGGGTTTCAAATTTTCTAAAAAGTGTCCTTCTCTCTCATTAGAGGAGTGGATGCGTTGTTGAGGGTCGTGACTTCAAAGAGAGTCCTATTTCGACATATGTTTATTTTCGGTTTAAACCGACAAGGTGGGTCATTTGGGTTATTTGGGGGCATTTCTATACTTTTTTGGTTTGGGATTTTCTAAAAAGTGTCCTTATCTCTTATTAGACGTGTGTGGATCAACACATTGCGATGTTGATGGTTAAACGAGGTGGTAGTTTGAGTTATTGGGCCGAATCGAAACGTGTCCTTATTTCGACATATGTTCATTTTCGATTTAAACAAGATCGGGTGGGTCGTTTGGGGTTATTTGGGGGCATTTTTGTACTTTTTTGGATTTTGTATTTTGTAAAATGTGTATTTCTCTTAATAGTCGTGTGGATGCGATGTTGACAGTCGTGACCTCTGAATAGATACCTATTTCGGCATATGTTCATTTTCGGTTTAAACCAGACCGGGTGGGTCGTTTGGGGTTATTTTGGGGCATTTCTATACTTTTTTGGGTTTGGAATTTTCTAAAGAGTGTCCTTATCTCTTATTAGATGTGTGGATGCGATGTTGAGGGTCGTGAGCTTCAAATCGATACCTATTTCGACATATATTGATTTTTTATTTAAACCAGACCAGGTGGATCGTTTGGGGTTATTTGTGGGCATTTCTGTACTTTTTTGGGTTTGGTGTTTTCTAAATAGTGTCCTTAACTCTCAAGAGACGTGTGGATGCGATGTTGAGGGTCGTGACCTTCAGATCAATACCTATTTCGGTATATGTTCATTTTCGGATTAAATCTGACCGGGTAGGTCGTTTTGGGTTAATTGGAGGCATTTCTGTACTTTTTTGGGTTTCAAATTTTCTAAAAAGTGTCCTTCTCTCTCATTAGAGGAGTGGATGCGTTGTTGAGGGCTGTGACCTGCGAAGAGAGTCCTATTTCGACATATGTTTATTTTCGGTTTAAACCAGACAAGGTGGGTCATTTTGGGTTATTTGGGGGCATTTCTGTACTTTTTTGGATTTGGGATTTTCTAAAATGTGTCCTTATCTCTTATTAGACGTGTGGATGCGATGTTGATGGTCGTGCCCTCCGAATCGATACCTATTTCGACATATGTTCATTTTCGATTTAAACAAGATCGGGTGGGTCGTTTGGGGTTATTTGGGGGCATTTCTGTACTCTTTTGGGTTTTGTATTTTGTAAAATGTGTCCTTCTCTTAATAGTCGTGTGGATGCGATGTTGACAGTCGTGACCTCTGAATAGATACCTATTTCGGCATATGTTCATTTTCGGTTTAAACCAGACCGGGTGGGTCGTTTGGTGTTATTTTGGGGCATTTCTATACTTTTTTGGGTTTGGAATTTTCTAAAGAGTGTCCTTATCTCTTATTAGATGTGTGGATGCGATGTTGAGGGTCGTGAGCTTCAAATCGATACCTATTTCGACATATATTGATTTTTTATTTAAACCAGACTGGGTGGATCGTTTGGGGTTATTTGGGGGCATTTCTGTTCTTTTTTGGGTTTGGTGTTTTCTAAATAGTGTTCTTAACTCTCATGAGACGTGTGGATGCGATGTTGAGGGTTCTGACCTTCAGATCAATACCTATTTTGGTATATGTTCATTTTCGGATTAAACCTGACCGGGTGGGTCGTTTTGGGTTAATTGGGGGCATTTCTGTACTTTTTTGGGTTTCGAATTTTCTAAAAAGTGTCCTTCTCTCTTATTAGAGCTGTGGATGCGTTGTTGAGGGCTGTGACCTGCGAAGAGAGTTCTATTTCGACATATGTTTATTTTCGGTTTAAACCAGACAAGGTGGGTCATTTTGGGTTATTTGGGGGCATTTCTGTACTTTTTTTGGTTTGGGATTTTTTAAAAAGTGTCCTTATCTCTAATTAGACGTGTGGATACGATGCTGAAGCTTGTGACCTTCGTATCGATACCTATTTCGACATATGTTCATTTTTTGTTTAAACTAGACCGGGTGTGTTGTTTGGGGTAATTTGGGGGCATTTCTGTATTTTTTTGGGTTTGGTATTTTCTTAAAAGTGTCCTTATCTCTTATTAGATGTGTGGATGCGATGTTCAGTGTCGTGACCTTTGAATCGATGCCTATTTTGGCGTATGTTCATTTTTGGTTTATAGCAGACCAGGTGGGTCGTTTGGGGTTATTTGGGGGTATTTCTGTACTTTTTTGGGTTTGGGATTCTCTAAAAGGTGTCCTTATCTGTTATTAGATGTGTGGATGCGATGTTGAGGGTCGTGACCTTCGAATCGATACCTATTTCGACATATGTTCACTTTCGATTTAAACTATACCAGGTAGGTCGTTTGGGGTTATTTGGGGGCATTTCTATACTTTTTTGGGCTTGGGATTTTCTATAAAGTGTCCTTATCTCTTATTAGACATCTGGATGCGATGTTGAGGGTCGTGACCTTCAAATCGATACCTATTTCGACATATGTTGATATTTTATTTAAACCAGACCGGGTGGGTCGTTTGGGGTTATTTGGGGGCATTTCTGTATTTTTTTGGGTTTGGTATTTTCTAAAAAGTTTCCCCAACTCTCATTAGACGTGTGGATGCGATGTTGAGGGTCGTGACCTTCGAATCAATACCTATTTCGGCATATGTTTATTTTCGGATTAAACCTGACTTGGTGGGTCGTTTGTGGTTAATTGGGGACATTTCTATACTTTTTTGGGTTTCGAATTTTCAAAAAAGTGTCCTTATCTCTTATTAGACGTGTGGATGCGATGTTGAGGGTTGTAACCCTCGAATAGATACCAATTTCGACATAAGTTTATTTTCTGTTTAAACCAGACTAGGTGGGTCTTTTAGGGTTTTTTGGGGGCATTTCTGTACTTTTTTGGTTCGGGATTTTCTAAAAAGTGTCCTTCTCTCTAATTGGACGTGTGGATGCGATGTTGAGGGTCGTGACCTTCGTATCGATACCTATTTCGACATATGTTCGTTTTTTGTTTAAACCAGACCGGGTGGGACGTTTGGGGTCATTTGGGGGCATTTCTGTACTTTTCTGGGTTTGGTATTTTCTAAAAAATGTCTTTATCTCTTGTTAGACATGTGGATACGATGTTTAGGGTCATGACCTTCGAATCGATGCCTATTTTGGCACATGTTCATTTTTTGTTTAAACCAGACCAGGTGGGTCATTTGGGGTTATTTGGGGGCATTTCTGTACTTTTTGGGTTTGGTAATCTCTATAAGGTGTCATTATCTCTTATTAGATGAGTGGATGCGATGTTGAGGGTTGTGACCTTCGAATTGATACCTATTTCGACATATGTTCATTTTTTATTTAAACCATAATAGGTAGGTCGTTTGGGGTTGTTTGGGGCATTTCTACATTTTTTTGGGCTTTTGATTTTCTATAAAGTGTCCTTATCTCTTATTAGACGTGTGGATGCGATGATGAGGGTCGTGACCCTCGAATCGATACCGATTTCGACATATGCTCATTTTCGGTTTAAACCAGACCGGGTGGGTCGTTCAGGGTTATTTAGGGGCATTTTTGTACTTTATTGAGTTTGGTATTTTCTAAAAAGTGTCATTAAATCTAATTAGACGTGTGGATGTAATGTTGAGGGTCGTGACCTTTGAATCGATACCGATTTTGACATATGTTCATTTTCGGTTTAAACCAGACCGGGTGGGTCGTTCAGGGTTATTTAGGGGCATTTCTGTACTTTATTGAGTTTGGTATTTTCTAAAAAGTGTCATTATATCTAATTAGACGTGTGGATGTAATGTTGAGGGTCGTGACCTTTGAATCGATACCTATTTCGGCATATGTTCATTTTCGGTTTAAACTAGACCGGGTGGGTTTTTTCGAGGTCATTTGGGAGCATTTCTGTACATTTTTTAGTTTGGTATTTTCTAAAAGGTGTCCTTATCTCTTATTAGACGTGTGGATGCGATGTTGAGGGTCGTGACCTTCGAATCGATACCTATTTTGGCATATGTTCATTTTTTATTTAAACCAAACTGGGTGGGTCGTTTGGGGTTATTTGGGAACATTTCTGCATTTTTATGGGTTTGGGATTCTCTAAAAGGTGTCCTTGTCACTTATTAGATTTGTGGATGCGATGTTCAGGGTCGTGATGTTCGAATCGATACCTATTTCAGCATATGTTCATTTTCGATTTAAACAGGACCGGGTGGGTCGTTTGGGGTTATTTGGGGGCATTTATATACTTTATTGGGTTTGGGATTTTCTAAAAATTGTCCTTATCTCTTATTAGACGTGTGGCTGCGATGTTGGGGGTTGTGACCTGCGAATCGATACCTATTTCAACATATGTTCATTTTCGGTTTACACCAGACCAGGTGGGTCGTTTGTGGTTATTTGGGGGCATTTCTGTACTTTTTTGGGCTTGGGATTTTCTATAAAGTGTGCTTATCTCTTATTAGACGTGTGGATGTGATGTTGGGGGTCATGACCTTCGAATCGATACCTATTTCGGCATATGTTCATTTTCGATTTAAATCAGACCGGTTGGGTAGTTTTGGGTTATTTGGGGGCATTTTTATAATTTTTTGGGCATGGGATTTTCTAAATAATGTCCTTATCTCTTATTAGACATGTGGTTGCGATGTTGAGAGTCGTGACCTTTGAATCGATACCTATTTTGAAATATGTTCATTTTTAGTTTAAACCAGACGGGATGGGTCTTTTGGGGTTATTTGGGGGCATTTCTATACTTTTTTGGGTTTGGTATTTTCTAAAAAGTGTTCTTATCTCTTATTAGACGTGTGGATGCGATGTTCGGGGTCGTGAACTTCGAATCGATGCCTATTTCGGCGTATGTTAATTTTTTATTTAAACCAGACCGGGTGGGTCGTTTGGGGTTAATTGGGCGCATTTTATTATTTTTTTGGATTTTCTTTGTCGATAAGTAAGATGATTGTATTAGAAACCAAAGAAAAAATACAAAAGAAGGCATTCTCTAAGAACCCGAAAGATGGGAAGAGAACCCAAAGCACGATGGGATAGGCGCCACCAAACAAGAACCAAGCTACTAAGATTACAACCTATAATAAGTGACAACATCCGAGTCCTGCTTAAGGTAGCCAATAAGGGTAGGGGAAAAATCTCCTGGATCCCAAACTACCCCATGGGAGTCACAAGGGACCGCAGCCATAAAGTCTATAGGTTGATTATGCTCTCTCCAAACATGGGTGAATTCCTACGTTCTCAGATCATTAGCCAAAGCAAGAATTTTGCTCTTGATAGGTTGGACTTTCTAGGGTCCCACAACCTTACCAGAAATGGTGTCAATCGCCAACTTGGAATCGGATCTGATAGAAACATCAAAGATTCCTCTCTCTATACAAAGGGAAATGCCTCTAAATGTAGCAGCCAACACCATGGAAAGAATGCAAAGTTCCATCCCTTGGTTAGCAAATGCAGCTACAGGTTGTCCAACCGCATTACGGATCACCCCTCCAAAAGCAGCTCTACCATCGGACAAAGAACCATCACAATGAATTGACCCCATATTTTTAGGAGGTAAGAACCAAGAGCAAGGTCTTGGTGTCCTAACAGTCCAGTGAACTTGCAAGTTCCAGGCCAAAGCAATGAGGGAATTAGTAGGGCTAGGATCACCACTCAATGAACCCGATTTAACTGTAGCTCTAACATCCCTCTTGATAGCTTCTACAATCTGATCCTTAGATCTAGCCTTTTGGCGAAAAATTCTGAAATTTCTTTCAAACCAAATATGGTTAACAGTGGCACAAAAGGCAAGTTTTAAAACCACACCTAAGCCCCCAGCTCTTCCTGCCGCATACCGGACCCAAATGGCAGTGTCAAATATGTTCATGGGAGCCTAGCCATGAAGGGAACACAGCCCAAACACCCTTCTCCAAATATCAATGGAAAAGGGGCAAGCAAAGAATAAGTGATTTCTGCTCTCAATTCCAGCCCAACAAAACTCACAACTCTGTTGCATCGTGATCCCCCTATGAATAAGATTATCCCTAGTGGGAAGAGCATCAACCAAACACCTCCAAGAAACAAACGAATGAGACTTAATGCTGCCTTCAAACCAAACTGCTTCACTCTAATCCACTGGGTTGGCCTTAACACGGGTGTCATTCCAAGCCAATTTGGTTGAAAATTGCCTGTCCAAACTATCAAATCCGGGCTGTCACCATGCAACTTATCAATAGAAGGTAAAGTTCTCCAAACATCAATAAGGTCAAAGGAGGTCGAAGGGCCAGGCTGCCAATCTCCGTCCCGAACAATTTCCTTAACAAGTGCATGATGGGCTGCAAGCGCATACGAACTCGCATCATAACAAATCTTGCTGCCAAACCTATTAAGAAGGACTCCCTCCGGGTGCCACTTGTCAAGCCAAAGTTTGGTAGATCTGCCATCACCAATAAAAGTATTAACTTGAGGCAATGCCTTATCTCTATACTTCAAAACTTTCCTCCACACCCAAGAGCAATTCTGCAACACCTTAACTATCCAAAGCCAATCCTGCTTGAGATACCTCTGCTGGACCCAAAGCACCCAAAGATGGTGTTGCTTGGAAACAATCCACCAGATTTACTTCATAATACCTGCCACATTCATTTCCTTAATCTGCTTGAGCCCTAGGCCTCCTTCAGTTTTAGGTTTACAGATCACATCCCAAGAAATTAAGTGCATTTTCCTTTCAAGAGAGGGGCCTGACCAAAGGAAATTAGAAAACATGGACTCAAGCTGTGAAATGAGGTTACCTGGCAGCCCAAAAATACCAGCCCAATAAATGTAACACCCTTGGAACACAGAGGAGATAAGCTAAAGGATCCCAGCAAAAGATAAGAACCTGGCTTTCCATCCCACCAATTTCCTTCAAACCAAGTCTAAAATAGGGCTGCAATCTTTCAAGGACAGCCTGCCCGAGACAAGGGGGACACCGAGGTACCTGATAGGAAGTTTGGTCTCAGAGAAACCCGTTAATTCCAAAAGTTCCATACTACTAGTGTGGGTTAGGCCCCCTACAATAATAGAGGACTTAGATCTATTGAGATGCAGCCCTGAAAGACCTGCAAACTCATCAAGTCCTCCCAAACTAGCCAAGACAGATTCGCGGTTGGCCTTCACAAAGATCATTAGGTCATCCGCAAATATAAGGTGAGATAGATGTAGAACAGTGGGTTTGGGATTCTCTAAAAAGTATCCTTATCTCTTATTAGATGTGTGGATGCGATGTTGAGGGTCGTGACCTTCGAATCGATACTTATTTCGACAAATGTTCATTTTCGATTTAAACTAGACCAGGTAGATCATTTGGGGTTATTTAAGGACATTTCTATACTTTTTTGGGCTTGGGATTTTCTATAAAGTGTCCTTATCTCTTATTAGATATGTGGATGCAATGTTGAGGGTCGTGACCTTCAAATCGATACTTATTTCGACATATGTTCATTTTTTGTTTAAACCAGATCGGGTGGGTCATTTTGGATTATTTGGGGGCATTTCTGTATTTTTTTGGGTTTGGCATTTTTTAAAAAGTGTCCTTATCTCTTATTAGAAGTGTGGATGCGATGTTGAGGGTCCTGATCTTCAAATTGATACCTATTTTGGCATATGTTCATTTTCGATTTAAACCTGACCGGGGGTGGCGTTTGGGGTTATTTGGGGGCATTTCTATACTTTTTTGGGTTTGGGATTCTCTAAAAAGTGTCCTTATCTCTTATTAGACGTGTGGATGCGATGTTGAGGGTCATGACCTTCGAATCGATACCTATTTCGGCATATGTTCATTTTTTATTTAAACCAGACCGGGTGGGTCGTTTGGGGTTATTCGGGGGCATTTATGTACTTTATTGGGTTTGGGATTTTCCAAAAAGTGTCTTTATCTCTTATTAGACGTGCGGATGCGATGTTGAGGGTTGTGACTTGCGAATCGATACCTATTTCAACGTATGTTCATTTTCAGTTTAAAGCAGACCAGGTTGGTCGTTTGGGATTATTTGGGGGCATTTCTATAGTTTTTTTGGGTTTGGCCTTTTCTAAAAAGTGTCCTTATGTCTAATTAGACGTGTGGATGCGATGTTGAGGGTCGTAACCTTCGAATTGATACCAATTTTGACATATGTTCAATTTTGGTTTAAACCAGACTGGGTAGGTCATTTGCGGTTATTTGGGGGCATTTCTATACTTTTTTGGGTTTGGCATTTTCTAAAAAGTGTCCTTATCTCATATTGGACGTGTGGATGGGATGTTGAGGATCATGACCTTCGAATCGATACCTATTTCGGCATATATTCATTTTCGGATTAAACCTGACCGGGTGGGTCCTTTGGGGTTATTTGGGGGTATTTCTGTACTTTTTTGGGTTTGGGATTTTCTAAAAAGTGTCCTCATCTCTAATTAGACGTGTGGATGCGATGTTGAGGGTCGTGACCTTCGAATCGATACCAATTTTGAGATATGTTCATTTTTGGTTAAAACCTGACCGGGTGGGTCGTTTGGGGTTATTTTGGGGCATTTCTATACTTTTTTGGGTTTGGTATTTTCTAAAAAGTGTCCTTATCTCTTATTAGACGTGTGGATGCGATGTTGAAGGTCGTGACCTTCGAATCAATACCTTTTTTTTTTTTTGATAGGTAAGTGTGAATGTATAAGAAAAAGAACGAAAACAGAAGAAGGCAGCCCTTTCCCTCTCCCCTTAGATAGGCCTAAGAGGGGAAGGGGAGCTCCTAAAGCAACCCGAGGACAGGCCCTCGGTAAAACAGCCTAAAAACCTGGCCTACAACTTAATGTGACAAGGTCCTAAAATAAACTTTACAATCTGAATCATTCTTTATCAACTCCACCAAGTCCTATGGGAAATCTGGTGGATAAAAGATAGCTTCCCCATCCCCAGTATCCATAGCTGCAATAAAATCTGCTGGCTGGTTGAGCTCTCTCCAAACATGTCTGATCTCCTTGCGCTGTAGTTGGTTAAAAAGCAACACTATATGGTCCCTAAATGTTAGCATGTTCCAGGGGCAGCCCACTACCCCATTTAGAATATCTACTGCCAGTTTGGAATCTGATCTGATGGAAACCCGAAGGAGGTTCTTTTGAATGCAGAATGTGACCCCCTTTAAAATAGCAAAAAGCTCCATGCCAAGAATAGAATTAATATCTCCCTTCCCCGTAAATGCCATAATGGCAGCACCTGCATCATCACGAATGATCCCACCATAGGAAGCCCTTTCAGCCATTAAGGACCCATCACAGTGAAGGACATCCATGTGATTAGGAGGCCTAAACCAAGCACAGGTTTTTTGAGTAATCACCTTCCAATCCACCCTAATCCCTCACTTATCAGCCAACAACTGGTTCCTTGGGGTTTTTATAGCCGAAATGGGTAAGGCAGCACACTTAATGACCACATTAAGACGAATCGCCTCTATGATCTGATCATGAGTTCTAACCTTGTTCTCAAAAAGGCTACTGTTTCTTTCCCACCAAATGTAATGCACAGTAGCACAAAAAGCCAACTTGGGAATCATATCCATCCTATCATTAGCACAGCCAACATTTGAGAGCCAAGCAAGCGCATTATGGAGAGTGGTAGGGCCCCCACCCCCTGGCAGCAAAAGGAACTAATCTTACCCCAAATGCTAGAGGAAAAGGGGCAATTAAAGAAAAGATGGTCATGGCTTTCAATACCAGCCCAACAGAAGGTGCAATTCGGACCCACTTGGATATTCCTCTTAATAAGCTGATCTTTGGTAGGCAAAGCTTCCACAAGGCATCTCCAAGTTGTGCAAGAATGCTTAGGGAAATTCTGAGCAAACCAAACAAATTTATGCCAACTTACTTTAGGAGAGGCCCTTCTAACAGTGTCCCATGCTGACTTAGTAGTAAATAAGCCATTGGGATTTTTCTTCCAAACAATAAGGTCATCCATGCGTCTCAAAATGGGAATATGTTGCAAATCACCCCAGGCACTAATAAGGTCGAAGGAACCATAAGAAATAGGATGCCAGTCGCCCTGTCAAATAATGTCTGAAACCAAAGCCATACGATGAGAGCCCGCATCATATCTGATATGATCCCCAAATTTTTTGATTAAAACCCCTTGAGGATGCCACTTATCAAGCCAAAGCCTTGTAGAATGGCCAGACCCAATAAAGTGGTGAACATGGGGTTCAACCAAATCTCTATACTTGAGGACTTTACGCCAAACCCAAGAGCAGTTCTGGGGAATTTTCACCGTCTAAATGAAATCATTTTTTAAATAACGAGCATAAACCCACCTAACCCACAGGATGTCCTTTTTGGAAGCAATCCACCAAATTTGCTTAAGGATACCCACAGTATTCATATCTGAAATTCTGTGAATACCTAAGCCACCCTCATCTTTAGGTTTGCAAATTCTATACCAAGAAATATAATGTACCTTCCGTTCCAAGGAGGGCCCGTCCAAAGGAAGTTCAAAAACATGGACTCCAGCTTCTGCTTGACACCACTTGGTAAAGCAAAGATGCCCGACCAGTAAATATAGCAGCCCTGAAGAATAGAGCTAAGGAGCTGCAACCTTCCTGATAGGAAGACCTATTCTATGCCTACGTGATTGGGTTGGGGTTTTTGTCCTTCCTTGTATTTCCAAGGGGTTTGTCCTCGGGGGGTGTGGGGCCTTTTCCTCTCCCTTAGGTCTGTCTAAGGGGTGGAAGTAGGCTGCCTTCTTTTGTATTTTCTTCTTTTTCTTTTCTATACACTCACATATTACCTATCAAAAAAAAAAAAAAATATGCTTTCCAGCCTTCAAGTCTTCGTCTCACCAGGTCCAAAATAGCAGAGCAATCTGCCATAGAAAGTTTGCGGGATATAAGTAGCACACCAAGGTACCGAATGGGCAGCTTAGTATCCACAAAGTTTGTTAATTCCAAAAGTTGCAGTCTGGCCGTTTGAGTAAGGCCCCCTAAAATAATAGAGGACTTAGCTCTGTTGAGTTTCAACCCAGAGTTGGTATGAAAATCAGACAAAGCCCCCAAACAAGCCGTAATAGAGTCATGAGCAGCCTTCACAAAAATCATCAGGTCGTCTACAAAAATAAGGTGTGAAAGATGGGAGCTTTTGCATCTTGGGAGCAAGCTGATTTGACCTTCAATTTCCAACCTCTGCATCAAGGCCGAAAATCCTTCCATAGCAATAGTAAACAGATAAGGGGACAGCGGATCTCCTTGCCTTATTCCCCTCTTTCCCTTAAAATAACCTGTAGGACTTCCATTAAGAAGGATCGAAAAGCACGGAGTATCAACACACACCTTCACCCACCGAATAAACTTGGGCAGAAAACCCATCCTTTCCATGATCTCAAACAGAAACTTCCTACTAAGAGAGTCATGGGCTTTGTGTAAATCAATTTTCAGCACTACCATAGGGGGAGTCCCATTTTGCTCAATATCCCTCAACACATCATGACAAACAAGGATGTTGTCCACAATGGAGCGCCCTTTGATAAACGCAGACTGGTTGTAACTAACCACTTTCCCAACAACTCCTTGCAACCTATTAGACAAAAAGATTTTAATGATTTTGTAAAATAGGTTACAAAGAGAAATAGGTCTATAGACCACAAACGAAGTAGTAGCATCAGTTTTTGGGATGAGGCTAATAAAAGTAGCATTGATAGAGTTATGCATAATAGACTTGGAGAAGAACCATTTAACAGCCAAGGTGAGATCCTCTCCAACAACCTCCCAAGCATGCTCAAAGAAAGCAGCCCCAAAACCATCCGGACCTAGAGCTTTAGAATTCTTCATGGCAAAAATCATCTCTCTTATGTTCTTATTGGAGACCTGCCCAATAAGGCTGTTTTGCTACGCAAGGTCCAAGCCATGTTGCAAAGGGATAGACTCAGGGAAAAATCCAGCATCATCAGCATTTGCACCAAACAGGTTTTGTAGAAGGACACCGCCTCCCTTTTAATCAGATTTGGCTCCTTGATAACCTCATTCTCTCCACTATGTACCTTCAAATGTGATTCCTATTTTGCCTACACATTATGGATTTATGGAAGAAGCTATTGTTACCATCACCCAACTGAATATTTTTAACTCTTGACTTCTCCTTCAAGAACTTCTCTTCAGTGCTAAGGGCTTCCCATAATTTCTTCTTGGCTGCTGTTTCTAAGGGAACCAAACTGAGATCATTAGGATGAGCAGCAAGGCTGGTTTGGATCTGAGTTAATTCCGAAGAAGCATTTTTTACTACAAGAAAAACGTCACCAATGCTATCCTTATTCCACTTCTTCAGATCTGCCTTGACATTTTTAAGGCAACAAACCGAAGAATAGGATTAAGCTTCATATTCACCGGGCAGTCCCACCCCTTAGCTACCACTTCAACAAACCCCTCTCTACCAATCCAAGCCTCAAAGAACCAGAAGGGTTTGGGGCCAAAGTTAACCCCATCAAGAATCAAAACCACAGCTGGAGAGTGATCCAAAGCCTTGGGGGCAAGAAAGTAGCATCTGAAGACCTGAGAACATCCAACCAATTCAAGTTGACCAAAGCCCTATCCAACTTATAGCAAACCCGAGAAATGCCTCCTTGCCTGTTATTCCAAGTAAAAAGTTCTCCCTTCCACTTCAAGTCAATAAGACCAGTGTAAAAAATAAAGGAATTAAACTCATCAACAGCCTCTTGACGGACCACATAACCTCCAAACTTTTTGCTTTGCTTCCGGATAATATTAAAATCCCCAAGAGCAATCCAATGACTAGAAATGGAATAAGCAAAACTAGTAACATCCCTCCAAAGCTCCCTCCTTTCCTCCACAGAATTTGAAGCATAGACAGCAGTGCATAAAAAAGTGATAGAGGACCCCAACGTAATCACTCTCATATGCATGAATTGGTTAGATTTCTGAATTTCCTCCACTTTAAAAACAGCAGCATCCCAACCCACCCAAATGCGAGCTGTAGAACTATCTTCACCATTATGATAGTACTTCCAATTTGGAATAAAAGGGTTGAAGATATGCACACAATTCTCTGTCTTCACCTTAGTCTCAAGAAGGATAGCTAATTTTGCATTATTATCCATAATCACTTTTCTAATCCCACGCCTCTTAGTAGGGGCATTCATACCCCTAACGTTCCAAGAAATGCAATTCATTTGAAAAGATGGGTTACCACATCTGCCCCCCCCCCCTTACTAGGTCCCTCCAATCTAACCCCTCCCCCATCCTTCACAGGAATACGTTGAGGGAGAAATTTAGTGCCCCTTCCACTAGGCCGGCCCAAAAGAGAAGAGCTCAAAGAACCAGAAATACCCGTACCTTTGTCCAAAGATCCTTGGCTGGCTCGGTTTTCTGCTGCCAATCTCTTCAATCTCTCAAAATTAGCTGACGGCTTATTAGCTTGGCTTGACTTACCTTTCAAAGACAACATCTCATCTCCACTTTCTATACCTTCCAAATTAGAGACCTCCTTATGCGTAGGTACAGCAGCATCCTTTCTCAATGTGGACAGATTTAATTCTTGATCCAACGGATTAGCCAACACCAACTCCCCCTTAGATATAGTGGGATCTCCCCCTCCCAAATCTCCATCTTTCAAGCAACGCTCACTAGATTCCTTCTCCGAATGGCAACCCATAAGATTTGAACTCAAAATCTGCCCCGCAAATCTGGAAACCGTCCCTTCCTTAATACCATCTCCATTAAATCTGTCCAGCTCAAAATTCTCATGCCTAAACAAGGAAGATCCTTCCCCTCCCTCCTCCAAACAAGGAATGATAGCTAGCGGTTGAGAATCAGAATCATCACCTTCCTTATCACCTTCCTCAAAAGTTCGTTGCCAAGTAAAATTGCACAAGATTCCGGGTCCAGTATCAAGTTGTCTGGATCATAATGAATCTCCTCCGTCAGATTCTCCAACAAAGCAAATGCGTTAGATTTTGAAGCTCCAATCTCGCTAGCCAGCCCACCAAGAGTTGAACCAGATTTCCTGGAAATCTTCTTGCCAAAAAAGGCTTCATGACTCAACGATTGTGAATCCCCTATCCTTGAATCTTTGCGAGAACTTGAAGGAGCGAATTTTGAATTCTACCCCCTAGAAGCAGCCTTCCCCGCCGGCAAATCAGCCTGAGATCCGGCCAAAGAAACGTCCACCTTCTTGGCAGCACCCTTCACTCGCCATTCTTGTTTTGTTCTTGGATTTTTCTGGTTGGGATTGCCACTACCAACCTTACATGCATCAATTATGTGCCCAAAAACCTTACAATGCATGCAAAGAGGGGGCTTCCAATCATACACCACCCGCTGATTCAAAGCAAGACCATCATCCCCATAAATTGGAACAGACAAAGGCAGCTCTTTATCTGCAGACACTTCCACTCGCAGGCGGGCATAAGACAATCTCTCCATGGAACTCGTCATCTTGTCCGTCACAATAGGCTTGCCAATGACACTCCCTATAAAACTAAGAGCTTCGGAAGACCAGAAATGAAAGGGGAGGTTGGGCAGCGAGACCCAAACCGGGATAGAACATAAATTAACCCTCTCTAAACACACATCCGGGCTCCAAGGATGCAGGATCATTGGTCTTCTTTGAACATACCATGGCCCTCCTTCAAGAACTTTAACTTTATCTTCTTCAAGAGTAAAACGAAAAATAAATATTCCATTCTCTAACAGATTAACATCAACATGGCCTGCAATCTTCCATTGTTTCATTAAAATGTCCCTTGCAAATGTAAAACTTGACCTACCTCGAATGAAGTGCCCCATAAGGGTGTTCTTCCATCGTTCAAGCCCTTTGCTGACCACTACATCTGGGCATTTTGCAGACAAAACTCCATCAATCAAATCAGGTTCAACATAGGATAGTTTGAGCCCATCACCATAAGTCGAAGTAGAACAAGAAAAGAGGGCAGACCAAGGCACACCAGCCTTCAACCTCCTCGAGCCATTAGAACCACTAAGAGGGCCATCACTTTGCTGAACAATATCTTCATCACCCTGCCCCTCAAATGCCACAACCTCAGGCTGCCCTTCAATCTGCAATACCGGAGCACCTCCCCCCACCGAGCCAACAAGGGTAGGCCACTCCTCCTTCCCCGAACCACCAAGGGAAGCTCCATCCTCCCCCGAATTGAGATTCCCCCCACCATCCTTCCCACCAATAGCCAAAGCTAATGGCCTTCCGGCCATCACCAAGAGCACACCAAAACACTCACTCCAAAATCGCCAGAGCTTCTCTCTCCAAATCGATACCTATTTCGGCATATGTTCATTTTCGGTTTAAATCAGATCGGGAGGGTAGTTTTGGGTTATTTGGGGTCATTTCTGCAAATTTTTGGGCATGGGATTTTCTAAAAAGTGTTCTTATCTCTTATTAGACGTGTGGATGCGATGTTCAGGGTCGTGACCTTCGAATCGATACCTATTTCGACATATGTTTGTTTTCGGTTTAAACCAGACCGGGTGCGTCGTTTGGGGTTATTTGGGGGCACTTCTGTACATTTTTGTGTTTGGCATTTTCAATAAAGTGTTCTTATCTCTTATTAGACGTGTGGATGCGATGTTCAGGGTTGTGACCTTCTAATCGATACCTATTTCGGCGTATGTTCATTTTCGGTTTAAACCTGACCGGGTGGGTTGTATGGGGTTATTTGGGGGCATTTTTGTACTTTTTTGGGTTTGAGATTTTCTATAAAGTGTCCTTATCTCTTATTAGACGTGTGGATGCGATGTTGAGGGTCGTGACCTTCGAATCGATACCTATTTTGACATATGTTCATTTTCAGTTTAAACCAGACTGGGTGGGTTGTTTGGGATTATTTGGGAGCATTTCTGTACTTTTTTTGGCTTGGGAATTTCTATAAAGTGTTCTTATCTCTTATTAGACATGTGGATGCAATGTTGAGGGTCGTGACCTTCGAATCGATACCTATTTCGACATATGTTCATTTTCGACTTAAACCAGACCGGGTGGGTCGTTTGGGGTTATATGGGGGCATTTCTATACCTTTTTAGGTTTGGTATTTTCTAAAAAGTGTCCTTATCTCTTATTAGACATGTGGATGCGATGTTGAGGGTCCTGACCTTCGAATCGATAACTATTTCTATATATGTTCATTTTCGGTTTAAACCAGATCGGGTGGGTCGTTTGGGGTTATTTGGGGCCATTTCGTACTTTTTTGGGCTTGGGATTTTCTATAAAGTGTCCTTATATCTTCTTAGACATGTGGATGCGATGTTGAGGGTCGTGACCATCGAATCGATACCTATTTTGACATATGTTCATTTTCGGTTTAAACCAGACCGGGTGGGTCGTTTGGGGTTATTTGGGGGCATTTTTGTACTTTTTGGGTTTGGTATTTTCTAAAAAGTGTCATTCTCTCTTATTAGACGTGTGGATGCTATGTTGCAGGTCGTGACCTTCGAATCGAAACCTATTTTGGCATATGTTCATTTTCGATTTAAACCAGACAGGGTGGGTCGTTTGGGGTTATTTGGGGGTATTTCTGTACTTTTTTGGGCTTGGGATTTTCTAAAAAGTGTCTTTATCTCTTATTAGACATGTGGATGCGATGTTAAGGGTTGTCACCTTCGAATCGATACCTATTTTGGCATATGTTCATTTTTGGATTAAACCAGACCGGGTGGGTCGTTTGTGGTTATTTTGGTGCATTTTTATACTTTTTTGGGTTTGGGATTCTCTAAAAACTGTCCTTATCACTTATTAGACGGGTGGATACGATGTTCAGCGTCGTGTCCTTCGAATCGACACCTATTTCGACATATATTCATTTTCGGTTTAAACCAGATCGAGTGGGTCGTTGGGGTTAATTGGGGGCATTTCTATACTTTTTTGGGTTTGGGATTTTCTAAAAAGTTTCCTTATCTCTTATTAGACGTGTGGATGCGAGGTTGAGAGTTGTGACCGGCGAATCTATACCTATTTCTACATATGTTCATTTTCGGTTTAAACCAGACCAGGTGGGTCGTTTGGGGTTATTTGGGGGCATTTTTGTACTTTTTTGGTTTGGGGTTTTCTAAAAAGTGTCCTTATCTCTAATTAGACGTGTGGAAGCGATGTTGAGGGTCGTGATCATCGAATCGATACCTATTTCAATATATGTTCATTTTTGGTTTAAACCAGACCGAGTGGGTCATTTGGGGTTATTTGGGGGCATTTCGTTACTTTTTTGGGCATGAGATTTTCTATAAAGTGTCCTTATCTCTTATTAGATGTGTGGATACGATGTTGAGGGTCGTGACCTTCGAATCGATACCTATTTCGACATATCTTCATTTTCGGTTTAAGCTAGACCGGGTGGATCGTTTGGGGTAATTTGGGGGCATTTTTGTACTTTTTTGGTTGGGGGGTTTTCTAAAAAGTGTCCTTATCTCTAATTAGACGTGTGGAAGCGATGTTGAGGGTCGTGATCTTCGAATCGATACCTATTTCGACATATGTTCATTTTCGGTTAATACCAGACCGGGTGGGTCTTTCGGGTTTATTTGTGGGCATTTCTGTACTTTTTTGTGTTTGGTATTTTGTAAAAGGTATCCTAATCTCTTAATAGCCGTGTGGATGCGATGTTGAGGGTAGAGACCACGAATCCATACATATTTTGGCATATCTTCATTTTCGATTAAAACCAGACCGGGTGGGTCGTTTGGGGTTATGTTGGGGCATTTCTGTACTTTTTTGGGTTTGGTATTTTCTAAAAAGTGTCATTATCTCTTATTAGACGTGTGGATGCGATGTTGAGGGTCGTGACCTTCGAATCGATACCTATTTCAACATATGTTCATTTTCGGTTTAAACTATACCGGGTAGGTCGTTTGGGGTTATTTGGGGGCATTTCTATACTTTTTTGGGCCTGGTATTTTCTATAAAGTGTCCTTATCACTTATTAGGCATGTAGATGCGATGTTGAGGGTCGTGACCTTCGAATCGATACCTATTTCAATATATCTTGATTTTTGGTTTAAACCGGACCGGGTGGATCGTTTGGTGTTATTTCCTTTTTGTACTTTTTTGGGTTTGGTATTTTTTCTAAAAACTGTCCTTATCTCTTATTATACGTGTGGATGCGATATTGAGAATCCTGACCTTTGAATCGATACCTATTTTGGCATATGTTCATTTTCGGTTTAAACCTGACTGGGTGGGTCGTTTGGGGGCATTTCTGTACTTTTTTGGGTTTGGGATTCTCTAATAAGTGTCCTTATCTCTTATTAGACGTGTGGATGCGATGTTGAGGGTTGTGACCTGCGAATCGATACCTATTTCGACGTATGTTCATTTTCGATCTAAACCAGACCAGGTGGGTCGTTTGGGTTATTTGGGGGCATTTTTGTACTTTTTTGGGTTTGGGATTTTCTAAAAAGTTTCCGTATCTCTAATTAGATGTGTGGTTACGATGTTGAGGGTTGTGACCTTCGTATTGATACCTATTTCGGCATATGTTCATTTTCGGTCTAAACCAGACCGGACGGTTCGTTTGTAGTTATTTGGGGGCATTTCTGTACTTTTTTGGGCTTCGGATTTTCCAAAAAGTACCCTTATATCTTATTAGACTTGTAGATGCGATGTTGAGGGTTGTGACCTTTGAATCGATACCTATTTTGGCATTTGTTCATTTTCGGTTTAAACCAGACCGGGTCGATTGTTTGGGATTATTTTGGTGCATTTCTGAACTTTTTTGGGTTTGGGATTCTCTAAAAAGTGTCATTATCTCTTATTAGACGTGTGGATGCGATGTTGAGGGTCGTGACCTTCGAATCGATTGCTATTTCGGGATATGTTCATTTTCGGTTTAAACCAGACCAGGTGGGTCGTTTAGGGTTAATTCGGGGAATTTCTATAGTTCCTTGGGTTTTGGATTTTCTAAAATGTGTCCTTATCTCTTTCTAGATGTATGGATGTGATGTTAAGGGTTGTGACTTGCGAATCTGTACTTTTTTGTGCTTGGGATATTCTAAAAAGTGTCATTATCTCTTGTTAGACTTGTGGATTCGATGTTGAGGGTTGTGACCTTCGAGTCGATACCGATTCTGACATATGGTCATTTTTGGGTTAGACCACACCAGGTGGATCGTTTGGGGTTTTTTGGGGGCATTTCTATACTTTTTTGTGTTTGGTATCCTGTAAAAAATGTCCTTATCTCTTATCAGCCATGTGGATGCAATGTTGAGGGTCGTGACCCCCGAATCGATACCTATTTTGGCATATGTTCATTTTCATTTTAAACCAGACTGGGTGGGTCATTTTGGGTTATTTGGGGCCATTTCTGTACATTTATGGGTTTGGGGTTTTCTAAAAAGTGTCCTTATCTTTTATTAGAAGTGTGGATGTGATGTTGAGGGTCGTGAACTTTGAATCGATACCTGTTTTGGCATATGTTCATTTTCAGTTTAAACCAGATCGGGTGGGTCGTTTGGGGTTATTTTGGTGCATTTCTGTACTTTTTTGGGTTTGGGATTCTGTAAAAGGTGTCCTTATTTCTTATTAGATGTGTGGATGGATGTTGAGGGTCGTGACCTTCGAATCGAAACCTATTTTGGCATATGTTCATTTTCGGTTTAAACCAGACCGG
This sequence comes from Telopea speciosissima, assembly GCF_018873765.1. NCBI lineage: Eukaryota > Viridiplantae > Streptophyta > Magnoliopsida > Proteales > Proteaceae > Telopea > Telopea speciosissima. The sequence goes on along the minus strand of NC_057920.1, from coordinate 33,561,629 downwards.
GTGGGTCGTTTGGGGTTAATTGGGGGTATTTCTGCACTTTTTTGGGTCTGGGATTTTCTCAAAAGTGTCCTTATCTTTTATTAGATGTGTGGATTCGATGATGAGGGTTGTGACCTGCGAATCAATGCCTATTTCGACATATGTTCATTTTCGGTTTAAACCAGACTAGGTGGTTAGTTTGGCGTAATTTGGGGCATTTCTACACTTTTTTGGGCTTGGGATTTTTGAAAAAGTGTCCTTATCTCTTATTAGATGTGTGGATGTGATGTTGAGGGTCGTGACCTTCGAATCGATACCTATTTCGACATATGTTCATTTTTGGTTTAAACCAGATCAGGTGGGTCGTTTGGGATTATTTGGGGCCATTTTCATACTTTTTTGGGTTTGGGATTTAAAAAAAAGTGTCCTTATCTCTAATTAGGCATGTGGATGCGATGTTGAGGGTCATGACTTTCAAATGGATAGTTATTTCGACATAGGTTCATTTTCAATTTTAACCAGACTGGGTGAGTCGTTCGGGGTTATTTTGGGGAATATCTGTACTTTTTTTGGGTTTGGGATTTTCTTTAAAGTGTCCTTACCACTTATTAGACGTGTGGATGGGATGTTGAGGGTCGTGACCTGCAAATCGATACCAATTTTGGCATATGTTATTTTTTGGTTTAAACCTGACCGGGTGGGTCGTTTGGGGTTTTTGGGGGCATTTCTATGCTTTTTTGTGTTTGGTATTTCGTAAAAAGTGTCCTTATCTCTTGTTAGCCGTGTGGAATCGATGTTTAGGGTCGTGACCTCTGAATCGATACCTATTTCAGCATATGTTCATTTTCAGTTTAAACTAGACGAGGTGGGTCGTTTGGGGTTATTTGAGGGCCTTTCTGTTATTTTTTGGGTTTGGTATTTTCAAAAGAGTGTCCTTATCTCTTCTAGAAAGTGTCATTATCTCTTATTAGACGTGTGGATGCGATGTTGAGGGTCGTGACCTTCGAATCAATACTTATTTCGACATATGTTCATTTTTTATTTAAACCAGACCCGGAGGATCGTTTGGGGTTATTTGGGGGCATTTATGTACTTTTTTGGGCTTGGGATTTTCTATAAATAGTCCTGATCTCTTATTAGACGTGTGGATGCGATGTTGAGGGTCGCGACTTTCGAATCGATACCTATTTTGACATAAGTTCATTTTCGGTTTAAAGCAGACCAGGTGGATCGTTTGGGGTTATTTGGGTGCATTGCTGTTCTTTTTTGGGTTTGGAATTTTCTAAAAAGTGTCATTATCTCTAATTAGACGTGTGGATGCGATGTTGAGGGTCGTGACCTTCGAATAGATACCTATTTTGCCATATGTTCATTTTCATTTTAAACCTGACCGGGTGGGTCGTTTGGGGTTATTTTGGGGCTTTCTGTACTTTTTTGGGCTTGGGATTTTCAAAAAAGTGCCATTATCTCTTATTAGATGTGTGGATGTGATGTTGAGGGTCATGACCTTCGAATCGATACCTATTTTGGCATATGTGTTATTTTTTGTTTAAACCAGACCGGGTGGGACGTTTGGGGTTATTTGGGGGCATTTCTAAACTTTTTTGGGCTTTGGATTTTCTATAAAGTATCCTTGTCTCTTATTAGATGTGTGGATATGATGTTGAGGGTTGTGACCTTCGAATCGACACCTATTTTGAGATATGTTCATTTTCGGTTAAACCAGACCGGGTGGGCTGTTTGGGGTTATTTGGAGGCATTTCTGTACTTTTTTGTGTTTGATATTTTATCAAAAGTCTCCTTATCACTTATTAGACGTGTGGATGCGATGTTGAGGGTCGTGACCTTTGAATCGATACCTATTTTGCCATATGTTCATTTTGGGCACAAACCAAACTGGGTTGTCGTTCGGGGTTATTTTAGTGCATTTATGTACTTTTTTGGGTTTGGCATTCTCCAAAAAGTGTCCTTATCTCTTATTAGACGTGTGGATGCAATGTTGAGGGTTGTGACCTTCGAATCGATACCTATTTCGGCATGTGTTCATTTTGGGTTTAAACCAAATCGGGTGGCTCGTTTGGGGTTAATTGGGGGCATTTATGTACTTTTTTGGGTTTGGGATTTTTTAAAAAGTGTCCTTATCTCTTATCTTACGTGTGGATGCGATGTTGAGGGTTGTGACCTGCTAATCGATACCAGTTTCAACATATGTTCATTTTTTGTTTAAACCTTGGGGCTATTTGGGGGCATTTCTATACTTTTTTGGGCTTGGGACTTTCTAAAAGGTATCCTTATCTCTTATTAGACGTGTGGATGTGATGTTGAGGGTCGTGACCTTCGAATCGATACCTATTTCGACATATGTTCATTTTTTATTTAAACCAAACCATGTGAGTCGTTTGGGGTTATTTGGGGGCATTTCTGTACTTTTTTGGGCTTGGGCTTTTATAAAAAGTGTCCTTATCTCTGATTAGACGTGTGGATGCGATGTTGAGGGTCGTGACCTTTGAATCGATACCTATTTTGACATATGTTCATTTTCAGTTTTAACCAGAACGAGTGGGTGGTTTGGTTTAGTTGGGGTATTTCTGTTCTTTTTTGGGCTTGGGATTTTCTATAAAGTGTCCTTATCTCTTATTAGACATGTGGATGCGATGTTGAGGGTCGTGACCTTCGAATCGATACCAATTTTGACATTTGGTCATTTTCGGTTTAAAACATACCGGGTGGGTCGTTTGGGGTTATTTGGGGGCATTTTTGTACTTTTTTGGGTTTGGTATTTTCAAAAAAGTGTCCTTATCTCTTGTTAGACATGTGGATGCGATGTTGAGGGTCGTGACCTTCAAATCCTTACCTATTTGGGCATATGTTCATTTTCGGTTTAAACCAGACCGGGTGGGTCGTTCAGGGTTATTATGGTGCATTTCTGAACTTTATTGGGTTTGGGATTCTCTAAAAACTGTCCATATCTCTTATTAGACGTGTGGATGCGATGTTGAGGGGCGTGACCTTCGACTCGATACGAATTTTGGCATATGTTCATTTTCGATTTAAACCAGACCGGGTGGGTCGTTTGGGGTTAATTGGGGGCATTTTTATATTTTTTTGGGTTTCGGATTTTCTAAAAAGTGTCCTTATCTCTTTATAGACGTGTGGATACGATATTGAGGGTTGTGACCTATGAATCGATACCAATTTTGAGATATGTTGATTTTCGGTTTAAACCAGACTAGGTGGGTTGTTTGGGGTTATTTGGGGGTATTTTTATACTTTTTTGGGCTTGGGATTTTCTATAAGGTGTCCTTATCTGTTATTACACGTGTGGATGCGATTTTGTGGGTCGTGACCTTCGAATCGATACCTATTTCGACATATGTTCATTTTCGGTTTTAGCCATACCGGGTGGGTCGTTTGAGGTTATTTGGGGGCATTTCTATACTTTTTTGAGTTTGGAATTTTTTAAAAACTGTCCTTATCTCCTGTTAGACATGTGGATGCGATTTTGAGGGTCGTGACCTTCGAATCGATACCAATTTTGACATTTGGTCATTTTCGATTTAAACTATACCGGGTGGATCGTTTGGGGTTATTTGGGGCATTTTTGTACTTTTTTGGGTTTGGTATTTTCAAAAAAGTGTCCTTATATCTTGTTAGACATGTGGATACGATGTTGGGGGTCCTGACCTTCAAATCGTTACCTATTTCGGCATATGTTCATTTTTGGTTTAAACCAGACCGGGTGGGTCGTTCGGGGTTATTATGGTGCATTTCTGTACTTTTTTGGGTTTACGATTCTCTAAAAAGTGTCCTTATCTCTAATTAGACGTGTGGATGCAATGTTGAGGGTCGTGACCTTCGAATCGATACCTATTTCGACATATGTTCATTTTCGGTTTTAACCAGAACGGGAGGGTGGTTTGGTTTAGTTGGGGTATTTCTATACTTTTTTGGGCTTGGGATTTTTTATAAAGTGTCATTATCTCTTATTAGACGAGTGGATGTGATGTTAAGGGTCGTGACCTTCGAATCGATATCAATTTTGACATTTGGTCATTTTCAATTTAAACCATACTAGGTGGATCGTTTGAGGTTATTTGGGGGCATTTTTGTACTTTTTTGGGGTTGGTATTTTCAAATAATTGTCCTTATCTCTTGTTGGACATGTGGATGCGATGTTGAGGGTCGTGACCTTCAAATCGTTACCTATTTGGGCATATGTTCATTTTCAATTTAAACCAGACCGGGTGGGTCGTTCGGGGTTATTATGGTGCATTTATGCACTTTATTGGGTTTGGGATTCTCTAAAAAGTGTCCTTATCTCTTATTAGACATGTGGATGCGATGTTGAGGGGAGTGACCTTCGAATCGATACGAATTTCGGCATATGTTCATCTTCGATTTAAACTAGACTGGGTGGGTCATTTGGGGTTAATTGGGGGCATTTCTGTATTTTTTTGGGTTTTGGATTTTCTAAAAAGTGTCTTTACCTCTTTATAGACGTGTGGATACGATATTGAGGGTTGTGACCTATGAATCGATACCAATTTTGAGATATGTTCATTTTCGATTTAAACCAGACTAGGTGGGTTGTTTGTGGTTATTTGGGGGCATTTTTGTACTTTTTTGGGCTTGGGATTTTCTATAAGGTGTCCTTATCTGTTATTACATGTGTGGATGCGATTTTGTGGGTCGTGACCTTCGAATCGATACCTATTTCGATATATGTTCATTTTCGGTTTTAACCATACCGGGTGGGTCGTTTGAGGTTATTTGGGGGCATTTCTGTACTTTTTTGAGTTTGGAATTTTCTAAAACTGTCCTAATCTCCTATTAGACATGTGGATGCGATGTTGAGGGTCGTCACTTTCAAATCAATACCTATTTCGGCATATGTTCATTTTCGGTTTAAACTGGATCGGGTGGGTCGTTTGGGTTATTTTTGTGCATTTCTATACTGTTTTGGGTTTGGGATTCTCTAAAAAGTGTCCTTATCTCTTATTAGATGTGTGGATGCGATGTTGAGGGTCGTGACCTTCGAATCGAGACCTATTTCATCATATGTTCTTTTTCGGTTTAAACCAGACCGGGTGGGTCGTTTGGGGCTAATTGGGGCCATTTCTGTACTTTTTTGGATTTGAGATTTTCTATAAAGTGTCCTTGTCTCTTATTAGACGTGTGGTGCGATGTTGAGGGTCGTGACCTTCGAATAGATACCTATTACGACATATGTTCATTTTTTGTTTAAACCAGAACGGGTGGGTTGTTTGAAGTTATTTGGGGGCCTATCTGTACTTTTTTGGCTTGGAACTTTCTATAAAGTGTCCTTATCTCTTAATAGACGTGTCAATGCGATGTTGAGGGTCGTGACCTTCGAATCGATAGCTATTTCCACATATGTTCATTTTTTATTTAAATCAAACCGGGTGGGTCGTTTGAGGTTATTTGGGGGCATTTCTATACTTTTTTGGGCTTAGGATTTTCTAAAAAGAGTCCTTATCTCTTGTTAGACATGTGGATGCGATGTTGGGGGTCGTGACCTTCGAATCGATACCTATTTCGACATATGTTCATTTTCGGTTTTAACCATACCGGGTGGGTCGTTTGGGGTTATTTGGGGGCATTTCTGTACTTTTTTGAGTTTGAAATTTTCTAAAAAGTGTCCTTATCCCTTGTTAGACAAGTGGATGCGATGTTGGGGGTCGTGACCTTCAAATCGATACCTATTTCGGCATATGTTCATTTTTGGTGTAAACCGGACCAGGTGGGTCTTTTGGGGTTATTTTGGTGCATTTCTGTACTTTTTTGGGTTTGGGATTCGCTAAAAAGTGTCCTTATCTGTTATTAGACGTGTGGATGCGATGTTGAGGGTCGTGACCTTCGTATCGATACCTAATTCGTCATATGTTCATTTTTGGTTTAAACCAGATTGGGTGGATCATTTGGGATTAATTGGGGGCATTTTTGTACTTTTTGGGGTTTGAGATTTTCTATAAAGTGTCCTTATCACTTATTAGATGTGTGGTGCGATGTTGTGGGTCGTGACCTTCGAATCGATACCTATTTCGACATATGTTTATTTTTTGTTTAAACCAGACCGGGTGGGTCATTTGGAGTTATTTGGGGGCATATCTGTACTTTTTTGGGCTTGGTACTTTCTATAAACTGTCCTTATCTCTTAATAGACGTGTGGATGCGATGTTGAGGGTCGTGACCTTCGAATCGATACCTATTTCGACATGTGTTCATTTTTGATTTAAACCGTACCGCGTGGGTCGTTTGGGGGTAATTGGGGGCATTTCTGTACTTTTTTGGGTTTTGAATTTTCTAAAAAGTGTCCTTATCTCTTAATAGACGCGTTGAGGGTTGTGACCTGCGAATCGATACCAATAACATATGTTCATTTTTGGTATAAACCAGACCAAGTGGGTCGTTTGGGGTTATTTCGGGGCATTTCTGTACTTTTTTGGGCTTAGGATTTTCTATTAGGTGTCCTTATCTCTTATTAGACGTGTGGATACGATTTTGTGGGTTGTGACTTTCGAATCGATACCTATTTTGATATATGTTCATTGTTGGTGTTAACCATACCGGGTGGGTCGTTTGGGGTTATTTGGGGGCATTTCTGTACTTTTTTGGGTTTGGAATTTTCTAAAAAGTGTCCTTATCACTTGTTAGATATGTGGATGCAATGTTGAAGGTCGTGACTGTCGAATCGATACCTATTTTGGCATATGTTCATTTTCGGTCTAAACCAGACCGGGTGGGTCGTTTGGAATTAATTGGGGGCATTTCTGTACTTTTTTGGGTTTGAGATTTTATAATAATGTTCCTTATCTCTTATTAGACGGTGGGTGCGATGTTGAGGGTCGTAACCTTCGAATCGATACCTATTTCGACATATGTTCATTTTCGATTTAAACCACACCGGGTGGGTCGTTTCTAGTTATTTGGGGGCATTTCTAAACTTTTTTGGGCTTGGACTTTCTATAAAGTGTCCTTTTCTCTTAATAGATGTGTGGATGCGATGTGGAGGGTCGTGACCTTTGAATCGATACCTATTTCGACATATGTTCATTTTTTATTTAAACCGGACCGCGTGGGTCGTTTGGGGTTAATTGGGGACATTTTTATACTTTTTTGGGTTTTGGATTTTTTAAAAAATGTCCTTATCTCTTAATAAACGTGTGGATGCGATGTTGAGGGTTTTGACTTGCGAATCGATACCAATAACATATGTTCATTTTTGGTATAAACCAGACCGGGTGGGTCGTTTGGGGTTATTTCGGGGCATTTCTGTACTTTTTTGGGCTTAGGATTTTCTATAAGGTGTCCTTATCTCTTATTAGACGTGTGGATGCGATTTTGTGGGTCGTGACTTTCGAATCGATACCTATTTCGACATATGTTCATTTTCGGTTTTAACCATACCGGGTGGGTCGTTTGGGGTTATTTGGGGGCATTTTTGTACTTTTTTGGGTTTGAAATTTTCTAAAAAGTGTTCTTATCACTTGTTAGATATGTGGATTCAATGTTGAGGGTCGTGACTGTCGAATCGATACCTATTTTGGCATATGTTCTTTTTTGGTTTAAACCAAACCAGGTGGGTCTTTTGGGATTATTTTGATGCATTTCTGCAATTTTTTTGGGTTTGGGATTCTCTAAAAAGTGTCCTTATCTCTTATTAGACGTGTGGATGCGATGTTGAGGGTCGTGACCTTCGAATCGATAACTATTTTGGCATATGTTCATTTTCGGTTTAAACCAGACCGGGTGGGTCGTTTGGAATTAATTGGGGGCATTTTTGTACTTTTTTGGGTTTGAGATTTTATAAAAATGTTCCTTATCTCTTATTAGACGTGTGGGTGTGATGTTGAGGGTCGTAACCTTCGAATCGATACCTATTTCGACATATGTTCATTTTCGATTTAAACCACACGAAGTGGGTCGTTTCGAGTTTTTTGGGGGCATTTCTGAACCTTTTTGGGCTTGGAACTTTCTATAAAGTGTCCTTATCTCTTAATAGACGTGTGGATGCGATGTTAAGGGTTGTGACCTTCGAATCGATACCTATTTTGACATATGTTCATTTTTCGTTTAAACCAGATCGGTTGGATCGTTTGGGATTATTTGGGGGCATTTCTGTTCTTTTTTGGGTTTGGTATTTTCTAAAAAGTGTAGACGTGTGGATGCGATGTTGAGGGTCGTGACCTTCGAATCAATACCTATTTCGGCATATGTTCATTTTCGGTGTAAACCAAACCGAGTAGGTCGTTTGGGGTTATTTTGTTGCATTTCTGTACTTTTTTGGGTTTGGGATTCTCTAAAAAGTGTCCTTATCTCTTATTAGACAAGTGGATGCAATGTTGAGGGGCGTGACCTTTGAATAGATACCTATTTCGGCATATGTTCATTTTCGATTTAAACTAGACCGGGAGTGTCGTTTACGGTTAATTGGGGGCATTTTTGTATTTTTTTGGGTTTGAGATTTTCTAAAAAGTGTCATTATCTCTTTATAGACATGTGGATACAATGTTGAGGGTTGTGACCTGCGAATCGATACCAATTTTGACATTTGTTCATTTTCGGTTTAAACCAGACTAGGTGGGTCGTTTGGGGTTATTTTGGGGCATTTCTATACTTTTTTGGGCTTAGGATTTTCTAAAAAGTGTCCTTATCTCTTGTTAGACATGTGGATGCGATGTTGGGGATCGTGACCTTCGAATCGATGCCTATTTCGACATATGTTCATTTTCGGTTTTAACCATACCGGGTGGGTCGTTTGGGATTATTTGGGGGCATTTCTGTACTTTTTTGAGTTTGGAATTTTCTAAAAAGTGTCCTTATCCCTTGTTAGACATGTGGATGCGATGTTGGGGGTCGTGACCTTCAAATTGATACCTATTTCGGCATATGTTCATTTTTGGTGTAAACCGGACCGGGTGGGTCGTTTGGGGTTATTTTGGTGCATTTCTGTACTTTTTTGGGTTTGGAATTCTCTAAAAAATGTCCTTATATCTTAATAGATGTGTGGGTGCGATGTTAAGGGTCGTGACCTTCGAATCGATACCTTATTCGTCATATGTTCATTTTCGGTTTAAACCAGACCGGGTGGGTCGTTTGGGGTTAATTGGGGGCATTTCTGTACTTTTTTGGGTTTGGGATTTTCCAAAAAGTGTCCTTATCTCTTAATAGACGTGTGGATGCGATTTTGAGGGTTGTGACCGACGAATCGATAAAAATTTTGACATATGTTCATTTTCGAATTAAACCAGACCGGGTGGGTTGTTTTAGGTTATTTGGGGGCAGTTCTATACTTTTTTGGGCTTAGGATTTTCTATAAGGTGCCGTTATCTCTTATTAGACGTGTGGATGCAATTTTGAGGGTCGTGACCTTCGAATCGATACCTATTTTGACATATGTTCATTTTTTGTTTTAACCATACCAGGTGGGTCGTTTGGGGTTCTTTGGGGGCATTTCTGTACTTTTTTGAGTTTGGAATTTTCTAAAAAGTGTCCTTATCTCTTGTTAGACATGTGGATGCTATGTTGAGGGTCGTGACCTTCGAATCGATACCTATTTCGGCATATGTTAATTTTCGATTTAAACCGGACCGGGTGGGTAATTTGGGGTTATTTTGGTGCATTTCTGTACTTTTTTGTGTTTGGGATTCTCTAAAAAGTGTCCTTATCTCCTAATAGACGTGTGGGTCCGATGTTGAGGGTCGTGGCCTTCGAATCGATACCTATTTCGTCATATGTTTATTTTCGGTTTAAACCAGATCGGGTGGGTCGTTTGGGGTTAATTGGGGGCATTTCTATACTTTTTTAGGTTTGAGATTTCTATAAAGTTTCCTTATCTCTTATTAGATGTGTGGTGCGATGTTGTGGGTCGTGACCTTCGAATCGATACCTATTTCGACATATGTTCATTTTTTATTTAAACCGGACCGGGTGGGTCGTTTGGAGTTATTTGGGGGCATATCTATACTTTTTTGGGCTTGAAACTTTCTATAAACTGTCCTTATCTATTAATAGACGGGTGGATGCGATGTTGAGGGTCGTGACCTTCGAATCGATACCTATTTCAACATATGTTTATTTTCAGTTTAAACCAGACCGGGTGGGTCGTTTGGGGTTATTTCTGTACTTTTCTGGGTTTTGAATTTTCTAAAGAGTGTCCTTATCTCTTGTTAGACATGTGGATGCGATGTTGAGGGTCGTGACCTTTGAATCGATACTTCTTTCGGCATATCTTCATTTTCGGTTTAAACCGGACTGGGTGGGTCGTTTGGGGTTATTTTGGTGCATTTCTGTACTTTTTTGGGTTTGGGATTTTCTAAAAAGTGTCCTTATCTCTTAATAGACATGTGGGTGCGATGTTGAGGGTCGTGACCTTCAAATCGTTACCTATTTGGGCATATGTTCATTTTCAATTTAAACCAGACCGGGTGGGTCGTTCGGGGTTAATTGGGGGCATTTCTGTAGTTTTTTGGTTTGGCATTTTCCAAAAAGTGTCCTTATCTCTTAATAGACGTGTGGATGCGATGTTGAGGGTTGTGACCGGCGATTCGATACCAATTTTGACGTATGTTCATTTTCGAATTAAACTAGACCGGGTGGGTCGTTTGAGGTTATTTGGGGGCAATTCTATACTTTTTTGGGCTTAGGATTTCTATAAGGTGTCCTTATCTCTTATTAGACATGTGGATGCGATTTTGAGGGTCGTGACCTTGAATCGATACCTATTTTCGACATATGTTCATTTTCGGTTTTAACCATACCAGTGGGATGCGATTTGGGGTTATTTGGGGGCATTTCTATACTTTTTTGAAGTTTGGAATTTTCTAAAAAGTGTCCTTATCTCTTTTTAGACATGTGGATACGATGTTGAGGGTCGTGACCTTCGAATCGATACCTATTTCGGCATATGTTAATTTTCGGTTTAAACCGGACCGGGTGGGTAGTTTGGGGTTATTTTAGTGCATTTCTGTACTTTTTTGTGTTTGGGATTCTCTAAAAAGTGTCCTTATCTCTTAATAGATGTGTGGGTGCGATGTTGAGGGTCGTGACCTTCGAATCGATACCGATTTCATCATATGTTCATTTTTCGGTTTAAACCAGACCGGGTGGGTCGTTTGGGGCTAATTGGGGGCATTTCTATACTTTTTTAGGTTTGAGATTTCTATAAAGTTTCCTTATCTCTTATTAGATGTGTGGTACGATGTTGGGGGTCGTGACCTTCGAATCGATACATATTTCGACATATGTCCATTTTTTGTTTAAACCAGACCGAGTGGGTCGATTGGAATTATTTGGGGGCATATCTGTACTTTTTTGGGCTTGGAACTTTCTATAAACTGTCCTTATCTATTTATAGCCGGGTGGATGCGATGTTGAGGGTCGTGACCTTCGAATCGATACCTATTTCGGCATATGCTCATTTTCGATTTAAACCAGACTGAGTGGGTCGTTTGGGGTTAGTTGGGGGCAGTTCATTACTTTTTTGGGTTTGAGAATTTCTAAAAAGTTTCCTTATCTCTTATTAGACGTGTGGATGCGATGTTGAGGGCCGTGACCTTCGAATCGATACCTATTTCGACATATGTTCATTTTCAGTTTAAACCAGACCGTGTGGGCTATTTGGAGTTATTTGGGGGCATTTTTGAACTTTTTTCGGCTTGAAACTTTCTATAAAGTGTCCTTCTCTCTTAATAGACGCGTGGATGCGATGTTGAGGGTCGTGACCTTCGAATCGATACCTATTTCAACATATGTTCATTCTCGGTTTAAACCAGACTGGGTGGGTCGTTTGGGATTATTTTGGTCCATTTCTGTACTTTTTTGGGTTTGGTATTTTTTAAAAAGTGTCCTTATCACTTATTAGACGTGTTGATGCGATGTTGAGGGTCGTGACCTTTGAATCGATACCTATTTCAGCATATGTTCATTTTCGGTTTAAACCAGACCGGGTAGGTCGTGTTGGGTTATTTTGGTGCATTTCTGTACTTTTTTGGGTTTGGGATTTTCTAAAAAGTGTCCTTATCTTTTTTTTAGACATGTGGATGCAATGTTGAGGGTCGTGACCTTCGAATCGATACCTATTTTGGCATATGTTCATTTTCAGTTTAAACCTGATCGGGTGGGTTGTTTGGGGTTATTTTGGGGCATTTTTGTACTTTTCTGGGCTTGGGATTTTATCTAAAGTATCCTTATCTCTTATTAGACGTGTTGATACGATGTTGTGGGTCACGATCTTCGAATCGATACCTATTTCGACATATGTTCATTTTCGGTTCAACTTGACCGGGTGTATCGTTTGGGGTTATTTTGGGGGATTTCTGTGCTTTTTTGGATTTGGTATTTTCTAAAAAGTGTCCTTATCTCTTATTAGATGTGTGGATGCGATGTTGAGGGTCGTGACCTCGTATCGATACCTATATCGGCATATGTTCATTTTAATTTATAAACCAGACCGGGTGGGTCGTTTTGGGTTATTTGGAGGCATTTATGTACTTTTTTGGGTTTGGGATTCTCTAAAAAGTGTCATTATCTCTTATTAGACGTGTGGATGCGATGTTGAGGGTCGTGACCTTCGAATCGATACCTATTTCGACATATGTTCATTTTCGGTTTAAACCAAACCAATTGGGCCGTTTGGAGTTATTTGGGGGCATTTCTGAACTTTTTTCGGCTTGGAACTTTCTATAAAGTGTCCTTCTCTCTTAATAGACGTGTGGATGCGATGTTGAGGGTCGTGACCTTCGAATCGGTACCTATTTCGACATATGTTAATTCTCGGTTTAAACCAAACCGGGTGGGTCATTTGGGGTTATTTGGCGGCATTTCTGTATATTTTTGGATTTGGTATTTTCTAAAAGGTGTCCTTATCACTTATTAGATGTGTGGATGCGATGTTGAGGGTCATGACCTTCGACTCGATACCTATACTGGCATATGTTCATTTTAATGTATAAACCAGACCGGGTGGGTTGTTTTGGGTTATTTGGGGGCATTTCTGTACTTTTTTGGGTTTGGGATTCTCTAAAAAGTGTCCTAATCTATTATTAAACGTGTGGATGTGATGTTGAGGGTCGTGACCTTCGAATCGATACCTATTTCGATATTTGTTAATTTTTTGTTTAAACCAAATCGGGTGGGTCGTTTGGGGTTAGTTGGGGGCATTTCTGTACTTTTTTTGGCTTGGGACTTTCTATAAAATGTCCTTATCTATTATTAGATGTGTGGATGCGATGTTAAGGGTCATGACCTTCGAATTGAAACCTATTTCGGCATATGTTCATTTTCTATTTAAACTAGACCGGGTGGGTCGTTTGGGGTGAATTGGGGGCATTTCTGTACTTTATTGGGTTTGGTATTTCTTAAAAAGTGTCCGTATCTCTTATCAGACATGTGGATGCAATGTTGAGATTCGGGACCTTCGAATCGATACCTATTTCGGCATATGTTCATTTTCGGTTTAAATTGGATCGGGTGGGTCGTTAGGGGTAATTTTGGTGCATTTCTGTCCTTTTTGGTTGGGGATTCTCTAAACATTGTCCTTATCTCTTATTAGACGTGTGGATGCGATGTTGAGGGTCGTGACCTTCGAATCGATACCTATTTCGGCATATGTTCATTTTTCGATTTAAACCAGACCGGGTGGGTAGTTTGGGGTTATTTTGGTGCATTTCTGTACTTTATTGGGTTTGGAATTCACTAAAAAGTGTCCTTATATCTTAATAGACATGTGGGTGCGATGTTGAGGGTCATGACCTTCGAATCGATACCTATTTCGTCATATGTTCATTTTCGGTTTAAACCAGACCGGGTGGGTTGTTTGGGGTTAATTGGTGGAATTTCTGTACTTTTTTGGGTATGGGATTTTCCAAAAAGTGTCCTTATCTCTTAATAGACGTGTGGATGCGATGTTAAGGGTTGTGACCGACGAATCGGTACCAATTTTGACATATGTTCATTTTTGAATTAAACCAGACCGGGTGGGTCATTATAGGTTATTTGGGGGCAGTTCTATACTTTTTTGGGCTTAGGATTTTCTATAAGGTGTCCTTATCTCTTATTAGACGTGTGGATGCAATTTTGAGGGTCGTGACCTTCGAATCGATACCTATTTCGACATATGTTCATTTTTGGTTTTAACCATACCGGGAGGGTCATTTGGGGTTATTTGGGGGCATTTCTGTATTTTTTTGAGTTTGGAATTTTTTTAAAAGTGTCATTATCTCTTGTTAGACATGTGGATGCAATGTTGAGGGTCGTGACCTTCGAATCGATACCTATTTTGGCATATGTTAATTTTCGGTTTAAACCGGACCGGGTGGGTAGTTTGGGGTTATTTTGGTGCATTTCTGTACTTTTTTGTGTTTGGGATTCTCTAAAAAGTGTCCTTATCTCCTAATAGACGTGTGGGTCCGATGTTGAGGGTCGTGACCTTCGAATCGATACCTATTTCGTCATATGTTCATTTTCGGTTTAAACCAGACCGGGTGGGTCGTTTGGGGTTAATTGGGGGCATTTCTATACTTTTTTAGGTTTGAGATTTCTATAAAGTTTCCTTATCTCTTATTAGATGTGTGGTACGATGTTGGGGGTCGTGACCTTCGAATCAATACCTATTTCGGCATATGTTTATTTTTTGTTTAAACCAGACCGGGTGGGTCGTTTGGAGTTATTTGGGGGCATATCTGTACTTTTTTGGGCTTGAAACTATCTATAAACTATCCTTATCTATTAATAGACGGGTGGATGCGATGTTGAGGGTCGTGACCTTCGAATCGATACCTATTTCGACATATGTTTATTTTCAGTTTAAACCAGACCAGGTGGGTCGTTTGGGATTATTTCTGTATTTTTTTGGGTTTGGAATTTTCTAAAGAGTGTCCTTATCTCTTGTTAGACATGTGGATGCGATGTTGAGGGTCGTGACGTTTGGATCGAAACCTATTTCGGCATATCTTCATTTTCGATTTAAACCAGACTGGGTGGGTCGTTTGGGGTTATTTTGGTGCATTTCTGTACTTTTTTGGGTTTGGGATTCTCGAAAAAGTGTCCTTATCTCTTAATAGACATGTGGGTACGATGTTGAGGGTCGTGACCTTCAAATCTATACCTATTTTGTCATATGTTCATTTTCGGTTTAAACCAGACCGGGTGGGTCGTCTGGGGTTCATTGGGGGCATTTCTGTACTTTTTTGGGTTTGGGATTTTTCAAAAAGTGTCCATATCTCTTAATAGACGTGTGGATACGATGTTGAGGGTTGTGACCGGCGAATCGATACCAATTTTGGCGTATATTCATTTTCGAATTAAACTAGACCAGGTGGGTTGTTTGAGGTTATTTGGGGGCAATTCTGTACTTTTTTGGGCTTAGGATTTCTATAAGGTGTCCTTATCTCTTATTAGACGTGTGGATGCAATTTTGAGGGTCATGACCTTCGAATCAATACCTATTTCGACATAGGTTCATTTTTGGTTTTAACCATACCAGGTGGGTCGTTTGGGGTTATTTGGGGGCATTTCTGTAATTTTTTGAGTTTGGAAATTTCTAAAAAGTGTGCTTATCTCTTTTTAGACATGTGGATGCGATGTTGAGGGTCGTGACCTTCGAATCGATACCTATTTCGACATATATTTATTTTCAGTTTAAACCAGACCGGGTGGGTCGTTTGGGATTATTTCTGTATTTTTTTGGGTTTGGAATTTTCTAAAGAGTGTCCTTATCTCTTGTTAGACATGTGGATGCGATGTTGAGGGTCGTGACCTTTGAATCGAAACCTATTTTGGCATATCTTCATTTTCGGTTTAAACCGGACTAGGTGGGTCGTTTGGGGTTATTTTGGTGCATTTCTGTACTTTTTTGGGTTTGGGATTCTCGAAAAAGTGTCCTTATCTCTTAATAGACATGTGGGTGCGATGTTGAGGGTCGTGACCTTCAAATCTATACCTATTTCGTCATATGTTCATTTTCGGTTTAAACCAGACCGGGTGGGTCGTCTGGGGTTCATGGGGGCATTTCTGTACTTTTTTGGGTTTGGGATTTTGCAAAAAGTGTCCTTATCTATTAATAGACGTGTGGATGCGATGTTGGGGGTTGTGACCGGTGAATCGATACCAATTTTGGCGTATGTTCATTTTCGAATTAAACTATACCGGGTGGGTTGTTTGAGGTTATTTGGGGGCAATTCTATACTTTTTTGGGCTTAGGATTTCTATAAGGTGTCCTTATCTCTTATTAGACGTGTGGATGCAATTTTGAGGGTCGTGACCTTCGAATCGATACCTATTTCGACATATGTTCATTTTCGGTTTTAACCATACCAGGTGGGTCGTTTGGGGTTATTTGGGGGCATTTCTGTACTTTTTTGAGTTTGGAATTTTCTAAAAAGTGTGCTTATCTCTTGTTAGACATGTGGATGCGATGTTGAGGGTCGTGACCTTCGAATCGATACCTATTTTGGCATATGTTAATTTTTGGGTTAAACCGGACCGGGTGGGTAGTTTGGGGTTATTTTAGTGCATTTCTGTACTTTTTTGTGTTTGGGATTCTCTAAAAAGTGTCCTTATCTCCTAATAGACGTGTGGGTCCTATGTTGACGGTCGTGACCTTCGAATCGATACCTATTTCGTCATATGTTCATTTTCGGTTTAAACCAGACCGGGTGGGTCATTTTGGGTTAATTTGGGGCATTTCTATACTTTTTTAGGTTTGAAATTTCTATAAAGTTTCCTTATCTCTTATTAGATGTGTGGTGCGATGTTGGGGGTCATGACCTTCGAATCGATACCGATTTCGTTTTATATTCATTTTTTGTTTAAACCAGATCGGGTGGGTCGATTGGAGTTATTTGGGGGCATATCTGTACTTTTTGGGGCTTGGAACTTTCTATAAATCTGAGGGAAATCCCAAAGCTCACCCTCCAAAAAATCTGAAATGGTGGCAGACAGGTTAAGTGGGATTTGACTTGGCTTCAGTAGATCTTCAACACTCTGCTCACCTACCCATCTGTCATACCAGAATCGAATTGAGGTTCCATCTCCAATGACCCATCGTTCTGCTGACTGAACAAAGTCCCATACTCTTCGAATACTTGGAAGGACAGAAGAGGTTCCAACAGATCTCTTTGGGGTACCATCTGTTTTCAAAAACCTCCCTCGTAAAAAATCAGCAAAGGTTGATTTCCCCATTTTAATTGACCATGCTAACTTAGCAATCAACGCCAAGTTTAGATCCCGCAGTCGTCGTATCCCTAGGCCCCCTTCCTTCTTGGGCTTGCAGAGATATTCCCAACGGACCGTTATGGCCTTGGAATAATTTGCTTCTCCCGTCCAGATGAAATTGAGAATCCATCGTTCCATGAGATCTAAAGAAGATGTTGGCCACAAATAAACAAAAAAATTATGAATAGGGATACTGCACATCACTGATCTTACCAGCTCCACTCGACCTGCCATGGATAGAAGACGCCCTTTCCAAGCCAACAATTTTTTCTTGAATTTATCTATCAAAGGCAGAAACACATCTCTTTTCTCCCTCCCTTTCACCAGTTCCACTCCCAAATAACGGGTAGGCAGCTTGCAGACTGGAATTTGAAGGGTTGCAGCCAGGCGTTGCTTTCAGGCTGCTGTAATTTTACCCAAAAACACTTTGCTTTTTGTGAGGTTGATCACTTGGCCTGAATAGGCCCCGTAGTCATTTAGGAACTGTTTAACCTGCTTCACACTTTTCAAACCTACCTTCATAAAAATAAAGAGATCATCCGCATAAAGTAGATGAGTAGGGGTGTCTACCTGATGTGGGCCTGGAAGGGCTGCAATCCCTCCCCCTCTGCACAGCAATGTAAGTCCTCTACAAAGAACCTCTTCAGCTAGAATGGACAAGAGGGGTGAAAGTGGATCTCCTTGCCTCAATCCCCTTTCAACCCCAAAAAAACCCACAAGTCCTCCATTGATTAAGACAGAGATCTTAGTTGTGCACAAGATCTGTTGCACCCATGAAGTCCACAACTGAGAGAAGCCAAAAGCCCCTAGCACATCAAATAAGAAACCCCAATCAAGGGAATCAAAGGCCTTTTGGATATCCAGCTTCATGCCCAAACCTCCACCCCTGCATTTTATCGACATGACATTGGCTAACTCTGACGCCACCCCAATGCTTTCAAAGATGACTTTCCCCTTTTGGAATGCCCCTTGCTCAGGGGAGATCAATTTATGCAGAATCGTAGCCAAACGAGTTGCCATAATTTTTGGGATTAATTTAAAGAAGAAATTCCCCAAACAGATTGGGCGAAATTGCCCAACTTTAATAGCACACTCCACCTTCAGAATCAGACTTAGAAAATTGCTGTTGAGGCCCTTCGTGACTACTCCTTCCCTAAAAAAATTTTGGATTCCCCTACAAACATCCGAACCTACTATATCCCAGCATACCCTGAAGAAAGTACCTGGGTAACCATCCGGCCCTGGAGCACTCGAGGGGTCTAAATAAAAAACCGCAGCTTTAATCTCTTCATGAGAGGGGATCCTTACAAGCATCTCATTATCATCATTAGTCACCAACGTCAGTACTGCAGACAGCAAACTCGCATGCCTGGTAGAAATCCTACGCTTGAAAAAAGATTCAAACTGCGAAGCCATACAATCTCCCATAGCACCTGCATCTGAAAGTACCTCTCCATCATCCCTTTTTAGTTCCCGAATAGTATTTTTGGCCCTTTTGATCTTGGTGGGCATGTGGAAATATTTGGAGCAGCTGTTACCCTGCTTAACCCACTTATCTCTGGCCTTTTCACCCCATAACTTCTCTTAAAGAAGAACAGCTTGGTCATAATCTCTTCTAGCCTGCAGTTCATTATCAAATAATTATGTTGTGAAACCTTCAGAGTCCAATAGACTTTGAACAGACATCAGATTCACCCTCGTGCGAGAAACTTCCCAATCTATATGTGGGAACACTTTACGCGCCCAATTTCAAAGCGGGCATTTTAGGCGTTTGAGCTTGGCAGCAACCACAAACATAGGGGTACCCCAAATAGGCGCAGCCCATGAATCAATCACAATACTTCTAAAGTTCTCATGTTCAGACCAAAAGCGTTGCATTCGAAAAGGAGCATTAGTAGGGCATACCTCCTTCGCACATGAAATCACTAATGGGGAGTGATCTGACGACCCTTAACGAGCACCCGCTGCACACAACCATCATACCGATACCACCACTCATCATTACAGAAGCTACGGTCAAGCACAGCCCGCACATTACCCACTCTTCTATTATTTGACCAAGTAAACTTGACGCCAGTGGAGGGAATTGACAGAAGAGAAGCCGAATCTACCAATACTGCAAAATCCTCTACCGGGCCCAAATTAAAACGACCCGGACCCCGTTTCTCAGAAGCATAAAAGTAAGCATTAAAGTCACCAATAACCAGCCAAGGACAAGAAATCCCCGTAAGGGATGCCAAATCACACCAAAGCTGGCGATGGGCTGCACGGAAGTAATTGGCATGAACCACCGAGATGATGCTTTTAATTCCTTGAAACTCAACCTGCTGTGAGATGTGCTGATCTGAGTCCAAAATTACTGTCGGCTGTGACAAGCCAAGCCTCCATAGAAACCAGATATTAGGTACCCCCGCATCGCGACTGTTGCTAATAACTTCTGCATTAAGTCCAAGCCTTGAAAAAAATTGCAGCGGGCAGTGATCTACGCCAATTTTGGGTTCAGCTAAGCATAAAAAGTTTGGGTTATGCTCCTTCATGAGAAACCGCAGGTGGGCAAGCGCCCGTTGGTTTCCAATTCCTCTGACGTTCCAGAATATACACTTCATGGTAAACGATCAGAAGGGGAGTAGAGGCACGCTTCAACCTCGCCCTCGCGATGTACACCGAGCATTTCATGATCGACCAAGTTAACCTCTGTGACGCCTTGCCCGCCGTAACGCGAACCCAATATGATATTAGATTTTTGAATGTGTTTATCGCGTCCCTGCCGATGTCGTGTCACCTTAACAAATGGAGCTTCACCATCGTGAAAATTGCCCGGATGTTACCATCATGATGGACCACAACAGTTCTACCGTTGTCCTTGCTGGTTACTAAGATGGGAGAGAGAACTACTACTAGAACACCTCCAGCCTGTGGAACTCCGTTAGGCTGAAGCATGTCCGAAGAGAAATATTGAAGTTCGCCTACCTCCCTGGTTCTATGGCCGTTGTCAGCTGTAGCAGGTGAGCCCATCCTTGTAGAGTCCTCCTGTGCCACGGTGTCAATCCCCCCCTCATGCATCGCGTCATCTTCAGTCCCAGCTAAGAAACCATGAGGGAGTGAATCACAAACACGTGAGATAGAATTCGAGTGGGACTTATCAGAACCCATATGTACATGAACTCCCTGAACTGCCTCCTCCAAACCAGGCTGGTTTGGAATAGAGATTGGCCCCGGGCCCACAGCATGAACAACAGCCAAATTTGAAATGCCCATGTCTCTTCCAGCCAACGTCACCCCTACCGGAGGATCTCGTCGCCGCCGCCACTCCCTTGCTTTTGGTGACTGGTTATCCGAGCAAGAGGATTCAACTACACATAAAGTAAAAATGTACTAAAGGTTAGAGTTACCTCAACTTTAGTATTATTGCTACCTTTCAATCTTTGAAGCTTAATGCCAAGTAAATGAATGAAGCTTATGAGACACTATGCCTTGAATGGATGCTTGTATTATCACTTGAGGCTATTACAAAGATCTTGTGTTAAAAGCTCTTAATTATGATTAATAATGATGATTAGAGCCTTAAGCAATAGCCTATTTATAGGCTAAATGACTTGATTTAATTAGGAATCTAATTTAAGATCGGATTCCAAAGCCATAAATAATCTGGTATGCCGGTTTCCAATCTAGTATGCTGGATTACCAAATTTTCATATAAGAGTAAGGGCTAACGGTCAAATTATAACAGTCTTTTACTGATCCGGTATGCTGGATAGTTATTCGGTATACCTATAGACATCCAAATTTTGCTTGCAAGAGCCATAAAAGGCCTAGGGGTATTTGAGTCATCTTTAACCTAGTCCAGTACATGGAACCAGTCCAAAGCCTAACCAGTCTAGGCCGAGTCAGCCCATACCCAAACCGGTCTGATGACCAAACCAATTTTAATTAGAAGGGTATCTTAGGAATCCAAAAAGAAAAAAATCAATTATAAGGGTAATTCGGATTAAAAAAGGGGTTTTTTATAATTACCACCCCAAAAACTTTGATATCTACTATTACCCCCTAAAAACTTTCAAACAACTACTAGCCTCCCCTGTTGCATAATAATAACTAACTGGCCCCCACCGTTACATACCCGTAATGGAGAGGGCTAGTCGTGAGAGTGTGCCGTTGTCACGGATTTTCTAGGACCAAAATGCCCTTTTGGGGTGGTAATTGTAAAAAACCGCCACCCCATCACCATCCCTTCTCCCCCTCCTCCTTCTCCTTCTTCTCCTTCTTCTTCTTCCTCCTCTGCAACCCCAACCGCCCCGATCGATGATGCCAACACCGGCACTTTGAATTCTCTGTCACCAACAACTCCATGATGAGTGCAGACGAGCTCTTCTTTACAGGTAGGTTATTACCCTCCAAGGATAACTGCACCAACCAATTGCAGAAAATGACACTAAGAGATGAGCTCCTCATTGATGATGATGATGATGAAGGTGTATCTCCAACACCCTCTAAGGGTAGTTCCATCAAGTGGAAGGAGTTTTGAGGTCTAAAGAGGCCATATGAAGGGTCTGTTATGGAGATAACAACAGAAGCAAAAGGGTCAATGTTGGTTCATGAAGAGGCGTACCTTAGCAAGGATTTCACAACAGATCAGCATTAATGGTTAGGCTTGTAGAGATGTGATCAATTTTTTTGGGGGAAAGGGTTTGATATTAGAGGAACTTCTGATAAATTTAGGGTTTTTTTTCTGTGGGTAGGAATTTTATCTTTAATCTCTTCTTTCATCTTTTTCTTACATTTCCCCCTTTTGTTTTAGAGATTAGTGTTTCAGCTATTTCTGCTATGTACAAAATATTTGCAGTTGATTAAGATCTTTGTGTTTGATTCTGTTTATTGATAGATATAATCTGTTCACATTTTTTAACTTTGGATTTGTCAATTTTATGTTAATTTGGTTTTTGGTGCCTTTATGATGGTGGGGAGTAGGTTGTGGTTGTCGTTAGGGTTGGAAGGAGGGTGGTAGTACATCCTTGCCATCTGAGGGCAATGAGAATGGAAACGAGCAACGATCCTCACCCCTGCATCTAATATCTCTACATACTTCCCCATCTCTACTCTCCCTTTTCTCTGTCTTGATGCTTTAATTCCTCTCTTCTGTAAAATCAAAAATCTGTGGAGAAGATTGAAGAAGGGGAGAGAAGGAAAAAAGAACAGAAATCAAAGAAAGATGTTAAAACTTAGAGCAGATCCCATATATCAGAGTCCATGAGAGTTCAGGTGTAGAAAGTAAAACTCTTTAGGACTTTATTTATAGGCTGCCTTGGAGCGTTTTTTCTCTTCTTCTCCACGAAGCTCTCATGGTCTCACTACCAACTGGGCTGGCTCAACCTACTTTCCTTTCTCTTTCTTTATTCCCTACCATCATAAAGGCTCTCTTTATTCAACCCGTTGATAGTTGAATTAATGCAGAAACCTCTCTTTCATTTTTTGGGTATAGAGAAGGAGGTCTTGGAAAGAGAGCTAGAGAGAGATTGGGGCGGTTGGGGTTGCAGAGGAGGAGAAGAAGAAGGAGAAGAAGAAGGTGGAGGAGGAGGAGAAGGGACGGTGATGGGGTGGGGGTGTTTTTTACAATTACCACCCCAAAAGGGCATTTTGGTCCTAGAAAATTTATGACAACGGCACACTCTCACGACTAACCATCTCCGTTACGGGTATGTAACGGTGGGGGCCAGTTAGTTATTAGTATGCAACAGGGGAGGGTAATAGTTGTTTGAAAGTTTTTAGGGGGGTAATAGTAGATATCAATGTTTTTGGGATGGTAATTGTAAAAAACCCTAAAAAAAGCAAAAAGCAAGAATGGAGATTTTAAGTGTTTAGAGGGGTAATTTGGGGAAATAGAAAAAAACCAAAAGGAAAGCAAGACAAAAGAAAAAACCTTAAACGTAAAGGGGGGATTTTCATTTTTTGGTTTTTGTTAGTTTTCCTACTTCTTCGTTCTCTGGGAGAGGAAAACAGAGAGAAGAGAGATAAAAGGGTTTTCTAGATTTCAGGAATGGAAGTGATGAACCCAAATTCTCACCAACCAATCAGGGACCGCCACATGTCCAAACCCAATAAGGAGGACCGATCCAGGACAAGAACCCAAAAATGAAGAGCCAAATAAGGATTTGACCCAACCCAGCATGGGCACCCGGGGCCCGGATCGTGGGCACGGACCCGGACTCGGGCATGACGTCCCTGACACATGTCATGCCCACACACGTCATCTCCAAAGCACAAGCTCCCTCGGATCGCCATCAACAAGACAACATTGCCAAGGACTCTAGGCCACCGCTTATCGAGTCACGCGGAGTGAACGGACTCATACACCATGAACCTCATCTACCACGTAGATGAGTCTATCCATCAAGATTACTAAGGCCACTCGGACACTACGTCCCATAGGAAGGCAACTTCCAAAGACACCACGTCTCTAAGGAAGGCAACTACCTAGTCTACCAAGGACACTACATCTCCCGGAAGACAGTTACCTAGTCTATCAAGGACACTACGTCCCACAGGAAGGCAACTTCCAAAGACACCACGTCTCTAAGGAAGGCAACTACCTAGTCTACCAAGGACACTACATCTCCCGGGAAGACAACCACCTCGTCTATCAAGGACACTACATCTCTCGGGAAGACAACCAATCAGGATAAGCCCTGCCACTCAGGGACTCCATCACCTATGAAAAACACTCTACATCGACTGGGACTCTCCACACCCCCACACACTACTATAAAAGGCAAGGTACACAACCCCATCAAAGGGACATCTTAACTCATATTAAATACTACTATTCATCTGTTTGCCCAGAGAGATCTAACTTAGGCATCGGAGAGTCCTAGGCCAGAACCACACCGGTTCTCCTTTGTCACCCCAGGGTCTTTTGCAGGTTACGGCACTCGAAGGACCTCTAAGCGATTTCTTGACGCAACAGATTGGTGCCGTCTGTGGGAACGACGCTAGCCATAGTATCTACTAGCTTGTTTCCATACTTGTTCAACCATGGCATGCAGGAAGACCGCTCCCTCCACCAACAATGCCCCGAGGGAGGGAAACGGATCACCTCCTCCAGAGAGTTCACGTCACAGGGTCAATGATCGTGTCTCTCATGAGGAGATCCCAGAGAACCAACAAGTGGGGGTGGACAACCTCAACCCGAAAGCACCCATTGAAGCCGCCGTGGAGCTAGTGCCTGATCCTAATGCACCAGCCACTGTGGGTCAGATTAACGACCTACAGCGTCAGATCCTCAATGACCAACAACTCTTCCACGAATACCTCAGGCAGAAGGCGGTCACCCATTGTCGTAGGCAGGAGCAGAGGCGGGAGCAAACCCCTAGGAGATCACCTCCCAGGGGTGATAGGTCCGAGAGGCACACTAGGCAATCGGGAGAACTCTCCCAACATCCAAGGAGAATGGCAAACCTCCCAGTACGGTCGGACCAGGGGAGAACACCATCACACCGATCCATGGTACCTAACCCTGAAGGGTCCATTCAAAGGTCGGTGTTTGATGGTCGACTAGAAGGAAGTCATGTACCAGAGCGAAGCCAGACTTACCGTGAAGGAAGCCCCTCGCGGTCAAGACAAGATTCGTCACGACGTGACCCTTCACCATCTCACCAACAGTCGAGGCGGGAGGGGACTTCCAAGAGAGGACGTGAACGAGCTCATAGCGAATGACCAGTCAGACGTGAAGGACAAACACAGGATGAAGAGCTAGACAAGTGACTCCGAGAGTTGGACGAGAAGCTGGAAGGGTTGAAGAAGCAAATCACGGGTGAGACACACTCGATCCCTGGACAACACCCATTCTCAGAAGAGATCATGTCAGCCTCACTGCCATCCAGGTTCAGGTTACCTACCTTTGAACTCTACAGTGGTACCACCGACCCTAATGACCACATCAACTACTTTAATGGCATGATGACACTATATGGTGGATTAGGTGTGGTGTCCTGTCGAGCATTCCCTGCATCCCTCAAGGGTGCGGCGACCTCATGGTTTTCCAGACTACGACCACGATCGATCGGATCATTTGCAGAGCTATGTGAACAGTTTGTGACCCACTTCCAGAGCAGTGTCAAACAGAAGAAGACCACGGTCAATTTGCTGAACGTGATCCAAAACCCTGGGGAGTCCCTCAGGGAGTATGTCAACAGGTTCACCAAGGAATCCTTGGAAGTCAGAGACTTGGATGACCAGACCTAGCATGCAGCCCTAGCAGGGGGCATCAGAGACATGGAACTAATCAAGGACTTGGCACGTCATGAGATCAAGACCATGAAAGAGCTCATGGAATGATGTAATGAGTTCGCTAACATGGCCGAGAAAGTACAATCACGGACAAAGGCAATTGAAGGCAAGACCCAAGACAACAAGAGGTCAGCACCAGATGACCGCAAGGAGAATAAAAGATCAAGGATTGAGCAACGACAGGAGAAGGGCAATCGCCCATCGGGAAGAAGTGATCGTCGATCAGAGAGAGGTGAGAAGGCAAGCAGCCCAGAGTTCACACCCCTCAACACCACTAGGTCATAGATCCTCATGCAAATCTAAGACCGTGACCTAGTCAAATGGCCACGACCCATGCTGGCAGGACTTGAGAAGCGCAACCCTAACAAGTACTGCCTCTTCCATAAGGACTATGGGCATGACATAGAGGAATGTTATCAACTCAAGAGAGAGATAGAAAGCCTTATGAGAGCAGGGAGCCTGAACAAATACATGAAGGGGAGACGTGATGGCCGTTCGGGCCAAGGAGATCGAGGACATGACCGAGAAAGAGAACCAAGGAGGGAAGAAAGGAGAGCGGACCAAGACAAAGAAAGAGACCACGCTGACAAGAGAAGAGATGCAGCAGAGCCAAGTGGTACCAAGGGAGCCCCCATCCTCACCATACTTGGAGGACCGGCGCAAGAGTCTACCAGAAAGGCCAAAGCCCATGCCAGGTTCGTGGGAGTAGCAGAGAAGCCAAGCAAGATGGCGAAGACCGAGACGGTGATCTTCTTCTCAGATGACAACTTGGAAGGTGTGAGCTTTCCACATGAGGACGCCTTGGTAGTAGAGGTGGAGATAGCCAACCGACCCGTTCATAGGGTACTGATAGACACAGAGGCATCCGTGGATGTACTCTCACTGAACGCGAACTGTCAGTTTAAATTTGGAGACGATCAACTCAAGCCAGAGCCCACCTACCTCCATGGATTCTCGGGTGCCACTGCCTCCATTAGAGGCAGTATAGAGCTACCCGTCACCTTCGGAGAACACCCTCGCCAGGTGACCATCATAGTGAACTTCATGGTGGTCAGGTCTGTGGTCTCATTTAATGGCCTCCTAGGGCAACCATCACTGACGGCCCTCAGAGGCATCGTATCCCCAATCCACCTGAAGATGAAGTTCCCCACCGATAATGGTGTGGGAGAAGTTCGAGGTGATCAGAAGAAGGCCAGAGAATGCTATGCCACCTTTGTGAAGAAGAACAATGGCAACACACGAGGGATGGCACTATGCATAGAGAACTTGGTCAGTAACCAGAGAGACGAACTGACAGAGAAGAGAGGAAGACCGATGGAGGACCTCATCCCCTGGCCACTCAGCAAAGACGACCCTTCCAAGGTCGTACAGATGGGCTCACTACTGAGCAACAAGCAAAAAGAAGAACTGGGGTAGCTCCTCTAGACTAACATGGATGTCTTCGCATGGTCGATTGTAGACATGCCCGGCATTCCAAGATCCATAGCAGAGCACAAACTATATGTAGACCCAACCAGGAAGCCCGTCCAGCAGAAGAGAAGAAATTTTACCCTTGATCGACAGGCAGCCAATAAAGAAGAGGTCGAGAAGTTGAGCTGAGCATGGTTCATCAGAGTAGAAAATTTCCCTACCTGGCTCGCAAACGTGGTCATGGTACCCAAGCCTAATGGGAAGTGGAGGATGTGCGTCGACTACACTGACTTGAACAAGGCATGCCCCAAAGATGAGTACCCACTACCCAGGATCAATCTGCTGATCGACACTACTGCAGGACATGAGATGCTAAGTTTCATGGATGCCTACTCTGGCTACAACCAGATCCTCATACATGAGGATGACGAGTCTTACACCGCCTTCCGAACAGACAAGGAGAATTACTGCTATTGTGTCATGCCATTCGGACTGAAGAATGCAGGGTCCACCTACCAGAGGATGGTCAACAAGATGTTCGAGGAACAGATTGGGCGTAACATGGAGGTGTACGTGATGACATGCTCGTGAAAAGCGTCCAAGCTCATCAACACCTCGCCAACCTGGAAGAGATATTCGCCGTACTGAGAAGGAATCAGATGAAACTCAACCCTGCGAAGTGTGCTTTCAGGGTGACGTCCAAAAAATTCCTAGGGTTCATGGTCTCAGTACGGGGAATAGAAGCCAACCCATCCAAGATCAAGGCCATCCAAGAGATGGCACCACCTCAGACAGTCAGAGAACTACAGAGGTTGAATGGAAGGATCGCCGCCCTATCAAGTTTCGTGTCACAGTCCGGAGACAAGTGTCTGCCATTCTTCAAGATGCTGAAGAACCTCCGAAGTCCTAAAGACTTTGCATGGATGGAGGAGTGCCAGAAAGCATTTGAAGAATTGAAGGTATACCTCCAGAACCCACCATTGCTTGGGCACCCAGAGCCCAATGAAGAATTATAGATTTACCTGACAGCGACCCCCGTCGCAGTGAGTGCAGTGCTGCTAAAAGAACAGGACAACATACAGAGACCCATCTACTATGTGAGTTATGTCTTAATTGATGCAAAAACTAGGTACAACAGAATAGAGAAGGTAGCATACACGCTGGTAATCGTGACAAGGAAGCTCAGACCATACTTCTAAGCCCATACCATCACAATCCTCACCAACCTACCACTGAAGAAGGTGTTGCACAAGCCTAATGTCTCCGGACGGTTGATCGCCTGGGCGGTTGAGTTGAGTGAGCACGACATCAGGTTCCAACCCAAGACGACCATCAAAGGCCAAGCCCTGGTGAACTTTGTAGCTGAGTGCACTCTGCCTGAGAACGAGATAGAAACACAAGAACCAGAGGAGCAGGATCGAGGATCATGGGAGATGTTTGTGGATGGTTCGAGTAATGCCACAGGGAGCGAAGCTGGTTTCATGCTTACCAGCCCCGAAGGATTTCTAATACAATATGCTCTCCGATTCGTCTTCCCAGCATCTAACAACGAAGTAGAGTACAAAGCACTGTTGGCTGGACTCTGGGTGGCCAAAGCCATCCAAGTCACACATCTATCCATCCAGAGTGACTCCCAGCTTGTAGTGAACCAAGTGAATGGAGAGTATGAGGCGAAGGATGAGCGCATGGCATCATACCTAACGCATGCTTGGCAATTGATCAGGCAGTTTGAGAAGTTCGAGATGGTTCGAGTACCCAAGATCGAGAATGCTACTGCAGATGCACTGTCTAGGCTAGCCAACGATGAACTCAAGAACCTAGCCAGTGTAGTGTATGTGGAAATATTGCATGAACCAACATATCAGGAGAAGCTGGTCAATGAGATCGAGGAAGGGCCTAGCTGGATGGACCCTATACTCGACTACCTACAGACCGACGTCTTACCAGAAGATAAGATCGAGGCAAGGAAGATAAGGATGAGAGCTACAAAGTACACAGTCTTGGATGGAGTACTGTATAAGTGGGGGGCCACAACACCACTGCTTCGGTGCCTAGGACCCAAGGGAGCCCAATATGCCCTGGCATAAGTACATGAGGGGATCTGTGGAAGCCACATGGGAGGACGACATCTAGCCTATAAAATCCTTCGACAAGGACTCTACAGGCAAAGAATGTAAGAAGAAGCCATCCAGTATGTCAAAGCCTGCGAGCAATGTCAGTTGTTCGCCCCGGTACCCCATCTACCCGCCACCAAACTAACATTGATCCTCAACCCTATTCCCTTTGCCATATGGGGATAGACATCTTGGGAGACTTCACAGCAGCATCAAGCAACCGCAAGTACTTGGTGGTTGCCATCGACTACTTCACCAAATGGGTAGAGGCCAAACCATTGGCAAAGATCATAGAGAATGAAATGGAGAAGTTCGTCCATGACGACATCATCTACAGGTTCGTCATGCTAAAGATCATAGTCTCCGACAATGGGAAGCAATTCAACAACCCCAAGTTTAGCACCTTCTGTTAGAGCTACAACATTAACTATCGGCCTATTTCGGTAGCTTACCCACAAGCCAATGGTTAGGTGGAGGTGACAAATCGAACCCTATTGGATGGAATAAAGAAAAGATTGGAAGGAGCCAAAGGGAAGTGGGTCGAAGAATTGCTAAGCATTCTGTGGGCATACCGTACCACAGTAAGGACACCCACAGGAGAAAGCCCATTCTGCTTGGCATATGGCATAGAAGCCCTGGCACCAGTAGAGGTCATCGCCATGTCCCATAGAGTACTACACTTCAATGAAAGAACTTACACAGATGCACTACGAGCAAACCTAGACTTCCTAGATGAGGTACGTGAGAAAGCACTGCTGAGGAACGTAGCCTACCAATAGCAAACAGGCAAGTACTACAATACAAGGGTACGTGAACGGTTATTCCATTAAGGGGACCTAGTCCTAAGGAGGGCAAGTGCATCACAACCAAGGAAAGAAAGGAAGCTATCAGCAAATTGGGAAGAACCCTATATAGTTTCCAAGCAGATACGCCCAGGGACATACCGGTTGAAAACTTCGGGGGGCAAGAAGGTAGACCGCACCTGGAACTCAGAACACTTGAAGAAGTATTACCAGTAGAAGCAACAGCACCATCGACAGTAGTAGTAGTAGTGGTAGTGGTAGCAATAGTAGTAGCAACAGTAGTAGCAGTAGACGACATCACTATTTCAAGGACTTTAAAAATTTTCATTCAAAATAAAGAGGTGTTTCGGGATACTTGTTTTCTTCTACCACTCAATCGAAACACTGCCACTACACAAAGGCATTATGCCACCATCGAGGCTTTATGCCTAAGGCGTTATACCACCATCGAGGCTTTATGCCTAAGGCGTTATGCCACCACTGAGGCTTTATGCCTAAGGTGTTATGCCACCATCGAGGCTTTATGCCTAAGGTGTTATGCCACCACTGAGGCATTATGCCTAAGGCATTATGCCACCACTGAGGCTTTATGCCTAAGGCGTTATGCCACCACTGAGGCTTTATGCCTAAGGTGTTATGCCACCATCGAGGCTTTATGCCTAAGGCGTTATGCCACCATCGAGGCTTTATGCCTAAGGCGTTATGCCACCACTGAGGCTTTATGCCTAAGGCATTATACCACTACCGAGGCTTTATGTCTAAGGCATTATGCCACCACCGAGGCTTTATGCCTAAGGCGTTATGCCACCACCGAGGCTTTATGCCTAAGGCATTATGCCACCAAGGCGTTATGCCACCAAGGCAGTATGTCACCAAGATCCGTGGACCACCGAGACAAGACATCCCTATGGACCGCCAACTATATGGGGTTGCACAGATACGAGAACTAGCAAAGCAACATGGATCAAATGCATGTCATATCAACATCACCAAAAGAAAAAGTTAAATACATATAATCCAAAGAAGACAAAAAGCAAGCATCACAATCCAAAAGTTGTCATCCAAAAAGTTTCCATCCAAAAGTTGTCATCCAAAAAGTTCCCATCCAAAAATTCAACATCCAAAAAGAACATCTGTAAAGTCATGGGGCGTCTAATGGAGGAGTAGCCTCTGATCCAGTTGGAGACATCATGTCAGCCTCAATAGGAGGAGCGACACTCTCCTCTGGTGCGGTCGTGTCCTCCTCTGTCATCCCCGCACCATCCTCAAGGGGCACACGAGCCACGGCAGCAGTCTGGGGTAGTAGCGTGGTAACCTCTGGGAACGCCGAGAAATCATAATGAGGGGTCCTCTCTAGAATGCGAGCTGCCAAGTCCCTGATGCCTCCCTCATATATCTCCTGGTTGTATTGATGAAAGTACGCAGTGATCTGGGGAGACTGCCAATATGCCGCCACTGCCTGTTCCCTAGCCTCAGACAACTCTACCTCATGCCTCTGCCTCAAAGCGCAAAGCTCCTCCTCCAAGGCCCGAACTCTAAAATAACTCTGAGCCATTGCAGTGGTAGCCACCTCGAGCTCCTCCAACACCTTTCACTCATGTGCTATAGCCTCCTTATGGGCAGCCCTAAGCCCCTAGACCTCCCTCTCCACATTCTGCAGTGCACGCCTTATCTGAAGCTCGCGAAAAGCATGACCCTCCAGTCGAAGCACAGCTTCAGTAGCACGGTGCTGGACCTACAATCAACAGGGTAGACAATAAACATCCCAAGCACAAGAGAAGCAATGACATAAAGAGAGTGAGAAGAATAACTCATAGAAGCCATGTCCTGATAGAGACGCTACAAGAGCGTGGCGTCATTGATCCCCTGGAGGGCTGAACGCTTCGCGGGAAGCCTACCCAGGTCCAACTACTCTCGACTCACACCACGAGTGGCCAAGGTCGCTCCCTCTAGAAGATCCCACGCCAACCCCAAAGGAGAAGAGGTCGGCGGATCGGTAACAGTGCCAGCAGGAGCAGAGGCAGCCCCTTTCCCCTTAGAAGGGGGTGGAGTAGCGGACCCAGGAGTGGAAGTAGGAGGAGACGTCTGTGGAAGAATAACACGTGGCCCAGTCCTCACCGAGCTGGGGGGATCAAGACCCCCCTTCCTCTTGGTCCCAATGACCGCAGGAGGAGAAGAAGAAGCTGGGGGTACCACACCAGAAGAAACACCCCCAGCAGCAACAGCCTGAGTAATCTTCTTCCGTAGGTTGGAGCGGGAGAGGCTAAGATTCGGTCTGATGTCCACTACACCATAACATCCCATCAGAGGCACAAGGCAGGTCAAAACAGGAATACATAGAAGGAAGGTACATAAGCAAATATCAAGGAAGTTAAGTATCTTACCAGGACTCAACTTCCAAAGACACAAGAAAGCCTCAGAATCCAACTGATGGACATCTAACGGGTCGCATCCCTGACATCGCTGGAGGGAGTCACGCTCAAAGTCGCTCAATTCAAGAGGACGATTCACCCTCCTGATATCAATAACCTCCTAGGTAGATCGCAAGGCACAGTGGGGGACCATGGCGAAGAAGAAATGACTCCTCCAGTACTTCACCGAACTGGTAATCCCCACTAGAGGATCGAGTGCGGCAAGAGATTCCCTAGGAAGACGACTGGCGAAGTGGTAACACCCACCTTCCCCCTTCTTCAACACATAGACGTAAGATAACAAGGGAAAGGTGGCAGAATGCCCCATACGAGCGAAGAACACATAGAAGCCTAGTATGACCCGCCAAGAGTTGGGCAACACTTGCCCGGGGGTAAGACACCAATGCTCCAACACCAACTCCACAAAGCGGGAGATAGGAAAATGAAGACCATGGACAAAGAAAATGCGGTAAAGGCAGACCTCATCAACTCGATGGGAGTAGGCACGGTCGTCAGGCCTGGGGACTCAAAGCACGACCTCAGAGGGTATATGTATCTCTCGACGAATAGACGCCAGGTCAAAAGAAGTCAAGATGCTAGCAATATGTGCCAATTTACTCCAAGGGTCACCAACAGAAGTAGAAGCTCGGGGGGCCCTGCGACCCCTATTAGGGGTCAAACCGCCAGAAATCTCCTCCTCCCCATTGCTAGCAATAGGGGAGGGCAAAGGAGAAGTATCCGCAGGGGAAGACGACCCCGAAGAAGACTTCTCAACAGATCCAACCCTACGGGCGCGGACCACCCACGGGCTAGAACCTCCTACGGGCACGGATTAACCAAGCAGATGGGCGTGAACTGCCCACGTGCGGACCGCCTACGGGCGCAGATTGACTGAGTGGATGAGGCGCAGAACCGCCTACGGGCGCAGACCGAATGCACTAGGCGCGGATCGCCAATAGGCGCAAACCGAAGGAACTAGTTGCGGACCGCCTACGAGCGCCGAACCGAATGCACTAGATGCAGATCGCCAGTAGGCGCAGACCGAAGGGACCAGGCGCGAACCGCCTACGACCGCAGACCAAATGCAATAGGCACGGATTGCCAGTAGGCGCAGACCGAAGGGACCAGGCGCGGACCGCCTACAGGGCAAGGACCAAATGCACTAGGCGTGGATAGTTAGCAGGCCAAGCGCGGACCACCTACGGGTGTGGACCGAATGCACTGGGTACGGAGGATCAACGAGCACACCCCCGGGCGCCGATCAGATCATGACCGTGGACCCCTCACAAGACCCATCGTGACCATATACGAACTCAAAACTGCAACAGGCACAAACCGATCGAGCAAGGATGGACACCGTAAAGTGAACTATGGCACGCAAGTGCAAGCCACAGGTAGCACACAAGGGCTAAAGCCAAAGACACCAAGCCAAGCAAAGCACCAAGGACAAGGCAAGTGCCTAAGAGCTAAGCAAAACGCCCCTCCTTGTGACAAAAGATCAAACACTTGGGGGGCATAATCATGGGACACAAAAGCCAAGGCACAAGCAAAAAGTGAAAGAAGAGAAAGAGAGAGAAGAGAAAAAGTTAGATAGAGAGAGAGAAGAGGAAAAGCAAAAAGTGAAAAGTAAAGTGAAGATAAAGACATGTATATCTACAAAAAAGAGAGGAAAAAGACAAAAAAGGTGAGAATGAGGGGTTTTGAACCCCAACCTCCACATCACCAATTAAATAGCATAAGAACCCTTTGCAAGGAAATTATTCGCAGGGCACCCCTCAGATCATACAAGAAGACAAGGAGTACTCTCTTGAATACGTTGTTCTAAGAGAGTGGGGGGCAAATGATGAACCCAAATTCTCACCAACCAATCAGGGACCACCACATGTCCAAACCCAATAAGGAGGACTGGTCTAGGACAAGAACCCAAAAATGAAGAGCCAAATAAGGATTTGACCCAACCCAACATGGGCACCTGGGAAGCGGATCGTGGACACGGACCCGGACTAGGGCATGACGTCCCCGACACATGTTTTGCCCACACACGTCATCTCCAAAGCACAACTCCCTCGGATCGTCATCAACAAGACAACATCGCCAAGGACTCCAGGCCACCGCCTATCGAGTCACGCGGAGTGAAC
This sequence comes from Telopea speciosissima, assembly GCF_018873765.1. Taxonomy (NCBI): domain Eukaryota; kingdom Viridiplantae; phylum Streptophyta; class Magnoliopsida; order Proteales; family Proteaceae; genus Telopea; species Telopea speciosissima. Next base: position 33,527,256 of record NC_057920.1, on the reverse strand, counting down.
GGACTCATACACCATGAACCTCATCTTCCACATAGATGAGTCTATCCATCAAGGTTACTAAGGCCACTAGGACACTACGTCCCATAGGAAGGCAACTTCCAAAGACACCACGTCTCTAAGGAAGGCAACTACCTAGTCTACCCAGGACACTAGATCTCCTGGGAAGACAGCTACCTAGTCTATCAAGGATACCGCATCTCTCTGGAAGACAACCAATCAGGATAAGCCCTGCCACTCAGGGACTCCATCACCTACGGCAAACACTCTACATCGACTGGGACTCTCCACACCGCCACACACTACTATAAAAGGCAAGGTACACAATCCCATCAAAGGAACATCTTAACTCATATTGAATACTACTATTCATCTATTTGCCCAGAGAGATCTAACTTAGGCATCGGAGAGTCCTAGGCTAGAACCACACCAGTTCTCCTTTGTCACCCCAGGGTCTTTTGCAGGTTACAGCACTAGAAGGACCGCTGAACGATTTCTTGACGCAACAGGTAGCTTAGGGTTTTTGGAGAGAATTTAGGTTTTTTTTTTTATTCTAGATCCTAGGATTTGTCATCCAAGTTTGGGCGATTCAGAAGATAAAGGAGATGAAATGAAGAGATCAAAGACAGCTTGAAGATATCTGTCTGAGATCGATCAGAGTCTAGATGAATCCTTGCTGGATCTGTGAAGTTCGTTGCAGTTCCGATCATGATTTCTTTTGATTTTCTATATCTTTTCTTGTAATCTTGGTGTAATTCATTAGCCATTGGTCTGTAATAATAATCCCTGTTGTGTGTGAAAACCTCTGATGCTTGGTTCGCCCGTGGATGACCCTGTAAAAACCAAGCAATGAGCACAAGAGGGCCGGTGTGGCTCCGGCCTAGGACTCTCCGATGCTCAAGTCAGGTCTCCAATGCAACAGCGTAACTGCTAGTCAAAGTGAGATGAGGAATGGTGCTCCATACCTGGGTATTTATAGAGTGAGGAGGAGATGAGGCGGTTGGGAGAGTCCTAGTATGGTAGGAGTCCTTCTTTCGGAAGGTTCTCTCGCGTAGAGCGGAGTGGAGAGATATTTTTGGGGTCAGACTCTTATTAAGGTAAGAGTCCATGTAGAGTGTGATTCCGTGTTGCGCTAGGATCATGGCTCGATCCTTATCCCGTGATTCTCGGGAAGCGCTGACGTGGCCCGGAGGTCCCCGGTGGGGTGCTATGGCAACTTCAGTGGAGGAGGGCTCGGCCTAGGAGGTCGGCCCAGGGGGTCGGCGGAGGAGGTCGGCAAGGGAGGTCGGCCCGAGAGGTTGGTCTTGGCTGTAAGCTCGGCCAGGAGTCTATGTCTGACCTGTATGAGCTCGGCCTCAGCCACCGGCTAGCTCGCTTGAGTCTGGCTCTGTTAGGTGACTTATCGGAGATGGGGTCGGCCCGATCTCCTGCTCGGCCCAACTCGGTTCTCGGACTGAGGTCGGGTCGACCATGTGGTAGCCTCTGATAGGAGGGGTGTTTTATGCCTCATCACAGGCCCCACCACTCATCAGGGGTCGGCTCAGCACTGATGAGTGAAATTTCCTGGTCTGCTTGTCTGGAAGATTTTTGTGGTCGAGTCGAGCTTATTTTTTATCGCGGATTTGACGTTACACGTTTTGACAGTTGGGTGTCATGGCCACGTCAGTAGAGTCATTGTGGCAGGCTCGGGAATTCGAAACGTCCTTTAATCTGGGCCGTCGAACCATGCTGAGCTCTGGTCGACCGTTGGATCAGTAAAACCCAAGGATTATAAATAGGTGACTCCTAACTATTTATTCCTCACTGGTCTAAGTTATTGACTTCTCGGCAAGCTTGGATTCTTCAGCTCGGTAGCACTCGGTGTTTACTTGTTCGTGACCAGCTCGGCCTTTGCTTCGTTCGCGCTCAGCTCTTCTCCCACCAGTAAGTCTTCTCCACCCAGTATGTCAGTTGGTAGTAGTCCCATGGGCAAACTGTTCGCTAGGGCGGCAGAGGGCGCTAGTCTGAGCCGAGAGCTCCCCGATCGTTCTCCCACCATAGACCTGTTGGGCTCGACCTCGGATGAGCCCAATGTAGTAGAGCTTCGTCAGGCCAAGGTGGCCAAGCCTCCGATACTCTTGGAGTTTGACCACGCGGCCCATCCCATCGCTGCAGATCAAGTTGAGAACTTTGGGTCATCCTCATCCGATGAGGAATCAAGTGAGGGAGATTCGTCCGAGGTGGGGGTTGGCTCGGTTAGCTCGTCTACTGACGCCCCTGAGCCCGAGGAAGGTAGTGTCCGCACCATTCCGAGCACAATCACGGAGGCCGACCTCGACTATCTGAGGACGACCTATACCATCCCCGAGGACATTCAGCTCCGAGTTCCTAACCCCGGGGAGATGGCCTGCTTCATCAGGTCCGACGAGGTGGCTTTGTATGAGACGCCCTTCAAGTATGCGTTCAGGGTCCCCGTTCTCGGCCTGGTGGACCAGATCTTGGACCACTTCCACCTGTCTCCTGGTCAGCTGGTGCCAAACTCTTGGCTGGCCGTGTATAGCTTCTACGCCTTATTCTGCGAGATGAGCCGAGGTGCGAGCTTGGCGCTTTTCTCTCGACTCTTCTTCTTGAAGAAGTCTCTCGAGAAGGGGTGGTACTATTTCTACCGCCGATCGGGGAAGAGTGCGGCTCTGGGCAGCCACAAAGTTTTGGTCGGCACGCCAACCTTCAATAAGTATTGGAAGCCTCGTTTTTTCTTTGCTTCCATTCCCAACAGCCCTCTCCGAACCGAGTGGAAGGAGATGAACTTGAACTACGTCAATAGGGTACTACCCCTGATCGAGAACGAGATGACCTAAGTTGACTTGATCCTCCAGCGTCCGCCCTTTGATGTCCTCCAGCTTCAGGACGAGGGGTTTCTTCAGAGGTCTCATATGACCCCTGGTAGGAGCCCGAGCCGAGCCCGTCTCGGTGGTCCAAGCTGACCCCTTTTACTTAGTCTTCTTTTTTGTTTCTACTCATTTTTTATGTTCTCGATTTCTCTTGCAGTGGTTGACCATATTCCCCCAATGGATACAGCTCGACTAAGGGCCGAGACCCTGGCAGACCAAAGGAAGAAGAATGTCAAGAAGAAGTCCCGGGGCGAGTCTTCCAAGGGCCCCAAGGGCAAGGTTGTGATGTCGGGACCATCGAACGTTGTGGTCGTCCTTGAGGCCAAGAAGAATACGGGCCCAGTCGGGTCTCCAAGGAAGGGGAAAGCCCGAAAAGGCGAGAGGAGCCCGCCGAGAGACATCAAGCATCAGAAGCTCTCGGTCAATCTGATGAGTGGTGGTCTTCCGCCCGTGGCTTCACCCACCAACATCTCCTGATATGTCTTGGGGAGGGCCTCGGCCAACAACGTTCCTGTAAGGTCGACCTGGCGCCTCTTCCCAGGGGACTTGGCTTTGACATCAGCCGCACATGCCAAAGAATGGCTGGATGCAGGTCGGCTTCCAACCGACAAAGAGAAGCTCGAGGCGCTGTCTGACCCCGAGCTCCTCTCCACTCTGTTCCAGGATTTCAACATGGTAAGTTTCCTTGTCGGCTCTTGTGATTAGATATGATCTATGTAGGATATGATCTATGTAGTCTGTCTTAATTTTTGTTCTCGTGCTTTTTTGTAGGGCTTCGCCAAGGCAGTGGAGACCATGCTCCGCTTTGAGCGGCTCCTGACCGAGAACCATTCCTTGGGCGTCCAGTGCAAGAAGGCCTACCAGGATGCCCAGGATGCCGTTCAGAGGCGTCGAGAGACCCAAGAGAAGCTTACTGCCGCCGAGGCCGAGGTGGAGAGCTCTCAGGCCGAGGTGGTCAGGCAGAGAGAAAATGTCCGGGCTCTGCAGGCTCAGCTTGCCAAGGTGAGGGAGAAGGCCAAGGAAGATCTGGCTACGGCTCGGAACGAGGCAGTCAGCGACCATCTTCAATCGGAGGAGTACGCTGAAGTCTGCCATGAGATCAGTAGGCCTCCCTACGCTGAAGGTTTCGAGGCAGGCCGAGCTGAGCTTTTGGCCAAGATCAAGGCGGCGTACCCGGATCTCAATCCCTCCCATTTTGATGATGATGCGACTACCTTTACCGGGGAGTTGGGAGATGAGGAGGGAGCCGAGGTCACCCAGGCTCTGCCCCTTGAGGAACCTACTCCGGCCAACGTCTTCCCTCTAGAAGCTGGACCACAAGACCCTCCTACCGAGCCTGCTGCCGTGGACACTTCCGAGGTCGCCTCCAAGTCCAACGCCGAGGAGACCGAGATGTAAAAATTTTTTTTTTTTTTTTTGTGGGGGCCGGACTGCCCTTTTGTAACCGTGCCGGTCAGTCGGCTTATAATGAATGAAAATATTTATTTTTACCAGAATCTGTCTAAGTGTTTTAGCTCAGCGCTCTTATCCTTCTTTTCCTTGTGTACTCTGTTCTGTTTGTGGCCGAACTGCCGAGTCGTTCCGCTAGCCGAGCTTAGGAACTTATCTCTATTTACCCATGCCTCACGTGGTCGGCGGCTCGGCCATGGCATGCCCGAGGTCAATGTGATCCTCACTTTGGTTGGTTAATTCGCCGTTTCCTTCAGTCCGATTGGACGGGCCATCATATAAGCGGACACGTGGCCGCGCATCCTTCCTGGCCGAGCTTAATGCCTTAGCTTAGTTTTGAACTTTGTTAGGCTCGGCCAAGGGGGGATGTTTGCCCTTGAGAGGTCGGCCAGGTCTATGAGGACCGGTCTTACGACTTGGCTGCCGACCTATGAGGGTCGGTCTTTGAGGTCGATCAGGTCTTTGAGGACCGGTCTTACGACTTGGCTGCCGACCTATGAGGGTCGGTCTTTGAGGTCGGCCAGGTCTATGAGGACCGGTCTTATGACTTGGCTGCCGACCTATGAGGGTTGGTCTTTGAGGTCGGCCAGGTCTATGAGGACCGGTCTTACGACTTGGCTGCCGACCTATGAGGGTCGGTCTTTGAGGTCGGCCAGGTCTATGAGGATCGGTCTTACGACTTGGCTGCCGACCTATGCGGGTCGATCTTCGTGGTCGGCCAGGTCTATGAGGACCGGTCTTACGACTTTGATTTAGGAGCTTGCAAATACGTTAAGTGGTGGAGAAAGACTTTATTGAATCAAATGTCGGAGTTGAAGCCGAATACAAGCATGCTCAGTTATTGAAAAAACTTCTTTAAATTTTCCGAGTTCCAAGGTCTCGGTACCTTCTTGCCCCCCGGAGTCTGCAAGCAATATGTGCTAGGGCAAATTTTCTTGGAGACTATGTACGAGCCTTCCCAATTTGGTGCTAACTTTTCTTACTGCCTCGGCTGGGATGCGCTGAGTTTTCTGAGAATAAGGTCCCCTTGACGGAAGTGCCGTTCTTTTACTCTTGAGTCATAGTACCTTACCATCTTCTGTTGGTATGTCGCGTTCCGGAGTAGGGCATTTTCTCGGACTTCATCGAGGAAGTCAAGGTTGGCTCTCAGCCCATCTTCATAGGTCTTATCATCGAAGTTGAGCACTCGGTACGATGAGGCCATAACTTCAACTTGGGCGAGGGCTTCGGTCCCATAAGGGAGGCAAAAAGGACTCTCCCCGGTTGGAGTTCTTACTGTCGTCCGATATGCCCATAGGACACCTGGGAGGTCTTCCACCCATCTCCCTTTGGCCTCATCTAACCTTCTCTTAATACCGGTGAGTAATGTTCGGTTGGACACTTCTACTTGTCCATTTGCTTGCGGATGAGCTACTGAGAAGGGTCGGAAGTCAATGTAGAAGTGTTCGTAGAACTCTTAGAAGGCCGAGTTATTGAATTGCGTGCCATTATTTGTGATGAGCACTTTTGGTAGCCCGAATCGGTAGATGACCTTATCTCGGAAGAATTTCTCCATGTTCTTCTCAGTGATGGTGGCGAGGGCTCAGCCTCGACCCACTTGGTGAAGTAATCGATCGCTACTACCACATACTTTCTGTTTCCCGATGCCGGGGTGAAATCTCTGAGAATGTCCATTCCCCACATAGCAAATGGGATTGGGCTCAGCATTGAGGTCAACTTTGTTGCTGGTCGACTTGGGATTGGTGCGAACAGTTGACACTTCTAGCACGTCTTCACATACCTCATGGCCTCTTCTTGCATTCTTGGCCAATAGAATCCTTGCCAAAGTATCTTGTATGCGAGAGCTCGGCCACCCATGTGACTCCCGCATATTCCCTCATGCACCTCGGCCAAAGCATACTCGGCCCCCTTTGGTCCCAGGCATCGGAGAAGAGGGGCCGAGATTGCTCTTTTGTAGAGCACTCCGTCGATCATGGCGTACTTAGCGGCTCGGATCTTGACCTTTCTTTCTTCGTCTTGGTTCTCCGGGAGCAGGTTATTCTCCAAATAGTTGACAATGGGGTCCAACCAGGTCGGCCCATCCTCTTCAATGTGCTTTACGCTTTCTTCTTGTAAGGAGGGCTTCTCCAAGATTTCTATGTATACTGATCGGTTCAGATATTGGAGGTCAGCCTCGCCCAACCTGGACAGAGAGTCAGCCACGGCATTTTCTTTTCTCGGTATTTGAGTCATCTCAAAGTGCTCGAGTTCGGAAATTAGATCTCGGGCTCGGCTCAGGTAAGCTGTCATCCTTTCGTCTTTCGCCTCATAGTCTCCATTGACTTGGTTGACCACGAGTTGGGAGTCTCCTCTCGCCTTTAACCGCTTTATGCCCATTGCTTTGCTGACTCGAAGTCCAGCTAGGAGGGCTTCATACTCAGCCTCGTTGTTCGAGGCGAGAAACTTGAACCTCAGGGCATATTGGATCAGAAACCCTTCGGGGCTTACCAGTATCAGGCCGGCCCCGCTTCCTCTGGAGTTGCTTGAGCCGTCAACATTCATGGTCCAAGTCGGGTCGGCCGTAGCCCTGACCTCTTCTACTGTCTTTTCTTCTCCGACCTCCAGGTTGGGCCCTGTGCATTCGGCAATGAAGTCGGCAAGGGCTTGTCCTTTTATCGCTGTCCTCGGATGATAGCTTATATTGTATTCACTTAGCTCAACCGCCCAGGTAATCAGCCGTCCCGAAATGTGGGGTTTGTGCAATATCTTCTTGAGTGGCTGGTCGGTCAGTACCGCGATCGGATGCGCTTGGAAGTACGGCCTTAGTTTCCTTGTAGCCGTAACAAGAGCGAATGCTACTTTCTCGAACCCGGAGTACCTTGTCTCAACATCGACAAGAACGTGGCTGATGTAGTATATCGGCCTTTGAGTTCGACTCTCTTCCCTGATCAACACCGCACTGACCACTACAGGGGTAGTGCCTAAGTAGACTTGAAGCTCCTCTTTTGGTTCGGGTCGGCTGAGAAGAGGCAGGTTCTCCAAATATTTCTTCAGCTCTTCAAAAGCTTCCTGGCATTCGTCCGACTAGATAAAGTCCTTTGGGTTCCGGATATTCTTAAGGGCCTTAAAGAACGGTAGGCACTTGTCGCCCGATCTCGACATGAATCGCGCCAATGCCGCCACACGCCCGTTTAGCCTCTGTACTTCTTGGATCATTCTTGGAGGACTCATCTCTTGGATGGCTCTGATTTTTTCTGGATTGGCTTCGATGCCTCTGACAGAGACCATGAAGCCGAGGAACTTTCTCGAGGTCACGTCGAATGCACACTTGGCGGGATTCAGCTTCATTTGGTTCTTCCATAATACACCGAAGACTTCTTCCAGGTCGGCCAAGTGGTGTTCGGTCTTCAAACTTTTCACCAACATGTCATCCACATAGACTTCCATGTTCCTTCCAATCTACCCGCGGAATATATAGTTCACGAGGCGTTGGTATGTCGCTCTGGTGTTTTTCAATCCGAACGGCATGACCTTGTAGCAGAAATTTTCTTGGTCAGTTCGGAATGCCGTGTATGACTCGTCCTCTTCATGCATCATGATTTGGTTGTAGCCGGAGTACGCGTCCATGAAACTCAGCATCTCGTGTCCTGCCGTAGCGTCGATCAAGAGGTCGATTCGAGGTAGCGGGTACTCATCTTTTGGACAAGCCTTGTTGAGGTCGGTGTAGTCGACACACATTCTCCACTTCCCGTTTGGTTTAGGGACCATGACGACGTTAGCCAACCAGGTCGGGAATTTTTCTTCCCGGATGAACCCTGATCGGCGAAGCTTCTCCACCTCTTCTTTGATCGCGGTTCATCGATCAAGTGCGTAGTTCCTTCTCTTCTGTCGGATTGGTTTTTGACCTGGATCTACGTGGAGCCGGTGCTCAGCTATATGCCTAGGGATGCCAGTCATGTCGGCAGCCGACCAGGCAAAGACATTGGTGTTCGCCTTCAAGAAAACTCTGAGCTGATTCCTTTGATTTTCCTTTAATAATGATCCGAGCTGGACCACCTTTGTTGGGTCATCTTCGCTAAGATGAAATGGGGTCAGGTCTTCCACGGGTCGTCCTCTCCTCTCGATAAGCTCATCCAGCTGATCCTCGGGGAGATGCTCGACGTACATTGCCATTCCTCGAACATTACCCTTGTTTTGCTTGACGAAAGTAGCGTAGCACTCCCGTGCCTTCTTCTGGTCACCTCGGACCTCACCGACACCATTCTCGGTGGGGAACTTCATCTTCAAGTGTGTCAGGGAGATGATGGCTTGGAGGGCGATCAATGAAGGACGGCCGAGTATGGTGTTGAAAGCCACTACCGACCGTACCACCATGAATTTGACTTGAATCGTCGCCTGGCATGGAGCTTGCCCAATCGTGACCAGCAGGTCGATCGAGCCTTTGATGGTCGCTGCAGCTCCCGAGAACCTGTGAAGTGAGGTGCCTTCTGGCTTGAGCGCTTCGTCGCCGAAGCCAAATTGTCGGTAGGCTTCTAGTGACATAAGGTCCACGGATGCGCCGGTATCAACCAATACACGGTGGATGGGTCTGTTCGCAATTTCTACCTACACCACTAAAGCATCATCATGAGGTAAACTTATACCTTCGAGGTCGGCTTCGGTGAAGGAGATCGTCGCCGCTGGCTTGAGTTTCTTGGCGGGCATCTCGGCCACTCTGATGAACCGCGCGTTTGCCTTAGCCTTTCGAGTAGTCTCTTGCCCGGGCCCTCCGAGGATAGTGTATATGGGAGCTCCCTTGTCCCTGCTCGGCCTGGATCCGTCCTCTTTCTTCTCGGCTCGGATTTTATCATCGTCTTGTTCAACTCGCCTATTTTTGGCCCTAGGCTCGGCTCTTCTTTGATCTCGGTCTTCAGGCCGCCGACCTCCACGATCTTCTCGGCCTCCTTTGACATATCGCTTCAAGTGGCCCACTTTTATCAGCTCTTCAATTTCTCTTTTCAGCTGATAGCAATCCTCGGTGTTGTGACCGGTGTCCTTGTGGAACTGACAGTATTTGTTGGGATTCCGAGATGACCCCGCTTGCATTGGTCGGGGTCGACGGATGTACCCTCCGTCTTGTATTTGCATCAAGATCTCCTTGCGCGAGGTATTCAGTGGAGTGTAGTCGGGGCTCCGAGCTCGATCCGACCTGTCAGCTCGGCGATCCGTCCTGGGCCTTTTGTCTTCCCTACGGTTGTCTGTTGTCGGCCTTTTCTTGTCGGGTCGGCCTTCATTTCCCTTCCGGGCCTGGAGGACCTTGGCCATATTTGCGAACTCGTTGCACCTCTCCAAGAGCTCGGCCAGGTTTCTTGTCGGCTTCCTGGCCAGGTCCTTGATGAGGTCCATGTCGGCGAGCCCGTTGCTCATAGCCGTATGGGCTGTGGCCTCATCCAAATCCTTGATGTCTAAGGATTCCTTGTTGAAGCGGGAGACGAATGCTCGGATTGACTCGTCGGGCCTTTGCTTCACGCTGAGTAGGTTGACCGTTGTCTTCTTGTGTTTCATACTACTCTGGAAGCGCGTGACAAAGGCTCGGCAGAGTTGAACGAAGCTTTTTATGGAGTTCGGCGGCAACCAGGAGAACCATGAGGTCGTCGCGCCCTTGAGGGATGCAGGGAAGGCTCGACAAGAAACGATCTCGGTACCTCCATACATGGTCATCATCGCATTAAAGTAGTTGATGTGATCCATCGGGTCGGTCGTCCCGTCATATCGGTCGAACAGGGGAGGTTTGAACCCATTTGGTAGTGGTGCGGTCATGATCTCGGGAGGATATGGGTGTCGTCCGACCAACGAATAGGCGTTCGGGGTCGCTTGTTTCTTCAACCCCTCCACGTGCTCCGCCAAGTCTCGTAGCCGCCTCTCCAGCTCTATTTCAGGTGCTCGGCCAACCGGCTCCTCGGCCCGGGGTCGGTAGGGTCGGCCGTCCCGTTGTGGTCGGCCATTCTGGTCAGCTCGGTCCTCACCGTCCTTCCTTGTTCTTCTTTCCTTCTAGAAGTTGGACCCACGGGGGCTCCCCTGCTGTTCTTCTCAGGAAGGCGAGCCTTGACGCCAGGGGTTATGACGAGATCCTTCTCCTTGTCTCGCAACGGGTCATTCACTTGGTTCTTTCCCTTGTTCTCGGACTCTTCTCGGCTGTTCGTCCTCTCCGAGCCGCCCAAAAAATATCGACCTCCTCGCTACAGAGCCGGCTGGTTTGATTTCCTGCCCTGTTCGCGGGCTTTGGCGATGCTCTTGCTCATCCCGCCGAGCGCCTCTACTAGGGCGTGGAGGTGGAGTCTTCTGACGAGACAGATGTGAGGATGCGGCTCGGCTAGGCTCGGCCCTACGCCGGCCACCATTTTGCTGCAAGTTCCTCTCTGCGTGGACCGGAGCTGGAGGGGGCACGGCCAGTTGTTGGCCCATCAGCCCACCTCGGGCCATCTGGTTCATGAAGGTGCGCAGCATCTCGTTGGTGTGGAGCATCTGCAACTGCAAGTCCATAACCTGTCGATTATTTGTCGGGGCTTTGGGGTCCAAACTCTCCGGTAAGGGTGGCGGCGCTGGTAGGCCCATCCCGTCCAAGCTTAGCTCGGCCTGTATCCGGCCAGCCGCGGCCGTGGTTAGCACCGCTCCCCCATTTCCGCCCTCCGGTGGGGGAATGGTGCCCGTGATGGGCTGCGCACCCCCTACCCGAGGGGGTCTTCTGTTTATCCCCTGCCGAGAGGCTTCAGGGGGCGGTGATCGCCTCGTCTGCCCAACGGGTTGTAGCTCGTCCGTCCGGGAAGTCGAGCCATGCTGCCCTGACCTCGTGTGCACCATTATTATTGCTCTTGGAATTGGTAGAAACGACAATGCTTGCTGATGTCGTTCCCACAGATGGCGCCAAATCTGTTGCATGTGAAAACCTCCGGTGCTTGGTTCGCCCGCGGATGAGCCTGCAAAAACCAAGCAATAAGCACAAGAGGGCCGGTGTGGCTCCGGCCTAGGACTCTCCGATGCTCAAGTCAAGTCTCCAATGCAACAGCGTAACTGCTAGTCAAAGTGAGATGAGGAATGGTGCTCCATACCTGGGTATTTATAGAGTGAGGAGGAGATGAGGCGGTTGGGAGAGTCCTAGTATGGTAGGAGTCCTTCTTTCGGAAGGTTCTCTTGCGTAGAACGGAGTGGAGAGCTATTTTCGGGGTCGGACTCTTATTAAGGTAAGAATCCATGTAGAGTGCGATTCCGTGTTGCGCTGGGATCGTGGCTCGATCCTTATCCCGTGATTCTCGGGATGCGCTGACGTGGCCCGGAGGTCCCCGGTGGGGTGCTATGGCAGCTTCAGTGGAGGAGGGCTCGGCCTCGGAGGTCGGCCCAGGGGGTCGGCAGAGGAGGTCGGCAAGGGAGGTCGGCCCGAGAGGTTGGTCTCGGCCGCAAGCTCGGCCAGGAGTCTATGGCTGACCTGTATGAGCTCGGCCTCAGCCACCGGCTAGCTCGCTCGAGTCTGGCTCTGTCAGGTGACTTATCGGAGATGGGGTCGGCCCGGTCTCCTGCTCGGCCCAACTCGGTTCTCGGACTGAGGTCAGGTCGGCCATGTGGCAGCCTCTGATAGGAGGGGTGTTTTATGCCTCATCAATCCCCTACCCCCTGAGTTGCGCCATTGCTGCAAGAATACCTACTCCGTGCAAGCTTCTGGTCCGGGTAAACACCACTTCCCTCTATCTTTCTTAGATTTAATGTTTCAGATCTGAATCTGCAATTTCTTCCTTTCATTTCCGGATTAATCTCTTAGGCTCAAGATGGATGTTGATCTCAGTTGTTCGTTTCTCATGTATTCCTTGATTAATCTCTTGAATCTAAGATGGATGTGCGATTTCTATGACCTCTGTCCTCTATGTTATGAAATTGCATTTCCTTAATCCTCTGATCGTATATCGTTATGGATAGTGAGCATGACCCGATCCCCATTGGTATCCTCTATAATTCTCTGTTTCTTTATGATCTTGATGATTGATCACTGTGTTCCTTAGATTCATGGTTCATTCTTATAGTTAGTATGTGCTTTCCATTATCTTGCTCTCTGTGATTAACATCAGATCTTAAGTGCATGTGATTTCTGTTTGGATCCTTTCTCTGTGATCAATAGTAGATATAACAATGTGTTGAAATCAATCTCTGTGAGTGACTTAAATATGACATTACCAGTCTCTATGAATGATGTCAGATGCAAGATTATACATCTCTTTAACTTGCATTTCTGATCGGTCTCTGATTAGCTTTAGATCTGAGATTGCATCTCCTGATCTATTTCCTTCATATTCTTGAGATTTGAGACCATATCTGATCAATCCCCTTGGAATTTCTGTTTTCTCTATGATTCTCGAGACTGTATCTGTGATTGATTCTTTTATAATCTTTGTGTCTTTTATGTCATGGAATCCTCATTTTGTGATATGATTTCTAGATGCATGCTTCTGTAATTTCTGGTTCTTAATTTGTACCCTGTGATGAGCATGACCTGATCCCTATTATCACTTCTATAATTTCTACTTCTTGTTATCATGGTATCCGTCCTTTTATGATTTATGATGTCCGGTTGACGTGATACTGTTGGGCTTTCAAACGGTTCAAACTCTCTTATTTTTCTCATTAATCGGATCATATGGAATTCCCCTAGAATATTTGATAATGATTAAATCAGATCCAAAAGTCTGATTTTTATGTCCAATGTAGATTGGGATACACAACCTGATTCATTTTTGGATCTATCATGGGCCATCATCTCTAGCCCGATTCTGATTCACTTTACTTGGGCCCACGGAGGGTTAAAGTTGTTCAAAAATAAACCTAATCTGAGCTCTCTTTTTCATCTTTTTGGAATGTAGTACCAAGATCAAATCAATTCAGGTTAAGACTGTAGTAGTATAGGCTTGATATTACAGGCCAGACTATGGAATGATTAGTTTGACATGTATTTTGGGCCTTCAGCCCATTCCAGATTCTACTAGGCCTAAAGCCCATTCCTCTTTTATTGGGTTCATTTGACCATTTTGTATGGTATTTTCAATTTTATATGGGCCTTCAGTCCAGTCTAGATTCTAAAACATTAGAACTCAATATATGGGGATAGCTTCTGGTTTTCCAAATCAGAATAGATTCTTACGAATCTATATCCAACAATTGGACCCATCTCTAAATCAGACTTACCCTCATCCAATTTGAGGCCCAGCCAGGCCCATGACAGATTCATTTAGGGATTATCCCTTAGATCCATTCCCATTTTTGGTCCAGGCCAGCCCAGTCCGGTCCATTTTAAAAGAATAAAACTTTGTTGCTTTTGATTTTCTTATTCTTTTCTTTGATCTTTCCTTTTGTTTTCTAGCACCATTTTTTACTTTTGATTTCAAAAATGATTTTTCATTGCCATAGACGAGTGGTTTAGATCCAATCATGATCTTTGACCCAAGTCACTTGGCATACATCAACCGGCCCTAGGAAACCACTTTTAATCGATTGCATCTTGAGTCGAGTTCGTTGGACCTTGGGATTCCATATCCCTAAGACATGCATACGGGTTTCAGTCAAAATCCATCGTCAGTGAATCATCCGAGTCCTTACCCAATCATTTGACCTTCATACAAAGCCTATCAAATAAATGAGTTTGAATCCAAACTCAATTAGGTCTTTTATAAGCCTCCTCCCTAAAGCATATTATTTGATGGCGGTCTATGGGACGAGCTATGTAACGATTGAGTCATTTTCTCTTGCATACCGAAACACTCTATATCGACTAGTCCAGTATATGGGTATCCCTAGGGCCGTACATCCCCAATTTATCAATAGAAGTTGGGATTTCTATCTTCGAATACATTTCATCTTATCCAATATCTATTCTTTAGTTTCATTCATCCTTCTTAAGTGTGCATCTAAAATAAATCAAAAGATCAAGGTGGCTATATCCCATGGGACCTTAAACATTAATCTATGATCCAATATCGAGAATCATAGTAGGCATAGGACAATCTTCGATCAATCCTTCCGAATCAATTAAATTGGATCTTGTGACTGATATGTCTCGCCTATATTCTCGTATCTTGAAAATTAATTATTCATCATTATTTGATTATTCCCATCATGTGACTTTGATTTTTTTTTATCTATCATCATATGATTCATTTGTTTATCTATTCATTTCTATTTGAACACATCATTGTCATCAAAACGGCAATCATGGAAATCTGGCTTAGGATAACACATGTCGTAGTATATGACTAGCATAGGAAAGTAACCATTGTAGAGAATTGTTTAGGGTTTAGTATAACAGGGAGACCGATCTCTTTGATTTTGAGCAGATCAGGCGCCTAACACCTTCCTAATCTGTAAATTGACACCTACTCGAAATTTTGGCAAAGTCCGATGCCTTGTCCAATGATTGAAGTTTAGATATTTTCTCCTCTAAAAGAGGAGAAATACTTTTGGGTCCTAGGCCCTTCACCTAGGTGGCGACTTCCCCTTTTGATTTAATGAGTCCTCTTATGGCATCAGTGTGACTCATTACCTAGGCCATCCCACTCATACACAACGTATGACCATGCGGTTCGATCCCGGCCCAATCATCCCGGACCTGAGAGACCCCTGTTGTCTCTACAATACCGTTTCAAGGTAATACAAAGGCTAAATGTGATCCAGTACGCTGGATCATCATCCAGCGTACTCCGGAGGCCTACTGTAGGCAATTTCCTGAGATTGCCATTAATCTTGTATGCCGTTTGGGAATCCGATATGCCGGATTGGGCAATTTCTGCTGAAATAGGCCAATTCCATTAAGGGGTTATTTCGGAGGGTTTCAAAACTAAATGGTCACACGTTTAGGGGTTCATTTAACCTCCTAAGGTCATTCTATATGAATGCATGCGTGCGTGTGTGCATTACATTTATTGTGACTTTAATTTACATAAAAGAATCAAAATAATTACAAAGTCTTCAATAGTCTTCAAACTTGACAGTAGACTCTTTGTTAGCCAAGGCCTTTTGTCTTCAAGGTTTGACTCTTTGACTTCCATGTCTTTGGAATCAACTTGAGCAGTAGTCAAGATGTGTATTCTTGTATGCACTCATATACGCTCTTGTGTATGCTCCCCCTTACTTGGTGCTATGCTCTCATCTAAACAACTTACATAAGTGTTAGTCCAAGAGTGGCTTTATTTGTTATCATCAAAACAAGACTTGGAGTGTATGAGGTCTTTTCCTCAACAATCTCCCCCTTTTTGATGATGACAAATAATCAAAGTGAATAAAATAATAGAGCAAATAAGCAAACAAGCAAACAATAAACATAAACATATCACATGCAATGAGTTTCAAGCATAAATATTCATTTTCAATTCCAAAGCATAAATATTCCAAAAAGTGGGTGGGTACAAATCATGGATTTGGGTCAAAAGGTGGAATAGGTGGAATTGAGCTTAATGCACCGGGGAAAGGTGGTCTAACTCCTTGAGGGGTGATCCCTTGAGGTGTGGCTCCAAGCATATCAAAAGATAAATGACCAAGATTGAAGGAGAGTTGGTGAATGGCATTGAGAATCTTATCTTGGCGAATGTTGAGAGAGTCAAAGCCGGTCTTCACTTTGTTGCAAAGAGTGGTCACATCGTCTTAAATTCTTTGTTGACCGAATTCAAGTTCCATGATCCTATTGTTGGCTTCGTCCATGTACTCATCAATGCTAGAAACCCATCCTTATAGAGATGCCAATATCCCTTCTTGTGCTTGACGAGGAGGGGGCACATCATCATTCAAGTTTTCTTCAGCTTCAACAAACACATCGGAAGGAGGAGGAATAGCTATGGTGTGGAAGCTATTGCAGGTGATGTGTTGGAAAGACAAAGTAGATGCTTCTTCATGATCAAGATCAATGTCAAAGGCCCGGAATAGGCAAGTGAGGAGCCAGCCATAAGGTAGATTAGTGTGCTTGCGACGGTGAGCACACGATTCCATATACCTCATAATGAAGTATGGAAGACAAGTAGGGGTATTGGTATAGATACAAAAGGTGAGATAAGCTTGTGGTGTAAGACACTTTTTTATCACCTCCCTTAGGAATGAAATTATGTTGTACGATGTAAGAGATGACATGAAGAATGAGCCATAGTTGTCCGGTGACAATGGTCGCCACATTAGGATCAAATTGCTTGAGGATGGAGAAATACACTTCTTCATGGTTTATCAAATCTCCAAAGTTGGTGTTCTTCGGAGTCCAAAATATGCAAGGGCCATCATTAGGAATTTGAAGAATGCGGGCAAGGTCATCAAGAGAGAGTTCTATGTGAGTACTTTTCATGTAGGAGTAGAGTTTCAAACTTTCTTTCGCCCCGCTAAAATAAAGATTAGCATAGAAGTACTTCACAAGATAGGGGTAACAAGGGTCCGACATGTTGAGAAGAGGTTCCCAACCGATGTCCTTGAATCTTTCTTCAAGCCGAATGCTATTGAAAGAGAATACGTCAACCTCACGACCTTCTTCTATTTTTTGGGTAAGGTAGAGAGGCCAATTTTCATGGCATTCCTGAGATCAAAAAAGTCGGTCTTCTCCTTTAGCATAAGGCTATCTTGAAGAGACTCCTCTTCCTCCGATCCTTCCTCTTTTAGAAGGTTGATTCTTAGCCATTGTCTCCTTACCTCTTTGACTCATTGTGACGGAGAGAGTTGAAAGAGAGAAAAGAAGGAGAATAGAGAAAATAATGCTTGACAAAGAGTAATCAAAGTGTAAGGCAAGATTAGAGTGAACAGTTAATAGAAAAATAACAAAAAGTGAGCTTTATATAGGCATAAAATTCTGTTTAATAGCTATAAAACGGTCATAAAAACTAATCCATTATACCGTTTCATGATCCAGTATACCATTTTAAGTCCAACGGTTATAAAAATAGCCATATTTGTTGAACCGGCATACCGTTTGGCAATCCGGTATACCGTTTCAGCAAAAACAGTGAGAAAAAAAAAACACAGTTAAACAACATGAATAAATTATGCAAAGGGGTCACAGATGCCAAAGTCTCTTCGAAAGGTGTAGAATCTTTCTTCACTTAAGGGCTTTGAGAAGATGTCCGCGAGTTGCTTCTTAGTCTCGATAAAGTCAAGTCGGATTTCACCTCGTTGAACTGTGTCACGTAAGAAATGGTGACGAATATCAATGTGCTTCGCTCTTGAGTGTAAAATCGGATTCTTGCTTAAGTTAATTGCACTTGTGTTATCACACTGGATAGAGGAAGGGTCAAACTTAACTCCATAGTCTTGGAGAGTTTGCCTCATCCATAGCACTTGGGCACAACACTGTCTGGCTGCAATGTATTTGGCCTCGGTGGTAGATAGAACAATAGAATTTTACTTCTTACTAAACCACGAAACCAAACAACATCCTAAGAAGTTACAAGATCCACTTGTACTGTTTTGATCAACATGACACCCGACAAAGTTGGCATCGGAGAAGCTAACAAGGTCAAAGTCATTGTTCATAGGGTACCAAAGTCCAATGCTTGAAGTTCCTTTCAAGTACTTAAAGATTCTTTTCATAGTACTCAAATGGGATTGCATAGGTTTGGCTTGAAACCTAGCACAAGCACAGACACTAAACATTATGTCTGGTCTACTAGCCATTAGGTAAAGTAAACTACCTATCATGCCTTTACATTTGGTCGGGTCAACAGGGTTCGATCTTCATCCTTGGACAAAGTTATAGATGTACTCATTGGAGTACCAGATGACTTCTGTCCATTGATGTCGAACTTCTTTAATAATTCCTTAAGGTATTTAGTTTGACTGATGAAAATTCCATTAGGGGTCTATTTATTTGAAGTCCTAGAAAGAAATTTAATTCTCCCATTAGACTCATTTTAAATTCACTACTCATACATTTACTAAATTTATGGCAAAGTGATCATTTATAGAACAAAAAATGATATCATCAACATAGATTTGAACTATAATTAAATCATTATCCTTATGTTTTACAAAAAGAGTAGTATCAATCTTACCCATTGAGAATCCATTATCAACTAGAAACTTACTTAACCTGTCATACCAAGCTCTTTGGGCTTGTTTCAAGCCATACAGGGCCTTCTTCA
Source organism: Telopea speciosissima (assembly GCF_018873765.1). NCBI lineage: Eukaryota > Viridiplantae > Streptophyta > Magnoliopsida > Proteales > Proteaceae > Telopea > Telopea speciosissima. The sequence goes on along the minus strand of NC_057920.1, from coordinate 33,508,838 downwards.
ACTTGTAGACATGGTCAGGGTACTTTGAATCTTCAAATCCAAGTGGTTGGATGGCATATACTTCTTCATTTATGAAACCATTTAAGAATGCATTTTTCACATTGTAAGAACCATGGATTCCGAAAAATCCAAATTCTCTTGACAAGGGGGTTGGTTCTCGATGTACGAACCAGATCTCACCGGTGAACCCTAAAGCAATGACCCTGATCCCTCCTAAGGAGCTAAATGGGTCAATAGGAAGCCGCCACCTAGAAAGGGTCTAGGACCCATAAATGTTCTCCACTAAAGAACGACTAATGACTCAAGGATAAGGTCGGGGTCTGCCCAGATCATCGGGTAAGTGTTAGGTTACGGACTGGGAAGGTGTTGGGCACCTAGTCCGCCCGGCTGAAGCCGATCATCCTTCTTTTGATCACATGTTTGCATAAGCTAGCTCGCAATCCCTAAAACTAATTATTCTAGATCTAGGCCATCCTAAACTGGGCACCTAAGACCAGGTATCTATGTACAGGGGTTTACAACCTAAACCAAATTTCTAAATTATTCTAGGCTAAGGTATTTGGAGTGATTAAACAAGCAATTGAAGGTAATGAATATGTACAATCTAATCATGTCAGCACATGCAATACATAACTAAATTATTCTAATTTGGCTAGACAGGGCATGCATGGCATTCATATATTTAAAACATACAAACCTACTAATCATATTCATATCAAGTAAAAAAGAATTCCTAAACAAGTACAGGCTAGATGACGGGCTAGCCAAATTCCCATTCCAAAGAGCATGTATCTACGTCCCACGGGATCCCAACGCGTAACGTTTCAACTCAGACCACTAGAGGGGCATTCTCACTCCTTCTCACACGTTCCAATTCTAAGGCCAACCAAAAGGCATCGAGTCATACAACCCCGAGATCCCACAATAGACGGTAACATGCACTCAAACCCAAGTGTGGGTTATAGCCTCTCCACTCACGGCCCAATCTTGGCTGATTGGCCGATGCCCAAACCAAAGCCAAAGCCAATTGGCCCCAAATCAATATGGGCCTAAACCTATTGATGGGTTATGGGCTTAAATTGGGATGCGGTCCACCCCCAAAATCCAAACCAAACCAAATCAATTCCTTGTAACCTCAAGTTCAAACCCATTTCTTAATTAATTGATTTATCAATGTCGGAGGCCCAGCCTGAATTTAGGCCCAAAATATGATCACATGGCCCATTATCCAAAAGCCCGTGCCCATTCCCAATTGGCCGGTTCAAATCTAAAATTAATCACTTTAATATATGGGCATCAAAATGAACCATGTGATTCAGCCAAATCCAAGACATACCAATTTTGAAATCTGAAACTCTACATTTTTCTAACCAAATTTAAAAAACAGATTGGCTTAACCCATGGGCCCAAATCATGCATCATCCAACCCTAATTCAAAAATGTTCATGCTATTTCGGCCATTCCAAAAAACACAAAAATAATCAAGAAACAGAGGGTCGAAGATCCAAACACAAACATTGCAAAGATGCTAAGGTTTCAAAACATTCTGATTAAAAATAAAATGGGCATTCCAGGCAAGGGAGGGGGAGCATGCAACAAATGTTAATCAAATACAACAGAACAATATAGACCAATTATTTAAAACCGAGAGGACCATGTAACAGCAGTAGAACTTATCAATATCAAGCAAGGAAATGAGGTCATGGCTTTCAATAATAATTTCAACGAGTTAAAAGGAAGGATGACTCATGCATTCAAGCAAGAGTAAATCATGGACAGAAATAAATCATAGCAGAATAATAATGGAAATGAATTAGAAAATGAAAAGGAATGAAACGGAATTACCTGTGGATGAATCAGCCTCGGCAGAGGTCGAGGCACCTCTATTCTGCAGCCTTCAGCCTTCGAATGTGAGAACCTTGAACTCGATCATGAGGGATGGGGTTTTATTACAGATTGGGATCTAATATGGGGAAGGAATTTAATTACAAGAGCAATAAGAGAATAAAAAATAAAAAAACAAAACAAATGAAATAAAGTGCAATTGTAATATGCAACACCATCGATGGAAAGCAGGTCTGCTCCGAGTAGAACCCCAGATGACGATGGAACTTCCTGAAGCTGTTCAAGCCCTTTTCTCCCTTCGATTGAACTGAAGGTAAACCCAAATCGAATCAATCCATATCAATTATAGGTTCCAGAGAACAGAGGTTGAATGATGGAGTTGGGTTTTGATTGAAGGAGAGATTGAGAGGAGACGAAGGGAATTAGTTTCAGGGATGAAAGAGAGGGTGAGGTAATGGTGAATGGCTGATTGAAAAAGAAAAATGGGAAGGGAAGTGGGTTTTGAAATGAAATGGGAAATGGAAGTTCGGTGGAGATGAGTGTTAGTCAAACAACGGTCCAAGGATCAGACCATGGTTCCCTAGGGAGACCAAGATATTTATCCTCAGGGTTTTACACGCCTTGGGTTAGCCCATGGTGTCCCATGGGTACCCCATTTAATTTTTAGGGCTTCCCATGGTCGCCCATGGGAACCCTGGTGCATCCATGTTAGGATTTCTCCTTCCCTCATGTGTCCCATAAAATTTATTATCACAGTAGGGACAAAGAAACTCATCCCTAGTCCATCACATGGCAAGGAGGATCCATTCCTAACTCGAATGCGCAGCAGAAAAGGTCAATTCGAGTTTCTTTTGCATCCCATGAACATTAAATAATTAAAACAAAAAGAAATTATTCAAGAACTGCTAACCTGGTGAGCCTCAAGTGTTGCTCCTCCAATAGATAGTGGTTCTTCCCCCAAGAAGCACTTCGAGCAGACAGATCTGAACCTCAACCGGTGCTACCAAGGTTCTCCAAGTCAATCCCAACGTATCTCGAACTGGATCTGGGTTTCTACAACCCTAGCCCTCAAGAACTAGAGAGCAAGAAGAAGAAACACAAGAGAGAGAGAAGGGGAAGCCAAAAACGTGGAGAGGGGGTAGCTTTGAAAAACGTGGAAGCCTTCTCTCCCACGTTTTGGTCTCCTTTTAAATAAAAAAAATATTAAACTAAATCCTAATAGGATTTAATATAATCACAGTGAGAGTCTAACTCTCTCTCTCCTGATATATCTCTTGATTGGCTCTTTCTGTCTATCTCAAAGTCCTTTACTAGGTGAAGAAGTATAATCTAATAGGAAATGTGTTAATTAGCTACTTTATTTAATTATTAATGAATAATTACAATTAGCACAAAAAACCATTAATTAAATTAAGAGCCAATTAAAATAGCAAATTCCAAATAACTCCCTATATGATAACTATTTATCATATACAACCCCCCCACTAATCAACACCATCATTATGGAATCTAGGGCATGTACACATGTACTGCTAAACCCCAATCCATAGTACATGTCCATATAAGAGCGTCTGTGCATCTGATCGGGTCCCGCAAAACTCGATAAAATACTTTGTTCAAATAATTATAAATAATGTATCATTTTATGTAAAATAGATTTTTGCAAAACCATTTCCAAAACGACACTGGATCTAGATTCTGATCCGACCATGCACAGACAGTCTCTATCTTGGTGTTCCCCAATCGGACAGTGGTGACCATGTTGGATAACTCCTTCACTCATAAAGTGTTCACGCATTCCCAGAACACTGGCTTTGACTCACTTGAGTCTCAGTCATTGATGAACCAAAGAATGTGATCATACTTTGTAGTGACAGGGTTCCCTCAGGCACAGGGTGTCAGTGACACATGTCTATCCCTTCCTACATCTGGCAGTAATACATGAGGGAATCGACAAAGTAGATTCTTCGCCAATGCACACATCAAACATGCGAACACTCGCATTTGTACCCTGACATCACATGTCTAGAAATACCCAATGCGACGACCATATGATAAGGGTGCCCAGCCCAAACCCTAGTCGTGACTACCATTTTAAGTAAAACTTAGGAATACATAATGCTCAAAAAGTTTATATTGCATGTGACAATATCAAACTAAAATGTATAAATGTTCAATACAAACGTGAACCGAGTTGAACCGGATCAAACCGGGTTTGATGGACACACACTTGTCCAATAATGAGATGGAGGAAAAAGAAAAAAGAAAGGTTTATGGATGGTTACAAAAGAAGATGGGACGGTGGGGTGTGAGTGAGTTTCATTGATGGTGGTGAGGCGGTGAGCAGATGGGTTTAGGGAGTAATGGGTTCGGTGATAAGTGAAAGGAGTTTGGAAAATGGAAGGACAATTGAGGTGATCCAATGGGCTCTGTTGGGGTTGCGATCATAATGGCCACTGACGGCTGATAACCATGGCTGAAGTAAGGAGCAAAAGAGAAGAAAATAAAAAAATGAAAACGAGAAGAAGAAGAAGAATTGCAGTAGCTGAGCGTCTTCTCCGGCTCAGAGAAGTCTCGGCTTCACTGTCTCATACGGGTGCCTCCATTTCTTTCTATTTCTTTTCTTTCGTAATCCTCTCTCCTCTCTATCTCTCTTCTCTCCTCTCTTTTTTCACTCTCTGTCTCCTTTGCTCTCTGCATTTTTTCTCTCTCTGGTTTCCTACTAGAAAGACGATGACCCCTCTCTAGTTTTTTCTTTCTTTCTCACTGTTCCCTCTATTTTCTCTTTATTTTTTTTATTTTATTCTCTCTGCCTCCCTCACTCTCCTCACTTTCTGGTTTTTCTCCTTTTGGATAATTCCCTCTCTCGAGAATGATGGCTCCTCCCCCATAATTCTCTCCTCTTTCTCTTTTAAAGCTAGGCTTTTTATTGTTCTGCCCTCTCAAGCAAATATCCCATTCTTTTTAGGGTTTTAGGTATTTGATCCTTTTACCCCTTCCTTCTTTTAGGTTTATATTTTCTTTTAAAAGCTTTCCCCATTTTACCCACCTCTTTCTTTTTAATTCCCTTTAGATGCCATGTGGCATCTCTCTATGGACTTGACACCAAAGGGCTTTTTCATGGGCCAAGTCCACACATTCTCCTTTTTTCTTTTCTATTTTTACCTTTTTACCTTCCCCCTCTTAAAGTTTATTTCTTCTTCTTCTCTCCTTTTCGGTGATTTCCTATTTTTCCCCTGCCAGGCCACAACCTCAATGGGCCGGGGTTTAGGCAGTCTATTTTTTATTTTATTATTTCTTAGTATCTCAGACAGAGGTCGTCGGTACTCCGTGTGTCATCATCGCCAGGGAGGGGTGACAAAAATCAGGTGTCTACATACGTCCATTTGGTGTAACTTGAAATTCTTATGGCAAGCAAAAGCAAGCAACATCCTAATAGACTCAAGTCTAGCTACAGGAGCATAAGTTTCATCAAAGCCAATGCCTTCCTGTTGGTTATAGCCTTGAGCAACCAACCTAGCCTTGTTTCTAGTTATGCTACCATCTTCATCAAGCTTATTTCTAAAGACCCATCTAGTTCCAATAACTTTCGTGTTTGATGGTTTTGGAACTAAGTCCCAAACTTAATTTCTTTCAAATTGATTAAGCTCTTCTTGCATAGCAATTATCCAATTACTATCCAAAAGTGCTTCCTTTATGTTCTTAGGTTCAATGGTAGATATGAAAGCAACATTGGAACAAACATTTTGAATTTTACTTCTTGTTTGTATACCTTTCTCAAGGTTTCAATGACAAGGTCAAGTGGGTGGTCTTTGACAGTCTTTATTTCTTTTGGAAGTTGATGTACTTGATTATTGGGTTCTTCTAAAGAGATATTTTCAACTCTTTTTCTAATCTTAAGTACTTCATCTTCATCATCTTCTTCTAAGTCTTTGTACTTGTCCTTAGCCAAAGATTCATCAAACTTTACGTTTGTAGACTCTTCCACAACTAGAGTTTTTTTTATTGAATACTTTATAAACTCTACTAATTATGGAGTAGCCTAGAAAAATACCATCATCGGCCTTTTCTTTAAATTTTCCTAAGTTGTCTTTAGTATTAAGAATGAAACATGCCCAACCAAAAACGTTAAAGTAATCAACTTTAAGAAGCTTATTATAAAAAAGTTCATAGCGGGTTTTCAACAATATTAGTCTTATCAAAATCCGATTTAACACATAACATGCCGTGTGAACAGCTTTGGCCCAAAAATACTTTGACAAAGAGTACTCATTGAGCATTGTCCTTACAGTTTCTTGGATAGTTCTGTTCTTCCTTTCAACCACACCATTTGATTGTGGTGTCCTGGGGTCAAAAAAGTTATGAGTTATACCTTGTTTTTGACAAAACTCACCAAATTCATCTATGTTATCAAATTCACCACCATGGTCACTTTTTATAGAAGTGATCAAGTAATCCTTCTGATTTTGTATTCTCTTGTAAAGAGATACAAACTCCTCATATGCATCATTTTAATGCTTGAGAAAAAAGGTCCAAGTGAAACGGGAGTAATCATCTACAATAACAAAGGTATACTTCTTTCTTCCTAGGCTTATGGTTTGTATAGGTCCAAACAAGTCAAGATGGAGTAATTGTAAAGGTCTAGAAGTAGCAACATAGTTAATGGCCTTATGAGATACCTTTGTAAGTTTACTTTTTTGATATGCTCCACAAGTGTGTTGCTTATCAAATTTCAATTTAGGTAAATTTCTCACCAAATTCTTAGAAGAAAGTGATTTAATAATCTTAGGATTAATATGTCCCAATTTGCTATGCCATAAGGTAGCATCATCAGATTTAGAAATAAGACAAACAACATGAGAGTTTACACTAAATATGCAAGTATAAACATTATTCTTTCTACATCCTTCAAGAATTATATTATCATTAAAGTCCTTGATCTCACATTTAGAGGCATTGAAATTAACAAAGTAATCATTGTTACATAGTTGACTTACACTAAGTAAATTATACTTAAGATTATCAACTAGACTAACATTGGAAATTACTGTACCTCTAAATTTTATGGATCCGTTTGCAATAATTCTTCCTTTGCTATTGTCTCTAAAGGATACCCATCCCCTTTTTTGTTTCTTGAGCTCCGAAAATAGCTTTGGATTGGATGTCATGTGCTTTGAGCAGCCACTATCGATATACCATTCCATGTTGCTCATATGCACCTACAAAATAAAGATACTTAATAAAACTTTGGTCCCCATTGTATGTTGGATCCGTTATTGTTAGTATCATACCTTTCTCCTGGTCTCCAAACCATTTGGTTACCATTTGCTTTTTGGTTTTCATACCAATTTGGGTATGATTGTGGGGTTCCAAGGTCTTTGGTTTTGAGGTATTCTTTATAGACCTTGGTTTTTGGATGGTCTTTGCACCTTAGGTGGATTTCTCCTATTTTGACCATTGAAAGGTCTTCTAGGATGATGAAAAGGTTACTTCATGTGATAGCAATCTCAAATAGTATGTCCCTTCTTGTTGCAATTATTGCATACAATAGTTTGAGGAATATATGGAGTCTTCCCCTTGGGATTGGGTTTGCTAAATTGAGGGCTCTTCTTTCTTAAGTAACACTCTTCAATAGAATGTCCTTTCTTCTTACAGTAGTTATAAAATTTCTTCTTTACTTTCTTACTTTTCATTTTACTTGTGCTTGGATCTTTAGTTTGATTTGAACTTTTGTTCACATCATAGCCTACTCCTTCTTTGTTGAACGGTGCTTTTGAAGCATTTCCAAGCAAAATGTCAAGAGTTTTTTTCTCATTGTTAAAGGATTCTAAAGCTTTACACAATTTCTCTTTTTTTTCTTCTAAGTTGTTAACTTGAGAAGTTAGAATTGTGTTTTGGTCTTTGACGTATTTATCTCTTTTAAGAAATTCTTTTTAGTGGTTGCTAACTCCATGCAACTTTGGTATAGGTCTTCAAAGGCTTCTTCTAATTCTAGAAAATCGTTATCTTTATGAGATGGAGAAGTGGGGGTTACCTCATTTTGGGTTTCTTCATCTTCAGTAGCCATGAGTGTCAAATTACTTTGTTCTTCTTCTTCTTGAGATGCTTCATCATCATCTTCTTCATCACTTGAATCAAAGAAATGTTCTGCTTTGTAGGCCTTCTTGCATTTATTTATTTTAGGACAATCTCCCCTGTAGTGTCCTAGTTTTCTACATTCATAGTACACAATGTCTTTTGAAGAAGAATCATTATTTTCTTTAGAAGTATTTTTACCTTTTTGGTCTTTTGAGACTCTTCTTATTGAATCTGACTTTTCCTTTGTTCTTCAAGAATTTAGAGAATTTCTTGGATAGATAAGCGATCTCGTCATCAGACAATTCTTCTTCATCATCATTGATTTCATATGTTTTGAACACTACAACTTTCTTCTTTGATTCTTTTGGTTCATCTTCCTTGGTGTCTAGCTTGAATTCTATCTCATGAGTTTGGAGTGATCCCAATAACTCGTCTAGACTCTGCTTGTCGATGTCCTTAGATTCTTTTATTGCTGTAGTCTTGGGTCTCTATTCCTTTGAGAGAGATCTCAATATCTTTCGAACATTTTCACCATTGGAGTAGACCTTCCCTAACCCTTTCAACTTGTTTACAATGTTAGTAAAATATGTAAACATTGCATATATGTCATCATCATTTTTTATTTTAAATAACTCATTCATTTACAAGCATATCGATCTTAGATTGCTTGACTTCTGAAGTACCTTCATAGGTAACAACAAGTTTATCAAATATCTCCTTAGCGGAGTCACACATGCAAGTTCTATTGTACTCCTTTTCTCCTAGAGCACATTGAATGTAGCTTATAGCTATAAAATTTAGTTGAATCTTTGCTTTATTAGCTTGAGTCCACTCTTCTTTGGGCTTGTCTATTGTGTTTGGTCCATTTTCAATTACTTCCCATGCGTCAATGTTATTGGCACAAATGAAGTTCTTGAAGCGATTCTTCCAATAGGAGAATCCTTCACCTTCAAAGAAGGGTGGTCAGGTGATATTGTATCCTTCAATCTTACGATTGGCAGTGGATCTCATGGTCTTAAACTCTCTTAATTGGATTAAAAAATCATGGTCTTGAGCTCCCGCTTTGATACCAAATGTGAATTCACCTAGAGGGGGTGAATAGGTGAAGGTAGGGAATAATAAAAAAATTACTGAAATAACCAAGTTATCAATGTAAAGACAAGCAATAAATCAAAGATGACGCAAAAGATTTATAATGGTTCAGCCAATACTTGCCTACATCTACTCCTCTCACCTTAGAGAGAATTTCACTAAGACAAATCTTGAGTATGAGCAAGAGGACTCGTACAAATCTTAAGAGATGAGCAAGAGAACTCAACAACAACTAATCTTGATTTTTGAACAAGAGGACTCAACCTACTCTTGATTCTGAGCAAGAGGATTCAACTACACATAAAGTAAAAATGTTCTAAAGGTTAGAGTTACCTCAACTTTAGTTTTATTGTTACCTTTCAATCTTTGAAGCTTAATGCCAAGTAAATGAAGGAAGCTTATGAGACACTATGCCTTGAATGGATACTTGTATTCTCACTTGAGGCTATTGCAAAGATCTTGTATTAAAAGCTCTTAATTGTGATTAATAATGATGATTAGAGCCTTAAGCAATAGCCTATTTATAGACTAGATGGCTTGATTTAATTAGGAATCTAATTTAAGATCGGATTCCAAAGCCATAAATAATTCGGTATGCCGGTTTTCAACCCGGTATGCTAGATTACCAAATTTTGATATAAGAGTAAGGGCTAACGGTCAAATTATAACAGTCTTTTACTAATCCAGTATGCTGGATAGTTATTAGGTATACCGTTTTAGGGTAATACAAAGGCTAAATGTGATCCGGTATGTTGGATCATCATCCAACGTACTTTGGAGGCCTACTGTAGGCAATTTCCTAAGATTGCCACTAATCCAGTATGCCGGATTAGGCAATTTCTGCTGAAATAAACCAATTCCATTAAGGGGTTGTTTTGGGGGGTTCCAAAACTAAATGGTCACACGTTTAGGGGTTCATATAACCTCCTAAGGTCATTCTATATGAATGTATGCGTGCGTGTGTACATTACATTTATTGTGACTTTAATTTACATAAAAGAATCAAAATAATTACAAAGTCTTCAATAGTCTTCAAACTTGACAGTAGGCTCTTTATTAGCCAAGGCCTTTTGTCTTCAAGGTTTGACGCTTTGACTTCCATTTCTTTGGAATCAACTTGAGCAGTAGTCAAGATGTGTATTCTTGTATACGCTCATGTGTACGCTCCCCCTCACTTGGTGCTACGCTCTCATCTAAACAACTTACATAAGTGTTAGTCCAAGAGTGGCTTTATCTGATATCATCAAAATAAGACTTAAAGTGTATGAGGTCTTTTCCTCAACACATATGTCAAAATACGTATCGATACGAAGGTCTAGACCCCCAACATCTCATCCATCGCCTCATATAAGATAAAGAAACTTTACAAAAAAATCCCTAACACAAAAAAGTACAGAAATGCCCCCCCAATAAGCCCAAACTACCCACCTGGTCTGGTTCGGAGCAGAACATAACATATATCAAAATACGTATCAATTCGAAGGTTTTGACACTCAACATCTCATCCACACGTCTCATAAGAGATAAGAGCACTTTAAAGAATCGGCCTAACCCAAACAAGTACAGAAATGCTCCCCCAATAAGCCCAAACTACCCACTCGGTCTGGTTCGGACCAGAATAGAACATATGTCAAAATACATATCGATTCGAAGGTCTCGACCCTCAACATCTCATCCACACGTCTCATAAGAGGTACAGACACTTCATAGTAAAGCCCTAACCCAAAAAAGTAGAAAAATGCTCCCTAATAATCCCAAACGACCCACATGAGTTTCGTTCGGGCCAAAAATGAACTTAAGTCAAAATACATATCGATTCGAAGGTCTCGACCTGCAACATCTAATCCACAAGTTTGATAAGAGATAAGGACACTTCATAGAAAACCACTAACCCAAGAATATACAAAAATGCCCTCCAATAACCCCAAACTACCTGCCCGATCTGGTTCGGACAGAAACTAAACATATGTCAAAATACATATTGATACGAAGGTCTAGCCTCTCAACATCTCATCCACACCTCTCATAAGAGGTAAAGACATTTTATAAAAAGGCACTAACCCAAAAAAGTACAGAAATGCCCCTAATAAGCCCAAACGACCCTCCTAGTCTGCTTTAGACCAGAATTGAACATATGTTGAATTACGTATTGATTCGAAAGTCTCGACCCTCCACATCTCATTCACACCTCTCATAAGAGGTAATGACACTTTATAGAAAGGCCCGAACCCAAAAAAGTACAAAAATGCCCCCCCAATAAGTCCAAACGACCCTGCTGGTCTGATTTGGACCAAAACTGAACATATGTCGAATTACATATCGATTCGAAGGTCTCGAACCACCACATCTCTCATCCACACGTCTCATAAGAGATAAGGACACTTTGTAGAAATTCCAAAACCCAAAAAAGTTTAGAAATACCCCATAATAACCCCAAAAGACCCACCCGGTCTTGTTCGGGCCAGAACTGAACATATGTCCAAATACGTATCGATTCGAAGGTCTCGACCCTCAACATCTCATCCACATTTCTCATAAGAGGTAAGGACACTTTATAGTAAAGCCCAGACCCAAAAAAGTATAGAAATGCTCCCCAATAACCCCAAACAACCAACCCGGTCTGGTTGGGACCAGAAATGAACATATGTCGAATTACGTATCGATTCCTATGTCTCGACCCTCAACATCTCATCCACACGTCTCATAATAGATAAAGACACTTTATTGAAAAGCCTTAACCCAAAAAGGTATAGAAATGCTCCCCCAATAACCCCAAACAACCCACCCATTTTGGTTCGGACTGGATTTGAACAAATGTTGAAATACGTATCAATACGAAGGTCTCGACCCTCAACATCTCATCCACATGTCTCATAAGAGACAATGACACTTTATTGAAAAGCCCTAACCCAAAAAATTACAAAAATGGCCCCCAATAAGCCAAACTACCCTCCCTATTTTGTTCGGACCAGAACAAAACATATGTCGAAATACGTATCGATTCAAAGGTCTCGACCCTCAACATCTCATCCACATGTCTCATAAGAGATAAAGACACTTTATAGCAAAGCCCTAACCCAGAAAAGTACAAAAATGCCCCCCCCAATAACCCCAAATGACCTAACCGGTCTGGTTTGGACCGAAACTGAGCATATGTCGAAATACATATCGATTCGAAGGTCTCGGCCTTCCACATCTCATCCACACATCTCATAAGAGCAAAGGACACATTATAGAAAAGATCTAAACCAAAAAAGTACAAAAATGCCCCCCAATAACCCCAAAATAGAACATCTGTCGAAATACGTATCGATTCGAAGGTCTCGACCCTCAACATCTCATCCACATGTCTCATAAGATATAAAGACACTATAAAAAAGCCCTAACCCAAAAAAGTATAGAAATGCCCCCCAATAAGCCCAAACTACCCACTCGGTCCGGTTCGGACTAGAACAAAACATATGTCAAAATAAGTATCGATTCAAAGGTCTCGACCCTCAACATCTCATCCACACGTCTCATAAGAGATAAGGACACTTCATAGAAAAGCACTAACCCAAAAAAGTACAGAAATACCCCCAATAAGTTCAAACGACCCTCTTGGTTTGATTCGGACCAAAATTGAACATATGTTGAACTACGTATCGATTCGAAGGTCTCGACCCACCACATCTCTCGTCCACACGTCTCATAAGAGATAAGGACACTTTATAGAAAATCCCAAACCCAAAAAAGTTCAGAATTACCCCCTAATAACCCCAAAAGACCCACCCGATCTTATTCGGACCAGAACAGAACATGTGTCCAAATATGTATCGATTCGAAGGTCTCGACCCTCAACATCTCATCCACATGTCCCATTAGAGATAAGGACACTTTATAGAAATGCCCTAACAAAAAAAGTACATAAATGCCCCCAAAAAACTCAAACGACCCACCCGATTTGGTTCAAACCGGAACTGAACATATGTCAAAATACGTATCGATTCGAAGGTCTCGACCCTTAAGCTCTCAGCCACATGTCACATAAGAGAGAGACACTTCATAGAAAAGCCATCACCCAAAAAAGTACAGAAATGCCCCCCAACAACCCCAAACAACCTACCCGATCTGGTTCGGATCAGAAGTAAACAAATGTTGAAATACGTATCTATACGAAGGACTCGACCCTCACCATCTCATCCACATGTCTCATAAGAGACAATGACACTTTATTGAAAGGCCCAAACTGAAAAAATTATAGAAATGCCCCCCAATAAGCCAAAAATACCCTCCCAGTTTGGTTCGGACCAGAATAGAACATATGTCAAAATATGTATCGATTCGAAGATCACGACCCTCAACATCTCATCCACATGTCTCATAAGAGGAAATACACTTTACAGAAAAGCCCTAACCAAAAAAAGTACAGAAATGCCCCCCAATAACCCAAATGACCCATCCGGTCTGGTTTGGACCAAAACTTAAAATATGTCAAAATACGTATCGATTCGAAGGTCTCGGCCCACCACATCGCATCTACACGTCTCTTAAGAGCTACAGACATTATAAAGAAAAGCCCTAAACCAAAAAAGTATAGAAATGCCCCCTAATAACCCCAAACAACCCACCCAGTCTGGTTCAGACTGGAATTAAACATATGTCAAAATACGTATCGATTCGAAGGTCTCGACCCTTGACCTCTCATCCACATATCTCATAACAGATAAGGACACTGCATAGAAAAACACTAACCCAAAAAAGTATAGAAATGCCCCCTAACCCCAAACACCCAGTCTGGTTCGGACCAAAACTGTACATATATCGAAATACGTATCGATACGGAGGTTTAGAGCCTCAATGTCTCATCCACCCGTATCTTTAGAGATGAGAAAACTTTATAAAAAATCCCTAACACAAAAAAGTACAGAAATGCACCCCAATAAGCCCAAACTATCCACCCGATCTGGTTCGGGCCACAACAGAACATATGTCGAAATACGCATCGATATGAAGGTCTCGACCATCAACATCACATCCACATGTCTCATAAAAGATAAGGACACTTTATAGAAAAGCCCTAACCTGATACAGTACAGAAATGCCCCCCAATAAGCCCAAACTACCCACCCGGTTTGGTCTGGACCAGAACATAACTTATGTCAAAATACATATTAGTTCGAAGGTCTCGACCCTCAAATCTCTTCCACATGTCTCATAAAAGATAAAGGCACCTTATAGAGAAGCCCTAACCCAAAAAGTACAAAAATGCCCCCAATAACCCGAAACAACCCATCCGGTCAGGACTGAAACTGAACATATGTCAAAATACATATCGATTCGAAGGTCTCGGCCCTCCACATCTCATCCACACGTCTCATAAGAGCTAAGGGAACTTTATAGAAAAGCCCTAAACCAAAAAAGTACAGAAATGCCCCAATTAACCCCAAATGACCCACCCAGTCTGATTCGGACTAGAACTGAACACATGTCAAAATATGTATCGATTAGAAGGTCTCGACCCTCAACATCTCATCCACATGTCTCATAAGAGATTAGGACACTTCATAACCCCAAATGACCCGCCCAGCCTGGTTTGGACCAGAACTGAACATATGTTGAAATATGTATCGATATGAAGGTCTAGACCCTCAACATCCCATCTACTCATTTCATAAGAGATAAGCAAACTTTATAGAAAATCCCTAACCCAAAAAATTACAAAAATGCCCAAAATAAGCCCAAACTACCCACCCGGCCTGGTTCGAACTAGAATACAACATATGTGGAAATACGTGTTGATTCGAAGGTCTAGACCCTCAACATCTCATCCACACATCTCATAAGAGATAAAGACACTTTATTGAAAAGCCCTAACCATGAAAAGTACAGAAATGCCCCCCCAATAAGCCCAAACTTTCCACCCAGTCTGGTTCGGACCAGAACAGAACATATGTCAAAATAAGTATCGATTCGAAGGTCTTGACCCTCAACATCTCATCCACACATCTCATAAGAGGTATGGACACTTTGTAGTAAGGCCCTGACCCAAAAAAAGTACAGAGATGCTCCCCAATTACCCCAAACGACCGTCCCGATCTGGTTCATGTCGAAAATGAACATATGCAAAAATTCATATCGATTCAAAGTTCTCCATCCTCAACATCTCATCTACACGTCTTTTAAGAGATAAGAACACTTCATAGAAAAGCACTAACCCAAAAAAGTACAGAAATGCCCCCAATAACCCCAAACGACCTACTCGGTCTAGTTCGGATCGAAACTGAACATATGTCAAAATACATATTGATATGACGGTCTAGACTCTCAACATCTCATCCACACCTCTCATATGAGGTAAGGACACTTTATAGAAATGCCCTAACCCAAAAAAAGTACAAAAATGCCCCCCAATAAGTCCAAACGACCCTCTTGGTCCGGTTCGGACCAGAACTAAACATATGTCGAATTACGTATTCATTCGAAAGTCTCAACCCTTCACATCTCATCCACACCTCTAATAAGAGATAAGGACACTTTATAGAAAGCCCAAACCCAAAAAAGTGCAAAAATGCCCCCCAACAAGTCCAAACGACCCTCTTGGTCTGATTTGGACCAGAACTGAACATATGTCGAATTACGTATCGATTCGAAGGTCTCGACCCACCACATCTCTCATCCACACATCTCATAAGAGATAAGGACACTTTTTAGAAAATCAAAAACCCAAAAAAAGTTCAGAAATACCCCCTAATAACCCTAAAAGACCCTACCAGACTTGTTTGGACTGAAACTGAACATTTGTCCAAATACGTATCGATTTGAAGGTCTCGTCCCTCAACATCTCATCCACACGTCCCATAAGAGATAATGACACTTTATAGAAATGCCCTAACCAAAAAAAGTACATAAATTACCCCCAAAAAGCCCAAACGACCCACCCAGTTTGGTTTAAATTGGAACTGAACATATGTTGAAATATGTATCGATTCGAAGGTCCCGACCCCCAAGCTGTCATCCATATGTCTCATAAGAGATAAAGACACTTTATAGAAAAGCCTTAACCCAAAAAAATATAGAAATGCCCCCCAACAACCCCAAACGACCCACCTAGTCTGGTTCGAACCGAAACTGAACATATGTTGAAATACGTATCGATAGGAAGGTTTTGACCCTCAACATCCCATCCACATGTCTCATAAGAAATAATGACACTTTATTGAAAAGCCCTAACCCCAAAAAATAATAGAAATGCCACCCAAGACGCCCAAGCTACCCTCCTAGTTTGGTTCAAACCAGAACAGAACATATGTGAAAGTACGTATCGATTCGAAGGTCTCAACCCTCAACATATTATCCACATGTCTTATAAGAGATAAAGACACTTTATAGAAAATCCCTAACCCAAAAAAGTTTAGAAATGACCCCCAATTGCCCCAAACGACCCATCCGGTCTGGTTCGGACCGAAACTAAACATATGTCAAAATACATATGAATTCGAAGGTCTCGGCCCTACACTTATCATCTACACTTCTCATAAGAGATAAGTACACTTCATAGAAAAGCACTAACTCAAAAAAGTACAGAAATGCCCCCCAATTACCCCAACCAACCCACCAAGTCTGGTTTTGACTGGAACTGAACATATGTCGAAATACGTATCAATACAAAGGTCTAGACCCTTAACATCTCATCTACCCGCCTCATAAGAGATAATGAAACTTTATAGAAAATCCCTAACCCAAAAAAGTACAGAAATGCCCCCCAATAAGCCTAAACTACCCACCCGATCTAGTTTAGATCACAATAGAACATATGTCGAATTACGTATCGATCAAAGTTCTCGACCCTCAACATCTCTTCCACACATCCTATAAGAGATAAGGACACTTTATATAAAAGCCCTAACCCAAAAAAGTACAGAAATGCCCACCAAAAAGCCCAAACGATCCCCCGATTTGGTTCAAAATGGAATTGAATAAATGTCAAAATATGTTTCGATTTGAGGGTCTCGACCCTCAAGCTCTCATCCACATGTCTCATAAGAGATAAAGACACTTTATAGAAAAGCCTTAACCTAAAAAAGTATAGAAATGCCCCCCAACAACCCCAAACGACCCACCTGGTCTGGTTCGGACCAGAACTGAACATATGTGCGTATCCATACGAAGGTCTCAACCCTCAACATATCATCCACATGTCTCATAGGAGACAATGACACTTTATTGAAAAGCCCTAACCCAAAAAATTACTGAAATGCCCCCAGTAAGCCCAAACTACCCTCCCAGTCTGGTTCGGACAAGAACAGAACATATGTCAAAATAAGTATCGATTCGATGGTCTCGACCTACAACATCTCATCCACACATCTTATAAGAGGTAAGGACACTTTATCGTAAAGCCTTGACTTAAAAAAGTACAAAAATGCTCCCCAATAACCCCAAACAACCCACCCGATCTGGTTCGAACTGAAAATGAACATATGTCGAATTACGTATCGATTCGTATGTGTCAAGCCTCAACATCTCATCCACATGTCCCATACGAGATAAGGATACTTTATAGAAAAGCCCTAACCCAAAAAAGTACATAAATGGCCCCCAAAAAGCCCGAACGACCAGCCCGGTTTGGTTCAAACCGGAACAAAACATATGTCAAAAAACATATAGATTCAAAGGTCTCAAACCTTAAGCTCTCATCCAAATGTCTCATAAGAGATATAGACACTTTATAGAAAAGTCATAACCCAAAAAAGTACAGAAATGCCCCCCAATAACCCCAAACGAGCCACCAGGACTAGTTCGGACCGAAACGAAACCTATGTTGAAATACGTATCGATACGAAGGTCTTGACCCTCAACATCTCATCCACATGTCTCATAAGAGATAAAGACACTTTATAGAAAAGCCCTAACCCAAAAAAGCATAGAAATGCCCCTCAATAACCCCAAATGACCCATCCGGTCTTATTTGGACCGAAACTGAACATATATCGAAATACGTATCGATTCGAAGGTCTCGGCCCTCCACATCTCATCCACACGTCTCATAAGAGCTAAGGACACTTTAGAGAACAGCCCTAAACCAAAAAAATACAAAAATGCCCCCCTTTAAGCATAAACTACTCTCCTAGTTTGGTTCGGACTAGAATAAAACATATGTTGAAATACGTATCGATTCGAAGGTCTCGACCCTCAACATCTCATCCACATGTCTCATAAGAGATAAAGATACTTTATAGAAACCCCTAACCCAAAAAAGTACTGAAATGCCCTCCAATAGCCCCAAATGACCTATCCTGTCCTTTTTGGATGAAAATTTAACATATGTCAAAATATGTATCGATTCGAAGGTCTCGACCCTCCACATCTCATCAACACTTCTCACAAGAGATAAGTACACCTCATAGAAAAGCACTAACCCAAAAAAATACAGAAATACCCCCAGTAAGTCCAAACGACTCTCCTGGTCTGATTCAAACAAGAACTGAACATATGTCGAATTATGTATCGATTCGAAGGTCTCGACCCACCACATCTCTCATCCACACGTCTTATAAGAGATACGGACACTTTAAAGAAAATCCCAAACCTAAAAAAGTTCAGAATTACCCCCTAATAACCCAAAAACCCAGTGTTGTTCAGACCGGAACTAAACATATGTCCAAATGCGTATCGATCCGAAGGTCTCGACCCTCAACTTCTCACCCACACATCCCATAAGAGATAAGGATACTTTATAGAAAAGCCCTAACCCATAAAAATACATAAATGCCCCCCCAAAAGCCCAAACCACCTGCTTGATTTTGTTCAAACTGGAACTGAACATATGTCAAAAAATGAATCGATTCAACGGACTTGACCCTTAAGTTCTCATCGACATGTATCATAAGCCTTAAACCAAAAAAGTATAGAAATGCCCCCCAACAACCCTAAACGACCCACTCGGGCTGGTTCGGACAGCAACTGAACGTATGTTGAAATACGTATCGATACGAAGGTCTCAACCCTCAACATCTCATCCACATGTCTCATAAGAGATAAAGATACTTTATAGAAAAACCCTGACCCAAAAAAGCACAGAAATGCCCCCCAATAACCCCAAACGACCCATTCGGTCTGGTTTGGACCGAAACTGAAAATATGTTGAAATACGTATCGATTCAAAGGTCACGGCCCTCCACATCTCATCCACACATCTCATAAGAGATAAGGACACTTTAGAGAACAGCCCTAAACCAAAAAAGTACAGAAATGCCCACCTTTAAGCCCAAACTACCCTCCCAGTTTGGTTCGGACCATAATAGAACAAATGTCAAAATACGTATCGATTCGAAGGTCTTGACCCTCAACATCTCATCCACATGTCTCATAAGAAATAAAGATACTTTATAGAAAAGCCCTAACCCAAAAAAGTACTAAAATGCCCTCCAATAGCCCCAAATGACCTATCTGGTCCGATTTGGACCAAAACTGAACATATGTCAAAATGCGTATCGATTCAAAGGTCTCGACCCTCCACATCTCATCAACACTTCTCATAAGAGATAAGTACACTTCATGGAAAAGCACTACCCAAAAAAGTACATAAATGCCACCCGATTACCCTAAATGACCCGTCCAGTCAGGTTTGGACTAAAACTGAACATCTGTTGAAATACGTATCGATATGAAGGTCTAGACCCTCAACATCTCATCCACCCATCTCATAAGAGATAAGGAAACTTTATAGAAAATCCCTAACCCAAAAAACTACAAAAATGCCCCCCAATAAGCCCAAACTACCCACCCGGTCTGGTTCGGACCACAATAGAACATATGTCGAATTACGTATCGATCAAAGGTCTCGACCCTCAACATCTCTTCCACACATTCCATAAGAGATATGGACACTTTAAAGAAAAGCCCTAACCCAAAAAAGCACAAAAATGCCCCCCAAAAAGCCCAAACGACCCACCTGATTTGGTTCAAACCAAAATTGAACTTATGTCGAAATACGTTTCAATTCGAGAGATTCGACCCTAAAGCTCTCATCCACATGTCTCATAAGAGATAAAGACACTTTATAGAAAAGCCTTAACCCAAAAAAGTATAGAAATGCCCCCCGACAACCCCAAACGACTCACCTGGTCTGGTTTGGACCAGAACTGAACATATAGTGAAATACGTATCGATACGAAGGTCTTGACCCTCAACATAATATCCACATGTCTCATAAGAGACAATGACACTTTATTGAAAAACCCTAACCCAAACAATTACAAAAATGCCCCCCAATAAGCCCAAACTACCGTCCCAGTCTGGTTCAGACCAGAACTGAACATATGTCAAAATAAGTATCGATTCGACGGTCTCGACCCTCAACATCTCATTGACACGTCTCATAAGAGGTAAGGACACTTTATAGTAAAGCCCTGACCCAAAAAAGTATAGCAATGCTCCCTAATAACCCTAAACAGCGAACCCGATCTGGTTCAGACTGGATATGAACATATGTCGAATTACATATCGATTCGTATGTCTCGACCCTCAACATCTCGTCCACACATCTCATAAAAGATAAGGACACTTCATAGAAAAGCACTAACCCAAAAAAGTATAGAAATACCGCCCAATAAGTCCAAAAGACCCTCTTAGTATGATTCGGATAGGAACTGAACATATGTCGAATTACGTATCGATTCGAAGGTCTCGACCCACCACATCTCTCATCCACACATCACATAAGAGATAAGGACACTTTTTACAAATCCCAAACCCAAAAAAGTTTGGAATTACCCCCTAATAACCCAAAAAGACCCACCTGATCTTGTTCGGACCAGAACTGAACTTATGTCCAAATACGTATCGATTTGAAGGTCTCGACCCTCAACATCTCACTCACACGTCCCTTAAGAGATAAGGATATTTTATAGAAAAGCCCTAACCCAAAAAAGTACATAAATTCCCTCCAAAAAGCCCAAACGACCCACCTGGTTTGGTTCAAATTGGAACTGAACATATGTCGAAAAACGTATCGATTCAAAGGTCTCGACCCTTAAGCTCTCATCCACCTGTCTCATACGAGATATAGACACTTTATAGAAAATCCTTAAGCCAAAAAAGTACAAAAATGCCCCCCAACAACCCCAAACGACCCACCCGGACTGGTTCGGACTGAAACTGAACATATGTTGAAATACGTAACGATATGAAGGTCTCGACCCTCAACATCTCATCCACATGTCTCATAAGACATAAAGACACTTTATAGAAAAGCCCTAACCTAAAAAAGTACAGAAATGCCTGCAATAACCCCGAACGACCCATCTGGTCTAGTTTGTACCGAAACTGAACATATATCGAAATACGTATCGATTCAAAGGTCTCGGCCCTCCACATCTCATCCATACGACTTATAAGAGCTAAGGACAGTTTCTAGAAAAGCCCTAAACCAAAAATGTACAGAAATGTCCCCCAAATGAGCCCAAACTACCCACCCGATCTGGTTCGGACCAGAAGAGAACATATATCAAAATAAGTATCGATTCGATGGTTTTGACCCTCAACATCTCATCCACACGCCTCATAAGAGGTAAGGACACTTTATAGTAAAGCCCTGACCCAAAAAGCAAAGAAATGCTCCCCAATAACCCCAAACAACCCCCTCGGTCCGGTTCGGACCAAAAATGAACATATATCAAATTACGTATCGATTCGTATGTCTCGACCCTCAACATCTCATCTACACGTCTCATAAGAGATAAGGACACTTCATAGAAAAGCACTAAAACAAGTAAGGAAATACCCCTAATAAGTCCAAATGACCCTCCTGGTCTGATTCAGACCAGAGCTGAACATATGTCAAATTACGTATCGATTCGAAGGTCTTGACCCAACACATCTCTCATCCACATCTCTCATAAGAGATAAGGATACTTTTTACAAAATCCCAAACCCAAAAAAGTTCAGAATTACCCCCTAATAACCACAAAAGACCCACTCGGTCTTGTTCGGACTGGAACTGAACATATGTCCAAATATGTATCGATTTGAAGGTCTCAACCCTCAACTTCTCATCCACACATCCCATAAAAGATAAGGATACTTTATAGAAAAGCCCTAACCCAAAAAAGTACATAAAAGCCCCCCAAAAAGCCCAAATGACCCACCCGGTTTGGTTCAAACTAGAATTGAACATACGTATCGATTCAAAGGTCTCAACCCTTAAGCTCTCATCCACATGTCTTACAAAAGATATAGACACTTTATAGAAAATCTTTAACCCAAAAAGGTACAGAGATGCCCCCCAACAACCCCAAATGACCCACCTGGACCGGTTCAAACCAGAACTGATCATATGTTGAAATACGTATCGATATGAAGGTCTCGACCCTCAACATCTCATCCACATGTCTCACAAGAGACAAAGACACTTTATAGAAAAGCCCTAACCCATAAAAGTACAGAAATGCCCCCCGATAACCCTAAATGATCCATCCCGTCTGGCTCGGATCAAAACTTAACATATGTCAAAATACGTATCGATTCGAAGGTCTTGGCCCTCCACATCTTATCTACACGTCTCATAAGAGTCAAGGACACTTTATAGAAAATCCCTAAACCAAAAAGTACAGAAATGCCCCCCAATATCCCCAAATGACCCACACGATCTGGTTCAGACCGAAACTAAACATATGTCAAAATACGTATCGATTTGAAGGTCTTGACCCTCAGCATCTCATCCACTCGTCTCATAAGAGATAAGGACACTTCCTAGAAAAGCACTAACCCAATAAAGTACGAAAATGCCCCCAATACCCTCAAACGACCCACCCAGTCTGGTTCGGACCAGAACTGAACTTATGTCAAAACACGTATCGATACGAAGGGCTAGACCCTCTGTCACACACCCATCCCAATAAAGGATAAAATACTATAAAAAGGGTATGATAGGATGCTTACCAAAATCCTAACCACTACCAAGATCTCGATGCAGTGGCCAACTCACAGTCTTAAACTAATATTAAATTATAGTAATATTAGAATGCAGAAAGTAAAGGAATATTTCATTCCAGAAGATCAGAATTGGGCGAAAGCGTTGCAAATGCAAAGGATTCAAAGTCCCCTTGATAGACAATTTAATGTTTTACATTTCGACCCAAAAGATTTACTAGAAATTGAAACAGTAAAAATACTACCAAATATACAATACTCATGATAAACAAAATGATAAAAGATATAAATTTTGCCCCAATGGCACAGACCTTGAGTGTACGCTATCATCAATGTCCAAAATCACGGGCTTCGATCATTCCACATCAAAAAGAGGATCACCATCATAGATCACCTGCATACAGTTAAAAAGGGTTACGCAACGGGGGTAATCTCCACTGAGCCAATGAGGGGAAAGGGGAGTGCACATACACACAATCACACATAGTCCATGATGCATTAAATGTTAAATATATTTTCCACCTAACAAATAATCTAAGTCATGGATATGCTACTCTGATAACTCGAGAGACACTGAGGGTCACTTAACCTATCGGCCCAGTGAATCCTCAATTATCACAAGGGAGCCTACGTCGGTAGAAGCCATTAGACCACCCAGTGGCAGACCCCGATAGCCATCGCTACCCCTGACCTGGCCTCTCCCGCCTCCACAGACATCAGGTGCTTAGACTATCCAACACATAACCTCTGTTGGCAAGGGTCGTAGCATAAGGGAGCATATATCCTAGCGACAGATATACTACATGCAATTCCTATCATCCCGAGAGGTATTTTGGTGCATCAATGCCCCATTCCATCTAGTACCCGGATACCAGCACGACATGACGCATATAGACCAGGATGGCAAACAATGATTTTAATAATAATAATTTTGGGATTTCGACAATGGCATACCTAGCATTGTAACCCGATATAATGAAATAAAGTAAACATATCCACATTTCATCTATTCATAACCAACATAGTTTATATGTAAGGATGCAACATGTTAAGAATGGATGCAAGCATAAACACAATTATATGATCTATATATATATATATAACAAGCCCAATCATCACCTAAAACCCACTCACAGTTTGCTTGCTTGTTGTTCTATGTTTGGCAAGGTTTGATTTGGTGCACATACTCCCGTATAGATTCTAAAGCCTGAGGACGTGTGAGAACAATGTTAGAAGTATATAGGTGGGTCCCATGAGGGGTCCCAATAATTTATTTGAAGTCTGGGTTAAGACAGTAAGGGTGGATGCAGGAATGGAGGCAACCAAGTGAATCCGATCGTGGATCCGTCCAGGCCAAACCCAGGAATTATATGGGACGGACTCACGGGCGGATGTGGAACATGGATCCGCTCGTGCATCCATCCAAACCTTGAGACATTCCCGAGGGTAAACTGAGCTACAGGCAAATTTACTAAGTGGCTCCACTCGTGGCTCCGCCCCAAGCTAAACAGCTA
Organism: Telopea speciosissima; assembly: GCF_018873765.1. Classification (NCBI taxonomy): domain Eukaryota; kingdom Viridiplantae; phylum Streptophyta; class Magnoliopsida; order Proteales; family Proteaceae; genus Telopea; species Telopea speciosissima. The sequence continues at coordinate 33,484,395 of NC_057920.1, read as the reverse complement.
GGTTATACCAGACAGACTGACAGGCGGATCTACGATAGTGGATCCGTTCGTGGATCCGTCGACATTCCTTTGAAATCTGAGAAGATTTCCACCTTCAGCCCTTCATTTATGGAATCATAGAGGTCCTAGGGTTGGGGAGGTGAGTCCAATCCTTTGTTGGAGGTCCTAAACATCTAGCCCTTTATAGGACTTAGAGGATTCAAGGGTTTGGATCTAACTCTAAGGTTTTCCCCAAGTGTTACTATTATTAAGTTTGACAAAATACAACACAAACTTCCTTAGTCAATCACTTTCAAACTTCACCCCTATAGGTGTTATGGCTTTTAAGACCCTAAAAGGATCACTTCAAGGTTCAACAAGATCACCAAGGTCTAGCCTAAGCATTAGTCTTGGGATTCACGGGTTTGGAATCACTTCAGGGTTTTCCGTTTCTAGGATGAGCCCACAAGTCCCTTAGGACCGCAAGGAGGTTTTGAGGGCATCAAGGGTAGACCTTGGTACCTCGATAGGTCAATTAGTTAATATATTTAGGGGGCACTTTAGGTGGTAATTAATCCCTATTAAAATTTATCAAGTCTTACACAAGTAGCCATGACGTGGGCGAGATCACCGGATTAAGGTTATGTTCTAAAGTTGCTGTCAAAACACATCATCTAGGCTTGGTCCATTTTTTGAGGGTCTTTCATTTGGACTTGGTCCACGGTTCCTTCAAGGAAAATGTATCTCTTTGAGTCTATTTTACAATGCAACTTGAATCGCATCGATATGATATGCGTAGACAAAGTTATGGCTAAAACACTGAACAACAGTCAAGCTGTCAACTGCGGGCGGATTCACAAACATAGGCACTCATGTGAATCCACCCCTGCATCTGTTCATACCCTGAGAAACACCCAAAAAGGGTGGATCCAAGGGAGGATGCACAATGACGAGTCCGCCCCTTAGTCTATTCGCAGTGGGAATGAGTTTTTCAACTCCCTACTTCATCCAATTTGATCGTCAAGGCCCCCAATGGCTTCAAGGGCTTGTAGGGATGGTTCCTAAAGTTAGTTAGGGTCCTAATAACCTGAATTGCACAAAGCATTAAGACATCTATGGTCTATACCCAATTCCTCAACTCAAACTTGGGTTTTTGGGTTAAATCCCTAGGTTTTCATGGCTTGGGTTGTATAATACACTATTTGCAAGAAATAATTAACCGCAAGCGTACAGGTCAATCGTAGCTACGGGTCGAACACGAGGAGATGTACGCCACTCTATTTCACTAACTTTAAAGCAATGCAAAGTTAACAAAATTAATTAAAGTACTACATTAAACTAATGATGATTAAACTAACACGTCCTAACTCACAAGCATCTAACAAAATTATGCATCTAAGGGATTAAATTGGCGTCCTAACACATGAGCATCTAACCTATCAAACTAACGCGAATTGGAAGGAATAAAAATGCAGTCACAAACCACAACCACATAAAAACAAAAAAAAAAAACAAAAGAAAAAGAAGGAGAATGAGATGGAAGAAGAGAGAATGAGATAGAAGAGAGGGAGAATGAGTTTAAGAGTTTAGAGAGTAAAAACCTGGATACTTGAACAAACCTTGCATGGCTTCTTGTTCTAAATCTTCAAGTCTTGTCATCAACTTAAGAACTTAGACTAGAAAGCTTGAAACTAAATTAGAATTATTACAACCATATTGAAGACATAAAATTAAAGCATGAATCAAAAGGATTACAACCATGGAATTGAAAGCATAAAATCAAACTAGAGTTTAGAAAGCCAAAAACTAGAAGAGAAGAAGAAATTTTACTAATGAATTGAACTAAAAATTACACTAAAAACTGAATTAAAATTGAACTAGAAACTAACTAAAAACTGAACTAAAAAACTAACTAGTTACAACCCAAAGGGCAAGGGGTATTTATAGGGGGAAGAGAGGAGAAGAGAGAAGAGGGAAGAGGTAGGAGATATATTTCCTAAGAGAAGAGAATATTCTCTTTTCCTTCCTCCTTTACATTACTTGAATCCCAAGAAAAAAGAAAAAAATAGAAACCAAGAGATAAAAATCTAAGCTACAGAAACCTTCTATTTCTCAAAAAGTAACTTTCCTATTCTATTCTTGTGCTTCCTTTTCTTTGTAGATATCTTCTCCAAGCAATAAGATCAAGGCATCTTTGACTTTTCAACCTTCCAAGGATAAGAGAATATTTTTCAAATTAAATCTATCCATAGTCAAATCCCAAAAGTGCCCTTGAAAAGTTAGAGGAGAGAGAATGATGACTAGGACTCCACTCAAAGAATAAACAAAATATTTATTCTGTCCTTCAAAAAAACGTGGAGCATGGGGTGCTTATATAGGCCTCACTATTGCATTCCTTGTGAAAAATCACCCAAAAAAAGACCCAAATTTCGTCCAATTTGGAATTCAGGAGCCCAAGATATCTCAAGTTGAAGTTGGACTGCTCCAGAGCCCTCCAAATGGAATCTTTCGGCTGACAGAAAGATAACTTCTGATAATTGTGCTAAGGCCCCTGGAATCCAAACTTTCACTTTACTTTGTCCCCGACCAACTGTCAATAACTACAAATAAACCCCTATCCACGAAAATGGCCGTAACTTCTTCATTTTAATTCGGAATCAAGTGTCGTTTGAACCGTTGCAAAGCTGACTCGACGGGCTACGCATCCATCTTATTAACACCTCAAAATTATGCTAAGGGGACCACTGTACTCATGTTCAAATTTGACTGATTGACTTGATTCTTTCAGTGCTCAATCCAAACTTGATTTTCTTGACTACGGGGCGCTTCTGGCTATTCGTAGCATCTTTTGCTCCATTTTCACAAGAATTCACCTAAAACCTGAAAAGCATAAGAAAGCACCGAAGTAACTCTGTCCAATGTGGTAAAATGTATGTTTTATGTCATAAGATTTCACACATAAATGTGCTCATCAGATTCCCCCACACTTGAATGTTACTTGCTCTCAAGTAAAACAAAAGAAAAACTAACCTAGAATGCAGAAAATCCTAACTCAGTTTCGTAGGAATCACGGTTGCACTTAGCATGTGCAACAAGCCTTTGAACCCCTAGGTTACCCCTGGTGGACGAGTTGTGTCTCGTGAGTGTTTGCAGTGAATATACACCCAAATTTCAATTGTAAATGAATGCTGCAAATTTTAATCATGGCATAAGTAGGACAGTGCACATAATCCCAAAAAGTGCTCAGCTAAAGATCAAGGAGCCAAAGGTTTCCCCACACTTGAATTTTATCACCCCACATCAATTCAAGTAACAAGCACGCATCAAGATTAAGGGATCTCCTTATATTTTCTGAACACTACTCACCTTCAAGTAAACCACTCATAATATCAATGGAACCAAAGACTTAGGCTTTGAGTATTTTTTACCATACTTTTTTTTTTCAGGCATTAAGGCAAAAGCTTTTTTTTCTTTCTCAACCTCAAACACTATTTCTACTCCACTACTGTTCTCTGAATGACATGGTGGAACATACACCAGACACCCAAATACTTGGTAGCTTCACTTTTTGCATATATCCATAAGACATTGAGACATTGATGCAAGAGTTTTTTGAGTTTCCTTCCAAGGAATTTCGATCAAATCACCCTGCTTTCTAAGGCATTAGTGCCATGTCTAGTCCCAAGGAATTCCACTTTTCTTTCTTTTCCTTTTTTTTTTTTTTTTTTTTTTTTCTTTCTTTCTTTCATTCACTTTCACTTTCAAGCCTTGCCTTGCCACAAACAAATTGGTCTCAACTACTAGCCAAAAGATCAAGGGGTCCATAAAACACATAGATGATTCTACCCATCAAATGAAATAATGCTCATAATTTTCAATTCAATCCCTCTCATCGGATGCATACCAATTACCGTCCTTGAAAAGGGATTTCTTTATTATTTCGCATGCTAGGGCACCTAATTCCCTCTCTCTCTCGCTTCGCACTCAAAGAAACGTATGCACATAATCAAACTACTGCCATAATCAAAATTCACCAAATAAGCTCACACACCCCCCCCCACACACTTAAGTCATGCAGTGTCCTCAATGCATGTATAAAAGAAAGAATAAGGACAAGGGAGGAGATGAGGGGGCTTACCAGATATAATCAATAAAAAGGATCATGAAGAGTCATGAGCTCTACAAAAAGTACTAGGAGCAGCAACAGAAATCTCAATCCATGGCTAGTAAATGGAGAAATAGCTTCAGAACCAGAAAATACTTGACCATGAATTTTAGTAAAGCGAGAAATAACATGGAAGTTAAGCACAAATGAGAAATACCCAATAGGCTAATCTGTCTTCATGGGACAGTGAAAAATGAAGGCATTGAAACTTAGGCCATAAATCCTCCCATTCTCTCTCGTTTGCAATGTAGAACACATGTCATTATCGCAAAAACCAACCAAGAATGGATCACAATAAGCACAAAAAAGATTATGAATAACTTCATCAAAATAATCATACAAAATGGGAGGTTTACTCAAATCAATCCTAGCAATAAAATTATTCGCTCTTTGCAGAACTTGGTTTGCCAAATAAGGATCACGATAATTTGCTTCAAAAGCATCATGACTAATATTGTCCTCCTCAATAAAATCATCAAACCTAGGAGGTTTGGATAAATCAACATGTGAGACAATGGTATCTTCAAAATGACAATTATCTGGGTTTTCCAAAGAGAGAGGGGGAGATCGAATTTCCAGGGTTTCTATGCTATCATAAAAATCTGACTCTAAATCAGTGGAAACACTAGACTCATTAAAATCAAAAATTTCAGGCAAAAGTTGGACATCCATCCCTAGGTAGCTCATCAAACTCTGTTTCACTAACATATTCAGGAGGCTCAATCTCAACAAATAAATCATCTTGAAAATCATTTTGTTGGGAGTGATTCTCATTAACCTCAAACTGGGGTGGTGGACTTGCAACATCATTAAACTGGGGATGGGCGGTTCATTCTGAATTGGAATCTGGTAACATGGATTAGGTCCAGGCTGACTAGGTAATGTACCCATTTTCTCCTCTTGTAACATGGTGATCAGTTGAGAGAGTTGCTTCTCCATTCTATTACAACTTTCTATGAAAAGGGCAACGTTCTTATCAAGCTCACTCATTTTGACCTCCTCACCCATTTTCTGAAACTTAGGGGGCTCATTGAGATTCAATGGAGGGTTGGGCATTGGAAGACCAAACTGATCATGATATTGGAAATGGGGTGGTCCAGCTTGATTATTCCTTTGATCCCATGAGAAATTGGGATGACCATTCCACCCCTGATTGTAAGTGCCAAAAGAATTGTACTGAAATAGAGGACTCACATTCTCATCACCATAGCTACCCCCATAAAGATTAGGGCATCCTTCCATAACATGGATAGTCCGGGGATGTGACCAATCAAAATTTTCTGAAAGCTCATAGTTGGGTTGGGGAACGAAACTGTACTGGGGTGGTGCAAAGTGGTTCTCTAACTCACTACTTTTGGCTGCCCTAGCCTATTTAAACCTTTCCCCCAAAGTCATATGTGCCTTAGCATGTTTCCACCTTTCCCCCAAAGTCATAGATGGAAGTGTATCTCCTATTATTCTAAACTAACCACCTATCCCAAATTGAGGTCTCCCTTAGAAAAATTAAAGAAAAATAAAAGACTAGAAAAAATTCACTAAAAACATGAGGGAATAAATAGACAACTGGTGCATTGCCCTCAAAAATCGAAACAATGATTCCAAAGCTGTAAGGTTGCCATATAGGTTGACAGCAAGGGAACCCGTATAGTCTTCAAGAGCCACCTACGGGCGACTCCAATTGGATTTTAATGTAGAGTGGAGGACTACTATACGTTTCTGTTTCCAAGGCACTCACTATGTCGCTTTCCTGTTATCAAAATTGGTCACCTCAAAAGATAAGTCATATGCCATTCCACCCAACCAAGTCAAGATGCAGCATCATAGGTAACTTAATCCTATGAGGGACACCAAAAGAGGTTGGGTTTGAGCATAAGAAGGACTTTAGATTGGGCGCACAGTCTTTGAAACAGAAGAGAAACAAGATGAGGTTTTCAAAAATTGATTTTTTTTTTTAGAAGAAAAGGTAAAATAAAATAAAGCACTTCGAATTACTAAAAAATCAGAAAAATAAAGTGGACAATAATCTCCCCGGCAATAGCGCCAAAAACTTGTTTGCAAGATATAATTAACCGCAAGCGTACAGGTCAATCGTAGCTATGGGTTGAACACGAGAAAATGTACGCCACTCTATTTCACTAACTTTAAAGCAATGCAAAGTGAACCAAATTAATTAAAGTACTAAATTAAACTAATGATGATTAAACTAACACGTCCTAACTCATAAGCATCTAATAAAATTACGTATCTAAGGGATTAAATTGGCGTCCTAACACATGAGCATCTAACCTATCAAACTAACGCGAATTGGAAGGAATAAAAATGCAGCTACAAACCACAACCACATAAAAAAAAAAAAAAAAAACAAAAGAAGAAGAAGGAGAATGAGATGGAAGAAGAGAGAATGAGATAGAAGAGAGGGAGAATGAGTTTAAGAGTTTAGAGAGTAAAAACCTGGATACTTGAACAAACCTTGCATGGCTTCCTCTTCTAAATCTCCAAGTCTTGTCATCAACTTAGGAACTTAGACTAGAAAGCTTGAAACTAAACTAGAATTATTACAACCATATTGAAGACATAAAATTAAAGCATGAATCAAAAGCATTACAACCATGGAATTGAAAGCATAAAATCAAACTAGAGTTTAGAAAGCCCAAAAACTAAAAGAAGAGAAGAAGAAATTTCACTAATGAATTGAACTAAAAATTACACTAAAAACTGAATTAAAATTGAACTAGAAACTAACTAAAAACTGAACTAAAAAACTAACTAGTTACAACCCAAAGGGCAAGGGGTATTTATAGGGGGAAGAAAGGAGAAGAGAGAAGAGAGAAGAGGGAAGAGGTAGGAGAAATATTCCCTACTCCTTCCTCCTTTACATTACTTGAATCCCAAGAAAAAAGAAAAAAATAGAAACTAAGAGAGATAAAAATCTAAGCTACATAAACCTTCTATTTCTCAAAAAGTAACTTTCCTATTCTATTCTTGTGTTTCCTTTTCTTTGTAGATATCTTCTCCAAGTAATGAGATCAAGGCATCTTTGACTTTTCAACCTTCCAAGGATAAGAGAATATTTTTTAAATTAAATCTATTCATAGTCAAATCCCAAAAGTGCCCTTAGAAAGTTGGAGGAGAGAGAATGATGACTAGGACTCTACTCAAAGAATAAACAAAATACCCATTCTGTCCTTCAAAAAAACGTGGAGTATGGGGTTCTTATATAGGCCTCACTATTGCATTCCTTGTGAAAAAACGCCCAAAATAAACCCAAATTTCATCCAATTTGAAATCCGGGAGCCCAAGATATCTCAAGTTAAAGTTGGACTGCTCCAGAGCCTTCCAAATGGAATCTTTCGGCTGACAGAAAGATAACTTCTAAAAATTATGCTAAGGCCCCTAGCATCCGAACTTCTGCTTTACTTTGTCCCCGGCCAACTGTCAATAATTACAAATAAACCCTTATCCACGGAAACGGCCGTAACTTCTTCGTTTCAACTCGGAATCAAGTGTCGTTTGAACCGTTGCGAAGCTGACTCGACGGGCTACGCATCCATACTATTAACACCTCAAAATTATGCTAAGGAGCCCACTGTACTCACATTCAAATTTGACTGATTGGCTTGATTCTTTCAATGCTCAATCCAAACTTTATTTTCTCGACTCCTGGGCACTTTCGGCTATTCTTAGCATCTTTTGCTCCATTTTCACAAGAATTCACCTGAAAAGCACAAGAAAGCACCGAAATAACTCTGTCCAATGTGGTAAAATGTAAGTTTTATGCCCTAAGATTTCACATATAAATGTGCTCATAATACACCATTGGGAGGATTTAGGGCTTGCAAAGGCACCGAAAGGGACCATGAACAAGCCCCACACAAGGGCATTAAGTGCCAAGTGAAATCCAAGGTCATCCCCAACCCCAAAATCCAAAACCCTAAGCTAATAAATAGAGAAATAGAGAGAAGGAGTTAGAAGATTCACTCACCTCCAATGGAGAAGCAAAACCCTAGGCTAAGTGAGCCCCCTTGACCTCCTTCCTCTTCTTCTTCTTCCTTCTTCCTTTGCTTTTCTCCTCTCCCTCCCACGTTTTCTTCTTTGGAGAAATGAGGAAAGCTTAAAAGATTGCTCCTTTATAAATAAAATGGACCTTAGGGTCCGTTTGCCTAGGTCCTTAAACCCAAAAATTTATTTTAACTCAAGTTGGGCCTTAGGGCTAGTTTGGCTAAGGTTCTTAGGTCTAATTAGTTAAGGTATGTTTGGCTTAATTTAAGGCCCAAAATGTGTTTTAGTCTAGGGCTTATTTGGCTAGGGTCTCTTAGTTATAACTTAAGGCCTGTTTGGGTAGGGTAGCTTCAAACTTCTTTTAACAAGAAACACATCTAAAGCTAGCTTTAGAATAAAACAAGGGCCTTAAGGTCCGTTTGATTTTTCATTAAAACCTCAAGTGCTAAGGTCTTAAGTCCTGTTTGGTTTAGGCCTTTAACACAAAAACTCATTAAAATCATATTTGGGCCTTGTGGGCCCACATACAAGGTCCAAAAATATAAAAGAGGGTAAGGGTGGAGGTCCATCTAGTCCAAGGGTATGATTATAGTGTCCAGGACACGGGAATGTGGATCCCACAAAAAAAAAAACCAAAAGGATAGGTAACAACATGGGTGGATCCTCAAGCGGATTCAGTTCGAGTGAGTCCGTTCGTGACTCCGGTGTTGCTGTCAGGGCCCAAACTTCAAGGAAAGCGACTGGGCTTTGACCCGTACTTCCAGGACTTCGAGGGGACACTTATAATAATATTTTCAGTTCACAGTCATAGGTGTTGACCATTGCCACCATGGCATTACCCTATGGGTAAGGTCTAAACTGCCCCGGGGTATTAGGGTATATTTCGGGTGCGGGTGTAACACCCTCAACATCTCATCCACCCATCTCATAAGAGATAAGGAAACTTTATAGAAAATCCCTACCCCAAAAAAGTACAGAAATGCCCCCCCAATAAGCCCAAACTACCCACCCGGTCTGGTTCGGACCAGAACAGAACATATGTTGAAATACATATCGATTCGAGGTCTCGTCCCCCAACATCTCATCCACATGTCTCATAAGAGATACAAACACTTTATAGAAAAGCCCTAACACAAAAAAGTACAGAAACGCCCCCCAATAACCCCAAACAACCCATCCTGTCTAGTTTGGACCGAAATTGAACATATGTCGAAATACGTATCGATTCGAAGGTCTCGACCCTCTACATCTCATCCACATATCTAAGAGCTAAGGACGCTGTATAGAAAAGCCCTAAACCAAAAAAGTAAAAAAATGCCCCCCAATAACCCCAAATGACCCACCCGATCTGGTTTGGAGCGGAATTGAACACATGTCAAAATACGTAACCATTCGAAGGTCTCAACCCTCAACATCTCATCCACACGTCTCATAAGAGACAATGACACTTCATAGAAAAGAACTAACCCAAAAAAGTACAGAAATGTCCCCCAATAACCCCAAACGACCCGTCTAGTCTGGTTCGGACCTAAACTAAACATATGTCAAAATACGTATCGATACGAAGGTCTAGACCCTCAACATCTCATCCACCCATCTCATAAGAGATATGCAAACATTTTAGAAAATCCCTAACCCAAAAAAGTATAAAAATGCCCCCAATAAGCCAAAACTACCCACCTGATTTGGTTCGGACCAGAACAGAATGATTCGAAGGTCCCAACCCTCAACATCTCATCCACAAGTCTCATAAGATATAAGAACACTTTATAGAATAGCCCTAACCCAAAAAAGTACAGAAATGCCCCTTAATAAGCCCAAACAACCCATCCAGTCTGGTTTAGACCAGATCAGAACATATGTCGAAATACGTATCGATTCGAAGGTTTCAACACTCAACATATCATCCACACATCTCATAAGATAAAAAGACACTTATAGAAAAGCCCTAACCCAAAAAAGTACAGAAATGCCCCCCAATAAGCCCAAACTACCCACCCGGTCTGGTTCGGGCCACAACAGAACATATGTCAAAATATGTATCGATTCAAAGGTCTCAACCCTCAACAATTCATCCACACGTCTCATAAGAGATAAGGACACTTTATAGAAAAGCCCTAACAAGAAAAAATACAGAAATGCCCTAATAAGCCCAAACTATCCACCCGGTCCGGTTTAAACCAGAACAAAACATATGTCGAAATACACATTGATTCGAAGGTCTCGACCCTCAACATCTCATCCACTTGTCACATAAGAGATAAAGACACTTTATAAAAAAGCCCTAACCCAAAAAAGTATAGAAATGCCCCCAATAACCCCAAACGACCCATCCGATTTAGTTTGGACCAAAACTAAACATTTGTCAAAATACGTATCGATTCGAAGGTCTCAACCCTCGACATCTCATCCACACTTCTCATAAGAGCTAAGGACACTTTATAGAAAAGCCCAAACCAAAAAAGTACAGAAATGGCCCCCAATAACCCCATATGACCCACCCATTGTGGTTCGGACTAGAACAGAACATATGTCGAAAAACATATCGATCCGAAGGTCTCGACCCTCAACATCTTATCCAATCGTCTCATAAGAGATAAGAACACTTTATAGAAAAGCCCTAACCTGAAAAAGTACAGAAATGCCCCCTATAAGCCCAAACTACACATGCGGTCTGGTTTGGACCAGAACAGAACATATGTTGCAATAAGTATCGTTTTGACGGTTTTGACCCTCAACATCTCATTCACAAATCTCATTAGAGGTAAGGATACATTATAGTAAAGACTTGACCCAAAAAAGTATAGAAATGCTCCCCAATAACCCCGAATAACCCACCCGGTCTAGTTCAAACTGGAAATGAACATATATCGAATTACGTATCGATTCGTATGTCTCAACCCTCAACATCTCATCCATACATCTCATAAGAGATAAGGACACATCATAGAAAAGCACTAACCTAAAAAAGTATAGAAATACACCCCAATAAGTCCAAATGACCCTCCTGGTCTGATTCGGATAAGAACTGAACATATGTCGAATTATGTATCGATTCGAAGATCTCAACCCTCAACATCTCATCCACACGTCCCATAAGGGATAAGGACACTTTATAGAAAAGCCCTAACCCAAAAAAGTACATAAATACCCCCCAAAAAGCCCAAACGACCCACCTGGTTTGGTTCAAATCGGAACAAAAACATATGTCAAAAAACGTATCGATTCAAAGGTCTCGACCCTTAAGCTCTCATCCACATGTCTCATAAGAGATATAGATACTTTATAGAAAAGTCTTATCCCAAAAAAGTATAGAAATGCCCCTCAACAACCCCAAACGACCCACTTGTACCAGTTCGAACCGAAATGGAACATATGTTGAATTACGTATCAATACGAAGGTCTCGTCCCTCAACATCTCATCCACATGTCTCATAAGAGATAAAGACACTTTAAAGAAAAGCCCTAGCCCAAAATAGTACAGAAATGCCGCCCACTAACCCCGAATAACCCATCCGATCAGGTTTGGACAAAAAATTAACACATATCAAAATACGTATCGATTCGAAGGTCTCGGCCCTCCACATCTCATCCAAATGTCTCATAAGAGCTAAGGACACTTTATAGGAAAGCACTAAACCAAAAAAGTACTGAAATGCCCCCCATTAAGCCCAAACTACCCTCCCAATTTGGTTCAGACTGGAATAGAACATATGTCGAAATACATATCGATTCGAAGGTCTTGACCCTCAACATCTCATCCACATGTCTGATAGGAGATAAAGACCCTTTATAGAAAAGCCCTAATTAAAAAAAGTATAAAAATGCCCTCCAATACCCCCAAACTGTAGAACCAAGCGCTTGCCAATCCCCCAAAAGACGCCTTGTGAGGGAAGGTGCAATTTTAATTCCTTATTGCACCCTAACCAAGGCGCATCGCTCCCTCGCCCGAGCCGGGATTTGGGCAGGGCATTTTGGGTAACTCCCAACAATCCCGCCCCCCAAATGCATGCCCAATAACAGAGCACCCATGGCACCGGGGAGACTCAAACTCGCGACCACCTGCTCTGATACCAATTGTAGAACCAAGCACTTACCAATCCCCTAAAAGATGACTTATGAGGAAAAGTGCAACTTTAATTCCTTATTGCACACCAGCCAGCGTGCATCGCTCCCTCGCCCGAGCTGGGACCTGGGCAGGGCATTTTGGGTCACTCCCAACACAAACAACCCATTCGGTTTGGTTTAGATCGAAACTGAACATATGTCGAAATACGTATCGATTTGAAGGTCTCAACCCTCCACATCTCATCTACGCTTCTCATAAGAGATAAGTTCACTTCATAGAAAAGCACTAACCCATAAAAGTACATAAATGCCCCCCAATTATCGAAACGACCTGCCCAGTCTGGTTTGGATTAGAACTGAACATATATCGAAATACGTATCGATACGAAGGTCTAGACCCTCAACAACTCATCCACCTGTCTCATAAGAGATAAGGAAACTTTATGGAAAATCCCTAACCCAAAAAAGTACAGAATTGCCCCCCAATAAGCCCAAACTACCCACCCAGTCTGGTTCGGACCATAATAGAACATATGTCAAATTACTGATTGATCAAAGGTCTCGACCCTCAACATCTCTTCCACACGTCCCATAAGAGATGAGGGCACTTTATAGAAAAGCCCTAACCCAAAAAAGCACAACAATGCACCCCCCAAAAAGCCCAAATGACCCAGCCGATTTGGTTCAAACCGGAATTGAACATATGTCGAAATACATTTTGATTCGAGAGTCTCGACCCTAAAGCTCTCATCCACATGTCTCATAAGCGATAGAGACACTTTAAAGAACAGCCTTAACCCAAAAAAGTATAGAAATGCCCCCTAACAACCCGAAACCACCCACCTGGTCTGGTTCAGACCGGAGCTGAACATATGTTGAAATACGTATTGTAGACACCAATTTTTGTCACCACCTTCGGCGATGATGACAACAGGACACGGACAGACATCGGTATCTCTCTCAAGAAGGACTCTTATCCCTACATCTGAACCAAATCACACTAACATCCATAAAATGACTCATAAGACCCTTTACTGAACACTGAAGGAGGTGAAAACCCGAAAAGACCAAGCCCATAGGCCCAGAATAGCCCAAAATCTGGAAAAAGTGGTACTGCGCTCCCACGATGCCGTGGGCTCCTTCCCACTGCACCGTGGCAACGTGTACTTGATTTCTACGGTGCCCTGAAGGGATGTGACATCAGCCTGCTGACGTCACACACGACGTGGTTGAAAAGTCCCGATCCCCACGGCGCCGTGGAGGACTTATCTAGACAAGGGTGAGGGTCCTCCCTCCCCTATAACTTCAAAACAGGGTTTTTCGGGTAGGGAGACCCTCCCAGCTCATTCTTTGGCCCCTTTTTCCCAATTCTCTCCCTCTTCTATTGGAGTGAGACTCCAAAGGTATGGGTAGATCCTTCGATTACCCATGCGAGTAAAGAGCGGTTCTTATCCCGTCAGTGTATGAAAAACAAAAAATGCCCTTCACAGCCATTATTTTGTCTGCATACAGATAACAAGAATCCCTTATATAACCATTACTCTACCCGAAGTTTGAGTAGCGAAACCCATCTCATATAGTCCTTACTCTGTCCTACAAGAGACAGACAAGCCGATCGTACGTCTCCACCTGAGCCATGAGACATCACATATTTCGCACTCAGTGCGCTTTTATTTATTTTGTGTATTTCTTGACAGGTATCTATCTCTTTCCTTCTTATTATTTTTTGGCATAATGTAGACAATTAAAGTAACTCATTTTAGTGTACATAGTAAATGATTTTTTCCTTCTTTGTCATGATTAGTGCATCATACCTTAGCCTTACATGTTAGTATAGGATATATTATTAAGGGAGAATATTCGAAAACCAGCATCTAATAGAAAGATAGGTTTATCCGGGCGAGGTGGGTGCCTAACACCTTCCCACCCTCGTAACCTGACTACTTACCCTGAATCTCTGACCAGACCATACGGAATCACGTAGACCTTTCCGCTAACCTCGGATGGGGCTACACCTATTGGGTCCTAGGCCCTAATCCTAGGTGGCGACTCCATTCCTTTATAAAGCATGATCCCAATCCCCATGATGATATATCGGAATGATACGTCATTATTCATCGAAGCCAATTCTTGTTGCCATAAGACTGAGGAACCTTCGTCCCAAGGACCACGGTACTTACACATATCGATACGAAGGTCTCGACCCTCAACATATTATCCACATGTCTCATAAGAGACAATGACACTTTATTGAAAAGCCTAACCCAAAAAGATAAAGAAATGCACCCCAATAAGCCCAAACTACCCTCCCAGTCTGGTTCAGACCAAAATAGAACATATGTCGAAACAAGTATCGATTCGGCAACCTCGACCCTCAACCTCTCATCCACATGTCTCATAAGAGGTAAGGACACTTTATAGTAAAGCCCTGACCCAAAAAAGTATAGAAATAATAACCCCAAACAACCAACCCGGTCTGGTTCGGATCAGAAATGAACAAATGTTGAATTACCTATCGATTCATATATCCCGAACCTCAACATCTCATCCACACGTCTCATAAGAGATAAGGACACTTCATAGAAAAGCACTAACCCAAAAAAGTATAAAAATACCCCCAATAAGTCCAAACGACCCTCCTGGTCTGATTCGGAGAAGAACTGAATATATGTCAAATTATGTATTGATTCGATGGTCTCGACCCACCACATCTCTTATCCACACATCTCATAAGCGATAAGGACACTTTTTAGAAAATCCCAAACCCAAAAAAGTTCAGAATTACCCCTAACAACCAAGACCCACCCGGTCTTGTTCAGACCGGAATTGAACATATGTCCAACTGCGTATCGATTTGATGTCTCGACCCTCAACATCTCACCCACATGTCCCATAAGAGATAAAGACACTTTATAGAATAGCCCTAACCCAAAAAAGTATAGAAATGCCCCCCAATAACCCCGAAGGACCCATCCGATTTAGTTTGGACTGAAACAAAACATAGATCGAAATACGTGTTGATTCGAAGGTCTCGGCCATCCACATCTCATCCACACGTCTCATAAGAGCTAATGACACTTTATAGAAAAGCCCTAAAAAAAAAAGTATAGAAATGCCCCCCAATAACCCCAAATGACCCACCCGGTGTGGTTCAGACCAGAACAAAACATATGTCAAAATACGTATCAATTCGAAGATCTCGACCCTCAACATCTCATGCAAGCATCTCCTAAGAGATTAGATCACTTTATAGAAAAGCCCTAACCCGAAAAAGTATAAAAATGCCACCCAATAAGCCCAAACTACACACCCAGTCTGATTTGGACTAAAGCAGAACATTTGTCAAAATACGTATCGATTCAAAGGTCTCGACCCTTAACATCTCATTCACATGTCTCATAAGATATAAAGACACTTTATAGAAAAGCCCTAACCCAAAAAAGTACAAAAATGCCCCCCAAATAAGCCCAAACTACCCACCCGGTCTAGTTCGGACCAAACCAGGACATATATCGAAATAAGTACCGATTCGACGGTCTCAGCCCTGAACATCTCATCCACACGTCTCATTAGAGGTAAGGACACATTATAGTAAAGCCCTGACCCAAAAAAGTACATAAATGATCCCCAACAACCCACCCGGTCTTGTTCAAACCAGAAATGAACAAATGTCGAATTACGTATAGATTCGTATGTCTTAACCCTCAACATCTCAACCACACATCTCATAATAGATAAGGACACATCATAAAAAATCCCTAACCTAAAAAAGTACAGAAATACACCCCAATAAGTCCAAATGACCCTCCTGGTTTGATTCGGACAAGAACTGAACATTTGTCGAATTACGTGTCAATTCGAAGGTCTCGACCCTCAACATATCATCCACACATCCCATAAGAGATAAGGATACTTTATAGAAAAGCCCTACCTAAAAAAAGTACATAAATGCCCCCCAAAAAGTCAAAACAACCCACCCGATTTGGTTCAAATCAGAACAGAACATATGTCAAAAAACGTATCGATTCAAAGGTCTCGACCCTTAAGCTCTCATCCACATGTCTCATAAGAGATATAAACACTTTATAGAAAAGCCTTAACCCAAAAAAGTACAGAAATGTCCCCCAACAACCCCAAATGACCCACCTAGATTGGTTCGAACCAGAACTGAACATATGTTGAAATACATATCGATACGAAGGTCTCGACCCTCAACATCTCATCCACATGTCTCATAAGAGATAAAGACACTTTATAGAAAAGCCCTATCCCAAAAAAGTACAAAAATGCCTCCCACTAACCCCGAACGACCCATCGGGTCGGGTTTGGACCGAAAATTAACACATATCGAAATACGTATCGATTCGAAGGTCTCAGCCCTCCACATCCCATCCACATGTCTCATAAGAGCTAAGGACACTTTATAGAAAAGCCCTAAACCATAAAAGTACAGAAATGCCCCCCATTAAGCCCAAACTACCCTCCAAGTTTTGTTCAGACCAGAATTGAACATATGTCAAAATACGTATCGATTCGAAGGTCTAGACCCTTAACATGTCATCCACATGTCTCATAGGAAATAAAGACACTTTACAGAAAAGCCCTAACCTAAAAAAGTACAGAAATGCCCCCAATAACCCCAAACAACCCATCCGGTTTGGTTTGGACCAAACTAAACATATGTTGAAATACATATTGATTCAAGGTCTCAACCCTCATCATCTCATCCACACGTCTCTAAGAGATAAGGACACTTTATAGAAAAGCTCTAACCCAAAAAAGTACAGAAATGCCCCCAAACAACCCACCAAGTTTGGTTTGGACCGAAAATGAAAATATGTCGAAAAGTCTGACCTCAAAAGTAATTTCATCCACACGTCTCATAAGATGTCAGGACACTTTATAGAAAAGCCGTAACTCAAAAAAGTATAGAAATGCCCCCCAATAAACCCAAATAACCCACCCAGTCTGGTTCGGATCAAAACTTAACATATGTCGCAATACGTAACGGTTTGAAGGACTCGACCCTCACCATCTCATTCACACGTCTCATAATAGATAAGAACATTTTATAGAAAAGCCATAACCCAGAAAGAGTACCAAAATGCCCCTAATAACCCAAAACGATCCTCTCGGTCTATTTTGCACCGAAACTGACCATATGGCAGAATACGTATCGATTCGAAGGTCTCGACCCTCAAAATGCCATCCACACGTCTCATAAGTGATAAGGGCACTTTATAGAAAAGTCCTAACCCAAAAAAAGTATAGAAATGCCCCTCAAAAAGCCCAAATGACCCACCCGGTTTAGTTCAGACCAAAACTGAATATATGTCGAAATACGTATCGATTCAAAGGTCTCGACCCTCACATCTCATCCACACGTCTCATAAGATATAAGGACACTTTTTAGAAAAGCCCAAACCCAAAAAAGTTTAGAAATTACCCACAATAACCCCAAACAACCCATCCAATCTGGTTAGGACCAAAAAACATACGTTGAATTATGTAGCGATTCTAAGGTCTCGACACTTCGCTTCTCATCCACACCTTTCATAGGAGATAAGGACACTTTATAGAAAAGCCGTAACCCAAAAAAGTACAGAAATGCCCCCAATAAGCCCAAGCAACCCACCATGTCTGGTTCGGATCAGTACTGAACATATGTCAAAATATGTAACAATTCGAGGGTCTCAACCCTCAACATCTCATCCACACGTCTCATAAAAGATAAGGACACTAATAGAAAAGCCCAAACCCAAAAAAAAGTATAGAAATGGCCCCAATAACCCCAAACGATCCACCCGGTGTTGTTCGGACCGAAACTGAACATATGTCAAAATACGTATCGATTCGAAGGTCTCAACCCTCAACATCTCATCCACACATCACATAAGAGATAAAGACACTTTTTAGAAAAGCCCTAACCCAAAAAAGTACAGAAATGCCCCCCAATAACCCTGAACGACCCACCAGTCAGGTTCGGACCAGAACTGAACATTTATCGAAATACGTATCGATTCGAAGGTCTCGACCCTCAACATCTCATCCACACCTCTCATAAGAGGTAAGGACACTTTATATAAAATTCGGAACCAAAAAATGTACAGAAATGGCCCACAATAAACCCAAACAAACACCTTGTCTGGTACGGATCAGAACTGAACATATGTCGAAATACGTAACAATTCAAGGGTCTCGACCCTCAACATCTCATCCACACATCTCATAAGTAATAAGGACACTATATAGAAAAGCCCTAACCAAATAAAAGTACAAAAATGCCTCCAATAACCCCAAACGACCCACCCGGTCTGGTTCTGACCGAAACTAAACATATCTCAAAATACGTATCGATTCGAAGGTCTCGACCCACAACATCTCATCCACATGTCTGACAATAGATAAGGACACTTTTTAGCGAAGCCCAAACCCAAAAAAGTTCAGAACTACCCCCCCCCCCAATAACTCCAAACAATCCATCCGGTTGGTTCAGACTAGAACTGAACATACGTTGAATTACGTATCGATTCAAAGGTTTTGACCCTCCACATCTCATCCACACCTCTCATAAGAGATAAGGACACTTTATAGAACAACCCTAACCCAAAAAAAGTACAGAAATGCCCCCCCAATAACCCAAACGACTCACCAGGTCTGGTTCGGAGCAGAACTGAACATAAGTCAAATTACGTATCGATTCAAATGTTTCAACCCTCAACATCTCATCCACACCTCTCATAAGAGGGAAGGACACTTTATAGAAAAGCCGTAACCCAAAAAAGTATAGAAATGCCCCACAATAAACCCAAACAACCCACCATGTCTGGTTCAGATCAGAACTATACATATGTCAAAATACGTAACGATTCGACGGTCTCGACCCTCATCATCTCATCCACACGTCTCATAAGAGATAAAAACACTTTATAGAAACGCTCTAACCTAAAAAAGTATAGAAATGCCCCCTCAATAACCCCAAACGACCCACCCGATCTGGTTTGGACCGAAAATGAAAATATGTCAAAATACGTATGGATTCAAAAGTCTTGACCCTCAACATCTCATCCACATGTCTCATAAGATGTAAGGACACTTTATAGAAAAGTTGTAACTCAAAATAGTACAGAAATGCCCCCAATAAACCCAAACAACCCACCCTGTCTTGTTCGTAGAAAAAACTTAAGATATGTCGTAATACCTAACGGTTCAAAGGTCTCGACCCTCAGCATCTCATCCACACGTCTCACAACAGATAAGAATACTTTATAGAATAGCCATGCCCAAAAAAAGTACTAAAATGACCCCAATAACCCAAAACGATCCTCCCGATCTAGTTCACACCAGAACTGACCATATGGCAAAATACGTATCGATTCGAAGGTCTCGACCCTCAACATGTCATCCACACATCTCATAAGAGATAAGGGCACTTTGTAGAAAAATCCTAACCCAAAAAAGTATAGAAATGCCGCTAAAAAAGCCCAAACGACCCACCCAGTTTAGTTCAGACCAAAACTAAATATATGTCAAAATACATATCGATTCGAAGGTCTCGACCCTCACATCTCATCCACACGTCTCATAAGAGATAAGGACACTTTTTAGAAAAGCCCAAACCCAAAAAAGTTCATAAATACCCCTCAATAACCCCAAACGACCCATCCAATCTGGTTGGGACCGGAACCGAACATACATTGAATTACGTAGTGATTCTAAGGTCTCGACACTCCGCTTCTCGTCCACACCTCTCATAAGAGATAAGGACACTTTATCGAAAAGCCGTAACCCAAAAAAGTACAAAAATTCTCCCAATAAGCCCAAACAACCCACCCAGTTTGGTTCGGATCAGTACTGAACATATGTCAAAATACGTAACAATTCGAGGGTCTCGACCCTCAACATCTCATCCACACGTCTCATAAGAGATAAGGACACTATATAGAAAAGCCCTAACCCAAAAAAGTACAGAAATGGCCCCAATAACCCCAAATGACCCACCCAATCTGGTTCGGATCGAAACTGAACTTATGTCAAAATACGTATCGATTCGAAGGTCTCGACCCTCAACATCTCATCCACACGTCTCATAAGAGATAAGGAAACTTTTTAGAAAAGCCCAAACCCAAAAAAGTTCAGAAATACCCCCATAACCCCAAACGACCCATCCGGTCTAGTTCTGACCGGAACAGAATATACGTTGAATGACGTATCGATTCGAAGCCTTGACCCTCCACATCTCATCCACAAGTCTCATAAGAGATAAGGACACTTTATAGAAAAGCCTAAACCCAAAAAAGTATTGAAATACCCCCCAATAACCCCGAACAACCCACCAGTCTGGTTCGGATCGGAACTGAACATTTGTCAAAATACGTATCGATTCAAAGGTCTCGACCCTCAACATCTCATCCACACCTCTCATAAGAGGTAAGGACACTTTATATAAAAGTCAAAACCTAAAAAAGTACAAAAATGCCCCATAATAAACCCAAACAACCCACCCTGTCTGGTACGGATCAGAACTGAACATATGTTGAAATATGAACACTACAACAAATTAGGCCTTTGCAACGGAAATTTTCCGTAGGAAAACAATTTTTCTATAGAAAATACCACATTTTCGATGGTAATTTTCTATCGTAGGTCCGTCGGATATATTGCTGTCGTATCCTTATACGACGAAAAAATGTCCAACGTGGATTCTGAACTCTATTACGACAGGTAGAAAATTCCGTAGCATAAAATAAAGTATATACAACGGAAGGAAAATACCATAGTTTAAAATATATTATATAAGACGGTTATACAATACCGTTGTGTAAGCTATAGTGTGCACAGAAGTGGTTTGGACTTGTGTTTATACAACGGAAATAAAATTCTGTAGTAAATAAAAATAATATTTAAAAAAAATATACTTTTTTATTTACAAAATAAATTCCTATAAATACATCCATGCTTCAAAAGGGAAGAAATACATCATCACATGTACTCAAGAATGTTGAACTTGCATTTCAATAAAATGTAAATACAATGTTACTCAATAATAGAATAATATTACACAACATCCTAAATATGCGCCCTATGGCACATGACACAATACATTATAGTTACAACGCAAAGGACTAATACGAATTTTAATGCTCAGATCTACAACTTATTTGGTTGAACTTCATTAAGCTATTAGGCCTAATCGGCTCCATAAACATATCGTCCCTGCAATAAGAAACAAAGGATAACAGTGCATAGTTAATTGGAATTTCACTCATCCGATTCAGGAACAACTCATATCAGTAACATTCTAAAAAGACAAAATGATATTTTAATCTTCTTAAAAATTGGACTCTGAATCCCGGCATCAAACTCATGAAAAGAAAAAAAAACCATTATACTTTGGTCCTGCAAACTTTGTTAGCTCTGAAAAAGAAAAGAAAAACTTTTTATTTGTTAAAATATTCCCCAAATTCACAGCAGTACCAATCAGTCTCACTTTCAGATTAAGGTATAGTAGTTACTAGTTCCAAGGTTGTGATATAGTTCTTATAGTGAGATCTCATCATAAAAGCAATGAATGATCATTTTAGAAAATAGATGGTGAAGAACTTTAATTATATTGAAGCCTGACTACAAAATTGATCTGCAATGAAGAACTCCAACATGACAGCCTGTGGCGAAAATGAAATGAATCCATTGATAGAGTGACACGACAATATAAATGTAGCTTAAATTCTCAACAGTGTTCTTTCAAAACTCATCTCATCATGCATGTTGATGGTCATTTGATGCATAAGATTGGACAATACATTAATACTTTTTTAAGATGTCTAAGCTGCATACACAAACCTCCTAGTCTCTGTCGATGGACTCTCCAACTAATCTTATTTTTATATCCTGGCCTTTAGGTCTTACCTTGTAAAGAAGAAATAAAATGAAGTCCTTTATCACTCAGAGGAATCGGTAGTAGCTTTAGCAGTATAAAATGTTAAAAGGACACACCAACAATAGTAAGAAGATCTGTACACAGAAGGAAGGAGAAATTCATTGTTTTTATGTTTTATTTTTAACTTTTCCCTTTGTGTACATTGAAAATGTAAGCACCTTAACTCTCCTTTTTTCCCTTAAAGATTTCCATTGGTTATAGTTGAAGCAAATTCCTAATTAGCAATACCGATCATGCTAACTACTATTATGAAGTAACAAACAAGGGAAATGTAGAATAAGAAGGCGTCGATGAATTAGATTAATTGGAATTTTATTATTAAAATTTCAGCTGCTACTACTCTGCTCTGCTTTTGTAGTTGCACTAGGACTGTTCTGTGCATCTTTATCTGTAACTCAAATTGTTGAGATATCCTATGTAGAGGTTCTCCTACTTGAGATCCATACTCAACCAGAAAATCAGCTCAATCTAACCTTTCAATCTCAAGTTATAAAAATATTTCATGGTTAAATAATCCATTGAAACTATACAAGTGTGATGATTCTTGATAAGTCATGGATTTCCCAAGCCAACCAGAGGTCGCCACGTGGATGTGCTGAGACCAAGCCCCAGAACCGAGCCAAGCCTCCCAAGGCCGAGCAGAACCGGTCACCCGAAGAAAGGAAGCACTTCATTTCTTGCCTGGCCAAACACCGGGGCCAAACACTTAGCCTGCCGAGAACTGGGCCGAGCACCCGGTGCACAACGCAACACCTAGCGCAGGGCAAGGAAGTGATCTCCACAACATGGCCAAGTTCCATGGCCGAGGCGCAGGATTGCCGAGCCCAGAGCCAAGCCCACCCAAGTCGGCCATATTTAGAATGCCATGGCTCTGCCGAGCCCCCACATGGCCGAAGAAACTTCCATGCCACATGCGCAGAGGCCGAGGTCGAGCACTGAGGCCACCGCTGCCCGAGGCCGAGCCCTCTCCAAAAACCTCAATAACGGTGCACCAGGGATCACGGAGCCACGTCAGTGTGTCTCGACAATCATGGGATACGAATCGGGTCGCAATCCCACATGGAATAGAATCACACTCTCATAAGGACTCTTACCTTGCTGAGAGACCAACTCCGAAAATAACTCTCCACTTCGCTCCGAGTGGAAGAGCCCTACAAATAGAGGACTCTTACCATACAAGGACTCCTCCAACCGCCTCATCTCATCTTATAAATACTAAGGTATGGGGCTCAAATGCTCATCTCACTTTTTCACTGAGCTGTTACGCTGTTGCATTGGAGACCTGACTTGAGCGACAGAGAGCTCTAGGCCAGAGCCACACCGGCTCTGTTGCACTTACTCGATTTTTGCAGGCTCATCCGTGGTCGAACCAGGCACCGAAGGTTTTCATCTTCAAATGATTTGGCGCCGTCTGTGGGAACAACTTTAGCTAGTCATCATCGTTTCTACCCATCTACAAAGCCAAGACAATGGTTGTGCAAACAAGATCAGGGCAACATGGTTCAGCCTCCTGTGGAGATGAGCCACAACCTGACAGATAGGTGAGACATTCGCCACCCGTTGAGATGTCGTGGCAAGGTGCAGCCCAAAGACATCCATGAGGGGGAGGAACTCAGCGCAGCACGGGCGCCACTGCCAACCCGATTCCACCGTCGGAGGGAGGAAGTGGTAGAAGTGTACTAGACACGGCGGCAGTGGACCGGATTTAGACTGAGCCAAATCGACTGAACCTGCCACCGCCACCGCCCTTATTGGAGAATTTGGATCCTGAGGCTCTGACAAACAATCGACAAGTTATGGACCTTCAACTACAACTGCTTCGCACTAATGAGATGCTGCGGACACTCATGGGATAGATGGCCCAGGGTGGGTTGCTGGGTCAATCGCCGGCAGCACCCCCTTGGCCCCAACACTTGTCGAGGGGAATTTATAGCCGCATGAGGGCCGGCAATGGGCCGAGCTGAGCCTACCAACATCGTCTCATCTACCCCGTCAGAGAACACCTCCCCCGTGCCCTGATAGGAGCGCTCGGGGGGATGAGCTGGAGCATCGTCGAAGCCAAAGAACTGGGCGAGAGGTTGAACCGATAGTGTCGGCCCCTAGAAGGTCAGTATTTTTTGGCCAACTTGGAGAAGAAGGGCAGTCGAGGGACACCGAGATCATCAGGAGGAGCCCAATGGAAGGCATACCATGAGGGACGGAGAGAGATCCTGCCACAGCCCACGACGTCGAAGTCTACCTCATCGAGAAGAAGTCCAAAGGAGCCCCCGTGGGACCAATCTCCAAGGGGGAGGAAGAGCAAGAAAGGGTGAGGCTGATCGAGTCGACCACAATGGCTGACCTCGAAGGGATGACCGCGTAAGCCAATCCCATCCCATGGAGCATGATGGCCGACCTCAATCAGCTAAGCAAGATAACCTGTACCAAGATTAAGGCCGAAATGGCTGACCTCGATCGGAGGAAGTAGGGGACCAATGCCGAGCTGAGGAGCAGAAGGGCCGAGCCCCCGAGTCCTAGATGGAGAGAAGGCTGCGGGAACTGGCCGAGCAGGTCAAAGGATTGAAGAAACAGGCAGCCCCGGATGCCTACTCACTGGTCGGGCGACATCCATATCCGCCCGAGATCATGATTGCGCCCCTTCCAACCGGGTTTAAGCCACCTCCCTTCAACCGGTATGACGGGATGATCGACTCGATGGATCACATCAACTACTTCAACGCGATGATGACCATGTACGGGGGAACAGAGATTGTCTCTTGTCGGGCTTTCCCCTCATCTCTCAAGGGTGCGGTGACCTCTTGGTTCTCGTGGCTGCCGTCGAACTCCATAACAAGCTGTGCTCAGCTCTACAGAGCCTTCGTGATGCACTTTCAAAGTAGCATGAAGCATAAGAAGACAACGGTTAACCTGCTAAGCATGAAGCAGAGACCTGATGAGTCGATCCGTGCATTCGTCTCCCGATTTAACAAGGAATCCTTAGGTATCAAAGATTTGGACGAGGCCACGGCCCATATGACCATGAGCAACGGACTCATCGACATGGACCTGATCAAGGACTTGGCTCAAAAGCCAACCAAAAACATGGCCAAGCTCTTGGAAAGGTGTAATGAGTTCGTAAACATGGCGGAGGTGCTCCAAGCGCGGAAGATGACTGAAAGCAAGCTAGAGAAGAAGAGGTCGGTGACCGACGACCGCAAAGATGAAAAGCGGACCAGGACAGACAGTCGAGCCAAGAGATCCGATAGAGCTCGGAGTCCCGAGTACACTCCCTTGAACACATCGCGGAAGGAGATCTTGATGCAAATTCAAGATGACGGATACATCCGCCGACCTCGACCGATGCAAGCTGGGTCATTTCGGAATCCCAACAAATATTGTCTGTTCCACAAAGACACCGATCACAACACCGAGGATTGCTATCAGTTAAAAAGAGAAATTGAAGAGCTGATTAAGGTAGGGCACCTGAAGCAGTACATCAACATCAAGGGGGGCCGAGAAGATCGTGGGAGTTGACGGCCTGAAGACCACGACCAAAAGAGAGCTGAGCCGAGGTTCGAGAGTAGACGGGCCGAGCATGATGAGGAAAAGGCCCGAGCTAAAAAGAAAGATGATGGGTCCGGGCCGAGCAATGACAAAGGAGCTCCCATATACATCATCTTGGGAGGACCCGAGCAAGAGTCCACTCGGAAGGCTAAGACGAATGCGCAGTTCATTAGGGTCATGGAGATGTCGAGCAAAAGGCCAAAGTCCGAGGCGACAATCTCCTTCATCGACGCCGACCTCGAAGGTATAAGTTTACCTCATGATGATGCTTTGGTGGTACAGGTGGAAATCGCGAGGAGACCCGTTCACTGGTATTTTTTGACACGGGAGCATCCGTGGACCTTATGTCGTTAGATGCGTATCGACAATTTAGCTTCGACGATGATGCACTCAAGCCGGAAGGCACCTCACTCCATGGATTCTCAGGGGCCACAGCCACAATTAAGGGGTCGATTGACCTACTGGTCACGTTCGGGCAAGTTCCATGTTAAGCAATGATCCAAGTTAAATTCATGGTGGTACGATCGGTGGTGGCTTTCAATGCCATACTCGGCCGCCCATCACTGACCACCCTCCAAGCCATCATCTCGCCGACACACTTGAAGATGAAGTTCCCCACGGAGAATGAGATCAATGAGATCCGAGGTGACCAAAAGAAGGCTCGAGAATGTTACGCCACATTCATCAAGCCAAACAAGGGCAATGTCCAAGGAATGGCAATGTGCGTTGACCACCTCCCCGAAGACCAACGAGATGAGCTCACTGAAAGACGTGGAAGACCTCGTCCTGTTCTACCTCAGCAATGAAGATCCAATGAAGACAGTACAGCTCAGGTCATTGCTGAGCCAAGAACAAAGGAATCGGCTTGGAAACTTCTTGAAGGCGAATGCTGATGTCTTCGCCTGGCCAGCCGCCGACATGCCCGGTATACCGAGGCACATAGCCGAGCACAGACTCCACATTGATCCCAGTCAAAAACCGATTCTACAAAAGAGAAGGAATTATGCCCTTGACCGCCAAGCCACGATCAAGGAGGAGGTGGAGAAGCTCCACCGATCAGTGTTCATCCAAGAAGAGAAATTCCCGACGTGGTTGGCGAATGTTGTCATGGTTCCCAAGCCAAATGGGAAATGGAGAATGTGTGTCGATTACACTGACCTCAACAATGCGTGCCCAAAGGATGAGTACCCACTACCTCGGATCGACCTCTTAATCAATGCCACTGCCGGGCACGAGATGCTGAGCATTATGGATGCATACTTCGACTATAATCAAATACTAATGCATGAGGAGGATGAGTCCTTCATGACTTTCTGAACTGACCAAGAAAATTTTTGCTACAAAGTTATGCCGTTCGGATTGAAGAACGCCGGAGCAATGTACCAGCAGTTGGTGAACTACATATTTCATGCACAATTCGATAAAAACATGGAAGTCTATGTAGACAACATGCTGGTGAAGAACTTGAAGGCTAAGCATCATTTGGCCGACTTGGAAGAGGCCTTCGGCGTAACTTTAGGAAAATTCCTTGGCTTTATGGTCTCCATTCGGGGCATCGAGGCCAACCCGACGAAGATCAAGGCCATCCAAGAGATGAGCCCTCCAAAGACGATCCAAGAGGTGCAAAGACTGAACAGAAGAGTGGCGGTACTAGCCGGGTTCATGTCAAGATCGGGCGACAAGTGTCTCCCATTCTTCAAAACCTTAAAGAACATTCGAAGCCCGAAGGATTTCAAATGGATCGATGAGTGCCAACAAGCTTTTGAAGACTTGAAGAAATACCTGGAGAATCCGCCTCTCCTCTCCCGACCCAAGCCAAAAGAAGAGTTCCAAATTTACCTCGCCGTGACCTCAGTCGCAGTCAGCACGGTGTTGATCAAGGAGGAGGGCCAAGCATAAAAGCCCATACATTAGCCATGTTCTCGTCAATGTTAAGACCAGGTACTCCAAGTTTGAGAAGGTAGCATTTGCCCTTGTCACAGCTGCAAGGAAGCTAAGGCCATATTTTCAAGCTCATCCAATCATGGTGTTAACCGATCAACCCTTCAAGAAGATACTACATAAGCCAGATGTGTCGGGTTGGTTGATCGTGTGGGCAGTAGAGTTGAGCGAGTATGACATAAGCTACCAGCCGAGGACGGCGATAAAGGGACAAGCTCTAGCGGATTTTATAGCAGAATGCACTATACCCGACCTCGAGGTACGGGATGACGAATCAATGGGAGAGGCAGAGGCCGAGCCCGAAGTCCAACAGTCATGGGTCATGAATGTTGATGGTTCGAGCAATTCCGACAGGTGTGGAGCGGGCTTGATGTTGGTTAGCCCCGAGGGTTTTAGCATCCAATACGCCCTAAGATTCAAGTTACCAGCCTCGAACAATGAGGCCGAATACGAAGCCCTCCTAGTCGGGCTCCGAGTGAGCAAGGCTATAGGCATCAGGCGACTAAAAGTATGAAGCGACTCCCAATTTGTGGTCAACCAAGTCAATGGGGAGTACAAACCCAAGGATGAAAGAATGGTAGCATACCTAAGCCAAGCCCGAGCACTGATCTCCGAGCTCGAGAACTTTGAGATGACCCGAGTATCAAGATAAGAGAATGCAGTGGCTGACTCCCTCTACCGGTTGGCCGAGGCTGACCTCCCAAATCTGAGTCGGTCGGTCTACATTGAAATTCTAGAGAAGCCCTCCTTACAAGAAGAAAGTGTCAAACACATTAAAGAAGACGGGCCGACCTGGATGGACCCGATCGTCAACTACTTGGAGAACGATCAGCTCCCGAAGAGTCGAGACGAAGCGAGGAAAGTTAAGATCAGAGCCGCGAAGTACACAATGATCGACGGCGTATTATTCAAGAAAGCTATCTCGGCTCCTCTCCTCTGGTGCCTCAGACCAAAAGGGGTCGAGTATGCCTTGGTCGAAGTACACGAACGAATATGAGGGAGACACATACGGGGCCGAACATTAGCATGCAAGATACTTTGACAAGGTTTCTATTAGCCGAGAATGCAAGAAGAGGCCATGAAGTACGTGAAGACATGCAAGAAGTGTCAGCTCTTCATACCAGTCCCGAGCCGACCTGCGACGAAGTTGACCTCAATGCTAAGCCCGATCCCTTTCGCCATATGGGGGATGGACATCCTCGAAGACTTTACCCCGGCATCTGAAAATCAGAAATATTTGATCGTTGCCATCGATTACTTCACCAAGTGGGTTAAGGCCGAGCCCCTAGCCACCATCACCGAGAAAAATATGGAGAAATTCTTCTGAGACAGGGTTATATATCGGTTTGGGCTACCCAAAGTGCGCATCACCGACAACGGTGCACAGTTCAACAATCCGAGCTTTTGAGAGTTCTGTAAGCACTTTTACATAGATTTTTGCCCAGTGTCAGTAGCTCATCCACAAGCTAATGGGCAAGTAGAAGTGTCCAACCGAACATTGCTAGTGGGGATCAAGAGAAGATTCGAATGGGCCAAAGGAAGGTGGGTGGAAGAGCTCCCGAAAGTCCTATGGGCATATAGGACGACTGTATGAATGCCAACAGGGGAGAGCCCGTTTCGGCTGGCATACGGAACTAAAGCCCTCACCCCCATGGAGGTCAAAGCCTCATCATATCGAGCGCTCAACTTCGACGAGAAGACCTATAAAGATGGGTTGAGGGCTAACCTCGACTTCCTCGATGAAATAAGGGAGAATGCTCTACTCTGCAACACCGCATATCAGCAGAAGACAGTGAGGTACTACAACTCAAGAGTAAAAGAGCGACACTTTCGCCAAGGAGACCTCATATTTAGAAAGCTCAGCGTGTCCCAGCCAAGGCAGCAAGGGAAGCTTGCCAAACTGGGAAGGCCCATATATAGTCTCCAAGCAATTTCACCCGGGGACGTATCTCTTGCAGACTCCGGGGGGCAAGAAGGTACCGAGGCCTTGGAACTCAAAAAATTTGAAGAAATTTTTTCAATAAAGTGTTTTGTTCAGCTTGGTGTGTGACGAGCACCTATGTACTCGGCTTCGGCCTTGACTTTGATGATTCAATAAATTAAGATTCTCCTCCATTCTATAGTTTGTTTCGAGTAAAAAACATGTCGAGTCATAAGACCAGTGCTCATAGACTGGTCGACGTTGAAGATTGACCCTCATAGGTCGGCAGCCGAGTTGTAAGACCAATCCTCATAGGTTGGCCGACGCTAATGACCGATCATCATAGATCAGCAATTAAGTCATAAGACCAGTCCTCACAGACTGGCCGACGATAAAGACCGGACCTCATAGATCGACAAACATGTCTTAAGACCAATCCTCATAGATTGGCTGACCATAAAGACCAACCCCTCTTAGGTCGGCGGTTCTATTATAAGACCAGCCCTCATACGTCGGCGAGCCGAACGAAGGCTGAAATCCAACAAAAAATCTCCAAGTCATGGAGCTCGACCAAACCGACAACTCAGTTACATGGTCCAACGTGCTAACCGACCCAACCTGGGAGCTAAAACTAACGAACTAGCTTAAGGACCAGGACAGTCGAGAGCTCGGCCTCGGCCCTCCATGACACACTACGGCCGAATGGCAAGGCCGAGCCGACCGTCGAGGACAAAATCATTAAGAATCACCAAGTCCCTGACCTCAGCTGAATGGATGAGCCGACCGCTCGTCTTGGCGCTCGGACGAATAGAATAACATTGATAAAATAAAAGGAAGAAGCATCGAGCTCAAACACTTAGACGAATTTGGAGGAAAAAAGGTTTCATTCATTAAAGGCCGACAGCTCGGCACGGTACAAAAAGGAGCCATTCGACTCGGTACATGCACACAAAAAAAAAAAAAAAGAAGAAGAAAAATTATCAAAACCCCAAGCACGGGGACATGTACATCAGAGACAAAAAAGAAAAAGGGTCATTTAGGGGGCGGTCTCCTCGTCACGGTCCTTGGCGACATCCTCATTGAAGCCCTCGGCAGTATGCTAGGTGGGAGGGTCCTCGGGGTCCTTGGTGAAGATGGAGGGATCGGCCAATGGGACGACCTCGGCCAGCAGGGTCTGCACAACCTCGACCCCTTCCTCGCCTCCTAACTCTTCGACCACGGTGGCCGCATCATCTTCTAACTGAGAGAGGTTGAGGTTGGGGTAGGCAGCTCGAAACTCGGCCAACAGATTAGCTCGGCCCCCATCGTACCCAGACTCGTACGAGGGCTTTTGCAGACTATGGCAGAGTTCCGTATACTCCTCAGACGCGAGGTACTCACTCACCGCCTCAGCACGGGCACGTTCCAGCTCAGCCTTGGCCTTCTTTTTAGCTTGGTCAAGCCGACCCCTCAAGACCTCGACCTCCTCCTTGTACTTCGTCGTCACGTCCTTAAGGTCCTTGATCTTGGCCTCGGCAGTCTCCAGCTTCACCACGGCCTCACGGCGTGTAACCACCATGGCGCGGTCCTCCTTATTGGCCTACTCGCACTGGGCTTTGAGGGAGGTGTTTGTGGTCAGAAGCCGCTCAAACCGAAGAAGGGTCTCCACCGCCTTGGAAAACCCCTGAAAAAGCCATCTGAGCATAAGAAGGGTTGAGCCCGAAAAGTACTATTACTTAGAGAAAGCCGAGCAGAAACTCACCATGGTAAAGTCTTGGAAGAGCATGGAAAGGAGCTCTAGATCGGTCAACTCCTCCAGCATGTCCCTGTCCGCGAGGAGCCGACCCACGTCGAGCCACTCCTTAGCGTGCGTGGCAGAAGTTAGGGTCGAGTCCAAGGGGAACAGGCGCTAGCTCAGCTAGATCGGGATATTGCTAGCCGAGACCCTCCCCAAGGCCAGTCGAGCAATCTCTGGAGACGAGGTGACCCCAGGGGGGTTGCTGCCTGTGAGGTTTATAGAGATCTTGGACCGTTTTAGATCCCTCGGCGGGCTCATCTCACCTTTCTCCCGTCGGCCCTTCCCTTTCCTCGGCGGGCTCATCGGGGCCTTGCCCTTCCCGGCCTCAAGGCTGACCACTGTGTCCTTTAGGCTTGGCAAAATGGCCTTGCCCTTCACCGATTTAGAGGACTCAGTTCGGGATTTCTTCTCAGCGGCCTTCCTCCTCCTCTCCTCAAGATGCTCAGCTCGGAGCCAAGCCTGGTCCATCTGAGGGACGTTGCCAACCACTGCCAAAACAAAGAAAGAAGTCAGAGCATGATAAAAGAAAAAACACAAGTAGTAAGCTCGGCTCGGAGTTCCTACCCGGGTTCAGATTCCACCACTCTAAGAACTCCTCGTTCACGAGCTACTGGACGTCGAAGGGCGGGTGCTGATGAATCAGATCAAGCAAGGTCAGCTCGTTCTCATTCAAAGGCACTGCCCTATTGACATAGCTCAATTTTATTTCCTTCCACTCGGTTTGGAAGGGGCAGTCAGGGATGGAAGCAAAGAAGAACCGAGGCTTCCACTGCTTATTGGAGGTCGGCACCCCGACCAGGAACTTGTAGTTGCTTAGGGCCGAACCCTTCTTTGTTCGGCTGGTAAAGTAATACCACCCCTTCTCCAAAGACTTCTTTAGATAATCGAGCCGAGAGAAGAGGGTCATGCTCGCAGAAGAAGACGTGGAAGCCGTACAGTAACAACCACGCATTTGGCGTTAGCTGACCCGGAGAAAGGTGAAAGTGGTCTAAGATTTGGTCCACCAGTTCGAGCACTGGGAACCTAAAAGCGTACTTAAATGCAATCTAATACAAGGCCACCTCGCCGGGCCAAATGAAGCAGGCCATCTCCCCGGGGTTGGGGACTCGGGGCTCGATGTCCTCGGGTACGGCATATGTAGCCCTCAGGCATTGGAGATCGGCCTCGGTGACCATACTCTTCACTGTGCCGACACTTCCCTCTTCGGCTCTGGAATTTCAGTGGTGGAGTTGACCGAGTCGACCCCATCTTCGGAAGATCACTCTTTGCCTAACTCTTCATCATCTATTGAGGACGATCCCGAGCTCTCTACTTGGTCTTCGAGAATTGGCTGGGCCTCATGGTCGGACTCCAGGGACAGGGGGACCTCGGCAACATCGGCTTGGCGGGGCTCCAATGCTGCGGGCTCGTCAGAGGTCGAGCCCAACAAGTCTATGGTGGGAGAACGGGCAGCGAGCTCTCAGCTCGGACCCACACCCTCACCCACTATGGCGAGTGCTTCGCCCTCGTGACTACTACTGACTGACATAATGGGCAGAGAGGACTTACTGGTTGAGGAAGCTTCAAAGATGAACCAAACATGAAGCAAGCTAAAAGACTGAAGGCGTCGAGCACTTGATGAGCTGAGAACTCTGAGCTAGCTAAGCACTCCAAGATTTGAAACAGTGAAGAATAAGAGAAGAAGGATCACCTATTTATAGCCTTCGAGTCGTCGAGATCCAACAGCTGAGAAGAACTCAGTGAAATTCAACGGTCCAGATCAAAAGATGATTTGAATTCTCGAGCGCCATAATGGAGACGAGTGATGTGGCATTGACACCCCAACTGTCAGTCCGTACAACGTCAAATCATCGAAGAGAAAGAGCTTGGACTCGGCCTCGGGGGAGAATAGTCGGCGAGTGAAGAGATTATACACATCAAGGACGAGCTGACCCTTGATGAGTGGGGGGCCTGTGATGAGTCATGGATTTCCCAAGCCAACTAGAGGTCGCCATGTGGATGTGCTGAGACCAAGCCCTAGAACCGAGCCGAACCGGTCACCCGAAGAAAGGAAGCACTTCATTTTGTGCCTGGCTGAACACCGGGGCAGAACACTTAGCTTGCCGAGAACTGGGCCGAGCACCCGGTGCGCGGTGCAACATCGAGCGTAGGAGTGATCTCCCCAACATGGCCAAGTTCCATGGCCGAGGCGCAGGCCTGTCGAGCCCAGAGCCGAGCCCACCCAAGTCGGCCATATGCAGAACGCCATGGCTCAGCTGAGCCCCGCATGGCCGAAGAAACTTTCGTGCCACATGCACCGAGGCCGAGGCCGAGTACTAAGGCCACGGCTATCCCAGGCCGAGCCCTCTCCAGAAACCTCAATAACGGCGCACCAGGGATCACGGAGCCACATCAGCGTGTCCCGACAATCATGGGATACAAATCGGGTCGCAATCCTGCACGGAATAGAATCACACTCTCATAAGGACTCTTACCTTGCTGAGAGACCAACTCCGAAAATAACTCTCCACTTCGCTCCTCGTGGAAGAGCCCTACCAACAGAGGACTCTTACCATACAAGGACTCCTCCAACCGCCTCATCTCATCTTATAAATATTAAGGTATGGAGCTCAAATGCTCATCTCACTTTTTCACTAAACTGTTACGCTGTTGCATTGGAGACCTGACTTGAGCATCGGAGAGCTCTAGGCCGGAGCCACACCGGCTCTCTTACGCTTACTCGATTTTTGCAGGCTCATCCGTGGTTGAACCGGGCACTGGAGGTTTTCATCCGCAACAATTCTAAGAAATCAAAGTGAGACTTAGTGAGCTGAAAACAACCATAGGACAAAATCATAGTGAAGTAGCTTACGTAATTAAAGGGTAGAAAAATAGAAGGTTCAATATCTCCCAACCCGCTAGACAATGGAGTTGAAATTCTGGTCCAAGGCTGGTCCCAACTTGCTAGTCTTGTGGTTAAAATATCTTAGATATCCTTAAATGAGAAGTTTTAGAAGTGGACAGAATTTAGAAACTTGGTGAAATTACTAGAACATGAAAAACTTCCAAACTCCGGACCAGATTACCAATGTTGGGCTGAACCAACTTGCAAACACATAAAGCTAACAAGAGTACAAAATTAGAAATACCTGACTAGTTCAATGACAGGTTGTAAAGCTCCTGCCAGGAGAACTTCTTTCTTAATATTGGGGGACAATTAGACCAGATTACCAATGACACCCACCTGATAAAGATAAAATCTTTCAATAACCTATTCTATCAAAATCATCTATCAAGGAACTTCAGATTTGGTTCATTTAAACAATCTAGATCAAAGGCTTACCTTGCCATCACCTGAACTTGTGGCCTTTAAAGCATCACCAT
Source organism: Telopea speciosissima (assembly GCF_018873765.1). Lineage (NCBI taxonomy): Eukaryota > Viridiplantae > Streptophyta > Magnoliopsida > Proteales > Proteaceae > Telopea > Telopea speciosissima. Next base: position 33,449,699 of record NC_057920.1, on the reverse strand, counting down.
CTACTTTCGTTCCGCCAATCACTGCATTATTCACCTGCAAATATATGGTTTCAGTTCTCTCTCACCATAATTTATCAATCAAGAAATTAGATTTCAGCAAGGATGTGGCACAAAGCACTCTCAAATTAAAACCAGAGATGGGTATTGAAATTTGTTTTTACAAATCCAATTCTAATCTTATCAAAAATCAATCTTCCCAAAGTGGGTTTTGATGAAACCAGCAAGGGAAGCAATACTAGCAAGGTCTGTAACATCTAGTTGATGAAAAAACTACATTAGAGCCCAATTCCCTTAAGACCTTCAATAGTTTCAGCACCTTTCTCCCATCTCTTGCAGTTAATGCCACTGTGACTCCATTAGAAACTAACTGTCTGCAAATCCCAAGTCCGATTCCCTTAACAGAATGGTGATCAGCGTTACTTACTAATAAGAGGATTTGTTTGGATTGGAGATCCATTAAATTATTGTAAATTGAACCATGGAAGAACAGAGAGAGTGGAATTAAGTACCTTTCTTTTGTTGGGCTGGTGATTGCATCTGCTGCCATGTTCAATCAGTTTCTACAAGCGATTCTTGATTGTGAGGTTGAGAGCTAATCAACAGTTTGCAAGAAACTTATAACCATATAAATGCATAGCCAGACAGTTCAGGAAGTGTAAAATTTTCCACTATGAAGTTACGAGATGGCCGATAAATGGCCAAAGAAGATTAATTGTAACATAGGAATCAGGTTGAAAATAAACTGCAAAACAGTGTAGATTTCTAAAACCCAGATTCAGTGATTGTATTTAGGTGCTTACAACAACCTAAGAATATTAGGGAAAACAACATAGATTGAATCACTAAAACCAAGTATTAATTTAGCACAAACATAATTGTAGGAAGAATAAATTCAAAACAAAGATTAGTTGTAGGAAATTTGAAGAAAAGAGAAAAGAAGCCTATATATGGTTTAATACCAGCACTAAACAAGTTTATAGGAATAAAACTAAAGGTCTATCAACTGAAACCTCCATAAGAGAAAACACCACTCTAATACATCAAAATACAGTCATAAAACTTGATGCAAGAACATAAAATATATTCTTTAATTATGGGAGTCAAGATTTTATGAGAAATTAAGAATCAGTCTTCTACTTCCTTCAACAGAAACTGATTCATGATAGAACCAGCCCCCAACAAACCAACAGAAGCCCCTCCCCAAACAGCCAAAAATCTGAAGAAACTTTAAGGTTGATTTCTTAGTCCCTAACATATTAGGAAAAACCAGTAATAATTTCAGGAATCAAATATTTTAATAGTAGTAATCTCCACCAAATGGATCTGGTGGAAACCTCTGGATCAGATCTGAACTCTCCAACAGAACTCACATAGTGACTTTTCCACATTAGTTTTTCCCCCAATTCCCCATATTATTTCTTTCTCGTATTTGGAAATTTTAGTATCTTCCGATTAGGATACTTGAATGTACTTGAAAATAATTGATTTTGTTTTCTCATACAACATCCAATCCAATAATAAACCACTCAATCCTTGCTGTCATGTCCTATATACCCAGGATCACTTCCAATTTTATTAGCAAAAAAGTTACCAGATTATACAGGGGCATGGAAATAAAAAGACAAACAAAATGTGTAGAACACAAAAGCACCACAAGATGAAAATTCATAAAAACCTAAATATTGAACTTCAGAAGCACGACAAACAATTCAGGTTATCATTGAGGACAAAGTTGGACTGAAAACCAAAGCACTTCCCCAAAGAAAGTCAGAAATTGATAGGGTTGGAACTATTGATTCCAGAATGAAGATAAAACACACTTTCTTAATAAATCTATTATTCTAGACAAATATCTAGCTCACGTAAATGTTCTGATGGAATAGAGATAAAAAGTGACTTATCAAAAAATAGAGAAGAAATAAGTGCCCTTCCCAATTCATTTATTTCCCTAGAAAAAAATCTAGTTCACCAAAATTTTCTACTGTGGAATTCTTGGTCACACAAGGGGGAAACAGGAATTCCAGCAATGACCTGAATTGCAGGGCATAAGTGTACCAGAATTAGAGATCTGAAATATCTTACAAACCAATATCTAATGGGTGTATACTCCTGGTAGGACACTTAGATGGTAGGGATTATAGCCTAAAAATATCTCCCCAATCCAACGGCAGGATATGGTTTTATGCCCAATTCCAGAATTAAAAAGTAGCCTAAATCAAAAATTGTAACTGAGATTTGAGAGTAGCCATTCGAGAACTTTAGAAAGTCAGCAATATTTTATTTGGAAACAAGGAATGAAACAGTTAAAGCAAGGCAGAATAACAACTAACATAAAATAGAAACTTTCTGAATCAAAATAGAAAGTCACCAATTTAGAAAGAAATCAGATCAGGAACCAATGAAAATAGAGATTAACAAAATTTAGAAAGTGAAAAACTAAAGAATAAAAACAAGGGTTAGTAGCACAGAATTAGTAAGTAGCCTGAAAATGGAAAGAAACAATAAATTAGAAGGTAAAATGAAGCAAGGCTGTTGTAGCAAGGTCAATTCCAGCAGCTTCCAACCCCACTACTGTGAACCAATGGGGAATATTTGTAGAGCAGAGAATAGACTTAACCTGTAGCAGCAAAAGGGTTAGAAAGAAATATAAATAGAATAAAACAAACTATTGCAGCAGGCTTATACGGTTATTAGACTACTGTTCTGAAAAGGAGAATCGATGGAAAGTTTCAAAGAATTTTGTGCACAACAATGTGATTTGTAACTTGAAAGGAGGCGCAGGAGTTAGTTGACAGGAAAACAAAGAACAAACAGAATAGAGGGAAGAAGGAAAGAGATCCAAACAAAAAAAAAAAAACCCGCTCCATCTTGTATCCTCTTTACCAGGGTTTCATTGAAAAAAATACATCTTAGTTCAAGGCCGGTTCATATTTGAACCTCCATACACAGCGAATAGAAGAAAGAATCAATCAGATTGTTACAAAGAAGGAAACAATAAACCTTGATTGCTCAATGCACAGTTTGTCAAACGAAATGTTACCTCTGGAAAGCAATCCCTAGAGCCTCTTTTGTTTTCTTTGAGCTATTCTCCTCAAAAAGCTGTTGGTGTCAAACCCTGCCCCTGGCTGACTAGAAATTTTGATTGACGGACAGGAACCCCTAATCAGGCAACCAGGATCACTGTGGAGCATCACCCCAGTGACTTGGATTGATGAAGAAACCCTGTGTGGATCATCCTACATGCCTGTCAATAGGTGGACAGCAGACCCCTGCAAATGTACAGCTCATTGCTTGATATATGGTTTGGATCTTAGGTAATCTCTCTCCTCCTTATAATGGTGGGACCCACCTTTGTAAAAGTGTGTAAAATCTCTTATGGGGCATGTGGGGACAATACCCTGACCAAGGGTCAAACTCCTGGGCAAGCCCATTGAATTTCAGCTTGCTGGAATTCTCTGGATGATGGCACTGGGCGATGCAGCAAGGCCCAATGACATCGCCCAGTGAGTGAAACAGTACATTTTTACTAATTTTTAATTATGGGGACTACCCAATATGAACATGGGCACCCTCCATAGATAGAGGGAAGTCTGAGGGACCACCTCATACCCTTGGTTCACTGTGGACCCCACCAGTGTGCCCAAATTCAGTCAAAATCAGTTAAAAAACTGATTTTTAAAAGGGGCCTTCACAGCCAAACAAGCCTCAGTATGGGCTGGGCCTATAAATAGAAGGGTCCTGAGCTCATTTAGAGCTCTTATTTCTGCTAGAACCATGAGGAGAGAAAGGAGAGAAAGAAGAGAGAGAGAAGAGGAGAAGAAGAAGAAAGAAGAAGGAGGAAGGAGGGGAGCTACTGCAGCCCAGCACCAGGCCTGAATCCGAGCTCCATCAGACCTGCTCAGGTATAAAAATACCTATGTGTGCCGGCTGTCCCCATCCCTTCTCTCTATTTGATGTGTTTTTGCTCTCTGGGCAGCCCTGAATAGCTAGGGTTTGCCCAGAACAGTACCAGATCTACCATGCAGCCTTGAGCATGGAAGATTTGTGATTTTTGTGTAATTTTAATGGACTGTTGTACTGTTCTTTGGGCCGAAACCTGGCTGTGCACTGCTGCACTGCCAGTGTGCCCTGTTGCTCTGTGATTTGGAACCCTTGATGTGAACCATAGCATCATAGACCTAACCTTTGATGATTGCAGCCATGAGTCATCAAATCTCAGGTGTTTCCAGCCTTGCATGTGGCTGAGACTGAGATCCAAACTTGGAGAAAACCCTATGACACTATTCATTTGGTTGTCTGGGCAGCCTGATGGTGGACCTGATGGTTGATTCATTTGGACCCATAGGTAGACCATCCCAAGGTCTACCTGACCCCCCTAACATGCAAAGGATCAGAAATAACCATAGCTCAAAGAGCCCCACCTTGGAAACTCAGCCCAATGTCGATTGCAGCCTCTGGGCGATGCAGACATCGCCTAGAGCCATCGCCCAGTGAAGGAAAATGGGCAGAATTGCTGATCTGGCTTTGGGGACCTCACCCATTGGCCGAGTGGCACTATGGGAGGAGGGAAAATGACCTGAATGCCCTTTTCGATAACTGTCCTTTGTGGGAGAGTATTTCGGAACACTAGTGGGCCCCGTAAATGAAGAAAACCCTATTGTGCTTGGTCCTGCAGCATAGGCAAGATATGGATAGCACTGTGGACCTGATCTGACCTAGGGTCAGGTACAACTATTAAAAATGACCATATTACCCTTGTGCCACTGACACTGGATAATGCACCGGGACATGAGCCCAAGACCCAATGGAAGGCCCAGTGATCCCAAATGAGTACCAATCAAGTATCGGGTCAACCCAGTAAGTTTAGGTCAACTCTGGGGGTGCCAGTGATAGACTGGAAACCTAACATGACAACTTTTGATTTATATCTAGGAATTGATCCCGCGCTCGAGGTCAACAACCAGACTGCTGTTGGAACTAAGTTTGCAACAGAGTATCTAAAGCCAAATTCAGCTGAGTGAATAATACTATCATATGTGCATGTTTAATTATGATGCTATGCCGGCTAATAAGAATTGAATTATATATGTTGTGTTATGTACTTTTGTTCAAATTACTCAAATCACTGCATAATGACTGTCTGTTGATCAACACTGTGAATTCTTATATGATGATTGTGATTGTTAGACTAGATGCCATAGTCGGCTTGGAAATGAGGCCTGTGGTAGCCCGTAGAATGGGATGCGGTTGACACCACCCTGCTCATATGATGCCATATAGACATGGGGCTAGAGTTTCATCACCTGCGCTACGCAGCCTTGGCAACAGGGGTTTAGGTGTTGCATGCCTGTGAGGGTGACCATATGTATATGAGAAAAGAAATGAAAAGAAATGAAAGAACACTGGAATGGTGAATATGGGCTGTAAGCCAAAGAAAAGAAAAGAGAAAAGAAATGGATTGCCCTATAGGTTAATCACAGAGGGCTGGTCGGGCTGACCTTGGTAACTGATGCGGGGGCTGATTGGTCCTCTCTGATAACTCAATGGGTGTATCGCGGGAAGGGGTTAGAAGCCCGCACCAGGGATACATGTATTGGGGATTGTAGTAGCACAGACCTGACTTAGTTGTATTGTTAGGTGGCTAATAATAAACTGGACTTGCACATCATGTAGGATCATATAAACTGTGAATTGTGATTGCATATGCATGCATAATTGATGTTATTTGCTCACGAGCTCAGTGGTTCTCACACTCTGTTATACATTATTTTTCTTAGATAATTTTGCAGATAGATGCCAGAGTGGTCTGGAGGGTTATCTCGAGGAGGAGAGTCCTGGTTGTTATGATGATGTTGGTGTGGACCCCGACGGAGGTCATACCGATCCTGCGTACTTTCTTGGTGGTCATTGATGAAGACCGTTGAGAAGTGCTTCTGATGCTTTTTGTTTTGGGGATTCTATTTTGTTCTTGCTAGAAGTCCCCATTCTGACTGTGGTCCTGTTGTAGTTTTCACTTTCTTTTCTTTTGGGGTTGAGTATGCTCACCCTGTATATATTTTTGTATGTAGTTCTGTTCTTGTTAGCTTTGTCTTTATGTTTGTGGGTTGGTGGGAAATGTACAAACCTTTTTATGTATATGTTATCATCATTTCCCCGTATCACTATGCTTCCTTTATTTATTGAAATTGTAGTTTTACTACAACACTCTGATCTTACTTATGGTAATGAGATGAATGTGGTTCCGTGGATGTAAGCACTACTTCTAGATCCGTGGGATTTGGCGGATTGCCATTATGCAATTCAGGTCACCTACCCAATCCTCCTAGGAGGTGGTTTGGGGTGTGACAGTGCTTGGTATCAGAGCGTGAGGCTCTTCTTACATTGATGGAGTGCAGACTAGGACTATTAAGCTTGAAATAATAAAATATGTAATAATTAAAAGCTACAGGGGAGGTAGTTACAATTAAATAAAAGATGCATAATTTCCATTAAATAAAAGATAACTGTGGCCAAGCCACTACATAAGTTTCACTGGTAAGCTAAAAATTTAATGATTACATAGCTGATAAAAGAAACACTAAAATTTGAAACATCCTAAAGAAAGAAAAGTACACAAGCACAATAAAAGGAAAATAGTTTAAAACACGTAGCATGGACTGGCAGGAGCGGATCAAGAACTACTCAGTGGGAGGTAAGTCATCTGGAGGAGGCTGTGTCTGGCAAGAGTCAACCCTATAGAACCTGTCCCAAAAATCTAGTCGCTGCTCAACAGATCCCACTCTGCCCCCCAAGGAAGCAAAGTCTTGGTCCATCCTGGTCGCCATATCAGAGAGCTGAGTGCCGAGACTCCGAAAATGTGTCATCATTTGTGCCCAATCAGAAGGCCCTGGCACCTGAGAACTAGTGGCACCAGTCTCCTCATAGGAAGGTAAGTCAGTAAACTGAGTACCAAAGTCCCCGAATTCACCCTGACCTATGCCCTGCTCCTCTGCTTGTATGCTCTGGGTGTCTCCCTCAATGTCTCCCTGTTCCATCCCTTGCACCTCTTCATTGTGCACATCATCACCATGCTCCTCTCCCTGCTGCATTCGCATCTGCCCCTCATCCTCTGGTGGATCCTCCAGGCACCTTCATCTTCAAAATCGAAGTCTTGTCAATAGGCTTGGATCGGTCTTTCTCTGCGTACTCGCCCTCTAATGGAACCCAAAGTACTAGAAGATTGAAGTAAGGAACTTCCCATAAGGAAGGTTCCCATCAGCTGGGTTCCTAGCATGGTAAAACATTACTTGAAGCAATAAATACGGAAGGTTTATAACTAGACCTCCCTTCCCAACTCTCAAGAGACAGTATGTGATGTACGCCCTCAGCATGGATATGCTGCCTCTGTTCCCACCCTTGGGATAAATGTTATAGGTTACACACCTACTGATCACACGGGCACTGGGTTTGTAAGAAGTTGCAAACCTAGGTGTGCTCTATGACCCTATCAATGCTTTGAAGACCGTCCTCCTGGTCTCCAAAGAAAACATCTCTGAAATGTCCATCCGAGACTGATACTAAACCCTCTTTCCTGTGTCAGGCAAACCCAAAATCTCTGCCAATAGGGTAGTGGTCAACCTAATATCCGTTCCCTTCACTCTACTCTCCACTCCAAACTCCTGGGTACTAGAAGGCACTAGGATGCAGTAAAAGTACCGAACCAAGAAGGGATAGCATGGTTCGGTGGGTGCCAACATGGGGGCCCAACCCAAAATGTTGAACCTAGTATAGAGATTGTATTGATGGAATTCTTCTACCCGGACTACCCGACCATTCACAATCTTTAGAGATTCAAAATTTTTCCACTCCTTAGCATATTCATACCTAGAAAAGAAAAACTGGTCAAAGTTGGGTTCCTCCAGAGAAGAATTGTCTCTAGGCGATGAAGGAGGTACTGTGGATGCCGAAGAATCCTCTGACTCAACCCGTAGTCGCTTCTGGGCTAGTGATTTCCTAGCCGTGCGGTGACTCGTAGACATTTTCTACAAAAAAAAAGAAGAAAATAACATGGTTAGGGCAAGAAAGTTTGACAAAACCCTAATCTAAGTAAGAGAGAACAAATAGAATTCAAGAAAAAGATTAAGTAACCAAGAAAACTCACCTAGGCACGTGTAGGTTCGTGAATGACTCGAGGAAATCTCAAGAATCGGTGTTGAGATGGTCCCCTCACCCTTCAAAGACTTCTCCTAGGTGTTTAGAGAGCTTTAGAAGAAGTTAGAAGTCAAATGGGGCCCTCTCGGATTTAAAACCCTGCATTTCGGTTCTCTGGGCGATGGCACTGGGCGATGTGGCAACGCCCAGAGACATCGCCCAATGAAGGTAATTTTGCTGTTTTGGGCTATTTGCATATAAAGACTTGAGAATTGACCATAATAACCTTAATGGACATAAAAATATGAATTTCCTTAATTATTTAAAATATATATATATATATATGTATAAATATATATATAATAAAAATAATAATAACTAATACTTTATTAAACAAACACAACCTTCTTAAACCCAAAGGGGTGAAATTTCTATTTGAGGGTTGAATAAAGTACAATGGGGCTTGGGAAAAATTTGTTGATATATTTATAACAAGTATTGAATATATGTAAATATAAATAGATGTGTATAATGACATATGGTGTGTACTATCTAATTATTATATGCTTGAATATTGTGATGTACAAACTGACTGGAGTGTTGCCATGTAAACTGGACCTAGTTACATAGGTATGTTGTAATATATATATACTACGTGTGGGAAGCGTAGATCTTGCCCAAATCGCAGACTAGGCCAACCGAGAATAGGTTGTCTAACCAATCGAAGTACTTAGACGTTAAGGTACCTCGAGCCAACCCAGATTAGTTAAATTGAATCTTAGTCATTTAAATTTCTATAGATATGTACTTAATTCTTTTAATTAGGTATAGCCTAATGCTTAGAACCATTCCTTATTACAGGACCTATTACTTTGGCCAAGGCTGGAGACCCCGGCAATATGATTTATATTAGACATCTACAAGAGAGACTGAGATGGATACGACTAGTGTTGCCCCAAGCCGAGAATCGATTGGACTTTTTTTTAGCCATTGCTGCCATTAGTGAACCAGAAGAGTGAGAGTATTTTATGACTTTAGCTGAAGAGGTAAGAGCCGACATAGAATTTCTGCTTGCAATGGAGTTTGTGATAGGGAAGAAGCTGGAGATGTTTGCCTGTTAGACCAGGTAAATAAATAAAAGTCTTTATTTAAAAAAATTTGAAATCTTTCATATAGTGCCATGCATAGTATATTGATACATAAAATGCATAAGAAAGTGAAACATAATGCACTGAATAAGACACATCACATAATAAACCAAGACAATGTAATCTAACAATCCACCTTATTGGTGTGACTCATGAAACTCATTGGAACTGTGGACTACATTTGTACCTGCTCTAGTTAGGAAATAATTGTTGATCCATACGGATGATATTGGAATATTGAACACGCTCCTCTTTTCAGAGAAGCAACAATGGTTAACACCAGAAGGGGTTCTCGTGGTGGTCGCAAAGGAAAACAACCTCGAGTTGTACCAGAGGTTGAACTACCTAACGGGACTAAGGCTCAAAATTCTGAACCATCAACTGCTTCATCAGAGGCACCCGCGGCTGCTTAAGCCGCTACTGCTGCACCTCAGCCAAATATGGCAGCTGGTGACGTGACTGCATTCATGACCACTATGATGCGGACCATGCAACAACAACAAGAATTGCTTGGTCAGATGTCTACGTAATTTACAACCATGATGCATGAATGCGCTGCACCACCACCACCACCCAATCGACCTGTACTATTTGCACCACTCGTGCCTCAACATTTAGCGGAGAACTCTACCGCCAAGGTTATGGAAAGATTTAAGAAACTTCAACCACCTGCATTTTCAAAAATAACTTCTGAAGCAATGCAGTCAGAACAATGGATCAGTGCCCTAGAGAAGGCATTTGAAGTACTTGAGTGCACGGATACACAAAAGCTGATATGTGCGGGTTATCAGTTGCAGAATGAAGCTGAAGCCTGGTGGAAAGCTACTAAAGTTAATTTGGAAGCCACTCACCCGAATCCCACGTGGGAGCAATTTAAAGAAGTTTTCTTCAAGAACTACTTCCCAGAGAGTTTCAGGGACATAAAAGAAGTAAAATTCATCGCACTGGTACAAGGAACCAAATCAGTGTTAGATTATCAACAACGATTTGAAGACTTGTTCCATTTTGCTCTAGAGCACCTGAAAGGGGAAGTTAGTAAGGTGAAGAAATTTGAGAAAGGACTCAAGACTGAGATCGGATCAGTGTTGTCAATCATGGACATTAGGGATTATGCTCAGATGGTCGACAAGGCAAAAACCATGGAAGATAGATTTAAGGAGAAAGAGAAAGAGAAAGCTGTGACGTCGTCCATGGGCAAAAGTTTAAACAATTTCCAGACCTATGCCTGGCCAAATAAAGTTTACCGCGGAACCAACTCAGGCTCTGTCTCGACTCCGTATCGTAGGTAGAATGTGGGTCAAAACCCTTTTCGCCCCACATTTAATCTACCTGCTCAACCGGCGACTAGCCAAGCGACAATAGCAGCTTCGCCAGCCCGACCAGCAATAAGTGAAGTGAGCCAAACCTCAACACCTGCTGTTCCACCCTTTAAGTGTTACCAGTGCATCAAGGAAGGGCATATGGCCAGAGATTGTAGAATGCGTGGGTACAACAACAACTCGCAGAATCAGCCCTACGCTAGGACTTTCCAGCCACGGGACAATCGGAAGCCAGGAAAGGTGTTAGCGATGACGAATGAAGAAGCTAAGGTAAATCCCGAAGTATTAACAGGTAAGTTGTTGAACACTACTAACTTATAGGGACTAATTGGCTTACTGTATGTAACCTAAAATTACCTACAAACCCTAGGTACCCTGAATGTCTCAACCATACCGGCACAAGTACTATTCGACTCGGGCATGACCCACTCTTTCGTCTCCTCAACCTTTGCAAGTAAGATGAAATATCAACCAAGAGACATTGGGTATGAGCTAGTAGTCAGCATGCCAACAGGGAGTGTCATGAACTTAAAGAAGGTCTACGACCCTTGTCAGATTAAAATTTGTGGGAAGAAACTAACCGCATGATTGATAAAGATGGATATAAATGATTTTGACGTAATCCTAGGCATGGACTGGTTGTCGGCCTATGGTGCAAACGTCTTGTGTGGGGAGAAGAAGATAAGGTTCAACTTGAAGGATGGGTCAACTTTCACTTATCAAAGTGAACCCAAGAAGAAACCCAGGAGAATAACTTTGTCAGCCCTCCAGACGCGAAAGTTGCTTGATGATGGATGCCAAGGCTTTTTGGCCACGGTATTAGACAAGGAGGTAAGAATAAAACCATTGGAGGAACTGGAAGTTGTCAGAGAGTTTTCGGATGTCTTTCCAGAAGATCTGACGTAGCTACCGCCTAACCGTGACACAGAATTTATGATCTATTTAATTCCTGGTGCAGCACCGGTATCCAAGGCACCATACCGGATGGCGCCAGTTGAACTGAAAGAGTTGCAAGTTCAACTTCAAGACTTGTTGAAGAAAGGATTTATACGACCTAGTGTATCACCCTGGGGAGCACCTGTGCTGTTTGTTAAGAAGAAAGATGGGAGTATGCGGTTGTGTATCGACTACCGCGAGTTGAATAAGCTGACTATCAAGAATTGATATCTGCTACCGCATATCGATGACCTATTCGATCAGTTACAAGGAGCACGAGTTTTCTCCAAAATTGATCTTAGGTCGGGATACCATCAATTGAAGATCAAGAGCGGTGATATCCATAAGACGGCGTTCCAAACTCGATACGGGCATTACGAATTCCTGGTTTTGTCGTTCAGATTAACCAACGCCCCAACAGCATTCATGGACATGATGAATATAGTATTTCATGACGTGCTGGATAAATTCGTCATAGTATTCATTGACGACATCCTGGTATACTCTAAGGATGAGGAAGAACACGCGCTATACCTTATTTTCGTGTTACAATGACTATGAGAACACCAGCTTTTTACGAAATTCAGTAAATGTGAATTTTGGCTTCACCAAATTGGATTCCTGGGACACATCGTCACCAAAGACGGCATCAAAGTAGACCCAGGCAAGGTGAAAGCGGTTCTTGAATGGGAAACTCTGAAGAGTGCTACTGAGATTCGAAGTTTCTAAGGACTGGCCGGATATTACAGATAAGTTATTGAGAATTTCTCACGAATTTTGGCACCAATGACAAAACTTACAAAGAAGGGAGCCAAATTTGAATGGAATGAAGCATGTGACAAAAGTTTTCAAGAATTGAAGAACCGGTTGGTAGTAGCTCCAGTCCTAACCATTCCGACGGCACTGGAGGAATGGTGGTATACACCGATGCATCCAGAATAGGATTGGGTGGCATCATGATGCAGAGAGGTAAAGTGGTCGCCTACGCCTCCAGACAACTGAAGGAACACGAGAAGAACTACCCCACTCATGACTTAGAATTGGCAGCGGTAGTCTTCGTATTGAAGATCTGGCGATATTACCTATACGGTGAAAAGAGTGAAATCTTCAGTAACCACAAAAGTCTGAAGTATTTCTTCACTCAGAAGGAGCTGAACATGAGACAAAGATGGTGGTTGGAATTGGTGAAATACTATGATTGTGAAATCCAGTACGACCTTGGCAAGGCCAACGTTGTTGCAGATGCATTAAGCAGGAAATCTCAGACTGCGTCCCTCGCATCTTTGGTCGTAAGAGAGCAGATAATAGAGGAAGCTTGGAAATTTGATTTGGAGCTCGTGATCGAAGGAACAACTATGCAATTAGAAGCTATGAACCTGTAACCGTCGATACGAGAGGAAGTACTTACGAAGCAACCATTGGATCCCGAGCTGGCCAAAATAATTTGGGAAGTTCAATAAGGTGTCTATAAGGACCCAGATTTTTCCTTGGCCCATGATGGTGCATTGAAGTTTCGAGATAGACTATGCGTGCCTGATGATTTTGACGTCCAAGACCGAATCCTTAAGGAGGCGCACAACTCACCCTACACAATCCACCCCTGAAGTACAAAGATGTACAAATATTTAAAGAAGTATTACTGGTGGATGGGAATGAAGGAGACCATAGCAATATACGTGTCCAAGTGCCTCATCTATCAACAGACAAAAGAAGAGAGACACCGACCGTATGGATTGTTGCAGCCACTTCCCATACTTGAGTGGAAGTGGGAAAGAATCATTATAGACTTCGTGAGAAATCTACCCAACCCCAGGAAAGGCATGAATGCAACCTGTGTGATTGTAGGCGGACTAACAAAGTCGACACACTTCATACCGATCAAGATAAGTTACCCAATGGAGAAGCTTGCCCGTATATATATTGAAAACATAGTTTGGTTACATGGCGTGCCTGTCAGTATTGTGTCTGACAGAGATCCTCGGTTCACCTCAAGGTTTTGGAGAAGTTTGCAGAAAGCATTGGGATCTCAACTAAATCTTAGCACAGCTTTCCATCCGCAGACGGACAGACAATCAGAAAGAACTATTCAAACTCTGGAGGACATGCTTCGAGCCTATGTTTTGGAAATGAATGACAGTTGGGATGCTCACATACCTCTGGTAGAATTTGCATACAATAATAGCTATCACTCCACCATTGGCATGGCACCACTCGAAGCATTGTATGGACGGAAATGTAGAACTCTGTTATATTGGGATGAGGTTGGCGAGCGGAAATATCTCAGACCTGAGATGATACAAATGACCTACGACAAGGTGGATATTATAAGAGAAAAGATCAAGACCGCCCAGTCAAGATAGAAAAGTTATGCGGATAATAAAAGGAAGGACATGGAGTTTGAAGTCAGAGAAAAAGTATTCCTTTGAGTATCTCCAACTAAAGGATTGCTACGATTTAACAAGAAAGGCAAATTGAGCCCAAGATTCATTGGTCCTTATGAAATACTCAATAAAGTGAGACCCGTAGCATACCGACTGGCACTACCACCATCTTTGTCAGGCGTCCACGATGTTTTTCATGTGTCAATGCTGAGAAAGTACATTAACAACCCGACACATGTACTGTCAACTGAACCTGAATAGTTGGATGTGGATATGACCTACGAAGAACAACCCACGGAGATATTGGACAGAAAGGAGCATAACCTCCGTAACCGCACTGTCGCTTTTGTAAAGGTTCGATGGGGAAACAATCCGGTAGAGGAAGCTTCATGGGAACGTGAGGATGAAATGAAAGAAAAATATCCTCAACTCTTCGAAATGCAAGGTAAGCAAATTTTGAGGATGAAATTTTTGTAAGGTGGGGAGAAATGTCAAACCCTACCCCTGGATGACTGAAAATTTTGATTGAAGGATAGGAACCCCTGATCAGGCAACCAGGATCACTGTGGAGCATCACCCCAGTGACTTGGATTGATGAAGAAACCCTGTGTGGATCATCCTACATGTCTGTCAGTAGGTGGACAGCAGACCCCTGCAAATGTACAGCTCATTGCTTGATATATGGTTTGGATCCCAGGTAATCTCTCTCCTCCTTATAATGGTGGGACCCACCTTTGTAAAAGTGTGTAAAATCTCCTATGGGGCATGTGGGGACAATACCCTGACCAAGGGTCAAACCCCTGTGCAAGCCCATTGAATTTTAGCTTGCTGGAATTCTCTGGACGATGGCATTGGGCGATGCAGCAAGGCCCAGTGACATCGCCCAGTGAGTGAAATAGTACATTTTTACTAATTTTTAATTATGGGGACCATACAATATGAACATGGGCACCCTCCATGGATAGGGGGAAGTCTGAGGGACCACCTCATACCCTTGGTTCACTATGGATCCCAGATTAAGTCAGAACCAGTTTAAAAACTGATTTTTAAAAGGGCCCTTCACAGTCGAACAAGCCTCAGTATGGGTTGGGCCTATAAATAGAAGGGTCCTGAGCTCATTTAGAGCTCTTATTTCTGCTAGAACCATGAGGAGAGAAAGGAGAGAAAGAAGAGAGAGAGAAGAGGAGAAGAAGAAGAAGAAAGAAGGAGGAAGGAGGGGAGCTGCTACAGCCCAGCACCAGGCCTGAATCTGAGCTCCATCAGACCTGCTTAGGTATAAAAATACCTATGTGTGCCTGCTGTCCCCATCCCTTCTCTCTGTTTGATGTGTTTTTGCTCTCTGGGCAGCCCTGAATAGCTAGGGTTTACCCAGAACAGTACCAGATTTGCCATGCAGCCTTGAGCATGGAAGATCTGTGATTTTTGTGTAATTTTAATGGACTGTTGTACTATTCTTTGGGCCGAAACCTGGCTGTGCATTGCTGCACTACCAGTTTGCCTTGTTGCTCTGTGATTTGGAACCTTGGATGTGAACCATGGCTGCACAGACCTAACCTTTGATGATTGCAGCCATGAGTCATCAAATCTCAGGTGTTTCCAGCCTTACATGTGGCTGAGACTGAGATCCAAGCTTGGAGAAAACCCTATGTTACTATTCATTGGGTTATCTGGGCAGCCTCTGGCAGCCTGATGATGGACCTGATGGATGATCCATTTGGACCCATAGGTAGACCATCCCAGGGGCTACCTGACCCCCCTAACATGCAAAGGATCAGAAATAGGCATAGCTCAAAGAGCCCCACCTTGGAAACTCAGCACAATGTCGATTGCAGCCTCTGGGCGATGCAAACATCGCCCAAAGCCATCGCCCAGTGAAGGAAAATGGGCAGAATTGCAAATCTGGCTTTAGGGACCTCACCCCATTGGCCTAGTGGCAATGTGGGAGGAGGGAAAATGACTTGAAGGCCCTTTCCCATATCTGTCCTTTGTGGGAGAGTATTTTTGAACCCTAGTGGGCCCCACAGATGAAGAAAACCCTGTTGTGCTTGGTCCTGCAGCACAGCCAAGCTGTGGATAGCACTATTGACCTGATCTGACCTAGGGTCAGGTACAACTATTGAAAATGACCATATTACCCTTTTTCCATTAACACTAGATAATGCACTGGGACATGAGCCCAAGACCCAATGCAATGCCCAGTGATCCCAAATGAGTACCAATCAAGTACCGGGTCAACCCAGTAAGTTTAGGTCAACTCTGGGGTTGCCAGTGATAGACTGGAAACCTAACATGACAACTTTTGATTTATATCTAGGAATTGATCCCGCGCTCGAGGTCAACAACCAGACTATTGTTGGAACTGAGTTTGCAACCGAGTATCTAGAACCAAATTTAGGTGAGTGAATAATACTATCATATGTGCATGTGTAATTATGTGCTATGCCGGCTAATAAGAATTGAATTATATATACTGTGTTATTTACTTATGTTCAAATTACTCAAATCATTGCATAATGACTGTCTGTTGATCAACACTGTGAATTCTTTTATGATGATTGTGATTGTTAGACTAGATGTTGTAGTCGCCTTGGAAATGAGGCCTGTGGTAGCCCGTAGAATGGGATGCGGTTGACACCACCTGACTCATGCGATGCCATATAGACATGGGGCTAGAGTTTCATCACCCGTGCTACGCACCCTTGCCATCAGGGGTTTAGGTGTTGGATGTTTGTGAGGGTGACCATATGTATATGAGAAAAGAAATGAAAGAACACCAGAATGGTGAATGAAAAGAAATGAAAGAACACCGGAATGGTGAATATGGGCTGTAAGCCAAAGAAAAGAAAAGAGAAAAGAAATGGATTGCCTTAAAGGTTAATCACAGAGGGTTGGTCGGGCTGACCTTGGTGACTGATGCGGGGGTTGACTGATCCTCTCCGACAAGTCAATGGGTGTATCATGGGAAGGGGTTAGAAGCCCGCACCAGGAATACATGTATTGGGGATTGTAGTAGCACAGTCCCGACTTAGTTGTATTGTTAGGTGGCTAATAATAAACTAGACTTGCACATCATGTAGGATCATATGAACTGTGAATTGTGATTGCATATGCATGCATGATTGATGTTATTTGCTCACGAGCTCAGTGGGGCTCGCATTCTGTTATACATTTTTTTCTTAGATGATTTTGCAGATAGATGCCAGTGTAGCCTGGAGGGTTATCTCGAGGAGGAGAGTCCTGGTTGTTATGATGATGTTGGTGTGGACCCTGACGGAGGTCATACCGATCCTACATACTTTCTCGGTGGTCATTGATGAAGACCGTTGAGAAGTGCTTCCGATGCTTTTTGTTTTGGGGACTCCTTTTTGCTCTTGCTAGGAGTTCATCCCCGTTCTGACTGTGGTCCTATTGTAGTTTTCAATTTCTTTTCTTTTGGGGTTGAGTATGCTCACCCTGTATATATTTATGTATGTAGTTCTATTCTTGTCAGCTTTGTCTTTCTGTTTGTGGGTTGGTGGGAAATGTACAAACCTTTTTATGTATATATTATCATCATTTCCCCGTATCACTATGCTTCATTTATTTATTGAAATTGTAGTTTTAGTTTTACTGCAGCACTCTGATCTTGCTTGTGGTAATGAGATGAATGTGGTTCTGTGAATGCAAGCACTGCTTTTAGATTCATGGGATTTGGCGGATTGTCGTTATGCAATTCGTGTCACCTACCCAATCCTCCTAGGGGGTGGTTTGGGGTGTGATAGTTGAAAACCCACAAAGATGGACAGAGAGAGAGAGAGGATAACAGAGATACTGGGAGGGCGTCAGAGATGAGAGGAGTTCATAGGGTGAGAGGAACCACGAGACAGAGAAGGATGAGAGGAGTTCATGGCTAGGGTGAGAATGACAGAGAAAGACTGAAACGAGTTAAAAAAAAGGGGGAAATTAGAAGGTATTAGAGAGGATCTAAGGGTTCGTTAGTGGGAAATGAAAAAAAATGCGTTGAACAAAAAAAAGGGGGTGGGAATTTAATACAAGGTGGAAAACAAATACAACGTTCTGATTAACCTGCCCCATTTATAAACCTAATACGATGGTATAAATATTTGCTCGTTATAATCATCAAATTTCATTGTTTTACTGCCTTAAAAAATAGGTTTTTAACAACCGAATATTATATCTATCATCATAAATATAATTAACTACAGTAATAAAATGTTGTTGCAAAAATTTGGACTTTTAACCATGGACTTTTATATCCGTCGTAATTCTCTACATATTTGCCATGGATAATCACAATACGTCGCATAGGAATTTCTAACTACGGTTAGAAGAACATCGTCGTTAAAGAAGGGACTTTTAGCCGTGGAATTATATTTCCATTGTAAATAATACGTATTGCTATGGTAAAAATATTCCATCGTAAAAATACCGTTGTAAATGACCATTTTTCTTGTAGTGGTAACGATTCGAAGGTCTCGACCCTCATCATCTCATCCACATGTTGCATAAGAGATATGGACACTTTATAGAAAAGCGCTACCCCAAAAAAGTGCAAAAATGCGCCCCAATAACCCCAAACGACCCACCCGTTCTGGTTCAGACCAGAACTGAACAAAAGTTGAAATATGTATCAATTCGAAGGTTTGGACCCTCTAATTCTCATCCACACCTCTCATAAGAAGTAAGGACACTTTATAGAAAAGCTGTAACCCAAAAAAGTAAAGAAATGCCCCCCAAACAACCCAAACAACCCACCCTATCTGGTTCGGATCAAAACATAACATATGTCGAAATACGTAACGATTCAAAGGTCTTGACCCCCAACACCTCATCCACACGTCTCATAAGATATAAGGACACTATATAGAAAAGCCCTAACCCCAAAAAAATACAAAAATGCCCTAAATAACCAAAAACGACCCACCCAATCTGGTTCAGATCGGAACTGAACATAAGTTAAAATACGTATTGATTCGAAGGTCTCGATCATCAACATCTCATCCACACGTCTCATAAGAGGTAAGGACACTTTACGGAAAAGCTCAAACCCAAAAAAGTACTGAAATACCCCCAATAACCCCAAATGACCCACCTGGTCAGGTTCGGACTGGAAATGAAAATATGTCAAAATATGTATGGATTCGAAATTCTCAACCCTCAACATCTCATCCATACGCCTCATAAGAGATAAGGACACTTTTCAGAAAAGCCCAAACCCAAAAAAATTCAGAAATACCCCCTAATAACCCCTAACAACCAATCCCATATGGTTAGGACTGGAACAGAACATACATTGAATTACATAGCGATTCTAAGGTCTCGATACTCCACTTCTCATAAGAGTTAAGGACACTTTATAAAAAAGACCTAACCCAAAAAAAGTACAAAAATGTCCCCAATAACCCCAAACGATCCACCCGGTCTGGTTCAGACCGAAACTGAACATATGTCAAAATATGTATCGATTTGAAGGTCTCGACCCGCAACATCTCATCCACACCTCTCATAAGAGGTACGGACACTTTATAGAAAAGCCGAAACCTAAAAAAGTAAAGAACTTCGTCCAATAAGCCCAAACAACCCCCACCCTGTCTGGTTCGGATTAGCACTGAACCAATGTCAAAATACGTAATAATTCGAGGGTCTCAACCCTCAACATCTCATCCACACATCTCTTAAGAGATAAGGACACTATATGGAACAGCCCTAACCCAAAAAAAAAGTTCAGAAATGCCCCCAATAACCCCAAACAACCCACCCGATCTTGTTCGGACAAGAACTGAACATATGTCGAAGTGCATATCGATTCGAAGGACTCAACCCTCAAAATCTCATCCACACTTCTCATAAGATGTAAGGAAACTTTAGAAAAGCCCTAACCCAAAAAAGTACAAAAATGCCCCCCAATAACACCAAACAACCCACCTGGTCTGGTTCGGACTGAAATAAAAATATGTCGAAATATGTATGGATTCGAAAGTCTCGACCCTCAACATCTCATCCACACATCTCATAAGAGATAAAGACACTTTATAGAAAAGCCCTAACCCAAAAAAGTACAGAAATGCCCCCCAATAAGCCCAAACAACCCACCTTGTCTGGTTCGGATCAGAACTAAACATCTGTCGAAATACGTAACAATTCGAGGGTCTCGACCCTCAACATCTCATCCACATGTCTCATAAGAAATAAGGGCACTATGTACAAATGCCCTAACCCAAAATAAGTACCGGAATGCCCCCAATAACCTAAAACGACCCACCCGATCTGGTTCAAACCAAAATTGAACATATGTTGAAAAACGTATCGATTCGAAGGTTTCGACCCTCAACATCTCATCCAAACCTCTCATAAGAGGTAAGGACACTTTATAGAAAAGCCACAACTCAAAAAAGTACATAAATGCCCCCCAATAAATCCAAACTACCCACCTTGTCTGGTTCGGATCAAAACATAACATATGTCAAAATACGTAACGATTCGAATGTCTCGACCCTCAACATCTCATCCACATGTCTCATAACAGATCAGAACACTTTATAGAAAAGCCTTAACCCAAAAAGGTACCAAAATGCACCCCAAAAACCCAAAATGATTCTCCTTGTCTGGTTCGCACTGGAACTGAACTTATGGCAAAATACATATCGATTCGAAGGTCTCGACCCTCAACATCTCATAAGACATAAGGGCAATTTATCGAAAAGCCCTAACCCAAAAAAGTACAGAAATGCCCCCCAAAAAGCCCAAATGACCCACCCAGTTGGTTCAGACTGAAACTGAACGTATGTAGAAATATGTATCGATTCGAAGGTCTCGACCCTCAACATCTCATCCACACCTCTCATAAGAGGTAAGGACATATATCGAAATACGTATCAATTCAAAGCTTTAAAACCTCAACATCTCATCCAGACCTCTAATAAGAGGTAAGGACACTTTATAGAAAAGCCATAACTCAAAAAAGTACAGAAATGCCCCCAATAAACCCAAACAACCCACCCTGTATGGTTCGGATCAAAACTTAACATATGCCAAAATACGTAATGATTCGAAGGTCTTGACCCTCACCATCTCATCCACACGTCTTACAACAGATAGGAACACTTTATAGAACAGCCCAAACCCAAAAAAAGTACCAAAATGTCCCCCAATGACCAAAAACGATCCTCCCGGTCTGGTTCATACTGGAACTGAACATATGACAAAATACATATCGATTCGAAGGTCTCGAACCTCAACATCTCATCCATACAACTCGTAAGAGATAAGGACACTTTATAGAAGAGCCCTAACCAAAAAAAAGTACAGAAATGCCCCAAATAACCCCAAACGACCCACCCGGTCTGGTTCATACTGGAACTGAACATATGTCCAAATACATATCGATTCGAAGGTCTCGACCCTCAACGTCTCATCCACATGTCTCATAAGAGATAAGGACACTTTTTAGAAAAGCCCAAACCCAACAAAGTTCAGAAATACCCCCCAATAACCCCAAAAGACCCATCCGGTTCGGATCGGACTGGAATAGAACATACGTTGAATTACGTATCCATTCGAAGGTCTCAACCCTCCACATCTCATCCACACCTCTCATAAGAGATAAGGACACTTTATACCAAAGCCCTAACCCAAAAAAAGTATAGAAATGCCCCCCAATAACCCCAAAAGACCCACCCGGTCTGGTTCGGACCGAAATTGAACATAAGCCGAAATATGTATCGATTCAAAGGTCTTGATCCTCAACATCTCATCCACACTTCTCATAAGAGGTAAGAACACTTTATAGAAAGGCTGCAACCCAAAAAAGTCACGAAATGCCCCACAACAAACCATCACAACCCACCATGTTTGGTTCATATTAGAACTGAACATATGTCGAAATACGTAACGATTCGAAGGTCTCGACCCTCATCATCTCATCCACACTTCTCATAAGAGATAATGACATTTTATAGAAAAGCCCAAACCCAAAAAAGTACAGAAATGCCCCCCAATAACCCCGAACGACCCACTCGGTTTGGTTCGGACCAAAACTGAACATATGTCAAAATACGTATCGATACGAAGGTCTCGACCCTCAACATCTCATCCACACGTCTCATAAGAGATAAGGACACTTTATAGAAAATCTCTAACCTAAAAAAGTACAGAAATACCCCCCAATAACCCCGAACGACCCATCAGTGTGGTTTGGACCGGAACTGAACATTTGTCGAAATACGTATCGATTCGAAGGTCTTGGCCCTCAACATCTCATCCACACCTCTCATAAGAGGTAAGGACACTTCATATAAAAGTCGGAACCCAAAAAAGTATAGAAATGCCCCACAATAAACCCAAACAATCCACCCTGTCTGGTACGGATTAGAACTGAACATATGTCAAAATACGTAACGATTCGAAGGTCTCGACCCTCATCATCTCATCTACACGTTGCATAAGAAATAAGGACACTTTATAGAGAAGCTCTATCCCAAAATAAGTGCAGAAACGCCCCCAATAACTCCAAACGACTCACCCATTCTGGTTCAGATCGGAACTGAACAAAAGTCAAAATATGTATTGATTCGAAGGTTTGGACCCTCTAATTCTGATCCACACTTCTCATAAGAGGTAAGGACACTTTATAGAAAAGCCGTAACCCAAAAAAGTACAGAAATGCCACCCCAATAAACCCAAACATCCCACCCTGTCTGGTTCGGATCAAAACATAACATATGTCGAAATACGTAACGATTCAAAGGTCTCAACCCTCAACATCTCATCCACCCGTCTCATAACAGATAAGAACACTTTTTATAAAAGCCCTAACCCAAAAAAAAGTACCAAAATGCCCGCCAACAAACCAAAATGATCCTCCCAGTCTGGTTCGCACAGGAAATGAATTCGAAGTCTCGACCCTCAACATCTCATCCACACGTCTCATAAGAGATAAGGACACTTTATAGAAAAGCCCTAACCCAAAAAAGTACAGAAATGCCCCCCAAAAAGCTCAAATGACCCACCCGGTTTGGTTCAGACTGAAACTGAACATATGTCAAAATACTTATCGATTCGAAGGTCTTAACACTCAACATCTCATCCAAATGTCTCATAAGAGATAAGGACACTTTTTAGAAAGCCCAAACCCAAAAAAGTTTAGAAATACCCCCAATAACCCCAAACGTCCCATTCGGTCTGGTTCGGACCGAAACTGAACATATGTTGAATTAGTTATCAATTCGAAGGTCTTGACCCTCCATATCTCATCCATACCTCTGATAAAAGATAAAGACACTTTATAGAAAAGCCCTAACCTAATAAAAGTACTGAAATTCCCTCTAATAACCCCAAACGACCCATCCGATTTGGTTAGGACCGGAACTGAACATACGTTGAATGGTGTAGTGATTCTAAGGTCTCGACACTCCGCTTGTCATCCACACTTCTCATAAGAGATATGGACACTTTATAGAAAAGTTGTAACCCAAAAAAGTACAAAAATGCCCCCCAATAAGCCCAATCAACCTAACCTGTCTGGTCGGATCAAAACTGAACATATGTCAAAATACATAACAATTCGAGGGTCTCGACCCTCAACATCTGATCTAAACATCTATAAGAGATAAGAACACTATATAGAAAAGCCCTAACCCAAAAAAAGTATAGAAATGTCCCCAATAACCCAAAACGACCCACCCGATCTGGTTCGGACTAGAACTGAACATATGTAAAAATACATATCGATTTGAAGGTGTTAATCATCAACATCTCATACACATGCCACAAAAGTGATAAGGACATTTTATGGAAAAGCTCTTACCCTGAAAAGTACAGAAATGCCCCTAATAACCCCACACGACCCACTGGTCTAGTTCAGACTGGAAATGAAAATATGTCAAAATATGTATGGATTCGAAAATCTCCCCTCAACATCTCATCCATACACCTCATAAGAGATGAGGACACTTTTCAGAAAAGCCCAAACCTTAAAAAGTTTAGAAATACCCCCTAATAACCCCTAACAACCAATCCCATATGGTTAGGACCAGAACTGAACATACGTTGTCATCCACTTCTCATCCACACCTCTCATAAGAGATAAGGACACTTTATAAAAAATTCCTAACCAAGAAAAGGTACAAAAATGTCCCCAATATCCCCAAATGACCCACCTGGTCTAGTTCAGATCGGAACTGAACATAAGTCAAAATACGTATCGATTTGAAGGTCTCGACCCTCAACATCTCATCCTCACCTCTCATAAGAGGTAAGGACACTTTATAGAAAAATCGTAACCCAAAAAAGTAAAGAAATTCCCCCAATAAGCCCAAACAACCCCCACCCTGTCTGGTTCGGATCATAACAGAACAAATGTCAAAATAGGTAACAATTCGAGCGTCTCAACAACTCATCCACATGTCTCATATGAGATAAGGACACTATATAGAACAGCCCTAGCCCAAAAAAAGTTCAGAAATGCCCCCAATAACCCCAAATAACCTACCCGGTCTGTTTCAGACCAGAACTAAACATATGTCAAAATGCGTATCGATTCGAAGGTCTCGACCTTCAACATCTCATCCACACCTCTCATAAGAAGTAAGGACAATTTATAGAAAAGCCCTATTGCAAAAAAGTACAAAAATGCCCCCCAATAACCCCAAACGACCCACCCGGTCTGGGTCGGACTGAAATGAAAATATGTCGAACTACGTATGGATTCGAAAGTCTCGACCCTCAACAACTCATCCACACGTCTCATAAGAGATAAGGACACCTTTTAGAATACCCTTACCCAAAAAAAGTACAGAAATGCCCCCCAATAAGCCCAAACAACCCACCCTGTCTGGTTCGGATCAAAACTGAACATATGTCAAAATACATAACAATTCGAGCGTCTCGACTCTCAACATCTCATCCACAAGTCTCATAAGAGATAAGGGCACTATATAGAAATGCCCCAACCCAAAAAAAAGTACAGAAATGCCCCCAATAACTCAAAACGACCCACCCGATCTGGTTCAGACCGGAACTGAACATATGCCAAAATATGTAATGATTCGAAGGTCTCGACCTTCACCATCTCATCCACAAGTCTTACAACAGATAGGAACATTTCATAGAAAAGCCCTAACCAAACTAATGTACGGAAATTCCCTCTAATAACCCCGAATGACCCACCCGATTTGGTTCGGACCAAAACTGAACATATGTCAAAATACGTATTGATTCAAAGGTCACGACCCTCAAGCTCTCATCCACATGTCTCTTAAGAGATAAAGACACTTTATAGAAAAGCCTTAACCCAGAAAAGTATAGAAATGCCCCCCAACAACCCCAAATGACCCACCCAGTCTAGTTCGGACCAAAACTGAACATATGTTAAAATACATATCGATACGAAGGTCTCGATCCTTAACATCTCATACACATGTCTCATAAGAGACAATGACATTTTATTGGAAAGCCCTAACTCATAAAATTATAGAAATGCCCCCAATAAGCCAAAACTACCCACCCTGTCTGGTTCGGACCAGAACAGAACATATATCAAAATATGTATCGATTCGAAGGTCTCGACCCTCAACATCTCATCCACACGTCTCATATGAGCGAAGGACATTTTATGGTAAAGTCCAAAACCAAAAAAGTACAGAAATGCCCCTAATAACCCCAAACGACCCACCCGATCTGGTTTGGACCGGAACTGAATATATGTTGAAATACGTATCGATTCAAAAGTCTTGACCCTCAACATCTCATCCACATGTCTCATAAGAGATAAGGGCACTTCATAGATAAGCATTAACCCAAAAAAATTCAGAAATGCCACCCAATAACCCCCAACGAACCGCCCAGTCTGGTTCGGATCGGAACTGAACATATGTCGAAATACGTATCGATACGAAGGTCTAGACCCTCAACATCTCATCCACCCGTCTCATTAGAGATAAGGACATTTTATAGAAAATCTCTAACCAATAAAAGTGTAGAAATGCCCCCACCCCAAATAAGCCCAAACTACCCACTCGATCTCGTTAGGACCAGAACAGTACATATGTAGAAATACCGATTTGAAAGTCTCGACCCTCAACATCTCATCCACACGTCTCATAAGAGCTAAGGACACTTTATAGAAAAGCCCTAAACCAGAAAAGTACTGAAATGGCCCCAAATAAAACCAAATGACCCACCTGGTCTGGTTCGGACCAGAATAGAACATATGTCAAAATACGTATTGATTCGAAGGTCTTGACCCTCAACATGTCATCCACACGTCCCATAAGAGCTAAGGACACATTATAGAAAAGCCCTAAACTAAAATAGTATAGAAATGCCCCCCATAAACACCAAACAACCCACCCGATCTAGTTCGGATCGGAACTGAACATATGTGTAAATACGTATCGATTCGAAGGTCTCGATCATCAACATCTCATCCACATGTCTCATAGGAGATAAGGAAACTTCATAGAAAAGCACTAACCCAAAAAAGTATAGAAATGCCCCCCAATTACCCCAAATGACCCGCCCGGTCTGGTACGGACCGGATCTGAACATATGTCAACATATGTATTGATACGAAGGTCCAGACCCTCAATATCTCATCCACCCATCTCAGAAGATATAAGGACACTTTATAGAAAATCCCCGACCCAAATAAGTACAAAAATGCCCTCCAATAAGCCCAAACTACCCACCCGGTCTGGTTCGGACCAGAACAGAACATATGCCAAAATACGTATCGATTCAAAGGTCTCGACCCTCAACATCTCATCCACATGTCTCATAAGAGATAATGACACTTTATAGAAAAGCCCTAAGCTGAAAAAGCACAGATATGCCCCCCAGTAAGTCGAAACTACCCACTCGGTCTGGTTTGGACCAGAACAAAACATATGCCAAAATACATATCGATTCGACGGTCTCGACCCTCAACATCTCATCTACATGTGTCATAAGATATAAAGACACTTTACAAAAAATCCCTAACCCAAAAAAGTATAAAAATGCCCCCCAATAAGTCCAAACAACGCTCCTGTTTTGATATGAACCAGAACTGCACATATGTTGAATTACATATCGATTCGAAGGTCACGGCCCTTCACATCTCATCCACATGTCTCATAAGAGATAAGGACACTTTATAGAAAAGCCCTTACCCAATAAAGTACAGAAATGTCCCCCAATAACCCCAAACGACCCACCTGGTCAAGTTCGGATCAAAACTGAACATATGTTGAAATACGAATCGATTCGAAGGTCTCGACCCTCAACATCTCATCCACATGTCTCGTAAGAGATAAGGACACTTTATAGAAAAGCACTGACCCCAATTGTAAGGAGTTCGGGCATATGATCAGAGATTGCTCGCATCCCAGGATGATAGGCCCTCCATCTTCAGCAGTTCCTAAGGCACCCCAAGCTAAGGCAGCCGTTCGCTCTCTCCTCCCTTTCCCGGCCAACAGAACTCAAGGGCGTGTGTACTCTGTTACCAATGAGGAAGCCCAGGCTGATCCCAGTGTTATTATAGGTATGATTTTTGTTTGTTCTCAACCTTCCTATGCATTGTTTGATTCGGGGGCGTCACATTCTTTTATATCCCCTTCTTTTGCTAAGAAGATGCCGATCAATCCAAAGCAACTGGCCCAGAACCTGGTAGTTAGTACACCAACGGGTAGTAAGGTAAAACTTAGCATGATTTATGATCCTTACCTTGTACATGTGTGTGACCATGGGCTAGAAGCAAGTTTGATAGTTCTAGACATGAAGGACTTCGACGTTATTTTGGGTATGGATTGGCTATCCACCCATGGGGCCAATCTAATCTATTCAGAAAAGAAGATCCTATTCAAACTAGAAGAAGGTGAAGGATTCATATTCAAGAGCATTAGACGGGAGAAGCCCAAGAAGGCCATTATCTCTGCTCTCCAAGTCCATAAGTTATTGGATGAGGGATGTCAGTGTTACCTGGCATCTGTGGTAGACACTGAAGCGAAAGTTAGACCACTAGAGGAGATAAATGTGGTAAAAGATTTTTTGAACATCTTTCCGGAAGAACTGACATGGTTGCCACCGGATCATGAGACGGAGTTCATGATAGCTCTGGTACCTGGTGTAGCCCCAATGTCTAAAGCTTCCCATAGGATGGCCCCAAGTGAGTTGAAGGAGCTACAGGAACAACTTAAGGACTTGTTGAAGAAAGGCTTCATTAGACCCAGTGTATCACCTTGGGGAGCACCATTGCTGTTTGTGAAGAAGAACGATGGTAGTATGAGGATGTACATAGACTACCGTGAGCTCAATAAGTTGACAATCAAGAACCGGTACCCTTTACCCAGGATCGATGACTTGTTCGATCAACTATAAGGTGCCAAGGTGTTTTCAAAGATTGACCTTCGAATGGGGTATCATCAACTGAAAATCAGAGATAGTGACATTAGCAAGACAACATTTAGATCCCGCTATGGTCACTATGAATTCTTGGTCATGCCCTTCGGACTGACCAATGCCCCGGCCGCCTTCATGGAGTTAATAAATCGGGTGTTTTATGATGTCCTAGATAAATATGTTATCGTCTTCATCGATGACATCCTGGTCTACTCTAAGAGTGAAGATGAGCATGCCAACCATCTCCGTTTGGTATTGTAGTGCTTGAGAGAAAAGCAACTGTATGCCAAATTTAGTAAATGTGAATTTTGGTTGCAACAGGTGGCATTTTTGGGACACCTTATTTCTGCCGAGGGAATATAAGTAGACCCCGACAAGGTGAAGTCGATAGTTGATTGGGAGACTCCCAAGCATGTAGCAAACATTCATAGTTTCTTGGGCTTAGTCGGTTACTACAGGAGATTCATTGAGAATTTCTCAAGAATTTCAGCTCCGATGATTCGACTGACTCGAAAGGGAGTGAAGTTCGAGTGGTCTGACACTTGTGAGAAGAGCTTTCAGGAGTTGAAGAAAAGATTGGCTTTTGATCCAGTGCTTACCATTCCTAATGGTACTGGAGGGATGGTGGTATATAGTGATGCGTCCAAGATGGGCTTGGATTGTGTCCTGATGCAAGATGGGAAAGTAGTAGCCTATGCTTCTCGGTAATTGAAAGACTATGAGAAAAATTATCCAACCCACGATTTGGAACTTGCAGCTGTTGTTTTCACTCTAAAGATCTGGAGACATTACCTGTATGGTGAAAAGAGTGAGATCTACAGTGATCACAAGAGCCTCAAGTACTTCTTTACACAGAAGGAACTTAACATAAGACAATGGCGGTGGTTGGAGATGATTAAGGATTATGACTACACCATCCATTACCACCCCAGTAAGGCAAATGTAGTAGCAGATGCGCTGAGCCAAAAATCTCAAACCTTGTCACTGGCATCGCTGGCTGTTAGCGAAAGGCTTGTTGAGGAAGCAAGGAGGTTGGACCTGGAATTACTGGAAGAGGGTGTTACCTTATCTTTGGCAGCCTTATCAGTACAATCAACACTTGTGGAAAGGATCCAATCAGCCCAAGCTTCTGACGAGGAATTTAAAAAGGCCATTGAAGCTATTCGGGAAGATGCACAGTGGGATCTAGACTTTACATTGACTGAGGATGGTATCCTCATGTTTAGAGATCCGCTATGTGTTCCTAGCGATGAGTAGTTGAGGAAGGAAGTGTTATCAGAAGCCCACGACTCTCCTTATTCAATCCATCCAGGCAGCACAAAAATGTATAAGGATTTGAAAGGGCACTACTGGTGGAGTTGATTGAAAAGAGATGTGGCTGAGTTTGTAGCAAGATGTCTCACTTGTCAACAGGTGAAGGCCGACAAGCAAAGACCTCATGGTCTTTTATAGTCCTTGCCCATCCCAGAATGGAAATGGGAGCATGTTACTATGGACTTTGTCATCGGGTTACCCCGTACACCTAGAGGTGTCGATACCATATGGGTTATTATGGATCGATTGCCGAAGACAGCTCACTTCATCCCTATTAAAATTTTCTACAAGATGGATAAGCTGGCCCGCTTATGCACTAATAATGTGGTTCGCTTACATGGAGTCCCAGTTAGTATCATCTCTGACCGAGATCCCAGATTTACATCTAAGTTTTGGGGTGGCTTCCAGAAGGCTATGGGTACATTGTTGAGTTTTTGTATGCCTTTCCATCCTCAGATAGATAGACAGTCGGAAAGGACTATACAGACATTGGAAGACATGCTTCGAGCCTGTGCCATTGACATGCAAGGCAGCTGGGATGAGCACATCTCACTCATTGAGTTTGCTTATAATAACAGTTACCAAGCTACTATTGGTATGGCACCATTTAAAGCTTAGTATGGGAAGATGTGTCGAACACCTTTGTACTGGGATGAAGTGGGTGAGCGGCGTATTCTTGGACCCGAACTAATCCAGGCAACTTGTGAAAAAGTGGACTTGATTCATGAGGGAATCAAGGTAGCCCAGTCTAGATAGAAGGGTTATGCGGATTAGAGATGAAAGGACCTGGAATTCTCTATCGACGATAAAGTGTTCCTCAAGGTGTCACCCACCAAAGGGGTGATGCGATTCAGCAAGAAGGGTAAGCTGAGTCCGAGGTTCATCGGACCTTATGAGATCCTGGCAAGAATTGGGTCGGTGGCTTATCAGTTGGCACTCCCTCCATCCTTAGAGGGTGTGCATGACGTCTTCCACGTGCCCATGTTACGAAAGTACGTTCACGATCCAAGTCATGTTCTATTAGAACAACCACTAGAGCTCGCAGCTGATATGTCTTACAAAGAGCAGCCCGAGAAGATTCTGGATAGCAAGATTGTTCACCTTCATAACTGACCTATTCACTATGTGAAGGTGAAATGGTGTAACCATCCTGAGGAGGAGGCATCTTGGGAAATAGAAGTAGAGATGCGGGCGAAGTACCCTTCCCTGGGTTTCTTAGATGGTACGTCAAATTTTGAGGATGAAATTTCTTGTAAGCTTGGGGGAATGTTACATCCGCACCCGAGATTCTAATGGTTTATCTCTAACCTCGTAACGAGTAGATGGTGCTGCCATTTATGTTGCTGAGTTGTTCTCGATGACGGTCAAACCCAGCTACAAGATCATTGACTTTGACACGGGTTTGCCCATCGAGGAGAGGTTTCTCAATCAGGAGTGGGGGAAATTGATCGATGGTAACTTCACCAACTATCCTCCCAGTACAAGCCCTAAGAGAGAAGAGTACCCGAGGGAACACCGCGTGTCATGCCATATCGACACTTCGTCTCTCGATGAAGTTAGCATCACTGTGAGGAGACTCTTTGGGGTCACGGAGGACACACCGTAATGGGCGAGGGGGTAAGCTACTGACCCTATTTACTACTTGTTACTACCCTCTCGTAGTTCTAAAGGTCTGGGCCAGCTTGTGGAGCTTTGACAGAAGGGTCGAGATAAGGATGCAAGCCCACTAGTCAAATTCTGCTACTCTGGCAGATTGACCCTTGTTTAATTAAAATGGCATAACTTCTTCTTCCAATCATCATTTCCTTTTATTCAAATTCTTTTAGAAACTAGATTCATAGAGATAAATTTTATTCGAAGCAACCATTGTCCAATTCTGTCTCCAGGTGATCTGGAATTCCACTTGAAACCTAAATTTTACTGCTGTTTTACTACTGGTCCTTTACCACTGGTCAATCCAGATCAACCACTTCGATAGACCAGTGCTGCTCTCTTGTGTAAATTTCACACCCAGTGTGTGGGGCTTAGTGTCTCGCACCCCAAATCATCTTCCTGCACCTAATTTAACCCGTGGGAATATTGCCCCAGTAATGTGACCATGTGGGGTCCACTTATAGGCTTAAGTGCTTAGGAATAGGCCTTAAAATGGGTTTTTTCTTTAAAACCCTACCTATATATAAACCATCTTAATTCCAGAAATCTTTCCCTATTCATTTCATTGGAGGAAGAGGAGAGAAAAGAGAAGAGAAAGAAGGAGAAGAAGAAGAGGATAGGAAGAAAGAGAGCTTTGATTCCTCCATTGTGCTTGAAATCATCAAGGTAATACCCTAACCCCATGATTTTTCCCTCTCTTAAACTCTTGCTGGTTCTGTTTTGTATCTTTTCTGAAGTTTAAACCATAGATTTACCAATCTTTTGGCCCCATGTTAGATTCTTCATATGTATGAGCTTAGGAACCCAAACCCATGATTATGCAACCCAATCTCTTGCTGTAAATCCTTTTCTTTAAGGTTCTAGAACATGAAACACATCAACATTCAGATGTTAAAATGGTATTGTTAATAGCAGTGGCAGCTCATGCTCCCTATATGTGAATCCCATAGTTAGAACCCCAAACCCCCATGTATGCAAGCCCAAAACCTCTCTTTGTTTGCTCTCTTTAATTTCCAGAACTTGAACCTATCATGTATGTTAGTTGTAGCCATGAAATTAGACTTTTTCCCCCATGCATGTTCGATTTTCCCTTTGGACTATGAAATTTGTCATAAGAGTAACCTACCTGAACTTCCTGATCATTATTTCTAGCTTTGGATTTGTAAAACTAAGCCAAAACACTGAAACCATATAAATTTTTGGGCTGCACAGGTATTGGTCGATTGCCACTGGTCCATTGGATGGACCAGTACCAATCAACCACTACCAGAAACCTTGCCCAAATGCAAGCTTGGTCAGCCCATGGCCTGTAAAACCTTGTGCTAGGCCTTTTATGTTGAACCCATAAAACCCTTTTCAATTTTTGCAGCTGTGATTCTACTGATCCATTGGAGGGACCAATACCAATCGACCACTACAAGGATCTTGGACCTGTGTTGGCTCTGACCTACCCCAAGGTCTGGAATATCTTGCTGAGAGTCATTGGTGTGATCCATGTTGTGAACCATGCCATTCCAGCCCTATTCTTGTATTTTAAGCTTTGGGTTGATTGCCACTGGTTCATTGAATAGACCAGTCCAATCAACCAGTACAAACCTTGATTGAAAACCTGACCTTAACATAGGGAATTGCTTAGAACAGTACCTAGGGACCCCTTGGTGTGAGACCACGAACCCTTCCTTGATTTTTGTTGCTGTAGCCCCACTGGTCCATTGCCACTGGTCCATTGGATGGACCAGTACCAATCGACCACTGCTGTTGTCTTTCCAGAGTTGAGTCTGGCCTTGGTTTAAAACTTAAACCAAGGGTACCCCTGGACTCCATAGCCATTTACATAGCTATTAATGTTTGCATTTAATATACTTAACCCTGAGCTTTAACAACTTATCCGCCAAGGCGTATCAGAATGCTTTTGAGGACCGGCAGTCCTTCAAGCAAATAGATCTTAGCAAAGGTGAGTGGGTTTTGGTTCACTGGTTGGGTTTGAATATACTATTATTTATTATCATGTTACTGGTATCATTATCAAGCATATTGCATACTTGCATTAGTTAAATTTTGATTGATTGATGTGAATGTGATTATGAAATGTATTCTTCCTTGTATCGGGTGACGGTGCCGGGAAGCACCGGTGCCAAAACCCCAGTTATATTTATATTACCTTCTATTGCCTGTCATATTGGTCTGTATGCGTCGTGCCATGTTGGTACCCGGGTGATAGATGGAATGGGACGTTGATGCACTCGAAATACCTCTCGGGACGATAGGACTTGCATGTAGTATATCTGTGGTTAGGATCTTTGTTCCCTTATGCTACGACCCTTACCAACAGGGGTTTGGGTGTTTGGTAACCAGAGCTCCAGATTCTATGGAGCGTGAGAGATGCCAGTCATGGTAGTAATGGTTATAGGGGTCTGCCACTGGGTGGTTTTGGTGGCTTCGACCGACGTAGGCCCCCTAGTGACAATTGGGGTTTCATTGTGGCGATAAGATAAGTGACCCACAGTGACTCCCGAGTTGTCACAAGTAGCATACACCATTGACTTAGTTTGTGTGCTAGGTGGAAAAATGAATCTAACATGTGCATGCATCATGAACCAATGATAACTATGTGGTTGTTGTTTGTGCATTCCCCTTTTCTCTCTCACTAGCTTGGTCGAGCTAACCCCCCCTTGTGCGCAACTTTTTAGATGTTGATGTAGGTGATGGTTATCTCACTGGTCTTAAGGTACACTCCTCAGATTATGATGACATTGGTACTAAGGATCTAGAGGCGGTGACTGAGGAGCACTGCGATGGATGTCCTTATGATGACTGTGCCTTCGGACGTACGGATGGCTGGGACTTGGTCCCTTTATATTTTGTCTTTTGGGGCCTTGAGCCTTGTATTAATATTGTCTATTTTACTTAAAGTTTTGTGTAGTTACCTCACGGTCAGCTCAAGATGGAAACTAGTAACTATATCTATTACTCAGTAGTTTAAACATGATGTAACTTTTATGATAAACGCTTCTGCTTGTATTTCTTGATCTTTGAAATATAATATTCCTTATCTTTCGCACTCTGATATTAATGTGTATCAATGTTAGTTAATGACTGTGTATCGGGACACTGCATTTGTGATCTTGGTAGTTTATTGGGATGACACGTGTCATCCTAGTCACCCCTTTATTATATTTTATTCCTTGTTTGGATGGGGGCATGACATTAGGGCTTTTCAATAAAGTGTCATTGTCACTTGTGAGACATGTGGATGAGATGTTGAGCATCGAGACCTTCGTATCGATACATATTTCTACATCTGTTCTATTCTGGTTTGAACCAGACTTGGTGGGTAGTTCGGGCTTTATGGGGGTATTTCAATAATTTTATGGGTTAGGGCTTTTTAATAAAGTGTCATTGTCTGTTATGAGACATGTGGATGAGATGTTGAGGGTCGAGACCTCCGTATCGATACGTATTTCAACATATGTTCACTTTCGGTCTGAACCAGACTGGGTAGGTCGTTCAGGGTTGTTGGGGGGCATTTCTATACTTTTTTGGGTTAAGTCTTTTCTATAAAGTGTCTTTATCTCTTATGAGACATGTGGATGAGAGCTTGAGTGTTGAGACCTTTGAATCGATACATATTTGCACATATGTTTAGTTCTGGTTTGAACCAAATCGGGTGGGTCGTTTGG
This sequence comes from Telopea speciosissima, assembly GCF_018873765.1. NCBI lineage: Eukaryota > Viridiplantae > Streptophyta > Magnoliopsida > Proteales > Proteaceae > Telopea > Telopea speciosissima. Next base: position 33,414,762 of record NC_057920.1, on the reverse strand, counting down.
GGTTTTTGGGGGGGATTTTTGTACTTTTTTGTGTTAGGTCTTTTCTACAAACTGTCCTTATCTCTTATGGGACGTGTTGATGTGATGTTGAGGGTCAAGACCTTTGAATCGGTGCATATTTGGGCATATGTTCAATTCCGGTCTGAACAAGACCGGGTGGGTAGTTTGGGCTTATTTGGGGGGCATTTCTATACTTTTTTGGGTTAGGGCTTTTCTATAAAGTGTCTTTACATCTTATGACACATGTGGATGAGACGTTGAGGGTCGAGACCTTCGAATCGATACGTATTTCAATAAATGTTCTGTTCTGGTCCAAACCAGACCAGGTGTGTAGTTTGGGCTTATTAGGGGGCATTTTGAACTTTTTTGGGTTACGGCTTTTCTATAAAGTGTCCTTATCTCTTATGAGAGGTGTGGATGAGATGTTGAGGGTCGAGACCATCAAATCGATACGTATTTTGACATATGTTCAGTTCCGGTCCAAACTAGACCTGGTGGGTCATTTGGGGTTATTAGGGGGCATTTCTGTACTTTTTTAGGTTAGGGGGATTTTCTATAAAGTGTCCTTACATCTTATGAGGCATGTGGATGAGATCTGAAGGGTTGAGACCTTCGAATCAATACATAATTCGACATATGTGCAGTTCTGGTCTAAATTAGAACAGGATCGTCATTTGGACTTATTTGGGGGCATTTTTGTACTTTTTTGGGTTAGTGCTTTTCTATAAAGTATCTTTATATCTTATAAGACATGTGGATGAGATGTTGAGGGTCAAGACCTTCGAATCGATATGTATTTCGACATATGTTCCGTTCTGGTTCAAACCTGTTCGGGTGGGTAGTTTGGGCTTATTGGGGGGCATTTTTGTATTTTTTCGAGTTAGGGCTTTTCTATAAAGTGTCCTTATCTCTTCTAAGACGTGTTGATGAAATGTTGAGGGTCGAGACCTTTGAATCGATACATATTTTGACATATGTTCAGTTTTGATCCTAACCAGACCCGGTGGGTCGTTTGGGGTTATTGGGGGGCATTTTTGTACTTTTTTGGTTTAGGGCTTTTCTATAAAGTGTCCTTAGCTCTTATGAGACGTGTGAATGAGATGTGGAGAGTCCTAACCTTCGAATCTGTACATATTTGACTTATGTTCAGTTTCGGTCCGAACCAGACCGAATGGGACGTTTGGGGTTATTGGGGGCATTTTCGTACATTTTTTGGTTAGGCTTTTCTATAAAGTGTCTTTATCTCTTATGAGACATGTGGATGAGAGCTTGAGGGTCGAGTCCTTCGAATCACAATGTATTTTGACATATGTTCAGTTCCTGTTCAAAACAAACCAGGTGGGTCATTTAGGCTTTTTGGGGGGCATTTCTATACTTTTATGGGTTTGGGCTTTTCTATAAAGTGTACTTATCTCTTATAGGACGTGTGGATGAGTTGTTGAGGGTCGAGACTTTCGAATCAATACGTATTTCGACATATGTTCAGTTCCGATTCGCACCAAGCCGAGTTGGTCGAATCGATATGTATTTCGACATATGTTCTCTTCTTGTCCAAACCGGACCAGGTGGGTAGTTTGGGCTTATTGGGGGGTATTTATGTACTATTTTGTGTTAGGGCTTTTATATAAATGTGTCCTTATCTCTTATGAGACGTGTGGATGAGATGTTGAGGGTCGAGACCTTCCAATCGATACGTATTTTGACATATGTTCTATTCTGGTCCGAACCAGATCAGGTGGGTAGTTTGGGCTTTTTGGAGGGCATTTCTGTATTTTTTTGGGTTAGGGATTTTCTATAAAGTGTCCTTATCTCTTATGAGATGGGTAGATGAGATGTTGAGGGTCTAGACCTTCATATTGATACGTATTTTGACATATGTTCAGTTCTAGTCTGTACCAGACTAGGAGGGTCATTTAGGGTTATTGGGGGGCATTTCCATACTTTTTTGGGTTAGTGCTTTTCTATGAAGTGTCCTTATCTCTTATGAGAAGTGTGGATGAGATGTTGAGAGTCGAGACCTTCGAATCGATACATATTTCAACAGTCTGTTCCGGTTCGAACCAGAATAGGTGGGTCATTTTGGGTTATTGGGGGCATTTCTGTATTTTTTTGGTTTAGAGCTTTTCTATAAAGTGTCCTTAGCTATTATGAGACGTGTGGATGAGATGTTGAGGGTCGAGACATTCAATTCGATACGTATTTTGACATAGGTTCAGTTCTGGTCCGAACCAGACTGGGTGGGTCGTTTGGGTTTATTGGGGGGCATTTTTATACTTTTTATGTTTAGGGGTTTTCTATAAAGTGTCCTTGTCTCTTATGGGACGTGTGGATGAGATGTGGAACTTCCAAACCTTCGAATCAATATGTATTCGACATATATTCAGTTTTGGTCCAAACCAGACTGGATGGCTCATTTTGGGTTATTGGGGGGCATTTCTGTATATTTTTAGGTTAGGGCTTTTCTATAAAGTGTCTTTATCTGTTATGAAACACGTGGATGAGAGCTTGAGGTTTGAGACCTTCGAATCGATACGTGTTCAGTTCTAGTTCGAAGCAAACTGGGTGGGTCATTTCGGCTTTTTGGGGGGCATTTCTATACTTTTTGGGTTTGGGCTTTTCTATAATGTGTCCTTATCTCTTACGGGACGTGTGGATGAGATGTTGACAGTCGAGACTTTCAAATCGATACGTATTTCAACATATGTACAGTCCCGGTTCGAACCAAGCTGGGTTGGTCGAATTGATATGTATTTTGACATATGTTCTGTTCTGGTCCGAACCAGACCAGGTGGGTAATTTGGGCTTATTGGCGGGTATTTCAGTACTTTTTTGGGTTAGGGCTATTCTATAAAGGTTCCTTATCTCTTATGAGATGTGTGGATATGTTAAGGGTCGAGACGTTCGAATCGATACGTATTTCAACATATGTTCTATTCTGGTCCGAACCAGACCAGGTGGGTAGTTTGGGCTTATTAGAGTGCATTTCTACACTTTTTTGGGTTAGGGATTTTCTTTAAAGTGTCCTTATCTCTTATGAGACGGGTGGATAAGATGTTAAGGGCCGAGACCTTCGAATCGATACGTATTTTGACATATGTTCTATTCTGGTCCGAACCAAACCGGTTGGGTAGTTTGGGCTTATTGGAGGGCATTTCTATACTTTTTTGGGTTAGTAATTTTCTATAAAGTTTCCTTATCTCTTATGAGACGGGTGGATAAGATGTTGAGGGTCTAGACCTTCATATCGATATGTATTTCGATATATGTTCAGTTTCGGTCCAAACCAGACTGGGCGGGGCGTTCAGGGTTAGTGGGGGCATTTATGTACTTTTTTGGGTTAATGCTTATCTATGAAGTATCCTTATCTCTTATGAGATGTGTGGATGAGATGTTGAGGGTCGAGACCTTCGAATCGATACGTATTTCAACATAAGTTCAGTTCCAGACTGAACCAGACTGGGTTGGTCGTTTGGGGTTATTGGGGGGCATATCTGTACTTTTTTAGTTTAGGGCTTTTCTATAAAGTGTCTTTAGCTCTTATGAGACGTGTGGATGAGATGTTGAGGGTCGAGACCTTCAAATCGATACATATTTTGACATATGTTCTATTCTGGTCCAAATCGGACCGGGTGGGTAGTTTGGGCTTATTGGAGGGCATTTCTGTACTTTTTTGGGTTGGAGATTTTCTAAAAAGTGTCCTTATCTCTTATGAGACGTGTAGATGAGATGTGGAGGGCCGAGGCCTTTGAATCAATATGTATTTCGACATATGTTCAATTCTGATCCAAATCAAACTGGTTGGGTCGTTTGGGGTTATTGGGGGCGCCTTTTTGTACTTTTTTGGGTTTGGGCTTTTCAATAAAGTATCCTTACCTCTTATGAGAGGTGTGGATGAGATGTTGTGGGTCGAGACCTTCGAATCGATACGTAATTCGACATATGTTCAGTTCTGGTCCGAACCAGACTGGGTGGGTCATTAGGGGTTATTGGGGGTATTTCTAAACTTTTTTGGGTTTTGGATTTTCTAAATAGTATTCATATCTCTTATGAGATGCATGGATGAGATGTTGAGACTCTAGACCTTCGTATCGATACGTATTTTGACATTTGCAGTTCCGATCTAAACCAGATCGGGCGGGCCATTTGGGGTTAGCATATGAGGCTTTGAGTTCCATAGTGAGGGTTCAGTGGGGCTTAGGTGTTTGGGTTGCCTTAGGACTGTGGTCCCTGGTTGGGGATGCAGTAGAGTAAGACCCCCGCTGGAATTTGCTGGATCCCCTAAAATTAGAAGAACCCATTGGCCTCTTGCTAGCTTGTATAGCCTAATAGTTCTCTCTCTGTTGGTCCTCGATAATTTTGGCGGCTTGGACCACCTGTGCATAAGTAGGGTACTCATGCAACACCACCGAGGTACTGATATTGGGCCTCAGACCTTTCTCAAACTTTCTGACCTTGACATCATCAGGCTTCTGGTATGCAGGTGCAAAGTAAAACAGTTCCTCAAACAGCTGCTGAAAGTCAAGGACTGACCTAGAACCCTGATATAAGTTCATGAACTCTACTTCCTTCTTACCTCTTATTAGGTCGTGATCCACGGAGGAGGACTGATCTGTCACCCCTTTCTCCCACCAGAAATTCCTCATGGTTGCGTAAGGAAAGGCCCCCGTGTGCAACGCGACAACGTGAATCCCCGTCATACGCCTGAAGTAGTCGTAGCGGTCCACAGGGGTCAGCGCCACAAGCATTCCTCCGAAGGCAAGCCCCATGATCATATGAAAATCGAGAGGTGTGATGGGTACCTCTCCTAGGAGTAAGTGGAAGGTGTGGGTGCTTGGCCACCACCTCTCCACCAGTGCCCAAACTATCAGGCTGTCCAGCTCTCGAATGGGGCATGCAGTGATATGCCCCAACCCTATCCGCCTCACCCTGGACTATACATCTGGGCAAAGCGCTCCGTACCACTCCTGTGCCTTCTCTGCGCTGCAATACTTCGTCGGCATCGGGAGGGTCTTACCCTGCGAAAACATAAGAGAAGGAAGAAATGATTAGATTCAAATAAATAAGGAGAAAACAAAAATATGAAGAGGAAGATAAGTCCAAAAATGCCTAGAATGGTGTTTTAGGGTTTTATCTCGATTTGCATACCTAGAAATGTCTAAGTTGGTATTTTAGGGTTTCACCTCGATTTATGTGCCAAAAGATGCCCGGGGTGATATCCGATGGCCTTGTCTTGATTTACCTACCTAAAAATGCTTGAGTCGATATTTTAGGGTTTTACCTCAATTTATGTGCCAAAAGATACCAAGGGTGGTATCCGATGGCCATGTCGTGATTTGTGTGCCTAAAAATGCCTGAGTCAGTGTTTTAGGGTTTTGCCTCAATTTTTGCACCAAAAGATATCCAACGTGGTATCCGATGGCCTTCTCTCAATTTGCGTGCCAAAAAATGCCTAAGTTGGTATTTTAGGGTTTTACCTCGATTTATACGCTAAAAGATACCCATGGTGATATCCGATGGTCTTGTCTCGATTTGCATACCTAAAAATACCAGAGTCGGTATTTTAGGGTTTTGCCTCAATTTGTGCACGAAAAGAAACCTGGGGTGGTATCCGATGGCCTTGTCTCGATTTATGTGCCTAAAAAAAATGCTCGAGACAATATTTTAGGGTTTTCCCTCAATTTGCATGCCAAAAGATACTCGGGGTGGTATCAGATGGCCTTGTCTCGATTTGCATGCCCAAAAAAGCATGCATCGGTATTTCAAGGTATTTGCCTTGATTTGCGCACCAAAAGATACCCGGGGTGGTATCCGATGGCCTTGCCTCGATTTGTGTACCTAAAATGCCTAAATCGTTATCAATAAAATTTGTGCTTCTAAAGAAAAGAGAAATCATTTTGGTATTATGATAGAAATTTATATACATAAAAAAAAAAAGAAGAAGAAAATGTGTATAAAATGGTACAAGAAATTACAGTAATCCGTTCTAGGAAGTAATAAAAAAATGTGTACACATATACTAAAGAAAAAACACCAAAAACATGTCATCCTGAGAGGTAACTATCCACTGAGAGGCTCGCACCCCCAATACCCTTGGCACCGTCCCTGTCCAACCGGAGAGCCTCAATCTCAGCCCGAGCACGTGCTAACTCAGTCTGATATCTCTCAGAATAGAGCCGATGCCTCTCGGATTCCCCCTGGTGGAATGCAGCCTAGGTCCTCTGAAAAAGAAAGAAAACAAATAATGAGCATAAATATAATATATATATATATATAAAAAAGAAGGAACTCAACCAATGATGCATCATGTCCACCGTAGTGATGATGGCCTCATCCATGCTGGCCATCATGTGCCGCATGTTAGCAAAAATGAGAGAGAGATTCATCAGATTTGCTTACCCCATCGTATGAAAGAGGAAGGCCTAGGTCGCAGTCTGGAGAGTTGGGAAGTCCCAACAAAATCTCGGGCCAACCCAGCACAGTATGTTTGACAAACTACGGATGATAGGAGGGGATGTGATCATCCATGTCCGCCAACCTCAAAGGAGGGACTCCACCAGAAGTCCCTACCTCCAGGTCTACCCCTACCATCCAGGAGACATGAGAGGACTGCCCTCGACCAAAGCTCCTAGGGAAAAGAGGGCAATCAGGGTACTGTAAAAGAACCAAAATCAATTTAGGATGATTCAATAAATTTTTTTGTTAACAAAGGATAATGAGTAATGAAATCATACCCGAGGGCCCTCAGGAGTGAGAGGGACGCAGACAGTCTCTCAGAAGAGGAAGACAAAGATAGTCCCCGATAGCAGAGGCCAACTGCGTCGCCGGCTCGCTAACCCTCAAACGTTGGATCTCCTACAACTCCAAGAGAGAAGGAGTACGCATGCTAGCTGGCGGGAGACACGGGATGAGTCTCTGCTTAGACCACTGCAAGGATGCCCGCTCTCCCAAGTAGAAGGAGAATCCCCAGACCCTCAAATAGAATCCTACAGGAAGAGAGAGCGGAGGCCCAAGTAAAGAGGTCCAGGTCGGGGAGGTACTCCAGAAAGTAGGGGTGAAGGGAGATATGCCGAACACAAAGAAATTGATAAGTGAAATAATTGTAAAATCAGGTCTAAGAGTAAAAGAAAGCAGTTTTGAGCTTACATCCTTAGGCCGCAGCTCGTTCAGGAGACCCCGAACAGAGGGAAGATCCTTGTGGTGGCCGCTCTTCAAAAGGGTGCCCATGGACCATTGCTCGACCCTAGGGAAAGTCACGCACTGGTCCTCTCCCACCTTGAAGGAGGGAATCTAGAAACGCAAGATCTGAAAACTCCATCTCTGTAGGGAATGAAAGAAACCAATAAATAAGTCAAACAGTAATACAGAAAAGGAATAAGTGACTCAAAAATGAAAAAAGAGGGAAATAAGACTCACCCAGATGACACAGGAGCACCCGATGATGTTCGGGGCACCTAGGACCAGGAAGTCCATCATGTAAAGGAGGTGAGCAGAAGCCAAACCTCCCCAATCATACCCTACTATGAGGTCAAAGCCCTCAAAGAATCGGCAAAAGGCAAGGTCGACGACCACTATCCCGATTAAGTCACTGAACACGACCTCGGCCAGCAAATACAGGAGAAAACATCAAACCATCTGGTCGTGCTCCACGGAGGAGGACTGATTTGTCACCCCTTTCTCCCTCTAAAAACTCCTCTTGGTTGCGGTAGAAAGGCCCCAGTGCGCAACACGAATCCCCGTCATACGCCTGAAGTAGTCGTAGTAGTCCGTAGGGGTTAGCGCCATGGGCATCCCTCAGAAGGCAAGCCCCGTAATCATATGAAAATCGAGAGGTGTGATGGTCACCTCTCCTAGTAGTAAGTGGAAGGTGTGGGTGCTCAGCCACCACCTCTCCACCAGTGCCTGAACTGTCAGGCTGTCCAGCTCTCGGACGGGGCATGCGGTGATATGCCCCAATCCGGTCTGCCTCACCCTAGACTGTACCTCTGGGCAAAGCGCTCCGTACCACTCCTATGCCTTCTCTGCGCCGCAATACTTCTTCGGCAAGAGAAGGAAGAAATGATTAGATTCAAATAAATAGGGAGAAAACAAAAATATAAAGAGGAAGATAAGTCCAAAAATGCCTAGAATGGTGTTTTAGGGTTTTGTCTCGATTTGCATACCTAGAAATGCCTAAGTTGGTGTTTTAGGGTTTCACCTCGATTTGCGTACTAAAAGATGCCTGGGGTGATATCCGATGGCCTTGTCTTGATATCCGATGCTTAAGTCAATATGTTAGGGTTTTGCCTCAATTTACGCGCCAAAAGATACCCAGGGTGGTATCCGATGTCCATGTCTCGATTTGTGTGCCTAAAAATGCTTGAGTCAGTGTTTTAGGGTTTTGCTTTGATTTTTGTGCCAAAAGATACCTGGCATGGTATCCGATGGTCTTGTCTCAATTTACGGGCCTAAAAATGTCTAAGTTGGTATTTTAGGGTTTTACCTCGATTTGCCCGCTAAATGATGCCTGGGGTAATATCTGAAGGTCTTGGCTTGATTTGCGTACCTAAAAAATGCATGAGTCGATATTTAGGGTTTCACCTCGATTTGCATGCCAAAAGATATCCAGGGTGGTATCCGATGATATTGTCTCGATTTGCATACCTAAAAATGTCAGAGTCGGTATTTTAGGGTTTTGCCTCGATTTGTGCGCCAAAAGATACCTGGGGTGGTATTCGATGGCCTTGTCTCGATTTGCATGCCTAAAAAATGCCTTAGACGGTATTTTAGGGTTTTGCCTCGATTTGCATGCCAAAAGATACTCGGGCTGGTATCCGATGGCATTGTCTCGATTTACGTGCCTAAAATGCATACGTCGATATTTTAGGGTTTTTGCCTTGAATTGCACACCAAAAGATACCCAGGGTGGTATCCATTGGCCTTGCCTCAATTTGCGTGCCTAAAAATGCCTAAATCCGTATCAATGAAATTTATGCTTCTAAAGAAAAGAGAAATCATTTTGGTTTTATGATAGAAATTTATATACATCAAAAAGAAAGAAGAAGAAAATGTGTATAAAATGGTACAAGTAATTACAGTAATCCGTTTCAGGAAGTAAGAAAAAAAAGTGTACACATATACAAAAGAAAAAACACCAAAAACATGTCATCCTGAAGGGTAACAATCCACTGAGAGGCTCGCACCCCCAGTACCCTCGGCACCTTCCCTGTCCAACCGGAGAGCCTCAATCTCAGCCCGAGCACGTGCTAACTCACTATGATATCTCTCAGAATAGAGTTGATGCCTCTCGGATTCCCCCTTGTGGAATGCAGCTTGGGTCCTCTGAAAAAGAAAGAAAACAAATAATGAGCATAAATATAAAAGATATATATATATAATTAAAAAAAAAGGAACTCACCCAACGATGCATCATGTCCACCCTAGAGATGATGGCCTAATCCATGCTGGCCATCATGTGCGGCATGTCAGCGAACCGAGCCACGGTCCCCTAGAAAGAAAAGAGAGGAAGAGAGAAAGCGAAGATTTTCACTTTTCAAACTTAAATAAACAAAAAATGAGTGAAAGAAATTCATGAGAACTGCTCACCCCGTTGTTTGAAAGAGGAAGGCCTAGGTCAAAATCTTGAGAGTTGGGAAGTCCCAACAAAATCTCAGGCCAACTCAGCACGGTATGTTTGACAAACCACAGACGATAGGAGGGGATGTGATCATCCATGTCCACCAACCTCATAGGAGGGACTCTACTAGAAGTCCCTGCCTCTGGGTTGGCCCCTACCGTCTGGGGGACATGAGAGGACTGCCCTCGACCAAAGCTCCAAGAGAAAAGAGGGCAGTCAGGATACTGTAAAAAAACCAAAATCAGTTTAGGATGATTCAATAAATTTTTTTGTTAACTAAGGATAATGTGTAATGAAATCATACCCGAGGGCCCTCAGGAGTGAGAGGGACGTAGACAGTTTCCTAGAAGAGGAAGGCAAGATAGTCCCCGACAGTAGAGGCCAACTGTGTCGCCGGCTCGCCAACCCTCAAATGCTAGATCTCCTGCGGCTCCAAGAGAGAAGGAGTATGCATGCGAGCTAGAGGGAGACACGGGATGAGTCTCTCATCAGACCACTGCAAGGATGCCCGCTCTCCCAAGTAGAAGGTGTCACACCCCAAACCACCCCCCCTAGGACGATTGGGTAGGTGACCCGAATTGCGTAATGGTAATCTGCCAAATCCCACGGATCTAGAAGCAGTGCTTACGATCATGGAACCATATCCACATCTTAACCATAAGTAAGATCAGAGTAATGTAGGATGTCTACAATTTAAAAGTAAATGGAAGCATAGCGATACAGGAAATGATGATAATATATGCATATAAAGTTTTGTTTGATACATCCCCCAGGCACACACAACCCACAACAAAGAAACAAAAGCTGATAAGCACACAAAAATATATACAGGACGAGCATTCTCAACCCCAAAAAGAAAAACAAAGGTAAAAGCTACACAACCAAGTCAGAACAGGGATAACTCCAGAAAACCCAAAAGGAGTCCCCAGTCAAAATGACATGCACGCTTCAATGGTCTTCATCCTCAATGACCATCAAGAACGTACACAGTATGACCTCCATCGGGGTCCAGTTCCAACATCGTCATAACAACCAAAACTCTCCTCCTCGAGATAGCCTGCCATGCCATAGCGGCATCCACCTGCAGGATCATCTAAGAAGAGCATTGCATAACAGAGTGTGAGCCCCATTGAGCTCGTGAGCAAATAACATCAATCATGCATGCATATGCAATCATAATTCACAAGTTATATGATTCTACATGATATCCAAGTCCAGATTTTTATTGTTAGCCACCTATCATTACAACTAAGTTGGGTCTATGCCACTACAATCCCCAATACATGTATCCCAAGTGTTGGCTTCTAACCCCTTCCCGCGATACACCCATTGAGTTGTTGGAGAAGATTGGTCAGCCCCCGCATTCGTTCACCAAGGTCTGCCAGACCAGTCCTTTCTAGTTAACCTAAGGAGACAATCATTCTTCCTTGATTTTATTTTCTGGCATATAGCCCATATGCACCATTCTGGTGTTCTTTTATTCTTTTTTTTTTTTTTTTCACTCCCTGATAATTGCCCCACAGGTATCCAACACCTTAACCCCTGTTGGCAAGGGTTCATGGCACGGGTGATGAAACTCTAGCCCCATGTCTACATGGCATCGTATGAGTCAAGCGGTGTCAACCATATCCCATAATACGGGCTACCACAGGCCCCATTTCCAAGCCGAGTACGGCATCTAATCTAACAATCACAATCATCATATAGAATTCACAGTGTTGATCAACAACAGATACTACAAAGTGATTTGAGTAACTTGAATTATAAGTAAATAACACAACAACCATGATTCAATTATTAATAGCCGGCATAAGATCATGATTACATTTGCACATACGATAGTATCATTCACTCATTAGTACTTGGCTCCAGGTACTCAGTAAAAAATTCAGTTCCAGCAGTTGTCTGGTTGTTGTCCCCGAGCACAGGATCAAGTCTTAGATATAAATCAAAAGTTGCCGTATTAAGTTATCAGTCTGTCATTAGAAGTCCTAGGGTTATGCTAATCTTACTGGGTTGACCCGGGGTTCAATTGGTTCACTCTTGGAATCACTGAGCCTTACACCGGGCCTTAGGTCATGTTTCGATGCATGGGCCAGTGTTAGGGCACAGGGTCAAATTGGTTATTATCTACCACTAGGTCAGAACATGGTCATAGTGTTGTCCACAGCTTGTCTGTGCTGTAGGACCAAGCACAGCAGTGATTCAATCACCAGCGAGGCCCACTAGGGTTCCGAATCATTTCCAAATAAGGATAGATGTGAGGAAGGGCTTTTTGGTAATTTCCAGCCTTCCAACAGTGTCCAGGGGGTATGTGGGTGAAATCCCCCAGATCTGTCCATCATTCCAGCCAAATTCCCTTCACTGGGCGCAGACATCGCCCAGAGCCTGTAGAATCGATACAGGCTGAGTTTCCAGGGCTGGGCTTGCATGGTTGGGCTCACACCTGATCCTCTGCATGCTTAGGGATTTAGGTAGCCCCAGTGATGGTCTACACATGGTCCAATTGGTTTCTCCATCAGGGTTCCAGTCAAGCTGACTGTGGTTGCCTAAGTAATCTAAATGAATAGTGTTTAGGGTTTTGATTGGGCTTGGAATTCAGTTCCAGCCTTGTACAGAGCTGAAATCACCTGAAACAAGGGGGCTTGAGGCTGTACCCATCTAGGGTTAGGGTTGTACAGCCTTAGCCAGCTCCTAGGGTTCCAAAAACATTGGCCAATAGGCTATCTGGCAGTACAGGTGGGCACAGCCAGATTTTGGTCATGGCAGCAGCATAAGTGCCCAATGAAAGGTGATAAAAATCATAGATCTCCCATGCTCTATGCATGCATGGCAGATCTGGAGCCAGACTGGGCAAACCTTAGCTAGTCTGGGCTGCCCAGGGAGCAAAACATAGTGAAAACAAGAGAGGGATAGGGAGCAGCAGCATATAGGAGTATTTTATACCCACACAAGACTGGGAGAACTCAGATCCAAGCTGGTTGCAGGGCTGCAGCAGGTCCTCCTCCCTTCTTCTTCCTTCTTCCCTATTCTTCTCCTTCTCTTCCTCTCCTTTTTCCTCTCTTTCTCTCCTTCGGATTAAGTAGAGAACAAGAGCTCTAAATGAGCTCAGGTCATGCCTATTTATAGGCCCAAGACCACTAAGGTCTATTTGGCCTAAAGTCCCCTTTTTAAAAATCAGTTTTTAACTTGATTCTAACTGATTCTGGGCTCACTGGTGGGGTCCACACTGAACCAGGGGTATGAGGTGGTCCCTCAAACTCCCCTCTATCAGTGGAGGGTTCCCATGTCCATGTTGGGTGGTCCCCATAATTAAAATAATAAAAAATAATCAAAATCAGTCTTTGGACGATGGCACTGGGCCTTGCTGCATCGCCCAGAGAATTCCAGCAAGCTAAAATTCAATGGGGCTTGCACAGGGGTTTGACCCTTGGTCAGGGTATTGTCCCCACATGCCACCTAAGGACTTTTACATGATTTTTTAGAGGTGGGGCCCACCATTATAAGGAGGAGAGAGATTACCTGGGATCCAAACCATATATCAAGCTGTGAGCTGCACAGTTGCAGGGGTCTGCTATCCATCTTCTAACAGGTATATAGGGAAACCTGTTCATGGTATTCTCATTGATCTCATTGAGTGGAGTGATGCTCCATAGTGATCCTGGTGGCCTGACTAGGGGTTCCTGTCTTTGAACCAAAATTCCAACTTGTCAGGGGCAGGGTTTGACATTTCTCCTCACCTTACAAAAATTTCGTCCTCAAAATTTGCTTACCTAGAAATAAAAAGAGTTGAGGATATTTCTCCTTCATTTCTTCCTCACGTTCCCATGAAGCTTCTTCCACTGGGTTGTCTCCCCATCAAACTTTCACAAAAGTGACGGTGCGGTTTCAGAGGTTATGCCCCTTTCTGTCCAATATCTCCATGGGGTGCTCTTCATAAGTCATATCCATGTCCAACTGTTCAGGTTCAGCTGATAATACATGTGTCGGATTGTTTAAGTACTTTCATAGCATTGACACATGAAAAACATCGTGGATGCCTAACAAAGATGATGGTAGAGCCAGTCGGTATGCTGTGGGTCCCACTTTATTTAGAATTTCATATGGACCAATGAATCTTGGGCTCAACTTGCCTTTCTTGTTGAAGCGCAATAGCCCCTTGGTTGGAGATACTCGAAGGAATACTTTTTCTCCGATCTCAAATTCAATATCCTTCCTTCGATTGTCCGCATAACTCTTCTATCTCGACTGGGCTGCCTTGATCTTCTCTCTTATGACATCCACCATATCGCATGTCGCTTAAATCATTTGGGGTCCTAGATATTTCCACTCACCAACTTCATCCCAATAAAGCGGAGTTTGGCACTTCCTGCCATAGAGTGCTTCGAATGGTGCCATGCCAATGGTGGAGTGGTAGCTATTATTGTATGCAAATTCCACCAAAGGTATGTGGGCATCCCAACTGTCATTCATTTCTAAAACACAGGCTCAGAGAATATCTTCTAAGGTTTGAATAGTTCTTTCTGATTGGTAGCCCGTCTGCGGATGGAAAGCTATACTAGGATTCAATTGAGATCCCAATGCCTTTTGTAAACTTCTCCAAAACCTTGAAGAAAATTGAGGATCTCTGTCAGCCACAATACTGATAGGCACGCCATGTAAACGAACTATGTTCTCAATGTATATCCGGGTAAGCTTCTCCATCGGATAACTTATCTTAATCGGTATGAAGTGAGCTGCCTTTGTTAGTTCGTCTACGATCACCCAAATTGCATTCATGCCCTTCCTGGTGTTGGGCAGATTTGTCACGAAATCCATAATGATTCTTTCCCATTTCCTGTCAGGTATGGGAAGTGGTTGCAAGAGTCCATACGGTCGGTGTCTTTCCGCCTTTATTTGTTGACAGGTAAGGCACTTGGACACGTAGATTGCTATGGTCTGCTTCATCCCAATCCACCAGTAATATTTCTTCAAGTCCTTGAACATCTTTGTACTTCCATGGTGGATAGTATAGGGTGAGGTGCGCCTCTTTAAGAATTCGGTCTTGGACATCAAAGTCATCAGGCACGTATAATCTATCCCGAAACTTCAATGCACCATCTTGGGCCAAGGAAAAATCTGGGTCCTTATGGACACCTTGTTGAATCTCCCAAACTATTTTGGCCAGCTTGGGATCCAATGGTTGTTTCGTAATTATTTCTTCACGTATCGACGGCTGCAGTTCCATTGCTGCTAATTGCCTAGCCGTTTCTTCGATCACGAGCTCCAAATCAAATTTTCGAGCTTCGTCCATTAATTGCTCACTTACGACCAAAGATGCGAGGGACACAGTCTGAGATTTTCTACTTAATGCATCCGCCACAACATTGGCTTTACCAGGGTGGTACTGGATTTCACAGTCATAATCCTTTACCAATTCCAGCCACCGCCTCTGTCTCATGTTCAGCTCCTTTTGGGTGAAGAAATACTTCAGGCTTTTGTGATCACTGAAGATTTCACGCTTTTCACCGTATAAGTAATGTCGCCAAATTTTCAACATGAAATCTACCACCGCCAACTCCAAATCATGAGTGGGGTAATTCTTCTGGTGTTCCTTCAGCTGCCTGGAGGCATATGCGACTACTTTACCTATCTGCATCAGGACGCCACCTAAGCCTGTTCTAGATGCGTCCGTATATACCACCATTCCTCTAGTTCTGTCCGGAATGGTTAAAACTAGAGCTGTTACTAATCGGTTCTTCAATTCTTGAAAACTCTCCTCGCATGTCTCATTCCATTCAAACTTAGCACCCTTCCTCGTGAGTTTTGTCATGGGCGCCAAGATACGCGAGAAATTCTCAATGAATCGGCGGTAATAACCAGCTAGTCCTAAGAAACTTTGGATTTCGATGGCATTTTTTGGAGTCTCCCACTCGAGAACTGCTTTCACCTTGCCGGGGTCTACTTTGATGCCATCTTTGGTGACGATATGCCCCAGGAATCCAATTTGGTGAAGCCAAAATTCACATTTACTGAACTTCGCAAAGAGCTAGTGTTCCTGCAACCGCTACAACATGAAGGTAAGGTGTCATGCATGCTCTTCTTCATTCTTAGAGTACACCAAGATGTCATCAATAAATACTATGACGAATTTATCTAGGATGTCATAGAATACTCTATTCATCATATCCATGAATGCTACCGGGTCGTTGGTTAATCCGAACGACAACACTAAAAATTCGTAATGTCCGTATCGAGTTCGGAACGCCTTTTTATGAATGTCACCACTTTTGATCTTCAGTTGATGGTATCCTGACCTAAGATCAATCTTAGAGAAAACTCTTGCTCCTTGTAGATGATCAAATAGGTCGTCAATACACGGCAACGGATATTGATTCTTGATTGTTAGTTTATTTAACTCACGGTAGTTGATACACAGCCACATGCTTCCATCTTTCTTCTTTACGAACAGCACAGGTGCTCCCCAGGGTGATACATTGGGTCATATAAATCCCTTCTTCAACAGATCTTAGAGTTGAACCTATAACTCTTTCAGCTCTATCAGCGCCATCCGGTATGGTGCCTTGGATACCGGTGCTGCACCAGGAATTAGATCAATCATGAACTCTATATCGCGGTCTGACGGTAGTTGAGTCAGATCTTTTGGAAATACATCAGGAAAGTCTCTGACAAAATGGAGTTCCTCCAAGGGTTTATCTTCGCCTCCGTGTCTATCACAGTGGCCAAAAAGCTTTGGCATCCATCATCAAGCAACTTCTGCACCTGAAGTGCGGATAATGTTATCCTTCTGGACTTCCTTCTAGGTTCACTTTGATAGGTGAAGTCTGATCCATCTTTCAATTTAAATTTTATCTTTTTCTCCGCACATAAGACGTTCACACCATAGGCAGATAGCCGATCCATGCCTAGTATTATATCAAAATCATTTATATCCATCTTTATCAGTTGTGCGGTTAGAGTCTTCCCACAAATTTTGATCTGATAAGGGTCGTAAACCTCCTTCAATCTCATGACACTCCTTGTCGGTGTACTGACTATTAACTCGTGCCCGATGTCCCTAGGTTGATCTTCCATCTTACTCACAAAGGTTAAGGAGACGAAAGAGTGGGTTGTGCCCGAGTCAAATAATACTCGCGCGGGTATGGTTGAGACATTCAGGGTACCTAGGGTTTGTAGGTAATTTAGGTTACATGATGTAAGCCAATTATTCCCTATAGTCAAGTAGTGTTCAACAACATACTTGTCAATACGTCAGGGTTCGCCTCAGCTTCTTCATTTGTCAAAGCATACACCTTTCCTTGCATCCGATTGTCCCGTGACTGAAAAGGCCTATCGTAGGGTTGGTTCTACAGATTGTTGCCATATCCACGAGATCTGCAATCTCTGGCCATATGGCCTTCCTTGTTGCACATATAGCACTTAAAGGGTGGAACTCCAGGTGTTAAGGCTTTGCTTGCTTGACTTGTTGCTAGTTGGGCTGGCGAAACTGCTATAGTCGCTTAACTTGTAGCAGGTTGAGCGGGTCGAGTGAATGTAGGGCAAAAAGAATTCGGACCTACGCCCGACCTATGATACAAAGTCGAGTTCGGACTTGAGCTCGAACCCCTATAAAATTTACTCGGCCATCCAGAGGTTTGAAAATTATTTGGCCTTTTATTCAACCTAGACAACGTCACAGTCTTTTCTTTCTCTTTTTCCTTGAATCTATCCTCCATTGTCTTCGCCTTATCAACCATTTGAGCATAATCCCGAATATCCATAATTGACAAAACTGATCCAATCTTAGTTTTGAGTCCTTTCTCAAATTTCTTGGCCTTACTAACTTCCCCTTTCAGGTGCTCTGGGGCAAAATGGAACAGATCTTCAAATCACTGTTGATAGTCCAGCACCGATTTATTTCCTTGCACTAGTGTGTTGAACTCAGCTTCTTTTCTATCCATGAAACTCTCGGGAAAGTAGTTCTTGAAGAAAACTTCCTTAAACTGTGCCCACGTGGGATTTGGGTGAGCAGCTTCCAAATTAGGCCTAGTTGCTTTCCACCATGCTTCGGCTTCATTCTGCAACTGATAACTTGCACAAATAATCTCTTCAAATGCCTTTTCTAGGGCACTAATGCATCATTTCGGCTGCATTGCCTTAGAGGTTATTTTCGAAAATGCTGACAGTTGAAGTTTCTTGAATCGCTCCATCACCTTGGTAGTGGAATTTTCCGCTTAGTGCTGAGGTACCAGTGGTGGAAATAGCACTGGTCGATTGGGTGGTGGTGGTGGTGGTGTAGCGCGTTCATGTCTCATAGATGCAAACTGTGTAGACATCTGACCAAGCAACTCTTGTTGTTGTTGCATGGTTCGCATCATCGTGGTCATGAATGCAGTCACATCACCGGCTGCTACACTTGGCTGAGGTGCTGCTGCAATAGTTTGTGCAGCCGCTGGTGCCTCTGATGAAGCAGCCAATGCCTCAGAGTTTTGAGCCTCAGTCCCATTGGGCAGCTCCACCTCTGGTACAACTCTAGGTTGTTTACCTTTCCGACCCCCACGAGAACTTCTAGTGTTGACCATTGTTGCTTCTCTGAAAAGAGGAGCGAGTTCAACATTCCAATTCATCTATATGGATCAATAGTTGTTTCCTAGCTAGCAGATACAACCCAGTCCATAGTTCCAATGAGTATCATGAGTCATACCAGTAAGGTGGATTGTTAGATTCATTGTCTTGGTTTGTTAGATAATGTATTTCATTGATTGCTTGTGTTTTTCTGTCTGATGCATTTTATGTGTCAATATGCTATGCATGGCACTAATGAGAGATTTCAGATTTTTTTTTTTATAACAACTTTTAAATAATTACCTGGCCTAGCAGGCAAACATCTCCAGCTTTTTCCCGGTCTCGAACTCTAGTGCTAGTAGAAATTCTATGTCAGCTATTACCTCTCCAGCTAGACTCAGAAAATGCTCTCGATCCTTGGGTCCACTAATGGCTGCGATAGCCAAGTAAAAGTCCAGTCGATTCTCGGCCTGGGGTAACACTAACCGTATCCGTCTCAGTCTCTCTCGTAAATGTCTAAGATAGATCATGATGCTAGGGTCTCCAGCCTCAGGTAAGGTAATATCTATCACAATAAATGGTTCTAGGCATGAGGGCTTACTTAATTAAAAGAATTAAGTACACGACTACTAAAACTTAAATAATCAAAGATCAATTAAACAACTCTTGGGTTGGCTCGAGGTACCTTAGTGTCTAAGTGTTTCGATTGACTAAGAGCCCTATTAGGTCCTATTCTCAGCTATCCTAGGCCTAGGTTTGGATGAGATCTACGCTTCCCACACGTACTACATACGCATTACAGCATACCTATGTAACTATGTCCGGTTTGCACAGCAACAGTCTAGTCAGTTCGTACATTACAATAGCCAAGCATAAAGCATATTAGTAATTCACACCATATGCTGTAATTATACATACAAATATACTCACAAATATGAAGTACACTAATTATTTATTTTAACCTGACCATATAGATTTTCCCTAATTCCCAATGTGTTGCATTTGTAAAATTTTCACTCGCTTGAACTCATGAAATCTAAGTTCTTAGGTCATCAATTATTTATTATTATATTTTATTAATATAATATTATTATTATTTAATAATAATAATATTTTGTTTTTATCAGTCCTTGTTTTTTTATGTCCTAGGGGTTATTATGCCCAAAACTAGGGTCCTCATGTGCAAATACTATAATTCTACAAATTTACCATTACTGGGCGATGTCTCTGGGCGTTGCCACATCACCCAGTGCCATCGCCCAGAGAATCGGGCGCAGGGTTTTTAAATCCGAGAATGGACCACTTTGATTACATTCTCTTCTAACCTCTTCTAAACACTTAGGGAATAGTCTTGGAGCGTAGTAGGGCCTATTTCGCACGAATTCTTCGTAATTTGCGCGAGCTTACACGTGTCTCGGTAAGTTTCTTCTTCACATTTACCTCTTTGATTACTTACTTTATTAAATCAGCTCCTAGATTAGGTTTTCTCTTTTCCTTGTCCTAACCTAACCACTTTTGTTATATATATATATATATATATATATATATATATATATATTTTATTTTTTTTTTTTACTTCTTGTAGAAAATGTCTACAAGCCGCCGCACTACTCGGAAATCGGTAGCTCAAAAGAGGCTACGGGTCGAATCCGAGGAGTCTTCTTACTCTTCGATTCCACCATCATCTCCTAGGGAGGATTCATCTTTCGAGGAGCCAGATTTCGATCACCATCTTTTCTCCAAGTATGAGTACGCCAAGGAATGGAGAAATTTTGCTTCTGTAAAGATAGTAAATGGTCGGGTGGTATGAGTAGAGGACTTCCACCAATATGGCCTCTTTGCCAAGTTCAATGCCCTAGGTTGGGTATCGATGTTATCCCCTACCGAGCCTTGTTATCCCAACCTGGATCGATATTTTTATTGTAACTTGATTCCATCCGGGGCACAAGATTTCATACTTCAGAGTAGGGTAAAGGGAGTAGATATCAGATTGACTACTATCCTATTGGCAGAGATTTTGGGTTTGCTTGACACTGGTGAGAGGGTTTACTATCAGCCCCGTATGGACATTTTCGATATGTTCTCTTTGGAGACTAGTAGGACTGCATTTAGGGCTTTGACAGGTTCAGGGGACACTCCCAAATCAGAGACTGTCTACAAGCCTAGTGCTAGAGTGATCAGTAGGTGTGTAACCTACAATATTTACCCTAAGGGTGGAAACAAGGGCAGCATTTCTATGATGCGGGCGTATATCACTTACTGCCTCTTGGGAGCTGGTTAGGGGGGTTCCAGTCATCAACCTCCCTTATTTATTGCTTCAAGTGATGCTTTATAATGCCCGGAACCCAGCCGATGGAAACCTTCCTTATGGGAAGTTCCTTACCTTGGTCTTCCGATATTTTGGGGTTCCATTGGAGGACGAGTTCATTGACAGGGTCCAATTCAGGCCTATCGATAAGATTTCTATCTTGAAGATGAAGGTGCCTGGGGAAGATCAAGTAGTGGATGAGGAGCAGGTGATAGCTAAGGATATGCAGTAGGGTGAGGGGCAGGGTGGTGATGCACAGGGTGAGGGTCAGATTGGAGAGGAGCTGGGAGACATTGGAGTAGACACTCAGGGCATATACACAGAGGAGCAGGGGTTAGGTCCAGATGATCTCAAGGGCGTTGACACTCAGTTTACATATTTACCCGCTTATGAGATGACCGGTGCCACTAGCTCACAGATTCCCGGTCCTTCAGAGTGGTCTCAGATGATGGCACATTTCCAGAGCCTCGGCACTCAGCTCTCGAGCTTAGCGACTAGGGTGGATCAGGGCTTCACTTCCTTAGAGATGAGGGTGGGGTCTGTAGAGCAGCGTCTAGATTTCTGGGACAGATTCTACAGAGTTGACTCTTGCCAGACTCAACCTCCACCGAGCGACTTGCCTCCTACAGAGTAGTTCCTATAGTACCGGACTTTCGTGCTACATGGTTTTGACTACTGTTATTTTCTTTATGCTTATGTACTTTTCTTTCTTTATCTTCAGTTTATGTACTTGTTGAATTGCAGTCATGCAATCAAACTTTTGTAACTATTTTTGAGTTCATAAAATTCTTGCATTTTACTTACTTACATCTACCTCCCCTATGATTTTTAATTCTTGCATGTTTTATTGTTTAAAGCTTATCAGTCCTAGTCTGCAACCCATAATCGTAAGAAGAGCCTCATGCTTTGATACCAAGCTCTGTCACACCCCAAACCACCCCCTAGGAGGATTAGGTAGGTGACCCGAATTGTGTAATGGCAATCCACCAAATCCCATGGATCTAGAAGCAGTGCTTACTATCATGGAACCATATCCACATCTTAACCATAAGTAAGATCAGAGTAATGCAGGACGTCTATAATTTAAAAGTAAATGGAAGCATAGCGATATAAGAAATGAGGATAATATATACATACAAAGTTTTGTTTGATACATCCCGCGGGCACACACAACCCACAACAAAGAAACAAAAGCTGATAAGCACATACAAAAATAAATATAGGATGAGCATTCTCAGCCCCCAAAAGAAAAACAAAGTTAAAAGCTACACAACCAAGTTAGAACGGGGATAACTCCAGAAAACCCAAAAGGAGTCCCTAGTCAAAACATCACATGCACGCTTCAATGGTCTTCATCCGCAATGACCACCGAGAATGTACGTAGAATCGGTATGACCTCCGTCGGGGTCCACACCAACATCGTCATAACAACTAAAACTCTCTTCCTCGAGATTGCCCGCCATGCCATAGCGGCATCCACCTGCAGGGTCATCTAAGAAGAGCATTGCATAACAGAGTGTGAGCCCCACTAAGCTCGTGAGCAAATAACATCAATCATGCATGCATATGCAATCACAATTCACAAGTTATATGATTCTACATGATATGCAAGTCCAGATTTTTATTGTTAGCCACCTATCATTACAACTAAGTTGAGTCTGTGCCACTACAATCCCCAATACATGTATCCCTGGTGTGGGCTTCTAACCCCTTCTCGTGATACACCCATTGAGTTGTTGGAGAAGACTGGTCAGCCCCCACATTCATTCACCAAGGTCGGCCTGACCAGCCCTCTGTGATTAACCTGAGGAGACAACCGTTCTTCCCTCATTTTATTTTCTGGCTTATAGCCCATATGCACCATTCCGGTGTTCTTTTATTCTTTTTTTTTTTTCACTCCCTGATAATTGGCCCACAGGTATCCAACACCTTAACCCCTGTTGGCAAGGGTTCGTGGCACGGGTGATGAAACTCTAGCCCCATGTCTACATGGCATCGTATGAGTCAAGCGGTGTCAACTATATCCCATAATACGGGCTACCACAAGCCCCATTTCCAAGCTGAGTACGGCATCTAATCTACCAATCACAATCATCATATAGAATTCACAGTGTTGATCAATAATAGATACTATGAAGTGATTTAAGTAACTTGAATTATAAGTAAATAACACAACAACCATGATTCAATTATTAATAGTGGGCATCAGATCATGATTACATTTACACATACGATAGTATCATTCACTCACTAGTACTTGGCTCCAGGTACTCGGTCACAAATTCAGTTCCAGCAGTGGTCTGGTTGTTGTCCCCGAGCACAGGATCAAGTCCTAGATGTAAATCAAAAGTTGCCATGTTAAGTTATCAGTCTATCATTAGAAGTCCTAGGGTTACCCTAATCTTACTGGGTTGACCCGGGGTTCAATTTATTCACTCTTGGAATCACTGAGCCTTATGCCGGGCCTTAGGTCATGTTCCGGTGCATGGACCAGTGTTAGGGCATAGAGGCAAATTGGTCATTTGACAATGTCAGCATCTGCCACTAGGTCAGAACATGGTCATAGTGCTGTCCACAACTTGTCTGTGCTATAGGACCAAGCACAGTAGTGATTCAATCACCAGCGGGGCCCACTAGGGTTCTGAATCATTTCCAAATAAGGACAAATGTGAGGAAGGGCTTTTTGGTAATTTCTAGCCTTCCAACAGTGTCCAGGGGGTATGTGGGTGAAATCCCCCAGGTCTGTCCATCATTCCAGCTAAATTCCCTTCACTGGGCGTTGGCCCTGGGCGATGTCTGCATCGCCAAGTGCATCGCCCAGTGCCCGTAGAATCGATACAGGCTGAGTTTTCAAGGCTGGGCTTGCATGGTTGGGCTCACACCTAATCCTCTGCATGTTTAGGGATTTAGGTAGCCCTAGTGATGGTCTACATCATGGTCCAATTGGTTTCTCCATCAGGGTTCCAGTCAGGCTGACTGTGGCTACCCAAGTAACCCATATGATTTGTGTTCAGGGTTTTGGTTAGGCTTGCAATTCAGTTGCAGCCATGTACAGAGCTGAAATCACCTGAAACAAGGGGGCTTGAGGCTGTACCCATCTAGGGTTTGGGTTGTACAGCCTTAGTCAGCTCCTAGGGTTCCAAAAACATTGACTAATAGGCTATCTGGCAGTACAGGTGGGCACAGCCAGATTTTGGCCATGGCAGCAGCATAAGTGCCCAATGAAAGGTGATAAAAATCATAGATATCCCATGCTCTATGCATGCATGGCAGATCTGGAGCCAGACTGGGCAAACCCTAGCTAGTCTGGGCTGCCCAGGGAGCAAAACACAGTGAAAACAAGAGAGGGATAGGGAGCAGCAGCATATAGGAGTATTTTATACCCACACAAGACTGGGAGAACTCGGATCCAAGCTGGTTGCAGGGCTGTAGCAAGTCCTCCTCCCTTCTTCTTCCTTCTTCCCTCTTCTTCTCCTTCTCTTCCTCTCCTTTTTCCTCTCTTTCTCTCCTTCGGATTCAGCAGAGAACAAGAGCTCTAAATGTTCAGGTCATGCCTATTTATAGGCCCAAGACCACTAAGGTCTATTTGGCCCAAAGTCCCCTTTTTAAAAATCAGTTTTTAACTTGATTCTGACTGATTCTGGGCTCACTGGTGGGGTCCACACTGAACCAGGGGTATGAGGTGGTCCCTCAAACTCCCCTCTATTAGTGGAGAGTTCCAATGTCCAAGTTGGGTGGTCCCCATAATTAAAATAATAAAAAATAATCAAAATCAGCCACTGGGCGATGTCACTAGGCCTTGCTGCATCGCCCAGAGAATTCCAGCAAGCTGAAATTCAATGGGGCTTGCACAGGGGTTTGACCCTTTGTCAAGGTATTGTCCCCATATGCCACCTAGGGACTTTTACATGATTTTTTAGAGGTGGGTCCCACCATTATAAGGAGGAGAGAGATTACCTGGGATCCGAACCATATATCAAGCTATGAGCTGCACAGTTGCAGGGGTCTGCTATCCATCTTCTAACAGGTATATAGGGAAACCTGTTCAAGGTATTCTCATTGATCTCATTGAGTGGAGTGATGCTCCATAGTGATCCTGGTGGCTTGGCTAGGGGTTCCTATCCTTGAACCAATATTCCAACTTGTTAGGGGCAGGGTTTGACAGAAGGAGAATCCTCGGACCCTCGATGAGAACCTATCAGGAAGAGAGAGCGGAGGCCCGACCAAACAAGTCCGAGTTGGGGAGGTACTCCAGAAGGTAGGGGCGAAAGGGAGATCTACCAAACACAAAGAAATTGATAAGTGAAATAATTGTAAAATCAGTACTAAGAGTAAATGAAAGTTGTTTTGAGCTTACATCCTCGGGCAGCAGCTCGTTCAGGAGACCCCGAACAGAGGGAAGATCCTTGTGGTGCCCGCTCTTCAAAAGGGTGCCCTTGGACCATCGCTCAGCCCTAGGGAAAGTCACGCACTGGTCCTCTCCCCCCTTGAAGGAGGGAATCTAGAAACGCAAGATCTCATAACTCCATGTCTGTAGGGAATGAAAGAAACCAGTAAATAAGTCAGATAGTAATAAGGAAAAGGAATAAGTTACTCAAAAATGAAAAAGAGGGAAATAAGATTCACCTAGATGACATAGGAGCACCCGATGAGGTTCGGGTAACCTAGGACCAGGAAGTCCATCATGTAAAGGAGGTGAGCGTAAGCCAAACCTCCCCAATCATACCCTACCACGAGGTCGAAGTCCTCAAAGAATTGGCAGAAGGCAAGGTCGGCGACCACTATCCCGATCATGTCGCTGAACACAACCTCGGCCAGCAGATACAGGAGAAAACATCGGACGATCTGGTTGTGCTCCACGGAGGAGGACTGATCTGTCACCCCTTTCACCCGCTAGATATTCCTCTTGGTTTTTGAAGAAAGGCCCTCGTATGCAACGTGAATCCTCGTCATACTCCTGAAGTAGTCATAGCGGTCCGCAAGGGCCAGCGCCACAGGCATCCCTCAGAAGGCAAGCCCAACGTTCATATGAAAATCAAGAGGTGTGATGGTCACCTCTCCTAGTGGTAAGTGGAAGGTGTGGGTGCTCAGCCACCACCTCTCTACCAGTGCCCGAATTGTTAGGCTGTCCAGCTCTCGGATGGGTAATGCGGTGATATGCCCCAATCCGGTCTACCTCACCCTGGACTGTACCTCCGGGCAAAGCACTCGGTACCACTCTTGTGCCTTCTTCGTGCTGCAATACTTCTTCGGCATCAAGAGGGTCTTACCGTGCAAAAACATAAGAGAAGGAAGAAATGATTAGATTCAAATAAATAAGGAGAAAACAAAAATATAAAGAGGAAGATAAGTCCAAAAATGCCTAGAATGGTGTTTTAGGGTTTTGTGTCAATTTGCGTACCTAGAAATGCCTAAGTTAGTATTTTAGGGTTTCACCTCAATTTACGTGCCAAAAGATGCCCGAGGTGATATCTGATGGCCTTGTCTCGATTTGCATACCTAAAAAATGCTTGAATCGATATTTTAGGGTTTTGCCTCAATTTATGCGCCAAAAGATACCCAGGGTGGTATCCGATGGCCATGTCTCGATTTATGGGCCTAAAAATTCCTGAGTCACTATTTTAGGGTTTTGCCATGATTTTTGCACCAAAAGATACTTGGCGTGGTATCCGATGGCCTTATCTCAATTTGCGTGCCTAAAAATGCCTAAGTTGGTATTTTAGGATTTTACCTCGATTTGCACGCTAAAAGATACCCGGGGTGATATCCGATGGTCTTGTCTTGATTTGTGTACCTAAAAAAATGCCTGAGTCAATAGTTTAGGTTTCGCCTCGATTTGCATGCCAAAAGATATCCGAGGTGGTATCTGATGACATTGTCTCGATTTGCATACCTAAAAATACCAAAGTCAGTATTTTAGGGTTTTGCCTCAATTTATGCGCCAAAAGATACTTGGGGTGGTATTCGATGGCCTTTTCTCGATTTACATGCCTAAAAATGCCTGAGAGTATTTTAGGGTTTTACCTCGATTTGCATGCCAAAAGATACTCGGGGTGGTTTCTGATGGCCTTGTCTCGATTTGCATGCCTAAAAAAGCATGTGTCGGTATTTTAGAGTTTTTACCTTGATTTACGCACCAAAAGATACTCGGGATGGTATCCGATGGCATTGCCTCGATTTGCATGCCTAAAAATGTCTAAATCGGTATCAATAAAATTTGTGCTTCTAAAGAAAAGAGAAATCATTTTGGTATTATGATACAAATATATATACATCAAAAAAAAAGAAGAAGAAAATGTGTATAAAGTGGTACAAGTAATTACAGTAATCCATTCCAGGAAGTAATAAAAAAATGTGTACACATATACAAACAAAAAACACCAAAAACATGTCATCCTGAGAGGTAAGTATCCACTGAGTGCCTCCGTCCTTGTCCAATCGGAGAGCCACGATCTCAGCTCGAGCACGTGCTAATTCGGTCTGATATCTCTCTGAATCGAGCCGATGCCTCTCGGATTCCCCCTGGTGGAATGTGGCCTGGGTCGTCTGAAAAAGAAAGAAAACAAACAACGAGCATATTATGTATATATTTAATAAAAAAAAATGGAACTCAACCAATGATGCATCATGTCCACTGATGAGCACATTTATGTGTGAAATCTTAAGGCATAAAGCATGCATTTTACCACATTGGATAGAGTTACTCAGTGCTTTCTTGTGCTTTTCAGGTTTTTGGGCTATTTATTACTATTCTGGACTATCGGGAGCTACGTGTCCAAAATTATACATAAAGATGCTCAATGTTTTTGCATGGCTGTGCTCAAAGCTAAATTTTGAGCAAGTTGGACGTGACGGATTGCAAGTATGCATCCGTTTAGGCCTCCATGCAGTTGGTTATTCTTTTTAGGCCAATAAAGAATAATGGGTCAGAAAAGAGCTAGAATGCAAGCCCATAGCTATTTTGCCACTTCCCAATGATATTTTTGGTATCAAGGAAGGTACTTTTAATCAATGGTTGAGATCCACTGCAAGTACAGGACTATTTTGGCAATTTTCCAATCTTGAAGAGAGAGAAGAACAGCTACCCACATTGCCTACACCCTCCACGATTTTTAAAGGGACAACACTGTCCACGATTTTTTTGAGCACCAAGGTTCCACGATTTTTTGAGGACAGCTTGGGTATTTGATTAATTGATTGAGTGGAATCCTAGTCATCACCCTTATTCTCTCTCTCCTCCAACTTTCCAAGGGCACTTTTGGAATTGTACTATGGATAGATTTCTTTTGAAAAATGTTCTCTTATCCTTGGAAGGTTGAGAAGTCAAAGATGCCTTGATCTCATTGCTTGGAGAAGACACTTATAAATAAAAGGAAGCACAAGTTTAGAATTAGAAAGTTATTTTTTGAAAAATAGAAGGTTTATGTAGCTAGGATTTTTATCTCTTAGTTTCTATTTTTCTTTTTTCTTGGGATTCAAGGAATGTAAAGGAGGAAGGAGAAGAGAATATTCACTTATTTTTGGATTTCTCTCTTCCCTTCTCTCTCCCCTCCACGGTTTTAGAAGGAGGCCTCTCTCCCAAAATCGTGGGCTCTCTTTGTCTCTTCTCCCCTTCCCCCAATAAATACCCCATAGGCTTTAGCTTGTAAGTAGTTCAATTCCTTAATGAAATTTCTCTCTTCTTCCAATTTTTGGCTTTCTAAGTTTTTTAGTTTTATTTATGATCTCAGTTTAATGGTTGTAATAGGTTTAATTCAAACTTTACTTTCAATTTATGTCTTCAATTTGGTTGTAATATTTTAATTCTAGGTTAATTTTTAAAGCTTTCTAGTCCAAGCTTCTAATCTTTGTGAGAAGAATTAGAGACTTGGAAGAGGAAGCCATGCAAGGGTTATTCAAGTGTTCAAGCTTCTTCAACTA
The DNA here is from genome assembly GCF_018873765.1 of Telopea speciosissima. Classification (NCBI taxonomy): domain Eukaryota; kingdom Viridiplantae; phylum Streptophyta; class Magnoliopsida; order Proteales; family Proteaceae; genus Telopea; species Telopea speciosissima. The sequence continues at coordinate 33,386,377 of NC_057920.1, read as the reverse complement.
CATCCATGCAAAGCTTAATTAATTCATGCACTTTCAATTTTTGTAGAACGGAGTATTAGTTCTTAATTTTATTTTTAGTTTCTTCTTCTTCTTCTTAATCTCTTAATTTTATTTTTAGTTCTTCTTCTTCTTAACTTTCTAATTCTTCCATTATTTTTGTTTTAATCACACTCTCACCACCTCTATTCTCTCCATTCTAGTAGGAACTTAAATTTTCCACTTTTATTTTCATTCTCCTTCTACCTCTCTAACTCTTCCATGCTTATGCAAGTTTTTTTTTATTCACCATCATTATCATGCCATGCATTTTGTTAGGATTTTAATTTAATTATTTTTGTTTTAATTTCAGATTTGGTAGCGCCATTTCTAGTGTTAGAAGCAAGCAATTTCAATCCGGTTCGAGCCCCTTCAGGTTTTACATCTCTAATCTCTTAGTCTCATTCTCCCTCTCTAGTCTCTTCTTTTGTTTTTTTTTTTTATGTGGTTGTGGTGTGTGGCTGCTGTGACTTATTCCTTCAAATCCGCGTTAGTATTGATAGATTAGATTCTTATGTGTTAGGATGCCAATTCAATTCGTTAGATGCGTAATTTCGCTAGATGCTTGTGAGTTAGGACACGTTAATTTAATTAGTTCAATCCAATACTTTAATTTGGTTCATTTTACATTGCTTTTAAGTGAGTAAGATAAAGTGGCGTACATCTCTTTGAGTTCGACCCTTAGCTACGATTGATCCGTACGCTTACGGTTATTATTTCTTGCAAACAAGTTTTTGGCGCCATTGCCAGGGAGATTATTGTCCACTTTATTTTTTTGATTTTTAAGTAATTTGAAGTGTTTTAGTTTCTTTTCCTTCTCCTCTTATTTTTCAGAAAAAAAAAATAATTTTGTAAACCTCATCTTGTTTCTCTTTTGTTTCAAAGACTATGCGCCCAATCTAAAGGAGACTTCATTTTTCTTTAATTTTTCAAAAGGAGACTTCATATCTGTTTAGGTGGCTACAGTGTGGACCAGTGATTCAAGTAACCGTCTTATTAAAATACCACCTTTGACCCCACCTTTGACCATGGGTGACCAACAACCCAAGACTCTTAAGGATAGGTTTTACCCTGCTAGGGCTGCACAGCCTTCATGCATCAATTTGCTAGTTGCTACAGGGAACAACTATGAACTCAAGACCCACTTCATTAGTATGCTACCTCACTTCCATGGGATGGCTAATGAGGATGCCTATCTTTTTCTTAGAGAATTTGAGGAGGTCTGTGTTCTAATTAAGGTTCAAAATTTAACTGATGCTGCTGTGAGGCTTCGGTTTATAAACTTTACCCTGAAGGACCAGGCCAAGAAATGGCTCTATGGACTGCCAACTAATTCCATTTCTACATGGGATGAGTTCGCCATTGTCTTCTTGAGAAAACTTTTCCCTCTTCACAAGACCAATAAACTCAAGAGTGACATTCTCTAGTTCAGGCAGAAACCACATGAGTCCTTCTTTAGATTCATGGAGAGATTCAAGGACCTCCTTTTAGAATGCCCTCACCATGGTATTGACTTGTGGCAACTCTAACAGATTATTTATGAGGGCATAGACTTTTAGACCAAATAGCTTTTAGAATCTATGTGTCCTGCAGGCTTTACCTCTTTTTTTGATGAGAATGAGGCCTGGACATTCTTGACCAACTTGGTTGAAAAGACTAGGGAGTGGAAATACTCCCAAGAGGCTGAAAGGACCACTAAGGGTTACCTCATTGAGGGTATGCCAGCCAAGGAAGCCAAATTGGATAGCCTCATTAAAAGGTTAGAGTCCATTATCCCTAAAGAGCCTATGCCAGTTAACCAAGTCAATCACGTGTCAATATGCAGTTGGTGCCATACACTTGGACATCTTATGGAGGAATGCCCCAACACCTTTGTGGGTAGTTCCAACACTGAGAATGTAAGTGCACTCTACCAAAATAATTCATATAGCAACACTTACAATCCACGATGGAGAAATCACCCCAATTTCTCCCAGAATCAAGGGAAACAAGCAGGCCCATCCAACTTTAACCATTAAGGTCAGCTTGGTCTCCAAAGGCCCAACTTTGCACCACAAAACCAAGGTATGTCTCCTCACCTCCTTCCCCCTCATCCACATTTAGGACCTCCAATAAATGCTGCTAGGCCACCTCTCCTTGCACCTTATCAGTAATCCCTAGGGTTTATCAATATAGGAGAAGCAACAAGAATAAGTGAGCTAGAGAACAGGATAGCCCTTCTCACGACAAGCCACAATAATATGGAGAAGCAACTCACCCAGCTTGTCACAATCTTGCATGAGAGAAAAATAGTGAAATTACCTAGCTAACCTAAGCCAAATCCTAGACATCAGGCTCTATACAGCAAGGTACCCAAGCTCCTCAGCTCAATGTTGCACCAGGACAAAAGCATCAAGGGTCCTCCAGTCAATTAAATGTAATATATGCTTTAAGCAGTGGCCGTGAGTATCAACAGGTTAGTACACCTCAGTGTCTACCATCTTATATTCCTATTGTCTCTCCCCCTTCTGAAAAAGCCATTGTAGTGTCTTCTGTTCCTGGTTCGTCTGATAAACCTAAAGATATTTTAGATGATTTGGTTGGGAAAATCAAAGATGATTTTGTTGAGGAAGTAAAAGGACCACCCCTGAGAGAATTTATACCCCACCTGCCTCTTTCCCAAATAGGTTGGATAGCAAGAAATCTCCTTCTGTGGAGAAAATACTGGATGTTTTTAAGCAGGTTCAGGTGAATATTTTTTTACTAGATATCATAGCCTAGGTCCCGCTTATGCTAAAGTCCTCAAAGACTTGTGCACCCAAAAGTGGACCACCAATGTGTCCAAAAAGGCATTCTTGGCTGCTAAAGTCAGTTCTCTTATCGCCCAACCAATAGCAGCCAAGCATAAGGATCCTGGAAGCCCCACCATCTCTTGCACTATAGGCAACACCACTATTGATCATGCTTTATTAGACCTTGGTGCAAGTGTGAACCTGTTATCTTTTCATGTCTACCAACAGTTGGGATTGGGAGAGCTGAAACAGACCAGAATTACTCTTCAACTTGCAGATAGGTCAGTTAAAGTTCCTAAGGGGATGATAGAGGATGTCCTGCTAAAGGTTGGGGAATTTATCTTTCCTGTGGATTTTATTGTCTTAGACACCCAACCTACTGCAAATTTGAAGGACCAAATCCCAATCATATTGGGTAGACCTTTCCTTGCTACCAGTAATGCTTTGATCAACTATAGAAATGGTCTCATGAAACTGTCTTTTTGCAATACCTCTGTGGACTTTAATGTATTCAGGTTGGGCAGGCAGCCTGATAAGGATGAAGAGGTACATGTGCTTTAGGATTTCGTAGATGATGAGACTTTCTTTTTTTATTTTGATTCGGGATTTCAGGACTGTACGAAGGAATTGGAAGGTGTTGATGATACCACCTTATCTAAGGTCTGGAACATCCAACCTCCATTGGAGCCCCTTGAACCCCTATCCACCTCCATTCCTAAACCCTCCATATTTGATTCCCCCATGATTGACCCATATGTTGATTGGTCCAAACCTCCTAGGTTTGATGATTTTATTGAGGAGGACAATGTTAGTCATGATGCTCTTCAAGCATATTATCGTAATCCTTATTTGGCAAACCAAGTTATGCAAGGGGCGGATAGTTTTATTGCTAGGATTGATTTGAGTAAACCTCCCATTTTTTATGATTATCTTGATGAGGTTACTGATATTTATGATCCTTCTGATGCTTACTGTGATCCATTCTTGGTTGGTTTTTCCTATAATTCTGCATTAACTATGGGAGGTAATGGGAAGATTTGTCTACATGGACTATTTTTTACTGCCTTCATTTTTCACTATCCCATGTGGATGGATTTTCCTGTTAGGTATTTTTCATTTTTACTTAATATCCATGTTATTTCTCGCTTTACTAAAATTCATGGTAGAGTATTTTCTGGTTCTGAAGCTCTTTCTACATTTACTGGCTCTGGATTGAGATGTTTGTTGCTGCCCCTAGCACTTTTTGTAGAGCTTATGACTCTTCATGATTCTCTTTGTTGATTATACTAGTAAGCCCCCTCATCTGCTTCCTTGTTCTTGTTCTTTAATTTCTGCATGCATTGAGAACACTACATGATCTAAGTGTGGGGGGGTGTTGGACTTAATTGGTGAATTTTATGAATTTTGATCATGATGGTAGTTTGATTTTGTGCATACATTTCTTTGATTGCGAACCAAGAGAGAAAGGGAATTAGGCGCCCTAGCATGCGAAATAATAAGAAATCCCTTTTCAAGGATGGTAATTGGTATGTATTCGGTGAGAGGGATTGATTTGGAAAATATGAGCACTATTTTGTTTGATGGCTAGATTCCTCTATGTGTTTTATGGAACCTTTGATCTTTTGGCTAGTAGTTGAGACCAATTTGTTTGTGGCAAGGCAGACATGAAAGTGAAAAAAAAAAGAAAGAGAAAGAAATAAGAAAGGAAAGTGGAATTCCTTGGGACTAGACATGGTACTGTTGCCTCAGGAAGCAGGGTGACTTATTCGAAATTCCTTGGAAGGAAACTCAAACTCAAAAAACTCTTGCATCAATGTCTCAAAGTCTGTATAGATATATGCAAAAAACGAAGCTACCAAGTATTTGGGTGTCTGGTGTATGCTCCACCGTGTCATTCAGAGAACAGTAGTGGAGTAGAAATAGAGTTTGTGGTTAAGAAAGAAAAAAGCTTTTGCCTTAATGCCTGAAAAGAAAGTATGGTAAAAAATACTCAAAGCCTAAGTCTTTGGTTCCATCGATGCTATGAGTGGTTTACTTGAAGGTGAGTACTGTTTAGAAAATATGAGGAGATCCCTTAATCTTGATGCATGCTTATTGTTTGGATTGATGTGGGGTGACAAAATTCAAGTGTGGGGGAATCTTTGGCTCCTTGATCTTTAGTTGAGCACTTTTAGAGCTTGTGTACACTATCTTACTTTTGCCATGATTAAAATTCGCATCATTTTTGACTTATTGAATTTTGGGTGTACATTCACTGTAAACACCCATGAGACACAACTCGTCCACTAGGGGTAACCTAGGGGTTTAAAGGCTTGTTGCACATGCAAAATGCAACCGTGATTCCTACAATAGTGAGTTAGGATTTTTTGCATTCTAGGTTAGTTTTTCTTTTTGTTTACTTGAGGACAAGTAATGCTCAAGTATGGGGGAATTTGATGAGCACATTTATGTGTGAAATCTTAGGGCATAAAACATACATTTTACCACATTGGACAGATTTATTCGGTGTTTTCTTGTGCTTTTCAGGTTTTTGGGCTATTTATTGCTATTCTGGACTATCAGGAGTTGTATGTCCAAATTTACATGTAAAGCTGCCCAATATTTTTGTAGGGCTGTGTTTAGAGCTATATTTTGAGCAAGTTGGACGTGACGGAATGCAAGTATGCATCCGTTTAGGCCTCCATGCAGTTGATTATTCTTTTTAGGCTAAGAAAGAATAATGGGTCTGAAAAGAGCTGGAATGCAAGCCCATAGCCATTTTGCCACTTCCCAAGGATATTTTGGGCATCAAGGAAGGCACTTCTAATCAATGGTTGAGATCCACTGCAAGTACAGGACTGTTTTAGCAATTTTCCAATCTTAAAGAGAGAGAAGAGCTGCTATTCACATGGGGGGACCCACACTGCCTACACCCTCCACAATTTTTAAAGAGACAACACTATCCACAATTTTTTTGAGCACTAAGGTTCCACGCTTTTTAGAGGACAGCTTGGGTATTTGATTAATTGATTGAGTGGAATCCTAGTCATCACCCTTATTCTCTCTCTCCTCCAACTTTCCAAGGGCACTTTTGGAATTGTACTATGGATAGATTGTTTTTGAAAAATATTTTCTTATCCTTGGAAGGTTGAGAAGTCGAAGATGCCTTGATCTCATTGCTTAGGGAAGACACCTACAAAGAAAAGGAAGCACAAGTTTAGAATTAGAAAGTTACTTTTTGAAAAGAAGAAGGTTTATGTAGCTAGGATTTTTATCTCTCTTTGTTTCTATTTTTTTTTCTTTTTTCTTGGGATTCAAGGAATGTAAAGGAGGAAGGAGAAGAGAATATTCTCTTAGTTTTGGATTTCTATCTTCCCTTCTCTCTCCCCTCCACGGTTTTAGAAGGAGGCCTCTCTCCCAAAATCGTGGGCTCTCTCCCTCTCTTCTCCTCTTCTCCCCTTCCCCCTATAAATACCCCATAGGCTTTAGCTTGTAAGTAGTTCAATTCCTTAGTGAAATTTCTCTCTTCTTCTTCCAATTTTTGGCTTTCTAAGTTTTCTAGTTTGATTATGAGCTTAGTTTAATGGTTGTAATAGGTTTAATTCAAGCTTTACTTTCAATTTATGTCTTCAATTTGGTTGTAATATTTTAATTCTAGGTTAGTTTTAAAGCATTCTAGTCTAGGCTTCTAATCATTGTGAGAAGAATTAGAGACTTGGAAGAGGAAGCCATGCAAGGATTATTCAAATGTTCAAGCTTCTTCAACTACATTCATGCAAGCCTTAATTAATTCATGCACTTTCAACTTTGGTAGAAGGAAGCATTAGTTCTTAATTTTTTTTTTAGTTTCTTCTTCTTCTTCTTCATCTCTTAATTTTATTTTTAGTTCTTCTTCTTCTTAAATTTCTAATTCCTCCATTATTTTTATTTTAATCACACTCTCACCACCTCTATTCTCTCTCCATTCTAGTAGGACCTTAATTTTTCCACTTTTATTTTCATTCTCATTCTCTACCTCTCTAACTCTTCCATGCTTATGCAATTTTTTTTTTTATTCACCATCATTATCATGTCATGCATTATGTTAGGATTTTAATTTAATTATTTTTGTTTTAATTTCAGATTTGGTAGCGCCATTTCAAGTGTGAGAAGCAAGCAATTTCAATCCGATTCAAGCCCCTTTGGGTTTTACATCTCTAATCTCTTAGTCTCATTCTCCCTCTCTAATCTCTTCTTTTATTTTTTTTTTTTGTGGTTGTGATGTGTAGCTGCTGCGATTTATTCCTTCAAATCCACGTTAGTATTGATAGGTTAGATGCTTATGTGTTAGGACGTCAATTCAATTAGTTAGATGCGTAATTTTGCTAGATGCTTGTGAGTTAGGACACATTATTTTAATTAGTTCAATCCAATACTTTAATTTGGTTCACTTTGCATTACTTTTAAGTGAGTAAGATAGAGTGGCGTACATCTCCTTGAGTTTGCCCCGTAGCTACGATTGATCCGAACGCTTGCGGTTATTATTTCTTGTAAACATCCACCCTAGAGATGATGACCTTATCCATGCTGGCCATTATGCATCGCATTTCAACGTACCGAGCCGCAGTCCCTTAGAAAGAAAAGAGAGGAAGAGAGAGAGTGAGGATTTTCACTTTTCAAACTTAAATTAAAAAAAAAAGGAGAGAAAGAAATTCATGAGATCAGCTTACCCCATCATATGAAAGAGGGAGGCCTAGGTCGCAGTTTGGAGAGTTGGGAAGTCCCAACTCAATCTTGGGCTGACCAATTAGGTATGTTTGACAAACCATGGATGATAGGAGGGGATGTGATCATCTATGTTCGCCAACCTCAAAGGAGGGACTCCTACCTCCGGGTCTGCCCCTACAGTCCGGGAGGCATGAGAGGACTGCCCTCAGCCAAAGCTCCCAGGGAAAAGAGGGCAGTTAGGGTACTGCAAAAGAACCAAAATCAGATGAATCAATAAATTTCTTTGTTAACTGAGGATAATGAGTAATGAAATCATACCCTGGGGCCCTCAAGAGTGAGAGGGACACAAACAGTCTCCCAGAAGAGGGAGGCAGGATAGTCCCCGACAGCAGAGGCCAATTGCGTGGCCGGCTCGCCAACCCTCAAAAGCTAGATCTCCTACGGCTCCAAGAGAGAAGGAGTATGCATGCGAGCTGGAGGGAGACAAGGGATGAGTCTCTCCTCAGACCAATGCAAGGATACCTGCTCTCCCAAGTAGAAGGAGAATCCCCACAGACCCTCGAAGAGAATCCATCGGGTAGAGAGAGCGGAGGCCCGAGCAAATAGGTTCGGCTCGGGGAGGTATTCCAAAAGGTAGGGGTGAAGGGAGATCTGCCAAACATAAAGAAATTGATAAGTGAAATAGTTACAAAATCAGGACTAATAGTAAAAGAAAGCAGTTTTGAGCTTACATTCTCGAGCTGTAGCTCCTTCCGGAGACCCCGAACGGAGGGAAGATCCTTGTGGTGGCTGCTCTTCAAAAGGGTGCCCTTGGACCATCGCTTGGCCCTTAGGAAAGTCATGCACTGGTCCTCTTCCCCCTTGAAGGAGGGAATCCAAAAATGCAGGATCTCATAACTCCATGTTTGTAAGGAACGAAAGAAACCAATAAATAAGTTAGACAGTAATAAGGAAAAGGAATAAGTGACTCAAGAATGAAAAAAAGAGGGAAATAAGACTCACCCAGATGACATAGGAGCAACTGATGAGGTTCGGGGAACCTAGGACTAGGAAGTCCATCATGTATTGGAGGTGGGCATAAGCCAAACCTCCCCAATCATACCCTACCGCGAGGTCGAAGTCCTCAAAGAATCGACAGAAGGCAAGATCGATGACCAATGTCCCGATCATGTCACTGAACTCGACCTCGACCAGCAGATATAGGAGAAAACATCGGGCCATCTGGTCGTGCTCCACGGAGGAGGACTGATCTATCACCCCTTTCTCCCACCAGAAATTCCTCATGGTAGCGATAGAAAGGTCCCCATGTGCAATACGAATCCCCGTCATACGCCTGAAGTAGTCGTAGTGGTCCGAGGAATCCTCCTGGTCCGTAGAGGTCAGCGCCACGGGCATCCCTCCGAAGGGAAGCCCCGTGATCATATGAAAATCGAGAGGTGTGATGGTCACCTCTCCTAGTGGTAAGTGGAAGGTTTGGGTGCTCGGCCACCACCTCTCCACCAGTGCCCGATCTATCAGGCTATCCAGCTCTCGAACGGGGCATGCAGCGATATGCCCCAATCTGGTCTGCCTCACCCTGGACTGTACCTCTGGGCGAAGCTCTCTGTACCACTCCTACGCCTTCTCTGTGTCGCAATACTTCTTCAGCAGCGAGAGGGTCTTATGCTACAAAAACATAAGAGAAGGAAGAAATCATTAGATTCAAATAAATAAGGAGAAAACAAAAATATAAAGAAGAAGATAAGTCCAAAAATCCCTAGAATGGTGTTTTAGGGTTTTGTCTCGATTTGTGTACCTAGAAATGCCTAAGTTGGTATTTTAGGGTTTCACCTCGACTTGCATGCCAAAAGATACCCGGGGGTGATATCCTATGGCCTAGTCTCGATTTGCATACCTAAAAATTCTTGAGTTAATATTTTAGGTTTTCGCCTCAATTTACACACCAAAAGATACCCAGGGTGGTATCCGATGGCCTTGTCTCCATTTATGCGCCTAAAAATGCCTGAGTCAGTGTTTTAGGGTTTTACCTCGATTAGCGCACCAAAAGATACCCGGGTGGTATCCGATGGCCTTGTCTTAATTTATGTGCCTAAAAATGCCTAAGTTGGTAGTTTAGGGTTTTGCCTCAATTTACGTGCTAATAGTTACTCAAGGTGATATCCACCCTAGAGATGATGACCTCATCTATGCTGGCCATCATACGCCACATTTCAATGTACCGAGCGATGGTCCCCTAGAAAGAAAAGAGACAAATAGAGAGAGTGAGGATTTTCACTTTTCAAACTTAAATAAATAAAAAAGGAGAGAAAGAAATTCACGAGATCCACTAACCCCGTCGTATGAAAGAGGAAGGCCTAGGTAGTAGTCTGGAGAGTTGGGAAGTCCCAACTCAATGTCGGGCCGACCTAATTCGGTATGTTTGACAAACCACGGACGATAGGTGGGGATGTGATCATCCATGTCTGCCAACCTCAAAGGAGGGACTCCACTAGAAGTCCCTGCCTCTGGATCTGCCCCAACCGTCCGGGAGCCATGAGAGGACTACCCTCAGCCGAAGCTCCCAGGGAAAAGAGGGCGGTCAGGGTACTGCAAAAGAACAAAAATCAATTCAGGATGATTCAATAAATTTCTTTGTTAACTAAGGACAATGAGTAATGAAATCATACCTGAGGGCCCTCAAGAGTGAGAGGGAGGCAGACAATCTCCCGGAAGAGGAAGGTAGGATAGTCCCCGATAGTAGAGGCCAACTGCTTCGCCGGCTTGCCAACCCTCAAACGCTGGATCTCTTGTGGCTCCAAGAGAGAAGGAGTATGCATGCGAGCTGGAGGGAGACAAGGGATGAGTCTCTTCTTAGACCACTGCAAGGACACCCACTCTCCCAAGTAGAAGGAGAATCCACATGGACCCTCGAAGAGAATCCATCGGGAAGAGAGAGCGGAGGCCCGAGCAAACAGGTCCAGCTCGGGGAGGTACTCCAGAGGGTAGGGGCAAAGGGAGATCTGCCAAACACAAAAAAATTGAAAAGTGAAATAATTGCAAAATTAGGACTAAGAGTAAAAGAAAGCAGTTTTGAGCATACATCCTCGAGCCGCAGCTAGACCCTGAACAGAGGGAAGATCCTTGTGGTGGCCGCTCTTCAAAAGGGTGCCCTTGGACCATCGCTTGGCCCTTTGGAAAGTCATGCACTAGTCCTCTCCCCTCCTTGAAGGAGGGAATCCGGAAACGTAGGATCTCATAACTCCATGCCTGTAGGGATCGAAAGAAACCAATAAATAAGTCAGACAGTAATAAGGAAAAGGAATAAGTGACTCAAAAATGAAAAAAAGAGGGAAATAAGACTCACTTAGATAACATAGCAGCACTCGATGAGGTTCGGGGAACCTAGGACCAGGAAGTCCATCATGTAAAGGAGGTGGGCATAAGCCGAACATCCCCAATCATACCCTACCGCGAGGCCAAAGTCCTCAAAGATTAGGCAGAAGGCAAGATCGGTGACCACTGTCCCGATCATGTCGCTGAACACAACCTTGGCCAGCAGATACAGGAGAAAACTTCGGGCCATCTGGTCGTGCTCCATGGAGGAGGACTGATCTGTCACCCCTTTCTCCCACCAGAAATTCCTCATGGTGGCAATAGAAAGGCCCTTGTGCGCAATGCGAATCCCCATCATATGCCTGAAGTAGTCATAGCGGTACGAGGAATCCTCCTGGTCCACAGGGGTCAGCGCCACGGGCATCCCTCCGAAGGGAAGCCCCGTGATCATATGAAAATCGAGAGGTGTGATGGTCACCTCTCCTAGTGGTAAGTTGAAGGTCTGTGTGCTCGGCCACCACCTCTCCACTAGTGCCTGAACTGTCAGGCTGTCCAGTTCTCGAACGGGGCATGCGGCAATATGCCCCAATCTGGTCTGCCTCACCCTGGACTGTACCTCCAGGCAAAACTCTCCGTACCACTCCTTCGCCTTCTCCGCATCGTAATACTTCTTAGACATCGGGAGGGTCTTACCCTACAAAAACATAAGAGAAAGAAGAAATTATTAGATTCAAATAAATAAGGAGAAAACAAAAATATAAAGAAGAAGATAAGTCCAAAAATCCCTAGAATGGTGTTTTAAGGTTTTGTCACAATTTGCATACCTAAAATTCCTCTCGGCACAGAGGGGGGGTGAATCTGTGCTTATTAAAAATTTTTGCAAACTCAGATTATAACAACCAACACACAATCGTATGGTCAAGCACCAATCACTATAAAGTAGCTTGGTCTACTAGTGAACCACACCCACTCTTCAAGCAAGCACTTCAAAAAAAATATCAAACCACAACACAAGCATATACGTGGTTCGGCATAATGGCCTACATCCACAGAGCAATACCCCTCATGGGTTTCGTGCTTTGCTCAGCACACTTCTATTAAAAAAATCTTATTACATAGGTTCAACACAGTTCCATATGACACAGGAACCACAGGAAATACTCCCACATACCTAACTGCATCAGCATAATAGGCTTTAAACACTAAAAATAAGTTTATATGATCAACCCAAATTTTCAACACTCAAAATTACATGAATCTCACTCCCCAACAAGACTAAATGATAAGAAGGGAAACTTGAATGAAAAACTACCTCAAGAATGAAGTAGAACTACAACCACTATCGATGCAGACCTTCTGGACATCGGTAGCAGCGTGCGGCATGTCTTGGAAGCCTCTAACATGGATCCCAATGCATCGATCTACTCAAAATGCCTTCTTCTCTGAGAAAATTTGAACATTAAATCACAGAGGCATCAAACCCTAAATCTGACTTCACCACTGCGTAGAGGATGATAAAATATGGGGGGTAGCGTCTCTACATAAATCCCAAAATTCAACTTTTAAATAGCCCAAAGTTCGAGGCAAAGATTGAGTCAATCTGGGCCATTAGATCAGATCGTACGGACTGCCCAGATTAAAATAAGATTTGATCTTCCGTCTTCTGCTTTACACGGGAGTGGAGCACACATAAGCCGTTGGATCCTCATCTTTGATATGAGATTAAAACAGAACCATCGGATTAGATTCCTGATCCACCAATGAGAAGTCATCACTTAAGCGTACCGATTTCGCATGTGCTTAATTGTGAGATGTCCATTTAAAATCTTTTATCTCAGTCATTGATTATGATTTAGATCAACCAATCAGAACAAGAGATTCTAATTCAGATTTAAAGATCAATCACAACCACACAATTGCTTGTGTTTTTTGGACAACGATGACTCATCCATGATCTGTACACGTATCAGAAAAAGCTGAAATTTTTATCTCCCACTATTTGCCATGTGGGCTTCACACCCGTACGGTTGGAATTCCCATGTGATGCTCCGAAAAATTCACTAACCTGTTACAGAGAATGACTTCCAGTAGCTTGATTTTCAAAACCTTCAAATATTTTCTAAGTATATGAGCATCCACAATCTGTTTGACAAAATGCCCAAAAGGGCTGGGCTGCTGCCTGGGCTCCTGTGCCCATGGTGCTAGGCTGCTGGGCTAGTGCTTGTGCAGCCATGCCGTCAAGGCTGTGATGGCCATATGGCCATGTTGACTCAGTCAAATGCCAAGGTGGACATGCCACCTTACTACCCCCTGACATGTGGCACCCCAAGGTGGGGTCCACACTCTCTCTCCTCTTTCTCTCTCCTCTCTCTCTCTTCAAAATCAACTCAAGCTTGCTGTCCAGCTTCACTGACAATGATCCTGATGCACTCTTCTGGCCTTCACACATATCAACCTGTAGCTCGAATGACTATGTGATTTGTTCACCTTTTTAGAGAAAAACTTTGTAAACATGTTGGCACAAACCATTTGTCTTTTCTCTCTCATATGTACACTTTTCAAGAGTCTCAAAAAGGCTTCACAGCCACAGTTGCTGAATTTCAGATTTACTAGAAAACTTGCAACTGAACATGTCATTTTCACAAATAATCATTGTTTGGCTCAAGTAACACTTGAAACACATCACCAACAAGAATTTGAACATGCGTAGCCACTCGGAAGACTAGTGGGTCCCACCAATCATTAAACCAACCTCCAAACCAAGAAAAACACTGTTTTGACTTAAATTTTCAGAAATCTTGAACTTGAACCTTGAGGAGGCAATATAGCTCGCGTTTGACCTTGAACTTTCTTGGAACATATCCAATACACTAAAATAAGAGCCACCAAGAGCTCAAACCACCAGAAACCTCGCTATATTAAGAATTCATCTATCAAACCAAGCCATTACCTCTTCAACCCTATACATGCTTTCCATAAACTGTACACAAAACCTTCAGATCTCTGAGAGCAAGGTTGTTAGACCTCAAATACAATATTTATGAGATTATGAGCATGGTCAAATAATAAAACAAGGTGGCCTACACTCACACACTCAGGCAATGGGGAAATTGTCACACCCCAAACCACCCCTTGGGAAGATTAGGTAGGTGACCCGAATTGCATAACGACAATCCGCCAAATCCCACGGATCTAGAAGCAGTTAATACATTCATGGTATCACATTCATAACATTAACATAGGTAAGATCAGAGTGCTACAGATAAACTACAAATATAATACCAAAAGAGAAAGTGTAGCGATACGGGAATGAGGATGATATATATATATATACATATGTTTGTTTTGAAACATTCCCCAATACAACCCACAACTGAAAAGAAAGACTGATATATACATAAGCAAAAGATAAGCACATATATATACAGGGCGAGATAACTCAACCCCAAAAAGGAAAGAAAAGACTAAACCAGAAACAGAAACATGGATAAACTCCTATCAAAACAAAAAGGAGTCCCCAAGATAAAAAGCATCAAGTGTGCCCCTTATTGGTCTTCATCAATGACCACCGAGAAAGCACACATCATCGGCACGACCTTCGTCGGAGTCCATACCAATAGCATCATAATCACGAGGGCTCTCCTCCTCGTAACGAGTCTCCATGCCATAGTGGCATCGATCTGTACAATCATCTAAAAGAAAAACATGTATAATAGAGTGTGAGCCCCACTGAGCTCGTGAGTAAAACATATCATCATGCATGCATATGCAACCACAATCCACATGTTCCTACATGATATGCAAGTACGGATTATTTAATTAGCCACCTAACAATACAACTAAGTCAGGTCAGTGCTACTACAATCCCCAATACATTTATCCCTGGTATGGGCTTGGTTACCCCTTCCCGCGATACACCCATTGAGTTGTCGGAGAGAACCAGCTGGCTCCAGCTCACTAGTCCTTGGTCAGCCCGACCGGCCCTGTTGATTAAACTTGTGAGGTAACCGACTAAATAATAATTCACCTTTCGGTGCTTCTCGACATGTAATTCGAGGATAAAATTTATATGTGGCATGTAGCCATGATTCACCTATTGGTGCTTCCCAAGCTTGTAGCTCGAGGCTTCCCGGCATATTTGCCCTGGGGCATCCCAGTTGTGTTAAGGCTTCCCGATGTAACCGCCCGAGGTTTTACGGTAGTCCTCACAGTCATCCAACACCTTAACCCCTATTGGCAAGGGTTCGTAGCATGGGTGATGAAAATCTAACCCCATGTTTATATGGCATCGTATGAGTCAGGCGGTGTCAACCATATACCATACTACGGGCTACCACCGGCCTCATTTCCAAGCCAACTACAGCATCTAATCTAACATTCACATTCATCATGATATAATCATAGAGTTGATCAATAGACATACGATGTGTAATAGTTTTGAGTAATTGAACTGAATTAAATAACACAGCATTTATAATTAAAGAATTTAATTTCTGGCATCATAATACTATTACACGTGCATACACGATAATATTTCACTCACCTGGATCTGGTTCTATGAACTCAGTTACAAATTCAGTTCCGACTGTAGTCTGGCTGTAGGCCTCGAGCGCAGGATCAAATCCTAGATATAAATAAAAAATTTGTTATTTAATATTCCAAACTATTTTTGGATGTCCTAGGGTTGATCTCAGCTCACTGGGTTGACTCGGTGTACAGTTGGTCATCACTTGGAATTCTCTGGGCCTTGCACTGGGCCTTAGGCCTATGTCCCGGTGCATCATCCAGAGACTGTGGCCTAGGGGCAGAATGGTCATTTATCATAGTGGTACATGTTCCTAGGTTATTTTAGTCTCACAGTACAGTCCCCAACTTGACAGTGTTGTAGGACCAACACAAACAGGGTTTTCAAGCCCTGCGGGTCCCACTTGGGCACCCAAAGTGTTCATTTATGAGGACAAATGTGGGGAGGGGCATTTTAGTCATTTTCACCTTCCCACACTGATTTATGGCCCATGGGTGAAGATCCCCAATTCAGATCAGCCATCCAGCAAAGTTTTATTCACTAGGCGATGTCTCTGGGTGATGTCTGCATCGCTCAGTGCATCGCCCAGAGATTGCTAAATCGGGAACAGGCTGAGATTCCTGGGTTGCAGGCCATGGGCAGTGCATGGATCCTCTCCCCATGCATGTTATGTCAACTTGGACCCCCAGGGGCATACTTTGCACTGGTCCTTGTAGATTTTCACTTGGGCCCACCACTTGGCTGCCAGGAGCTACCCAGACAAGCCAATGAATAGTAACCCAGTATACCTTTGGTTACAAATCAGGGTTTTGGCTGCATGCAAGGTTGGATTTATATGTAAAACAGTAATCTAAGGCTGTTACCACTTAAGGTTAGGTTTCATGCAGCCAGGGCACACAATCTGGACCCCAGACTGCCCAGTTCTTGGTGTAACAGGGCAGTGCAACCAGGCACAACCCAGGTTTTGGTTCCAGATGTAAAACAGATCTGTAAATCACCATAAAACACTCAGATTTTCCATGCATCATGCTTGCATGGTAGATCTGAGATGGTCCATGGCAGCCCCCAGCTGTTCTGGGCTGCCAATGGCCAGAAATCCATCAAAACACAGGCATATATGAAGGAGTAGCATCACAGCAAGGGTATAAGCTCAGTCTTATACCTGAAATCGAGCTGAGGATGGATGCAGATGCAAGGCTGAGGTCTCCTCCCCCTTCTCCTTCTCTTTCCTTATTCTTCTCCTTCCCTCTACGGTTTGAACAGTGCAAAGGGTTCTAAAATGAGCCTAAGGCCCCTATTTATAGCCCAGCCCATGACTAGGGTTTGTTTGGCTGTTAAGGCCCCTTTCGAAAATGCATTTTTGACTGCATTCTCAGTCATTCTGGGCACTCAGGTGGGGTCCACAGTGATCCAAGGGTAGAAGGTGGTCCCTCAAACTCCCCTCAACCTATGGAGGGTGCCCATGTCCAATTTGGGTGGTCTCCACAGATCAATTCATGGAATAATTGCATTTTCCCACTGTGGGCGATGTCTCTGGGTGATGTCTGCATCGTCCAAAGATTTCAACAAGGCTGATTCTCTGTGGGCTTGCACAGGGGTTTGACCCAGGCCTAGGGTCTTGCACCCACATGTCACTCATGGTCTTTTACACTCATTTTCAGATGTGGGATCCACATTTATGGAGAGGCGAGAGAATACCTGGGGTTCAGGCAATACATTATGCTATGAGCTGTGCAATTATAGGGATCTGCAATCCATCTTCTGACAGGTATGTAGGAAGACATCCTCAGGGTTTCTTCATCAAATTCGATCACTGGAGGGTGATACTCCACAGTGTGCTTGGATGCCATGTCAGGGGTTCCTGTCCTTTAGTTAAGATTCTAGTCAGTCAGGGGCAGGGTTTGACATTTCTCCCCACCTTACAAAATTTTCATCCACGAAATTTGCTTACCTTGTAACTCAAAGAGCTGGGGATATTTCTCTTTCATTTCTTCCTCACATTTCAAGGAAGCTTCTTCTATAGGATTGTTCCCCCATCAAACCTTTACAAAGGCAACCGTGCGGTTATGGAGGTTATGCTCCTTTCTATCCAATATCTTCGAAGGTTGTTCTTCGTAAGTCTTGTCCACGTCCAACTATTCAGGTTTAGTTGAGAGTACATATGTCGGGTTGTTGATGTATTTTCTTAGCATCGACAAATGGAAAACTTCATGGATGCCTTGCAAAGATGGTGGTAATGCTAGCCGGTATGTTATGGGTCCTACTCTACTGATAATTTCATATGGACCAATGAATCTTGGGCTCAGTTTACCCTTCTTGTTGAAACGTAGCAATCCCTTTATTGGGGACACTCAAAGGAATACTTTTTCTCTGACATTAAATTCAATGTCCTTTCTTCGGTTATCGGCATAACTTTTCTATCTTGATTTAAGTTGCCTTGATTTTCTCTCTAATGACATCCACCTTGTCACAGGTTGCTTGTATCATCTCTGAGCCAAGATATCTTTGTTCACCAACTTCATCCCAGTACAGCGGGGTTCGACACTTCCGACCATAGAGAGCTTCAAATGGTGCCATGCCAATGGTGAGTGGTGACTATTGTTGTATGTAAATTCCACCAAGGGTATGTGGGCATCCCAACTGTCACTCATTTCTAAGACACAGGCTCTGAGCATGTCCTCCAGAGTCTGGATAGTCCTTTCTGACTGTCCGTCCGCCTGCCAATGGAAAGTTGTACTAAGATTTAGCAGAGATCCCAATGCCTTTTGTAAACTTCTCCAAAACCTTGAAGTAAATCGAGGATCTCTATCAAATACTATTCTGACAGGTACTCCGTGTAAGTGGACTATATTTTCTATATATAGCTGGGCAAGCTTCTCCATTGAATAACTTATCTTGGTTGGTACGAAGTGAGCTGCCTTCGTCAGTTCGTCTACAATCACCCATATCGCATTCATCCCCTTCCTAGTGCTGGGTAGATTTATCACGAAGTCCATAGTAATCCTTTCCCACTTCTACTCAGGTATAGGGAGTGGCTTCAATAATCCATATAGTCGGTGTCTCTCCGCTTTAATTTGCTGAGAGGTAAGGCACTTAGACACGTATATTGCTATGGTCTCTTTCATCCCAATCCACCAGTAGTACTTCTTCAAGTCCTTGTACATCTTCATGCTTCCGGGATGGATTTTATAGGGTGAGTTGTGCACCTCTTTAAGGATTCGGTCTTGGACATCGTAATCGTTAGGCACGCACAATCTGTCTCAGAATTTCAATGCACCATCATGGGCTAATGAAAAATCTGGGTCCTTGTGGACTCCTTGTTGTACTTCCCAAATAATCTTGGCCAACTCAGGATCCAATGGTTGCTTCGCAATTACTTCTTCTCGTATCGATGGCTGTAGATCCATAGCTACTAATTGTACAGTCGTTCCTTCGATCACGAGTTCCAGATCAAACTTTTGAGCTTCCTCTAACAACAGTTCGCTTACAATCAAGGAAGTGAGGGATGCAGTCTGAGATTTTCTAACACATCCGCTATAGCATTGGCTTTGCCAGGGTGGTACTGGATCTCACAATGATAATCCTTTACCAGTTCTAGCCATCACCTCTGTCTCATATTCAACTCTTTCTGGGTGAAGAAATACTTCAGACTTTTGTGATCGCTGAAGATTTCACTCTTTTCACCGTATAGGTAATGTCGCCATATTTTCAATGCGAAGACTACCGCTGCCAATTCTAAGTCATGACTGGGGTAGTTTTTTTCGTGTTCCTTCAATTGCCTTGAGGCGTAGGTGATCACTTTACCTTTTTGCATTAGGACGCCACCCAATCCTATTCTGGATGCATCAGTATATACTACCATTCCTCCAGTACCGTCCGGAATGGTCAAAACTGGAGCCGTCACCAACCGGTTTCTTAACTCCTGAAAGCTTTTCTTGCATGCTTCATTCCATTCAAACTTGATGCCCTTCTTTGTTAGCTTTGTCATTGATGCCGAGATTCGTGAGAAATTTTTAATAAATCGTCGGTAATACCTGGCCAAACCTACAAAACTTCGGATCTCAGTGGCACTCTTCGGTGTCTCCCACTCAAGAACCGCTTTCACTTTATCTGGGTCCACTTTAATACCATCTTTGGTCATGATGTGTCCCAGGAATCCGATCTGGTGAAGCCAAAATTTATATTTGCTGAACTTGGCATAAAGCTGGTGTTCCCGCAATCGTTGTAGCACAAAGGTAAAGTGCCGAGCGTGCTCTTCCTCACTCTTGGAGTACACCAGAATGTCGTTATTCAAGTTAAAATAATACCGCAAGCATACGGGTCAATCGTAGTACGGGTCGAACACGAGGAGATATATGCCACTCTATTTAACTAAATTAAAAGTAATGCAAAGTGAACCAAATTAAAGTGTTAAATTAAAACTAATAAAAATTAATGCAACCTAACTCATAAGCATCTAACAAAATTAAAGGATTAAATTCGCATCCTAACACAGTAGCATTTAACCTATCAAACTAATGCAAATTGAAAGGAATAAAAATGCAGCCACACATAATAACCACATAAAAAAGAATAAGGGAATAAAAGTGCATCCAGAAAC
The DNA here is from genome assembly GCF_018873765.1 of Telopea speciosissima. NCBI lineage: Eukaryota > Viridiplantae > Streptophyta > Magnoliopsida > Proteales > Proteaceae > Telopea > Telopea speciosissima. The sequence continues at coordinate 33,366,447 of NC_057920.1, read as the reverse complement.
CACAATCATATAAAAAAAATAAAAGAAATAGAGGGAGAAGAAGAAGACGATAGAGAGAGATAGAGGAGAGGGAGAATGAGATTACGGGTTTAGAGAATGAAAACCTGGATGTGCTTGAATCGGACTGAAATTGCTTCCTCTTCTAAATCTCCAAGACTTGTCATCAACTTAGAAACTTAGACTAAAAAGCGTGAAACTAAACTAGAATTATTACAACCATATTGAAGACATAAAATTAAAACATGAATCAAAAGCATCACAACCATGAAATTGAAAGCATGAAATCAAACTAGAACTTAGAAAGTCAAAAACTAGAAGAAGAGAAGAAGAAATTTCACTAATTAATGGAACTAAACACTACACTAAAAACTGAACTAAAATTGAACTAGAAACTAACTAAAAACTAACTTCTTACAACCCAAAGGGCAAGGGGTATTTATAGGGGGAAGGGAGAAGAGAGAAGAGGGAAGTGGTAGGAGAAATATTCCCTAAGAAAAGAAAATATTCTCTTCTCCTTCCTCCTTTACATTGCCTTGAATCCCAAAAAAAAAGAAAAAAAATAGAAAGAGGAAGTGAAAAGAATCCTAGATACATAAACCTTCTATTTATTAAAAAATAACTTTCTAATACTAACTTGTGCTTCCTTTTCTTTGTAGGTGTCTTCTCCAACCAATGAGATCAAGGCATCTTTGACTTTTCAACCTTTCATAGATGAGAGAATATCTTTCAAAAGAAATCTATCCCAAGTAGAAATCCAAAAGTGCCTTTGAAAAGTTGGAGGAGAGAGAGAGCAAAGGTGATGATTAGGATTCTACTCACAATTAATGAAATGTCAAATCCGTCCTTCAAAAAACGTAGAGCATGGGATGCTTATATGACCCTCACTGTTGTATTCTTTACAAAAAATCACCCAAAATAGACCCAAATTTTGTCCAATGTGGAGTTCGGGAGCCCAAGATATCTCAAGTTGAAGTTGGACTGCTTCAGAGCCTTCCAAATAGAATCTTTCGGCTGACAGAAAGATAACTTCTGATAATTGCCCTGAGGCCCCTAGAATCCGAAGTTCCATTTTACTTTGTCTCCGGCCAACTATCAATAATTATAAATAAACCCCTATCCACGGAAATGGCCGTAACTTCTTCGTTTCAACTCGGAATCAAGTGCCGTTTGAACCGTTGCGAAGCTGACTCGACGGGTTCCTCATCCATACTATTAACACCCCAAAATTATGCTAAGGGGCCCATTGTAATCACATTCAAATTTGATTGATTGGCATGATTCTTTCAGTGCTCAATCCAAACTTGATTTTCTCGACTCCTGGGCACTTCCAGCTATTCTTAGCATCTTTTGCTCCATTTTCACAAGAATTCACCTAAAACCTAAAAAGCACAAGAAAGCACTGAAGTAACTCTGTCCAATGTGGTAAAATGTATGCTTTATGTCCTAAGATTTCACACATAAATGTGCTCATCAGATTCCCCCACACTTGAACGTTACTTGTCCTCAAGTAAAGCAAAAGAAAAACTAATCTAGAATGCAAAAAATCCTAACTCACTTTCGTAGGAATCACGGTTGCACTTAGCATGTGCAACAAGCCTTTAAACCCCTAGGTTACCCCTAGTAGACGAGTTTTGTCTCATGGGTGTTTGCAGTGAATATACACCCAAAATTCAATTGTAAATGAATGCTGCAAATTTTAATCGTGCCATAAGTAGGACAGTGCACATAATCCCAAAAATTGCTCAACTAAAAATCAAGGAGCCAAAGGTTCCCCCACACTTAAATTTTATCACCCCTCATCAATTCAAGCAATAAGCATGTATCAAGATTAAGAGATCTCCTCATATCTTCTGAACACTACTCACCTTCAAGTAAACCACTCATAGCATCGATGGAACCAAAGACTTAGGCTTTGAGTATTTTTTTACCATACTTTCTTTTCAGGCTTTTTAGGCATTAAGCTTTTCTTTCACAACAGAAAACTCTATTTCTACTCCACTGCTGTTCTCTGAATGACATGGAGGAGCATACACTAGACACCCAAATACTTGGTAGCTTCGCTTTTTGCATATATCATAAAGGCTTTGAGACATTGTTGCAAGAGTTTTTTGAGTTTCCTACCAAGGAATTTCGATCAAGTCACCCTGCTTCATGAGGCACAGTGCCCTGTCTAGTCCCAAGGAATTCCACTTTCTTTTCTGTTCCTTTTTTTTTTTTTTTCTTTTTCTTTCTTTTTTTCTTTTCATTCACTTTCATGCCTTGCTTTGCCACAAACAAATTGACCTCAACTACTAGCCAAAAGATCAAAGGGTCCATAAAACACATAGAGAAATCTAGCCATCAAATGAAATAACGCTTAAATTTTCTAATTCAATCCCTCTCACCAGATACAAACCAACTACCATCCTTGAAAAAAGATTTCTTTATTATTTCGCATGCTAGGGCACCTAATTCTCTCTTTCTCTCGTTTCGTAATCAAAAAAACGTATGCACAAAACCAAACTACCATCACAATCAAAATTTACCAAATAAGCAAGCTCACACCCCCCCCCACACTTAAGTCATGCAATGTCCTCAATGCATGCATAAGAGAAAGAATAAGGACAAGGGAGGAGATGAAGGGGCTTACCAGATATAATAAAAAAGAGAATCATGAAGAATCATGAGCTCTACAAAAAGTACTAGGAGTAGCAACAGAAATCTCAATCCATGGCCAGTAAATGAAGAAATAACTTCAAAACCAGAAAACACTCGACCATGAATTTTAGTAAAGCGAGAAATAATATAGAAGTTAAGCACAACTGAGAAATATCCAATAGAAAAATCTGTCCTCATGGGACAGTGGAAAATGAAGGCATTAAAACTCATGCCATAAATCCTCCCATTCTCTCCCGTTTGCAATGTAGAACACATGTCATGTTTAGAAAAACCAACCAAAAATGGATCGCAGTAAGCATAAAAAGGATAATGAATAACCTCATCAAAATAATCATAAAAAATGGGAGGTTTACTCAAATCAATCCTAGCAATACAACTATCCGCCCTTTGCATAACTTGGTTTTCCAAATAAGGATCATGATAATTTGCTTCAAAAGCATCATGACTAACATTGTCCTCCTCAATAAAATCATCAAACCTAGGAGGTTTGGATAAATCACTATGTGGGACAAAACAATCCTCAGTATGACAGTCAACTGGGTTTTCCAAAGAGAGAGAGGGAGATTGAATTTCCAGGGTTTCTATGCTATCATGAAAATCGGATTCTAAATTAGTAGAAACACTAGGCGCACTGAAATCAGAAATTTTAGGCAAAAGTTGGACGTCCCTAGGTAGCTCATCAAACCTCGCTTTACTAACATCTTGAGGAGACTTAATCTCAACAAATAAATCATCTTGAAAATCATTGTGATGGGAGTGACTCTCATTAACCTCAAATTGGGGTGGTGGACTTTCAACATCATTAAACTGGGGATGGGGCGGTTCAGGCTAACTAGGTAATGTACCCGTTTCCTCCTCTTGCACCATGGTTATTAGTTGAGAGAGTTGCTTCTCCATGGTATTTTGGCTTGTCGTGAGAAGGGCTTTGTGTTTCTCAAGCTCACTCAGTCTAGCCTCCGCACCCATGCTTTAAAACTTAGGGGGTTAGTGATATGGTTCAAGGAGAGGTGGCTCATTGAGATTCAGTAGAGGGTTGGGCATTGGGGGACCAAACTGATCATGGTATTGGAAATTGGGTGGTCCAGCTTGGTTATTCCATTGATCTCACGAGAAATTGGGATGATCACTCCACCCCTGATTGTAAGTGCCAAAAGAATTGTATTGAAATAGAGGACTCACATGCTCATCACCATAGCTCCCCCCATAAAGATTAGGGCATCCGTCCATAACATGGATAGCCTGGGGATGAGACCAGTCAAAATTTTCTAAAAGCCCATAGTTGGGTTGGGGAACAAAATTGCACTGGGGTGGTGCAAAGTTGTTCTCTAACTCTCTACTTTTGGCCGCCCTAGTCTATTTACACATTTCCCCCAAAGTTATGGTTGCCTTAGCATAATTCCACCTTTCCCCCAAAGTCATAGGTGGAAGTGTTTCCCATTATTCTAAACTAACCACCTATCCCAAATTGAGGTCTCCCTTAGAAAAACTAAAAAAAAGTGCACTAAAAACATGAGGGCATAAATAGACAGTTGGTGCATTGCCCTCAAAAATCAAAACAATGATTCCAAAACTGTAAGGTTGCCATATAGGTTGACAGCAAGGGAACCCGTATAGTCTTCAAGAGCCACCTACGGGCGACTCCAATTGGATTCTAATGTAGAGTGGAGGACTACTATACGTTTCTGTTTCCAAGGCACTCACTATTTCGCTTTCCTGTTATCAAAGTTGGTCACCTCCAAAGATAAGTCATATGTCATTCCACCCAACCAAGTCAAGATGCAGCGTCATAGGTAATCAAATCCTATAAGGGACACCAAAAGAGGTTGGGTTTGAGCATAAGAAGGACTTTAGATTGGGTGCACAGTCTTTGAAACAGAAGAGAAACAAGATGAGGTTTTCAAAAACTGATTTTTTTTGTTTAGAAGAAAAGGTAAAATAAAATAAAGCACTTTGAATTACTTAAAAATCAGAAAAATAAAGTGGGCAATAATCTCCCCGGCAATGGTGCCAAAAACTTGTTTGAGTTAAAATAATACCGCAAGCGTACGGGTCAATCGTAGCTACGGGTCGAATACGAGGAGATATACGCCACTCTATTTAAGTAACTTAAAAGTAATGCAAAGTGAACCAAATTAAAGTGTTAAATTAAACTAATAAAAATTAATGCAACCTAACTCATAAGCATCTAACAAAATTAAGGGATTAAATTCGCGTCCTAACACATTAGCATCTAACCTATCAAACTAACGCAAATTGAAAGGAATAAAAATGCAGCCACACATAATAACCATATAAAAAGGAATAAGGGAATAAAAGTGCATCCACAAACCACAATCATATAAAAAAAATAAAAGAAATAGAGGGAGAAGAAGAAGAAGCTAGAGAGAGATAGAGGAGAGGGAGAATGAGATTAAGGGTTTAGAGAATGAATACCTGGATGTGCTTGAACCGGACTGAAATTGCTTCCTCTTCTAAATCTCCAAGTCTTGTCATCAACTTAGAAACTTAGACTAGAAAGCTTGAAACTAAACTAGAATTATTACAACCATATTGAAGACATAAAATTAAAACATGAATCAAAAGCATCATAACCATGAAATTGAACTAAAAACTACACTAAAAACTGAATTAAAATTGAACTAGAAACTAACTAAAAACTGAATTAAAAACTAACTTCTTACATCCCAAAGGGCAAGGGGTATTTATAGGGGGAAGGGAGAAGAGAGAAGAGGGAAGTGGTAGGAGAAATATTCCCTAAGAAAAGAAAATATTCTCTTCTCCTTCCTCCTTTACATTGCCTTGAATCCCAAGAAAAAAGAAAAAAAATAGAAAGAGGGAGAGAAAAGAATCCTAGATACATAAACCTTCTATTTATTAAAAAATAACTTTCTAAATCTAACTTGTGCTTCCTTTTCTTTGTAGTTGTCTTCTCCAACCAATGAGATCAAGGCATCTTTGACTTTTCAACCTTTCATAAATGAGAGAATATCTTTCAAAAGAAATCTATCTCAAGTAGAATTCCAAAAGTGCCCTTGAAAAGTTAAAGGAGAGAGAGAGCAAGGGTGATGACTAGGATTCCACTCACAATTAATAAAATGTCAAATCTGTCCTTCAAAAAATGTGGAGCATGGGATGCTTCTATGGGCCTCGCTGTTGTATTCCTTATGAAAAATCACCTAAAATAGACCCAAATTTCGTCCAATTTGGAGTTCGGGAGCCCAAGATATTTCAAGTTGAAGTTGGACTGCTCCAGAGCCTTCCAAATGGAATCTTTCGGCTGACAGAAAGATAACTTCTGAAATTGCGTTGAGGCCCCTAGAATCCGAACTTCCGCTTTACTTTGTCTCTGGCCGACTATCAATAATTATAAATAAACTCCTATCCACAGAAACGATCGTAACTTCTTCGTTTCAACTCGGAATCGAGTGCCGTTTGAACCGTTGCGAAGCTGACTCGACGGGCTACGCATCCATACTATTAACACCTCAAAATTATACTAAGGGGCCCACTGTAATCACATTCAAATTTGATTGATTGACGTGATTCTTTCAGTACTCAATCCAAACTTGATTTTCTCGACTCCTGGGCGCTTTCGGCTATTCTTAGCATCTTTTGCTCCATTTTCACAAGAATTCACCTAAAACCTGAAAAGCACAAGAAAACACTAAAGTAACTCTGTCCAATGTGGTAAAATGTATGCTTTATGTCCTAAGATTTCACACATAAATGTGCTCGTCATTCATCAAAAATACGATGATGAACTTGTCCAACACGTCATGGAATACCCTATTCATCATGTCCATGAACGTTGTCGGGGCGTTGGTCAACCCTAACGATAAAACTCGGAATTCATAATGTCTGTATCGAGTTCTAAACGCCTTTTTGTGGATATCACCGCTCTTGATCTTCAATTGATTGTATCCGGACCTAAGATCGATCTTGGAGAAAACTCTCGCTCCTTGTAACTGGTCAAATAGGTCGTCAATGCATGACAATGGGTATCGGTTCTTGATGGTTAGCTTATTCAGCTCGTGGTAGTCGATACACAGCCGCATGCTACCATCCTTCTTTTTCACGAACAATATGGGTGCTCCCCAGGGAGACACGTTGGGTCGTATAAATCCTTTCTTCAGCAGGTCTGGCAATTGAACCTGCAACTCCTTCAACTCAATAGGTGCCATTCGATATGGTGCTTTGGATACCGGTGTTGTACCAGGGGTGAGATCAATTGCAAACTACGTCTCACAATCAGGTGGTAGTTGGGTCAGATCTTTTGAAAAAGCATCAAGAAATTCTCTGACGATGTCAAGTTCCTCCAAGGGCTTTATCTTTGCCTCGGTATCTATTACTGTGGCCAGAAAGCCTTCATCTAGTAACTTTTGCGCCTGTAGGGCGGATAAAGTTATCCTTTCGGGTTTCCTCTTTAGTTCATTTTGATAGGTAAAGACTGACCCATCTTCCAACTTGAATATTATCTTCTTTTTTGCACACATGACGTTCGCTCCATAGGTAGATAGCCAATCCATGCCTAATATCATGTCAAAGTCCTTCATATCGAGCTTTATTAGCCATGCGGCCAAATTCTTCCCACAAATCTCTATCTGACAAGGGTCGTAGACCTCCTTCAAACTCATGACACTATCCGTTGGTGTGCTGACTACTAAGTCGTGCCCGATGTCTCTCCGTTGATCTTTCATCCTACTTGCAAAGGTGATAGAAACGAAAGAGTGGGATGCGCCTAAGTCGAATAGTACTCGTGCAGGGATGGTTGAGACACTCAGGGTACCTAGGATGTTACACCCGCACCTCAAATATCCCCTTATACCCCTGGGCAATCCAGACCTTACCCAATGGGTAATGCCTTATGGCCATGGTCAACATTGATGACCTTAAACTGAAAACATTATAATAAGAACCCCCTCGAAGATCTGGAAGTGTGGGCCAAAGTCCCACAATTTTTCTTGAAGTTTGGGCCATGGCAGCAGCACTGGAGTCATGAACGGACTCACTCTTATTGAATCCCCTCAAGGATCCGCCCGTGCTATCATCAGTCTTTTTGGCTAGCTTTCCTGTGGGACCCACACCCTCGTGTCCCGGACACCTTAATTGGACCCTTGGACCATGTGGGTCCCTGCCCTTACCATTTGTTGGGTAGGTGGGGCCCACAAAGCCTGACTTAATTAAATAATGGATTTTAATAACCTAACTAAAACCAAACATGACTTAAGGGCTAATAAGTCTAAGTGAGGCTTGGACCCAACCCAAACAGACCCTAACTACTCAAATAGACCTAAGGGCCATGACTTAGACCAAACATTGGCCTAATGCCTAACTGAAAACCCATTTAAGTCCTAGGGATTAAAACACATTCTAAGACCCCTAACCAAACACACCCTAAGGACCCTTCTACCCCCTTAAAGCTAAAAGAATCCCTTCATTCCCTTATCTCTCCCCCTCCCTAAAACCGTGGAGGAGAAGAGACAAGAAAAGGAGAAGGAGGAAGAAAGAGGGAAGAAGTAGAAGTGGAAGAGAAATGAGAGGGGAAGGGAAGAAGATGGGAGCTATGCCAAAATGGCTGGCTGCCCCACATCTCCTTCTCTTGCTGACCGGACCAAGAAGGAAGAAGACGGTGAAGGAGCAGAGATGGAAAGGAAGGGAAGAGGCCAAGGGGGCTCACCTAGCCTTGGACTCCACCCCTCCATTAGAGGATCTCACCAAGGTAAGCTCCCTAAACCTAGCTCTCCCCTATTTCCCTTTGATTTTGATGATTTCCTTGAGCTTGGGTGACCTAGAGTTCCATTTGGGACTCAAGGTGGAGCTCGGTCCCTAGTTGGAGCTCTAATGGAGCTGGCCTAAGTATGGTTTGAACCCCTTGGTGCTGCATTTGCAGCCATGGCTGTTGAATCCCTGGTTTGAACTTAAAACCCAACCCTTGGACCCCAATTGAGACCAAACCTTATAGGACCTTGGATCCATGAGGTGAGCCTAGGATCTAGTGCCCCTAGGAAGGCTTAGACACCTCCCTCCATGACCCTGAGGTGCTAAGGAGCTCCAAGCTCCAAGTTGGAGCTGAAACTCTTTGAAATCTCAGAAGAGACTGTCGGCGAACGAACAATTAGATCCATTTATCGTGGTACCGCCCGTCAGTCCAGCCAGCACAAACCCTGTGAATTGGCCTGAGCAGGCGAAGGTATGGATTCACTCTGTTTGCCTCTGCCCGGGGCCTGTTGCTCTCGGGTCTGTCTCAGAAAATCGAACGGATGCAGGGGTGGACCCAAGAAGCACATCCGCCCGTGGATCCGCTCCCTTTTATAATTGCCTCAAGTGTCAAATGGATCAACGATCGGATTCAAGTAAGAAGTTTCGCTCATGGGTCTGCTCGCTCTGTTTTCACCTTTTGTCTTGAACGGAGTCAGGGGCGAATTCACCTCTACTGAAACCGCCCATGAGTCCGCTCGTGCTGTCTTGGTTGAAACTTGATTTTAACCTTGGGGGCCTAGCATAGGACCTGATGAACACATTTATGTGTGAAATCTTAGGACATAAAGCAAACAGTTTTACCACATTGGACAGAGTTACTTTGGTGTTTTCTTGTGCTTTTCAGGTTTTAGATAAATTCTTGTGAAAATGGAGCAAAAGATGCTAAGAATAGCCGGAAGCACCCAGGAGTCGAGAAAAGCAAGTTTGGATTGAGCACTAAAATAATCAAGCCAATCAGTCAAGTTTGAACGTGAGTACAGTGGGCCCCTTAGCATAATTTTGAGGTGTTAATAGTATGGATGCGTAGCCCATCAAGTCAGCTTCGGAACGGTTCAAACGGCACTTGATTCTGAGTTGAAATGAAGAAGTTACGGCCGTTTCCGTGGATAGGGGTTTATTTATAATTATTGATAGTTGATCAGGGACAAAGTAAAGCAGAAGTTCGGATTCTAGGGGCCTTAGCATAATTATCAAAAGTTATCTTTCTGTCAGCCGAAAGATTTCATTTGGAAGGCTCTGGAGCAGTCCAACTTCAACTTGAGATATCTTAGGCTCCCAAATTCCAAATTGGACGAAATTTGGGTCTATTTTGGGTGATTTTTCACAAAGAATGCAATAGTGAGGCCTATATAAGCACCCCATGCTCCACTTTTTTTGAAGGATAGAATGGGTATTTTGTTTATTCTTTGAGTGGAGTCCTAGTCATCATTCTCTCTCCTCCAACTTTTCAATGGCACTTTTGGGATTTGACTATGGATAGATTTAATTTGAAAAATATTCTCTTATCCTTGGAAGGTTGAAAAGTCAAAGATGCCTTGATCTCATTGCTTAGAGAAGATATCTACAAAGAAAAGGAAGCACAAGAATAGAATAGGAAAGTTATTTTTTTAGAAATAGAAGGTTTATGTAGCTTAAATTTTTATCTCTCTTAGTTTCTATTTTTTTCTTTTTTCTTGGGATTTAAGTAATATAAAGGAGGGAGGAGAAGAGAAGAGAATTCTCTTCTCTTAGGGAATATTTCTCCTACCTCTTCCCTCTTCTCTCTTCTCCTCTCTTCCCCCTATAAATACCCCTTGCCCTTGGGGTTGTAACTAGTTAGTTTTTTAGTTAGTTTCTAGTTCAATTTTAATTCAGTTTTTAGTGTAATTTTTAGTTCAATTCATTAGTGAAATTTCTTCTTCTCTTCTTCTAATTTTTGGCTTTCTAAACTCTAATTTGATTTTATACTTTCAATTCCATGGTTGTAATGCTTTTGATTCATGCTTTCATTTTATGTCTTCAATATGGTTGTAATAATTCTACTTTAGTTTCAAGCTTTCTAGTCTAAGTTCCTAAGTTGATGACAAGACTTGGAGATTTAGAAGAGGAAGCCATGCAAGGTTTGTTCAAGTATCCAGGTTTTTATTCTCTAAACTCTTAAACTCGTTCTCCCTCTCTTCTATCTCAGTCTCTCTTCTTCCATCTCATTCTCCTTCTTCTTCTTTTGTTTTTTTTTTTTTATGTGGTTGTGGTTTGTGGCTGCATTTTTATTCCTTCCAATTCGCGTTAGTTTGATAGGTTAGATGCTCATGTGTTAGGACGCCAATTTAATCACTTAGATGCATAATTTTGTTAGATGCTTGTGAGTTAGGACGTGTTAGTTTAATCATCATTAGTTTAATTTAGTACTTTAATTAATTTGGTTCACTTTGCATTGCCTTAAAGTTAGTGAAATAGAGTGGCGTACATCTCCTCGTGTTCGACCCATACCTACGATTGACCCGTACGCTTGCAGTTAATTATTTCTTGCAAACAGGACCCTTCTATAGCTACTTTAATGACTTCTTTTGTATGTTAGGTTGGTGCACCGGTGAGATTCATGTGAACCATGCCAGGTGACACCAGATGCTCCAGGAGATTCATGCCAATCACGCCGAGTGACACCCAAGTTAGGTGAGTGGGTTCTGGGTGACTTTGTTGGGTTTGAATATTGTATAATTGTTAATGTTAAGCATGCTATGGTATATTTATAAGCATGGTGCATATTGCATTTTATTCAATTGTGAACTGTTGAGAATGTGATAGTATGCTCACCAATGTATCGGGCTACAGTACCGGGTGTGCCGGTACTGGAACCCCAATTTATTTAAATTATGAAAACTGTTATATGTCATTCTGATCTGTATGTGCCATGCCATGCCGTGCTGGTGCCCTGGTGCTAGATGGAATGGGATGTTGATGCACCTGGAATACCTCTCGGGACGATAGGACCTGCATATAGTATATCTGCGGCTAGGATGCTTGTTCCCTTATGCTACGACCCTTGCCAAGAGGGGTTTATGTGTTGGATAGTCTGAGCACCTATGGTCTGTGGAGGTGGGAGAGGCCAAGATAGGGGTAGTGTTGGCTATCAGGGTTTGCCACTGGGTGATCATGATGACTTCTACTGGCGTAGGTCCCTTCGTGATAACTGAGGTTTCACTGGGGCGATAGGATAAGTGACCCTCAGTGTCTCCCGAGTTATCACTGTAGCATATACTTGACCAATAGAATTGTGTACTAGGTGGAAAATGAATCTAACATTAGCATGCATCATTCTATTTGATATTGATTGTGTGATGTGTGCGCATTCCCCTTTGCTCCCTCACCAGCTAGTGTAGCAAATTTCATTGTACAACCACTTTTTAGTTTATATGCAGATAGCCTCTTGACGAGCACCGTTGGATGCAAATCAAGTGGAGTTGATGACCGTGGCTTGGATGTAGATGTACACCCAAGAATTTGTGCCTTTGGGGTAATTATTTATTTATTTTATTTCTGTAATCCTTTCACAATCATATATAAACTGTGTGTTTAATTATTAGGAGAGATTGAATGGTTACGAACACTGATATTGTACTATGTGTTATCATTAGAGAACCAATGCTCTATAATTTCACATATTTGAATTTAATTTCGCTTCTGCTAACTCTATGATTGGAACGATTTATTCCTTCTGGCACATTCTTTTCTATCATCCTAATGTGATGACAGGGTGGACTGTGGCTTGGGACACTGCATCTATGATCCTGGTAAGTGTTGGGATGATGTGTGATTGTCTCAGTCATACCCCTATGTGGCAAAATTTCTTATATCAGGATAGGGGCGTGACAGAGTGATATCAGAGCAATGATGCTTTGCACCGACCACAGTCTGGATGTAACCACTTGATTTACTCTCCACAAATTAGGTTCTGAATTAAAAATCTCAAGAACATAAATGGTTGTGTGCAGACATAGGGAGAAGACTGATTGGAGTGGAAATAAGAATCTAGATGATAATAGACAACCTGGAACCTAGAATTTGAAAACATAGGCTGTGGGATAATAATTGTGTAATTGCTTGGTTGAGTCTTAAATAGATACTAGATGGGTATATATATGTTGTAAGTTATGAATAGTACTGGATTAAATCTAACCAACCACCACAATCCACAATGATCTGAAAGTGGGAATTAATTATACTATGTGTTATCATTAGAGAATCGATGCTCATATATTTGAATTTAATTTCGCTTCCACTAACTCTGTGATTGGAAATATTTATTCCTTCCGACACGTTACTTTATGTCATCCTAATGTGATGACAGGGTGGACTGTGGCTCGGGACACTGCATCTGTGATCCTGGTAGGTGTTGGGATGATGTGTGATTGTCCCAGTCATACCCCTATGTGGCAAAATATCATACATCGGGATAGGGGCGTGACATAGGGTTTGTATACAACTTGAGTTATGAATAAACATTGATTATTCCCTACAACTTAGCAGTGTTTAGTGGACTTACCTGTCAATACATCAGGGTTCGCCTCAGCTTCTTCGTTTGTCATCGCAAACACCTTTCCTCTCGTTCGATTGCCCCATGGCTGAAAAGGTCTAGCGTAGGACTGATTCAGTGAGTTGTTGTTGTACCCATGTAATCTGCATTCCTTGGCCATGTGCCCTTCTTTGTTGCACACGTAGCACTTGTAAGGTGGAACAGCTGGTGTCGAGGCTTGGCTCACTTGACTTGTGGCTGGTTCGGCTGGCGAAGCTGCCATTGTCGCTTGACTCGTAGCCGGTTGAGTAGGTCAATTAAAGGTGGGGCAGAAAGGGTTTTGATCCACTTGTGGCCTTTGGTACGGAGTCGGATTGGGGTACGAACTAGTTCCACGAAAAGTTTTATTCGGCCAACCAAACATCTGGAAATTATTTGGCATTTTCCCCAACCCAGGCGACGTCACAGCTTTCTCTTTCTCTTTCTCTTTGAATCGGTCTTCCATAGTCTTTGCCTTATCGACCATCTGAGCATAGTCCCAGATGTCCATTATTAACAGTACTAATCCAATCTCGGGTTTGAGTCCTTTTTCAAACTTCTTCGTCTTGCTAACTTCCCCTTTTAGGTGTTCTGGAGCGAAGTGGAACAGGTCTTCAAACCGCTGTTGGTAATCCAACACTGACTTGGTCCCTTGCACTAGTACAAAGAACTCAGCTTCTTTCCTGTCCCTTAAGCTCTCTGGGAAGTAGTTCTTGAAAAAGACTTCTTTAAATTGCTCCCACATGGGATTCGGATGAGTGGCCTCCAAATTTGGCTTAGTAGCCTTCCACCAAGCTTCAGCCTCATTCTGTAGCTGATAACCCGCACATATCAGCTTTTGTGTATTCGTACACTCGAGCACATCGAATGCCTTCTCTAATGTACTAATCCACCGTTCTGGCTTCATTGCCTCGGAATTTAACCTGGAGAATACAGGTGGTTGGAGTTTCTTCAATCTCTCCATTACCTCAGCCGTAGAGTTTTTCGCCAAGTGGTGAGGCACAGGTGGTGGGAAAAGTACGGGCCGGTTGGGTGGTGGAGGTGGTGTTGCAAGCTCATGCATCATGGTTGCAAACTGTGTAGACATCTGTCCCAATAGTTCTTGTTGTTGTTGCATGGTCCACATCATAGTGGTCATGAAGACTCTCGCCTCACCAGCTGTCATACCCGACTGAGGTGCTGCAGTAGTGGCTTGAGCTGCCACTGGTGCCCTTGACGAAGTAGCCGATGCTTTAGAATTTTAGGCCTCAGTCCCATTTGGCAGTTCAACCTCCGGTATAACACGTGGGCGTTTTCCTTTGCGACCACCTCGAGAACTTCTTGTGTTGACCATGGTTGCCTTTTCTGAAAAGAGCAACACACTCAATAATCCAACATTTCCTTTCGGGGTCAACAGAATAATTCCAAGTTAAGGCATGTACACACCTATTCCACAGTTCCAGTGATTTATGTTGCCATACTAGCAAGGTGTATTATTGTGTATATTTTTCTTTTTTATATTTGTTCCCTTTTTGTAGTGTCTCTTTTACTTGTATTTTTTTGTTCTTAGGTAATTTATGCAGTGTTTCTCTATGCATGACACTAAATAATAAATTTTTAAATAATAAAATGAAAATTCTTTTAATTATGTACCTGAGTCTAGCAGGCAAGTCTCTGTAACTGCCAACTGGTGATAACGTTCTATACGTAAAGGTAGGCTTTATCACCTCTAACTTCGTCTGCTAGGTATAGATAGGTAGCACGATCTATAGGTTCACTAGCATCTGCAAGAGCTAAGTAAACTACTAGTTGGTTCTCAGCACAAGCTCGTATCTCATGTATCTTAATTAGTCTTCTCCTTAGTTGCCTAATGTATCGCATGATGCTAGGGTCTCCAGGCTTGACTGAGATAGTAGGTCTTGTCATGAAGAGGTTCTAGGCATCAAGTTACTATAAATACTTAATTAAAAGAATTAAGTACATGGTTATAGGAATTTAAGTAATCATGAGCAGGGAAAACAAATGGGTTGGCTCGAGGCATCTTAGCATCTAGGGGTTCAACTTGACTGGACAACCTATTGAATCCTATTCTTGGTTGGCCTAGGATATGGGTATGGTAAGATCTACTCTCCCTGAGCTTCGTAGATACATATTACGACTTACCTACATATCTATGTTCAATTTGCACAGCATTACACCACTCGGTTCATCCATGCATAGTATTGGGCACATAATATTAAATACTTATGCACACACCATTTATATATAGGCATAGACACATTTATCCATCAATAATTGTTTACATACAAAAAGAAAATTCCTAGTTCTCAAAGCATTGGCTATACTCCCCTAAATAGGTTATTAGGTAGTATTTGAAAATCTTTTTTTTTTTTAAGTAATTTATTTAAATTGATATTTTTTTATATTTCCTTTATATGAATATTTTATAAAAATCATGTTTTTATGTTTATTGAAGTGTTTTTTGGAAAAATACCAAAGTTCCATAAGCTGTTATGCAAAAACAACAGCAAATTAATCTCTGGGAGTTATATGCATCGCCTAGAGAATTGGGACACAGATATAACAGTCTGAGAGGGCCCCATTTCACTCCATTTCATTTCTAAAACTTTCTAAACACCTATGGCAGAGCTTTGGAGCTTACTGTGCCCTTTTTCACACCAAATCCTTCCACTTTCACGGGTCCCCCGCGATTCTACGCAAGCCTAGGTGAGATTCTTTGCTCTTTTTCCTTACATTAGGTTATTTCCTTTGTTTTTATTGTTTTGGTTAGGGTTTTCTCACTTTCTCATGCCCTAACTATTCCTTTTCCTTTCTCTTTGCAGCCTAATGTCTACTAGCCATAGAACTGCGAGGAAATCCGTAGCATGCAAGAGGCTACGGTCCGAGAGTAAGCATTCCTCTTCTTTCTCTGTGCCTCCTACTTCTCCTGGGGAGGATTCATCATCATTAGAGGAGCAGGAGTCCGATCGGTTCCTGTTCTCCAAGTATGAGCATGTCAGGGACTGGGACAAGTTTAGGTCCCTTAAGATTTGTAAATGGCCGGATGATACAGGTGGATGACTTTCACCAGTACAACTTGTACACCAGGTTCAACATTTTGGGTTGGGCCTTTATGCTATCACCTACAGAACCTTGTTATCCCAACTTGGTTTGATATTTTTACTGTAACCTAGTACCATCTGGGGCATGGGAGTTTGGATTGGAGAGCAGAGTCAAGGGGGTAGACATTAGACTGACCACTGCCACCTTAGCAGGGATCCTAGGGCTTCCAAATACTGGTGAGAGATGTTACTACAAGCCCAGGGTTGATATTTCTGACATGTTCTCTTTGGAGACTAGGGGAAAGGTCTTCAAAGCTTTGACTAGTTCTGAGAGCACACCTAGGTTTGAGGCTTCCTATAAGCCTAGTGCTTGCATCATCAGTAGATGTGTTTCATATAACATCTACTCGTAAGGTGGGAACAGGGGTAGTATTTCTATGTTGAGAACCTACATTACCTATTGCCTATTGGGAGCACGCAAGGGGGGTCTAGTGATAAACCTCCCATACTTATTGCTTCAGGCCATGCTATATCATGCCCAGAACCCTTCAGATGAGAACCTTCCATATGGGAAGTTCCTTACTTTGGTTTTCAAACACTTCGGGGTTCCCATGGGCGGTGAGTATATGGAGAGAGACAGATCTAGGCCCATCAACAAGGCCTCGATCTTGAAGATGAAAGTACCAGGGGAGCCAGGTGATGATCCAGAGGAGGGGGAGAAGATAGAGATGCAGGGAGATGAGGAGCAGGGAGCTGAGTAGAGAGAGGAGGGTGACCTTGAGGGGATGGGTGCACAGTTCACAGATTTGCCCTCATCTGAGGCGACAGGTGCCACTAGCTCGCATGTGCCAGAGTCATCTGAGTGGTCATAGATGATGTCTCAGTTCCAGGGCCTCAGCACTCAGCTCACTGATATGGCGACCAGGATGGATCGGGGCTTCTCATCCCTAGAGAGTAGAGTGGTATCTGTAGAGCAGTGTCTAGTCTTTTGGGATACCTTCTACCGTGTTAACTCATGCCAGTCTCAGTCTCCTCTGAGTGATTTACCACCGATTGAGTAGCACTCCAGCCAGCTTCCTTATGTTCCGGCCTATCTTATCATTATGTAGTTCTGACTTATCTCCTTTTTTTTGTAATAGTTTTTGTTTTTGTTCGTGGTGTATATATATATTTTTTTCTTATGTAAACTTGAAGGTAGTACCTTTAGTCAAACTTCTTGTAGTAGCTTAGCCACAGTTATTTTTAAATTAATGTAATTATGCATCTTATCTTTTAATTATAACTACCCCCCTGTAGCTTTTACTTTATTACATGTTTTAATGTTGGTAGCTTATTGTTCCTATTCTGCATCCCGTGAATGTAAGAAGAGCCTCATGCTCTGATACCAAGCTCTGTCACACCCAAACCACCCCCTGGGAGGATTAGGTAGGTGACCCGAATTGCATAACGATAATCCGCAAATCCCACGGATCTAGAAGTAGTTATTACATTCACGGTACCACATTCGTAACATTACCATAGGTAAGATCATAGTGCTGCAGATAAACTACAAATATAATACCAAAAGAGAAAGCGTAGCGATACGGGAAGGAGGATGATATATATATATATATATACATATATTTGTTCTGAAACATTCCCCAGTACAACCCACAACTGAAAAGAAAGACTGATATATACATAAGCAAAAGAAAAGTACATATACATACAGGGCGAGATAACTCAACCCTAAAAAGGAAAGAAAAGACTAAACCACAAATAGAAACAGGGATAAAATCCTATCAAAATAAAAAGGAGTCCCCAAGACAAAAAGCATCAAGTATGCCCCTCACTAGTCTTCATCAATGACCACCGAGAATGCACACATCATCGTCACGACCTCCATTGGAGCCCATACCAATAGCATCATAATCATGAGGGCTCTCCTCCTCGTAATGAGTCTCCATGCCACAGTGGCATCGATCTACACAATCATCTAAAAGAAAAACATGTATAATAGTGTGAGCCCCACTGAGCTCGTGAGTAAAACATATCATCATGCATACATATGCAACCACAATCCACATGTTCCTACATGATATGCAAGTTCGGATTATTTAATTAACCACCTAACAATACAGCTAAGTCAGGTCAGTGCTACTATAATCCCCAATATATGTATCCCTAGTGTGGGCTTGGTTACCCATTCCCGCGATACATCCATTGAGTTATCGGAGAGAACCAGCCGACTCCAGCTCACTAGTCCTTGGTCAGCCCGACCGGCCCTCTGGATTAAACTTGTGAGGTAACCGACTTAATAATAATTCACCTTTTGGTGCTTCCCGACATGTAATTCGAGGATAAACTTTATATGTGGCATATAGCCATGATTCACCTATTAGTGCTTCCCAAGCTTGTAGCTCGAGGCTTCCTAGCATATTTACCCTGGGGCATCCCAGCTATGCTGAGGCTTCCCGATGTAAATGCCCAAGGTTTTACGGTAGTCCTCACAGTCATCCAACACCTTAACCCCTGTTGCAAGGGTTTGTAGCACGGGTGATGAAACTCTAACCCCATGTTTATATGGCATCGTATGAGTCGGGGTGTCAACCATATCCCATACTACGGGCTACCACCAGCCTTATTTCCAAGCGGACTACGGCATCTAATCTAACATTCACAATCATCATGATATAATCACAGAGTTGATCAACAGACATACGATGTGTAATAGTTGAGTAATTGAACTGAATTAAATAACACAACATTTATAATTAAAGAATTTAATTGCCGGCATCATAATACTGTTACACGTACATACACGATAATATTTCACTCACCTAGGTCTAGTTCTATGAACTCGGTTGCAAATTCAGTTCCGATTGCAGTTTGGCTATAGGCCTCGAGCGCAGGATCAAATCCTCGATATAAATCAAAAATTTGTTATTTAATAGTCCAAACTATTTTTGGATGTCCTAGGGTTGATCTAAGCTCACTGGGTTGACTCGGTGTATAGTTAGTCATCACTTGGAATTCTCTGGGCCTTGCACTAGGCCTTAGGTTTATGTCCCTGTGCATCATCCAGAGATTGTGGCCTAGGGGCAGAATGGTCATTTATCATAGTGGTACATGTTCCTAGGTTATTTTAGTCTCACAGTACAGTCCCCAACTTGACAGTGCTGTAGGACCAACACAGACAGGGTTTCCAACCCCTATGGGGCCCACTTGGGCACCCAAGGTGTTCATTTATGAGAACAGATGTGGGGAGGGGAATTTTAGTCATTTTCCACCTTCCCACACTGATTTGTGGCCCATGGGTGAAGATCCCCAGGTCAGATCAACAATCCAGCAAAGTTTCATTCATTGGGTGATGTCTGCATCGCCCAGAGAGTGCGAAACCGGGAACAGGCTGAGATTCCTAGGTTGCAGGCCATGGGCAGTGCATGGATCCTCTCTCCATGCATGTTAGGTCATCTTGGACCCCCAGGGGCATACGTTGCACTAGTCCTTGTGGATTTTCATTTGGGCCCACCACTTGGCTGCCAGGAGCAGCCCAGACAGCCTAGTAAATAGTAACCCAGTATACCTTTGGTTACAAATCAGGGTTTTGGCTGCATCCAAGGTTTGATTTATATGTAAAACAGTAATGTAAGGCAGTTACCACCTAATGTTAGGTTTCATGCAGCTAGGGCACACAATCTGGACCAAAGACTGTCTAGTTCTTGGTGTAACAGGGCAGTGCAGCCAAGCACAGCCCAAGTTTTGGTTCCAGATGTAAAACAGATCTGTAAATCACCATAAAACACTCAGATCTTCCATGCATCATGCTTGCATGGTAGATCTGAGATGGTCCATTTCAGCCCCCAGCTGTTCTGGGCTGCCAATGGCCAGAAATCCATCAAAACACAGACATATATGAAGGAGTAGCATCACAGCAGGGGTATAAGCTCAGTCTTATACCTGAAATCAAGCTAAGGATGGATGCAGATGTAGATGCAAGGCTGAAGTCTCCTCCCCCTTCTCCTTCCCTCTACGGTTTGAACAGTGCCAAGGGTTCTAAAATGACCCTAAGGCCCCCTATTTATAGCCCAGCCCATGAGTAGGGTTTGTTTGGCTGTTAAGGCCCCTTTTGAAAATGCATTTTTGACTACATTCTCAGTCATTCTGGGCACTCAGGCGGGGTCTACAGTGATCCAAGGGTATGAGCTGGTCCCTCAGACGCCCCTCAACCTATGGAGGGTGCCCATGTCCAATTTGGGTGGTCCCCACAGATCAATTTATGGAATAACTGCATTTTCCCACTCTGGGTGATGTCTTTGGTTGATGTCTGCATCGCCAGTGCATCGCCCAGAGATTTTGGCAAGGCTGATTCTCTGTGGGCTTGCACAGGGGTTTGACCCAGGCCTAGGGTCTTGCACCCACATATCACTCAGGGCCTTTTGCACTCATTTTCAGGTGTGGGACCTACATTTATGGAGAGGAGAGAGAATACCTGGGGTTCAGGCAATACATTATGCTGTGAGCTGTGCAATTGCAAGGATCTGTAATCCATCTTCTAACAGGTATGTAGGAAGACATCCTTAGGGTTTCTTCATCAAATTTGATCACTGGAGGGTGATACTCCACAGTGTGCTTGGATGCCATGCCAGGGGTTCCTGTTCTTCAGTCAAGATTCTTGTTAGTCAGGGGCAGGGTTTGACAGAAATATACTATGCAAACATGAAAAATATGCATGAATGAAACTACAATGCTACTGTGTGCTACCAAGACATACCTCAAGGAGTCATGTCATCCTAAGAAGGATTGTCAAGAGTTGAAAACCCCATGGAGAGCTATGGGCATTTTCCATGTGCATCACCTGGCTTGCAAGAAGAGTCAAGCACCCAATGTTTTTGCCTTTCTACAGCTTTACTTTTTTTTTTCTTTTTTTTTTTATTGGCAATGCTTATATGATAAAATGTTGAATGCTCACGCATGCCATGGGATTTTGCTATCCCTTTCATTTTCTAGGTCATGCTTTCTGTCTTCTCATTGGAAGCTCACATGCCATGGGATTTTGCTACCCCTTTCATTTTCTAGGTCATGCTTTCTGTCTTCTTATTGGAAGCTCACATGTCACGCCCCCATCCCGATGTAAGATATTTTGCCACACATAGGGAGTGATTGGGACAACACACATCATCCCAATACCTACCAGGATCACAGATACAGTGTCCTGAGCCACAGTCCACCCTGTCATCACATTATGACAACAGAAAGGAACGCACCCAAATAGACTAAATCGTTCCAAATAAGGAGTTAGCGGAAGTGAGATTAAATCAAAATCATGTGAAATTATAGAGCATCGGTTCTCTAATGATAACACAGTATAATTTTCATAAATGTAACCATTCAATCTCTCCTAAAAATTAAACATACACTTTATACATGATTGTGAATGAAAACAAAAATTAAATAATAAATAATTACCACTAGGGCACCATTCTTGGGTATACATCTACATCCAAGTCACAACCACCGGCTCCACTTGATTCGCATCCAACGGTGCTCGTCAAGCAAATTACCTCCTGCATATCAACTAAAAAGGGATTGCGCAATGGGGTTTAGCTACACTAGCTAGTGAGAGAGCAAAGGGGAATGTAGATATACCACATAAGTAATATCAAGCAGAATGATGCATGCAAATGTTAGATTCATTTTCCTCCTAACACACAATTCTATCAGTCACCTAGTGGCAAACCTCGATAACCATCACTACCCCTGTACTAGCCTCTCCCACCTCCACAGACAACAGGTGCTCAGACTATCCAACACATAAATCCCTGTTGGCAAGGGTCGTAGCATAAGAAAACAAGCATCCTAGCCACAGATATACTACATGCAGGTCCTATCATCCGGAGAGGTATTCCGGGTACATCAACGTCCCATTCCATCTAGTACCTGGGTACTAGCATGGCACGACACATACTGATCAGGATGACATATAACAGTTTTCATAATTAAATAAATTGGGGTTTCGACACCAGTACACCCGTCACCATAGCCCGATATAATGGTGAACATACTATCACATTCATAATAGTTCACATTTGAATAATAATACAATGCGCACAATGCTTATAATTCTATAATATCATGCTTAAGATTGTCAAATTTATATATATTCAAACCCAACAAAGTCACCTAGAACTCACTCACCGAACTCGGGTGTCACCCGGCGTGATTGACATGAATCTCACTAATGTACCAGCCATCCATCGAGTTGGGTATCCTAAAAATACAAAAGCAAATATTAAAGCATGTATAAAAGGGTCTCATGCTAGGCCCCCAAGGTTAAAATTAAGTTTCAACCAAGATAGCATGAGCGGACTCACGGATGGTTTCAGCAAAGGTGAGTCTGTCCCTGACTCTGTTCAGGCCAAAAGGTAAAAATAGAGGGAGCGGATCCACGGATGGAACTTCTTACTTGGATCCAGTCGTGCATCCGTTCTAGTTCTGAGACACACCCAAGAGTGATCGGACCCACGGATGGATGTGCTTCCTTAGTCTGCCCCTGCATCCGATAGATCCCTGAGACATGCCCAAGAGTGAACTGACCCATGGGCGGATGCAATAGACTTTAGTCCGTTCCATCATCCATCCAGGTCATTTCATAGGGATTATACTGGGCGGACTCGCGAACGGTACCATGATTGGTGGATCCGATCGTGCGTCCACTGGCAATCCAGTCCGAGATTTCAAAGGGCTTCTTCTCCAGCTTGAAGCTTGGAGTTCCCTTAACTCTCAGGGTCATGGAGGGGGTGTCTAAGCCTCCCTAGGGTCATTAGAACCTAGGTTCACTTCATGGATCCAAGATCTAACAAGGGTTTGGTCTCAATTTGGTCCAAGGGTTGGGTTTCAAGGTCCAAAACCAAAGGTAAGCAGCAATGGTTGCAAAGCAGCTCATGGGAACCATTTCTAGAGCTAGGTTAGTACCATTTGATCTCCCAATTAGGGCCAAGCATCACCTTGAGTCCCAAATAAAATCCTAGGTTAGCTCAAGCTCAAGAAATTCTACCAAAAATGGAATGAGAATGGAGAAGTACTAAGTTTGAAGTCTTACCTTGGTGATATCCTCCTTCCAACCATCCTCTCTATCTCTTCTCCTCTTCCTCTTCTCCCTTAGTCCAGTCAGCTTGGGGAGGATATGTGAGGCAGGCAGCCATCTTGGTATAGCTCCCATCTTCTTCCCTTCCCCTCCTATTCCTCTCCTACTTCTACTTCTTCTTCTTCCTTTCTTCTTCTCCTTCTTCTCTTGTCTCTTTGATGAGCGTAGTAATGTGTGAAATCTTAGGATCATAAGCATGCATTTTACTCACATTTTACCGAGCTACTCGAGGTATTGTTCTGTGTTTTCAGGTTTTAGGATAAATTTAGTAGAAATGGAGTAATAAAGCTAAAAGAGTCGGAAAAAAAAAGATTCAATGAAGATAGAAGTTGAAGACCAGAGCGAGTTGATACGAGTTGAGAGAAGAAGAAGGAGAGGAAAGAGAAAAAAATCAAGCATAAGAGCATAAGGGTAATTTTGGCAAATTAAGAATCTTTCAGAAAATATTGGATATTGGACTCATATCGTCTAGAATTTAAAATGATACAACTTTAATTCTCGGGTTAGTACCATCTGGACCCAGGATAAAAAGATATAGCCCAAAAACGATTCTTATTGAAGTTGGAATTTAGGATAAAAAATATAATAAAAAAAATAAAAAAATATCTTTTCTCTCTAATCTCTCTCGTAAAATCTCTCAGATTCTCTCTCGGATTGTATCTCTTTTATTTTGATAAATTCGGATTGTATCTCTTCTCTCTCCAACTACTTCTCAAATTCTCTCTCCTATCTCCTACCCATCTCTTTTCACGAGCTCTCTCTCTCCCCATATAACGTCCATCTTGACCACACTCCAGCCGCTCTCTCTCCCTGTAGTCCTTCATTTTCTTTTCTAGTTTTAATTTTCTATTCTAGAATGATAATAGTGGCAACACTGCCGTTCCTCTTTATTATACCCGATCTCTCATCCTCTTCTTTTTATTTTAGTTTTTAGATCTTATGTAATTAGGTTATCATATGTAATTTTAATTTTTAGAATCATTATTAGGATAATTTTTATTTCCCCATCCCTAAGATCATATGTGTAATTTTCATTATATACTTTGGTAATTTGTTCTTCAATATTGGATGCGGCTTCAAGTGATGGGATTCAAGTGATGAAATCATCTTCATTGGAGTTATTTGAATCAGCTAAGTTCTTCTTCTTATAAATTTTAGTTTTAGTAATTTTCATGTCTTTTTCTCCATCAATCCTTCCTTCCCTCTTCATTGCTTTAATGGCTAGCTAAACCGCTCCTCTTGGGAGTGGGTGAAAACATGAGAGAATGAAGCATTGATGGCTAGCATTGTCTATGTGATTAATGGACATGATCAATATTGGACTTACAATGGATGACCGCCCACAATTTGTATGTCATTTCAAGGGGAACTATATACATGTTCATTAGCCGTATCCATTGTGACACCATTATGTTCATGTATTTTTTTTGTTTACATTGTATGTTGTATGAGCACTATTTTCATAGGATATGTTAGCTGTATATGAGATGTGCCGCATATCCTATAGACCTAGGCCGTATGCATGCTTTGCCCTAATATGCTAGTCATTGATCTGCCCTAATTCTCATGGTGGAGCCCATTCCCAAGTGACTTTCTTGCTTTTAATTCATCCATTCCCTTAGCTGTTGCCCTACTTTTTATTTTTAATTTGTTATCTTTGGTAATTTAGTTGCTTCTATATTTACTAGTTTCCATAATTGGTAGTTTCCATATATAGGTTGTTTCCATATTTGGTAAGTTTTACACTTCCTCTTAATTAAAAATGAACATTTATTCAAGGTTGACCTCCTCGTGTTCGATCCGTAGCTACGATTAACCCATACGCTTGCGGTATTATTTTAGACTCAAATAAGTTTTTGGCGCCGTTGTCGGGAAGGTGACGCTTGTTTAGTTTTCAATTTTAATTGATTCATAGTGTTTTTTTTTATTAAAAAAAAAAAAAAAAAAGGGAGAGCTTTAAGGAGTGCCTAATTTCAGATTGTGGCTTTTGTATGCGTGTTTGGGTGAGGAATTCTAAGAACCGGATAGAACAAGTTGAGATTTCAACCATGGATGAGGAAGGAAAGAGGCAACCTATGACCCTTAGGGACCACTTTTATCCTGTACGGGCTGCACAACCCTCATGAATTCGTTTATCCATCGCCCAAGGAAACAATTATGAGCTTAAATCTAATTTCATTAATATGTTGCCCCACTTTCATGGGGTAGCTAATGAATATGCATATTTGTTTCTTAGGGAGTTTGAGGAGGTATGTGTGCTCATTAAGATGCAATAATTAACTAATGATTCATCCCCTTTGCACTTAAGGATCAAGCTAAAAAGTGGCTCTATGGTTTTCCTAGAGACTCAATAACTACATGAGATCAATTTACAGCTATCTTCCTAAAGAAGTTCTTTCCCTTGCATAAGACCAATAGGATTAGGAATGACATTTTGCAGTTTAGACACAGACCAAACGAATCCTTCTTCAAATTCATGGAGAGATTCAACAACCTTCTTCAAGAGTGTCATCACCATGGCCTAGATACTTGGCTTCTGTGCCAAATCATCTAGGAGGGTATAGATTATCAAACCAAGCAGTTGGTGGAATCCGTGTGCCCAACTGGATTCACATCATTCACCAATGAAAATCAAGCTTGGGAGTTTTTGGTTGACTTAGCGGACAAGACCAGAGAGTGGAAATCCACTCAAGAAAATGATAACTCCGATAAGGGATTTTTAGTAGAGGGAACTATAGCCAAAGAGGCTCAGTTGGACAGTCTTATTAGAACACTGGAAGCCATAGTGACCAAGGGACCTTCCCCTATAAATCAGTTGTGTCAGACGCTCCCTTTGTGTAGTGGATACCAATCCTCATCATATGTGATGGATGAGTACCCTAATAGATCTAGTGGGCATGGAAGCTATGAGAGTGTGCATATAATGAACAATCCTTATAGTGAAACCTATAACCCTAGGTGGAGAAATCACCCTAACTTCTCATGGAACCAAGGCCCCAATCAAGTTGGTCCATCTACATTTCAGCTTCCAATCCAATGTTAGTTTGCTCCCCAACAGACTAACTCTATATTTGTCCCCCCTCCCAATAATCTCCGACCCACACCACCAACCCCAATGATGAATCAGCAACCACCTGAATTTTTGAAAAATAGTGATGACTACCAGGATAAATTCCCTTGAGAAGAGTATGGAGCTTCTCATGAGCACATTCATGACCAGCCAACATAACATAGAAAGGTAAATCTCTCAACTGGCCAATACTCTCCATGAAAGGGAAAAGGGTAAGATGCAGAGTCAGCCAGATCTGAACCCTAGGACCTCTGTACCCCATCCACCTCATACTCAGCTGAACTCTATCCATCAGAGTCAACACCACTCAGAACCCTCTACTCAATGTAATGCCATATATACTCTGAGAAGTGGACGTGAGTACCAACAAAAGGTTCCAATTCAACCAACTCCTGTAACTTTTGAGCCTCCTATTGATGTTGTGAATCTTCCTCATCCACCACCCATTGTAAGTGCCCCACATGACCCTCCCATAGTTGTGAATGACCAGCCCCCTGTCCAAGGTTTGTTTGATGAACCTATAGTGGTTAATGAAGAGAAACATGAAGAGCCACCAAGACTTATGTCCCTAAGGCTCCATTTTCAAATAGGTTTAAAAGCAACAAGAAGGATGCAATAACTGAAAAAATTTTAAATATCTTAAAAAGTGTGCAAGTTAGCATCCCTCTTTTAGATGCTATTTCCCAGGTACCTACCTATGCAAAGGTCCTCAAGGACTTGTATACTCAGAAAAGGAAAATCAATGTACCTAAGAAAGCCTTCCTGACTGCCAATGTGAGCTCAGTTCTGTCACAACAGATAGTGGCTAAGTATAAGGATCCTGGTTGCCCAACTATCTCATGTATGATTGGTAAAACTAGAATTGACCATGCCCTTCTTGATCTAGGAGCTAGTGTCAATTTATTGCCATTTTCAGTGTACCAACAATTAGGGTTAGGAGACCTTAAGCCTACATCTATCACATTACAATTAACAGATAGATCAGTCAAGACTCCCAAGGGAGTAATTGAGGATGTGTTATTAAAGATTGGGGAATTTCTTTTTTCCATGGATTTCATAGTCCTAGATACCCAACCTGTGACCAGTATCAAAGGTCAAATCCTAATTATCCTTGGTAGACCTTTCTTAGCTACTAGCAAAGCTCTGATCAATTGTAGGAATGGTCTGATGAGGCTATCTTTTGGGAGTGCATCTCGTGATTTTAATGTCTTTCGATTGGGAAAGCAACCATGCTTAGATGAAGACATGCATCTAATTTTTGAACCACCTGATTTGGTTGCAACTGCTCTTAACACAGTTATTAATCAATGTCTACAGGACTTGCCTCAATCCAAGTATGGGGGAGAGTCTTCTAAATTGTGGACCAAGCCACCACCTGTTAAGCCAGATGGTAATCTGTCTACTTCTCTTCCCAAGTCACCACCAGTGAAACAGCCTGAAAAGGAATAAGAGGTGCTGTCCCAACAACATAATGGAGGCCCAGTAATATTTGATCCAGGTAAGGGTACACACTCTACAATCTCTAGCACATCTTTTAATTCCTCTCTCATGCCACTTTCTTCACCACATTCTTATGAGGTCATGGATTTCCATGCACCTCCTTATTTTGAGCCACCATGATCATATCCGGTACGCCCCCTCTTCTTTGTCTTTATTTTTTTTCTTTCATGCATTTAGGACACTGCATCATTTAAGTATGGGGGGGATTTCATTGAATTATAGTCTTTACTTTGATTTGAGAGCGAGTGTGCAGCCTCTTTAGTTTACTTTTCTGAAAGACTTTGAGAGCATTCAAAATACCCTATACTTTGAAGTAATAAAAAATTTCGCATTGAGGAGGGAATTGGAATATACCGATCAAAGGGATTTTAAATTCTTTGAAAGTACACTGTCTACTGAGAGAGCCGAATTTGTTAGTCATCCTGTTTACACGAGTTTTGGCTAGGTGCTAAGGTTGAACCATGATACACTTAAATGATATAGCTGATTGCCAAGAAAAAAAATTTATTTACTCTTTGATCCAGTCTTGGCTTGTAGCCTATTTGGTTTGAGTAAGACGGGTGTTTTACACCTAATTCCTTAAAGCCGTCTGGTTTGAGAATAATTGGCCTAAAGCTCGCTACAAGAGCCACCTAGAAAGCTTAAGAAGTCAAGACATTGTACGGATTGGAGTAATGTGTGTTGGAAAAAAAAAAAGAAGTTTGAACTCATACTGCACCAATGTCTAAAGCCATAATGTGGCAATTAAATGATATATGCACTGAGAATCTATTCCAACACTACTTAGTAACTTGGATGTCTGGTGCAAGCCCTGCATGTCATTCAAGCCAATTGTAGTGGAGGGACATTTGAGTTCAATACTTGGAAAAATATGGCAAGTAAAATCAAAGTGAAATTGAAATTGTGTATGTGTTTAAAGGTTCTACCAAGGTTCCGAGCTGAAATCTTTTGTTGCCTAGATGACCTACTCAATCTAATCTCAAGGAAAAACAGTGTGACTCACCTTACCCCAAACCTCCCTAAGTTAGATGTATGATAATTTTTCAACTCGGAGTGGGATAATAAAGTTCAAGTGTGGGGGAATATCTAGAAAATCTCAAAGTAAATTATCTTGGGGCTGCATTCTTTATCTTGGCCATAGTATGGATTTACAAATTGAAATTTGTGTGTATATTCATTGCAAACACTCACGAGACACAACTCGTCCACTAGGGGTAACCTAGGGCTTTAAAGGCTTGTTGCACGTGCTAAGTGCAACCGTGATTCCTACGAAAGTGAGTTAGGTTTTTTTTTTTTTTGCATTCTAGGTTAGTTTGTCTTTTTTCTTTACTCAAGGACGAGCAAAGTCTAAGTGTGGGGGAATCTGATGAGTACAGTAATGTGTGAAATCTTAGGATCATAAGCATGCATTTTACTCACATTTTACGGAACTATTCAAGGTATTTTTCTGTGTTTTCAGGTTTTAGGATAATTTTAGTAGAAGTGGAGTAATAAAGCTAAAAGAGTCGAAAAAAAGAAGATTCAATGAAGATAGAAGCTGAAGACTAGAGCAAGTCAATACGAGTTGAGAGAAGAAGAAGAAGGAGAGGAAAGAGAAAAAAATCAAGCATAGGGGCATAAGGGTATTTTTGGCAAATTAAGAATCTTTCGAAAAATATTGGATATTGGACTCATATCGTCTGGAATTTAAAATGATACAACTTTAATTCTCGGGTTAGTACCATCTGGACCCAGGATAAAAAGATATAGCCCAAAAACGATTCTTAGTGAAGTAGGAATTTAGGATAAAAAATATAATAAAAAAAAAGAGAAAAATATCTTTTCTCTCTAATCTCTCTCCTAAACTCTCTTAGATTCTCTCTCTGATTGTGTCTCTTTTATTTTGGTAAATTCGGATTGTATCTCTTCTCTCTCCAACTTCTTCTCAAATTCTCTCTCCTATCTCCTGCCCATCTCTTTTCACGAGCTCTCTCTCTCCCCATATAACATCCATCTTGACCGCACTCCACCGGTTTCTCTCCCTTCAGTCCTTCCTTTATTTTTTCAGTTTTAATTTTCTATTCTAGAATGATAATAGCAGCAGCAGTGCCGTTCCTCTTCGTTATACCCGATCTCTCATCCTCTTCTTTTTATTTTAGTTTTTAGATCTTATGTAATTAGGTTATCATATGTAATTTTAATTTTTTGAATCATTGTTAGGATAATTTTTATTTTTCCATCCCTAAGATCATATGTGTAATTTTCATTATACACTTTGGTAATTTGTTAATTAATATTGGATGCGACTTCAAGAGATGGGATTCAAGTGACAGAATCATCTTCATTGGAGTTATTCAAATCAGCTAAGTTCTTCTTCTTATAAAATTTAGTTTTAGTAATTTTCAGGCCTTTTTCTCCTTCAATCTTTCCTTCGCTCTTTATTGCTTTAATGGCTAGCTAAACCTCTCCTCTTGGGAGTGGGTGAAAATATGAGAGAAGGAAGAATTGATGGCTAGCATTGTCTATGTGATTAATGGACATGATCAATATTGGACCTACAATGGATGACCGCCCACAGTTTGTATGTCATTCCAAGGAAAACTATATACATGTTCATTAGCCGTATCCATTGTGACACCATTATGTTAATGTATTTTTTTATTTACATTGTATGTTGTATGAGCACTATTTTCATAGGATATGTTAGCCGTATATGAGCCGTGCCGCATATCTTATAGTCCTAGGCCATATGCATGCTTTGCCCTGATATGCTAGTCATTGATCTGCCCTAATTCTCATGGTGGAACCCATTCCCAAGTGACTTTCTTGCTTTTAATTCATCCATTCCCTTAGCGGTTGCCCTAGTTTCTATTTTTAATTTGTTATCTTTGGTGATTTAGTTGCTTCTATATTTGCTAGTTTCCATAATTGGTAGTTTCCATATATAGGTTGTTTCCATATTTGATAAGTTGTACACTTCGCCTTAATTATAAATGAAAATTTATTCAAGGTTGACCTCCTCATGTTTGACCCGTAGCTATGATTGACCCGTATGCTTGCGGTATTATTTTAAACTCAAACAGTCTTCTCCTCCACGGTTTGCTTGGGAGGGGGAGAGATAAGAGAATAAAGGATTCTCTTATCCTTTAAGGGTTAAATGGGCCTTAGGTGGTGTTTGGTTAGGGGTCCTTAGAATGTAGTTAACCTCTAGGTCTTAAATGGGTTTTAGTTTAGGTCCTAGGTCATGTTTGGTCTAGGTCATAACCATTAGGTCCATTTAGATAGTTAGGTCATGTTTAGGGTTGGGCCCAAGTCCATAGGACTTAATTGTCCTCTAAGGTCTATTTGGTTTAAGTTGGGGTATAAAACCCACTAATTCTTTAAGTTAGGCTTTGTGGGCCCACTTTCATGGCCCACTTAACCAATTAATGGTAAGGGCAGGGGTCCACATGATCCAAGGGTCTAATTAGGATGTCCGGGACACGGAGATGTGGCACAGAAAAATAATCCAAAAGGGCAGGTAACAGCACGGGCGGATTTTGAGCGGATTCACTTAGAGTGGGTCCGTTTGTGACTCTGATGCTGCTGTCAGGGCCCAAACTTCAAGGAAAGTTACGGGGCTTTGACCCATACTTCCAGGACTTTGAGGGGACATTTATAATAATATTTTAAGTCTGAGGTTACAGGTGTTGGCTAGTGCCACCATGGCATTACCCTTATGGCACTACCCTTGGTAAAGATCTAAACTGCCCCGGTGTATAAGGGTATATTTCGGGTGCGGGTGTAACATCACATGTCATGGGGGCTAACTTTATATATTTGCTTTGAGGCTCACACGGTGTTCCTTTTCCCAACTTACAGACAAGCTTAGCACATTCCTTACACCACTGCTGTCCACCAAGTTGCCAACAATGGCATGGTAATGCTGCCTTGAACCTCTTCGAATTTCAATGGAGTTCTAGCGGTACCAACTTGAGAAGAAAAAATATTGTGCTTTAGGGGAAGAAGATACAAGTAAGATGTGGCTGTTAGATACTGCTTGGCTCCTACCAAGCTTAGCTATAGGTATGCTGATCGGAGCACTTTCAGAGTGCAAATTGCTTCGAGAAGAAGGCATAATTCTCACCAGGGAAACACTCTCATCACTGCAAACCTAGATAGGATTGAATCTTTTAAACGATAAGACAATTAAAACCCTGGAGAATTACGAATTACGTAGAACAAATTTGAACTTAGAAACAAGAATAAATTATGTCAAGCTGAAGAGAGAATCAAAACAAGTGATTCTCATCAAATTCAGCAAAAACAATTAAGTAACTAACTCCAAAATGAGGGTGAAAGAAAAGATGAAAACCAGAGCATTCACTCACTATTCTACATTTCCTGCTGCTGTTTTGCGATCTTCAATGAGGGTGAAGGAAAAGGAAAGGATTTTTTTTCTTAACAACATGAACAGATCATTCAACGGTCAACGTCCTAGATGTTAGGGTTTAGGGTTTAAGTACAGGGTTGCTTAAAGCATTACACCATGAGTATCTAGTTTGGAATACCCAGACTGCTGCCTCCAGCTTGTATTTATAGGAAAACTAGGGTTTAGGTCAGATGGGCTAATTACTAGATTGCCCCTCACAGCTTGAGTATTAATACAAGTAAGATTATATTAGAACATGGTTGGATCATGGTCGGGAGTGGACGAGAGGGATGTTGGGTTGATGTTTTAGGGGAGATGGTTGCCCAATTACATTTTAATCCTTTGATAAAAAATCTAGTTCAAATTTTTGGTTTTTTCCAGTTTTCTAACGGTGAATGTGATTTTACTCAACTATCCTTGTAATTTTATTTCCAAGTCTCCTTAAGTGTAATTTCAGAGGGTACTTGATGTCTTGTTATGTTTGGATAAATAACAGACCCTTATTATGTTAATAATTCCTCAATTTATATACATAAAAAAGAAGAAGAAGAAAATGTGTATAAAATGGTACAAGTAATTATAGTAATCCGTTCCTGGAAGTAATAAAAAAATGTGTACACATACAAAAAAAAACACCAAAAACATGTCATCCTTAGAGGTAGTCATCCACTGAGAGGCTCGCACCCTAATACCCTTGCCACCGTCCCTGTCCAATCGGAGAGCCTCGATCTCAGTCCGAACACGTGCTAACTCGGTCTGATATCTCTCAGAATCGAGCCGATGCCTCTCGGATTACCCCTGGTGTAATGCAGCCTGAGCCCACTGAAAAAGAAAGAAAATAAACAATGAGCATAAATATAAAAAATATATACATATATATATATATATATATATATATATATATATAATAAAAAAAAGGAACTCACCCAATGATGCATCATGTCCACCCTAGAGATGATGACCTCATCCATGTTGGCCATCATGCGCCACATATCACCGTACCGAGCCGCAGTTCCCTAGAAACAAAAGAGAGGAAGAGAGAGAATGATGATTTTCACTTTTCAAACTCAAATAAACAAAAAAGGAGAGAAAGAAATTCATGAGATCCGCTTACCCTGTCGTATGGAAGAGGAAGGCCTAGGTCAAAGTCTGGAGAGTTGGGAAGTCCCAAGTCAGTCTCGGGCCGACCTAGCTTGGTATGTTTGACAAACCACGGACGATAGGAGGGGATGTGATCATCCATGTCCGCCAACCTCAAAGGAGGGACTCCACCAGAAGTCCTTGCCTCCAGGTCTGCCCCTACCGTCCGGGAGGCATGAGAGGACTGCCCTCGACCGAAGCTCCCAGGGAAAAGAGGGTGGTCTGGGTGCTGTAAAAGGACCAAAATCAGCTTTGGATGATTCAATAAATTTCTTTGTTAGCTAAGGACAATGAGTAGTGAAATCATACCCGAGGGCCTTCAGGAGTGAGAGGGATGTAGACAGTCTCCCAGAAGAGGAAGGCAGGATAGTCCCCGACAGCAGAGGCCGACTACGTCGCCAGCTCGCAAACCCTCAAATGCTGGATCTCCTACGGCTCCAAGAGAGGAGTATGCATGCAAGCTGGAGGGAGACAAGGGATGAGTCTCTCCTCAGACCACTACAAGGACACCCACTGTCCCCAGTAGAAGGAGAATATCCCCATGGATCCTCGAAGAGAATCCATCGGGAAGAGAGAGTGGAGGCCTGAGCAAACAGGTTCAACTCAGGGAGGTACTCTAGAAGGTAGAGGCGAAGGGAGATTTGCCAAACACAAAGAAATTGATAAGTGAAATAATTGCAAAATCAAGACTCAGAGTAAAAGAAAGCAGTTTTAAGCTTACATCCTTGAGCCACAACTCATTTAGGATACCCCGAACAGAGGGAAGATCCTTGTGGTGGCCGCACTTCAAAAGGGTGCCCTTGGACCATCGCTCGGCCCTAGGGAAAGTCACGCACTGGTCTTGTCACACCCTAAACCACCCCTTGGGAGGATAAGGTAGGTGACCCGAAGTGCATAACGGCAATCCGCCAAATCCCACGGATCTAGAAGCAGTTAATACATTCACGGACTCACATTCGTAACATTACCATAAGTAAAATCAAAGTGCTGCAGATAAATCTACAATTATATGAAAGAAAGAGAAAGCGTAGCAATACGGGAAATGATTGTGATATATATACATAGGTAAGATTGTTCCATTCCCCAGTACAACCCACAAATTGAAAAGTGAAAGCTGACATACATATAAGTGGAAACAAAAGTACATATATATACAGGGCGAGATAACTCAGCCCCAAAAAGAGAAGAGAAACTAAACTGGAAACAGGAACGGGGATAAACTCCTATCAAAAGCAAAAAGGAGTCCCCAAAACAAAAAGCATCAAGGGCTCCCCTCACTGGTCTTCATCAATAACTACTGAGAAAGCTCGCATCATCGGTACGACCTCTATCGGGGTCCATACCAATATCATCATAACCACAAGGGCTCTCCTCCTCGTAATGAGCCTCAATGCCATAGTGGCATCTATCTGCACAATCATCTAGAAAGAAAAACATAAATAACAGAGTATGAGCCCCATTGAGCTCGTGAGTAAAACATAACATCATGCATGCACATGCAACCACAATCCACATGATCCTACATGATATGCAAGTCCAAATTATTTGATTAGCCACCTAACAATACAGCTAAGGCAGGTCTGTGCTACTACAATCCCCAATACATGTATCCCTGGTGTGGGCTTGGTTACCCTTTACTGCGATACACCCATTGAGTTGTCAGAGAGAACCAGTCGGCTTCAGCATCTCCCTACCTAGGTCAGCCCAACCGGCCCTCTAGATTAAACTTGTGTGGTAACCGACTTAATATCAATTCACCTTTCCGGTGCATAAACTTTGTTTGGCATATAGCCATGATTCACCTATTGGTGCTTCCCAAGCATGTTGCTCAAGGCTTCCCGGCATATTTGCCCTAGGGCATCCCAGCTGAGCTGAGGCTTCCCGGCATAAATGCCCGAGGTTTTACGATAGTCCTCACAGTCATCCAACACCTTAACCCCTGTTGGCAAGGGTACATATCACGGGTGATGAATCTCTAACCCCATGTCTGTATGGCATCGTATGAGTCAAGCGGTGTCAACTGTATCCCATACTACGGGCTACCACAGACCTCATTTCCAAGCCGACTATGGCATCTAGTCTATCAATCACATTCATCAGGATATATTCAAGCAGAGTTGATCAACAGTCACACGATGTGTAATAATTATGAAATTGTAACTTATTAAGTAACACAACATTTATAATTATAGAATTTATTGTCGACATAATAACAATTATTACACGTACATAGACAATAATATTTCACTCACCTGGGTCTGGTTCTATGAACTTAGTTGTAGTTTCAGTTTCAGCTGCAGTTTGGCAGTAGGCCTCGAGCGCGGGATCAAATCCTAAGTATAAATCAAAAATATGTCATTTGATATTCCAAACTATTTTTGGATGTCCTAGGGTTGATCTAGGTTCACTGGGTTGACTCGATGCACAGTTAAACATCACTCGGAATTCTTTGGGCCTTGCACTGGGCCTTAAGCCTATGTCCCGGTGCATCATCCGGAGATTGTGGCTCAGGGGAAAAAGGGTCATTTACCCCTGTAGTACATGATTCTAGGTCATCACAGTCTCATAACACTGTCCCCAACTTAATAGTGTTGTACGACCAACACAGACAGGGTTTCCAAGCCCTACGGGGCCCACTTGGGTACCCAAGGTATCCATCACTATGGTCAGATGTGGGGAGGAGTATTTTGGTCATTTACCACCTCCCTACACCATTTTATGGCCCTTGGATGAAAATCCCCATAGCAGATCAGCAAAATCGCCCCATTTCATTCTCTGGGCAATGTCTCTAGGTGTTGGATGCATCGTCTAGTGCATCGCCCAGAGCCTGTTTAGAACATGAACAGGCTGAGATTCATAGGTTTTGCACCATGGGCAGTGCCCTTATTGTTACACTTGCACCCAATATATACCCCTATACCCCGGGGCAGTTAAAGGGTAATGCCACGGTGCCACTGGCCAACACCTGTAACCTTAGACTTAAAATATTATTAAAAGTATCCCCTCAAAGACCTGGAAGTGTGGGCCAAAGTCCCGTAACTTTCCTTGATGTTTGGGCCCTGACAGCAGTTTCGGAGTCACGAACGGACTCACTCGCACTGAATCCGCTCGAGGATCCACCCATGCTGTCATTTGCCTTTTTGGTTCCTTTTCCTATGGGACCCACATCCCCGTGTCCCGGATACCCTAATTGGACCTTTAGACCATGTGGACCCCTACCCTTACCATTAGATGGTTAGATGAACCATGGAAATGGGCCCACAAAGCATAACTTAAATGAATAATGGGTTTTATATACCCTAACCTAAACCAAACAGACCTTAGGGGACAATTAAGTCCTATGGACTTAGGGTGCACCCTAAACATGACCTAATGGACCTAATGGTTATGACTAAGCCCAAACAACCCCTAAGACCTAACTAAAACCCATTTAAAGACCTAAGGGCCACTAAGTGTTTGGGGGTACCTAAATCAAACATGGCCTAAGGCCCATTTGACCCTTACAAGGATAAGAGAATCCTTATTCTCTCATATCTCTCCCTCCCAAGTAAACCGTGGAGGAGAAGAGACAAGAGAAGAAGGAGAAGAAGGAAAGAAGAAGAAGTAGAAGTAGGAGAGGAATAGGAGGGGAAGGGAAGAAGATGGAACCCATACCAAGATGGATGCCTGCCCCACATCTCCTCCCCAAGCTGACCGGACCCAAGGGAGAAGAGAAAGAGGAGGAAAAGAGATGGAGAGGATGGTTGGAAGGAGAATCTCACCAAGGTAAGACTCCAAGCTTGGAATCTCTCTCTCCATTTTCATTTTGTATATTTTGGTAGAAGTTCTTAAGCTTGAGCTAACCTAGGGTTCCATTTTGGACTCAAGGTGATGCTTGACCCTAATTGGGAGCTCTAATGGAGCTAGTTCTAATCTCTATGTGCTGCATTGCAGCCATTGTTGGTGAACCCTTGGTCCTAAGCCATAAAACTCAACCCTTGGACTAATTTGAGACCAAACCATGTGGGATCTTGGATCCTTGAGGTGAGCCTAGGACCTAGTGACCCTAGGAAGGCTTAGACACTTCTCCCTTGTCCCTGAGAGCTTGGGGCACTCCAAGCTTCAAGCTGGAGCAAAAGCCCTCTGAAATCTCGGAAGAGACTGTCGACAGACAAACGACTGGATCCACCAATCGTGGTACCATCTGTCAGTCCACCCAGTATAACCCCTGTGTGTTGGACTCCCCGGATGAAGAAACGGACTCAAGTCTGTTGCATCCGCCCGAGGCCAGTTACTCTAGGGTATGTCTCAGGGATTGAACGGATGCAGGAGTGGACCTAAGAAGCACATCCGCCCGTTGATCCGCTCCCTTTTAGGTATATCTCAGGTGTTGAATGGATGCAAGACTAGATTTAAGTGAAATGTTCCGCTCGTGGATCCGCTCGCCCTGTTTTAATTTTGAGCCTGAACAGAGTTAGGGACGGACTTACCTCTACTGAAACCGTCCATGAGTCCGCTCGTATTGTCTTGGTTGAAATCTAATTTTAACCTTGAGAGCCTAGCATGGGACCCTTCTATGCATGCTTTAATGATTATTTTTGTATTCCTAGGCTACCCAACTCGATGGATAGCGGGGAGCTCAGGTGAGATTCATGTCAACCACACACGGCGACACTTGTGTCAGGTGAGTGGGTTCTGGGTGATTTGTTGGGCTTGAATATATATTTAATATGAAATCTTAAGCATGCTATTATATAATTATAATCATTGTGCGCATTGCATTGTTATTCAATTGTGAACTGTTGTGGATCTGATAGTACGCTCACCATTATATCGGGCTATGGTGTCGGGTGTGCCGGTACTGAAACCCCAATTTATTTAAATTATGAAAACTGCTATATGTCATCCTGATCTGTATGTGCCGTACCGTGTTGGTACCCAGGTACTAGATGGAATGGGAGGTTGATGCACCTGGAATACCTCTCGGGACGATAGGACCTGCATATAGTATATCTACGGCTAGGATGCTTATTCCCTTATGCTACGACCCTTGCCAACAGGGGTCTATGTGTTGGATAGTCTGAGCACCTGTGGTCTGTGGAGGTGGGAGAGGCTAGGACAGGGGTAGTGATGGCTATCGGGGTCTGCCACTAGGTGGTCATGATGGCTTCTACCAGCGTAGGTCCCCTCATGATAATTGAGGTTTCGCTGGGGCAATAGGATAAGTGACCCTTAGTGTCTCTCGAGTTATCACAGTAGCATATATTTGACCGATAGAATTGTGTGCTAGGTGAAAAATGAATCTTACATTAGCATGCATCATTCTGATTGATATCGATTGTATGGTGTATCTGCATTCCCCTTTGCTCCCTCCCTCACTAGCTAGTGTAGCTAATCCCGTTGTACAACCCCTTTTTAGTTGTTATACAGGAGGTACTGTTGGGGTAAAATCCACACATCACCTTATATGGTTTTGATAATAACAAATAAGTTAGTTGAACTAACTTGTGTTATATTATATAGAGACCTTACAAGAAATAAGCATCAAGTAAGGGGGAGCTTATACAAACTTGTTGAACCAAGATAAAGTATCAAAGAATGGTGTGAAGAAAAAGACTGAGAGAAAAACTAGTTTCAAAGACCATGTTCAAGCATCTCTTTGAGATACAAGAGTTTTAAAGCATGTGTTTAAGTGTTTTTTGTATCAAGATGTATTTAAAGTTTAAGTCCATTTGTAATGTACACACTCATGCATGCATACATGTAGAGTGACCCTAGGAGGTATTTTTACATGGAC
Organism: Telopea speciosissima; assembly: GCF_018873765.1. Classification (NCBI taxonomy): domain Eukaryota; kingdom Viridiplantae; phylum Streptophyta; class Magnoliopsida; order Proteales; family Proteaceae; genus Telopea; species Telopea speciosissima. The sequence goes on along the minus strand of NC_057920.1, from coordinate 33,327,455 downwards.
TTTAACCAAGCAAATGGCCCCATACTTATCCAAACTTAGACTTGGCCATTTTCAGCAAAATTAGTTGATCCAGCATACCAAATCCCAATCTGGCATGCCGAATCCCAATCCAACATACCGAATTGCAATAAGATTATTGGGATTTAACCGTTGGTCAACGGATAGATTCCATGATCCGGTATACCGAATTGGGAAACGGTATACTGGATTAAGATAGAATTATGTCCTAAAATGGCAATGAACCTTAGATGCTTTGAACACCTTTGCCTATAAATAGGTAAGCTCATTTGGACTAATTACAATCAATTAAGGCCAATCAAAAGCATCACAAAGGAATTCGAACTTGAACATTCAAAGTGTTGAAGCATTCATTCATCAAAGCGTTCAAGTTCACTCCCCTCTCTAGCTAATTACATTCACTTAGCATTAAAGCTCCAAAGTGGAAGTTAAATACACAATTCACTAAGGTTGAGGTAATCCTTACTTAGTAAAGTTTTCATTATTATATGGTGTGAGTCCTCTTGCTCGAAATCAAGAGTAGTTAATTGTGTTGAGTCCTCTTGCACGTTAATCAAGAGTAGTTAGTGGTGTGAGTCCTCTTGCTCCTAATCAAGAGTTGTACGAGTTCTCTTGCTCATTCTCAAGATTCTTATTAGTGAAATTCTCTCTAAGGTGAGAGGAGTGGACACAGGCATAATTGGTCGAACCACTATAAACGATTGTGTTACTTTTGCAATTTCCTTGCTCAGTTTTATTAATTGTTTTATTTTCGCACTATTTCCACTAGCTTTACCTATTCACCCCTCTCTAGGTGAATTTACATTTGGTATCAGAGCGGGAGCTTAAGACCGTGATTATTTTTCAATCCAACTAAGAGTAAAGACCATGGGATCCTCTATCAATAGTAAGGTTGAAGGATATAATATTACCCGATCACCCTTCTTTGAAGGTGAAGGATTTTCCTATTGAAAGAATCGCTTCAAAAACTTTGTTTGTGCCAACAATATCAATGCATGGGAAGTCATCGAAAATGGACGAAATACCATAGACAACCCCAAAGAAGAATGGACCCCAGCTGAAAAAATAAAGATGCAACTCAACTATGTAGCTATAAGCTATATTCAATGTGCTCTAGGAGAAAAGGAGTACAATAGAACTTGCATGTGTGACTCCGCTAAAGAAATGTTTGACAAGTTAGTTGTTACCTATGAAGGTACGTCTGAAGTCAAATAATCTAAAATCGATATGCTTACAAACGAGTATGAACTGTTTAAAATGAAAAATGATGAAGATATCTATGCAATGTTTACTCGTTTTACTAATATTATGAACAAGCTGAAGGGTTTAAGGAAAGTCTACTTTAATGGAGAAAATGTCTAAAACATTTTAAGATCTCTTTCAAAAAAGTGGAGACCCAAGACTACGGCAATCAAAGAGTCCAAAGACATAGACAAGCTGAGCCTAGATGAGCTTTTGAGATCTCTACAAACTCATGAAATGAAGTTCAAACTGGACACCAAGGAAGATGAGCCTAAGGAACTAAAGAAGAAAGTCGTGGGCTTCAACTCTTATGAAATAAGTGACGATGAAGAAGAGCTTTCAGAGGAAGAAATTACGTATCTTACCAAAAAATTCTCAAGGTTCCTAAAGAATAAAGGCAAGACCTCATTCAACAAAAGGAGGTTCTCAAAAGATCAGAAAGGTAAGAGTCTTTCAAAAGATGCCACTGACTCCTCTTCCAAAGATATCGTTTGTTATGAGTGTAGGAAAATAGGACATTTCAGGGAAGATTGCTCTAAAATGAAGAAGTACAAAAAGACCTACAAAGTTGAACACACTCTTGATTCAAGCGATGAAGAAGAAGATGATGAAGTATCTCTAGATGAAGAAGAACAAACCAATCTCGCACTCATGGCTACTGAAGACGAGGAATCTCAAAATGAGGTAACCCCCACTTCTCTATCTCATAAAGACAAAGTTTTTTTAGAGTTAGAAGAGACTTTTGAAGATCTCTATCAAAATAGTTTGGAACTAGCAACCACCAAAAAGAATCTCTTGAAAGAGACCAACATCCTTAAAGACCAAAACACATCTCTAACTTCTCAAGTGAACAACTTGGAAGAAGAAAAGGAGAAATTGTGTAAAGCCCTAGAGTCATTCACAGATGGTAAGAAAACACTTGATATTCTACTTGGAAATGCCTCCAAAAGACCTTTCAATAAAGAAGGGGTAGGTTATGATGTGAACAAGAGTTCAAATCAAAACAAAGAGGCAAGTTCAAGTAAAATAATAAGCAAGAAAATAAAGAAAAAATATTGTAATTATTGCAAAAAGAGAGGACACTCTATTGAGGAATGTTACACTAGGAAGAAAACTTCTCAATCCAAGAACACCAACCTCAATAGGAAGACCTCAAATATCCCTCAAGTGATCATATGTAACAATTACAATAAGAAAGGACATACCATTTGGGAATGTCGTCACATGGACCAACCTTTCCTTCATTCTAAAAGATCCTATGACGGTCAAAATAGGAGAAGTTATCCTAATAGGCAAAGACCAACTAGAACCCCACCAAAAGTACAAAGACCACCCAAGAACCAAGGACCCTATAAAGTACCTCAAAGCCAAAGACCTTGGAAACCTCAATCATACACAAATTGGTATGAGAACCAAAAGGGAAATGGTAACCAAATGGTTTGGAAACCAATAGGAATGTATGATACTAACAACTATGGACCCAACTCTCAATGGGGACCAAAATTTTATTGAATATTTCTTGTTTTGTAGAGCAACATGGAATGGTACATTGACAGTGGCTGCTCAAAACATATGACTTCCAACCCAAAGTTATTTTTCGAGCTCAAGAAGCAAAAAGGAGGATGGGTATCCTTTGGAGACAACAGCAAAGGTAGAATTATCGGAAATGGATCAATCAAGTTTGGAGGTACAGTGATCTCTAACGTTAGTCTAATTGATAACCTCAAGTACAATTTACTTAGTGTAAGTCAACTATGCAACATTGGATATTATGTAAATTTTAATGCCTCTAAATGTGAGATTAAGGATTCAAATGATAATGTGATTCTTGAAGGTTATAGGAAGAATAATGTGTACACTTACATATTTAGTACAAATTCTGTTGATGCATGCCTTATTTCTAAATCTGGTGATACTATATTATGGCACAGGAAGTTGGGATACATTAATTCTAAAACTATTAGATCCCTATCCTCTAAAAATTTGGTGAGAAATCTACCTAAGTTGAACTTTGATAAGCAACACACTTGTGGAGCATGTCAAAGAAGTATACTTACAAAGGTATCTCATAAGGCTATAAAATATGTTGCTACTTCAAGACCTTTGTAACTACTTCACCTTGATTTGTTTGGACCTATCCAAACCATAAGCCTAAGAGGTAAGAAGTATACATTTGTAATTGTAGAGGACTACTCTCGTTTCACCTGGACCCTCTTTCTCAAGCATAAAAATGATGCTTTTGAAGAGTTTGTGTCTCTTTGTAAGAGAGTACAAAATCATAAGGGTTACATGATTACTTCTATCAAAAGTGATCATTGCGGCGAATTTGACAATATAGAAGAATTTGGTGAGTTTTATCGAAAACAAGGTATAACTCATGACTTTTTGGCTCCTAAAACACCACAATCTAATGGTGTGGTTGAAAGGAAGAATAGAACTATCCAAGAAATGGCTAGGACAATCCTCAATGAGTACTCCTTGCCTAAGTATTTTTGGGCCGAAGCTGTTCACACAGCGTGTTATGTGTTAAATCGGGTTTTGATATGACCTATCTTGTTAAAGACCCCTTATGAACTTTTTCATAATAAGCTTCCTAAAATTGATTACTTTAAAGTGTTTGGTTGTGCTTGTTTTATTCTTAACACTAAGGACAACTTAGAAAAGTTTGAGGAAAAGGCCGATGATGGTATTTTTATAGGCTACTCCATAAATAGTAAAGCTTATAGAGTTTTTAATAAAAGAACACTAGTTGTGGAAAAATCTATGAATTTTAAATTTGATGAATCGATGGCAAAAGAAAAATATAAAGACATAGAAGAAGATGATGAGGATGAAGTACTTGAAATTAGGAAGAGAGTTGAAGAAGTCACTCTAGATGAACCTAATGATCAAGTACATCAACTTCCCAAAGAAATTAGAACTGTTAAAAACCACCTTCTTGACCTTATCATTGGAAACCTTGATAAAGGTATACAAACTAGGAGTAAAATCCAAAATATTTGTTCCAATGTGGCTTTCATCTCTACCATCGAACCTAAGAATATCAAAGAAGCACTTTTGGATAGTAATTGGATAATTGCTATGCAAGAAGAACTCAATCAATTTGAAAGGAATCAAGTTTGGGACTTAGTGCTAAGACCATCTAACACCAAAATTATTAGAACTAGATGGATTTTTAGAAATAAACTGGATGAAGATGGTAATATTACTAGAAACAAGGCAAGACTGGTTGCCCAAGGCTATAACCAACAAGAAGGTATTGACTTTGATGAGACATATGCACCTGTAGCAAGACTAAAATCTATTAGATTGTTGCTTGCGTTTACTTGTCATAAGAATTTTAGGTTACATCAAATGGACGTGAAAAGCATATTTTTAAATGGCTTCATCAATGAAGAAGTACACGTCATTCAACCACCTGGATTCGAAGACCCAAAGCATCCTGACCATATCTACAAGTTGAAGAAGGCTCTGTATGGCTTGAAACAAGCTCCAAGAGCATGGTACGATAACCTGAGTAAGTTCTTGATTGATGATGGTTTTACTATGGGTAAGATAGATACTACTCTCTTTGTGAAACATAGAAATAATGATTTAATTCTAGTTACAATATATGTAGATGACATTATTTTTGGATCTACCAATCAATCTCTATGTCTTGATTTTAGTAAGAGTATGAGTAGTGAATTTGAAATGACCCTTATGAGTGAATCGAATTTCTTTTTAGGACTTCAAATAAAATAGACCCCTAATGGGATTTTCATTAGTCAAACCAAGTATCTTAAAGAACTACTAAAGAAGCTTGACATCAATGGACAAAAGTCATCTTGTACTCCAATGAGTACATCTGTAACTCTGTCTAAGGATGAAGATGGAATCCCAGTTGACCCAACTAAGTATAGAGGCATGATAGGTAGCTTACTCTACCTAACGGCTAGTAGACCGGACATTATGTTTAGTGTCTGTGCTTGTGGTAGGTTTCAAGCCCAACCTATGCAATCCCATTTAAGTACTGTAAAGAGAATTTTTAAGTACTTAAAAGGAACTCCAAGCATTGGCTTATGGTACCCTATGGACAATGACTTTGACCTTATTAGCTTCTCTGACGCCGACTTTGTCAGGTGTCATGTTGATCGAAAAAGTACAAGTGGTACTTGTCACTTTCTTGGATCATGCTTAGTTTCCTGGTTTAGTAAGAAGCAAAATTCAGTTGCTCTATCTACCACCAAAGCTGAATACATCACCGCTAGACGATGTTGTACACAAGTGTTATGGATGAGGCAAACTCTCCAAGACTATAGGGTTAAGTTTGACACTTCCTCAATCCAATGTGATAACACCAGTGCTATTAATCTCAGTAAAAATCCGATTTTACACTCTCGAGCTAAACATATCGATATCCGTCATCACTTCCTACGTGATACTGGTTAAAGAGGTGAAATTCGTCTTGATTATATTGAGACTGAGAAGCACCTTGCGGATATCTTCACCAAACCCTTGAGTGAAGAGAGGTTCTGCTCTCTTAGAAGAGACCTAGGGATATGCAATCCCTTTGATTAAAGTTTGGTTGTTCATGTATTGAAATTGAATTTTTGCTTGAAAAATGAATTTTGTTGTTGAAACAACCGATTCGGCATACCGATTCCAAATTCGGCATACCGAATCACTCACAGTGATTATTTACTTTCAGATGTAATTATTCTGTTTTATCGGATTTGGCATACCGAATCTTGATTCGGCATACCGAATCAGTTTAAATTTCTAGCCGTTTGTAGCCGTTGGCCAGGAAACGGTATACCGGATCAGGTCCAGTGACTATTTTCTAGCCGTTGGTAGACTGCTTCGTGCCTATATATACCCCACTTTTTCACCTCTCTTGGCATTACTTTTCACTATTCATCTATCATTAACCCCAAGCAAGTGTGATTTACTCCAATACTCAAATTTACACTCTCTCTCTCTCATATTTCTCACTATTATTCAATATGAGTCAAAGAGGAAAAGCACCTATGACCGGAGAAGAACCCGCCTCTAAGTGTGGACGGCGAGGAGGAGGACGATTTACTCCTATTCGTGGAACTTCTTCTCGATCTCAAGGAGCTTCTCATTAAGAAAATCAGCCCATTCAAAACTTTCCTTCTCAAGAGTTTCTTGCTACTTGGCCGTTGTTCGCTTCAAGAAAAATTGAAGAAGGTCGTTTCGTTGACACCGCTTCATTTGAAGGTATTCATCTCCAAGATCTATTTCAAGCTCTAGGATGGGAATCTCTTCTTCAACCTCCGGAGATTTGCTACCCCACCCATGTTCGCTATTTTTACAACAATCTCCAATTTAGTGGCATGGCCGACGAATTGAAGCTTACTTCCTTTGTCAATGGTGTCACCATTGAACTCTCACTTGATGATCTTGCTTCCTTGCTTCAAGTTCCTAATACCGGCCCTTGTATTTATTGGAATCCAAAGTACTCCAATTTTGGTGAAATTTTCAATCATGAAGAGATCTACTCCAACATGCTCACCGAATATCAAGGAAATGAAACTTCCGTTCCGATCGGTCACCTCAAGATGATCCCTCATGTCATATCTTATATTATTCAACATAATTTCATTCCTAGAGGAGAGGAGGTGACCGGAGCAAGTGCTTGACCCCACAAGCATACCTTACCTTTTGTGTCTCCACCGGGTGGAACTCAAACTTGCTTTCCTTACTTTTTTTCTTTTGGTAAGGCTTGCTTTCCTTACTTCATGATGCGATACATGGAACATATTGCAAAGCCATCTCGGAAGACCAATCTTCCTTATGGCCGTCTTCTCACCCTCATTTTCAATCATTTTGACATTAATCTCTGTCGTGAAGTGGAATCATCTGAAACTTCACAGTCCATCTCTAGAATCTCTTTTCACAATCTCAATATTCTGGATCCTCTTGTGGAATCAGGCGATGAAGAAGTTGTTCCACCTAGACGTCAACAACGCTTTATACCGGATGCGTATCAAGATTGGATCTCCAACATTGATGAGTATATGGATGAAGCAAACACTCGGTTGATGGAACTTGAAATGGGACAACAACACCTTCAAGCCGATGTTTCTACTCTCCGCCAAGAGATGAAGACCGGTTTTGATTCCCTTAATTCTACACAAGCGAGTATACTTACAGCAATTCAATCTTTGTCTCTCAATCTTGGACATCTACCAGTTGACACACCGGGAGCTACTCCTCAAGCCGGCGCCTCTCATGGCATTGCACCTCAAGGAGTTATTCCCTCAATCCCTCCATTTTCGGGGATGTCCTCTCAAGATCTAAATGTCCCTCCAGAATGATCTTTATTGTTGTTTCCTCCCTTGTATCTTTTGGTTAATGCCAAAGGGGGAGAGAAATTGGTTTTTGAATTTGAATTTGGATTTATGTTTTGACTATGTTTTGTTAATGCTACGTAAACCTGTTCATTTCAATTAATCAATGCAAGTCAATGCAAGTCTTTCATTAATGCAAATTATGTGCTTCTTGATACTATCTTGATATTTTAATATTTGGTATTAAGTTATTTGTCATCACCAAAAAGGGGGAGATTGTTGGGGTAAAATCAATGCATCACCTTATATGGTTTTGATGATAACAAATAAGTTAGTTGAACTAATTTGTGTTATATTGTATAGAGACCTTACAAGAAATAAGCATCAAGTAAGGGGGAGCTTATACAAACTTGTTGAACCAAGACAAAGTATCAAAGAATGGTGTGAAGAAAAAGACTGAGAGAAGGACTAGTTTCAAAGACCATGTTCAAGCATCTCTTTGAGATACAAGAGTTTTAAAGCATGTGTTTAAGTGTTTTTTGAATCAAGATGTATTTAAAGTTTAAGTCCATTTGTAATGCACACACTCACACATGCATACATGTAGAGTGACCCTAGGAGGTGTTTTTACATGGACTTTAACCAAGCAAATGGCCCCATACTTGTCCAAACTTGGACTTAGCTATTTTCAGCAAAATCAGCTGATCCGACATACCGAATCCCAATCCGGCATGCCAAATCCCAATCCAGCATACTGAATTGCAATAAGACTGTTGGGATTTAACCATTGGTTAATGGATAGATTCCATGATCTGGTATACCAAATTGGGAAACAGCATACCGGATTAGGATAGAATTATGTCCTAAAATGGCAATGAACCTTAGATGCTTTGAGCACCTTTGCCTATAAATAGGTAAGCTCATTTGGACTAATCACAATCAATTAAGGCTAATCAAAAGCATCGCAAAGGCATTCGAACTTGAACATTCAAAGTGTTGAAGCATTCATTCATCAAAGCATTCAAGTTCACTCCCCTCTCTAGCTAATTACATTCACTTAGCATTAAAGCTCCAAAGTGAAAGTTAGCTACACAATTCACTAAGGTTGAGGTAATCCTTACTTAGTAAAGTTTTCATTATTATATGGTGTGAGTCTTCTTGCTCGAAATCAAGAGTAGTTAATTGTGTTGAGTCCTCTTGCTCCTAATCAAGAGTTGTACGAGTTCTCTTGCTCATTCTCAAAATTTTTATTAGTGGAATTCTCTCTAAGATGAGAGGAGTGGACGTAGGCATAATTGGCCGAACCACTATAAACGATTGTGTTACTTTTGCAATTTACGTGCTTAGTTTTATTAATTATTTTATTTTCACACTATTTCTACTTGCTTTACCTATTCGCCCCTCCTCTAGGTGAATTTACAGTACTACTTAGATGAACATCATTGGATGCGAATTAAGTGGAGCTGGTGACCGCGACTTGGATGCAGATGTACACCCAAGATTGGTGCCCTTGCGGCAATTATTTATCATTTAATTTTCTATCTTCATTCCACATTCATGTATAAACTATGTGTTTAATTATAAGAGAGATTGAATGGTTACATTTATGAATAGTGTACTATATATTATCATTAGAGAACCGATGCTCTATAATTTCACATGATTTAATTTAATTTTACTTCCGCTAACTCTGTATCTGGGACAACTTATTCCATGCTGGTACGTCCCTTTCCGTTATCAATATGTGATGACAGGGTGGACTGTGGCTCGGGACACTGTATCTGTGATCCTGGTAGGTAGTGGGATGACACGAGTTGTCCCAGTCACCCCCTATGTGGCAGTATATAAATTACATCGGGATGGGGGTATGATAGAGTGGTATCAGAATGATGAGGCTTTGCACTGCCCAAGGTCCAGTGTAACCTCTTGATTTACTCTCCACAAATAGGTTCTAAACTAAAAATCTCAAGAACATAAATTGTTGCATGTGGACATAGGAGAAGACTGGTTGGAGTGAAAATAAAAATCTAGATAATAATAGACAACATGAAACTTAGAACTCGAAAACATAGGCTGATGAATAATAATTATGCAACTGCTTGGTTGATTCCTAAGTAGGAAATAGATGGGTAAATATATGCTATAATTCATAAACAATAATGAATTAAACATAACCAACCATAATAATCCACAATGATCTAAACAATGGGGAATTAAGTAAACATATATATATGTGTGTGTGTGTGTGTGTGTGTAAGACTAATTTCAATTTCCATATTGTCCCAATTCTTCCTTGACGCCAGTCAAGCCTTTCCCAACTTCAAACTTGTGACTTCAGTCATTCCAACCTGAACATGTAATCTTACCCTGCCAAATCAAGCATATAAATTTAACCATCAATTGTTCCAAATTCTCTGTTTAGACACAACAGTACCCATTTCAACCTCAATCACAAGGTTTCAAAGATCCAACCCAAAACATCTGATTGTTCCACCCAAGCCAAGGGTACATTCATCCATCACAATTAAAATGTTCTAAATGTTCACCAAACCAACTGATAAAGAAAGAAAAGAAAATGCAAGAAAAGCTAAAAGAAAATAGTTTCAACATCCCAATCCATCAAAAGACAAGAATTTAAAAGAACTTATTCAAAATAACTTTAGAGAACTGTTGGGGAAGAACTGAGCTAGGCATCTGCACCACCACCACCACCGCGACCCAGGAAGGCATTGAGATCTTTTACTCCTCGCTTTATGCTCTCTAGACGCTGAGCCTGATCAAAGAATTGCTTCTTGACATCGTCAAAGCCATCCGCCATCCTCAGGTTCAGTCGTCGAATAGCCATCATGATGTCGCTACCTCCCCCAGGTGCACCCGAAGTACCTACTGTTGATGGTACAGAACCCATAAACTCCAGGTCATCATCACTGTCATCCTCGTCCTCTCCCTGGCCCCTCTGCCATCCCCGTACTGCACTTGCTCCCTGGCACTATCATAATCATAGTATAGATTCATCTTTTGTAGTGCATTAAACCCAATAGGTCCCTCAGTGCATGTTCCCTTGGGTTCACGGTCAAGATCAACCCCAAGGAATAAGAAAATCCTGGTGAGCAGTCAACCATAGGGTAGAGTGTTGTTTCAAGAAGGATTCATCATCGCGTGGGCCATGTGCTGCATAACCACGTGAGGTAGACAGATGGGCTGGCTAGTGTATAGAGAATGGACCAGAACCGCAAACATCAGAGGAGGGAGAGTGTTGTGCCCCCTAGAAGGAGACAGATTGGTCTTGGCTATAAAAATCAGAACATGCTGTGAAGGAGGGAACTTGGAAAGATCTTCGTTCTCCTCGAACCTGTCATTGGAGAGAACCTTAAATAATTTTTGCTTCTTGTCAGAAGGGAGGCACTTGTTTGGATGACTGCCTGGAGGATAGTATACCCTCTCACCTTCTGAGGATACACTAAGAAGAACCCCCAGCTCCACGGCATTGAAGCTAATGACCACTCCCTTTACATAGGAAGTCAACCTGGCGCCGACGTCATCTTCCTGGACCATTACCAGATTTGCATAGAACTCCCTGTCCAGAGTGGGATAGTAGAAGGCATGTCGGTCCAGTTTAGTCTACCAAACCTGGCCCCCACCTTGTAGGCCAAAAGCTCCTCCACTGTTACATCTCTCTCTATAAGAATCTTCCTATTGAAGAGATGCTCCCTGTAGATTCCTTCGGTCTTCTCGGAGGTAAAACGGTTCACGTTGTAAGCTGTAGGAGTAGAAGATACAATCCCTCCTCCTTTTTGGACCCATGATTGGATTTCCTACACATAAGGCACAAATCAAAGAAGGACGATAAATGTAAGCCAAATTGAAATGATGACATACAATTGCCAAATAAATTATAGGAGTAGAATGTTTAAATGATATGGAGATGATTTGAAGGAAAGGCGATACATGATGAGGAAAATCAAAATATACACATGTGAATGATGAGAATATGAAATATGGATACCATTGGAGATATGTTGAGAAGAAAAGAAGCAAGGTTAATTTACACATGAGGCCTACATGAGATCCCTAATGTCGAAATATGAGGTCAACATGAACAATGTATGTGCTCTTGAATAGTATTTATATTTCAACCAATGTCAAACAAGTAAGATGTTGAATGAGATACCCCAACAAGAGACAAGGACTATTTAATTAAGAAAAAGGGGATAAGCACCAAGAATTTTGCATATAATCCTATAAATAAGAAATGCATTGAGGATGAATCAAGTGAATGAATTATTTGGAAGATAGAGGATAGATTTCAAGGGTTTTTTCAACAACCTTATAAGCAAGAGAATATGCTTGAAGATAAAACAATGGGATAAATTCCTATGAGATTCTAGGGCATATAAAGAATTAAGCACAAACTTGAAGGTTTCCCTAAAGCATTGAAGGATTGAGGTTTTACTCCAATTTAAACCTAGAATTATCTAAGTAAATCCAACTACACTTGACAATCATAGCAAACAATTTTCAAATGCTTATAAGGGCTTTAAAATTTATAAGAAATACAATAAACAAACAAGGAATCCAGCCATGTTTTGCCATTGATCAATTAGAGCTTGATTCTAACCCAAGAACCCTAGCCTAAATAGATTTTAGCATGGATTTGGTGTGCATTACCATGAAAATGCAAACAAAATCAAATCCAATCACAACCTAGGATTACCCATCTCAAATCCAAGAAGAAAAGGGAAGAATATGAAGAGACTCAAGCCACAACTTCACCAATGAAGAGAAGAAAGAATGGGAAAGAGAAAGGAGAAGAGAAATCTTACCTCGAGAGTGTAAGGATTGATTTTAGGACTTGAAACTTGCAGGAAAAAAAAAAAACCCCAAGATAATGCTAGGAAGCCAAACAAAAACCCTATAGAGCCCTCTCCCCATATGGTTGTGTTTCCCCTCTTTGGAGCCAAAAGTGAGTTTTAAAAACTCGCGGCTTTGTTTTGTTAAAATTCCATGAATGGACGAATGAACGGATCCACTTATCATGACTCCACCTGTCGATCCGTTCCGCATAAAACTTGAAATTTTGGGATATTAGCCTAAGCGGATCAATGAGCGGATCCACATTCATAAGTCCATCCGTAGATCCATTCGATTCATTTCCTCTTGGTCATTGAACCTTCTGAGAATAGACGAATGAACGGATTCACGTTCTGCATCCACCTGCCAGTCCGCTCTCCCTATCTTTTCGGTGGAGCCACAAACGGACCCGGAGTACTAATTCTGTCCGTGAATCCACTCGATTTCTTTTAGGATTTTGAGCCCAGATTTGGAGGCCTTTTGACCCCACCTATGTATAATGCTTTTATGCCTATACCCTAGATTGGACACCCTAGTTGTGTGACCCATTTGTGAGGACCACCTAAGTCTAGTCAAGGTCCTAAAGTTTAAAAGGTAAGGACTTATACCCGACTAGGCTAGCCAATATGAGATGGCAGGCATCAGTGTACATTGTGATTCCCCTCCTATATGGGAGAAGGAGAGTTGTCACACCCCAAACCACCCCCTAGGAGGATTGGGTAGGTGATCCAAATTGCATAACGGCAATCCGCCAAATCCCATGGATCTAGAAGTAGTGCTTACATTCACGGAACCACATTCATCTCATTACCATAAGTAAGATCAGAGTGCTGCAGTAAAACTACAATTTCAATAAATAAAGGAAGCATAGTGATACGGGGAAATGATGATAATATATACATAAAAGGTTTGTACATTTCCCACCAACCCACAAACATAAAGACAAAGCTAATAAGAACAGAACTACATACATAAAAATATACAGGGTGAGCATACTCAACCCCAAAAAAAAAAAGGAAGTAAAAACTACAACAGGACCACAATCAGAACGGGGATGAACTCCTAGCAAGAACAAAAAGGAGTTCCCAAAACAAAAAGCATCAGAAGTACTCCTCAACGGTCTTCATCAATGACCACCGAGAAAATACGCAGGATCGGTATAACCTCCGTCAGGGTCCACACCAACATCATCGTAACAACCAGGATTCTCCTCCTCGAGATAAGCCTCCATGCCATAGTGGCATCGATCTGCAAAATCATCTAAGAAAAACATTGTATAACAGAGCGTGAGCCCCACTAAGCTCATGAGCAAATAACATCAATCATGCATACATATGCAATCACAATTCATAGTTCATATGATCCTACATGATGTGCAAATCCAGTTTATTATTAGCCACCTAACAATACAACTAAGTCAGGTTAGTGCTACTACAATCCCCAATACATGTATCCCTGGTGCGGACTTCTACCCCTTCCCGCGATACACCCATTGAGTTGTCGGAGAGGACCAGTCAGCCCCCGCATCAGTCACCAAGGTCAGCCCGACCAACCCTTTGTGATTAACCCGTGGGACAATCCATTTCTGTTCTTAGGCTTACAGCCCATATTCACCATTCCGGTGTTCTTTTCATTTCTTTTCTCTTTTTCTAATATACATATGGTCGCCCCCACAGGCATCCAACACCTTAACCCCTGTTTGCAAGGGTGCGTAGCACGGGTGATGAAACTCTAACCCCATGTTTATATGGCATCGTATGAGTCGGGTGGTGTCAACCGCATCCCATTCTAAGGGCTACCACAGGCCTCATTTCCAAGCCGACTACGACATCTAGTCTAACATTCACAATCATCATATAAAATTCACAGTGTTGATCAATAGACAGTCATTATGCGATGATTTGAGTAATTTGAACAGAAGTAAATAACACAGCATATATAATTCAATTCTTGTTAGCCGGCATAGCATCATAATTACACATGCACATATGATAGTATTATTCACTCACCTGAGTTTGGTTCTAAATACTCGATTACAAACTCAGTTCCAACAGCAGTCTGGTTGTTGACCTTGAGCGCGGGATCAATTCCTAGATATAAATCAAAAGTTGTCATATTAAGTTTTCAGCCTATCACTGGTACTCCTAGGGTTAACCTAAGATTACTGGGTTGACCCAATGTCTAGTTGGTTCGCACTTGGAATCACTAGGCCTTGCGCTGGGCCTTAGGTCATGTCCCAGTGTATGGGCCAGAGTCTGTGGCACAAGGGTAATATGGTTATTTTCAATAGTTGTACTTGACCCTAGGTCAGATCAAGTCCACAGTGCTGTCCACAGCTTGCCTATGCTGCAGGACCAAGCATAGCAGGGTATCCTATAGTTGCGGGGCCCACTAGGGTTCCAAAGTACCTTCCCATCAAGGACAGATGTGAAGAAGGACTTATTAGTCATTTCCCAACCTCCCACAGTGTCCAAAGGCCATTGGGTGAGATCCCCAAAGCCAGATCACCATTCCAGCAACTTTCCATTAACTGGACGATGACTTTGGGCGATGTCTGCATCGCCCAGTGCATCGCCCCAGAGGCTGCAATTGACATTTGGGCTGAGTTCCCAAGGCTGGGCTCACAGGGCTGAGGTCACACTTGATCCTCTGCATGTTAGGGGGGTTAGGTAGCCCCTAGGATGACCTACCTAATGGTCCAATTGGATCTTCCATCAGATCCACCATTAGGCTGCCAATGGCTGCCCAGACAACCCAATGAATAGTATCATAGGGTTTTCTTCAAGTTTGGATCTCAGCCACAGCCATATGCAGGGCTATAAATGGTTGCAAAATAGGGTTTCATGGCTGCAACCACTTAGAGTTTGGTCCCTGCAGCCATGGCTTGCATCTAGGGCTTCCAAATCATAGGGCAATAGGGTAAATTGGCAGTGCAGCTGTGCACAGCCAGGTTTTGGCCCAAGGAACAACACAACAACCCACTGAAATTACTCCTAGATCACAGATCTTCCATGCACAAAGCTTGTATGGTAGATCTGGAGCTGATCTGGGCAAACCCTAGCTGTTCAGGGCTGCCCAGAGAGCAGAAACACATCAAATATGGGGAAGAGATGGGGACAACAGGTTTATATAGGTGTAAATATACCTGAACAAGCTTGAGAGAGTTTGAACCAGGTTGGGTGCAGGGCTGCAGTAGCTCCCCCTTCTTTCTTCTTCTTTCTTCCTTCTCCTTCTTCTTCTTTTTCTCCTTTCTTCCCTCTCTTCTCTCCCACGGATTTCAAAACTGTCAAGGGCTCAAAAATGAGCCCAAGACCTTCCTATTTATAGACCAGGCCCTCACTGAGGCTTGTTTGCCTGGGAAGGCCTCTTTTAAAAATCAGTTTTTAAACTGATTCTAACTGATTCTGGGTACACTGGTGGGGTCCACAGTGAACCAAGGGTATGAGGTGGTCCCTCAGACTTCCCTCTATCCATAGAAGGTGCCCATGTATATATTGGGTGGTCCCCATAATTAAAAATTATTAAAAATGTACTGTTTCACTCACTGGGCCTTGCTGCATCGCCTAGTGCCATCGTCCAGAGAATTCCAGCAAGCTGAAATTCAGTGGGCTTGCACAGGGGTTTGACCCTTGGTCAGGGTATTGTCCCCACATGCCCCATAGGAGATTTTACACACTTTACAAAGGTGGGTCCCACCATTATAAGGAGGAGAGATATTACCTGGGATTCAAACCATATATCAGGCAATGAGCTGTACATTTGCAGGGGTCTACTATCCACCTACTAACAGGCATGTAGGATGATCCACACATGGTTTCTTCATCAATCCAAGTCACTGGGGTGATGCTCCACAGTGATCCTGGTTGCCTGATCAGGGGTTCCTGTCCTTCAATCAAAATTCCAGTCAGCCAGGGGCAGGGTTTGACAAGAGTTACCTTTGTGGATGAAAATCCTTAGACCCTGTTAGTGAGTGAACCAGAACCTATGGATAGAGAAACCTAAACCTACGTGGTGTAGAAACCCTTATGGGGGTACAAAGGATCCAACTCTTAGCCAGGCCTGAAGGAAGGAAACACCAGGCTGGTTTAGACAAGTTTAGTTGAATGAGCCATAAAGGCCACTTGTGCTTGGAAATCAGTCATGGCACCTCAAGCTAGTGACGACTCTATTTGTACTTTACTTGGTTCATCCAAACCTTGTATAGGCTCATAGAGGGAGTCCTACACTGTGACTTGGTTTCCAAAGGGACCTAGTATACTGTACTTGAAGACCGCTTGTTCCTATGGATTGACCTAGGTTACAAATATGTCCATAAGGATATGAATGTAATTATTAAACTTATACCTATGATTGGTATGAATATGAATGTATGAGTATATTTCTTACACCTTTACGTGTGACTAGATCTATTCTTTTGAGCCACAAGTGCGACTTTGGACTAACCTTATGGTGGTAGCTAAGTTAAGCCCTAACCCTGGTCAAGCAGACTTTAAGTTAATAGGAATTAATTTATTAATGACCGGGTAGGTTAATAATGGAACCTGCTTACAGGAATTGACTCAGACTCCAACCATGAGAGGATTGTGTGGTTCTCAAGAGAGGACTAGTATGGACTTTTCCCCTGTGGGATAACTGTGTGATAGGGTTGAAGATCATGAACGCTGAAAACTGAAGGATGTAATAAGACCTTTTCCAATGACAGATATGAAGGGAGTAATGGGTCACCAAATGCGTTCCCTCCGTGCTGGGAGTGACACATATGGAGGTCCCATTAATATTCTAGATCATTCAAAAGTTGGATTAGGTAATGAGATGACCCGAAGTAAAGGCATTCAGAATGTAAACCCTATGCTGGGAACTAGATAGGTTAGGCCCTACAACCCAAAAGCAACTAGAGTAGTGAAGGCCTGAGTGGTATCACCTGATCCGGAAGATCTGAGGACTTTTTGTTCCTTATGGTTTAGTTAGTGTGTAGAACCTGACCCGTTGAGTCAAATAGGCACTGCCTTACTTTGACCTGACCTACAACTTAGTCCAAGTAGTGGGCAACTAGATATGTTGTTACACAACAAGCCCTTACCCTTGAGACCTTAGTAGCCTCAAATTTCGAGGACGAAATTTTTAATAAGGTTGGGGGGATGTTACTCCTGCACCCCAGATATACCCCTATACCCCGAGGCAGTTTAGACCTTTACCAAAAGGGCAATGCCACTGTGGCACTAGCCAACACTTGTAACCTTAGACTTAAAATATTACTAAAAGTATCCCCTCGAAGACCTGGAAGTGTGGGCCAAAGCCCTGACCAAAAAAGTACAGAAATGCCCTGCAAAAAGCCCAAACGACCCACCCGGTTTGTTTTAGACCAAAACTGAACATATGTTGACATAAGTATCGATACGAAGGTCTTGACCCGCAACATCTCATCCACACCTCTCATAAGTGATATGGACACTTTTTAGAAAAGCCCAAACCCAAAAATGTTCAGAAATAACCCCCAATAACCCCAAACAACCCATCCAGTCCAGTTCGGACCGGAACTGAACATACGTTGAATTACGTATTGATCCGAAGGTCTCGACCCTCCACATCTCATCCACACCTCTCATAAGAGATAAGGACACTTTATAGAAAATCCTTAATCCAAAAAAAGTACAGAAATGTCCCCCATTAACCCCAAATGACCCACCCGGTCTGGTTCGGACTGAAACAGAACATAAGTCGAAATATGCATTGATTCGAAGGTCTCAACCCTCAACATCTTGTCCACACCTCTCATAAGAGGTAATGACACTTTGTAGAAAAGCTGCAACCCAAAAAAGTACAGAAATGCCCCACAACAAACCATGACAACCCACTATGTCTGGTTCGGATCAGAACAGAACATATGTCAAAATACGTAACGATTCGAAGGTCTCGACCCTCATCATCTCATCCACACGTCTCATAAGAGATAAGGACATTTTATAGAAAAGCCAAAACCCAAAAAGTACAGAGATGCCCCCCAATAACCCCGAACGACCCACTCGGTTTGGTCTGGACCAAAACTGAACATATGTCAAAATACGTATCGATTCGAAGGTCTTGACCCTCAACATCTCATCCACAAGTCTCATAAGAGATAAGGACACTTTATAGAAAAATTCTAACCTAAAAAAGTACAGAAATGCCCCCCAATAACCCCGAATGACCCATCAGTCAGGTACGGACCGGAACAGAACATTTGTCGAAATACATATCGATTCGAAGGTCTCAACCCTCAACATCTCATCCTCACCTCTCATAAGAGGTAAGGACACATTATGTAAGAGACTGAACCCAAAAAAGTACAGAAATGCCCCATAATATACCCAAACAATCCACCCTACCTGGTACGGATCAGAACTGAACATATGTCAAAATACGTAATGATTCGAAGGTCTCGACCCTCATCATCTCATCCACATGTTGCATAAGAGATAAGGATACTTTATAGAAAAGCCCTATCCCAAAAAAGTGCAGAAATGCCCCCCAATAACCCCAAATGACCCACCCGTTCTGGTTCAGACCGGAATCGAACAAAAGTCAAAATATGTATTGATTCGAAGGTTTGGACCCTCTAATTCTCATCCACACCTCCCATAAGGGTAAGGACACTTTATAGAAAAGCCGTAACCCAAAAAAGTATAAAAATGCCCCCCCAATAAACCCAAACAACCCACCCTATCTGTTTCGGATCAAAACATAACATATGTCAAAATACGTAACGATTTAAAGGTCTTCACCCTCAACATCTCATCCACACGTCTCACAACAGATCAGAACACTTTATAGAAAAGCCCTAACCTAAAAAAAAGTACCAAAATGCCCCCCAACAACCCAGAATGATCCTCCCAGTCTGGTTCGCACCAAAAATGAATTCGAAGGTCTCGACCCTCGACATCTCATCCACACGTCTCATAAGAGAAAAGGATATTTTATAGAAAAGCTCCAACCCAAAAAAGTACAGAAATGCCCTGTAAAAAGCCTAAATGAGCCACCCAGGTTGGTTCAGACCGAAACTGAACGTATGTCCAAATATGTATCAATTCGAAGGTCTTGACACTCAACATCTCATCCACATGTCTCATAAGAGATAAGGACACTTTTTATAAAAGCCCAAACCCAAAAAAGTTCAGAAATACCCCCAATAACCCCCCAAACGTCCCATCTGGTCTGGTTCGGACCGGAACTAAACATACGTTGAATTACTTATCGATTCGAAGGTCTTGACCCTCCATATCTCATCCATACCTCGGATAAACGATAAAGACACTTTATAGAAAAGCCCTAACCTAATAAAAGTACAAAATACCCCCCAATAACCCCAAATGACCCATCCGATCTGGTTAGGTTTGGAACTGAACATACGTTGAATTATGTAGCGATTCTAAACTCTCAGTACTCCGCTTTTCATCCACACCTCTCGTAAGAGATAAAGACACTTTATAGAAAAGCCGTAACCTAAAAAAGTAAAAAAATGCCCCCTAATAAGCCCAAACAATCCACCCTATCTGGTCGAACCAAAACTGAACAAATGTCAAAATATGTAACGATTCGAGGGTCTCGACCCTCAACATCTCATCCACACGTGTCATAAGAGATAAGGACACTATATAGAAAAGCCCTAACCGAAGAAAAAGTACAGAAATGCCCCCAATAACCAAAAATGACCCACCCTATCTGGTTTGGACCAGAACTGAACATATGTCAAAATACGTATCGATTCGAAGGTCCCGATCATCAACATCTCATCCACACGTCTCATAAGAGATAAGGACACTTTATGGAAAAGCTCTAACCCAAAAAAGTACAGAAATACCCCCAATAACCCCAAACGACCCACTCGGTCTAGTTTGGATTGGGGAACAAATGTCAAAATACGTAACGATTCGAGGGTCTCGACCCTCAACATCTCATCCACACGTGTCATAAGAGATAAGGACACTATATAGAAAAGCCCTAACCGAAGAAAAAGTACAAAAATGCCCCCAATAACCAAAAATGACCCACCCTATCTGGTTTGGACCGGAACTGAACATATGTCGAAATACGTATCGATTCGAAGGTCCCGATCATCAACATCTCATCCACACGTCTCATAAGAGATAAGGACACTTTATGGAAAAGCTCTAACCCAAAAAAGTACAGAAATACCCCCAATAACCCCAAACGACCCACTCGGTCTAGTTCGGATTGGAAATCAAAATATGTCGAACTACGTATGGATTCAAAATTCTCGAGCCTCAACATCTCATCCATACACCTCATAAGAGATGAGGACACTTTTCAGAAAACCCCAAACCCAAAAAAGTTCAGAAATACTCCCTATTAACCCCTAACAACCAATCCCATCTAGTTAGGACCGGAACTGAACATACGTTGAATTACAAAGCGATTCTAATTTCTCGACACTCCACTTCTAAACCACATCTCTCATAAGAGATAAGGACACTTTATAAAAAAGCCCTAACCCAAAAAAAGTATAGAAATGTCCCCAATAACCCCAAACGACCCACCCGATCTAGTTCAAACCAGAACTGAACGTATGTCGAAATACGTATCGATTCGAAGGTCTCGACCCTCAACCTCTCATTCACACCTCTCATAAGAGGTAAGGACACTTTATAGAAAAGCACCAACCAAAAAAAGTACATAACTGCCCCCCCCCCAATAAGCCCAAACAACCTACCTTGTCTGGTTCAGATCAGAACTGAACATATGTTGAAATATGTAACAATTCAAGGATTTCAACCCTCAACATCTCACCCGCACGTCTCATAAGAGATAAAGGCACTATATAGAAATGCCCTAACCCAAAAAAATTACAGAAATGCTCCCAATAACCCAAAATGACCCATCCGATTTGGTTCGAACCGAAACTGAACATATGTAAAAAAATGTATCGATTCAAAGGTTTCGACCCTCAACATCTCATCCAATCCTCTCATAAGAGGTAAGGACACTTGATAGAAAAGCCACAAGTCAAAAAAGTACAGAAATGCCCCCCAATAAACCCAAACAACCTACCTTGTCTGGTTCGAATCAAAACTTAACATATGTCAAAATACGTATCTATTCGAAGGTCTCGACCCTCAGCATCTCATCCACATATCTCATAACAGATAAGAACACTTTATAGAATAGCCTTAACCCAAAAAAGTAACAAAATGCCCCTGAAAAACCCAAAACGATCCTCCTAGTCTGGTTCGCATTGGAACTGAACTTATGGCAAAATACGTATTGATTCGAAGGTATCGACCCTCAACATCTCATCCACACGTCTCATAAGAGATAAGGACACTTTATAGAAAAGCCCTAACCCAAAAAAGTACAGAAATGGCCCCCCAAAAAGCCCAAACGACCCACCCGATTTGGTTTAGACCAAAACTGAACATATGTCAAAATACGTATCGATTCGAAGGTCTCGACCCTCAACATCTCATGTACACATCTCATAAGAGATAAGGACACTTTTAGAAAAGCCCAAACCTAGAAATGTTCAAAAATACCCCCCAATAACCCCAAACAACCCATCCGATCTGGTTCAGATCGGAGCTGAGCATACGTTGAATTACGTATCGATTCGAAGGTCTCGACCCTCCATATATCATCCACACTTCTCATAAGAGATAAGGACACTACATAGAAAATTCTTAATGAAAGAAAAGTACAAAAATACCCCCAATAACCCCAAATGACCCACCAGGTCTGGTTTGGACCGAAACTGAACATATATCAAAA
Organism: Telopea speciosissima; assembly: GCF_018873765.1. Classification (NCBI taxonomy): domain Eukaryota; kingdom Viridiplantae; phylum Streptophyta; class Magnoliopsida; order Proteales; family Proteaceae; genus Telopea; species Telopea speciosissima. The sequence continues at coordinate 33,305,289 of NC_057920.1, read as the reverse complement.
TACGTATCAATTCGAAGCTTTCGAACCTCAACATCTTTTCCACAACTCTCATAAGAGGTAAGGACACTTTATGGAAAAGCCATAACTCAAAAAAGTGTGGAAATGCCCCATAATAAACCCAAACAACCCAAGCTGTATGGTTCGGATCAAAACTTAACATATGTCAAAATACATAACGATTCGAAGGTCTCGACCCTCACCATCTCATCCACACATCTTACAACAGATAGGAACACTTTATAGAAAAGCCCTCACCCAAAAAAAGTACCAAAATGCCCCCCAATAACCCAAAACGACCCTCCCTGTCTAGTTCGTACCGGAACTGAACATATGGTGAAATCCGTATCGATTCGAAGGTCTCAAACCTCGACATCTCATCCACACGTCTCATATGACATAAGGACACATAATAGAAAAGCCCTAACCCGAAAAATTATTGATATGCCTCGCAAAAAGCCCAAACGACCCACCCGATTTGGTTCAGACAGAAACTGAACATATGTAGACATACGTATCGATACGAAGGTCTTGACCCTCAACATCTCATCCACACGTCTCATAAGAGATATGGACTCTTTTTAGAAAAGCCCAAACACAAAAATGTTCAAAAATAGCCCCCAATAACCCCAAATAACCCATCCGGTCCAGTTCGGACTGAAACTGAACATACATTGAATTACGTATCGATTCAAAGGTCTCGACCCTCCACATCTCATCCACACCTGTCATAAGAGATAAGGACACTTTATAGAAAAGCCCTAACCCAACAAAAGTACAGAAATGCCCCCCAATAACCCCAAAGGACCCACCCAGTCAGGTTCAGACCGAAATTGAACATAAGTCAAAAATGTATCGATTCGAAGGTCTCAACCCTCAACATCTCATCCACACCTCTCATAAGAGGTAAGGACACTTTGTAGAAAAGTTGCAACCCAAAAAAGTACAGAAATGCCCCAAAACAAACCATGATAACCCACCATGTCTAGTTCGGATCAAAACTGAATATATGTCAAAATACGTAATGATTCGAAGGTCTCGACCCTCAACATCTCATCCACACATCTCATAAGAGATAAGGACACTTTATAGAAAAGCTCGAACCGAAAATAGTATAGAAATGCCCCCAAATAACCCCGAATGACCCACTAGTCAAGTTCGGCCCGGAACTGAACATTTGTCGAAATACGTATCGATTCGAAGGTCTCGACCCTCAACATCTCATCCACATCTCTCATAAGAGGTAAGGACACTTTATATAAAAGCCGGAACCCAAAAAAGTCCAGAAATGTCCCACAATAAACCTAAACAATCCACCCTATCTGGTACGAATCAGAACTGAACATATGTCAAAATAAGGTCTCGACCCTCATCATCTCATCAACACGTTGCGTAAGAGATAAGGACACTATATAGAAAAGCCCTATCCCAAAAAAAGTGCAAAAATGCCCCGTAATAACCCCAAACGACGCACCCGTTCTAGTTTGGACCGGAACTGAACAAAAGTCAAAATACGTATTGATTCAAAGGTTTGGACCCTCTGATTCTCATACACACCTCTCATAAGAGGTAAGGACACTTTATAGAAAAGCCCTAACCCAAAAAAAAGTACCAAAATGCCCCCCAACAACCCAAAACAATCGTCCCAGTCTGGTTCGCACCAAAAATGAATTCGAAGGTCTCGACCCTTGACATCTCAGCCACACGTCTCATAAGAGATAAAAATAGCTTATAGAAAAGCCCTAACCCAAAAAAGTACAAAAATGCCCCCCAAAAGCCCAAACAACCCACTTGGTTTGGTTCAGACCGAAACTGAACATATGTTGAAATACGTATCTATTCGAAGGTCTTGACACTCAACATCTCCTCCACATGTCTCATAAGAGATAAGGACACTTTTTAGAAAAGCCCAAACATAAAAAAGTTCAGAAATACCCCCAATAACCCCAAACATCCCATCCGGTCTGGTTCGGACCAAAACTGAACATACGTTTAATTACTTATCGATTCGAAGGTCTTGACCCTCCATATCTCATCCATACCTCTGATAAAAGATAAAGACACTTTATAGAAAATCCCTAACCTAATAAAAGTACAAAAATAACCCCAATAACCTCAAACGATCCATCCGATCTGGTTAGGACTGGAACTGAACATATGTTGAATTACGTAGCGATTCTAAGGTCTTGACACTCCGCTTGTCATCCACACCTCTCATAAGAGATAAGGACACTTTATAGAAAAACCATAACCCAGAAAAGTACAAAAATGCCCCCCAATAAGCCCAAATAACCCACCCTGTCGGGTCGGATCAAAATTGAACATATGTAGAAATACGTAACAATTTGAGGGTCTCGACCCTCAACATCTCATCCACACGTCTCATAAGAGATAAGGACACTATATAGAAAAGCCCTAACCTAAAAAAAGTAAAGAAATTCCCCCAATAACCAAAAATGGCCCACTCGGTCTGTTCTGGACCGAAACTGAACATATGTTGAAATACGTATCGATTCGAAGGTCTCGATCATCAACATCTCATCCACACGTCTCATAAGAGATACGAACAAAAAAGTACAGAAATGCCCCCAATAACCCCAAACGTCCCACCTGGTCTGGTTCAGACTGGAAATGAAAATATGTCGAAATACGTATGCATCCAAAATTCTCGTCCCTCAACATCTCATGCATACGCCTCATAAAAGATTAGGACACTTTTTAGAAAAGCCCAAACCTAAAAAAGTTCAGAAATATCCCCTAATAACCCCTAACAACCAATCCCATCTGTTAGGACTGGAATAGAGCAAACGTTGAATTACATTGCGATTCTAAGGTCTTGACACTCCACTTCGACACTTTATAAAAAAGCTCTAACCTAAAAAAGTACAGAAATGTTCCCAATAACCCCAAACTACCCACCCGGTCTGGTTCAGACCGGAACTCAACATATGTCAAAATACGTATTGATCCTCAACATTTCACCCACACCTCTCATAAGAGGTAAGGACACTTTATAGAAAAGCCACAAATAAAAAAAGTATAGAAATGCCCCCCAATAAACCCAAACAACCCACCCTATCTGGTTCGGATCAGAACTTAACATATGTCGAAATACGTATCGATTTGAAGGTCTCGACCCTCAACATCTCATCCACACCTCTCATAAGAGATAAGGACACTTTATAGAAAAGCCCTAACCTAAAAAAGTACAGAAATGCTCCCCAGTAAGCCCAAACAACCCACCTTGTCTGGTTCGGATCAGACTGAACATACGTCAAAATATGTAACAATTCTAGGATCTCGACCCTCAACATCTCATCCACACGTCTCATAAGAGATAAGGGCACTATATAGAAATGCCTTAACCCAAAAAAAGTACAGAAATGCCCCCAATAACCTAAAATGACCCACCCGATCTGGTTGAATCGGAAGTGAACATATGTTGAAAAATGTATCGATTCGAAGGTTTCGACCCTCAACATCTCATCCAAACCTCTCATAAGAGTTAAGGACACTTTATAGAAAAGCCACAACTCAAAAAAGTATAGAAATGCCCCCCAATAAACCCAAACAACCCAACCTGTCTGGTTCGCATCAAAACTTAACATATGTCAAAATACGTAACGATTCGAAGGTCTCGACCCTCAGCATCTCATCCACATGTCTCCTAACAGATAAGAACACTTTATAGAAAAGCCTTAACCCAAAAAAGTACCAAAATGCCCCCCAAAAACCCCAAACGATCTTCCTAGTCTGGTTCGCATCGAAACAGAACTTATGGCAAAATACGTATTGATTCGAAGGTGTCGACCCTCAACATCTCATCCACACATCTCATAAGAGATAACGACACTTTATAGAAAGCCCTAACCCAAAAAAGTACAGAAATGCCCCCCCAAATAGCCCAAATGACCCACCTGGTTTGGTTTAGACCAAAACTGAACGTATGTCAAAATACGTATCGATTCGAAGGTCTCGACCCTCAACATCTCATCCACACGCCTCATAAGAGATAAGGACACTTTTAAGAAAAGCCCAAACCCAGAAAAGTTCAGAAATACCCCTCCATAACCCAAAATGACCCATCTGGTCTGGTTCAGACCGGAGTTGAACATACGTTGAATTACGTATCGATTCGAAGGTCTTGACCCTCGAATCCCATCCACACCTCTCATAAGAGATAAGGACATTATATTGAAAATCCCTAACCAAAGAAAATTATAAAAATGCCCCCAATAACCCCAAATGACCCACCAGGTCTGGTTTGGACCAGACCTGAACATATGTTGAAATACGTATCAATTTGGAGCTTTCGAACCTCAACATCTCATCCATACCTCTCATAAGGGGTAAGGACACTTTATAGAAAAGCCATAACTCAAAAAAGTACGGAAATGACCCCCAATAAACCCAAACAACCCACCATATATGGTTCAGATCAAAACTTAACATATGTCAAAATAAGTAACGATTCGAAGGTCTCGACCCTCACCATCTCGTCCACACATCTTACAACAGATAGGAACACTTTATAGAAAAACCCTAACCCAAAAAAAGTACCAAAATGCCCCCCAATAACCCAAAATGATCCTCCCGGTCTGGTTCGTATCGAGACTAAACATATGGCGAAATAAGTATCGATTCAAAGGTCTCGAACCTCGACATCTCATCCACACATCTCATATGAGATAAGGACACATTATAGACAAGCCCTAACCCAAAAAAGTATAGAAATGCCCCGCAAAAAGCCCAAACTACCCACCCGGTTTGGTTTGGACCAAAACTGAACATATGTTGACATACGTATCGATACGAAGGTCTTGGCCCGCAACATCTCATCTACACGTCTCATAAGAGATATGGACTCTTTTTAGAACAGCCCAAACCCAAAAATGTTCAGAAATAGCCCCAAATAACCCCAAATGACCCATCCGGTCCGGTTCGGACCGAAACTGAACATACGTTGAATTACGTATCGATTTGAAGGTCTCGACCCTCTACATCTCATCCACACCTCTCATAAGAGATAATGACACTTTATAGAAAAGCCCTAACCCAAAAAAAGTACAAAAATACCCCCCAATAACCCCAAAGGACCCACCCGATCTGGTTCGGACCGAAATTGAGCATAAGTCAAAATATGTATCGATTCAAAGGTCTCGACCCTCAACATCTCATCCACACCTCTCATAAGAGGTAAGGATACTTTATAGAAAAGTTACAACCCAAAAAAGTATAGAAATGCCCCACAACAAACCATGACAACCCACCATGTTTGGTTCGGATTAGAACTGAACCCATATCGAAATACGTAACGATTCGAAGGTCTCGACTCTAATCATCTCACCCACACGTGTCATAAGAGATAAGGACATTTTATAGAAAAGCCCAAACCCAAAAAAGTACAAAAATGCCCCCCAATAACCCCGAACAACCCACTCGGTTTGGTTCAGACCAGAACTGACCATATAACAAAATACGTATCGATTCGAAGGTCTTGACCCTCAACATCTCATCCACATGCCTCATAAGAGATAAGGACACTTTATAGAAAAGCTCTAACCAAAAAAACGTACAGAAATGCCCCCCAATAACCCCGAATGACCCACCAGTCAGGTTCGGACCGGAACTGAACATTTATCAAAATACGTATCGATTCGAAGGTCTCGACCCTCAGCATCTCATCCACACCTCTCATAAGAGGTAAGGACACTTTATATAAAAGTCGGAACCCAAAAAAGTATGAAATGCCTCACAATAAACCCAAACATTCCACCCTGTCTGGTATGGATCAGAATTGAACATATGTCAAAATACGTAACGATTCAAAGGTCCCGACCCTCATCATCTCATTCACATGTTGCATAAGAGATAAGGACACTTTATACAAAAGCCCTATCCCAAAAAGAGTGTAGAAATGCCCCCCCAATAACCCCGAACGACCCACCCGTTCTAGTTCTGACCGAAACTGAACAAAAGTTGAAATACGTATTGATTTAAAGGTTTGGACCCTCTAATTCTCATCCACACCTCTCATAAGAGGTAAGGACACTTTATAGAAAAGTCGTAACCCAAAAAAGTATAGAAATGCCCCCCAATAAACCCAAACAACCCACCCTGTCTGGTTCGGATCAAAACATAACATATGTCAAAATACGTAATGGTTCAAAGGTCTCGACCCTCAACATCTCATCCACATGTCTCACAACAGATAAGAACACTTTATAGAAAAGCCCAAACCCAAAAAAAAGTACCAAAATGCCCCAAACAACCCAAAATGATCCTCCCTGTCTGGTTCGCATCGAAAATGAATTCGAAGGTCTCGACCCTCAACATCTCATCCACACATCTCATAAGAGATAATTATACTTTATAGAAAAGTCCTAACCCAAAAAAGTATAGAAATGCCCCCCAAAAAGCCAAAATGACCCACCCGATTTGGTGCAGATCAAAACTGAACATATGTCGAAATACGTATCGATTCGAAGGTCTTGACACTCAACATCTCATCCACATGTCTCATAAGAGATAAGGACACTTTTTAGAAAAGCCCAAACCCAAAAATGTTCAGAAATACCCCTAATAACCCTAAACATCCCATCCGGTCTGGTTCGGATCGGAACTGAACATAGGTTGAATTACTTATCGATTCGAAGGTCTTGACCCTCCATATCTCATCCATACCTCTGATAAAAGATAAAGACACTTTATATAAAAGCCTTAACCTAATAAAAGTACAAAAATACCCCCCAATAACCCCAAACCACCCATCCGATCTGGTTAGGACTAGAACTGAAAATACGTTGAATTACGTAGCGATTCTAATGTCTCGACACTCCGCTTGTCATCCACACCTCTCATAACAGATAAGGACACTTTATAGAAAAGCTGTAACCCAAAAAAGTATAAAAATGCCCCCCAATAAGCCCAAACAACCCACCCTGTGTGGACGGATCAAAACTGAACATATGCCGAAATACGTAACAATTCGTGGGTCTCGACCCTCAACATCTCATCCACACGTCTCATAAGAGATAAGGACACTATATAGAAAAGCCCTAACTTAAAAAAAGTACAAAAATGCCCCCAATAATCGAAAATGACCCACCCGGTCTGGTTCAGACCGAAACTGAACATATGTTGAAATACGTATCGATTCGAAGGTCTCGATCATCATCTCATCCACACGTCCCATAAGAGATAAGGACACTTTATGGAAAAGCTCTAACCCAAAAAATTATAGAAATGTCCCCAATAACCCCAAACGACCCACCCGGTCTGGTTCGGACTAGATATGAAAATATGTCAAAATATGTATGGATTTGAAATTCTCGACCCTCAACATCTCATCCATACACCCCATAAGAGATGAGGACACTTTTCAGAGAATCCCAAACCCAAAAAAGTTTGAAATACCCCCTAATAACCCCAAACAACCAATCCCATTTGGTTAGGACCAGAACTGAACATACGTTAAATTACATAGCGATTCTAAGGTCTCGACACTCCACTTCTCATCCACACCACTAACAAGAGATAAGGACACTTTATAAAAAAGCCCTAACCCAAAAAAAGTACAAAAATGTCCCTAATAACCCCAAAGACCCACCCGGTCTGGTTCAGACTAGAACTGAACATATATCAAAAAACGTATCGATTCGAAGGTCTCGACCTCCAACATCTCATCCACACCTCTCATAAGACGTAAGGACACTTTATAGAAAAGCCGTAACCCAAAAAAGTATAGAAATTCCCCCAATAAGCCCAAACAACCCCCACCCTGTTTGGTTCGGATAAAAACTGAACAAATGTCAAAATACGTAACAATTCGAGGGTCTCGACCCTCAACATGTCATCCACACGTCTCATAAGAGATAAGGCCACTATATAGAGCAACCCTAACCCAAAAAAAGTGTAGAAATGTCCCCAATAACCCCAAACAACGTACCCGGTTTGGTTCGGACCAAAACTGAACATATGTCGAAATGCAAATTGATTCGAAGGTCTTGACCCTCAACATCTCAACCACACCTCTCATAAGAAGTAAGGACACTTTATAGAAAAGCCTTAACCTAAAAAAGTACAGAAATGCCCCCCAATAACCCCAAACAATACACCCTGTTTGGTTCGGATCAAAACTTAACATATGTCGAAATATGTATCGATTCGAAGGTCTTGAACCTCAACATATCCTCTACACCTCCCGTATGAGATAAGGACACTTTATAGAGAAGCCCTAACCCAAAAAAGTACAAAACTGTCCCCCCAATAAGCCTAAACAACCCACCTTGTCTGGTTCGGATCAGAACTGAATATATGTCAAAATATGTAACAATTCGAGTATCTCGACCATCAACATCTCATCCACACATCTCATAAGAGATAAGGGCACTATATAGAAATGCTCTAACCCAAAAAAAGCACAGACATGCCCCCAATAGCCCAAAACGACCCACCCGATCTGGTTTGGACCGGAACTGAACATTTGTCAAAATATGTATCGATTCGAAGTTCTCGACCCTCAACATCTCATCCACACCTCTCATAAGAGGTAAGGACACTTTATATAAAATTCGAAACCCAAAAAAGTATAGAAATGCCCCCCCAAATAAACCCAAACAACCCACCCTGTCTGGTTCGGATCAAAACATAACATATGTCAAAATACGTAACGATTCAAAGGTCTCGACCCTCAACATCTCATCCACACGTCTCACAACAGATAAGAACACTTTATAGAAAAGCCCTAACCCAAATAAAAGTACCAAAATCCCCCCCAACAACCCAAAACTATCCTCCCAGTCTGGTTCACATCGGAAATGAATTCGAAGGTCTCGTCCCTCAACATCTCATCCACAAGTCTCATAAGAGATAGGGATACTTTATAGAAAAGCCCTAACCCAAAAAAGTACAGAAATACCCCCAAAAAAAGCCCAAACGACCCACCCAGTTTGGTTCAGACCGAAACTGAACATATGTCAAAATACGTATCGATTCAAAGGTCTTGACACTCGACATCTCATCCACATGTCTCATAAGAGATAAGGACACTTTTTAGAAAAGCCCAAACCCAAAAATGTTCAGAAATACCCCCAATAACCCCAAACGTCCCATCCGGTCTGGTTCGGACCGAAACTGAACATACGTTGAATTACTTATCGATTCGAAGGCCTTGACCCTCCATATCTCATCCATACCTCTGATAAAAGATAAAGAAACTTTATAGAAAAGCCCTAACCTAATCAGAGTACAAAAATACCCCCCCAATAACCCCAAACGACCATCCGATCTAGTTAGGATCGAAACTGAACATACATTGATTTATGTAGTGATTTTAAGGTCTCGACACTCCGCTTGTCATCCACACCTCTCATAAGAGACAAGTACACTTTATAGAAAAGTTGTAACCCAAAAAAGTACAAAAATGCCCCCCAATAAGCCCAAACAACCCACCCTGTTTGGTCGGATCAAAACTAAACATATGTCAAAATATGTAAGAATTCGAGGGTCTCGACCCTCAACATCTCATCCACACATCTCATAAGAGATAAGGACACTATATTGAAAAGCCCTAACCCAAAAAAAGTACAGAAATGCCCCCAATAACCAAAAAGGACCCACCTCTGGTTCGGACCAAAACTAAACATATGTTGAAATACGTATCGATTCGAAGGTCTCGATCATCAACATCTCATCCACACGTCTCATAAGAGATAAGGACACTTTATGGAAAAGCTCTAACCCAAAAAAGTACAGAAATACCCCCAATAACCCCAAATGACCCATCCTGTCTAGTTCGGACTAGAAATGAAAATATGTCGAAATACGTACGGATTCGAAATTCTCAACCCTCAACATCTCATCCATATGCCTCATAAGAGATGAGGACACTTTTCAGAAAACATTAAACCCAAAAAAATTCAGAAATACCCCATAATAACCCCGAACAAACAATCCCATCTGGTTAGGACCGGAACTAAACATACGTTGAATTACATAGTGATTCTATGGTCTCGACACTCCACTTCTCAGCCACACCTCTTATAAGAGATAAGGACACTTTATAAAAAAGCCCTAACCCAAAAAAGTATAGAAATGTCCCCAATAACCCCAAACGACCCACCCGGTTTGCTTCAAACCAAAACTAAACATATGTCAAAATACATATCGATACGAAGGTCTCGACCTTCAACATCTCATCCACACCTCTCATAAGAGGTAAGGACACTTTATAGAAAAGCCGTAACCCAAAAAAGTACAGAAATTCCCCCCAATAAGCCCACACAACCCCCACCCTATCTGGTTCGGATCAGTATTGAACAAATGTTGAAATACGTAACAATTCGACGGTCTCGACCCTAAACATCTCATCCACACGTCTCATAAGAGATAAGGACATTATATAGAACAACCTTAACCCAAAAAAAATTCAGAATTGCCCCCAATAACCCCAAACAACCTACTCGGTCTGGTTTGGACCAGAACTGAACATATGTCGAAATGCATATCGATTTGAAAGTCTCGACCCTCAACATCTCAACCACATCTCTCATAAGAACGAAGGACACTTTATAGAAAAGCCCAAACCTAAAAAAGTACAAAAATGCCCCCCAATAACCCCAAAAGACCCACCCGATCTGGTTCGGACTGAAATGAAAATTTATCGAAATACGTATGGATTCAAAAGTCTCGACCCTCAAAATTTCATCCACACGTCTCATAAGCGACAAGGACACCTTATAGAAAAACCCTAACCCAAAAAAGTACAAAAATGCCCCCCAATAAGCCCAAATAACCCACCCTGTCAGGTTCGGATCATAACTGAACAAATGTCAAAATACATAACAATTCAAGGGTCTCGACCCTCGACATCTCATCCACACGTCTCATAAGAGATAAGGGCACTATATAGGAATGCCCTTACCAAAAATAAGTACAGAAATGCCCCCAATAACCCAAAATGACCCGCCCGATCTGGTTCGGACCGAAACTGAAATTATGTCAAAATACGTATCGATTTAAAGGTTTTGAACCTCAACATCCCATCCATACCTCTCATAAGAGGTGAGGACACTTTATAGAAAAGCCACAACTCAAAAAAGTATAGAAATTCCCCCCAAAAAAGCCAAACAACCTAGCCTATCTAGTTCGGATAAAAACTTAACATATGTCAAAATACATAACGATTCGAAGGTCTCGACCCTCAGCATCTCATTCACATGTCTCATAACAGATAAGAACACTTTATAGAAAAGCCTTTACCCAAAAAAGTACCAAAATGCCTCCCAAAAACCCAAAACGATCCTCCTAGTCTGGTTCTCACTAGAACTAAACTTATGGCAAAATACGTATCAATTCCAAGGTCTCAACCCTCAACATCTTATCCACACATCTCATAAGAGATAAGGACACTTTATAGAAAAGCCTTAACCCAAAAAAGTATAAAAATGCCCCCCAAAAATCCCAAACGACCCACCCGGTTTGGTTCAAACCGAAACTGAACATATGTCAAAATACGTATCGATTCGAAGGTCTTGACCCTCAACATCTCATCCACACGTCTCATAAAAGATAAGGACACCTTTTTAGAAAAGCCCAAACCCATCCGGTTTGGTTCATACCTGAATTGAACATACGTTGAATTACGTATCGATTCAAAGGTCTCGATCCTCCACACCTCATCCACACCTCTCATAAGAGATAAGGACACTAAATAGAAAATCCCTAACCAAAAAAAAGTATAGAAATGCCCCCAACAACCCCAAATGACTCACTCGGTCTGGTTCAGATCGGAACTGAACATATGTCAAAATACGTATCAATTCAAAGCTTTTGAACCTCAACATCTCATCCACAACTCTCATAAGTGGTAAGGACACTTTATAGAAAAGCCATAACTTAAAAAAGTATAGAATTGCCCCTCAATAAACCCAAACAACCCACCCTGTATGGTTCTGATCAAAACTTAATATATGTCAAAATACGTAACGATTTGAAGGTCTCGACCCTCACCATCTCATCCACACATCTTACAATAGATAAGAACACTTTATAGAAAAGCCCTAACCCAAAAAATGCATAGAAATTCCCTCCAATAACCCCAAATGACCCACCTAGTTTGGTTCGGACCAGAACTGAACATATGTCAAAATGCGTATCGATTCGAAGGTCACGACCCTCAAGCTCTCATCCACATGTCTCTTAGGAGATAAAGACACTTTATAGAAAAGCCTTAACCAAAAAAAGTATAGAAATGCCCCCCAACAACCCCAAACGACCCACCCGGTCAGGTTCGAATTGGAACTCAACATATGTTGAAATACGTATCGATACGAAGGTCTCGACCCTCAACATCTCATCCACATGTCTCATAAGAGACAATGACACTTTATTGATAAGCCCTAACTCATAAAATTATAGAAATGCCCCCCAATAAGCCCAAACTACCCTCCCTGTCTGGTTCAAACCAGAACAAAACATATATCAAAATACGTATCGATTCGAAGGTCTCAACCCTCAACATCTCATCCACACGTCTCATAAGTGCTAAGGAAATTTTATGGAAAAGTCCAAAACCAAAAAAGTATAGAAATGCCCCTAATAACCCCAAACTACCCACCCGGTCTTGTTTGGACCGAAACTGAATATATGTTGAAATACGTATCGATTCAAAAGTCTCGACCCTCAACATCTCATCCACACGTCTCAAAAGACATAAGGACACTTCATAGATAAGCACTAACCCAAAAAAGTATAGAAATGTCACCCAATAACCCCTAACGAACCGCCCAGTCTGGTTCGGACTGGAACTGAACATATGTCAAAATACATATCGATACGAAGGTCTAGACCCTCAACATCTCATCCACCCGTCTCATAAGAGATAAGGATATTTTATAGAAAATCCCTAACCATTAAAAGTATAGAAAGGGCCCCCCAAATAAGCCCAAACTACCCACTTGGTCTCGTTTGGACCAGAACAGTACATATGTCAAAATACGTATCGATTCAAAAGTCTCGACCCTTAACATCTCATCCACAAGTCTCATAAGAGCTAAGGACACTTTATAGAAAAGCCCTAAACCAGAAAAGTACAGAAATGCCCCCAAATAAACCCAAACGACCCACCCGATCTGGTTCAGACCGGAACTAAACATATGTATAATTACGTATCGATTCAATGGCCTCGACCCTCAACATCTCATCCACACGTCCCATAAGAGCTAAGGACACTTTATAGAAAAGCCCTAAACCAAAAAAGTACAGAAATGCCCTCCATAAACACCAAACGACCCACCCGATCTGGTTCGGATCGGAACTGAATATAAGTAGAAATAAGTATCGATTCGAAGGTCTTGACCCTCAACATCTCATCCACTTGTCTCATAGGAGATAAGGACACTTCATAGAAAAGCACTAACCCAAAAAAGTATAGAAATGCCCCCCAATAATCCCCCGCCCGGTCAGGTACGGACCGGAACTGAACATATGTCAAAATACGTATTGATACAAAGGGTCAAACCCTCAACATCTCATCCACCTATCTCATAAGATATAAGGACACTTTATAGAAAATCCCTAACCCAAATAAGTACAGAAATGCCCTCCAATAAGGCCATACTACCCACCCGGTCTGGTTCGGACCAAAACAGAACATATGCCAAAATACGTATCGATTTAAAGGTCTCGACCCTCAACATCTCATCCACACGTCTCATAAGAGATAAGGACACATTATAGAAATGCCCTAAGCCAAAAAAGTACAGATATGCCCCCCAATAAGCCGAAACTAGCCACCTGATCTGGTTCAGACCAGAACGGAACATATGTTGAAATACATATCGATTCGACGGTCTCGACCCTCAACATCTCATCTACATGTGTCATAAGATATAAATACACTCTACAGAAAAGCCCTAACCCAATAAAGTACAGAAATGCCCCCCAATAATCCCAAACAACCCACCCGGTCTGGTTCGGACCGAAACTGAACATATGTTGAAATATGTATCGATTCAAAGGTCTTGACCCTCAACATCTCATCCACATGTCTCGTAAGAGATAAGGACACTTTATAGAAAAGCGCTGACCCAAAAAGTACAGAAATGCTCCCCAATAACCCCAAACGATCTACCCAGTCTGGTTTAGACTGAAAACGAACATATGTCGAAATACATATCAATTCAAAGGTCTCGACCCTCAACATCTCATCCACACGTCTTATAAGAGATAAGGACATTTCATAGAAATGAACTAACCCAAAAAAGTATTAAAATGCCCCCTATTAACCCCAAATGACCCGCCTGATCTGGTTTAGACCGGAACTGAGCAAATGTCAACATACGAATCGATACGAAGGCCTAGACTCTCAACATCTCATCCACGCATCTCATAATAGATATGGATACTATTTAGAAAATCCGAAACCCAAAAAAGTTTAGAAATACCCCCCAATAACCCTTAACGACCCACCCGGTCCAGTTCGGACCGGAACTGAGCATATGCCGAATTACGTATTGATTCGAAGGTCTCGACCCTTAACATCTCATCCACACCTCTCATAAGAGGTAAGGACACTTTATTGAAAAGCCCTAACCCAAAAAAGTACAGAAATGCCCCCCCCCCCAATAACCCTAAACGACCCATCCAGTTTGGTTTGGACTAAAACTGAACATATGTCAAAATACGTATTGATTCGAAGGTCTCGGCCCTCCACATCTCATCTACATGTCTCATAAGAGATAAGGACACTTTTAACAAAATCCCCAACCCAAAAAAGTACAAAAATGCCCTCCAATAAGCCCAAACTACCTACCCGATTTGATTCGGACAGGAACAGAACATATGTCAAAATACATATCGATTTGAAGGTCTCGACCCTCAACATCACATCCACATGTCTCATAAGAGCTAAAGACACTTTATAGAAAATCCATGAACCAAAAAAGTACAGAAATGTCCCCCAATAACACCAAATGACCCACCCGATCTGGTTCAGATCAGAACTGAACTTATGTCAAAATACGTATCTATTCAAAGGTCTCGACCCTCAACATCTCATCCACACATCTCATAAGATATAAGGACACTTCATAGAAAAGCACTAACCTAAAAAAGTACAAAAATGCCCATAATAACCCCAAACGACCCCCGCCTAGTCTGATTTGGACCAGAACTGAACATATATCGAAATACGTATCGATATGAAGGTCTAGACCCTCAACATCTCATCCACCCATCTCATAAGAGATAAGGAAACTTTATAGAAAATCACTAACCCAAAAAAGTATAGAAATGCCCTCCAGTAAGCCCAAACTACCCACCTAGTTTGGTTCCGACCAGAATAGAACATATGTCGAAATACATATCGATCCAAAGGTCTCGACCCTCAACATCTTATCCACCCATCTCATAAGAGATAAGGACACTTTAAAGAAAATCCTTAACCCAAAAAAGTATAGAAATGCCCTCCAATAAGCCCAAACTACCCACCTGGTCTTGTTCGGACCAGAACAGAACATATGTTGAAATACATATCGATTCAAACGTCTCGACCCTCAACAATCTACACGTCTCATAAGAGATAAGGACACTTTATAGAATATCCCTAAAGCAAAAAAGTATAGACATACCCCCCAATAAGCCCAAACTACCCACCCGGTCTTGTTCAGACCAGAACAGAACAGAACATATGTCGAAATACATATCGATTTGACCAACCCGGTTTGGTTCGAACCGGGACTAAACATATTTTGAAATACGTATCAATTCGAATATCTCAACCATCAACATCTCATCCACATGTCCTGTAAGAGATATGGACACATTAAAAAAAAGCCCAAACCCAAAAAGTCTCAACCGTCAACATCTCATCCACACGTCCCGGATAATCGAAGGAAGGATATCGAGTTTGAGATCGGAGAAAAAGTATTTCTTCGAGTATCCCCAACCAAAGGACTGCTGCACTTCAACAAGAAAGGCAAGTTGAGCCCAAGATTTATTGGTCCATAGGAAATATTCAATAGAGTGGGACCCGTAGCATACCGGCTGGCTCTACCGCCATCTTTGTCAAGTGTCCACTACGTTTTTCATGTGTCAATGCTATGAAAGTACATAAACAATCTGACGCATATATTATCAGCTGAACCTGAACATTTGGTTGTGGATATGACTTATGAGGAACATCCCACGGAGATATTGGACAGAAAAGAGCATAACCTCCGAAACCACACTGTCGTTTTCATGAAAGTTCGATGGGGAAATAACCCAGCAGAAGAAGCTTCGTGGGAGCATGAGGAAAAAATGAAGGAGAAGTATCCTCAACTCTTTGGATTACTGGGTAAGCAAATTTCGAGGATGAAATCTTTGTAAGGAGGGGAGAAATGTCAAACCCTGCCCCCTGACTGTCTGGAATCTGACTGAAGTGCAGGAACCTCTGGCCAGGCCACCAGGATCACTGTGGAGCATCACTCCACTCAATGAGATCAATGAAAATGCTCTAAACAAGTTTCCCTATATACCTATTAGAAGATGGATAGCAGACCCCTGCACTTGCATAGCTCACAGACCAATGTATGATTTGGATACCAGGTAGTCTCTCTCCTCCCTAAAATGGTGGGACCCACCTCTGAAAAATCATGTAAAAACCCATGGTGGGCATGTGGGGATAATACCCTGACCTAGGGTCAAACCCTTGTGCAATCCCCCTTTGATTTCAGTTGCTGGAATTCACTCGGTCATGCACTGGCCGATGCAGCAAGGCCCAGTGACATCGCCCAGTGGCTGTTTTTACATATATTTAATTATTATAATTGTGGGGACCACCCAACTTGACCATGGACACTGATGAACACATTTATGTGTGAGATTATCCCATTTAATTCTGCATTTTATCTGCATAGAATGGAGCTACCTTGGGTATTTTCTGTCTTTTTCAGGGTACAGGGGTATTTTTGGTATATTGAAAGAATTGGAGAAAAAGTGTATTTTGTAAGATAAAATTGAGAAAACCAGATTGGAGGAGTTCAATGCTACACAGACACCAGCCTACCCATGGATCGACTCACATGTGATCAAGGGAGAGATGGGAAGAAGTTTCACTGAAGATCCAAGGGCTTAATCGTCATTTCATAAAAATGAGAAATCTTCAGAAGATATCCGATATTGGGCTCATACTATCCGGAATATTAATTGGAGCAACTTTGATTCTCAGGTTGGGTTCACCCAGGGCCAGCGAGGAGAGAGATTCTCAAAAAGAAATTTTGATCAAAATTGATAATTTAAGATTAAACTCTCTCTCTCTCCTCCCTAATATCTCCCTCTCATCTACTACGGATTATTCCTCTACTCCAACTTCAATTTTTTCTCTCTCTTGGTTTCCTAATTCCCATCTCCCTCTACCTCTCCTCCATCTCCCACGTTCTCCTTTTTTGTTTCTTTATTTTATTATTCTTTTTAAAAACCAACTACAAAAAACAGCCACGGATTATCCCACCTTTCCTAGTATTATTCCACTTCTCTCTTGCTCTCTCTCACTCTCTCACTCTCTCACTCTCTTATATCTCCTCTACTCAAATTCACTCACCGGATTCTTTATTCCTACATCTCCTCTATCTCTCATGTTTTCTTATTATTAAACTTCTTTTCTTTAAACACCGAGAGATATATAAACCCACGGAGAGATTAGAGAAGGGATCCCATTCGATTCGATAGCCATTAGCCGTGCCCTCTTCTCTTCTTCTTCTTCTTATTTCATCTTTTTTTTTTTTCGATAAGTAAGAAGATTGTATTAGAAAAGGAGGAAAAACTACAAAAGAAGGCATTCTCTAAGAACCCGACAAGGGGAAGAGAACCCAAAGCACGATGGGACAGGCCCCATCAAACAAGAACCGAGCCAAAAAGGCTACGGCCTGTAATAAGTGACAAAATCTGAGTCCTGTTTAAGGTAGTGAATAAGGGCAGGGGGGAAATCTCCAGGATCCCAAACTACCCCATATGAGTCGCAAGGGACTACAGCCATAAAATCTGCTGGTCGATTTTGTTCTCTCCAAACATGGGTGAATTCTTTCATTCTCAAATCATTTGCCAAAGCAAGGATTCTACTCTTGAGAGGTTGTACTTTCCAAGGTCCTACAACCTTGCCAGAAATAGTGTCAATCGCCAACTTGGAATCAGATCTGATAGAAACATCAAGGATTCCTCTCTCTATGCAAAGGGAGATGCCTCTATGTATAGCAGCCAGCTCCATGGAGAGAATGCAAAGTTCCAGCCCTTGGTTAGCAAATGCAGCTACAGGTTGTCCAATCGCATTATGAATCACTCCTCCAAAAGCAGCTCTACCATCGGACAGCGAACCATCACAGTGAAGGGACCACAAATTGTTAGGAGGTAAGAACCACGAGCATGGTCTCGGCATCCTAATAGCCCAATGAACTTGCAAGTTTCAGGCCGAAGCAATGTGGGAATTCGCAGGACTAGGATCCCCACTCAAAGAACCAGATGTGACTACAGTCCTAACATCCCCCTTGATAGCTTCCACAATCTAATCCTTAGATCTAGCCTTTTGCCGAAAAATTCTGAAATTTCTTTCAAACCAAATATGCTTGATAGTGGCACAAAATGCAAGCTTTAAAACCACACCTAAGCTCCCTGCTCTTTCTGCCGCATAACGAACCCAAATGGCAGCATCAAATATGTTCATGGGAGCCTATCCATGAAGAGAACACATACCAAAGATCCTCCTCCAAATATCAATGGAAAAAGGGCAAGCAAAGAAAATATGGTTTCTGCTCTCAATACCAGCCCAACAAAACTCACAACTATGTTGAACCGGGATCCCCCTGTGAAGAAGATTATCCCTAGTGGGGAGAGCATCGACTAGACACCTCCAAGAAACAAAAGAGTGGGACTTAATGCTGCCTTCAAACCAAACTGCTTCACTCCAATCCACAGGGTTGGCCTTCACACGGGTGGCATTCCAAGCCGATTTGGTTGAAAAGATACCTGTCGGATTGCCAGTCCATATTACCAAATCCGGGTTGTCACCATGCAACTTATCAATGGAGGGGAGGGCTCTCCACACATCAATAAGGTCAAAAGAGGTTGAAGGGCCAGGCAGCCAGTCTCCATCCCAAACAATTTCCTTGACAAGTGCATGATGGGCTGCAAGCGCATAAGATCCCGCATCATAGCAAATCCTACTACCAAACCTATTAAAAAGGACTCCCTCTGGGTGCCACTTATCGAGCCAAAGTTTGGTGGATCTGCCATTGCCAATGTAGGTATTAATTAAAGGCAAAGCCTTATCTCTATATTTCAAAACTTTCCTCCAAACCCAAGAGCAATTTTGCAACACCTTGACTGTCCAAAGCGATTCTTGCTTGAGGTACCTCTGCTGGACCCAATGCACCCAAAGTCGGTTTTGTTTGGAGGCAATCCACCAGATTTGCTTCATAATACCAGCCACATTCATCTCCTTAACCCGCTTAAGCCCAAGACCTCCTTCAGTTTTAGGCTTGCAGACCGCATCCCAAGAAATGAAGTGCATTTTCCTTTCAAGCGAGGGGCCTGACCAAAGGAAATTAGAAAACATGGACTCAATCTGTGAGATAAGGTTACCTGGCAGCCCAAAAATACCAGCCCAGTAAATGTAGCATCCTTGGAGCACAGAAGAGATAAGTTGGAGACGCCCAGCATAAGATAAAATCCTGGCTTTCCATCCTTCCAATTTCCTTCTAACCAAATCTAAAATAGGACTGCAATCTTTCAAGGACAGCCTGCCCGAGACAAGAGGGACGCCGAGGTACCTGATAGGGAGAGTGGTCTCAGAGAAACCCGTTAATTCCAAAAGTTCCATACTACTAGTTTGGGTTAGGCCCCCTACAATAATAGAGGACTTAGATCTATTGAGATGCAGCCCTGAAAGACTTGCAAACTCGTCAAGACCCCCCAAACTAGCCAAAACAGATTCGCAATTGGCCTTCACAAAGATCATTAGGTCATCCGCAAATATAAGGTGAGAAAGATGTAGAGCTTTACATCTAGGCAGCAATTTGATTTGACCATCTACTTCCAGCCTTCGTATAATTCCTGAAAAAGCTTCCATGGCAATAGTGAACAAATAAGGAGAGAGCGGGTCACCTTGCCTGATACCTCTATCTCCCTTGAAGTAACCTGTGGGGCTGCCATTAATGAGAACGGAGAACATGGGTGTGGTAACACAAGCCTTAACCCATCCAAGGAATTTCCCTGTGAAGCCCATTCTTTCCATCACTCCAAATAGAAAGTTCTGCTCAAGGAGTCATAGGCTTTATGGAGATCAACCTTCAACACCACGGTGGGGTTGGCTGCTTTCGCTCAATTCCTCTCACAATATCATGGCAAACAAGAATATTATCAACTATAGATCTTCCTTTGATAAAAGCTAATTGATTGAAACTGATCACCTCGCCGATAACCTTCTGGAGTCTATTAGAGATGATCTTAGAAATGATCTTATAAAGCAGATTGCAAAGGGCAATGGGTCTATAGCCCGCAAAGGAGGAAACATCTCCAGATTTAGGGATCAGAGAAATAAAGGTAGCATTAACAGAATAGGGCATAAGGGAGTTCTCAAAAAACCATTTAATAGCCTAGATAAGGTCCTCCTTAATAATCTCCCAGGTTGTTTTGTAAAATCTAGCCCCGAAACCATCAGGCCCTGGGGCCTTAGAATCTTTCATAGCAAAGACCACACCCTTGATCTCCTCTCTACTAATCTCCCTTTCCAATTCCAATATCTGAATTTCAGAAATAACACCCGAAAGGTGGATAGAATATGGGCAGGTTCCCTCATCAATTGAATCAGTCCCAAATAAATTACAATAAAACTTTACAGCCTCTTCTTTAATCCTTTTTGGTTCTTCAACCACCACTCCATTCTGGTCAACAATCTCCAGAATATGCTTTCTATTGAATCTGCTGCGCATGGACTTATGAAAAAAACTTATTTCCATCACCTAGTTGGAGCCACTTCACCCTAGATTTCTCCTTTAGGACCCTCTCCTCCATTTGCAAAGCACTCCAGAGCTTGCCCTTGGCCTCTCTCTCTAGGATAATTAGAGAATCATCCATCGGATTCAAAGATATATCAGCCAATTCGGAAAGTTCCTCCTCACCACCTTGACGAGAATGAAAAACATCCCCAAAATCCTCCTTATTCCACCTCTTCACTCAAGCTTAACATTCCTTAACTTTGCAGCGAAACAAAGAAGAGGATTGGACTGTGGCTTTATAGGGAAGCCCAGCCTTTCTTAACCACTTCAAAGTAATCTCCATGAGTAGTCCAGGCATCGAAAAATTTGAAAGGCTTTGGACCTGAATTGAAATTGTCCAACGGCTTAAGGATAATTGGACTATGGTCGAGATACCAGGGCAAAGGAAATTCGCCTCGAAAAACTTAGTTTATCTAGCCAATGGCTGTTAACTAAGACCCGATCAAGTTTACAACAAATTCTACTGTGCCTTTTTGGTTATTACTCCAAGTAAACATTTCTCCTTTCCACTTCAAATCGCTAGGCCCGAATTGAAAATACAAGCGTTAAAGTCCTCTACAGCCCCATGAAGAATGGCCTCCCCTCCAAGCTTCTCATTCGATGCCGAACAATATTAAAATCCCCATTAAGCCCGGGTCGATCATACCAGCAGACAATTTCCTCTATGTCCTTCCACACTCAAGCCTCCCCTCAAGAGTATTAAAAGCATAAACAGTGCAGGTGGCAAGAAGAACCAAGAATTCCAACTTTCAAATGAATAAATTGAGGTTTAGATTTAATGATCTCAACCTTTAAACTCTCCTCATCCCAACCAATCCAAATTTTGGTATGGTGTTCGGACTACGATTATGAGTGAATTTCCATCCCCTTTTAAGGTTTTGAAAAGTAGTATTAACATTATTCTCCTTAACTTTTGTCTCCAAAAGAATAGCCAACTTATACTCCTTGGCGGCAAGCATTCTTTTAACACTTCTTTGTTTTTCAGGGGCATTCAGCCCTCTCACATTCCAGCATAGACTATTCATTAGGAACGATTAGAAGGAGGGGTTGGAGCCAGCTTCTTACCCCCAAAGCCAATCCAATCTCAGTCCCCTTCACAACCGAACTAGCATTGGAAGTGATTTCAATACGCTGAGGCTTGAAAGAAGCCAAAAATCTTCTCCTTCCTGCTCCCTTAGTCCTCTCCCTCTTTATCCGAATTTAAAACAATGGGGATAGTGGGGTTGGACATACCTTCAAATGTGGGGTCTTTCAAAGATAAGCTAGCCGAATCCTTTCTTCCTTTGGTGGATAGGCTGGCAGTTTTGGAAATCAAATCTGGCCGGGCAACTTCTTTAGCTCCTTCTTCAATGACATCACCATCCAACGTGGCCCCCTCATCAAGAATCTTCAAAAGAGAATCCCTAATAGAGCTCCCCCAATCAGCATTGCTTACCAAAACTGAAGTGGAAGAATTATTACCTTCCATAAGTGCCCCACTCTCCTTCTCTCCACCCTCACCAATTCTCTCCTTCATGGTCAACGCATGGGCTTTAGTAGGAGAAGACCCAGCTGTCACATTCATCCCATTTGAATTTTCCAAAATCTCCACACCATCCAAGCCAACTATACCTTTTCTTCCAAGATTCTCCCCATCTGTCGTAATTAAAGAATCCCTTGGATTCTGCCCATCATCAAGCTCATCTCCTAATAAGATGTTGCAAGAAGCAACATCCAACATTAGCTCCTTTGGATCATAGGCAACTTCCTCCGTTAGATCTTCCAGCAAAGCAAATGCATTGACATGAACAACTTCCTTCCCCTTACCAGCTGCAATCTTGGTTGGAGAATTAGGAAGATTTCTAGAACTAGCAGATTTGGAAATCCCCATAGATTTCGTGATCCCAGCAGATTCCGTGATCCTAGCAAATCTTTCACCCAAGTTGGCACCTCCATTTGAATTTTGAATCTCAGCCCCATCACCACCGTGCATGGCCTGAGCACCACCACCACGTCCCGCTCCGGCCACCTGAGAAGGACCAGCACCACCTTTCACCCTCCACTCTTTTCAGCTGTTACCCTTCTGTGTAGCTTGATTAGCACCACATTGACTAGTGGCATGGCCAAAAATCACGTAGCTATTGCAGCGTGGAGGGCACCATTCATACTTCACTTTTTGAAAGAACACCAACCCTTCATCATCATGGACAGCCACTTGCTCCAGGACATCATGGGTAGCCTCAATTTCCACACATAAGCGGGCATAGGAGAGCCTTTCCTTAGTCATTGTCATTTTGTCAGTGGCTATCGGTTTGCCGATAACACTAGCAATCGAACTCAAAGCCTCCACATTCCAGAAGTGAAAAGGAAGGTTGGGGAAAGTAATCCAGATAGGAATGGAGTTTAATTCAACCTTTTCAAGCTTCATTCCTGGTTTCCAAGGCCGGAGGATCAACGGTCTTCGCTGCACTGATCCATGGTCCTCCTTCTAGCACTTTAACTTTATCTTCCTCCAAATTGAAACGAAAAACAAAGAATCCACTCTCTAAAAGATTAACATCCACATGCCCAGAAATACTCCATTGTTTTAGCAAGACTTCTTTAACATAAGTAAAACTTGGCCTACGGCCAATGAAATGCCCAAGAAGAGTGTTCTTCCATTTAGATAATTCTGCCTTAAGCATGGCTGAAGAACATTGTGCAACACGCATACCATCAATACAAACAGGCTCAATGAAACTTAACTCCAAACCTTCACTATTAAGGGAGCTTGAAGAAGATTGAAAGAATGAAGTCCATGACACCCCCTTCCGAACAGCTTCTCCATGTATATCCATTCCCGATCCTGCCACCAAAACACCACCACCACCCGAGGAGGATCCCCCACCTGCAGCAACTTCTCTCAGCCTTGATCCACCACCAAGATCACCCCCTGCCGACTTAGAACCGCCATCCTCCGAGCCCCTAGCTTCCCCCTCTCCCAGAATGGGTGGAGGAAGAAGACCATCAGCCGAAGCAAATGGCCCGCCGGCCATCACCAAGAGCAACCACCAAGAGAGGAGGAAGATCACCATTCCAGCTTCATGGATCATCATCACCATTGTTGTCCTTTGTCGCCTTTCACCATGATTGGCTAAGTTCTTTTTATCTTTAGGTGTAGATGAACTAATGGTGTTTGTTATTTAAAAATTCTGATTTGTATGCTTGATTGCTTGATGTTGAGACCCCATCCCTATTTGGATGATTTTAATTGATGTATTTAGTAGAAAAATTTTGTTTCTGTGATTCATTATTTTTCATTCAAGCAATGGTATTTTGTTCTTATGTGGTTGTACCGATGATGGATTATAGCTGAACGAACTAAGCGTGCCAAACCCTATAAATGAAGGACGATAGTACTCATCAAGATAGTCCATACCTAGGATGAACCCTACACTTTGTGGTATTATTAGGCCTGTGGTTATAATAAACCGAAGCATGCAACCAAATTGAATAGCTACCCATTGGGGATTAGAACCCTAAAAATAGTCTTCTCCCGTATTTGCACAGCATTGTTAGTTTAGAGTTGTTTCTTTTGTTCTTAGTTTAAAATAAGATTTATTACATTTTAATTTTCATCACTTTTATCTTAGTAATTTAGCCTTCCAGTTCCCCGTAGATCGACCCCTTACTTGCTACTTGTTAGATTAGTTTAGGGTTTTATTTTTGACCGGTTAATCACACGATCAAATTTTGACGCCGTTGCCGGGGAACCGAAGCATGATTGCTAAGATTGATTGAGTTGTTTTGTATTACTTTGTTTTAGCTTTAATTTCACAATTGCAAAATTTTTATTATTATTTGTAAGTACTTTATTAGGTTAATTTTAGTATACTTAACATTCTCTTTGTTTGTGCAGGAAGCTAATTAGATCTAGTAGGACAAGCTGTCCATTTGGGTTATTTCTATTTCCCAGACGTTATGTAATTAGGGTTATTTTATGTAATTTTTTTTATTTTATTCCACATTAGATTGGGTGTTTAGGTTTAATTTTAATTCCCCCAACCCCTTAAGCTCATATGTGTAACCGTTCATCGGGGGCAGCACGTGGAATTGTGCAACCGCCAACACCAGGTAAGTATTTTTGTTAGTTTTAAATTAGTTATTTTTTTTACTTTTTAGTTCTGATTTTTATTTTTAAGTGTTTTTTTTTTTAATAATAATAAAATGGGTGACCAGCCAAGAAGACCGTTGAGTAAGCACTTCACTCCAACTGCCTATACCCCTACATCTTGTATTCAGCTGCCTGCCATTTAGGCAGCTCAATATGAGATCAAGTCCAGCATCATACAGATGTTACCATCCTATTATGGACTTGCTAATGAGGAGCCTTACAAGCATCTTGATGAGTTCTTAGAGGTGTGCTCTACAGTCAAAATCCAAAACCTCTTTGAAGATGCCCTAAAGTTAGTCCTATTCCCATTCTCCTCAAAGCCAAACACTGGCTTCATTCCCTAGATTCGGTTAGGATTTCTACATGGATGGGGATGCAGCAAGAATTTTTGAAAAAATTATTCCCCATTGGTCGGACTAATAGCCTTAGAAGAGCCATTACTAGTTTCTCCCAATTAGAGGGCGAACAATTTCATGAAGCGTGGGAGAGACTCAAGGAATTACTTAGGAAGTATCCCCATCACGCTAACCCAAAATGGCAGTTAGTTCAGTGCTTTTATGATGGCCTCCATGACCGATATAGGCAGATGGTAGACTCCTCTTATGGTGGAACATTTATGCACAAGAATGAGACGGAAGCATGGGATCTTTTTGAAACCCTAAGTGAGAATTCCCAACATCATGCTTCAGCCTCTCGGACTGAGATTCCACACATTGGGCAACCAAAGAAGGCTGGTCCCTATGAGATCAATCCAACTGCAGAGATGATTGCTAAGGTTGATATGTTGTCCAAGAAATTGGACTATTTGATGTCTATAGGGCAGCATCCTATGTCCCCTTTCCCAATGAGTTTCTCTCCACCCAATCAGACTGAAGCTTGTGCCCTATGTGCTAGCCCTAGTCACTATATGACAAACTGCCCTTTGGTTGCACAATACCCTGAGTTTATTCAGGAACAGGTGCAAACGGCTCAAAGTTTCCCTACACTAGGTAATGATCCCTTTTCCAGTACTTATAACCCAGGATGACGAAACCACCTAAACTTTTCACGGAGAAACTCAGTACCTAATAATCATCCAAACCCACCATATAGGCCACCATTTAATGTTCAAATCAATGCCTATATGGGTGGACAACCATCATATCCTCAACCCCAACAGAATCAATCATTTGAGGAAAAGGTGCTAAAAGCATTAAGTGGACTCGAACAGAACACACAACTGCTTCACTCACATACTCAGTCCATTAATAAGCTAGAGAACCAACTAGGTCAGCTAGCCAATGCTATAAGTAGGAGGGAGGCTGGCCAATTGCCAAGTCAGTCAATAGGTAACCTAAATAGTCAAACGGATCGAGGGAAAGAGCAAGTCCAATCGGTCACAGTCCTAAGGTGCGACAAAAGGGTGGAAAAATCTGATGCACCCTTAGCCACTAATGAGACATTGCCTACTAAGTCTCAAAGCCAAAGAGAGGCTGAGTCAACCCTAGAGAATTCTGGTGGTGGTGTAGAAACGCATGAGTCCATTACTGAAACACCACCTGTGAAACCCACTCATCAGTTCCCAAGAAAGGGATTGCGCATTCCCATTGTGGAAGGACCAACACCTGACTCTTACATTCCA
Organism: Telopea speciosissima; assembly: GCF_018873765.1. NCBI lineage: Eukaryota > Viridiplantae > Streptophyta > Magnoliopsida > Proteales > Proteaceae > Telopea > Telopea speciosissima. The sequence continues at coordinate 33,278,507 of NC_057920.1, read as the reverse complement.
AAGGTTCCTTTTCCCGAAGCCCTTCAAACATCAGCCCCAAACTATTTGGATAAAAAGGGTGCAAAGATGCAAGAGATGATAGACTTGTTCCAACAAATTTGCATCAATCTCCCCCTCTTGGATGCTATCAAGAAAGTTCCTGCTTACGCTAAGTTTTTGAAAGATCTATATACCCAAAAGCGTAAGTTGAGAACTCAAATCCCTAAGACCATCCATTTGACTAAACAGGTTAGCTATGTAATTTCCAACCACCTACCCCCTAAGTTTAAGGACCCAGGTGCGCCTCTTATTTCTTGCATCATTGGAGATCTCTCCATAAGTAGGGCACTACTTGATTTAGGGGCTAGTGTGAATATTTTGCCTAGTTTAGTCTATGACAGATTTGGTTTAGGAGATTTGAAACCCACTGAGGTCATCCTTCAGTTGGCTGACCGTTCAATCAAAACACCCCGTGGGTTGTTAGAAGATGTTTTATTGAAGGTGGAAGAATTATACTTTCCTGTGGACTTCCTTGTCCTGGATATGGATACAGCCACCACAGCCAAGCTTCCCCCTATCATTTTAGGGTGCCCCTTCTTAGCTACTGCAAATGCTTGCATAAATTATAGATCGGGCGCCATGGACATCTCTTTTGGGAATAAGAAGCTTAGGCTCAACATCTTCAATGCATCCTTAGGGTCCTTTAGAGAAGAGGATTGCTTTGCATTGGATTTATTAGATGAAGTTGTGGCGGATCACACATCACACATGCTTATTGATGACCCTTTACAGTACTATGGAGATGAGTCTGAGGCATACACTAAAGAGGTGCATACTTTGCTAGATTTTTCACCCTCTTCAGAACGGCCACCTTGGATAGTTAGGTTTGAGCCGGTTCCCCCTTTGGTTACATCTCCCCAACCTTCTTCTAAACCGGTTCCTTGGTATGAATTGATCCTTGACCCTCCATGAGTCAGTCTGAGTCTGGCTGAAGACTCTAAACTTAGCGCTCTATGGGAGGCAACCCACTATTTTTTTTTTCTTTCTTTCTTTCTTTAGTACTTTTGTTTTTGTGTTTGTTGGTTTTTGTTTTTTTAGGTAGCTGCTACTGCTTGCTGGATGCACTATTCTATCGTATATTGCTGATTTCTGGTACACTCCTCCCCTTATCCCTGTTTTTATTCTTCTGCATGCATTGAGGACACTACATACTTTATGTATGGGGGGGTGTGAGACCGATTGACAGATTTTTACTTTTTGGCTGTTGGTAAGTTTTACATGTCTCTCTGTAACTTTGACGCAAAACACGGGAGAAAGAGACTTAGGAACCCTAATCTGAAGTAATGAAAACCCTGTTGAGAGAACAGTAAGTAATATATATCCTAAGGAGGGTTTTGACTCAGACAATAAGAGCCCTATCTTGTCGAAGGGACAGACCACTTAGATGTCTTGTGTTTCTTTGAGCTTTTGGTTAGGAGCTGAGACCAAGTTTAGATTTGGCGTGACATAAAAAAAAAAAATTCATGAGAGATTAGTTCTATTGCTTCAACTTAGTAACCGGGGCATCTAGGCCACAAGCCCGGAGTCTCGCGTAAAACGGTTGGAGTGATCAGTTAGGTTATTATTACTTGTATTCTTGAATCCAGTTTGGGCTTGTAGCCTTTTTGGTTCGAGTGAATAAGCCCGAGGAGTGTTTCACACTCAATCCCCTAAAGCCATCTGGCTTGGGAGTGATTGGCTTAAAGCTCGTTACATTAGCCTTCTAGAAAGCTTAAAAAGCCAGAACATTGCACGGATCTGAGAATCACGTAATTAAAAAATAAAAAATAAAAATAAATAAATAAATAAATAAAGAATAAATAAAAGTAAGAGTTGAATTCCTTGGGGCTAGACAGGGCACTCCGCCTCAAGAAGCAAGGTGACTTGATCGACACTCCTTGGGGTGAAACCTCTGAAAAGGAACTCTAGCATCACTATCCTTGTGGATATATATGTAAGAAACAAAGCTACCAAGTAGCTCGGGTGTCTTGTTTAGTGACCCTGCATGGCATTTGAGGAGCAGTAGTGGAGTAACAAATGGAGTTCACTGTTTTGAAAAAAAAAAAAAAAAATGTCATTGCCTTGGTACAATTGTATGGTAAAAAATGTTCCGAAGCCTAAAGTCCTTGGTGCCCTCGATGTCAGGAGTGGTCTTACCTTAAGTAAGGTGGTGTTTGGAAGATATGGGGAGATTCCCTAATTAGGATGCGTATCTGTTGCTAAAATCAATACTGGGTAATAAGAGCTCAAATGTGGGGGTACCTTTGTCTTCTTGATCTTAAGTAGGGCATCTTAGTTTCGGGTTTGATATGTGTTTCTTATCCAATTGTCAAAATTTAAACTTGCATCATGAATTTTGTGTGTATATTCCTTGCAAACACTCACGAGACAAAACTCGTCCACTAGGGGTAACCTAGGGGTTTAAAGGCTTATTGCACATGCTAAGTACAACCGTGATTCCTACGAAAGTGAGTTATGTTTTATTTTGTTGTTTTCTTTATTTTCTTTTTGCTTGAGGATTAGCAAAATCTAAGTGTGGGGGTATTTGATGAACACATTTATGTGTGAAATTATCCCATTTAATTCTGCATTTTATCTGCTTAGAATGGAGCTACCTTGGGTATTTTCTGTCTTTTTCAGGATACAGGGGTATTTTTGGCATATTGAAAGAATTGGAGAAAAAGTGCATTTTTTAAGATTAAATTGAGAAAACTAGATTGGAGGAGTTCAATGCTACACAAACACCAGCCTACCCATGGATCGACTCACATGTGATCAAGGGAGAGATGGGAAGAAGTTTCACTGAAGATCCAAGGGCTTAATCGTCATTTCATAAAAATGAGAAATCTTCAGAAGATATCCGATATTGGGCTCATACTATCCGGAATATTAATTGGAGCAACTTTGATTCTCAGGTTGGGTCCACCCGGGACCAGCGAGAAGAGAGATTCTTAAAAAGAGAATTTTGATCAAAATTGATAATTTAAGATTAAACTCTCTCTCTCTCTCCTCCCTAATATCTCCCTCTCATCTACTACGGATTATTCCTCTATTCCAACTTCAATTCTCTCTCTCTCTCTCTCTCTCTCTCTCTCTCTTTCTTTCTTTCTCTCCCTCTCTTTTTCTCTCTTGGTTTCCTAATCCCCATCTCCCTCTACCTCTCCTCCATCTCCCACGTTCTCCTTTCTTGTTTCTTTTTTTTATTATTCTTTTTAAAAACCAACTACAAAAAACAGCCTCGGATTATCCCACCTTTCCTAGTTTTATCCCATCTCTCTCTCTCTCTCTCTCACATTCACTCACTGGATTCTGTATTCCTACATCTCCTCTATCTCTCATGCTTTCTTATTATTAAACTTCTTTTCTTTAAACAGCGAGAGATACGTAAACCCACGGAGAGATTAGAGAAGGGATCCCATTCGATTCGATAGCCATTAGCCGTGCCCTCTTTTCTTCTTCTTCTTCTTATTTCATCTTTCTTCTTTTGTTTCTTTTTTGTTTTATTTTTGGATCTTGGGTTTGGCAAGAAAGAGAGGAGGAAGATCACCGTTCTAGCTTCATGGATCATCATCACCATTGCTGTCCTTTGTCGCCTTCCACCATGATTGGCTAAGTTCTTTCTATCTTTAGGTGTAGATGAACTAATGATGTTTGTTATTTAAAAATTCTGGTTTGTATGCTTGATTGCTAGATGTTGAGACCCCATCCCTATTTGGATGATTTTAATTGATGTATTTAGTAGAAAAATCCTGTTTCTGTGATTCATTATTTTTCATTCAAGCAATGGTATTTTGTTCTTATGTGATTGTACTGGTGATGGGTTATAGCTGAACGAACTAAGCGTGCCAAGCCTTATAAGCAAACGACGATAGTACTCGTCAAGATAGTCCATACCTAGGAGGAACCCTATACTCTGTGATATTATTAGGCCTGTGGTTATAATAAACCAAAGCATGCAACCAAATTGAATAGCTACCCATTGGGGATTCGAACCCTAAAGATAGTCTTCTCCTGTATTTGCACAGAATTGTTAGTTTAGAGTTGTTTCTTTTGTTCTTAGTTTAAAATCAGATTTATTGCATTTTAATTTTCATCACTGTCATCTTAGTAATTTAGCCTTTAGGGTTTTATTTTTGACCGGTTAACGACATGATCAGACACTCTCCAGTGATAGAGGGGACTCTGAGGGACCACCTCATACCCTTGGTTCAGTGTGGACCCCACCTGTGCACTCAGGACTGAACAGAATCGGTTTAAAACTGAGTTTTTAAATGAGACTTAACCAAACAAGCAGACCTCAGTGGGCCTTAATTCTATAAATAGGAGGCCATTTGGTTCATTTAGAACCCTTGGCTGTACCTGAATTCGAAAGAGAGAAGAGAGGGAAGAAGAGAGAGAAAGAAGAGGAAGGAGAAGGAGGAAGAAGGAAGGAAGAAGAAGGGCTGCTGCCAGCTCCTCCCCTAGCTCATCCGAGCTTCTTCTCAGCTCTGTTTCAGGTATAAAATTCCCTGCATACCTGCTGTTCACCATTCTTTCCCTTTTGCATACTGTGTTTTTCAACCCTGGGCATCCCAAAACAGCTTAGGTTTGCCCAGTCTTGGTCCAGATCAGCCATGCAGACCTTGTGCATGGTGAATCTGTGATCTATGTTGAAAAATAAAAATCTGATATGCTGGTCCCTTGGCCGAATTCTATTCATGCATGCATGCACAGCCTTGACCCCCTTCTCGTTGCTGGATGAAGCCCAGACTGCAAGCCAGGGCTGCTGAGACCTAACCCTAGGTGGGTACAGCCCTGAAACCCTGTTTGGCATATTGTTTCAACCTTGCATGTGGCTGAAACACAAGATTTCAGATCTGCAAAACCCTGTGCACTATTCATCAGGGTATTCTGGACAGCCAGATGCAGCCTGCCTGGAACCCTGATGGTGAAATGGATTGAACCATAAGGTAGACCACCACTAGGGCTTCTGGACCATCCCAACATGCAGAGGATCCATTAGACCCTTGGCCCTGCAAAGCCCAGCCTTTGAAACTCAGCCCCATTGCCGATTGCAGCATCAGGCGATGCACCGGGCGATGCAAAGAAGGCCTGTAGACATCGTCCATAAAGGAATCTTTTGATACAAAAGGGCAGAATTATAATTTCTTGTGGGATTTGATCCCTGGACACTGTGGGATGTGGGAAATGATAAAAATGACCTTCCCCCACATCTGTCCATATGTGAAAATTGGTTGGAACCCTAAGTGGGCCCCGTAGATGACTGTGCACTGCTGTGTTTGGTTTTACTGCACTGTCCTGAGTTGGATAGCAGTATGTTGTAATGTAAAATGTATTATGGACTAAATCTGACTTAGAGGCAAGTGTGGGTACTGTAAATGATCAAATTGTCCCTATGCCCTAGGCTTTGGCCCATGCACCGGGACATGACCTAAGACCCAGTGTAAGGCCAGATGTTCTGAATGAGATCAACTAAACCCTGGGTCAACCCAATAAGTTAGGGAAACCCTAGGGCACCAGTGTAGGGCCAATAACTGAATAAAACACTGTTTGATTCTTATGTTTAGGACTTGATCCTGTGCTCGAGGACAACAATCAGACAACAGCTGGAATTGAATCTGTGACTGAGTACCTAGAGCCAAGTACTGGTGAGTGAATAATACTATCGTATGTGCAAATGTAATTGTGATCTGATGTCGGCTATTAATAATTGAATCTTGTCTGTTATGCCATTTACATGCTTACAAACAAAGTTACTCAAATCACTGCATAATGACTATTGTTGATCAACACTGTGAAATGAATATGATGATTGTGATTGTTAGAATAGATGCTGTACTCAGCTTGGAAATGAGGCCTGCGGTATCCCGTACTATGAATGCGGTTGACACTGCTTGACTCATACTATACCATAGAGACATGGGGTTAGAGTTTCACCACCCGTGCTACAAACCCTTGCCAATAGGGGTTAAGGTGTTGGAAGCCTGGGAGGCAATTATCAGGGAGTGACTAGGATCGGAACACCGAAAGGTGCATATATCAGAACACTGGAAGGTGCATAGATTCAGAACACCTAGGTGCATAAGGGAAGAAACGGTTGCTTGCCAGGATAATCATCAGAGGGCTGGTCAGGTTGACCTAGGAAGGGATGCTGGAGCCGACTGATTTTCTCCAACAACCCCATGAATGTATTGCGGGAAGAGGTAACCAAGCCTACACCAGGGATACATGCATTGGGATTGTAGTAGCACAGACCTGACTTAGTTGTAATGATAGGTGGCTAATAATAAAATTGGACTTGCATATCATGTAGATCATGTGAATCTGTGGATTGTGGTTGCATATGCATGCATGATGGATGTTATTTTCTCACGAGCTCTGTGGGGCTCATACTCTGTTATATGTTGCCCTTTTTTTAGATGATCCTACAGGTGGATGCCGCTATGGCATGGCGGGCTATTTCGAGGAGAAGAACTTTGGTGGTTATGACGATGTTGGTATGAACCCCGACGGAGGTCATACCGATTCTGCGTACTTTCTCGGTGGTTGTGGATGAAGATCTTTGAGGAGTACTTCTGATGTTTTGTGCTGGCAACTCCTTTTTGTTGTGTTAGGAGGTTTCCTGTTTTGACCATGGATCGGTTTTAGTTGTTTTTCTTTCATTCTTCTTTTGGGGTTGGGTGCCCTAACCCTGTATATAATCATGTATGTATTGCTGCGCCTATCAGCTTTTTTTTGTTGTGGGTTGTGTGTGCTGGGGAATGTAACAAACAAGTTTCTATATGTTTATATTATCACCATTTCCCGTATTGCTATGCTTCCATTTATTTTTGATAAATTGTAGATGTCCTGCATTACTTTGATCTTACTTGTGGTTGAGGTGTGGATTTTGGTTCATGAATGTAAGCACTGCTTCTAGATCCTGGGATTTGGCGGATTGCGGTCGTGCAATTCGGGTCACCTACCCAATCCTCTAGGGGATGGTTTGGGGTGTGACACTAAAGGCTCGTGCTTTTTTCATTAATGTTAGTTTGCCGAATGATTTTGAGTGGAAATCTAAGAAATTTGATGGCACAGGGAACCCTCATTTCCATTTGAGATCTTTCGTTGGCCAACTAAGGGCCAAAGGCTATTCTAATGACATGTTAGGTCAGGCATTTCAATTTTCATTGACCGACGTTGCTCATCACTGGTTAATGTCTTTGGACCTGTCATGTACTCGTACTTAGCCTGACATGGTCAAAGCATTTACTCAAGAGTATAGCGGCAACATGGAGATCGAGTCGACAATGAGGGAATTGGAAGCAATAAGGTAGTTTCCGGATGAACAGTTCATTTCCTATTTTGGGAGATTCCTAAGAAGAGCCAGACAGATGGAGAACAGACCGAGTGAGAGAACAAGTTGGGATGATAATAAGAGGATTAAGGATTCCATATAAAGATGTTCTACATGGTCAAGGCATCCTTACGTTTGAACGCCTCATAGCGGCTGGCCAACGAGTTGAAGGTACCACTGCTTGCAATGATCTGACACCTAAGGTAAATCGATATGCACCTGAGGCCAGTAACAGTAGGAGATCCTTCCAAAAAGTTCAGGAGTGAATGTTGCAATGAACGCTTCTTCCCATACGGCACCAGTCATGGTCACCACGGAAGCCCCTTATGTGCTAGAGCCTACAAATGTCTCACATCGCCGCTCTCAGCCAAGAGAGTTTACTGATTTGGGAATGCCCCGCAGTGTTGTCTATGATCAACTTGTGAAGGCCGAATTACTTGGAAAAGTTGAGCCAAGGCCTGTTCTTGAGCCCAAGCCGAATTGGTATGATCCAAATTTGTATTTCGTTTCCATGGACAGTTAGGTCATGACACAGACATTTGCCCTAGACTGCAACATGAAATATAAGACTTGCTTGATGCAAAGAAGATCAAGCTCCAACCCAGACAACCTGATGTTCTTACAAGTCTTCCTCATCATCAAATTGGTGCTGCTCTCCAAAAGGATTTGAAGGAATTGGATCCGATCGTGTTGAAAAAGGACTTGGCAGATTATGGTCAATCAGTCTGTTTGGATGTTCCTTTTACAAGCAAAGTACTTCCAGTGGCATCTACCATTTAAGATGCAAATATGTCTCTTTCTTCTCCACAGATCATCGGGGTTGCTACCAACGTGAGAGGATTGAATGCGCCAGAGACTCAGAGCGGATTCACAATATGTCAAGTCAATTTAGTTTTGAGATTAGTATTCCCAGCCTCAATCTTGGTCAAGGGCAGACATTTGGTAATAGTGCGGAATGATGTTGAGTCAAGGAGTGCAGTGGTAGTTGAAGCTTGAGGTAACCAGGTTTAGACCTGCCAATTGCGGAGCTTTCATGGTCATGTTTGGACTTGAGCTTGTTAGAGTTATAGGCGGTCCAGTCATCAAGTTTTTCTTCTGCTTCTCCTCCTTTTGGAGATGTTCCATTTTGTGTTGAGTCGGTCCCAATCTGGACCAAGTTTGATGTGATTACGATTTTGAGTCAGTCTAGTTATCAAGTTCTTTTTAGATCCCCCCTGTTGGAAATGTTTTGCTTTATGTCGAGTCGGTCTCTGTCTGGATCAGGTCTAATCTAAATATTCTTTTTATCAATGAAATGAGTGTTTCTGAGTATATTGATTCTTCTTCCTTCTTCCCATCTTCTGATGGTGAATCTTACGATGTTCTGTGGCCTAACTTGTTTCAAAAAGAAATGAAAAGAAAGGAACGAAAGGAAAAGTTCAACAGTGATCATTTGTTCATTGTTGGTTTCAGTCTCTTGATAGTAAAAGATCTTAAGCTTTCTATACATCTGACCCCCTTCAAACGAGCAAGGAGTTTACAAGGGAATCTTACCTCATCGAGCCTATTAAGGGAAGCCATCCTTGGCCGCTTGTTACCTTGAATAAATCCCAGAAGCATTTGAATTCCAATAGTCACCCTCTTTGGGCCTTCGCCTTTTCTTTGGAAAGCCTTGTTATGGCCCACCCATAGCTCACCACCAGGATACCCTTCAACCGCTTGATCCTATCCACTCCTAGGGTTTGATTCGGAAATGTCAGGCCAAAGTCCAAAGTTGCCTGACAAGGAAAAGGAAAAGTGCACTTGAAAATAAAAAGAGCAAAGAAATGAAAAGAAGAAGGGCAAGAACAAGAATTTCAAAAAAAAAAAAAAATGAAAATGAAAAGAAGGGCAAGAACAAGAATTTCAAAAAGAAAAGGAAAAGGAAAAGTGCATTTGAAAATGAAAAAAGAGAAGAGCAAGAACAAGAATTTCAAAGAGGAAATGGAATTTGATTGCCCAAAACAAAAACAAAAAAAAAAAAAGAAGAAAGAAAGAAGAAAGAAAAAAGAAAAAGAGAGAAAAAGAAGAAAAAGACAATTTATGAGCCCAAACAGGGGCAAGAAAGAGGAAGTCCTCACAAAAATTGAAAAAAGAGGGGGGGAAACTTTGGTGGCAAAGGCATCACAATTCCAAGTAGACTTTGGGAGCGTACTTTGAGCTTTTTATTTTCCTTTGAAGCCAAGTCCTAAGCCCCATTACAACCTAAGAAAGTCTTCCTAGGCTAGATGCAGTGAGATTTCCTTCGGTAGCTTTGAGCTCATTCGGCTAGGATGGAACTTAACTATCAAGATTTTGACATTAGCATATCATCGGTGGCAGGAACTACGTCCGACCTGATTTATTCGGGATACGTAGGCAGTCTGAGAAGTCAACTTCAGGCTTGGTCAACCATTGTTTGAGCTTTCCTTCTCGAAAGGGTTCAGAATGTCGCTACTTTTATCATCAGAAGATGGTCTGCTCAGACTGAAAACTCTTTCTATCGTCTATTATTCTGGCGGATTCCCAAGAGTTTTACCTCTTAGTCCTTCTTTTCTATGCTAATCCTTCATTGGGGTGATTTCTCTTGTGAGCTCGCCATTCTAAAATAATAGCGTTGTCTTCTTTCCGGATCACTTGTTTTCATGTCATCCAGATATGAGCTTTGGCCATTTCCCTCATGATTCCAATACTATCTATTATGATGAAGGAGAGCGAAAAAAAAAAAAAACAGAAAAAAAAGCGAGAGAAAAGAAAAAGAAGAAGCAAAAAAAAAAAGAAAAGAAAGAAAAAAGCAAAAAAAATAAAATAAAAAAAAAAAAAAACAAAAAGAAAAAGAAAAAAAGAAAGAAAAGAAAACAAGGTTGCAAGGGGCAGAGCTCTCATGAGAAGTTTGATATCATGTTTGGATCCAGATACCCATTGATAGCAGAAGAATGGCATCCTTGTTGACGGGGATGGAACAAGAAGAGAGTGTAGGAGTATGCTTGTATTTTTGGTTCAGATTGGGATGATTCTGTTGAAGATGGAAGACTCGCCTCACCTCATCATCAAACCCATTCATGCATAGCATCCAATCATCAAAACTTTCAAAGTTCATTATCGTGAGCCTTTTGTCTACCACCAACTCACCTAGAGAGCCATGAACCAGTCCTCTATGATCTTTGATTAGAATGGTGCCAAATTGAAATCACCTTGAGTGTGAATCTGTTTATCTCTCGTAGAACCTTTTTTCGAGTGATGGTGTATCCTCATATCTTTTAGAATGATCCTTTGGATTGCATCCCTGGAGAAGAGTTTTAGTTAGGCATGAAAAATAGTGTCTTAGGTTCACAATAGATAGTGATCCTAGAAGAGTTTCAGTTAGGCACAGGATGTAGAGTCTTAGATTCAGTACATGAAGTGCTCCATTAGCATCAGAATCAGCACCATAATCAGAATTAGCACCCAGAATTTGTCCCTTGAAAATTCTTGGAAGCCAGTAAAACTTCGACGGATTTTCAGAAAATCTGAGCAAAAGTTAGTTATTTTTGTCCTTTGAAAATTCTTGGAAGCCAGTAAAACTTCCACGGATTTTCAGAAAGTCTCATAATGAATTTAGTTATTTAGTTTTGTCCCTTGAAAATTCTTGGAAGCTAGTAAAACTTCCATGGATTTTCAGAAAGTCTCAAAATGAACTTAGTTATTTTTGTCCCTTGAAAATTCTTGGAAGCCAGTAAAACTTCCACGGATTTTCAGAAAATCTGAGTAAAAGTTATTTAGTTTTGTCCCTTGGAAATTCTTGGAAGCCAGTAAGACTTCCACGGATTTTCAGAAAATCTGAGCAAAAGTTAGTTATTTTTGTCCTTTGGAAATTCTTGGAAGCCAGTAAAACTTCCATGGACTTTCAGAGAATCTTAATTAGAATAGAATTCCTCCTGTAAGTCTCTTGAAGTCAGAATACTCCCTCAGATTTTCAGAACCATCTCATTTTTGCATTTCATTTCTCATGCGCATCCTTAGTTCGGTCAATGCTAGTGAGTATTGGCTGGCTGTGGTAGATTGTCGATCACAGTAGCACACACGTACTACTTGATTTTGCATGAATTGTCGATCGATTTTTTTGATTTTGACCGCTCGATTTGCATTTGCATTTGCGCCTCCGCCATCCCTGAGCAGGATTTCGGCAGTACATGCTCTGGGTGACAAATATGGTGATTCTTGTCTCTACCTCTCGACTGGTACACAGGTCTCGGTCAAAAAGGGGCATTCTGTAGACACTTGATTTTTGTCACCCTTCCTGGCGATGATGACACATGGAGGACCGGCAATCTCTGTCTCAGACACACCAAGAAAAATAAAAAGAGAATATGTGGGCTTGGTCCATGAAAAAGCCCATTGGTGCCAAGTCCATAAGAGGGTGCCACATGGCATCCAAATGAAGAAAGAAGGGTAAAAAAAGAAAAAAGAAAATAAAAGAAAGAAAAGAGGGAAGGGGTAAAGTGGAAAGAGAAAAAAGAAATATCTAAACCTAGTTTGGGAAAGAGGGTTGAATAGGAAAATGACCTAAACCCTAAGTGGGTAAGAGAGGGCTTAAAAAAGAAAAGAAGGGAATGTTTTTGGAAAACAGGACGGCCGTCATTCTCTAGGAGGGGAGAGAGAAAAGAGAGGAGAGTGAAAGAAAGGGAACACCCAGGCAAAAGAAAAGAATTTGGAAAGAGAAGGGTCTCGTCATTGGAAAGGATGGAGAGAAAGGAGGGGAAAACGAGGGAGAAATGAAGAAAGAAAGAGAGTGAAAGCAGAAAGAACAAGAGCGTGGCAGAAAGGAAAAGAGAGAAAAGAAGAGTGAGAGACTAGAGTGAGGATTGAAAAAACGAAAATGGAGATGGGCTGAGACAGAGGTTGCCAGAAGCTCCCCTGGGCCTTAGGAAAACCGATTGTTTGATCATCTTTCTTCTTCTTCTTCATTTCCTTTTTACTTTTCATCTTTCTTCTGTGCCTGTAATCTCAAGAAATCCAGCCAAGACCCATATCTCTTCACCGATTGAAACCTTCATCCTCATCTCTGAGTCCACCAACAATCGAATCATCAAATCCATTTTCCCATCTCCATTTGCCAATCGCAACCAGCATCACCGAAACCCCCGTCCATTCCCCTAGAACCTATCCTCAAGTTCTTGAAGACAATAGTGATGGCGATACGATGACGACGAATGCAGCACCAACTAAGCTCGGTGAGCCCAGTTTGCAACGTCCATGGAGTGAAAGAGATACTGTTGCTACGGCGATTCATGTTGTTTTCTTCTTTTAATTTCATTTTGTTCATTTTGTTTGTCATGTTTGTTTCTCTCTGAGAGGTTTGTAAATGACTCCTTCCCCCATTTTATTTCCCCAATTTGTAATAATCCCCACCCTGGTTCGTGACCATCACAAACTGCCGATTGCATTGGGAGCTCCAAGAAGACCCCAGATGAATCTCTACCCCCAATTCATTTTTATTTACTTCCTTTTGATATATGTGTTGCCATGCCCCCAATCCCCTATTGTTCTGTTGTGATCCTACGTTTGCTTTGTTATCCCTGTTGCATGCTCGCCTCCCCCTATTTGGAATTACCCATCTTAAAGCATATTATCTTTACAATTTCTGATATCGGATTTCTTACCTTCTATTTTTGTTTTTTTATTTGTGTTCGTGATATAGCTGAAATAGTTTGAATTTCGTGTGTGAAAGTCTTTTTAAAATTCCGCCATTAATTCTCTGATATTCGAATCGGATTGGGTAATTCATGATGTGGCCCCTTGGGTCAAGCCAATCGGGCTGGGTGATGCATGATATGGTCCCATGGATCAAGCCAATCGGGTTTTAAAGTTCGGTTCGAGAATGCAGAATTTCAGATTTTAAAATTAGTATGTCTTGGATTCGGCTGAACCGTATGATCCATTTCGATGCCCGTTTATTAAAATGATTAATCTCAAAATTTGAATCGGCCCATCAGAAATGGGGATAGTTTTGGATATTGGGCCATGTGATCGAAATTGGGCCTGGGTTTGATTTGGGTTTCCAATATCGATAAATTAATGAATCGAAAAATGGGCTTAAATTTGAAGTTACAAATATAGTTTTGGCCCATTTTAAGGTATGGGTCCAAGGGCTGCAATGGCTAAATTGTTGCCCGTCTAACGTTCATATGGATTTCTTTTGGGCCGAGCTTGGGCCATTGCAACACTCGGATCCGTGGATTGTAAGAATATTTGAATGGGTTTTGGCACTTTAGGCGTTTGGGCTGTGGGTGGGGCGTGAGCTCCCTTTGCTCATTTGATTTTGTTCGAGTATCGATTATCGGGTGTGGAGTTTATTTGGTGAGTGGCCTATATGGATTTGGGCTCACTTGTTTTTAGTTTTGGTTGGGCATTGACCCATCAACCAAGGTTGAGTCATGTATGGCAAGTTCGGGCCTGTGCTTTGGGCCTAGAAGTGGATTTGGACTTCATTTTTGGGTTTAGGCCCACCGGCTAAGGATAAGCCATGTGTCGAGAGTTTGGGCCCATGAGTGCATTTTAGTTATAAATTTAGGATTTAAATAAATACCTCCTCCAATTTCAAATCAATTTCGGATCGAGCTTATGGGATTCCAAATGAATTTTCAAAAACCATTTTGGGTAGAACGTAGGGTTTCGTGTGATCTTGACATCATGCCGTGAAAACCAATGAGCCTATGACTTGTATCGGGATTTTAAATTCCGGTCTTTTCGGCATAGTTCTCATGTTGGTCCCCCACCCCATTTCGGATCACTTGAGACCCTATTTAGGAACGTTTGGGTCGTGGGCGTCCAAATACTGGCCCCATGACCAATCATGGATTTAGTGCGTGTGCGAAGGAGTGAGAATGCCCATCTAGTGGCCTGAGTTGATCCGTTTAATGTGGGGACCCCTTGGGACGTAGTTACACGTTCTTTGGAATGGGAATGAGGCTGGTCCGTCATCTAGCCTATGGATGTTTAGAATATCTTATCTTCAGTTGAGGCATGCTTAGAAATTTGTTTCGTATTCCATATTTCATGTTTTTAGTATAATTCTGCTTGTTTGGTATAAATCTCTCTATGCCTTGTTTATTTGGATTGGTCTCTTTAATATTTCGTACCCAATACTTTATCCTAGAATGATTTAGAAATTTGGTTTAGGTTGTGAACCGCTGTACATAAATACCTAGTCTTAGGTGCCCAATTAAGATGACTTAGATCTAAAATAACTAGTTTTAGGGATCGCAAGCCAACTTATGCAAACATATGGTCAAAAGAAGAATGACCAGCTCCGGGCCGGGCGGGCTGGGTGCCTAACACCTTCCCAGTCCGTAACGTGACACTTGCTCGATGATCTGGGTAGACCACGACCTTTATCCATTGAGTCATTAGTCATTTCCCAGTGGGGAATATTTATGGGTCCTAGACCCTTTCTAGGTGGCGGCTTCCTATTTGCCCATTTACCCTCTTAGGAGGGATCTGGGTCATTGGTTTAGGTTTCACCGATGAGATCCGGTTCGCATCGAGAAGAACCAACCCCTTGTCGGGGAATTTGGATTTTTTGGAATCCAGGGTTCTTACAGTATCGATTCGAAAGTCTCGACCCTCAACAACTCATCCACACGTCCCATAAGCGATAAGTACACTTTATAGAAAAGCCCGAACCCATAAAAGTATAGAAATGCCCCCCAAAATGCCCAAATAACTCATCCACACGTCCCATAAGCGATAAGTACAATTTATATTGTTTTTCTCCTAAGGCACACTGAATATAGCTTATAGCTGCATAGTTGAGTTGAACCTTTGCTTTTTCAGCTGGGGTCTACTCTTCCTTGGGCTTGTCTATAGAGTTTGGTCCATTCTTAATGACTTCCCATGCATCAATATTATTAGCGCACACGAAGTTCTTGAAGTGATTCTTCCAATAAGAGAATCCTTCCCCTTCAAAGAAAAGAGGTCGGATAATGTTATATCCTTCAACCTTGCGATTGACAGAGGATCCCATGGTCTTACAACTCTTTGTTGGATTAAAAAATAATCACAGTCTTGAGCTCCCGCTCTGATACCAAATGTGAATTTACCTAGAGGGGGGGTGAATAGGTGAAGCTAGGGAATTATAAAAACTTGTGCGGAAATTAAAATAAATTACCAAAGTTAAGACAAGCAATAAATAGAAGTGACACAATGGATTTATAGTGGTTCGGCCAAGCTTGCCTACATCCACTCCTCTCACCGTAGAGAGAATTTTACTATGCCAAATCTTGAGTAAGATCAAGAGGACTCGTACAACTCTTGAGAAATGAGCAAGAGAACTCAACAGCAACTAATCTTGATTATGGAGCAAGAGGACTCAAAACAACATGTAAAATGTAAATAAAAACTAAGATTAAAGTTACCTCAACTTTAGTGAAGCTTTGCTACCTTTCAAACTATGAAGCTTGAGTGCAAGTATGAATGAAGGGAGCTAAGTGAGATTGAATGCCTTGGATTGATACTTGAATTCTCACTTGAGATTGACTTGTCTTTGGAGGCTCTTGATTGTGATTAGTAGTGGTGATTAGAGCCTAAAACAAGTGGGTATTTATAGTCTAAGAGGCTTGAATTAATTAGGAATCTAAGTAAGGATCGGATTCCATAAGCCATATATAATCTAGTATGCTGGATGGGAATCCGGTATGCCGGATCACCTAATTTCCATTTTAAACACAAGAGTAACGGTCAAATTAAGCCCAGTAGCACACTGATCCGGCATGCTGGATAGTCATCCGGTATGCCGAATCAGGGCAATGTGCAGGCAGGGCAGGATCCGGTATGCTGGATCCTTATTCAGCTTACTTAAGTGAGCCACTATGACCAATTTCCTGAGATTCCCATTAATCCGATATGCCGAATTAGGAACTGGTATGCCGTATTGGGCAATTTCAGTGGAAATTAGTCCAATACCAATAAGGGCTTGGTTTGGTGGTCTCAATCCCAAAAAGTCAAATGTCTAAGGGGTCAATTTGCCACCTAAGGACATTCTAAATGAATGAATGCGTGCGTGTGTGCATTACATCAATTGTGACTTAATTATTACACATGTTTAAATACATAGTCTTCAAATCTTCAATCTTCAAAGTGCTTAATGCCTTTAGTCTTCAAGTATTGACTTTCAAGTCTTGAAATGTCTTTGAGCAATGTTCTTTTTGTATGCTCTTGTGCATTTGTATACGATCCCCCTCACTTGGTGCTATGGTTCAAAACTGAACAACTTAAACACACACATTAGTCCAAGGATGGTCTTATTTGTTATCATCAAAACATCTTTGTCATCTTTGAGAATGACTTGGACTATATAGGGCCATTTGTATATCCCTAACAATCTCCCCCTTTTTGATGATGACCAATAATCCAAGTGAATAAAATAATAGAGCAAATAGCAATGCATAAATCAAGAACAATATATATATATATACAAACAATTTCATCATTCATATCAAAATATGTTTAAAATAAGTCCATTACAATTTATTCCAAGCCCAATACTCCTCCCCCTTTGTCATTGTCAAAAAGAGGGGCATTGCACATCATGCATTAGGATCAAAGGGTGGAAGGGGTGGAATAGAGCTTGAGGCACTGGTAAAAGGTGGTCGAACTCCTTGAGGAGTGGCTCCCGGTGTATCAAGGGATAGATGACCAAGATTGAAAGCAAGTGAATGAATAGCATTGAGGATTTTATCTTGGCGCACATTTAAAGAGTCAAATCCAGTCCTTACATCATTGCGGAGAGATGTTACATCCTCTTGAATTCGTTGTTGACCAAATCCACATACCATGATACGAGTATTTGCTTCGTCCATGTAATCATCGATGCTTGACATCCATTCTTATAAGGATGCCAGAATGCCTTCTTGATCTTGATGAGGAGGAGGCACAATTGAATCCAAATCTTTTTCTTCTTCAACAAACACATCGGAGGGAGGAGGAATAGCAATAGTGTGAAAATTATTACGAGTGATGTGTTGGAAGGTAATGATGGATTCTTCTTCTCGAGTGAGAACAATATCAAAGACTTGAAAGAGACGAGTGAGAAGCCGCCCATAGGGTAGATTAGTATTCTTTTGGGGGTGAGCACAAGATTCCATATACCTCATGATGAAGTATGGAAGACAAGTGGGTGTATTGGTATATACACAATAAGTGAGGTAGGCTTGAGGGGTGAGACACTTGTTTCGATCGCCTCCCCGAGGAATAAAATTGTGTTGAATAATATAAGAAATGACATGGGGGATAAGGCGAAGTCTTCCAGTTACCATGGTTGCCGCCTGAGGATCATATTTCTTCAAGATGGAGGAGTAGACTTCTTCATGGTTGATGAAGTCCCTAAAAATAGTGCTTTTTGGAGTCTAAAAGATGCAAGGTCCATCGCAAGAAAGTCTAAGATGGCGAGCAAAATCGGCAATGGAAAGCTCTATGTGAACACTCTTCACATAAGAGTGGAGTTTCAAAGAATCTTCCGCTACGCTGAAATAGAGATTGGTGTAAAAGTATTTGACTAATTGAGGGTAGCAGGGTTCACCCATGTTGAGAAGGGGTTCCCAACCAATATCTTTGAACATATCCTCAAGGCGAATACTATTGAAGGAAAAGATGTCAACTTCACAGCCTTCTTTGATTTTTTGAGCAAGATAGAGGGGCCAATTAGCATGACATTCTGGAGAGCGAAAGAGACGATCTTCTCCTGGAGCATATGGTTGTCTCGAGGAGCTTTCGGTTCTTCCCCTTTCGGATGGTTGTTGCCTATCGGGCATAACATCCTTGCCTCTTCTACTCATATTGAAAGAGAGGTTTAAAGGAGAGAGAGAGAAATATATGTTTCAAGATGCATTGAGACAAGAGAGTGAAGGTGGAGTGAACAGTGATTCAGAAAATGACAAAATGAGAGATTTATGTAGGCTTGAAATCCAATGCAACAGCTATAAAACGGGCAGAAATTCAATTATCCGGTATACCGGTTGATGATCTGGTATACTGTTTCAAGCAATAATGGTAAAAAACTGCCAGATATGCTGATCCGGTATACCATTTTGTGATCCGATATACCATTTCAGGCAAAAACAGTAATTTTTTTTTAAAATAGCAATAAAAAAATCATTTTCAGTTATTCAAATGGGTCACACAAGCCAAGTTCTCTTCTAAGAGAGCAGAATCTTTCTTCACTTAAGGGTTTTGTGAAGATGTCCACAAGTTGCTTCTCGGTGTCAATATAGTCAAGTCGGATTTCACCTCTTTGAGCTGTATCACATATAAAGTGATGACGAATGTCAATGTGCTTAGCTCGAGAGTGTAAAATTGGATTCTTACTCAGGTTAATGGCACTTGTGTTATCACATTGGATAGAGGAAGTGTCAAACTTAACTCCATAGTCTTGGAGAGTTTGTCTCATCCATACAACTTGTGCACAACATCGTCCTGCGGTGATGTATTCAGCTTCAGTGGTAGAAAGAGCAACTGAGTTTTGCTTCTTACTAAACGACGAAACCAAACATGATCCTAAGAAGTGACAAGATCCACTTGTACTCTTACGATCAACATGACAACCGGCAAAGTCGGCGTCAAAGAAGCTAATAAGGTTAAAGTCATTGTCCATAGGGTACCATAGGCCAATGCTTGGAGTTCCTTTCAAGTACTTAAATATCCTCTTTACAGTACTCAAATGGGATTGCATAGATTTGTCTTGGAACCTAGCACAAGCACAGACACTAAATATTATGTCAGGTCTACTAGCTGTTAGGTAAAGTAAACTACCTATCATACCTCTATATTTGGTCGGGTCAACTGGGGTTCCATCCTCATCCTTAGACAGAGTTACAAATGTACTCATTGGAGTACTGGATGACTTCTGTCCATTGATGTCAAACTTCTTTAATAATTCCTTAAGATATTTAGTTTGACTGATGAAAATCCCATTAGGGGTTTGTTTTATTTGAAGTCCTAAAAAGAAATTCAGTTCACCCATAAGCCTCATCTCAAATTCACTACTCATACTCTTACTAAAATCAAGATAGAGAGATTCATTTATAGATCCAAATATGATGTCATCTACATATATTTGAACAAGAATTAAGTCTTTATTCTTTTGTTTCACAAAGAGAGTTGTATCTATCTTACCTATTGTAAAACCATCATCGATCAGAAACTTACTTAGCCTATCGTACCATGCTCTTGGAGCTTATTTCAAGCCATACAAGGCTTTCTTCAGCTTATATACATGGTCTGAAAACTTTGGGTCTTTGAATCCAGGTGGTTGGATGATGTGTACTTCTTCATTGATGAAGCCATTTAAAAATGCACTCTTCATGTCCATTTGATATAACTTGAAATTCTTATGAGAAGCAAATGCAAGCAACATTCTAATTGATTAAAGTCTGGCTACAGGAGCATAGGTCTCATCGAAGTCAATGCCTTCCTGTTGGTTACAGCCTTGGGCAACCAATCTAGCCTTGTTTCTAGTTATGTTATCATCTTCATCAAGTTTATTTCTAAATACCCATCTAGTTCCAATAATCTTGGAGTTCGAGAGTCTTGGCACTAAGTCCCAAACTTGATTCATTTCAAATTGGTTAAGCTCTTCTTGCATAGCAGTTATCCAATTACTATCCAAAAGTGCTTCTTTAATGTTCTTAGGTTCAATGGTAGAAATGAAAGTCACATTGGAACAAACATTTTGGATTTTACTCCTAGTTTGTATACCTTTATCTAGGTTTCCAATGACAAGGTCAAGAGGGTGGTCTTTAACAATTTTAATCTTTTTAGGAAGTTGATGTACTTGATCATTAGGTTCATCTAAAGTAATCGTTTCAAATCTTTTCCTAATTTCATGTACTTCATCTTCATCATCTTCTTCTAGGTCTTTCTACCTTTCTTTTGCCATAGATTCATCAAATCTAACATTCATAGACTCTTCCACAACTAGTGTTCTTTTATTAAACATTCTATATGATTTACTATTTGTGGAATAGCCTAGAAAGATACCATCATCAGCTTTTTCTTCAAACTTTCCTAAGTTATCCTTAGTATTAAGAATGAAACAAGCATAACCAAATACTATGAAATAATCAATTTTAGGTAATTTGTTATGAAACAGTTCATAGGGGGTCTTTAAGAAGATAGGTCTTATCAAAACTCGGTTTAACACATAACAAGCCATGTGAACAGCTTCGGCCCAAAGATACTTAGGCAGGGAATACTCATTGAGCATTGTCCTAGCCGTTTCTTAGATAGTTCTATTCTTTCTTTCAACCACACCATTAGATTGTGGTGTGGACTAAACATATGTCGAAGTACAAATTGATACTTCCCCACTAACCCCTAATGACCTGCCTAGTCTGGTACGGACCAGAACTGAACATATGTCGAAGTACAAATTGATACGAAGGTCTAAACCCTCAACATCTTATCCACCCATCTCATAAGAGATAAGGACACTTTATAGAAAATCCCTAACCCAAAAAAATAAAGAAATGCCCTCCAATAAGCCCAAACTACCCACCCAGTTTGGTTCGGACCAGAATAGAACATATATCAAAATACGTATCGATTCAAGGGTCTCGACCCTCAACATCTCATCCACACGTCTCATAATATATAAAGACACTTTATAGAAAAGCCCTAACCCAAAAAAGTACAGAAATTCTCCCAATAAGTCCAAATTACCCACCTAGTCTGGTTCAGACCAGAACAGAACATATGTCGGAATACGTATCGATTCGAAGGTCTCGACCCTCAACATCTCATCCACACGTCCCAGAAGAGATAATGACACTTTATAGAAAAGCCCTAACCCAAAAAAGTACAAAAATGCTACCCAATAAGCCCAAACTACCCTCCCGGTTTGGTTCGAACCAGAACA
Organism: Telopea speciosissima; assembly: GCF_018873765.1. Classification (NCBI taxonomy): domain Eukaryota; kingdom Viridiplantae; phylum Streptophyta; class Magnoliopsida; order Proteales; family Proteaceae; genus Telopea; species Telopea speciosissima. The sequence continues at coordinate 33,257,265 of NC_057920.1, read as the reverse complement.
GAACATATGTTGAAATACATATTGATGTGAATTCTAGCTGGCGATTGATACCATTAATGGTAGGAACTCATGTCCTTGGAAAATTCAACCTATCAAAAGCAGAATTCTAGCTTTGGCCAATGATCTGAGAACAAAGGAGTTCATCCATGTTTGGAGAGAACAAAATCAACCTGTAGATTTTATGCCTTCGCTCCCGTGTGTTCCCATGGGGTAATTTGGGACCCAGAAGACTTCCCCTACCGCTCTAAATGACTGTCTAAAATGGAACTTGGGTTCCCTTCACCTATTTGGATTGTATTTGATGGGGTCTATCCCATCAGGCCTTGGGTTCCCTTCCCCGAGTTGGGTTCTTAGAGAATGCCATCTCTTGTGACTTTTCACCCTTTTTTCTAATACAATCATCTTACTTGTCAAAAAAAAAAAAAACATATCGATGCGAAGCTCTTGACCCTCAACATCTCATCCACATGTCTCACAAGATATAAAGACACTTTATAGAAAAGCCCTATCCCAAAAAAGTACAAAAATGCCCCCAAATAAGTCCAAACGACCATCCAGTTCTAATTCAAACCAGATCTGCACATATGTCGAATTATGTACCGATTCGAAGGTCTCGACCATTCAGATCTCATCCACATGTCTCATAAGAGGTACGGACACTTTATAAAAAAGCCCCCTAACCCAAAAAGTACAAAAATGCCCCCAATAACCCCAAACGACCCACCCGATCTGGTTCAGATCAGAACTGAACATATGATGAAATACGTATCGATTTGATGGTCTCGACCCTCAACATCACATCCACATCTCTCATAAGAGGTAAGGACACTTTATAGAAAAGCCCTAACCTAAAAAAGTATAGAAATGCCACCCAATAATCCCAAACAACCAATCCGGTCTGGTTTTGGTTGAAACTGAACATATGTAGAAATACATATCGATTCGAAGGTCTCGGCCCTCCAAATCTCATCCACACGTCTCATAAGAGATAAGGATACTTTTTAGAAAATCAGGACACTTTTTAGAAAATCCCCAACCAAAAAAAGTACAGAAATGCCATCCAATAAGCCCAAACGACCCACATAGTCTTGTTCGGACCGAAACTGAACATAGGCCCAAATACATACCGATTTGAAGGTCATAACCCTTAACATCTCATCCACACATCCCATAAGAGATAAGGACACTTTGTAGAAAAGCCCTAACCCAAAAAAGTATAGAAATACCCCCCAAAAAGCCCAAACGACCCACCCGATTTGGTTCAAACTGGAATTGAACATATGTGGAAATACGTATCGATTCGAAGGTCTCGATACTCAAGCTCTCATCCACATGTCTCATGAGAGATAAATACACTTTATAGAAAAACCTTATCCCAAAATAGTACAAAAATGCCCCCTAACAACCCCAAATGACCTACCCGGTCTAGTTCGGACCAAAACTAAACATATGTTGAAATACGTATCGATACGAAGGTCTCGACCCTCAACATCTCATCCACATGTCTCATAACAGACAATGACACTTTATTGAAAACCACTAACCCATAAAATTATAGAAATGCCCCCTAATAAGCCCAAACTACCCACCGGGTCTAGCTCGGACCAGAACAAAACATATGCCGAAATACGTATCGATACGAATGTCTCGATCCTAAACATCTCATCCACATGTCTCATAAGCGACAATGACACTTTATTGAAAATCCCTAACCCAAAAAAGGATAGAAATGCTCCCCAATAAGCCCAAACTACCTACCCGTCGTGGTTCGGATCAAAACAGAACATATGTCGAAATACATATCAATTCGAAGGCCTCGACCCTCAACATCTAATCCATATGTCTCATAAGATATAAAGACATTTTATAGAAAAGCCTAACCCAAAAAAGTATAGAAATTCCCCCAATAAGTCCAAACTACACACCCGATCTGGTTCAGACCAGAACAGAACATATGTCAAAATACGTGTCGATTCGAAGGTCTCGACCCTCAACATCTCATCCACACATCTCATAAGCGATAAGGACACTTTATAGAAAAGCCCTAAACTAAAAAGGTACAAAAATGCACCCCAGTAAGCCCAAATGACCCACCCGGTCTGGTTCGGACAAGAACTGAACATACATCGAATTATAGATTGTTTCGAAGGTCTCGACCCTCAACATTTCATCCTCACCTCTCATAAGAGGTAAGGACACTTTGTAGGAAAGCCCTAACCCAAAATAGTACAGAAATGCCCCCCCAATAAGCCCAAACGACCCTCCTGGTCTGGTTCGGACTAGAACTGAACATATGTCGAATTACGTATCGATTTGAAAGTCTTGACCCTCCACATCTCATCCACACCTCTCATAAGAGATAAGAACACTTTATAGAAAAGCCCGAACCCAAAAAAGTATAGAAATGCCCCCAATAAGTTCGAACAACCCTCTTAGTCAATTTAGACAAGAACTGAACATATATCAAATTACGTATCGATTCCAAGGTCTCGACCCACCACATCTGATCCACACGTCTCATAAGAGATAAGGACACTTTTTAGAAAATCCCAAACCCAAAAAGTACAGATTCGAAGGGCTCGACCCTCAAGCTCTCATCCACATGTCTCTTAAGAGAGAAAGATAATTTATAGAAAAGCCTTAACCCAAAGAAGTATAGAAATGCCCCCAACAACCCCAAATGACCTACCCGCTCTGGTTTGGACCAAAACTGAACATATGTTGAAATATGTATCGATACGAAGGTCTCGACCCTCAACATCTCATCCCCACATGTCTCGTAAGAGACAATGACTCTTTATTGAAAAGCCCGAACCCAAAAAATTATAGAAATGCCCCCCCAATAAGCCCAAACTACCCTCCCAGTCTGGTTCGTACCAGAACAGAACATAAGTCAAAATATGTATCGATACGAAGGTCTCGTCCCTCAAAATCGTATTCACATGTTTCATAAGAGACAATGTCACCTTATCGAAAAGCCCAAACCCAAAAAATTATAGAAATGCCCCCCAATAAGCCCAAACTACCCTCCCAGTCTGGTTCGGACCAGAACAGGACATATGTCGAAATACATATCGATTCAAAGGTCTCGGCCCTTCACATCTCATCCACACGTCTCATCAGAGATAAGGACACTTTATAGAAAAGCACTAACCCAAAAAAGTACAGAAATGCCCTCCAATAACCTAAAATAACCCACCCAGTCTGGTTTGAACCAGAACTAAACCTATGTCGAAATACGTATTGATACGAAGGTCTAGACCCTCAACATCTCATCCACTCATCTCATAAGAGTTAAGGACACTTTATAGAAAATCCATAACCCAAAAAAGTATAGAAATGCCCTCCATTAAGCCCAAAATACCCACCCGATCTGGTTCAGACCAGAACAGAACATATGTCGAAATACGTATCGATTCAAAGGTCTCGACCCTCAACATCTCATCCACATGGCTCATAAGAGATAAAGATACTTTATTAAAAAGCGCGAACATGAAAATGTACAAAAATGCCACCCAATAAGCCCAAACTACCCACTCGGTCTGGTTTGGACCAGAGCGGAACATATGTTAAAATACATATCGATTCGAAGGTCTCAGCCCTCAACATCTCATCCACATGTCTCATAAGATATAAAGACACTTTATAGAAAAGCCCTAACCCAAAAAAGTAAAAAAATGCCCCCAATAAGCCCAAACTACCCACCCGGTCTGGTTTGGACTAAAACAGAACATATGTCGAAATACATATCGATTCGAAGGTCTCGAACGTCCACATCTCATCCACACTTCTCATAAGAGATAATGACATGTTATAGAAAAGCCCTAACACAAAAAAGTACAGAAATGCCCCCCAACAAGCCCAAACTACCAACCCGGTCTGGTTCAGACCAGAACAGAACTTATGTTGAAATATATATCGATTCGAAGGTCTCGACCCTCAACATCTCATCCACACCTCTCATAAGAGGTAAGGACACTTTATACAAAAGCCCTAACCAAAAGAATTATAGAAATGCCCCCCCAATAAGCCCAACTGGCCCTCCTGGTCTGATTCGGACCAGAACTGAACATATGTCAAATTACGTATCGATTCAAAGGTGTCGACCCTCAACATCTCATCCACACGTCCCATAAAAGATAATGACACTTTATAGAAAAGCCCAAACCTTTAAAAATACAAAAATGCCCCCCAAAAAGCCCAAACGACACACCCGATTTGGTTCAAACTGTAATTGAACATGTCTCAAAATACGTATCGATTCGAAGGTCCATACCCTCAACATCTCATCCACATGTCTGATAAGAGACAATGACAGTTTATAGAAAAGCCCTAACCTAAAAATTATAGAAATGCCCCCCAATAAGCCCAAACTACCCACCTTGTCTAGTTCAGACCAGAACAGAACATATGTCAAAATATGTATCAATTTGAAGGTCTCGACCTTCAACATCTCGACCACATGTCTCAAAAGAGATAAAGACACTTTCTAGAAAAGCCCAAACCCAAAAATGTATAGGAATGCCCCCCAACAACCCCAAATGACCCATGCAGTTTGGTTCGGTCTGAAACTGAACATATGTCGAATTACATATTAATTTGAAGGTCTTGACCCTTCACCTCTCATCCACATGTCTCATAAGAAGTAAGGACACTTTATAGAAAAGCCCAGACCCAAAAAAGTACAAAAATGCCCCCCAATAACTCCAAATTACCCTTCTGGTCAGATTCAAACCAAAATAGAACTTACGTCGAATTACATATTGACTAGAAGGTCTTGATCCTCAACATCTCATCCACACCTCTCATAAGAGGTAAGGACACTTTAAAGAATTGCCCAAACCTAAAAAATTATAAAAATGCCCCCCAATAAGTCCAGACATCCCTCTTATTCCGATTTGGACAAGAACTAAACATATATCAAATTATGTATCGATTTGAAGGTCTCGACCCTTCACATCTCATCCAAATGCCTCATAAGAGGTAAGAACACTTTATAGAAAAGCCCTGACCCAAAAAAGTACAGAAATGCTCCCCAATAACCCCAAACGACCCACCCGGTCAGGCTCGAGCCGGAAATGAACATAACGATTCAAAGGTCTTGACCCACCACATCTCATCCACATGTCTCATAAGAGATAATGACACTTTTTAGGGTATCCCGTACCCAAAATAGTTTAGAAATGCCCCCTAATTACCCCAAACGACCCACCCAGTCTTGTTTGGACCAGAACAGAACATAAGTCGAAATACGTATTGATTCGAAGGTCTCGACCCTCAACATCTCATCCACATGTCTCATAAGAGATAAAGACACTTTATAGGAAAGCCCTAACCCAAAAAAGCACAGAAATGCCCCCAATAACCCTATATGACCCATCTGATCTGGTTTGGACCGAAACTGAACATATGTCAAAATACATATCCATTCGAAGGTCTTGGCCCATCACATCTCATCCACACGTCTCATAAGAGCTAAGGATACTTCGCAGAAAAGCCCTAAACCAACAAAGTACAGAAATGCCCCCTAATAACCCCAAACGACCCACCCGATTTGGTTTGGACCAGAATTGAACATATGTCAAAATACGTATCGATTCGAGGGTCTCGACCCTCAACATCTCATCCACACGTCTCATAAGAGAAGACACTTCATAGAAAAGCACTAACCCCAAAAAGTACAGAAATGGCCTCTACTAACCGCAAACAACCCGCCCAGTCTGGTTTAGACCAGAACTGAACATATGTTGAAATATGTATTGATACGAAGGTCTTGACCCTCAACATCTCGTCCACCCGTATCATAAGGGATAAGGATACTTTATAGAAAATCCCTATCCCATAAAAGTATAGAAATGCCCTCCAATAAGCCCAAAGTACCCACCCAGTCTGGTTCGGACCAGAACGGAACAAATGTCAAAATTCATATCGATTCGAAGGTCTCGACCCTCAACAACTCATCCACAAGTCTCATATGATATAAAGACAATTTATAGAAAAGCACTAACCCAAAAAAGTATAAAAATGCCCCAAATAAGTCCAAACAACCCTCCTATTCTGATTCGGACCAGAACTGCACATATGTCGAATTACATATCGATTTGAAGGTCTCAACCCTTCACATCTCATCCACACTTCTCATCGGAGGTAAGGACACTTTATTGAAAAGCCCTAACCCAAAAAAGTATAGAAATACCCCTCAATAATCCCAAAAATCCCACCCGAGCTAGTTTGGACCGGAACTGAACATATGTCAAAATACGTATTGATTCGAAGGTCTCAACCCTCAACATCTCATCCACATGTCTCATAAGAGATAAGGACACTTTATAGAAAAGCCCTGACCCAAAAAAGCACAAAAATGCTCCCCAATAACCCCAAACGACCCAAACGGTCTGATTCGGACCGAAAATGAACATATGTCGAAATACATATCGATCCGAAGGTGTCTACCCACATCTCTGATAAGAGATAAGGACACTTCATAGAAAAGCACTAACCCAAAAAATAATTCAAATGCCCCCTAATGACCCGAAATAACCCGCCCGGTTTGGTTCAGACCGGAATTGAACAAATGTCGAAATATGAATCAATACGAAGGTCTAGACTCTCAACATCTCATCCACACAACTCATAAGGAATAAGGACAATATTTAGAAAATCTGAAACCTAAAAAAGTTCAGAAATACCCCCCATAACCCCAAACAATCCACCTGGTTTGGTTCGGACTGAAATTGAACATATGTCGAAACACGTATCGATTCGAAGGTCTCGACTCTCAACATCTTATCCACACCTCTCATAAGTGGTAAGGACACTTTACAGAAAAGTCCTAACCCCCAAAAGTATGAAAATGCCCCCCAAAGCCATAATGACCCTCCTGGTCTAATTCGGATCAAAACTGAACATATGTTGAATTACATATCGATTCGAAGGTCTCGACCCTCAACATCTCATCCACACGTCCCATAAGAGATAAGAACAATTTATAGAAAAGCCCAAACCAAAAAAAGTACAGAAATGCCCCCCAAAAAGTCGAAAGGACCCACCCGATTTGGTTCAAACCGGGACTTAATATATGTTGTAATATGTATCGATTTGAAGGTCTCAACCCTCAAGCTCTCATCCACATGTCTCATAAGAGATAAAGACAATTTATAGAAAAGCCCTAACCCAAAAAAGTATAGAAATGCACCCCCAATAACCCCAAACGACCCACCTGGTCTGGTTCGGACCGAAACTGAACATGTCAAAATACAAATCAATACGAAGGTCTCGACCCTCAACATCTCATCCACATGTCTCGTAAGAGACAATGACACTTTATAGAAAAGCCCTAACCCAAAAAATTACTGAAATACCCCCTAATAAGCCCAAACTACCCACCCAATCTAATTCAGACTAGAACATAACATATGCCAAAATACGTATCAATTCGAAGGTCTCGACCTTCAACATCTCATCCACATGTCTCATAAGAGATAAAGACACTTAATAGAAAAGCCCTAACCTAAAAATGTATTGAAATGCCCCCCAATAACCCCAAACTACCCATCCGGTCTGATTCGGACCAAAACTGAACGTATGTCAAAATACGTATCGATTTTAAGGTTTGGACCCTCCACATCTCATCCACACGTCTCATAAGAGCAAAGGACACTTTATAGAAAAGCCCTAAGCAAAAAAGTACAAAAATGCTCCCCAATAACCCCAAACGACCCACCCGGTCTGGTTCATACCGGAACTGAAGATATGTAAAAATACATATCGATTTGAAGGTCTCGACCCTCAACATCCCATCCACACCTCTCATAAGAGGTAAGGACACTTTATAGAAAATCCCTACGCCAAAAGAAAGTATAGAAATGCCCCTAAATAAGTCCAAACGACCCTCCTAGTCAGATTCAGACCAGAACTAGGTCGAATAACGTATCGACTCGAAGGCCTCGACCCTCAACATCTCATCCACATCTCTTGTAAGAGGTAAGGACACTCTATAGAAAACCACTAACCCAAAAAAGTACAAAAATACCCCCCAATAAGTCCAAACGACCCTCCTGTTCAGATTCGGACCAGAAATGAACATATGTTGAATAACGTATCGATTTGAAGGTCTCAACCCTTCACATCTCATCCACATGTCTCATAAGAGGTAAGCCCTGACCCAAAAAGTACAGAAACGCTCCTTAATAACCCCAAACTACCCACCTGGTCTAGTTCGGACCGAAAATGAACATATCGATTCGAATGTCTCGACCCACCACATCTCATCCATAAGTCTCATAAGAGATAAAGACACTTTTTAGAAAATCCCAAACCCAAAAAAGTTCAGAAATACCCTTTAATAACCCCAAACGACCCACCCGGTCTTGGTCGGACCTGAACTGAACATACGTACAAATACATATCGATTCGAAGGTCTCAACCCTCAACATCTCATCCTCACATCCCACAAAGATAAGGCCACTTTATAGAAAGCCCTAATCCAAAAAAGTATAGAAATGCCCCCAAAAAAGCCAAAACGACCCACCCGGTTTGGTTCAAACCAGAACTGAACATATGTCAAAATATGTATGGATTCAAAGGTCTCGACCCTCAAGCTCTAATCCACATGTCTCATAAGAGATAAAGACACTTTATAGAAAAGCTTTAACTTAAAAAAGTACAGAAATGCCCCCCAACAACCCCAAAAGACCAACCCGGTCTGGTTTCGGACCGGAACTGAACATATGTTGAAATACGTATCGATACGAAGGTCTCGACCATCAACATCGCATCCACATGTCTCATAAGAGACAATGACACCTTATTGAAAAGCCCAAACCCAAAAAATTATAGAAATGCCCCCAATAAGCCGAAACTACCCTCCCAGTCTGGTTCAGACTAGAACAAAACATATGTCAAAATATGTATTCATTCGAAGGTCTCAACCCTTTACATCTCATCCACACGTCTCATCAGAGATAAGGACACTTTATAGGAAAGCACTAACCCAAAAAAGTACAGAAATGCCCTCCAATAACCTTAAACAACCCATCCAGTCTGGTTTGAACCAGAACTGAACCTATGTCGAAATACGTATCGATACGAAGGTCTAGACCCTCAGCATCTCACTCACTTGTCTCATAAGAGTTAAGGGCACTTTAGAGAAAATCTATAACCCAAAAAAGTATAGAAATGCCCTCCATTAAGCCCAAAATACCCACCCGGTCTGATTCGGACCAGAACAGAACATATGTCAAAATATGAATCAATTCGAAGGTCTCCACCCTCAACATCTCATCCACATGGCTCATAAGAGATAAAGACACTTTATAGAAAAGACCTAACACGAAAATGTACAGAAATGCCACCCAATAAGCCCAAACTACCCACTCGGTGTGGTTTGGACCAGAACGAAACATATGTTGAAATACATATCCATTCGAAGGTCTCAACCCTCAACATCTCATCCACATGTCTCATAAGATATAAAGACACTTTATAGAAAAGCCCTAACACAAAAAAGTACAAAAATATCACCCAATAAGCCCAAACTACCCACCCGGTCTGGTTTTGACCAGAACAGAACATATGTCGAAATACATATCGATTCGAAGGTCTCGAACCTCCACATCTCATCCACACGTCTCATAAGAGATAATGACACGTTATAGAAAAGCCCTAACCCAAAAAAGTACAAAAATACCCCCCAACAAGCCCAAACTACCCACCCGGTCTGGTTCAGACCAGAACAGAACATAAGTCAAAATACATATTGATTCGAAGGTCTCGACCCTCAACATCTCATCCACACCTCTCATAAGAGGTAAGGACACTTTATACAAAAGCCCTAACCAAAATAAGTATAGAAATGCCCCCCCAATAAGCCCAAATGGCCCTCCTAGTCTGATTCGGACTAGAACTAAACATATGTCAAATTACGTATCGATTCAAAGGTCTCAACCCTCAACATCTTATCCACACGTCCCATAAGAGATAAGGACACTTTATAGAAAAGCCCGAACCTTAAGAAATGCAGAAATGCCCCCCAACAAGCCCAAACAACCCTCCCGATTTGGTTCAAATCGTAACTGAACATGTGTCAAAATACGTGTCGATTTGAAGGTCTATACCCTCAACATCTCATCCACATGTCTCATAAGAGACAATGACAGTTTATAGAAAAGCCTTAACCTAAAAATTATAGAAATGGCCCCAAATAAGCCCAAACTACCCACCTTGTCTAGTTCAGACCAGAATAGAACATATGTCAAAATACGTATCAATTCGAAGGTCTGGACCTTCAACATCTCGACCACATGTCTCAGAAGAGGCAAAGACACTTTATAGAAAAGCCCTAACCCAAAAATGTATAGGAATGTCCCCCAACAACCACAAATGACCCATCCGGTTTGGTTTGGTCCAAAACTGAACATATGTTGAATTACTTATCAATTTGAAGTTCTTGACCCTTCACATCTCATCCATATGTCTCATAAGAGGTAAGGACACTTTATTGAAAAGCCCAAAATCAAAAAATATAGAAATGCCCCCCAATAACTCCAAATTACATATTGACTAGAAGGTCTTGACCCTTAACATCTCATCCACACTTGTCATAAGTGGTGAGGACACTTTATAGAAGAACCCAAACCTAAAAAATTAACAAAAAGCCCCCCAATAAGTCTAAACGACCCTCCTATTCTAATTCAGATGAGAACTGAACATATGTCGAATTACGTATCGATTTGTAGGTCTCGACCCTTCACATCTCATCTACATGTCTCATAAGAGGTAAGGACACTTTATAGAAAAGCCCTGACCCAAAAAAGTACAGAAATGCTCTCCAACAACCCCAAACGACCCCCGGCCAGGTACGAGCCAGAAATGAACATAACGATTCGAAGGTCTCGACCCTCCACATCTCATCCACACGTCTCATAAGAGATAATGACACTTTTTAGGGTATCCCATACCCAAAATAGTTCAGAAATACCCCCTAATAAGCCCAAACGACCCACCCAGTCTTGTTTGGATCGGAGCTAAACATATGTCCAAATACGTATCGATTCGAAGGTCTCGACCCTCAACATCTCATCCACACGTCCCGTAAAAGATAAGGACACTTTATAGAAAAGCCCTAACCCAAAAAAGTACAAAAATGCCCCCCAAAAAGCCCAATCGACCCACCCGATTTGGTTCAAACCGAAACTAAACATATGTTGAAATGTGTATGGATACGAAGGTCTCGACCCTGAACATCTCATCCACATGTCTGATAACAGACAATGACACTTTATTGAAAAGCCCTAACCTGCATTTCAAGGGAAAAGTGGAAGAATTCTGTAACCAATTTGGCATTAAGAGGCATAAGTCTACGACTTACCGGCCATAGACTAATGGAGCAGTAGAAGCAGCCAACAAGAATATGAAGGTCATATTGCAAAAGATGGCAGATACACACAATGACTGGGCGGAGAAACTTCCACTAGCCTTATGGGCATATCGGACATCCATCCGAACCTCTACCGGAGCTACCCCGTATTCCCTAGTATATGGGATGGAAGCCGTATTACCGCTAGAAATTCAGGTCCCTTCTCTTCGAGTCTTACTCGATAGTCAATTGCCAGAAGGGGAATGGGTAAGGGCAAGATACAAAGAGCTCAATCTCCTGGATGAGAAAAGGATGAAGGCCATAGACAATCTCAAGAAATATCAACAAAGAATGGCTAGGGCATTCAATAAGGGTGTCCGTACTCGAAGCATTGAAGAGGGAGATTTGGTCCTTAGAGAGCAGCGAGCTCCAATCCACGACCCAAGAGGAAAGTTTTGACCCAATTGGAGTGGACCCTACAAAGTCAAGACCATATTGCCAGGACAGGCGGTCCAACTCTCTGATCTTGACGAAGAAGATCTTCGGGGTCTGGTCAATATGGACCAGCTAAAGAAGTATTTTGTCTGAGATATGTGAAGCAATTTGAACTACGTTCGACCTGATTCCTCCGAAGGGATACGTAGGCAACTCGATGTATTCGAGTACTGTCTCAAAAAAAAAAATAATATATATAAAAAAAAAAAAAAAGAAAAAAAGAGAGGGCATTGTATTGGTTTCCTCCCATAAATTTTGCCAGCCGGCGTCCCTTGCACATATGAGTAAATCTCACCATTTGGCCTTCTATTCCTTGACCTAGCTTAGGAGTAAAGTCATCTAGAGCTGGTTATTAACAAAGGATTTATTCATGTTGTGTCGCAAAATGCTAACCCAATCCTTGATGTAGGTAGTATGAGGGGACCAAAGAAAGAAGGACTCGACGAACAGTTGCATCAGTGGACTCTCCAGATGAATGTGGACGAGCCTACACTTCTAGAGGATCACCATCTGACAGTATTAGGAAGAATCGGTTGCTTCAAGCTCCATCATGATTTACTAAGGGAAGTGTCGAAGTGCTGGAACCCCCAATTGCACGTGTTTCGCTTTAGAAAAGTCTGGCTGGCTCCGACCATTGAAGAATTTCGAGCTTGCATGATGTCACCCCCTCGAGGAAAGTTGTTCCTCCCAACTATGAAGAAACAACAGCTTTTCAAAAATTTGGGAGATTTCTTTACCTTGAATAAGAAGGAGTTAAAGCAAGTTCCCAATTATGACAAGGTGGATGCGTTGAAAGTTGCAAAAATCTTCAACAACAATGGATTTGAAGAAGAAAGACAGATCTGACGCAGAAAGTGGGCGTACTTATTCTGTATGATTGGGAGGTACTTGGTAGCATCTCCGGGAAAAGGCATGTCTCCAATAATTGCAGAAGTGGTTAGACAAATTGAAGAAGGATGCGACATCACTCCTACCATTTTAGCGGAAACATTCAAAGGGTTTGATACCATGAGTCAGTCTTAGAAATACGGAACAGACTTCCTTCATGGATCTCCGGCGGTGTTCCAAATGTGGTTGATGGGAAAACTAAAATTGGTCACACCAATTCTGTGTCCTCACCTTCGGCCTATGCATTATCAAATACAAAGGGAAAAGTCAGAATTCCACAAGGTCCAAGACTGGAAGAAATATTTTGAGGAGAGAGAGGTCCAAGAAATCCAATGGAACTGCCCTTAGATGAAGGCCCAGATAGAAAAATCAGAAACATCAGGGTACAATTATGTGAGATTCATGGGTTTAACTCACACCAATTTTTATATCCCTTCCTTAGTATCTCCGAGGTAGGAACAACCTAAGATGGAGAATTTCAGAACCCCAGAAATGTGACACAAGAAGTGGTGATTCTGTTATTCAAAAAATGTTACAGATAAGTGATATCAATTTGATGTTCCTATCTTTACTTGTTTGTCTGTCCTTTCTCATGTAATAAAACCATTTACCAATGGAATTTGTGCTTCTAAGGAAAGGGATGGAGTCTCATGTGCAAAGAAAGAAATATCCAATGGATTCATAAACAATTCGTTTATGTGTACAAAAAAGGAAGCAGAAAAGTGTACATAAAAATTGCACCAGTATCCATGCCAAAATGTATAAACAAAAAAGAAGAGGGGAAGGAGAGTAAATGTACATAGTTGTAACAATACTTCCAATTAAAAAAAAAAAAAGAGGAGCGGTCATGACTCAGGGGAGTAATCGTCAACATCCAAGCCTTCCCCCTCTCCACTTTGGGACGCTATTAGGGCATCCCTCTTGACCTCAGCCCGCATAAGGTTGAACTGCAGGTACTCATTTGCAAGCCTGAGTCTCTCAATCTCTCTCCGGCAATGGTTGAGCTCAACCCTCTACAAAAAAAGAAGAAAGAGAAAGAGAGGAAAATCAAAAGATAAGCAAGAAAAAAAAATAATAAAAAAAAAAATTGAAATAAGAACAAAAAAAAAGAAAAGAGGGGGGGGGGAAAGAGACGAACCATTACCATCCTATGACCCGCGTCCACACGCGAGATGATCGTCTCATCCATGCTCGCCATCATGCGCCTCATATCGGCGTATCGGCTCGCATCCACCTAAACATGATAATCATCCAAGATATCAAGAATTTGAAAAATAATGGATGAAGTTAGGAAAGCTGGATGCGCTTACCCCATCATAAGGAAGAGATAGGCCTAGGTCCGTGTCTGCCGCCCGAGGAGGTGGTAAGATGACCTCAACCATCCCAGGCTTATGGTGGCGAATAAACCACAAACGATACCCTGGAATGTGGTCATCTGGATTAGCAATCCACAGGGCTGGAACCTCTCCAGAAGGCCCAACATCTGACTCCACCTCCCCTACTTGGGGAGGCACGAGAAGAGCTCCCACCACCATAGACCCCTGGAATCATGGGGCGACCTGGAAACTGTCAAGAAGAGAAACACATCAGAATAAAAGCGAGATTAACAATCTAAGGAGAAGAGGGAAAAATGGAGAAGATCTTACCTGAGGTCCCTCGCGGGTGAGGGGGACGCAGACTGTCTGTAGGAGAAGGAAGTCGGTATAGTCCATCTCGACTAGCACCAGCCCAGTCACAGGCTCACCAACCCCCTAGTGCCTGATCTCATCCCGATCCATTAAGGCTGGCTGATGGACCCGAGCAAGATGAGGGTAGGGCACCAAGCGAGCCTCAGACCACTGCAGGGACACTCGCTCTCCCAAGTAAAAGGCAAACCCCCATGGGCCCTCAAAAAGGACCCTGCGAGTGGAGAGAGCTGAGGCCCTGTCAAACATGTCTGGCTCTAAAATCATCTCCCTCAAATAAGGACAGAGAGAAGCCTGTCAAGTAAGAGTCAAGATCAATGAAAAAAAAAAAAAAAAAAAAGAGAAGAAAAGAGAAAATAAGATAAACAACCACTTTAAATTTACCTCGATAGGCTGCAGCTCGTTCAGGAGGCCACGAATGGACCCAAGGTCCTTATGGCGACCACTCCTGAGCAAGTGGGACTTACGCCATTGCGTAGTCCGAGGAAAGGTGGTTCCGGGGTCATCCCCAGGTCTGAAAGTAGGGACCCAGAACCGAAGGATCTCATAGCTCCACATCTATAATAGACAATCATAAATGAGCTCAAATAAATAAGAATAAGATAAAAATAAAAAAGGGAAAGAGCAAAAGGCAAAGTTGAGAGAACTAACCCATAGGACGTAGCAGCATCCGATCAGGTTCGGCGACCCCACAACCAGATAGTCTAACATATCCAGGAAGTAGGCGTACGCTGAGCCCCCCCAATCGTAGCCCACGGCCACGTCAAAGTGCTCAAAGAAGCGAACATATGTGGCATCGGCTGTCACTGTACCCGTCATATCGCTAAAGATCATCTCCGCCAGCAAGAAGAGGAGGAAGCATCGAGCCTGCTGATCTTGAAGGACGGACGGCGACTGGTCTGTAATGACCCTCTCATCCCAGGTACCCCTCAGGACCGATGCGGGGATCTCTCTCCCTGTAACGGCAATCCCCAACTATTGCCTGTAATACTCTAGGCGCTCTGATGGCTCTGCCGAGGCTATAATCCTCTCCTCCGGAGTCAGTGTCACTAGTGACCCACCAAAGGGTAATCCCATAATCATGTAGAAATCTAGGGGGGTGACCGTTGCCTCACCAAAGGGAAGGTGAAACGTATGGGTGCTCGGCCACCACCTTTCTATCAGAGCCCTCGCAGTCGGATTGTCCAACTCGCGAGCTAGGGACGAGGCGATGTGTCCCAGCCCGGTCTGAACTACCCACGATTGTACCACCGGGCAAAGTGTGCGGTACCACTCTGAAATAGCCTCCAGTCCACAATACTTCTTGGGCGAAGGAAGGGAGCTGCCCTGCAAAGAAAAATAAGGCAAATGGTTAGCCAAAATAATTGGGACAACAATTAAATAAATAGTAAAAAAAAAAAAAAGAAGAGAGAGAGAGGGAGAGAGGGCATTACCTAGGTTTGCATGCCAAAAGACACTTAGGATGGTGTCTGATGGCCTTGCTTTGATTTGCATGCCACTAGGTGCCTATGGTGATATCTAGAGGCATTACCTAGATTTGTGTGCCAAAAGATACTTAGGATGGTGTCTGATGGCCTTGCTTTGATTTACATGCCACTAGGTGCCTATGGTGGTATCTAGAGGCATTACCTAGATTTGCATGCCAAAAGATACTTAGGGTGGTGTCTGATGGCTTTGCTTTGATTTACGTGCCACTAGGTGCCTAGGAGGTATCTAGAGGCATTACCTAGATTTGCATGCTAAAAGATACTAGGGGTGATGTCTGATGGCCTTGCTTTGATTTACGTGCCACTAGGTACCTAGGAGGGTATCTAGAGGCGTTACCTAGATTTGCATGCCAAAAGACACTTAGGGTGGTGTCTGATGACCTTGCTTTGATTTATGTGCCACTAGGTGCCTAGGGGGGTATCTAGAGACATTACCTAGGTTTATGTGCCAAAAAACACTTAGGGTGGTGTCTGATGGCCTTGCTTTGATTTATGTGCCACTAGGTGCCTAGGGGGGTATCTAGAGACATTACCTAGGTTTGCATGCCAAAAGATACTTAGGGTGGTGTCTGATGGCCTTGCTTTGATTTACGTGCCACTAGGTGCCTATGGTGGTATCTAGAGGAGTTACCTAGATTTGCATGCCAAAAAACACTTAGGGTGGTGTCTGATGGCCTTGCTTTGATTTACGTACCACTAGGTGCCTAGGAGGGTATCTAGAGGCATTACCTAGATTTACGTGCCAAAAGACACTAAGGGTGGTGTCTGATGGCCTTACTTTGATTTACGTGCCACTAGGTACCTAGGAGGGTATCTAGAGGCATTACCTAGATTTGCATGCCAAAAGACACTAAGGGTGGTGTCTGATGGCCTTACTTTGATTTACGTGCCACTAGGTACCTAGGAGGGTATCTAGAGGCATTACCTAGATTTGCATGCCAAAAGACACTAAGGGTGGTGTCTGATGGCCTTGCTTTGATTTGCATGCCACTAGGTGCCTAAGAGGGTATCTAGAGACGTTACCTAGATTTGCACATTGAAAGACACTTAGGGTAGTGTCTGATGGCCTCGCTCTGATTTGTGGGCCACTAGGTGACTAGGATGTTACCTAGATTTGCATGCCATTAGGTGCTTGGGACAGAATCTAGGCGGTGAGGTATGAAGGTAATATAAATAGAATGCATAAATTGAAAGGGTAAGAGTAAGAGTACTGACCTGGCCCCATATGGAGCGGCAACCATGGCGGGAGGTGTCGGCTAAGGTAACCCCTAAAGGATACCATGCAGCTTGTGCATCGCGAGCGGTAGTACCGAGTAGTGGCTCTCGGTGAGACTGGCATCCTCATCGGCGGAAAGACATAATGTGAGTGAATAAAAAGGGAGTGAAGTCAAAAATCAAAAACAGCAGAGCTTTGTAGCAGAAATGAGAGTGAAGAAATGAGGGAGGGAGCCCTCTATTTATAAACTCTCCATCGCACCCACGGCGCCGTGGAATTCTCCACGGTCCCGTGGGATAGCGGCCCACGGCGCTGTGGAGGTTTGCCCACGGAGCCGTGAAGTTTGGCACGGAGCCGTGCACACAGGGCCGTGCAAGCACGGTGCCGCCCATACACGGGGCCGTACAGACCCCCACACGGCGCCGTGGACCAAGAAAAAAAAAGAAGAAAAAAAAGGAAAAAAGAAAAATGAAGAGAAGAAAGAGAAAAAAAAGAAAAGAAGAAGAAGAAAGAACATATAAAAAATAAAAATAAAAAACCAAGAAAGAAGAAAAGAAAAGAAAGAGAAGGCACCACTCCCCCACTGAAATCCCTCAATACTGACTTTCGGTCGAGTGGTGCCTTATCACCCTCCAAACTTGATGGTTTCGGTCGAGTGGCACCTTATAACCATCCAAGTTTAACTTTCGGTTGAGTGGTGCCTTATCACCCTCAAACTTGATCTCTGGGCCGAGTGGTGCCTTATCTAGATCTTCGATCGACTGGTGCCTTATCACCCTCCAAACTTGATGGTTTCGGTCGAGTGGTACCTTATAACCATCCAAGTTTGACTTTTGGTGGAGTGGTGCCTTATCACCCTCAAACTTGATCTTCGGTCGAGTGGTGCCTTATCACCCTCCAAATTTGATGGTTTCGGTCTAGTGGTACCTTATAACCATCCAAATTTGACTTTAGGTTGAGTGGTGCCTTATCACCCTCAAACTTGATCTTCGGGCCGAGTGGTGCTTTATCTAGATCTTCGGTTGAGTGGTGCCTTATCACCCTCCAAACTTGATGGTTTCGGTCGAGTGGTACCTTATAACCATCCAAGTTTGACTTTCGGTTGAGTGGTGCCTTATCACCCTCAAATTTGATCTTCAGGCCGAGTGGTGCCTTATCTAGATCTTCGGTTGAGTGGTGCCTTATCACCCTCCGAACTTGATGGTTTCGGTCGAGTGGTACCTTATAACCATCCAAATTTGACTTTCGGTTGAGTGGTGCCTTATCACCCTCAAATTTGATCTTCGGGCCGAGTGGTGCCTTATCTAGATCTTCGGTCGAGGGGTGCCTTATCTAGATCTTCGGTCGAGTAGTGCCTTATCACCCTCCAAACTTGATGGTTTCGGTCGAGTGGTACCTTATAACCATCCAAGTTTGACTTTTGGTGGAGTGGTGCCTTATCACCCTCAAATGTGATCTTTGGGCCGAGTAGTGCCTTATTTAGATCTTCGATTAAGTGGTGCCTTATCACCCTCAAAATTCTATCCCAGTGGAGTCCCTCATATTTGATCTTGTGGGCCGAGTGGTGCCTTATCTTGGTCTTTGGTCGAGCGGTGCCTTATCACCCTAACAAATTGTTTGAGCAATGCTCACAAGATAAAAATTTGGTTCTTCCGAGTTTTTCTTTTGAGGATTATCGAAAGATTTCATCACGATTAACCGCCTATTTTTAGCAACTCTGCCACCTTTGAGCAAAGCATCAGCAGTACATGCTCTTAGTGACAAAATTTGTTGGTCTTTTGTCTTTACCCTTCAGCTGTTGGCACAAGCCTCGACCAAAGAGGGGCAAACTGTAGACACTGATTTTTTGTCACCCCCTAATTGGCGATGATGACGACGGGACATGAACGATGGACGACGCACTCTCCCTCTTTTTAGACCCAAGATACCTGACCCATAAGACCAAGAATCATGCTGAACACAAAATGACCCATTTTTAGCCCAAAAACAAGGAAAAATGGGACTGCGCTCCCACGGTGCCATGGACTCTTCCCACGGCACCGTAGGCGCCTTCCCACGGCACCGTGGGGATGTGTACCAAATTTCCACGGCGCCATGAGGGGGTGTGACATCAGTCTGCTGACGTCACCCACGGCGCCGTGGAAAAGTCCCCCACGGTGCCATGGACACCTCCATGGCGCCGTGGAGGACTTATCCGGCCAGGAGAGAGAAGGGGTCCCTCCCTATAAATAGGAGGGTCCCCTCCCACATTTCCCAAGGAAGATTGGGTGGAGAGACCCTCCCCAAGTGATTCCTAGCCCCTTTTCTTCTCTTTTCACCATCATTTCTCCTCCTTCTCTCATGAGAGTGTGAGTGCTTGAAGTTTTCTTGTAGCGGACAGATCCTTCGATTGTCCCTCTGCGTATAGAGCGCTTTTGCTTCTTAGCGTTGTTATCCCGTCTGTGCACGGATAACCATCAAAACTCCTTTATTACAGACGTTATTCTATCTGTTTATTCCTCTCCAAATCATTTGAAAGAGCCATTACTCTACCAAGAAAGAATCGGCGTCAGTCCATTCGTACATCTCCCCTAAGCCAGGGGAATACAACCATACAGGTATAATTACCGCATTTTTGTTGATTCAATGTAGTCCTTTCATATTTCATCATTTTAGTCCATATTTTGCACATATGTAATGTAGTTTATTATGCTTTAGTTCAATTCATAGCATCTGAATGTAGTTAATAATATCCCCCATCCCCGCAATAAAAGAGAGAGAACATTCGTCCTTATGTAGCATCTAACGCAGGGAGACCAACTGCGGCCGAGCGAGGTGGGTGCCTAACACCTTCCCACACTTGTAACCTGACCCCTTACCCGAACCTTTGGTCGAACCATATGGATTCACATAGCCCGATTCCGCTCACCATGGGTAGGGCTACACTTAATGGGTCCTAGGCCCTAACCCTAGGTGGCGACTTCTCATTATATTAGCATATTTTAATGCATGATCCCAATCCCCTATTTATCAATATTATACATTGACAATATTATCCATATCCATATACACACACACATACATCTCCCAAAACCCTATGTCGCCATACACCATAAGGGCCGAGGAACCCTCGCCCGAGGGACCACGGTACTTACAGATACGTATCTCGACATATGCTCATTTTTTGTTCGAACCAAACCGGGTGGGTCATTTGGGCTTATTTGTGGGCATTTCTGTACTTTTGTTGGTTTGGGATTTTCTAAAAAGTGTCCTTATCTCTTATTAGACATGTGGATGCAATGTTAAGGATCGTGACCTTCGAATCAATACCTATTTTGGCATATGTTCATTTTCGTTCTGAACCAGATCGGGTGGGTTGTTTGGGGATATTTGCTGGTATTTCTAAACTTTTTTGAGTTTGGGACTTCCTAAAAAGTGTCCTTATCTCTTATTAGACGTGTGGATGCGATGTTGTGGGTCTTGACCTTCAAATCGATACCTATTTCGACATATATTCATTTTTCTTTTAAACCATACCAGGTGGGTCATTTGGGGCTATTTGGGGGTATTTTTATTCTTTTTTGGGTTTAGGATTTTTTTAAAAGTGTCCTTATCTCTTATTAGATGTGTGGATGCAATGTTGAGGGTCGTTACGTTCGAATCGATACGTATTTCGACATATGTTCATTTTCGATCCGAACATGACTGGGTCGGTTTTTTGGGGTTATTGGGGGGCATTTTTGTAATTTTTTGGGTTTGGGATTTTCTAAAAAGTGTCCTTATCTCTTATTAGATGTGTGGATGTGATATTGAGGGTTGTGACGTTCGAATCGATACCTATTTTGACATATGTTCATTTTCAGTTTAAACCAGACCGGGTGGATCGTTTGGGGTTATTTAGGGGCATTTCTGTACTTTTTTGGGTTTGGGATTTTCTAAAAAGTGTCCTTATCTATTATTAGGCGAATGGATGTGATGTTGAGGGTTGTGACCTTCGAATCGATTCATATTTTGGCATATGTTCATTTTCGATTTAAACCAAATCGGTGGATCGTTTGGGATTATTTGGAAGCATTTCTCTACTTTTTTGGGTTTGGGATTTCCTAAAAAGTGTCCTTATCACTTATTAGAAGTGCGGATGCGATGTTGAGGGTCGCGACCTTCGAACCGATACCAATTTTGACATACGATCATTTTTGGTTTAAACCGAACCATGTGGGTCGTTTGGGGTTATTTGGGAGCATTTCTATCCTTTTTTGGATTTGGGATTTTAAAAAAAGTGTCCTTATCTCTTATTAGATGTGTGGATGCGATGTTGAGGGTCGGGGCCCTCGAATCGATACCTATTACGACATATGTTCATTTTTTGTTTAAACCAGACCAGGTGGGGTGTTTGGGGTTATTTGGGGGCATTTTTGTACTTTTTTGGGTTTGGGATTCTCTAAAAAGTGTCCTTATCTCCTATTAAACGTGTGGATGCGATTTTGAGGGTCGTGACCTTCATATCGATACGTATTTCGACATATGTTCTTTTTTTATCCGAACCAGACTAGGTGGGTCGTTTGGGGTTATTTGGGGGCATTTTTGTACTTTTTTGGGTTTGGGATTTTCTAAAAAGTGTCCTTATCTCTTATTAGACGTGTGGATGTGATGTTGAGGGTCGTGACCTTCGAATTTATACTTATTTCAACATATGTTCATTTTCGGTTTAAACAAGACCAGGTGGGTCGTTTGGGGTTATTTTGGGGCATTTCTGTACTTTTTTGGTTTTGGGATTTTCTGAAAAGTGTCCCGATCCTTTATTAGACGTGTGCATGCGATGTTGAGGGTTGAGACCTTCGAATCGATACGTATCTTGACATATGTTTATTTTTTGTCCGAACCAGACCGGGTGGATCGTTTGGGCTTATTTTGGGGCATTTCTGTACTATTATTTGTTTGGGATTTTCTAAAAGGTGTCCTTATCTCGTATTAGATGTGTGGATGCAATGTTGAGGGTCGTGACCTTCAAATCGATACCTATTTTGGTATATGTTCATTTTTTGTCCTAACCAGACTAGGTGGATCGGTTGGGGTTATTTGGTGGCATTTCTGTACTTATTTGGGTTTGGGATTTTTTAAACAGTGTCCTTATCTCTTATAAGATGTGTGGATGTGATGTTGAGGGTTGTGACCTTCGAATCGATACCTATTTTGACATATGTTCGGTTTAAACCAGACCGGGTGGGTCGTTTGGGGTTATTTGGGATCATTTTTGTACTTTTTTGGGTTTTGAATTTTCTAAAAAGTGTCCTTATCACTTATTAGATGTGTAGATGCGATGTTGAGGGTCGTGACCTTTGAATCGGTATGTATTTTGACATATGTTAATTTTCAGTTTAAACCAGACGGGGTGGGTTATTTGGGGTTATTTGGGATTTTCTAAAAAGTGTCCTTATCACTTATTAGACGTGTGGATGCGATGTTGAGGGTCATGACCTTCGAATCAATACGCATTTTGACAAATGTTCATTTTTCGTACGAACCAAACAGGGTGGGTCGTTTTGGGTTATTTGGGGGAATTTCTGTACTTTTTTTGGTTTGGGATTTTCCAAAAGGTGTCCTTATCTCTTTTTGGGTTATTTGGGGGCATTTTTGTACTTTTTTGAGTTTATCATTTTCTAAAAAGTGTCCTTATCTATTATTAGACGTGTGGATGCGATGTTGAGGGTCGTGACCTTCGAATCGAAACGTATTTCGACATGTGTTTTTTTCCGATCCGAACCAGACCAGGTGGGTCATTTGGGGTTATTTGGGGGCATTTCTGTACTGTTTTGGGTTTGAGATTTTCTAAAAAGTGTCCTTATCTTTTATTAGACATGTGGATGTGATATTGAGGGTCATGACTTTCAAATTTATACCTATTTCGACATATGTTCATTTTATATTTGAACAAGACCAGGTGGGTCATTTGGGGTTATTTTGGGGCATTTCTGTACTTTTTTGGTTTTGGGACTTTCTGAAAAGTGTCCTTATCTCTTATTATACGTGTGGATGCGATGTTGAGGCTTATGACCTTCGAGTCGATACGTATTTTGACATATGTTCATTTTTTGTCCGAACCAGACTAGGTGGGTCGTTTGGGGTTATTTAGGGGCATTTCTATACTTTTATTTGTTTGGGATTTTCTAAAAAGTATCCTTATGTCGTATTAGACGTGTGGATGCAATGTTGAGGGTCGTGACCTTCAAATCGACACTTATTTTGGCATATGTTCATTTTTTGTCCAAACCAAACTGGGTGGGTTGTTTGGGGTTATTTGGGGGCATTTCTGTACTTTTTTGGGTTTGGGATTTTTAAAAAGTGTCCTTATCTCTTATTAGATGTGTGGATTAGATGTTGAGGGTTGTGACCTTCGAGTCGATACCTATTTCGACATATGTTTATTTTCAATTTAAACTGGACCGGGTGGGTCGTTGGGGGTTATTTATGAGCATTTTTGTACTATTTTGGGTTTTGGATTTTCTAAAAAGTGTCTTTATCACTTATTAGACGTGAGGAAGCGATATTTAGGGTCGTGACCTTCGAATCGATACCTATTCTGATATATGTTAATTTTCTCTTTAAACCTGGCAAGGTGGGTCGTTTGGGGTTATTTGAGGGTATTTCTATAACTTTTTAGATTTGGGATTCTCTAAAAAGTGTCCTTATCTCTTATTAGACGTGTGGATGCAATGTTGAGGGTCATGAACTTCGAATCAATACGCATTTCGGCATATGTTCATTTTCAGTACGAACCAGACAGGGTGGGTCGTTTTGGGTTATTTGGGGGCATTTCTGTACTTTTTTTGGTTTTGGATTTTCTAAAAAGTGTCCTTATCTCTTTTTGGGTTATTTGGGGGCATTTCTGTATTTTTTTGAGTTTGTCATTTTCTAACAAGTGTCCTTATCTATTATTAGACGTATGGATGCGATGTTGTGGGTCTTGACCTTCAAATCGATACCTATTTTGACATATGTTCATTTTTAGTTTGAACCATACCAGGTGGGTCGTTTTGGGTTATTTAGGGGCATTTCTATACTTTTTTGGGTTTAGGATTTTCTAAAAAGTGTCCTTACCTCTTAGTAGATGTGTGGATGCGATGTTGAGGGTTGTGACCTTCAAATTGATACGTATTTAGACATTTTTGGTCCGAACCCGATTAGGTGGGTCGGTTGGGGTTATTTGGGGGGATTTCTATAATTTTTTGGGTTTGGGATTTTTTAAAAAGTGTGCACATCTCTTATTACGCGTGTGGATGCGATGGTGAGGGTTGTGACCTTCGAATTGATACCTATTTCGACATATGGTCATTTTTTGTTTAAACCAGACCGGGTGGGTCGTTTGGGATAATTTGGGAGCATTTCTGTTCTGTTTTGGAGTTGGGATTTTCTAAAAAGTTTCCTTATCTCTTATTAGACGTGTGGATGTGATGTTGAGGGTCGTGACATTCGAATCGATACCTATTTTGACATATGTTCATTTTCGGTTTAAACTAGACCGGGTGGGGCGTTTGGGGTTATTTGGGAGCATTTCTATACTTTTTTGGGTTTGGGATTTTCTAAAAAATGTGCTTATCTCTTATTAGACATGTGGATGCGATGTTGAGGGTTGTGATCTTCGAATCGATACGTATTTTGACATATGTTCATTTTCTGTCCGAACCAGACCGCGTGGATAGTTTGAGGTTATTTGGGGAAATTTCTGTACTTTTTTGGGTTTGGGATTTTCTAAAAAGTGTCCGTATCTCTTATTAGACGTGTGGATGCGATGTTGGGGGTCGTGACATTCGAATCGATACCTATTGTGACATATGTTCATTTTTTATTTAAACCGGCTAGGGTGGGTTATTTGGGGTTATTTGGGGGCATTTCTATACTTTTTTAGGTTTCGGATTCTCTAAATAGTGTCCTTATCTCTTATTAGACGTGTGGATACGATGTTGAGGGTCGTGACCTTCGAATCGATACGTATTTCAACATATGTTCATTTTCGATACGAATCAGACCGGGTGGGTCATATGGGGTTATTTAGGGGCATTTCTGTATTTTTTTCGGTTTGGGATTTTCTAAAAAGTGTCCTTATCTCTTATTTGATGTCTGGATGCGATGTTGAGGGTTTTGACCATCGAATCGATACCTATTTTGATATATGTTAATTTTTGGTTTAAACCAAACCAGGTGGGTCATTTTGGGTAATTTGTGGGCATTTCAGAACTTTTTTGAGTTTGCCATTTTCTAAAAAGTGTCATTATCTATTATTTGATGTGTGGATGCGATGTTGTGGGTTGTGACCTTCGAATCGATACCTGTTTCGACATATGTTCATTTCAGTTTGAACCATACCGGGTGGGTCGTTTCAGGTTAATTGGGGGCATTTCTGTACTTTTTTGGGTTTAGGATTTTTTAAAAATTATCCTTATCTCTTAGTAGACATGTGGATGCGATGTTGAGGGTTATTTTGGGGCATTTCTATACTTTTTTTGGTTTGGGATTTTCTAAAAAGTGTCCTTATCTCTTATTAGACGTGTGGATGTAATGTGGAGGGTCGTAACCTTCGAATCGATATCTATTTCAGCATATGTTTATTTTCGGTCTGAACCAGACTGGGTGGGTTGTTTGGGGTTATTTGGGGGCATTTCTATACTTTTTTGGGTATGGGATTTTTTAAAAAGTGTCATTATCTCTTATTAGATGTGTGGATGTGATGTTGAGGGTTGTGACCTTCGAATCGATACCTGTTTTGACATATGTTCATTTTCAGTTTAAACTAGACAAGGTGGGTCGTTTGTGGTTATTTGGGGGCATTTCTATATTTTTTGGGTTTGGGATTTTCTAAAAAGTGTCCTTATCTATTATTAGGCGTGTGGATGTGATGTTGAGGGTTGTGACCATCGAATCGATTCGTATTTCGACATATGTTCATTTTTGGTTTAAACCAGACCGGGTGGGTTGTTTGGGGTTATTTGGGAGCATTTCTGTACTTTTTTGGGTGTTGGATTTGCTAAAAAGTGTCGTTATCACTTATTAGATGTGTGGATAAGATGTTGAGGCTCGTGACCTTCAAATCGATACCTATTTCGACATATAATCATTTTCGATTTAAACTAGACTGGGTGGGTCGTTTGGGGTTATTTGGGAGCCTTTCTATTCTTGTTTGGATTTGGGATTTTCTAAAAAGTGTCCTTGTCTCTTATTAGATGTGTGGATGCGATGTTGAGGGTCGTGACCTTCGAATCGATACTTATTTTGACATATGTTCATTTTCGGTTTAAACCAGACCAGGTGGGGTGTTTGGGGTTATTTGGGGGCATTTTTGAACTTTTTTGGGTTTGGGATTCTCTAAAAAGTGTCATTATCTCCGATTCGACGTGTGGATACGATTTTGAGGGTCGTGACCTTCGTATCGATATGTATTTTGACATATGTTCTTTTTTTATCCGAACCAGACCAGGTGGGTCGTTTGGGGTTATTTGGAGGCATTTCTGTACTTTTTTGGGTTTGGGATTTTCCAAAAAGTGTCTTTATCTTTTATTAGGCGTGTGGATGTGATGTTGAGGGTTGTGACCATCGAATCGATTCGTATTTCGACATATGTTAATTTTCGGGGTAAACCAGACCGGGGGGGTTGTTTGGGGTTATTTGGGAGCATTTTTGCACTTTTTTGGGTGTTGGATTGTCTAAAAAGTGTCGCTTTCACTTATTAGACTTGTGGATGCGATGTTGAGGGTCGTGACCTTCGAATCGATACCTATTTCGACATATGATCACTTTCAGTTTAAACCAGACCTGGTGGGTCGTTTGGGATTATTTGGGAGCATTTCTATTCTTTTTTGGATTTTGGATTTTCTAAAAAGTGTCCTTATCTCTTATTAGATGTGTGGATGCGATGTTGAGGGTCGTGACCTTCGAATCGATACCTATTTCAACATATGTTCATTTTCGGTTTAAACCAGACCAGGGGGGTGTTTGGGGGCATTTCTATACTTTCTTAGGTTTAGAATTCTCTAAAAAATGTCCTTATCTCCTATTAGATATGTGGATGCGATTTTGAGGGTCGTGACCTTCGTATCGACACATATTTCGACATACGTTCTTTTTTTGTCCGAACCAGACTAGGTGGGTCATTTGGGGTTATTTGGAGGCATTTCTGTACTTTTTTGGGTTTGGGATTTTCCAAAAAGTGTCCTTATCTATTATTAGGCATGTGGATGTGATGTTGAGGGTTGTGACCTTCGAATTGATTCGTATTTTGACATATGTTAATTTTTGGTTTATACCAGACCGGGTTGGTTTTTTGGGGTTATTTGGGAGCATTTCTGTACTTTTTTGGGTGTTGGATTTTCTAAATAGTGTCAGTATCACTTATTAGATGTGTGGATGCGATGTTGAGGGTCGTGACCTTCGAATCGATACCAATTTTGACATATGATCATTTTCGGTTTAAACCAGACCGGGTAGGTCGTTTGGGGTTATTTGGGAGCATTTCTATTCTTTTTTGGATTTGGGATTTTCTAAAAACTGTCCTTATCTCTTATTAGATGTGTGGATGCGATGTTGAGGGTCGTGACCTTCGAATCCATACCTATTTCGACATATGTTCATTTTCGGTTTAAACCAGACCAGGTGGGGTGTTTGGGGTTATTTGGGAGCATTTCTGTAGTTTTTTGGGTTTGGGATTCACTAAAAAGTGTCCTTATCTCCTATTGGATGTGTGGATGCGATTTTGAGGGTCGTGACCTTCGTATCAATACGTATTTTGACATGTGTTCTTTTTCGATCCGAACCAGACCAGGTGGGTCGTTTGGGGTTATTTGGGGGCATTTCTGTACTGTTTTGGGTATGGGATTTTCTAAAAAGTGTCCTTATCTCTTATTAGACGTGTGGATGTGATGTTGAGGGTCGTGACTTTCGAATTTATACCTATTTTGACATATGTTCATTTTCTATTTGAACAAGACTAGGTGGGTCGTTTGGGGTTATTTTGGGGCATTCCTATACTTTTTTGGTTTTGGGACTTTCTGAAAAGTGTCCTTATCTCTTATTAGACGTGTGGATGCGATTTTGAGGGTTATGACCTTTGAGTCGATACGTATTTTGACATATGTTCATTTTCGGTCCGAACCAGACTGGGTGGGCCATTTGGGGTTATTTAGGGGCATTTCTATAATTTTTTGGGTTTGGGATTTTTTAAAAAGTGTGCGCATCTCTTATTACGCATGTGGATGCAATGGTGAGGGTTGTGGCCTTCGAATCGATACCTATTTCGACATATGATCATTTTTTGTTTAAACCAGACCGGGTGGGTCGTTTGGGGTAATTTGGGAGCATTTCTGTTCTTTATTGGATTTGGGATTTTCTAAAAAGTGTCCTTATCTCTTATTAGTCATGTGGATGCGATGTTGAGGGTCGTGACATTTGAATCGATACCTATTTTTACATATGTTCATTTTCGATTTAAACTAGATCGGATGGGGCATTTGGGGTTATTTGGGGGCATTTCTGTACTTTTCTGGGTTTGGGATTTTCTAAAAAGTGTGCTTATCTCTTATTAGACATGTGGATGCGATGTTGAGTGTTGTGACTTTCGAATCAATACGTATTTTGACATATGTTCATTTTTTGTCCGAACTTGACCGGGTGGGTAGTTTGGGGTTATTTGGGGAAATTTTTGTACTTTTTTGGGTTTGAAATTTGCTAAAAAGCGTCCTTATCTTTTATTAGACGTGTGGATGCGATGTTGGGGGTCGTGACCTTCGAATCGATACCTATTTTGACATATCTTCATTTTCGGTTTAAACTGGACTGTGTGGGTCGTTTGGGGTTATTTGGGGACATTTCTGTACTTTTTTGGGTTTCTGATTCTCTAAATAGTGTCCTTATCTCTTATTAGACATGTGGATGCGATGTTGAGGGTCGTCACCTTCGAATCGATACGTATTTCGACATATGTTCATTTTCGATACGAACCAGACCAGGTGGGTCGTTTGGAGTTATTTAGGGGCATTTCTGTACTTTTTTGGGTTTGGGATTTTCTAAAAAGTGTCCATATCTCTTATTTGACGTGTGGATGCGATGTTGAGGGTTGTGACCATCGAATCGATAGCTATTTCGATATATGTTAACTTTTGGTTTAAACCAAATCAGGTGGGTCGTTTTGGGTTATTTGGGGGCATTTCTATACTTTTTTGAGTTTATCATTTTCTAAAAAATGTCATTATCTATTATTAGACGTGTGGATGCGATGTTGTGGGTCGTGACCTTCGAATCGATACCTGTTTCGACATATGTTCAGTTTGAACCATACCGGGTGGGTCGTTTCAGGTTATTTGGGGGCATTTCTGTACTTTTTGGGTTTAGGATTTCCTAAAAAGTGTCTGTATCTCTTATTGCATGTGTGGATGCGATGTTGAGGGTTGTGACCTTCGAATCGATACCTATTTCGATATATGATCATTTTCTATTTAAACCAGATCGGGTGGATCGTTTGGGGTAATTTGGGAGCATTTCTGTTCTTTTTTGGATTTGGGATTTTCTAAGAAGTGTCTTTATCTCTTATTAGACGTGTGGATGCGAAGTTGAGGGTCGTGACATTCAAATCGATACCTATTCCAACATATGTTCATTTTTCGGTTTAAGCTAGACTGGGTGGGGCATTTGGGGTTATTTGGTGGCATTTCTGTATTTTTTTGGGTTTGTGATTCTCTAAAAAGTGTGCTTATCTCTTATTAGATGTGTGGATGCGATGTTGAGGGTTATGACCTTCGAATCGATACATATTTTGACATATGTTCATTTTCGGTTTGAACCAGACCGGGTGGGTAGTTTGGGATTATTTGGGGGAGTTTCTGTACTTTTTTGGGTTTGAGATTTTGTAAAAAGTGTCCTTATCTCTTATTAGACGTGTGGATGCGATGTTGAGGGTTATGACCTTCGAGTCGATACGTATTTCGACATATGTTCACTTACAGTTTAAACCAGACTGGGTGGGTCATTTGGGGTTATTTGGTAGCATTTTCATATTTTTTTGGGTTTTGGATTTTCTAAAAAATTTCCTTATCACTTATTAGACGTGTGGATGCGATGTTTACGGTCGTGACCTTCGAATCGATACCTATTTCGATATATGTTCATTTCTGGTTTAAACCAGATAGGGTGGGTCGTTTGGGGTTATTTGGGGGGCATTTTTATACTTTTTTGGGTTTAGGATTCTCTAGAAAGTGCCCTTATCTCTTATTAGACGTGTGTATGCATTGTTGAGGGTCGTGACCTTCGAATCTATATGTATTTCAACTTATGTTAACTTTTCGGTTGGAACCAGACCAGGTGGGTCCTTTGGGGTTATTTGGGGGCATTTCTGTACTTATTTGGGTTTGGGATTTTCTAAAGAGTGTCCTTATCTCTTATTAGACATGTGGATGCGATGTTGAGGGTCATGACCTTCGAATCGATACCTGTTTTGACATAGGTTCATTTTCGATTTAAATCAGATCGAGTGGGTCATTTGCGGTTATTTAGGTGCATTTCTATACTTTTTTGGGTTTGGGATTTTCTGAAAAGTGTCCTGATCCTTTGTTAGACCTGTGGATGCGATGTTGAGGGTTGAGACCTTCGAATCGATACGTATCTCGACATATGTTCATTTTCGATCCGAACCAAATCGGGTGGGTCGTTTGGACTTATTTATGGGCATTTCTGTACTTTTTTTGGTTTGTGATTTTCTAAAAAGTGCCATTATCTCTTATTAGACATGTGGATGCAATGTTGATGATCGTGACTTTCGAATTGATACCTATTTCGGCATGTGTTCATTTTCATTCTGAACCAGACAGGGTGGGTTATTTGGGGATTTTTGCTGGTATTTCTATACTTTTTTGAGTTTGGGACTTCCTAAAAAGCTTCCTTATCTCTTATTAGACGTGTGGATGCGATGTTGTGGGCCGTGACCTTCGAATCGATACCTATTTCGACATATATTCATTTTCCTTTTAAACCATACCGGGTGGGTCATTTGGGGTTATTTAGGGGGTATTTTTATACTTTTTTGGGTTTAGGATTTTTTAAAAAGTGTCCTTATCTCTTATTAGACGTGTGGATGCGATGTTGAGGGTCGTGGCGTTCGAATCGATACGTATTTCGACATATGTTCCGAACTAGACTGGGTCAGTTTTTTAGGGTTATTTGGGGGCATATTTGTATTCTATTGGGTTTGGGATTTTCTAAAAAGTGTCTTCATCTCTTATTAGAAGTGTGGATGCGATGTTGAGGGTTGTGACCTTCAAATCGATACCTATTTCAATAATGTAAATTAGAAGATATGATGCCTAATAGCCAAGAATAGCATGAAATCGCATAAAATACCCCTTGTTACACCCGCACCCAAAATATACCCTTGTACCCCGAGGTAATTTAGACCTTACCCAAAGGGCAATGCCACGGTGGCACTAGCCAACACCTGTAACCTCGGACTTAAAATATTATTATAAGTGTCTCCTCGAAGTCTTGGATGTATGGGTCAAAGCCCCGTAACTTTCCTTGAAATTTGGGCCCTGACAGCCGCATTGGAGTCACGAACAGACTGACTTGAATTGAATCCGTTCGAGGATCCGCCCGTGCTGTTACCTACCCTTTTAGTTTATTTTCCTATGGGACCCACACCCCCATGTCCTAGACATCCTAATTAAACCTTTGGACCATGTGGACCCTTACCCTTACCATTAATTGGTTAAGTGGGCCATGAAGGTGGGCCCACAAGGCCTAACTTAAAGAATTAATGAGTTTTGTACCCCAACTTAACAACCAAACAGAGCTTAGAGGACAATTAATTTGGAGTCCACTCTTCTTTGGGTTTATCTATGCTATTTGGTCCATTTTCGATGACTTCTCATGCATCGATGTTGTTGGCATAAATGAAGTTCTTGAAGCGATTCTTCCAATAGGAGAATCCTTCACCTTCAAAGAAGGGTGGTCGAGTAATATTGTATCCTTCAACCTTACGATTGATAGAGGATCCCATGGTCTTAACTCTTAGTTGGATTGAAAACAATCGCGATCTTGAGCTCCTGCTCTGTTATCAAATGTGAAATTAC
This sequence comes from Telopea speciosissima, assembly GCF_018873765.1. Classification (NCBI taxonomy): domain Eukaryota; kingdom Viridiplantae; phylum Streptophyta; class Magnoliopsida; order Proteales; family Proteaceae; genus Telopea; species Telopea speciosissima. The sequence continues at coordinate 33,225,052 of NC_057920.1, read as the reverse complement.
CTAGAGGGGGGGTGAATAGGTGAAAGTAGTGGAATAAAAAAAAACTAATGCGAAATTAAAAATGTTATTAAAATAAAGCAAATAAATTACAACAATAGCATCAAGATTTATAGTGGTTCGGCCAAAACTTGCCTACATCCACTCCTCTCACTTTAGAGAGATTTCCACTAAAAGAATCTTGAGAATGAGCAAGAGAACTCGTACAACTCTTGATTGAGAGCAAGAGGACTCACTACTACCAACTACTCTTGATTTCGAACAAGAGGACTCAACACAACAAACTACTCTTGATTTTCAGCAAGAGGACTCATAATATATATTAATAAAAGATTACTATGGAAGGATTACCTCAACCTTAGTAAATGAGTAGCTAACTTCCACTTGAAGCTTTAAGGCTAAGTGAATACAAGTAGCTAGAGAGGAAAATGAGCTTGAATGAATGCTTTGATGATAAATGCTTCAACACTTTGAATGATCAAGTTTCAATGCCTTTTTGATGCCTTTGCTTAGCTTTAATTAATTGTAATTAGTCTAATTAAGCTCACCTATTTATAGGCAAAGGTGCTCAAAGCATTTAAGACTTAATGCTAATTTCGGACATAATTTAGTCCTAATTCGGTATGCCGTTTCCCAATTCGGTATGCCGGATCATAGAATCTATCCGTTGACCAACGGTTAAATCCCAACAGTCATTTTGCAATTCGGTATGCCGGATCAGATTCGACACATTCCGATTGCTCTCTGTGAGCAAACCCTAAGATTGCAAATATGTAGATCAAAGTGGATTTGGCATGCCGGATTAGGATTCGGTATACCGGATCAGCTGATTTTGTTGAAAATGGCTATGTCCAAGTTTGGACAAGTGTGGGGCCATTAGCTTAGGTTTGGTCCATGTAAAAGCACCTCCTAGGGTCACTCTACATGTATGCATGTGTGAGTGTGTGTATTACAACTGGACTTTAGCTTTAAATACATCTTGATATAAAAATACACAAGAGAACTGTAAAGTCTTGAATCTCAATGAGATGCTTGAAATCTTTGAAGTAGTCCTTCTCTTAGACCTTTTCTTCACACCATTCTTTGAAACTTTGTCTTGGTTCATTGTCTTAGTTCATTGTCTTGGTTCAACAAGCTTTTACAAACTCCCCCTTACTTGATGCTTATTTCTTGTAAGGTCTCTATACAATATGACACAAGTTAGTACAACTAACTTATTTGTTATCATCAAAACCTTAATGGGTGATGTGTGGATTTTACCCCAACAAGTTTCGGGTTTGGTGTGTGCTTCTTACCCATTGTCAAAATTTAAACTTGCAATCATGAATTTTGTGTATATATTCCCTGCAAATACTCATGAGACAAAACTCGTCCACTTGGGGTAACCTAAGGGTTTAAAGGCTTGTTGCACATGCTAAGTGCAACCGTGATTCCTATAAAAGTGAGTTAGGTTTTTTTTGTTTTCTTTATTTCTTTTTGCTCGAGGACTAGAAAAAATCTAAGTGTGGGAGTATTTGATGAACACATTTATGTGTGAAATTATTTTATTTAATTCTGCATTTTTATCTGCTTAGAATGGAGCTACCTTGGGTATTTTCTGTCTTTTTCAGGGTACAGGGGTATTTTATGCGATTTCATGCTATTTTGGACTCTCATGCATCATATCTTCTAATTTATAGTTAAAGTGGTCCAGTTTCTTTTCATAGTTACAAAGAGGGCGGAATTCTAAGCAGGATGGACGTGTTGCATTAAAAGTACGCATTGGTTTCGGAGTCCATTCATACGATTATTCTTTTTGGGCCAGAAAAGAATAATGGGCCGGAAAATGAGTTGAAATGCAAGCCCGAGCCCAGAACCAGGGAAGATTGACTGGCATAATACAAGTGGGCCCCTCCTTCATTGTTGGACGAATTTCCTCCCATATTTTATCTCTCTTCTATTTTATTCTCTTATTTTATTTCCTCTCCTATTTTCTCTCTTCCATATATTTTGCATATTTTACTTATTTTTCTTTTTTCTTTCTCCCATTCACTTTTCTTTTTTTTATTATTTTATTGAAACCCCTCACGGTTTCCACTTTCCTAAATTTATTTTATTCTCCTAATCTTTCATCTTATACGTAAGTCTCTCTCGCTCTCTCTCTCTCTCACTCTCTCTCTCTCTCTCTCTCTCTCTTTTAGTTTCCTATTCCAAACCCTATCCTATCTCTTTTTGTTATCGTTTTTTTAATTTTAAAAAGCCATCCCCATCTCTCATTCCTAAAATATATCACTCCCTCACAAACACTACATCTCCTCATGTTTCTCTCCCATATTCATATCCACCTATTACCCAAATCCCTCACAGATTCTCTATCTCTACCTCTCTTCCATCTCTCACGTTCTCTTTTTCTTTTTTTTATTAATTTTTTTTAAAAAACAATAGCTACAAAACACCTACGGACAGATTGGGAGATTCATTCCATTGCAGTAAAAAAAGCAACCGTGCCCTCTTTCTCTTCTTCTTCTCTCTATTTTTTCTCTTTCTTCTTTTATTTTTTTTGTTTTTGGATCTTGGGTTTGGCAAGGGGAGGAGGGAGTGATCACCGTTCTAGCAGCTTCATCACCATAGATTGTCGTCACCATCACTGTCCTTTGTCTTTTAGCACCATGATTGGCTAAGTTCCCTCTATCTTTAGGTGTAGATGAGCTAATGGTGTTAGCTATTGAAAATTCTGGTTTGCATTCTTGATTCCTTGATGTTGAGACCCCATCCCTATTTGGATAATTTTAATAGATATATTTAGTTGGAAAATTCTGTTTCTATGATTCATTATTTTTCATTCAAGCAATGGTATTTTGTTCTTATGTGGTTGTACCGATGATAGATTATAGCCGAACGAACTAAGCGTGCCAAGCCCTATAAGCGAAGGACGATTGTACTTGTCAAGATAGTCCATACCTAGGAGGAACCCTACATTCTGTGGTATTATTAGGCCTGTGGTTATAATAAACCGAAGCATGGAACCGAATTGAATAGCAACACATTGGGGATTCGAACCCTAAAGATAGTCTTCTCCCGTATTTGCATATCATTGTTAGCTTAGATTTGTTTCTTTCGTTCGTAGTTAAAAATCAGATTTATTGTAATTTAATTTTCATCACTTTCATCTAATCATCTTAGTAATTTAGTCTTCCAGTTTCCCGTAGATCAACCCCTTACTTGCTACTTGCTAGATTAATTTAGGGTTTTATTTTCGATCGGTTAAAGGCACGATCAATGGCCTTGTCTCGATTTACGTGCTTAAAAATATGAGCCGATATTTTAGGGTTTTGCCTCGATTTAAGTGCCAAAAGGTACCGAGGGTGGTATCTGATGGCCTTGTCTCGATTTATGTGCCTAAAATGCCTAAGTCAATATTTTAGATTTTTACCTTGATTTACGCACCAAAAGATATCCGGGGTGGTATCCAATGGCCTTGTCTCGATTTGTGTGCCTAAAAATGCATGAGTCGATATTTTAGGGTTTTGCCACCATTTGCAAGCCAAAAGTCACCTGAGGTGGTATCCATGACCTTGTCTCGATTTACATGCTTAAAAATAGCTGCATCGGTATTTTATGGTTTTCATCTTGATTTGCGTGCCAAAAGATACCTGGGGTGGTTTCCAATGGCCTTGCCTCGATTTGCATGCCTTAAATGCCTAAATCGATATCAATGGAATTTGTGCTTCTAAAGAAAAGAGAAATCATTTTGGTAGTATGATACAAATTTATATACATCAAAAAAAAAAGAAGAAGAAAATGTGTATAAAATGGTACAAGTAATTACAGTAATCCGTTCCAGGAAGTAATAAAAAAATGTGTACACATATACAAAAAAAACACCAAAAACATGTCATCCTGAGAGGTAGTCATCCATTGAGAGGCTCGCACCCCAAGTACCCTCGGCACCATCCCTGTCCAATTGGAGAGCCTCAATCTCAGCCCGTGCACCTACTAACTCGGTCTGATATCTCTCAGAATCGAGTAGATGCCTCTTGGATTCCCCATAGTGGAATGTAGCCTGGGTCCTCTGAAAAAGAAAGAAAACAAACAGTGAGCATAAATATAAAAAATATATATATATATAAAGAACTCACCCAATGATGCATCATGTCCACCTTAGAGATGATGACCTCATCCATGCTGGCCATCATGCGCCGCATGTCAGCGTACCGAGCCGCAGTCCCCTAGAAGAAAAAGCGAGGAAGAGAGAGAGTGAGGATTTTCCCTTTTCAAACTTAAATAAACAAAAGAAGCAGAGAAAGAAATTCATGAGATCCGCTTACACCGTCGTATGAAAGAGGAAGGCCGAGGTTGCAGTCTGGAGAGTCGGGAAGTCCCTACAAAATCTCGGGATGACCCAGCTCAGTATGTTTGACAAACCACGGACGATAGGAGGGGATGTGATCATCCATGTCTGACCAACC